>NC_041061.1:10675799-12006688 GCF_900634775.1 Gouania willdenowi | reverse complement strand
GCACACACAGAACCACAACCACTACAGAATGAAGCTGCTGTCATCAGAGGTTCCCAAAAATATCAACAAAGATCAAAGGGGATCTCTCTCCACCAATCAGAGCACACACAGAACTCAAAATGGAAGCTCCTTTTATCTCAGGTTCTCTGTTGTCATGGGATTTACTCAACAACAACAAAATCTATTTAATGTATTATGTTCAGTTATTCTAAGTATATTGGTATTTTAATCATCTAATTTAATGAAATGTAATCCACAATGGCCAAACACATCAACACAACAAAAACCATCAATTACTTCTATACTTAAACTAATCTTGTTTAATAATCACATTAGTTTTTAATAGTTTAATTGATACATATATTTTAATGACTTGTCTTCGTGTTGGTTCAGCTAATAAGTGTTTGTCTCCTTCTATTGTCCCACCCTGACTCTGAATCTGTCATAACCAAATTCATGTATTGATCTCAAACATGTAAAATATCCAAGCAGCAGCCATGTTTAAACTCTCAGGTCAGTCTGATCCTGATCCACAGAGATATTTGAGGAACACACACACACACACACACACACATTGAAGACTTTACTAATTACATGTAGACAAATGTATTAAAACCTCTCATAACGAAACCAACCAGAAATAATAAACACAGCTCAACATCTTCACAAACATACAAAACACAGATCTAAAGAGTGGTAAATTAATAAATGACATCTCTGATCATTTACCAATATTTATGATACTAAACACAAAAGAGAAGAAAAACCATGAAAATCATAACACACAGACATACAGAAGACTGGAAGGAGAAAAACAACTAGAAAACTTTAAACAACAGATAAAAAGAGAGACGTGGGAGAGTGTTTTCAAGGAAGAAGACGTGAATGCAGCATATGACACATTTACAGACACAATAACGACAATTTACGATAAATGCTGCCCTTTGAAACAAATAATAACCAAAAGTAAAACAAACAACATACCATGGATTAATAAGAAAATAGCCAACGTTTGCAAAAAGAAAAACATATTATATAAAAAATATATAACAGAAAAAACATTAAAAGCAGAAGTACGTTATAAAAAATACAGAAACAAAGTCAATAATTTAATAAGAGAAAAAAAAAGAAAATACTATGAAAAACAATTAAAAGAGAATAAAAACAAAAATAAAAAATTGTGGGAAATTATAAACACCATAACCATGCGCAAAAGCAAAGAAAAAAATGCAGACCATTTTATAATAAACAATGTAAAAGAATACAATAAAAATATAATAGCACAAGAACTCAACAGTTTTTTCATAAATACTGGAAAAAACACGGAGAAAGGGATTAATAAACACCCAACATTTAAATGGAACCATTTTGACAATGAGAAGAAAGACATTGATAAGTACCTTGTACTTGAAGAAGTAACAGAAGCAGAGGTGGACAGAATAATCACAACCTGTACCTCAAAAAAATCCAGAGACGTTAATAATCTAACTATGAGTCTAATAAAAACCATAACAGCTGAAATAACCCCGCCATTAACACATATAAGTAATCTATCATTCAAGAATGGTGTTTTCCCAGAAAAAAAGAAAATTGCAAAAATCAGACCGATTTACAAGGGTGGAGAAAAATGTAATTTCACTAATTATCGACCTATATCAATATTACCACAATTATCAAAAATTCTGGAAAAACTGTTTATGAGCAGACTCGACAAATTTATAGAAGACAACAATATACTACATGAAGGGCAATATGGTTTTAGAAAAGGACGTTCAACAGCAATGGCTATAATTGACATCACGGAGAATATAAGAGAAGCATTAGAAAAAAAAACTATTTGTATTCGGAATTTTTCTGGACCTAAAAAAAGCCTTTGACACAATTAATCATGATATTATAGAAGAAAAACTTCAAAATTACGGAATAAAGTACAACGCCTTAAAATGGATTAAAAGCTATATGACAAATAGGAGACAATATGTTGACTTTGAAGAACACACATCAAAATGCCAAACCATACAATGTGGTTTTCCACAGGGTTCAATTTTAGGGCCAAAACTGTTCATTTTATACATAAACGACATTTTCAAAGTCTCAAATTGCCTCAAACTAATGTTGTTTGCAGATGACACAACCATCCTATGCTCAGGTAAAGACATTAAAACTCTAATAGAGTCAACAAATGAAGAACTATCAAAAATTCAAACATGGTTAGATGTAAATAAACTATCCCTAAACGTCAGTAAAACAAAATTCATCAAATTCGGAAAGAGAAAAATAACAGGAGATATAACACTGAAACTAAACATGGAAATAATAGAACAAGTAAAAGAATATAGGGTACTAGGAGTGTGGATGGACGACAAGCTGACCTGGAAAAAACATATACAAATAGTTAAAAACAAAGTTGCCAAAAGCAGTTACATCCTATGGAAGCTTCAACAAATCCTACATACCAAATCACTTAAAACAATCTATTCTTCACTCATAGCATCGCACTTAAATTACTGCTCCGAAATATGGGGTAATAACTACAAAACGTATCTTGAACCACTATTTAAACTACAAAAAAAAGCTATAAGAATTTTACATCAAGCACCACACAACGCACACACAAACGAATTATTTGAGAAGGCAAAATACCTAAAACTGCAAGAAATAATACACTACAACACACAAATACACGCATTTAGGGCTTCATCTAAAAAACTACCACATCAAATACAAAAACGTTTCACATACAATCAAAATTCCTACGACTTCAGACATAATAATGTGTTCAGACCAGACAGGGTCAAATCGAACGTTGGCAAACATAGTACTGTGCATAGAGCCATGAACCTCTGGAATAGCCTTGACGCAGAGACACAACAATCTGTAAATCTGAAAGGATTTAAGGAGAAAACACGGAGGACATTTCTACACGCATACAGATCTCAAGTCAACTCTTCATCGAACTCTACAGGAGATACGGAAAAAAAAGGACAGTGAGGAGGAGTAACAACAGGAACAATGACTGCAGACGAGAACGCATCACATAAAAAAGGACAAAAAAAAAAAAAAAAAGTTAATGAAAAGATGAAATTATGAAGAAGATGAGAATGTTTGACAAGGGAAGAAACGAGGTTTGATGTAAAATTATCTGTGTTCAAATCAGGGGACGGATCTGGATAAGCATAATGCTTTTTTCTGTCGCCCTTTCCGGCATGCAAAAGGACAAAAAACAAAAAAAAAAAAAAAAAAAAAAAACAATGATGTGATTTTGCTCTGAATGTCAAAATGAATTTCTGTGATTGCAACCATGTCGGAACTGAACTGAATAAAAAAAAATAAAATAAATGAATTCATAAAGCATGCCTGCTCTGCTTATTTTACTAATCTTGTTTTGCAAAGTAAGAGAAACCCCAAGTTTGTTCAGTACTATTGAAAATCTTGTTGCACCCTCACCGTCCCATGTGCCTGTACACACACAGGAGGATTGTAACAATTTTTTAAATGTCTTTGTAAATAAAGTACAAGATATCAGGGCTAGCATCACTCCTCCCTTGGTTAGCTTGTGCAGTGCATCAGCCCCTGTGAGCTCATGGTCCTCCTTCACTCCTGTCAGCCTACAGGATGTTCAGGTTTTTAGTAGGAAAGATGAAACCCTCATCGAGCACTGTAGACATTGTTCCTACTTCTCTGCTTTTAAACGTTTTTGATGTTGTTGGTCCTTGGGTGGTAAAATTGATAAACCTCACTTTTATCTGGCTCGGTCCCCAGCTTTTTTAAACATGCGATAATAAACCCCATTCTTAAAAAACCCAATCTTGATCCGGGGGAGCCTATAAACTACCGGCCCATATCTAAGCTTCCCTTCATGTCTAAAATCATGGAGAAAATGGTTGCTAAGCAGCTAACCTCATACATGGAACAGCATGATTTTTATGATAAATATCAATCTGGTTTTAGATCAATCCACTCCACTGAAACTGCTCTTCTGAAAGTTTCTAGTGACGTGATGATGGCCGCTGACTCTGGTCGTTACACAGTTTTAGTTTTACTTGATCTGACAGCTGCCTTTGATACTGTAGATCACAGTATGCTGGTTGATCGACTCAAATCTGAGATGGGGTTTTCTGGTACTGTTCTCCAATGGTTTACCTCTTACATTAATGGAAGAACCTTTAATGTTGCTATTAACGATGTTATGTCCAATATGTCCAACCTGTCATGTGGAGTAGCCCAGGGCTCTGTTCTGGGGCCTGTTTTGTCTTTATTGTATCTGATGCCTCTTGGTCGGTTGATCCGTGGTTTTAAAAATGTGTCTAATCATTTTTATGCTGATGATATCCAGTTGTACTGCTCCTTTAATGACTTAGAGTTTCACTTTTTATCAGAGTTCTTGGATTGTATATCCTGTATCAAAAACTGGCTGTCATCAAATTATCTCCAGATAAATTCAAACAAAACAGAAACTCTGATCATTGCTCCTGATAAAAACATCCCTGTAATTAAAAACTCTCTTGGTGATCTGGGCTCATCTGTTAAAACCAGCCTCAGAAACCTTGGGGTTGTTTTTGATCAGTCCATGTCTTTGGAGGGACATTGTCGTCAATTGACTAAAAACTGTTTTTACCACTTGAGAAATATCTCTAAAGTGAGGCATCTATTATCAAAATCAGATCTGGAACTGGTCATACACGCATTTATATCATCTCATATTGACTATTGTAATTCTGTTTTCACTTGTTTTAATAAGTCGACCCTAAACAGACTCCAGATCGCTTCTAGAACATCCCACATCACCCCCATTCTTGCTACTCTGCACTGGCTTCTAGTTAAATTTTGCATAGAATATAAAATATTAGTTCTCACGTTCCGAGCATTACATGGTCAGGCCCCTAAATATATCTCGGACTTGTTGTGCCCCTACTCATCAGGGCGATGCCTTCGGTCTTCAGGTCAGGGTCTACTAAAGACCCCAAAAACTAAATTTAAAACCAGAGGAGACCTGGCGTTCCAGGCTGTAGCTCCCAGACTCTGGAATAACCTGCACCAGTCTCTCAGGGAGCTCAACTGTGTGGACACTTTTAAAAAACTGCTGAAGACTACACTTTACAGTAAAGCTTTTAGTTAACTGGTTTTTAATTTTTATTTATCCTTTAATGTTGCTGTTCTTATGATATTTATGCACTCGTGTTTTATTATTCTATTGTGTTGCACTTGTAATTTTACCACAACTCTGTACAGCACTTTGTGATTTTATCTGCAAAAAGCGCTTTATAAATAAACTACTTACTTACTTACTTGCTGGGTTGTTCTTTGTTTTTTGTTTTTTTTGTATTTTTTTTTTGTTTGTTTTGTGCACCAACTACCAAGACAAATTCCTTGTATTGTCCTTAAAACTGTACACGGCCATTAAAAACATTTCTGATTCTGATTCTGATTACAATTTTACTTGGTGGAACCGAGTCATTTGACTGATTAATCAGGAACGTGGTACGTGGTATTCAACGCGGAGACGTTCGGCGAGCCCGGCCAAAGTTCATCAGAACTTGTTTCTCAAAAAATTGTTACATTTGAGAAAGTGAAAGTATAGAATATTTTTGTTTGAGATTGTGTGTGGTAAAGAATGATAATTTGATATTAATTATTTAATGATAATTAAAAAAAATATATATATATAAAAATAAATAACTAATTGGTATATTTTCATCAATTACTAGACATTTCAGGCAGCCCCACATGGGGTCACACCACCAAGGTTGAAAAACACTGGTTTAAAGCTTTAAGAATAATATTCCTAAAACACAGTTTAGGATATAAATTCTTGTTTTAATCAGAAATAAAATGGGTTAAAAGTGAACAAAAATGGTGGAAAAGGTGATGAAATGGGATTGTAAAAACCTCAGAAATTAGTTAAAATTTTCAAATTGTGTTTAAAGGAATTTAAAAATGTAGGGAAAATTTGTTAAAACTAGCAAAATATGGACATTAAAAAATTGTGAATGTGTTTAAATAGGTTGATGAACCCTGGTCTACAGAAAAGCCCAACATGTATTTACAAGAGGCAAAAGAAAGATTTTGAGAGCATAAACAGAATGAGAACAAAGCACACACATTACAAGAAAAAAACACAGTAGATATCATCAAATTTAACCCTTTTATTATAAAATAATTGAACAGCAAAATCACAAAACACACGTTTTTTTTTAAGTTAGAGCACCTGGTGAACCATACACCCTAACCCAAACCCCTAAACACAGTAGATATCATCAAATTTAACCCTTTTATTATAAAATAATTGAACAGCAAAATCACAAAACACAGGTTTTTTTTTTAAGTTAGAGCACCTGGTGAACCATACACCCTAACCCAAACCCCTAAACATTAACTAACAACAACTTATTCTAATGTTTAGGTTTACGCTTCCATCTGCGCTTTACTTTCTTAGGTTTCTCCTGGACTTCATTCTCCTTCTGTTCTGAGGACAGATTCTCCAGCTGCTTCTTGTCCTCTTTGACTGAGGAAGTATCGTCCTGCTCCTCCGTCTCTGTCACTTCTACAAACTTCATGGAACATTCCTCCAAGCTTTCTGTCATATCAGACATGAATGTATATCGCACTTCCTGTCTCTCATTGAGACCAGTAAAGAGTCCTTGGTCCTGGTCCGTACACTGACCCAGTTCATTGGAGAGTTCGTGGTCACGTTCCATCTTCTCTGTAGAGGGTTGGGAGAATTCAGACACAAGGTACTGTAAGTCTGGGTTCACTGTGTAGAACTGTCCATCTGGTGTAGGCTCGTAGTTGTTGAACCAAACAGTATTGGGGTCTGGGTAATATGGGTGAATTGGCTGACCATAGTAGACCGTATCGTCACCTAGATACTTGTATGATGGTATCAATTGCTGAGGGAGCTGAGAGTAGTCCCCCATACTGTTAGTGGGCCCTTGATAAACTGGTGTTAAGAACACATAAGGATCTTGTGTGACACACACATTGTTGTCCACCTGTTGTGTTATCCAGGCAAGGTCAGACGTCTCTGTGCTGGGGACACACATGTTCTCATGGTAATTGGACTCCATGTCGTTTGGGAAGGACAGATTATGTTGGTTCTGATAGAACTCCAGTTGTGAAGACAGCATAGCGGACTGGTTATTGCTCTCCCTGAGCTCAGAGGTGAGGGTTCTGCACTGGTCGTAGGAAAGCTGCAGTTCATCAGTGAGACAGCTGCACTTGTCCTGAGCCTCCTTTAATTTCCCTTCAAAGTGTTCCTGCATTTCCTGGAACTTCTCTCGGTATAGACCCAGTTGGTCTTCTTGTTTTTTGATCTTGGCCATTAAATAACTTTCTTTAGCCTCTGATTTCTTCAGTATATCAGATTTTGCCATGATTATGTTTTGGTTCAGATCGTCTAATTCATTTATCAGACGCTCACAGTAATCCAGGTTTTGTTTGGATGAGGATGTGGGAGGAGCCTGTCCCATTTTCGGTGCAAATCTCAAAAACTAAATATTGGTTCAAGCCCTCTGAATCCTTAATTTGGTTTGATCTTCTCTTTTTGAAGTTCAAACTTTAATGAAGCTTTAAAACTTTTTCACTTACTACTGATGCTGCTGTTGAGAAAGTTACCGCAGTTTAAAGCGTAGCTCAGAGGCACACACAGAACCACAACCACTACAGAATGAAGCTGCTGTCATCAGAGGTTCCAAAAATATCAACAAAGATCAAAGGGGATCTCTCTCCACCAATCAGAGCACACACAGAACTCAAAATGGAAGCTCCTTTTATCTCAGGTTCTCTGTTGTCATGGGATTTACTCAACAACAACAAAATCTATTTAATGTATTATGTTCAGTTATTCTAAGTATATTGGTATTTTAATCATCTAATTTAATGAAATGTAATCCACAATGGCCAAACACATCAACACAACAAAAACCATCAATTACTTCTATACTTAAACTAATCTTGTTTAATAATCACATTAGTTTTTAATAGTTTAATTGATACATATATTTTAATGACTTGTCTTCGTGTTGGTTCAGCTAATAAGTGTTTGTCTCCTTCTATTGCCCCACCCTGACTCTGAATCTGTCATAACCAAATTCATGTATTGATCTGAAACATGTAAAATATCCAAGCAGCAGCCATGTTTAAACTCTCAGGTCAGTCTGATCCTGATCCACAGAGATATTTGAGGAACACACACACACACACACACACACATTGAAGACTTTACTAATTACATGTAGACAAATGTATTAAAACCTCTCATAACGAAACCAACCAGAAATAATAAACACAGCTCAACATCTTCACAAACATACAAAACACAGATCTAAAGAGTGGTAAATTAATAAATGACATCTCTGATCATTTACCAATATTTATGATACTAAACACAAAAGAGAAGAAAAACCATGAAAATCATAACACACAGACATACAGAAGACTGGAAGGAGAAAAACAACTAGAAAACTTTAAACAACAGATAAAAAGAGAGACGTGGGAGAGTGTTTTCAAGGAAGAAGACGTGAATGCAGCATATGACACATTTACAGACACAATAACGACAATTTACGATAAATGCTGCCCTTTGAAACAAATAATAACCAAAAGTAAAACAAACAACATACCATGGATTAATAAGAAAATAGCCAACGTTTGCAAAAAGAAAAACATATTATATAAAAAATATATAACAGAAAAAACATTAAAAGCAGAAGTACGTTATAAAAAATACAGAAACAAAGTCAATAATTTAATAAGAGAAAAAAAAAGAAAATACTATGAAAAACAATTAAAAGAGAATAAAAACAAAAATAAAAAATTGTGGGAAATTATAAACACCATAACCATGCGCAAAAGCAAAGAAAAAAATGCAGACCATTTTATAATAAACAATGTAAAAGAATACAATAAAAATATAATAGCACAAGAACTCAACAGTTTTTTCATAAATACTGGAAAAAACACGGAGAAAGGGATTAATAAACACCCAACATTTAAATGGAACCATTTTGACAATGAGAAGAAAGACATTGATAAGTACCTTGTACTTGAAGAAGTAACAGAAGCAGAGGTGGACAGAATAATCACAACCTGTACCTCAAAAAAATCCAGAGACGTTAATAATCTAACTATGAGTCTAAT
Source organism: Gouania willdenowi (assembly GCF_900634775.1). Classification (NCBI taxonomy): domain Eukaryota; kingdom Metazoa; phylum Chordata; class Actinopteri; order Blenniiformes; family Gobiesocidae; genus Gouania; species Gouania willdenowi. Next base: position 11,997,550 of record NC_041061.1, on the reverse strand, counting down.
AAAAACCATAACAGCTGAAATAACCCCGCCATTAACACATATAAGTAATCTATCATTCAAGAATGGTGTTTTCCCAGAAAAAAAGAAAATTGCAAAAATCAGACCGATTTACAAGGGTGGAGAAAAATGTAATTTCACTAATTATCGACCTATATCAATATTACCACAATTATCAAAAATTCTGGAAAAACTGTTTATGAGCAGACTCGACAAATTTATAGAAGACAACAATATACTACATGAAGGGCAATATGGTTTTAGAAAAGGACGTTCAACAGCAATGGCTATAATTGACATCACGGAGAATATAAGAGAAGCATTAGAAAAAAAAACTATTTGTATTCGGAATTTTTCTGGACCTAAAAAAAGCCTTTGACACAATTAATCATGATATTATAGAAGAAAAACTTCAAAATTACGGAATAAAGTACAACGCCTTAAAATGGATTAAAAGCTATATGACAAATAGGAGACAATATGTTGACTTTGAAGAACACACATCAAAATGCCAAACCATACAATGTGGTTTTCCACAGGGTTCAATTTTAGGGCCAAAACTGTTCATTTTATACATAAACGACATTTTCAAAGTCTCAAATTGCCTCAAACTAATGTTGTTTGCAGATGACACAACCATCCTATGCTCAGGTAAAGACATTAAAACTCTAATAGAGTCAACAAATGAAGAACTATCAAAAATTCAAACATGGTTAGATGTAAATAAACTATCCCTAAACGTCAGTAAAACAAAATTCATCAAATTCGGAAAGAGAAAAATAACAGGAGATATAACACTGAAACTAAACATGGAAATAATAGAACAAGTAAAAGAATATAGGGTACTAGGAGTGTGGATGGACGACAAGCTGACCTGGAAAAAACATATACAAATAGTTAAAAACAAAGTTGCCAAAAGCAGTTACATCCTATGGAAGCTTCAACAAATCCTACATACCAAATCACTTAAAACAATCTATTCTTCACTCATAGCATCGCACTTAAATTACTGCTCCGAAATATGGGGTAATAACTACAAAACGTATCTTGAACCACTATTTAAACTACAAAAAAAAGCTATAAGAATTTTACATCAAGCACCACACAACGCACACACAAACGAATTATTTGAGAAGGCAAAATACCTAAAACTGCAAGAAATAATACACTACAACACACAAATACACGCATTTAGGGCTTCATCTAAAAAACTACCACATCAAATACAAAAACGTTTCACATACAATCAAAATTCCTACGACTTCAGACATAATAATGTGTTCAGACCAGACAGGGTCAAATCGAACGTTGGCAAACATAGTACTGTGCATAGAGCCATGAACCTCTGGAATAGCCTTGACGCAGAGACACAACAATCTGTAAATCTGAAAGGATTTAAGGAGAAAACACGGAGGACATTTCTACACGCATACAGATCTCAAGTCAACTCTTCATCGAACTCTACAGGAGATACGGAAAAAAAAGGACAGTGAGGAGGAGTAACAACAGGAACAATGACTGCAGACGAGAACGCATCACATAAAAAAGGACAAAAAAAAAAAAAAAAAAGTTAATGAAAAGATGAAATTATGAAGAAGATGAGAATGTTTGACAAGGGAAGAAACGAGGTTTGATGTAAAATTATCTGTGTTCAAATCAGGGGACGGATCTGGATAAGCATAATGCTTTTTTCTGTCGCCCTTTCCGGCATGCAAAAGGACAAAAAAAAAAAAAAAAAAAAAAAAAAAAAAAACAATGATGTGATTTTGCTCTGAATGTCAAAATGAATTTCTGTGATTGCAACCATGTCGGAACTGAACTGAATAAAAAAAAATAAAATAAATGAATTCATAAAGCATGCCTGCTCTGCTTATTTTACTAATCTTGTTTTGCAAAGTAAGAGAAACCCCAAGTTTGTTCAGTACTATTGAAAATCTTGTTGCACCCTCACCGTCCCATGTGCCTGTACACACACAGGAGGATTGTAACAATTTTTTAAATGTCTTTGTAAATAAAGTACAAGATATCAGGGCTAGCATCACTCCTCCCTTGGTTAGCTTGTGCAGTGCATCAGCCCCTGTGAGCTCATGGTCCTCCTTCACTCCTGTCAGCCTACAGGATGTTCAGGTTTTTAGTAGGAAAGATGAAACCCTCATCGAGCACTGTAGACATTGTTCCTACTTCTCTGCTTTTAAACGTTTTTGATGTTGTTGGTCCTTGGGTGGTAAAATTGATAAACCTCACTTTTATCTGGCTCGGTCCCCAGCTTTTTTAAACATGCGATAATAAACCCCATTCTTAAAAAACCCAATCTTGATCCGGGGGAGCCTATAAACTACCGGCCCATATCTAAGCTTCCCTTCATGTCTAAAATCATGGAGAAAATGGTTGCTAAGCAGCTAACCTCATACATGGAACAGCATGATTTTTATGATAAATATCAATCTGGTTTTAGATCAATCCACTCCACTGAAACTGCTCTTCTGAAAGTTTCTAGTGACGTGATGATGGCCGCTGACTCTGGTCGTTACACAGTTTTAGTTTTACTTGATCTGACAGCTGCCTTTGATACTGTAGATCACAGTATGCTGGTTGATCGACTCAAATCTGAGATGGGGTTTTCTGGTACTGTTCTCCAATGGTTTACCTCTTACATTAATGGAAGAACCTTTAATGTTGCTATTAACGATGTTATGTCCAATATGTCCAACCTGTCATGTGGAGTAGCCCAGGGCTCTGTTCTGGGGCCTGTTTTGTCTTTATTGTATCTGATGCCTCTTGGTCGGTTGATCCGTGGTTTTAAAAATGTGTCTAATCATTTTTATGCTGATGATATCCAGTTGTACTGCTCCTTTAATGACTTAGAGTTTCACTTTTTATCAGAGTTCTTGGATTGTATATCCTGTATCAAAAACTGGCTGTCATCAAATTATCTCCAGATAAATTCAAACAAAACAGAAACTCTGATCATTGCTCCTGATAAAAACATCCCTGTAATTAAAAACTCTCTTGGTGATCTGGGCTCATCTGTTAAAACCAGCCTCAGAAACCTTGGGGTTGTTTTTGATCAGTCCATGTCTTTGGAGGGACATTGTCGTCAATTGACTAAAAACTGTTTTTACCACTTGAGAAATATCTCTAAAGTGAGGCATCTATTATCAAAATCAGATCTGGAACTGGTCATACACGCATTTATATCATCTCATATTGACTATTGTAATTCTGTTTTCACTTGTTTTAATAAGTCGACCCTAAACAGACTCCAGATCGCTTCTAGAACATCCCACATCACCCCCATTCTTGCTACTCTGCACTGGCTTCTAGTTAAATTTTGCATAGAATATAAAATATTAGTTCTCACGTTCCGAGCATTACATGGTCAGGCCCCTAAATATATCTCGGACTTGTTGTGCCCCTACTCATCAGGGCGATGCCTTCGGTCTTCAGGTCAGGGTCTACTAAAGACCCCAAAAACTAAATTTAAAACCAGAGGAGACCTGGCGTTCCAGGCTGTAGCTCCCAGACTCTGGAATAACCTGCACCAGTCTCTCAGGGAGCTCAACTGTGTGGACACTTTTAAAAAACTGCTGAAGACTACACTTTACAGTAAAGCTTTTAGTTAACTGGTTTTTAATTTTTATTTATCCTTTAATGTTGCTGTTCTTATGATATTTATGCACTCTTGTTTTATTATTCTATTGTGTTGCACTTGTAATTTTACCACAACTCTGTACAGCACTTTGTGATTTTATCTGCAAAAAGCGCTTTATAAATAAACTACTTACTTACTTACTTGCTGGGTTGTTCTTTGTTTTTTGTTTTTTTTGTATTTTTTTTTTGTTTGTTTTGTGCACCAACTACCAAGACAAATTCCTTGTATTGTCCTTAAAACTGTACACGGCCATTAAAAACATTTCTGATTCTGATTCTGATTACAATTTTACTTGGTGGAACCGAGTCATTTGACTGATTAATCAGGAACGTGGTACGTGGTATTCAACGCAGAGACGTTCGGCGAGCCCGGCCAAAGTTCATCAGAACTTGTTTCTCAAAAAATTGTTACATTTGAGAAAGTGAAAGTATAGAATATTTTTGTTTGAGATTGTGTGTGGTAAAGAATGATAATTTGATATTAATTATTTAATGATAATTAAAAAAAATATATATATATAAAAATAAATAACTAATTGGTATATTTTCATCAATTACTAGACATTTCAGGCAGCCCCACATGGGGTCACACCACCAAGGTTGAAAAACACTGGTTTAAAGCTTTAAGAATAATATTCCTAAAACACAGTTTAGGATATAAATTCTTGTTTTAATCAGAAATAAAATGGGTTAAAAGTGAACAAAAATGGTGGAAAAGGTGATGAAATGGGATTGTAAAAACCTCAGAAATTAGTTAAAATTTTCAAATTGTGTTTAAAGGAATTTAAAAATGTAGGGAAAATTTGTTAAAACTAGCAAAATATGGACATTAAAAAATTGTGAATGTGTTTAAATAGGTTGATGAACCCTGGTCTACAGAAAAGCCCAACATGTATTTACAAGAGGCAAAAGAAAGATTTTGAGAGCATAAACAGAATGAGAACAAAGCACACACATTACAAGAAAAAAACACAGTAGATATCATCAAATTTAACCCTTTTATTATAAAATAATTGAACAGCAAAATCACAAAACACACGTTTTTTTTTAAGTTAGAGCACCTGGTGAACCATACACCCTAACCCAAACCCCTAAACACAGTAGATATCATCAAATTTAACCCTTTTATTATAAAATAATTGAACAGCAAAATCACAAAACACAGGTTTTTTTTTTTAAGTTAGAGCACCTGGTGAACCATACACCCTAACCCAAACCCCTAAACATTAACTAACAACAACTTATTCTAATGTTTAGGTTTACGCTTCCATCTGCGCTTTACTTTCTTAGGTTTCTCCTGGACTTCATTCTCCTTCTGTTCTGAGGACAGATTCTCCAGCTGCTTCTTGTCCTCTTTGACTGAGGAAGTATCGTCCTGCTCCTCCGTCTCTGTCACTTCTACAAACTTCATGGAACATTCCTCCAAGCTTTCTGTCATATCAGACATGAATGTATATCGCACTTCCTGTCTCTCATTGAGACCAGTAAAGAGTCCTTGGTCCTGGTCCGTACACTGACCCAGTTCATTGGAGAGTTCGTGGTCACGTTCCATCTTCTCTGTAGAGGGTTGGGAGAATTCAGACACAAGGTACTGTAAGTCTGGGTTCACTGTGTAGAACTGTCCATCTGGTGTAGGCTCGTAGTTGTTGAACCAAACAGTATTGGGGTCTGGGTAATATGGGTGAATTGGCTGACCATAGTAGACCGTATCGTCACCTAGATACTTGTATGATGGTATCAATTGCTGAGGGAGCTGAGAGTAGTCCCCCATACTGTTAGTGGGCCCTTGATAAACTGGTGTTAAGAACACATAAGGATCTTGTGTGACACACACATTGTTGTCCACCTGTTGTGTTATCCAGGCAAGGTCAGACGTCTCTGTGCTGGGGACACACATGTTCTCATGGTAATTGGACTCCATGTCGTTTGGGAAGGACAGATTATGTTGGTTCTGATAGAACTCCAGTTGTGAAGACAGCATAGCGGACTGGTTATTGCTCTCCCTGAGCTCAGAGGTGAGGGTTCTGCACTGGTCGTAGGAAAGCTGCAGTTCATCAGTGAGACAGCTGCACTTGTCCTGAGCCTCCTTTAATTTCCCTTCAAAGTGTTCCTGCATTTCCTGGAACTTCTCTCGGTATAGACCCAGTTGGTCTTCTTGTTTTTTGATCTTGGCCATTAAATAACTTTCTTTAGCCTCTGATTTCTTCAGTATATCAGATTTTGCCATGATTATGTTTTGGTTCAGATCGTCTAATTCATTTATCAGACGCTCACAGTAATCCAGGTTTTGTTTGGATGAGGATGTGGGAGGAGCCTGTCCCATTTTCGGTGCAAATCTCAAAAACTAAATATTGGTTCAAGCCCTCTGAATCCTTAATTTGGTTTGATCTTCTCTTTTTGAAGTTCAAACTTTAATGAAGCTTTAAAACTTTTTCACTTACTACTGATGCTGCTGTTGAGAAAGTTACCGCAGTTTAAAGCGTAGCTCAGAGGCACACACAGAACCACAACCACTACAGAATGAAGCTGCTGTCATCAGAGGTTCCAAAAATATCAACAAAGATCAAAGGGGATCTCTCTCCACCAATCAGAGCACACACAGAACTCAAAATGGAAGCTCCTTTTATCTCAGGTTCTCTGTTGTCATGGGATTTACTCAACAACAACAAAATCTATTTAATGTATTATGTTCAGTTATTCTAAGTATATTGGTATTTTAATCATCTAATTTAATGAAATGTAATCCACAATGGCCAAACACATCAACACAACAAAAACCATCAATTACTTCTATACTTAAACTAATCTTGTTTAATAATCACATTAGTTTTTAATAGTTTAATTGATACATATATTTTAATGACTTGTCTTCGTGTTGGTTCAGCTAATAAGTGTTTGTCTCCTTCTATTGCCCCACCCTGACTCTGAATCTGTCATAACCAAATTCATGTATTGATCTGAAACATGTAAAATATCCAAGCAGCAGCCATGTTTAAACTCTCAGGTCAGTCTGATCCTGATCCACAGAGATATTTGAGGAACACACACACACACACACACACACATTGAAGACTTTACTAATTACATGTAGACAAATGTATTAAAACCTCTCATAACGAAACCAACCAGAAATAATAAACACAGCTCAACATCTTCACAAACATACAAAACACAGATCTAAAGAGTGGTAAATTAATAAATGACATCTCTGATCATTTACCAATATTTATGATACTAAACACAAAAGAGAAGAAAAACCATGAAAATCATAACACACAGACATACAGAAGACTGGAAGGAGAAAAACAACTAGAAAACTTTAAACAACAGATAAAAAGAGAGACGTGGGAGAGTGTTTTCAAGGAAGAAGACGTGAATGCAGCATATGACACATTTACAGACACAATAACGACAATTTACGATAAATGCTGCCCTTTGAAACAAATAATAACCAAAATTAAAACAAACAACATACCATGGATTAATAAGAAAATAGCCAACGTTTGCAAAAAGAAAAACATATTATATAAAAAATATATAATAGAAAAAACATTAAAAGCAGAAGTACGTTATAAAAAATACAGAAACAAAGTCAATAATTTAATAAGAGAAAAAAAAAGAAAATACTATGAAAAACAATTAAAAGAGAATAAAAACAAAAATAAAAAATTGTGGGAAATTATAAACACCATAACCATGCGCAAAAGCAAAGAAAAAAATGCAGACCATTTTATAATAAACAATGTAAAAGAATACAATAAAAATATAATAGCACAAGAACTCAACAGTTTTTTCATAAATACTGGAAAAAACACGGAGAAAGGGATTAATAAACACCCAACATTTAAATGGAACCATTTTGACAATGAGAAGAAAGACATTGATAAGTACCTTGTACTTGAAGAAGTAACAGAAGCAGAGGTGGACAGAATAATCACAACCTGTACCTCAAAAAAATCCAGAGACGTTAATAATCTAACTATGAGTCTAATAAAAACCATAACAGCTGAAATAACCCCGCCATTAACACATATAAGTAATCTATCATTCAAGAATGGTGTTTTCCCAGAAAAAAAGAAAATTGCAAAAATCAGACCGATTTACAAGGGTGGAGAAAAATGTAATTTCACTAATTATCGACCTATATCAATATTACCACAATTATCAAAAATTCTGGAAAAACTGTTTATGAGCAGACTCGACAAATTTATAGAAGACAACAATATACTACATGAAGGGCAATATGGTTTTAGAAAAGGACGTTCAACAGCAATGGCTATAATTGACATCACGGAGAATATAAGAGAAGCATTAGAAAAAAAAACTATTTGTATTCGGAATTTTTCTGGACCTAAAAAAAGCCTTTGACACAATTAATCATGATATTATAGAAGAAAAACTTCAAAATTACGGAATAAAGTACAACGCCTTAAAATGGATTAAAAGCTATATGACAAATAGGAGACAATATGTTGACTTTGAAGAACACACATCAAAATGCCAAACCATACAATGTGGTTTTCCACAGGGTTCAATTTTAGGGCCAAAACTGTTCATTTTATACATAAACGACATTTTCAAAGTCTCAAATTGCCTCAAACTAATGTTGTTTGCAGATGACACAACCATCCTATGCTCAGGTAAAGACATTAAAACTCTAATAGAGTCAACAAATGAAGAACTATCAAAAATTCAAACATGGTTAGATGTAAATAAACTATCCCTAAACGTCAGTAAAACAAAATTCATCAAATTCGGAAAGAGAAAAATAACAGGAGATATAACACTGAAACTAAACATGGAAATAATAGAACAAGTAAAAGAATATAGGGTACTAGGAGTGTGGATGGACGACAAGCTGACCTGGAAAAAACATATACAAATAGTTAAAAACAAAGTTGCCAAAAGCAGTTACATCCTATGGAAGCTTCAACAAATCCTACATACCAAATCACTTAAAACAATCTATTCTTCACTCATAGCATCGCACTTAAATTACTGCTCCGAAATATGGGGTAATAACTACAAAACGTATCTTGAACCACTATTTAAACTACAAAAAAAAGCTATAAGAATTTTACATCAAGCACCACACAACGCACACACAAACGAATTATTTGAGAAGGCAAAATACCTAAAACTGCAAGAAATAATACACTACAACACACAAATACACGCATTTAGGGCTTCATCTAAAAAACTACCACATCAAATACAAAAACGTTTCACATACAATCAAAATTCCTACGACTTCAGACATAATAATGTGTTCAGACCAGACAGGGTCAAATCGAACGTTGGCAAACATAGTACTGTGCATAGAGCCATGAACCTCTGGAATAGCCTTGACGCAGAGACACAACAATCTGTAAATCTGAAAGGATTTAAGGAGAAAACACGGAGGACATTTCTACACGCATACAGATCTCAAGTCAACTCTTCATCGAACTCTACAGGAGATACGGAAAAAAAAGGACAGTGAGGAGGAGTAACAACAGGAACAATGACTGCAGACGAGAACGCATCACATAAAAAAGGAAAAAAAAAAAAAAAAAAAAGTTAATGAAAAGATGAAATTATGAAGAAGATGAGAATGTTTGACAAGGGAAGAAACGAGGTTTGATGTAAAATTATCTGTGTTCAAATCAGGGGACGGATCTGGATAAGCATAATGCTTTTTTCTGTCGCCCTTTCCGGCATGCAAAAGGACAAAAAAAAAAAAAAAAAAAAAAAAAAAAAACAATGATGTGATTTTGCTCTGAATGTCAAAATGAATTTCTGTGATTGCAACCATGTCGGAACTGAACTGAATAAAAAAAAATAAAATAAATGAATTCATAAAGCATGCCTGCTCTGCTTATTTTACTAATCTTGTTTTGCAAAGTAAGAGAAACCCCAAGTTTGTTCAGTACTATTGAAAATCTTGTTGCACCCTCACCGTCCCATGTGCCTGTACACACACAGGAGGATTGTAACAATTTTTTAAATGTCTTTGTAAATAAAGTACAAGATATCAGGGCTAGCATCACTCCTCCCTTGGTTAGCTTGTGCAGTGCATCAGCCCCTGTGAGCTCATGGTCCTCCTTCACTCCTGTCAGCCTACAGGATGTTCAGGTTTTTAGTAGGAAAGATGAAACCCTCATCGAGCACTGTAGACATTGTTCCTACTTCTCTGCTTTTAAACGTTTTTGATGTTGTTGGTCCTTGGGTGGTAAAATTGATAAACCTCACTTTTATCTGGCTCGGTCCCCAGCTTTTTTAAACATGCGATAATAAACCCCATTCTTAAAAAACCCAATCTTGATCCGGGGGAGCCTATAAACTACCGGCCCATATCTAAGCTTCCCTTCATGTCTAAAATCATGGAGAAAATGGTTGCTAAGCAGCTAACCTCATACATGGAACAGCATGATTTTTATGATAAATATCAATCTGGTTTTAGATCAATCCACTCCACTGAAACTGCTCTTCTGAAAGTTTCTAGTGACGTGATGATGGCCGCTGACTCTGGTCGTTACACAGTTTTAGTTTTACTTGATCTGACAGCTGCCTTTGATACTGTAGATCACAGTATGCTGGTTGATCGACTCAAATCTGAGATGGGGTTTTCTGGTACTGTTCTCCAATGGTTTACCTCTTACATTAATGGAAGAACCTTTAATGTTGCTATTAACGATGTTATGTCCAATATGTCCAACCTGTCATGTGGAGTAGCCCAGGGCTCTGTTCTGGGGCCTGTTTTGTCTTTATTGTATCTGATGCCTCTTGGTCGGTTGATCCGTGGTTTTAAAAATGTGTCTAATCATTTTTATGCTGATGATATCCAGTTGTACTGCTCCTTTAATGACTTAGAGTTTCACTTTTTATCAGAGTTCTTGGATTGTATATCCTGTATCAAAAACTGGCTGTCATCAAATTATCTCCAGATAAATTCAAACAAAACAGAAACTCTGATCATTGCTCCTGATAAAAACATCCCTGTAATTAAAAACTCTCTTGGTGATCTGGGCTCATCTGTTAAAACCAGCCTCAGAAACCTTGGGGTTGTTTTTGATCAGTCCATGTCTTTGGAGGGACATTGTCGTCAATTGACTAAAAACTGTTTTTACCACTTGAGAAATATCTCTAAAGTGAGGCATCTATTATCAAAATCAGATCTGGAACTGGTCATACACGCATTTATATCATCTCATATTGACTATTGTAATTCTGTTTTCACTTGTTTTAATAAGTCGACCCTAAACAGACTCCAGATCGCTTCTAGAACATCCCACATCACCCCCATTCTTGCTACTCTGCACTGGCTTCTAGTTAAATTTTGCATAGAATATAAAATATTAGTTCTCACGTTCCGAGCATTACATGGTCAGGCCCCTAAATATATCTCGGACTTGTTGTGCCCCTACTCATCAGGGCGATGCCTTCGGTCTTCAGGTCAGGGTCTACTAAAGACCCCAAAAACTAAATTTAAAACCAGAGGAGACCTGGCGTTCCAGGCTGTAGCTCCCAGACTCTGGAATAACCTGCACCAGTCTCTCAGGGAGCTCAACTGTGTGGACACTTTTAAAAAACTGCTGAAGACTACACTTTACAGTAAAGCTTTTAGTTAACTGGTTTTTAATTTTTATTTATCCTTTAATGTTGCTGTTCTTATGATATTTATGCACTCTTGTTTTATTATTCTATTGTGTTGCACTTGTAATTTTACCACAACTCTGTACAGCACTTTGTGATTTTATCTGCAAAAAGCGCTTTATAAATAAACTACTTACTTACTTACTTGCTGGGTTGTTCTTTGTTTTTTTTTTTTTTTGTATTTTTTTTTTGTTTGTTTTGTGCACCAACTACCAAGACAAATTCCTTGTATTGTCCTTAAAACTGTACACGGCCATTAAAAACATTTCTGATTCTGATTCTGATTACAATTTTACTTGGTGGAACCGAGTCATTTGACTGATTAATCAGGAACGTGGTACGTGGTATTCAACGCGGAGACGTTCGGCGAGCCCGGCCAAAGTTCATCAGAACTTGTTTCTCAAAAAATTGTTACATTTGAGAAAGTGAAAGTATAGAATATTTTTGTTTGAGATTGTGTGTGGTAAAGAATGATAATTTGATATTAATTATTTAATGATAATTAAAAAAAAATATATATATATAAAAATAAATAACTAATTGGTATATTTTCATCAATTACTAGACATTTCAGGCAGCCCCACATGGGGTCACACCACCAAGGTTGAAAAACACTGGTTTAAAGCTTTAAGAATAATATTCCTAAAACACTGTTTAGGATATAAATTCTTGTTTTAATCAGAAATAAAATGGGTTAAAAGTGAACAAAAATGGTTGAAAAGGTGATGAAATGGGATTGTAAAAACCTCAGAAATTAGTTAAAATTTTCAAATTGTGTTTAAAGGAATTTAAAAATGTAGGGAAAATTTGTTAAAACTAGCAAAATATGGACATTAAAAAATTGTGAATGTGTTTAAATAGGTTGATGAACCCTGGTCTACAGAAAAGCCCAACATGTATTTACAAGAGGCAAAAGAAAGATTTTGAGAGCATAAACAGAATGAGAACAAAGCACACACATTACAAGAAAAAAACACAGTAGATATCATCAAATTTAACCCTTTTATTATAAAATAATTGAACAGCAAAATCACAAAACACACGTTTTTTTTTAAGTTAGAGCACCTGGTGAACCATACACCCTAACCCAAACCCCTAAACATTAACTAACAACAACTTATTCTAATGTTTAGGTTTACGCTTCCATCTGCGCTTTACTTTCTTAGGTTTCTCCTGGACTTCATTCTCCTTCTGTTCTGAGGACAGATTCTCCAGCTGCTTCTTGTCCTCTTTGACTGAGGAAGTATCGTCCTGCTCCTCCGTCTCTGTCACTTCTACAAACTTCATGGAACATTCCTCCAAGCTTTCTGTCATATCAGACATGAATGTATATCGCACTTCCTGTCTCTCATTGAGACCAGTAAAGAGTCCTTGGTCCTGGTCCGTACACTGACCCAGTTCATTGGAGAGTTCGTGGTCACGTTCCATCTTCTCTGTAGAGGGTTGGGAGAATTCAGACACAAGGTACTGTAAGTCTGGGTTCACTGTGTAGAACTGTCCATCTGGTGTAGGCTCGTAGTTGTTGAACCAAACAGTATTGGGGTCTGGGTAATATGGGTGAATTGGCTGACCATAGTAGACCGTATCGTCACCTAGATACTTGTATGATGGTATCAATTGCTGAGGGAGCTGAGAGTAGTCCCCCATACTGTTAGTGGGCCCTTGATAAACTGGTGTTAAGAACACATAAGGATCTTGTGTGACACACACATTGCTGTCCACCTGTTGTGTTATCCAGGCAAGGTCAGACGTCTCTGTGCTGGGGACACACATGTTCTCATGGTAATTGGACTCCATGTCGTTTGGGAAGGACAGATTATGTTGGTTCTGATAGAACTCCAGTTGTGAAGACAGCATAGCGGACTGGTTATTGCTCTCCCTGAGCTCAGAGGTGAGGGTTCTGCACTGGTCGTAGGAAAGCTGCAGTTCATCAGTGAGACAGCTGCACTTGTCCTGAGCCTCCTTTAATTTCCCTTCAAAGTGTTCCTGCATTTTCTGGAACTTCTCTCGGTATAGACCCAGTTGGTCTTCTTGTTCTTTGATCTTGGCCATGAAATAACTTTCTTTAGCCTCTGATTTCTTCAGTATATCAGATTTTGCCATGATTATGTTTTGGTTCAGATCGTCTAATTCATTTATCAGACGCTCACAGAAATCCAGGTTTTGTTTGGATGAGGATGTGGGAGGAGCCTGTCCCATTTTCGGTGCAAATCTCAAAAACTAAATATTGGTTCAAGCCCTCTGAATCCTTAATTTGCTTTGATCTTCTCCTTTTGAAGTTCAAACTTTAATGAAGCTTTAAAACTTTTTCACTTACTACTGATGCTGCTGCTGAGAAAGTTACCGCAGTTTAAAGCGTAGCTCAGAGGCACACACAGAACCACAACCACTACAGAATGAAGCTGCTGTCATCAGAGGTTCCAAAAATATCAACAAAGATCAAAGGGGATCTCTCTCCACCAATCAGAGCACACACAGAACTCAAAATGGAAGCTCCTTTTATCTCAGGTTCTCTGTTGTCATGGGATTTACTCAACAACAACAAAATCTATTTAATGTATTATGTTCAGTTATTTTAAGTAGATTGGTATTTTAATTCCAATCTTTTCTATTCTAATCTTGTTTAATAATCACATTAGTTTTTAATAGTTTAATTGATACATATATTTTAATGACTTGTCTTCGAGTTGGTTCAGCTAATAAGTGTTTGTCTCCTTCTATTGCCCCACCCTGACTCTGAATCTGTCATAACCACATTTATGTATTGATCTGAAACATGTAAAATATCCAAGCAGCAGCCATGTTTAAACTCTCAGGTCAGTCTGATCCTGATCCACAGAGATATTTGAGGAACACACACACACACACACACACACACACACACACACACACACACACACACACACACACACACACACACACACACACACACACACACACACACACACACACACACACACACACGCACACACACACACACACACACACACACACACACACACACACACACACACACACACCCCATTACGGCATCATGCGCTGAGCAGAACGTCTGGAATTAACTTAAAGCGGAATCAAGTGTTTACAAGATAGAGGAATTATTTGTCGGTATTAAAATTGGAATAATCCAGCCATCTTATTCAGATTTATGTTTAAATTAAATTTGCATTAGGAATTAAGTGTTTACAAGGTCAGTTTAAAGAGGATTTGATTTTTATTCTGCTTTAAAGAGGGATTAATCTATTTGGCTTCATGAAAATCAGTTTGTGTGGTGATAAAGGGCTTGGATTTGTAAGATTAGAGAAAGTGAAGTATTTAGACATTGCAGCAAAATAATAAAAATAATTCAAACCTTTTATTTTTCTTGCTTCTTCAGCAGCGTCAGATATTATCCCAGTTTAATACAAGCCTCCCACAACATACTTGATCTACCAAAGTTAATACTATCAACGGAAAAAGTTCATTTTGCCAGGTGACATTTAAAAACCGTCCTTTCACAGCTCTGATTTTCACTGTGATAAGTACACGAGTGCATCACGTGAGGCCAGCCTGAGCTTTACCCAGCTGAAATGAGTTAAGGTCCCTCTCTGGACGACTGTGCCATCTCATTGTTTGATAGCAGTGTTTTCCAACCTCACTTACCCTTTCTCTTAGGTACTGCAGGGCCTCAGGGACTCCCGCTCGTTTTGTGTGTTTACCAATTCCCATAACCTAGCTCGGACTCTTGGGGAATGTCTTGGAAATTACATTCCATAAGGTCCCGTAGACTATTTAGTTTGGTTCAATGGCGGTAATTGCTTGTCAGGAAAAATAAAAATACCAGCGCTGCTTTCAACTTAATATGTTTCATATAAACTGGTTGACAAATTGTTGAAAACTTGGTGTTACATCGTCAATCCTTCAGCCTTTATCAAAGGAAAGCCTCCATCACCAAATATACAGTTAATTATCTATCTATAAATCAAAGAAGGTCTCTGTGTGTGGAGCGCATATCTCCCTGACGCAGTGTGTGTTCGACCTAAGCTTTTTTAACAGCTTGCACAGAGCCCGAGTGTGTGCATCCATTATTTTGGACTTATTTGGTGATTACGTTTCAAAACCTTTATATCTTTTATATCTGTAGTCTATTAGGAGGAGAATGCTCTATGGAAGAGGAAGGTTTTGAGTTGTTTCTTAAAGGATTCAACTGTCTGTGGGGTTTTGATGTGGTCCGGGAGAATGTTTCAGATGCAGGGTGGGGATGTGCAGAAGGCATGGTCCTCTGTCATGCAGAACTTAGTTCTGGGTGTGAGGAGGCAGTTTGAGTTGCTGGACCGGAGGCGTCTGGAGCTGGTTTGGGGGGGACGGGGTTAAAAGCTCTTTCAGATAGGATGGGGCGTTGCTATGGATGCACTGGTGGGTGAGAAGGGAGATTTTATATTGGATTCTGTATTGGATGTGTAGCCAGTGAAGGGATTTCAGGATTGGAGTAATGAAATCAAATGTACGCACTCACCAGGAACCTAGCTTTGCTGTTTTGGACATAGTGAAGCTTTTGAAGGCTCTTGCTCGGGATCCCGATGAGAAGTGTGTTGCAGTAGTCCAGCCTGGAGGAGACAAAGGCGTGGACGAGTTTCTCTGCATCTTGGATGGTGAGAAATGGTTGCAGTTTGGCTGTATTTCTGAGGTGGAAGTAAGAGCTCTTGCAGAGTTGTTTGATGTGGGAGTTAAAGGTGAGATGTGGGTCAAATATGACACCTAGGTTGGTGATCAGAGGGGAAAGTGAGATGTTTTGGCCGGAGAAGGAGATACCAGAAATGGGGGATGACAGGACCTGATGAGTGCCAACTAGGATGATCTCTGTTTTTGAGCTATTGAGAGAAGTCCCTTTTTAGATAGAGTTGTGTATCGTCAGCATAGCAGTAGAAAGATATTCCATGTCTGCGTATGACGTGGGAAAGCAAGTAGAGTATGAAGAGAGTTGGGTGGAGGACTGATCCCTGTGGGACGCCACAGGTGGAATAATTGGTATGGGATCAAGCTTTCCTTAGAACTACATATTCTGACCTGTTGTTGGGGTAGGATCTGAACCATTCCAGGGCAGGGCCAGACAGGCCAGCAGTGAGGTGTAGACGTTGGAGCAAGATGTTGTGGTCAACAGTATCGAATGCAGCGGTCAGATTGAGGAGGATGAGAAGGGAAGGGGAAGTAGGTCATTTGAGACTCTAACTAAGGCAGTGTCTGTACTGTGTGCTGAACGGAAGCCAGACTGAAAATTTTTGTAAAGTGAGAATGCTTTTTCCAGGGTTTTGGACAGGAATGGGAGGTTGGATATGGGCCTGTAATGTGAGATATTTGGGTCTAAAGTTGTTTTTTTGAGATAGGGTCTAATGATCGCCATCTTATATTGGGTTTTTAGAATGGAGAGAACAAGGAAAGCTGTTTAGAAAACAAATGAAACTCAGAGCATTTTCTTTCACTCTGATGAATACAATAACTGACCGGGGAAAGTTGAACTCATTATACAATTTTGGAAATGGAGCAACTGGAAATTGGAAGTGCGGAACGTGCCAGTGACCGATAGGAGCTCTTCCAGTGCAATGAATAAACCAAAAATAATTGATAACTGGGGTTATATATTTTAAATTAAAACAATAAATCAAAGAGAGGGTGAGAGGGGAAAAGACAAAAAGAGGGCAGAGTGCTGGAATTGTTATTTCCGCACCTGTGGAAGGCCACGGCTCGTGCTGAATATGAATGCAGTTGGTCTTGCTGGACACCAAACCATTATCAGCCACCAGCACACACAGGTTTGAGGAGCTCCTTTTTTAATCTCAATGCAGTGAACGTGACATGTCACAGTGAATATGTACAACATGAATAATTCACGTTTCCTCATTGCAGTTGCCTATATTGAAACTATTTGTTTTTATTCACACACAGACATACAGAGTTTGGGGGGGGGCTTCATTATGGTTTTTCCAAATTCATTTGAAAAAAGAACTTGATATAATATACACATACAGTATGTTAAGTACCATAGAACAACAGTGACTGTGTACAATACATATGAATTCAATTGTTGTTCTTTTGAAAATACAAGTTTTTTTTTTTGCGCCTGAGTCATGTGACTCGGTTCATCTTCTTTTGGGAAATTTTGGCAGTTTTTAAACCATGTTGAAATGTTATTGATTGAAACAGTTTTGTGCTGCTTTTATTTTAACATAGCACAATTAGTTTCATGTCACAGATGTTAGTTCTACCTCAGGTGCGTAGTATGAGTTTTCAGTGAAATGGTCCCAAACTTTTGAGACTTTAGGTTGGTTTTTCTTCTGTTGCGCAATTCTTCTTCACTAGGTAAATGGTGAAGCAACACTGCGCCCAGCATTATCGTGAAATTACAACATTAATCTAAAAATTAGGATTTTGAATGACATGGTCAGCCTCACAGAGATAACAAAAAAAAAAAAAAGTAAGAAGAAATTAGGGCGGAGCTGCTTTTTTCTTGTAAATAGGACGTTACATTTAAAAAAAATTACAGCAGTTTTACTGTGTTTTGGACTAAATGCTGGGATTCATTGGATTTTTTAATGTCTTATGAAGATTTTGAGACCACTTTTGATACAATATATGGATTCAGTTAGACATGGCATTGCTTTAAAGGTGAGGAGTGCTGGCTTGTTTTTTTTCCGCAAGTTTGACAAAATATTTGTGTCAAACTCAAGGCATGCGGACCAAACTCAGCCCGACAAAGCATCTAGTCTGGCCTACAGGAAGGCTATGTTCAAAATAAAAATTACAGCAAATTCATCATTTTTGTAAATGACCCTATAAATTGTAGATAAAATACGATGGGGTTGCAGAACTACATTATTTACAGTAATATTAAAACAACTACTTTCAAAAACCTGAAAAAAATTCCTTTTTTGTCTGTGGTTTTGTTGTTTTTGGAGTCATTATGTGTGTTTTTGTTGTAATTTTACGTATTTTCTGCATTTATGTTGCATTTGTGCATTTTTGGAGTTATTTTCTGTATTTTGTTTTTTGTATTTTCCTGTGAGTGTGTGTACTTTTGTTGACAGTTTGTGTGTCTTTGGAGCTATTCTGTAATGTGTTGGATTTTTGGGTGTTTTCATAGTCATTTTGTTTGTTTAAGTGATTGTTGTGACTATCTTTCTTTTATATTTGTGTATATCATTTTGTGTATTTTTGGAATTTTTTGTGTACTTTGTGCATTTTTCTTTCAATTTGTGTGTTTTGGGAGTTATTTATTGTGTTATGTTGTGCTTTATATTTCTTCCAACTTCTTGAAATACAAGTTTTGAGGATTTGATTTGGGAGCCACACAAAAATAGACAGAGGGTCACATGTGGCCCCCGAGCCGCCAGTTGCCGTCTAGTCTATATATTTTATTCTATCTTTTATTTTGCTCCCGGCAAGAATCTCAAACTCTGCCTATGTGCGCAGATGAAGTCACTCTATGGTGACATACAGCAGAAATCAATGGTTAAAGCTGATTTCCTGCACAGTTCAGAATGAATTCGAAACCGGGACAGGTTAGAATGGTGCGCGGATCATTTTTTTTGCAGATAAAGCTGCATCTACTTCACGCTAATGAAGTCCCACGTGTGACCTTATCATGACCCTGTCACACATTCTCACCGTAACAAGGCAGTTGGTTGATGCTATTGTAAACAACTGATATTGTTAGTTCCTGTCAGCCTCTTGTCGTCAGGCCCTAATTAAGGCTGGATTTAGACGGTAGCATTTGGGTTTGTGTGGGTTGGTCCGGGGGCTTTTTTCTGATAAATGACCACATCAACACAATGATTCCACTGTTTTACTGCCACCATTTCTTTCCTTGTCCAACCCACAGCGGCCTTCAACCAGTGATCCATGCACACGTGCTGCTCCCTGACTAATTGCTATCTTTTTTTTCTCTATTTTTTACCCATGATGCATAAATACTCCGTGACGTCTGTTGAATGTCAAAAGCCACAGAGCGGCTGATTAATTCCGACCCCTTTTTGGTGATGTCAGAGGATGATTTGTTGCCACATCTTGGCAATCTTAAAGCCATTTTCCCTGCTAGTGGAAATACTATCACCGGGAGTGGGGGGGAGCGCGACTTGGGGAATTAAGATTAATGGATGTTTTAGGCAGGCTGCCAGAAGTTATGAAGATTTTTCAAGGATGCATTCAAAATAGTAGTCACTGACAGACATGATTATTAAATATTTGGGGAAACTCTAAGGAAAAAGCACACTTTTATTTTTTCAAAACAATGTGTCATTCTTAAAGCTGATATCTGGAGTTTGAGAAATCTATGTTTATGTTTGATTCTTTTGAAATGCAAAAACATACCTAACTAGTTTTTTTTACTATAATCTCCTGCTGGCGGTCATTCCTATACATTAATGTATATACTGTAAGTCCCACCTTCGTCCTAGAGACCCCTATATAAATGTAAACGATGGTCGAGTGCACCGAGCCAATAGGCTTTGACTTCCTGTTTTTGAGACTGTCAATCAAAGTGAATGCGAAACCGTGCACAGAAACAAAGCCACGTGTCACATCAACAAACAGGTAAATATGATTTTGGCTCTTTCCTGACCCATAGACCTATATCAATACGACCTGATGCAACCTTATGTTCCGCGATGTGCGTGCAGAAAAGTAGAGGCGTGGCTTCTGGTAGATTGCAGAGGCAGGGTGAGGAAGTGAAGCTGTTGAGGGCGGGACATTGAGACGTCGTCTCAGAAACTCCGGATATCAGCTTCATGCATGAAGAAACAATAAAAAATTTTGTTACAATTTAACCTGCTCTTTAATGATCATTAATAACATTCTATCATAGAGAAATTTCTAAATAAAACAAGACTTAAAGGGATGCAATCAAAACAATTGACTCTTACTTAACCCTTCTATTGTCCCACCCAAACTCCCCCTTCCCTGTTCCTTTCCTTCTCACCAAGGTGTAACACTGCCCTCTCTTTATTCTTTTCCTATTCTCCCTTTAATAAAGTTTTTCTTACCCTTCCTTAGGGAGGGCTGGTGATGGTCACAATTATGCAATAAAATAAATGTATTTATTAAATCAAAATAATAAAACATACATAGCTGTCGCGAAAACCTTCGACAGCATGTGCTGCAGACAAAGTCAAAAAAAAAAAAAGGAAACAACCCAAATTTTAACAACGACTCAACCGAAAGACTATTCTATGTACGTAGCCTTTACTGATACGGTGATACGGTAATGCTGATTGGCTGAAATCTCCAAAATGGCGATACTAAATTCTAAAGATATATTAAGTGTGTTTGAGGCTAAAGGTTGATATAAATACTCCAAAAAACATTTCTGACAAAAATTTAAAACAAAGCTTAACATTAATAAGTTTTAGACGGGTCACGTGTATCAGTTTGAATTCATTGAAGTTATTCTTCTTTTGTTTTATTATTGTACTTTGTGACAGTAAAATCATCCTATTCTATTAATTCTGACTTCAGTGAACATGTTTTAATGTCAACTTTCCTGCCAATGAAAATATCATAAAAGCCAGTCAATCAATTCAATCAACGTTTGTGTTTATCTTCCCTGTAAACACTGGATTCATTGAAATTGACAAAAAAAATTGCATTGTGGGATATGGAGTCCCATTGACGGATGCGTGTTTTTACTTCATTCTTACTGTGATTTTTTGTGTTTGCCCCCAAAAACTCTTCCAAAGTGACTTCCCAACACATTTCAGGTGTTTTCACGGACTATTCACGTGTAAGAATGAAGTAAAAACGTTTGTCTCTGGGACTCCATATCCCACAATGCAATGGGCAATTTTGGAGATTAAAACTTACTTTCGAGCGGCAATTTCAATCTTAATTATCGGTTCCATTATCTTTAAATTACTTTAACACATTTAACCACCCATAAACAAAGCAATTAAATATACAGTATTAAGTATAGCATAGTTATGAAAAATTTTAGGCATATTCTTCTGTTCATTTGTTAATTTTTAGAATGAATCAGACTAGCTACATAGCTTCAGAGTGAGTCTTTGTTTTGTCTCACGGCCCATGCAGCCTGTACCTGTAGCTGTGTATGTTCTGTGCTTCAATGTGCTGGTGCCTCCTCTGAAGCTCTCAGAGGGAACAAAGGCAGCCCAGTTGCGCTTGAAGTCGTCTTCCTCTAGTACCTGTAATAAGACAGAAGCTCTTAGGCTCTTATCCAGAGCAGGATGAAAATAGACACACGTTTCACAGGAACACTTTAATCTCACTCCCTCGCTTTCTTTCCCTCTGCAACTGTCGCAACAGCCCCGACCACGTCTGGGGATAGAGGAGTGTGGGATTTGAAAACCTACATCTGCTCTGTGAGACGGAGCTGGTACCCCTGCTTTTCTTTAGTGTTTCTCTGCAGTCATAAATTCTGCATATTGGACTCAGAGGGAGCGTGGCGTGCGGCACCAGGAGAGGGGACGACTGGGGGTTGCTATTAAACACAACCCCCAGTGTGGGATGAAGGTTTTTTTCTGTGGAGAGCAGAGTGACCAATCTGTACAGCCTGGCACATGCTGGAGCCCAGGCCTTGTTTGGTATTCAAAGCAGCAGCTCCAACGCATTGATCCGTGAAGGGACGGGAGGCACAGACAGAAGCACACGACTCTCAATCCTCAGCCAGTCAGCTATTAGGCACTGATAACTGTGGCCAGAGCTGTGCACGTGTCTCAGGAACTTTACTGCTGTGATTCCCATTCAAACGCACGCACAGCTGCAAGCAGGGTTCATTCTGACAGCAACTTTTGACTTAGTGTTAGCAAAAATGTCATCTAGTTTCAGTCAACTAAATGACATTAACATTTTAATCGAACACTGTGATGGATATAATCGACTAAAATATAAACATAAGAGTTTAGATTAAAGATTCAATATGCATTCATCAACCTGATGTTGGATGGTATTAATGTTTAACACACACACAGACAGATTTGATGTGATCAATGCGTAAGACAAACCTGGGGGCCACATGTGGTCCTCTGTCTCATTGTGTGCAGCCCCCCCCAAGACAAAATTGTACTTCAGGAAGTTGGAAGTTATATGAAGCCCAAACAAACTCCCGAAACATGGAAAACGACTGCAAAATGCACAAAATGCCGCAAAAGTACACAAAACAACAACATATACAAAAGGACTTCAAAGATACACAGAATGCCAATGTAATTGTGCAAAATGACAGAAAAATACACAAAACGGCGACAGAAATTTGCCATCATTGACAAGAAAAAAGATAAAATTAATTCAAAGAAACACAAAAGGTCTTAAAACAAAAACAAAAAAAACAAAAAAAAAAAACAAGAAAAAAAAAGGACTATAAAGAAAAAACCGTTTGTTATTTCATGTATTAATGCTCAGATTGGTTAGTATTCTAAATGCTAGCATAAATGTTTGAATGTGGCCCTCAAATTAGACAATAACTTGTTTGTGGCTCCCAGTCTGATAGAAGTTGCCCATCTCTGACGTAAGATTTACATACGCAAAAACACTCATCTTTACTTTGGATCACTTGTCTTAGGTCCTAGGTTCCCAAAATGGAGTTTAAAAAAGAAAAAAACAAAGAAAAATCTGATTAAAAAAAATAAATAAAAAATTGGTTCTTTAAAAATTTGAATTGAGCATTAGGATCTGCTGTGTAAATGTAGCCATATAGCGATCGCAAGTAGTTTTGATTGGATACTTTCCAAAAAAGAAACTTAGTTTTGATTGGATTTCTTCCCATGTGAACATTATAGTTTTATTTTTTTTGGTTAACAAAAAATATCAATACATTTTGATTTAGTTTTCATTTACATGGATTCTTAAAAAATTAGTCTCATTATTATCAAAAATGTTGTTAACAAAATCTATGACCAAAATCTTTAGTCAACAAAACTGTGTGTGTGTGTGTGTGTGTGTGTGTTAAAGATTCATAAGAAAAACTGCCCCGACTCAGCTTTCTCTGCTTGTTTCAGCTGACATCCCTCCCACACGAGCTCTATTTTTTCCACCATCACACATTCACACACACTGCCTACAATCAAAGCTGCTCTTCTTCTTCCCTCTTTCTTACACACACACACACACACACACACACACACACACACACACACACACACACACACACACACACACACCTGAAAAAAGCAGAATAAAGACCAAAAAGGCTGAGGTGAGAGAAGAAGGTCATAATATTCCGTGTGATCCAGCCTCACATCTCTGCTCCTGCCTTTCCTCCAGCCTCCCACGGGATCATGGGTAATAAATGACGGCCCTTTCCTTTCGCAATAGTGTAGACATGATGGAAGGTGATGTTAAGCCCGTCGACTGGTGAAGGGGAGAGTTTGGTGGTCCCTGGATTAGTGTGCGAGGCCGGGCGTCGTACTTTATGAGCAGCTTGAAGAAATGCTCCCATTTTTTTTCTTTTTCTGTCCACAAATTACCTCCTGGCTCTCCTCGGCCGCCCTCCCACCAACGCTGAGGCTGGATTTATTACAGCCTGCCTGCACCTGACACTAAGAATTTATTTAGCAGGGCTCACTTTCCATCTTCGGTTTAAAAAGTGTATACATGGAGGAATTGACACGTACGGTGGACACATGCTTCAATTAATGTGGGCCAACCTTCAAAGACGTCTTTAGGGAAAACGATGTAGCTCGTGTGCTTCTGATTAATTTGAGCTCATTTATCAAATGCATGTAGAGAGGGGTAGTTTAATATGTTACATGTTGACGTTGACTCTTAACATCTATACCAGTAGGGGTGAAAATAACTTGGTTTTCCTGCCAATAACTTGCATAGAATGTGTTTTTTCAAGCAATTATAGCATCCAAATAGTGAAAACGTGTTGATTTAAAAAAAACATTTATATTGGTTTTACGTCAAAGATAAAGAGGTTATCCGAAGTCAGTGGGCAGCTATGGCCCAGATATGAAAAAAGTATATATAATATAAATAGTGGCATAAAGTACATCATGCATTTCTCTCAGTGAACTTTTATTTTGGTGAACAATAAACACTTTAAACATTAAGCAAAGTAAATAAAACTTAGTCTCACTAAAAAATACAAAAAACTTCAGCTGTACTAATCAATTAATAATTCATGTTTTTTGGTAAATAATATTGATTTACTTTTTCCCCACAAAAAAAAAAAAAATAGAAATATATATATGTATATATATATATATATATATATATATATATATATATATATATATATATATATATATATATATTTCTATTGGGAGAACATCAAAGGACATGGGATTATGTTGACCACACAGCTGGTGGCCATGGTAACCTTTAGCCCCCCATTGGACTCGATAGCTCACTGTCGCTAACCATGACGTTAGCATGTATCCTTTGACGTGCAGGTGGCATGAATCATTAACTGATTTTTTTATTTAAACGCAATTT
Organism: Gouania willdenowi; assembly: GCF_900634775.1. Classification (NCBI taxonomy): domain Eukaryota; kingdom Metazoa; phylum Chordata; class Actinopteri; order Blenniiformes; family Gobiesocidae; genus Gouania; species Gouania willdenowi. The sequence continues at coordinate 11,972,845 of NC_041061.1, read as the reverse complement.
CAGCAGAGCTTTTTGCCCATTGGTCAGTTTGAATCAATTGTTGCTTAGTAACAATTGATAATGTTGACTAGGAAAATTTGCGTTAATGCCTCATTTAATGTTGTATTTTCACTTATCACTTCACCATTTACACTGTGAAGAAGAATTGCGCAACAGAAGAAGAACCAACCTAAAGGCAGGAAAATGATGGTTACATGACTCGAGCGCCAATAAACAACTTGTATTTTTAAAAGAACAACAAATTAATTCATATATATATATATATTTTGTACAGGCACTGTTTTATGGCACTTAAAATATTTGTATATTATATTTGCTTGTTGCCATGGCCAAAGGGAAGGGGCTAAGGTAGCAATGGAAAAAAAAAAAAAATGTCTAAAATATGTAGCTTTTAAAAAGACTTCAGCATACATCATTCTTACTTACATTTCCTCTGGGAACTATTATTTTGGAATAAATAAAGGCTATTAATAACTTGTCAATTTTTAAAACTGCATCTAAAAAAAAAAAAAAAAAAAAACTTGTGTCTGAAAGTGTAAAGTGTTGCCAAGTTGGACATATTCACACCAAAATGAATAAGCAGTTGTGATGTTTATATGGTAATAACCCCAAAAAAGAGATTTCAGGATTTACATCTGTAGCTGCAGAGAAAGGTAAATGTTTCCAAGGAGAATGATTAATGAAAGTATTTCAGAATGCCAATATTTAACACCGTGCTGGAATTAGAATACAGCTGAAAGGTGTAAATTGAATCTGTTGCTGGAGTGGCGTACCTTTTAATTTACACACGATTCCTTATCGGGGAGGGGAATCAGCTATTTCTGAGGGTGTGAGCTAAATTAAAAATGGAAGCAACACAGGCGCAGATTTCGCCTCCAAAACCGTTTGTTCGAATGAGATATTTCATTTTGTCGCTGATAAATTGACACAAGTTAATACAAGACTTTTTCTGGGTGTCTCTTACAATTTCCAGCCAATTATACAGGACATCAGGGGGACTTGATAATGATAAATGCATCGCGCGAGCGTAATTTGCAAGTGAACTGACTGATGTAAACACACGTTGGCAATTGTAGAGAGAGACACACACGCACACACACAGAGAGGCTACAAAGCGAGGTGTGGATCCCAAAGGTGTGTGTTGTCAGCAGCCGAGTTTTGCTCCATTGCTTCTTGTCACACACACTGACCCTCTTTGTCTCGCCCTAAGCCTCGGTTTCGGCTCTGGAAAAGGCTAATGTATTTGTCTTTCTTTTTGTCAGGCGCACACACACACACACACCACACACACATGTGTAACCAGAGGTGAAAGACAAGTAACTGATTACAAGTACCCACGTTACTGTAGTTGAGTTGCTTTTCGAGGTCCTTGGCATTTCCATTAAACACTTCTTTTGGACAAGCTATGGCTCCTTTTTTGGCCACCCTGCAGAAAAAAACTCTTCTTTTGGTTTTTACCCAAAGCTCCTATTAAAATAATTAACATTACTCTTATATTTTCTATTATGTGCATCATTAATCGAACTATCTTAATTGTTGGTTAATGAGGAATTTCAAACTAAAGATGGTGTAAGACAGTGGTGGGTAACTTTTATCACTGAGGGGCCACAAAAATATATGTGTTTGATGGGAGTGCCACATGATCAACATTCATGTCAGCATTGAGAATAATGCTGACATTAATTTGAAAAGAACAAAGAGTTTTTTTGAAGTAATTTTGAGTGTTTTTCTGTCATTCTGTGTATGTTTCTTGTTGTCTTGCTCGTTGTGAGGTATTTTGTGCATTTCTGTAGTCCTGTTATCATTTTGCTTGTAAGCGTTGTGGGTTTGCAGAGTAATTTTTTTGTGTTTTTCTTGTCTTTTTGTGCAATTTTCTTGTCATTTTCTGTAATCGAGAAATTTTTGTGTATTGCTGTTGTCATTTTGTTAATAGTTGGAGTAGTTTTGTGTGTTTTTGGAGTATTTTCTGTGTTTTTCTCTTGTCTTTTACTGTATTTTTCTGCAGTGCAGTTTTTTTTTTGCTTTTGTTTTGTGTATTTTTCTGTCATTTTGTATGTTTACTTCGGGGGCCACATAAAATTAGTTCGAGGGCCGCATGTGGCCCCTGGGCCGTTAGTTGCCTGTTTGGTGTGAGATAGTCTAAATTTACGGAGTTGTAATTGTTTGGTTGGAGTTTCTTTACTGGTATTTTACCTACGACACAGATTAGATTACAGTTATTTATCATAAACATGTAAACAGAAAGAAAAAAACAAAGAAAACTAAAATGTTCTCAACACAATTTCACAATTGAGTTTACATTTCCGAAAAGCAGTGGGAAGAAGTACATACTTATTTAATCACACCCCATATCCATGAATCCCTTTGTTTTGTTAATTAACTAGCTTGTTATTAGGTTACTGTAGGTTAGGTTTCCTTGTTTGTATCAAGAGGTAAAATTGTTTTACAGACAGATCAACAGATAATTAACAACATAAACTCTTCATTTTAACTTAAAGTCTTACAAATTATTTCAAAAACACAAATTCACAGTCAACAAACACCAAAATATAATTTTACAAATGGCAAACAAACAAACACCATAAATACGGTAAACTAAACAAATATGAATTTAATGTTAAGGATTGTCCTCACTATTATCTTTTTTGTTTTTAAATTGCTTTAATTTAAAGGCACAGCCAACTAAAATACAGAAGTGAAAGTAATGGATTAATAATACTCACGTTACTGTAACTGAATTGCTTTTCTGGGTACTTTTACTTTTTTTTAAGCACATTTCTAAATCAGTAATTTTACTTGTACTTAAGTACGCTTTAAAAGAAGTAATTTGTTGAATTTCTACACCCAACCGTTACTGAGTAAATTATAATTTTTTTGATTTAAAATTATCAACAGACATTGTGAAATTACAAATAAATAAATGACTAGACAATAAAATGCATTACATCATAGCCAACCAATCAGATTAAATGTAATGCAAGGCGCGACCAATTGAATGCCGATTATTTTCTCTGTTTTAGAATTCATGAATGTAGCTATAATTAGAGCCTGAGAATTGTATTATTTTGAATTATTTGATCTATTTATTTATTTTTTTTTCCTTAAAGAATTGTACATTTCTACAAACTTTATTTTATTTTCTACAGATGCCTTTGTGGAAAATAAATTAAGCTCCAATTGTGCAAGATTGTGTCTCTACCTTTTAAAGTTTATACATGAGATGTTTACTGTATGCAAGGAAACGCGGCAAGATTTATTATCAAAAATAACTGAGTACTATTTTACTTGTACTTCAGTATTTTATGTATGACTTACTTGTACTTCTACTGATTAGGAAATATCAGTACTACTTACACCTCTGTTCCACTCCCACTTGAGTGCGATTTATTTGGAGCAATTTCTGCAGAAAACAAGCCCTGTTTTGTCATTTCAAAAATGATTTCAGATTACAGTTCCAAAGACATTTTAAACAGCAGGGAAAATATAAAAATAATTCATATATTGTGGTGCCAGAAAAACAACAACGTCCTCCTATATGTGCTCTTATTTTGAAAAGAACCACTTCTGATGTCACCATAACAAAAAATGGGTAATTTTTTTTAGTTTTTGTCCTCTGGTATTTGTTTTTTGGTTTTTTTGGTTTCAGAAACAAAAATTGAAAATTAAATGTTTGTTTATCCTTCTTCACCCTGAAAAAAAAAAATAATAATAATAATGCCTTGAATTTAAATTTTAGTCTTTCAATTAGAAAAATGAAAATCAAATAACCACTCATTTTTTGTTGTTTGTTTTCCTTTTCTGAACGGAAAATTCAATGACCAAAACATACACTGACCCTACTATGTGTTAGTCTTTCTGTTTCTTCATGTTAGGCACACACACGTGCACACACACACACACACATGTCAAGTTTTCGCCTGTCGACAGGTAAACCCAGATGAACATTTCTCAAGCATCGGTAGCAGAAGTTTATTATCTTTAAAAGACATATTTTTTGCAGAGGTTACGTGAGCTGTTGAGAATTAAAAAAAAAAAAAAAAAAAAAAAATATATATATATATATATTCATACATATTTACAAAGAATCAGGGAGAAGTGTGAGCGTTTCCCAGTGCGTTTGTTAAAAACTCTTCTTTCCGTCAGTCAGCGGAGATTCTCGCTCTCTTTCAGCTCCTGAAACTATGCTACCTTCAATGGAACGGCACAAAAAAGGATAAAGTCAGAGACGGGGAGCCATTCTCTGTTCACCGCTACACAGCCTGTAGACAGGGGAAAGCACTCCACTACTTCAGTTCAAAGATTCTCTGCAGATGCTGTGTAGATTTGTTGCTCCACTTCCCCCCACCCCCAAATCCACATTTTCTTGTCTTTTTTCTATTTGAAACCCAAACGGTTTATTAGGATAAGATGCAACTTTAATGATGCCTGTCGCAAAAATGGGTCGTTGCAAGAGCAAAGTGAAGTAATAGAGTGAGAAGCTTTTTTTTTTTTTTTTTTTTTTTTTTTTTATCAAAAACCCCTAAATTAATAAAAGTGTGCCTTCATTGTCATGCGTGGCACAAATTTGAAAATACATGCAGCAGAAGTGAATATTAATGCTGTCATATCGATGAAATGTCAACTTGTTGGTCTTTAATAAACCTTTGACCTGTAATGTATCTCTTAAGGGCCACTATTTTTATGTCTATGAAAAAATTACTTCAGGTAAACGTGGCCTTTGGGTTAATGTTCTGCGGCCCAGGAAGTAAGCCCCAAAAATGACAGCATGATACATAAAATAAGAACAATATGCAAAATGACTCCAAAAACAAAAAGATAATCATCAAAAATATATACAAAATATCCACAAAAATAAAAACTAATAAACAGAATAGACAAAAGTTTTTTTTGTTTTTTTTTTTCACTTTGTGGCCTCCACTGTGATAAAATTTGCCCAAGGCTTAGTTTCATAATCAGAAATGTTTTATTGGCCAAGTACAGTTTTTAGGACAGCACAAGGAATTTGACTTGGTTGTCGGTGCGCGAAACAAAAAAAAAACATAGAAACAAGCCGGCAACAATAATAATAATGATAAATATAAAGGATGAGGGATAAATAAAGGATAGATAGAGAATAAAGGATGATAAATATAAATATGAATATATACATATATACAGTGCCAATGACAATGCCAATGACAAAATGACTCGACAATAACTGAATTGTGTTATTTTGGATGCGATAATGTGTTGAAACATTACTAAACTTTGGGTTACTTTTAATCAAATGTTGTAAAAGATAAAATAAGATTTTGAAATCACGATTCCATAAAATCCTCCTGCTGATAATATAGTGGACCGCAGATTGAGAAACACTGGGCAATTGTTTTTTTTTTTTTTTTTTTTTTTTTTGTTATTAGCTATTTTAAAATAATGAATACATTTAAAATTGAAAAAAAAACAACTAAAAATTAGATTTTTTATTTATTCAAATATATTTAAAAAAAAAATGTTTAAAATTACTAAACAATTTTTTAATCATTTTTTTTTTAATTGTGTACTTTTTTCTTAACAGAAGTAAAAGTTTCAAACTTTAGCTCCAAACAAGTGTTTTAAACACCCTCTAATCACAGATGGTTTATCCTCTAATAATTTAAAAAGTATGATCCACATCAAGAAATATATTTCACACAGACATGTTAAAGCCAAGAAGCAAAAATCATGATCCGTCGCTAACAACGCAGTAGAAAGTGGGTTTCATTTGTAAAAGCTGTAAAAGACCTTTATTATAAACGCCAGCTGTTGCTAATGCTGTGAAACTCGGCTGCACCCTGACAGTCGGGATTTATCGCGCGCTCCCCAACGTGTGACAAAAGAGACAATAAAAATTAATAAAACACAGAACGATGGTGAATCCAGATGCTTTTATTCAAACAAACAGAGTCACTGATTGGAAAAAATGTGGATCAGACACCGTAACGAAACCAAGTGAGAACCTGGTATTTTTGTGGAAGAAGTCATTGAACTATGACAAAGTGAATGAGAATACATGGATTTCAAGCCTGGAACGCTGGCTCGGTGCAGGGTGCAAGCTTTTATTTTGGAAAATATCTTTTATGGCTTGTTTTTTTTTTTTTTTTTTTTTTTTTCCCCACTGTGTGAACTTTTCTCTGGAAGAGCAGTTCACAGCATGGGAACTGGAGGTTAGATAAAGGGTGTAAACAAATAAAAAACACCTTCTTCATTGGAAGTGAAGGAAAAAAGTTGCAACATGTATGGAACTAAGACTGTTCGATACGTCATACTACCTAACGTACTACTCATACTAAGTCTGACGTCAAAATGAGTATGTAGTGTGTTCCTATTATTTAATATGAAAATATTAAGTATGCAAAAAATACCCAGATGTATACTAAATCAGGACATTTTTTTTTTTACTATCCACGGTGGGCACACTAGTCATACTCAACCGCCCCATGGTGCATTGCGAGCGGAATGTAAAATCGACTTGTGACCGACTTCAAGCTAAAAATTAAACATCCCCTTTTCAAAGTAAAAGCCTCTCCTTGTCTTCCAATAGTGATTTAACACTTTAGTAAATAGAGCTCTTGTTTAGAAGTTAACCGGAAGCTTTGTCAGGAATCTCCCAAATGTCAAAATGAAATGTGTATATGGAAGTTTTATGGATTTTTACTATAAATAGGGCTCTTGTTTTGAAGTTACCCGGAAGTTTAGTCAGTTGCACAATGGCGTGTCTATGAAAATCTCTGAAATGGCGGAATTAAATGTGTTGCCACAAGTTTTATGGGTCAAATGACCACATTTTGATATTCTACTCGGCTCTTTCTCGCCTAAAACGTTCTCAGAACTTTCAAATGTGACAAATTAATTGAGATATTTAGCCTCAGTGTGCTTCAGGTTTTTGTTGTTGTAGGTTCAAAATGTGTCTTGGAATGCTTGGAAGTATCACCAGCCTAATCATAACTTTTAGTATATAGTAGACAGTATATACTCATTGAGTTTGTCATGTATAGTACGTTAGTGTGCCAGTTCCAAATGCATTTTGAGAAACTTGGAAGTATACTTTAGTGGGAATGGTCATCATCCTAATCCTCCTGATACTAATAGTAAAAAGTAGACCAGAGCTTCTCAACTGGTGAGTCAGGACCTAAAAGTGGGTCGGTGCCCTGAACTGGGTGAGTCGTCAAAAATAAATAAATACTTAATGTCTCATGTTGGACTTGTCTTTTATTTTGAAAGAAACGTATTTTGACAGACATGCTGTGAAATGCATGTTGCACAGGAAAATATATAGATTTCTGTTTAAAAAAAGATTGTGTGTTTTCAACCGCTACAACCACTAGAATCTAAATTTGATTGGTTGAATTTAAAAAAAAAGTGGGTCGTAATTTATTGACTGTGGCAAAATGTGGGTCCCAGGGTGTGACCAGTTGAAAACCCCTGGTTTACAGTATTTTCATAAGATTGGATTGGATGAAATTTAAAAAAATGAAAAAAAAAAAGATAACATTATAAATAATGTAAAATAAAATAGACATTCCTTTGTATGCTGCTTTTATAGCATTGAATTTGGTCCACTGGAGTAATTAAATAAATATTTCTGTTGTAGTTATCGCAATTATTTCAAACTCAATTAAACTTTACAGTGTTTGCAGAGCCTCACAGTTTTCCTGTATTTTTGTCACACACCTGCAGTCATTTTGATTACAAATTTTAGAAAGAACTGTTGAATTTTCTAAAATCCTGCACTTTAAATGCATTTAAAAAAGTAGGAACAATTAGTTTAAACTGGCAAAAATCGTGCATGACAAATTGTAAATGCGGTTAAAATGGCAAAAAAAAAAAAAAGCATGAAATACGGTGAAAAGAGGTTAAAAACAATAATAAGAGGTCAACATGCACCAATAGGTGGGAAGTGGTGGAAAGAGTTAATCAGTGCCGAAAATCTAGTGAAAGTGAAAAAAATGTGCAGAAAGGGCATTGAAATTTGACAAAGTGGCAGGAAAAGGGAATAATGTAGCAAACGTGATGTAAATAGGTTCAAATATGGCAAGTTTGGTTTAGTTGCAGAGAAAGGGTAAAAAAAGAAGAAAAAAAATTGCTCAAATTGTTAAAAAAAAATATTCTCAGTTTCTTGAAGGCATTTTTGAAAAACTGAATTTGTTTGGTTGAATTCTAAAAAAAGTGGGTAAAATATGAGTATATACTCATTGAATGTGTAGTACGTTAGTATGCAATTTAGAACACAGTCTGCCAAAGAACCACAGAGACTCTTCCATCAAGACATCATTTTTAAACCCCCCGTCATCCTGAAACTTCTGTCAGTGAAATGAACTTTTCATAGGCGCAGTCATGAATCTATGAAACCAACTGTCATCTGTCCTGCCTATCCGTTATCCTGCTCCCATCTGTCCCCAAAGGCCCGACAGCACCCACTCTTTAAAAGCCTCTTCAGTGCCAACTCATCCCTTTCATGGCTCCATCAGATGACGACCAGCGCTCCGGCGAGAAGCCACGCGGCTACCCGAGTGAACATAATCAATTCCCCCTTCAATGGAGCACAATGTGAGCGTTAGAGCCGATCACGGTGCTCACCGCAGCAGCAGGAAGGCAGATGGGCCTCTGCTCTGCCATGAAATAAGTTCTGTGTGTGCATGTGCACGGAGGCTTGATGCGTTCCGTGTGTGTGTGTGTGTGTGTGTGTGTGTGTGTAGCAGCAGCATCGGTGCAGTGAGTGGCAATGATGGTTTCACATTATATACGACATGTAGAGTCAGTGTGAGACAAACTGTACGTCAAACTGAAGGCAAGTCTTTAATCTGTGATGAAGTGAGTGACGTTAACTGTTTCTACAATGTTTGTGTGTGTGTGTGTGTGTGTGCGTGTGTGAAAAGCAACGCATTAGTGTTATATTTGGAAGTGTTGCATATTGGGGGGTTACTACGGGACAAAGTAATGCAGTGCATCTCCAATCTGTCACTTCCTTTGACATCATAGAATATTAAAGGCACTTCATAGCCACAACTTCTTGTTAGCAGAAACATTATTGATGCTAATTTGATAATGATGGGTAACCATCAGCCATCCAAAGCGATATGTAACCAATCACAATGAAAGTCTTTTAGATGAGTGGTTCCCAACCACTGGGCCATTAACCAGTACTGGTTCATGGACAACTTGGTTCCAGGTGGCAAAGAATGAATAAAGTTTCAAAGGTTACGTATACTTTTTTTCAGGTGTTTTTTTTTCTTTGATGACCTTGATGGATGCAGCCCCACCAACACAGCTATTTGCATTTCTTCCTTATGCTATTTTCCTGCTAATGTCCTCGTCCAGGCTGTGGAGGTAATATTTTCAACTGCATTTATTTATTTGTTTGTTTGTCTGTTAGCAGGATTACATATAAAGTCATTAATTCATTTAAAATATTGGATTTTTGTAACCAAAGAGAGACTTTATATATCTTGAAATTTGACCGTTACGTCAGGTTGGTTTTTACCTCGCTGAGTTTTATCCGGATCAGATCTGGATCGCACATTTCTTTGAGATTTTTTTTACTGTTGTTTACCTTTTATGTTGTTTATCCTGTTGTTTTAAATTCACCTTTGTTTAGTATAGCACTTTGTGATTTTTATCTGTGAAAAGTGCTTTATAAATAAAAATCTACTTACATACATTTGGATCTACTGTAGTGTTATTAATCCAAGCCTCTAAAGAGTGATTTCATGTTACCATGATCACTCACAGATCCAGATAACTTCCAAACATCTGGCAAAGAGGATAGTTGGCCCTTTGTGGAGGTCTGCACTCTCTGATTGCTTCGTGTCAAATTCTGAAGTCTGATTTCTTCTGTCCTTTATCATTGTGTTGAAAGGTAACCAAAAATGTTCTATTGCTCTCCAACCTTTGAAGGAAGAACAAACGACCAGGAGACCTTCATGATCGCAGCCATCTCAAAAAAGTTCAAAGGAATCCTTCGTTTAAATGAGAAAGACAAATCAACTGAAAGTGTAAGTGATGCCAAATTGAAGTTATGTGCTTCGATTTTTAATGTGATCACACTTCATGTGAAACCGGACGTTTATTTTGAAAGGAAATTGACGGTAAACACAAAGGAAACGACGCAGAAAGTCAACAAAGATTACCTGGGAGAGCAAAATAAAGGCGTTAGCTACAGTCGAAAGTGAGAACAAGGTATGTTTATTACATGTAGAAGACTACATATATGTGTTTTGGTTATTTTTGTGCATGTTCAGAGACGCTAATTTTGGTTGTATTGAAAGGGTTACGCTAATATTTTGCTTTGTCTCTTGTTGTTTATTTTCATCTTACATTGATTTACTGTAGCTGGCTAATGTTACCGAGGAAAAAGGAAATTAAAAGTCACTAAATCATCAGTCTTGGCCTACTTATTTCTGCCCGACGCTACAGAAAGACTATTATATGTTCAAATATTAAAGGATATTGTGTGTGTAGAGAGGGAAAAGTTTATATAACCAACTTCAACAACAGTCTTTCATTCTGTTAGTTTTATATTTGTTTTAATCCAACAATCCAGTATATATTAAAGTGCTCAGCAAATTAGATGCATACCGTTATGTATACATGTTTTGCAGATCTAGCATTATTGCTTAGCCAAAGCAGAACCTTCAAACAATGTCTCAGTTTGCAAGAAAAATAAAAAAATCCTAATTCATTTTGTTTTGACCCAAGTATTTGCCCAGTCTGAACTGATACCCTACTAGAGATTTGTGCTCGTACTGACACTTTGGTCGATTTCTTCACAGTGTTTTCCACTAAACCCCCAAACAAGAAAATCTCTTCAAACTGGTGCTACTGCAGCTTGTGGCTCATGTTGTCAAAGGGGTTTGGATGAAACGAACTGCAAGATAATGACCACTCGATGATGTAAGCGATGTGACCGAAACATTTCACAAAAAGCTAGAAACTGTGCAAAGAGCTGGTGGAAATATAACTGCTCACATCGACATCAATCCATAAATACTGTTTGCTCTGTACTGGATGTGCTGTGCTGTGCGTTAACTTCAAGCACCTCCACACGCTCTCTCCACTCCAAGAAGATGGCAGAGCTGCCACAGTTTCTCTGAAGAGCTGCGAGTGCTGTGTAGTTATTTTTCTACCCAGAAAAACTGATACATGTAATTACAGTAGAGAAATACTAGGGTGAAATAGTAGGGGAGCTGACATGTCAACGCTTACTGAAACAGCGGCTGTCAGAGAGCAGAAAAACAAGGCGTGGTGTAAATAAACACCGTGGAAATTAGCTGCGAAAAGTCTTTGTTTGGGGAGTCTGGGGACAAAGAAACACAATCAGACCAACATGAATGCTACAAAATAAAACGAAGAAATAGAAAAAGAAATCTATTAAATCAGTGGCACCCAATAACTCACCCAACAGTCTCTTGACATCAGTGACACTGGCAAGAAATGGACCTTAAAGTGTTTTGGAAACATTTTACTTGAGGTTTTATACATACGGTAAGGCTGACAATACATGACATTAGCATGAATAAGGTGTCATGAAGGCTGCCATTAAGTGTCGTTCGTTACCCTAACCCCTAATCCCTATCCCTACCTAACCCCACTAGATCCCTCCACCTAACCCAAAAAATGCCAACATAGCTCCAAAGGTGTCATAATTTAGCGAAGGACACTAAATGACAGCCTTTATGACACCTTATTCATGTGAATGACAGATAATGACAGCGTAATGTCAGCCTTATGTATTAAACTTCAAGTAAAGTGTTACCAAGGTTTTTTTAAAACTGTGAATTAAGCGTTGTAATAAGATGCAATTGCACAAAAAACTTCCCTTCCAAACACATTGAGTTTGAAAGTCGTGGTGAAACTATTGTCCTTGAGACGGGGTGACGTTTCGCCGTGAGATCGTGTTGGATGATTATCAAAGGCATTGGTGGAAAGATATTTTGTTTATCAAAAAAGTGTCTAACATTTTTAACTCTGTTCTCATGGCAGATAGATTGCATTGTTGTCATATTTCTCACTTATGCACACGCAAGGCTAACAGTTAGCAAGGAGCTAATCAATTCTAACAGAGTCTTGTTCAGTGACAATTTAGGGTTTGACTAATAACTAGAAAATGACATAATACATATAATTAATATTTACTTGAAGGGAATAAGGAAGATTAACTCTCAAACTCTAAATTAGCAACCACCTGCGTCTTGAATTACGGCTCGTGCTAAAAGTAGGAACAACTCTGGATTTAATAAAAATAAATAATAAATAAGTAAATGAAGAAATCACAGGAGATGTATATATAAATGCCATGAAAACAAAGATGGGCAACATCTATGGGAGCAGGGCCCACAAAATGTGATCGTCTGATCTGAGGGCCACATTATTCACATTCATGCCAGTATTTAGAATAAATACCAATCCGAGCATTAAAGAACAGAGTTTTCTCTTTTTAGTCCTTTTATGCCGGTTTTCTTGGTGTTTTTGAGTTTTTAGACATTTTGTATGAATTTTGTCTATTTTCCTGTCAATACGGCAATTTTGTGTTGCCTTTTTGTGTTTTTGTTATATTTTTTATGTTATTGTTGTCTTATTTGTGTCTTCTTTCTTCGAAGATAGGAGAAAAGTTGCTTGAAACAAGCTCATGTAAAACGCACACAACTTGTGGTTGAAACGTAGTCGTTACTCTACCCTGATAAAGACGGTTGCGTGTTCATTTTGTCTAAAACAACAAATGTTTTGTCGTTTCAAAGCAGCAAGTTTAATTACTTTCTTCCTTCCTTGTCTGACTTTGTCAAGCTGTAAAAAATTGCTAACAAAATATATCTTCTTAGTGATGAATCTGTATTTCTGACTCTTAAACCTCAACAATGGGGAAGTGGGAACAAAGTAAGCTAATGTCAAAGATGTTTAAATAAGGCTACCGGGTGAACCCTGCCGTTTAAACTCTAACAATACACTTAATGCTATTACATAAAAAATGTAGGAAGCCTTCACAGTGTTGTTATAAAAAAAAAAAAAACTTCCAGAGCAGTGGCAGAGCTCCCACCTCAGGCTGTGAATAGCTTTTAAGCCTCAGTATTAACACAGAAGTCATTACACAGGCTTACACCATCACAGTGTCTGACTTCTGTTTCTTTTGTATCCTCACGTGCCCCCGCGTTTTCAGTCTGCCGGCTATCCGACCGAAAAAAAAAGTCAGCAGGAGCAGAGTGTTTTCTCCCCGCCGAGCTCCTCCATCTCAGCTATCGACTCTCCCTCGTGTGATTAGGAAAGCAAATTCTGTGGAAGCCTTAAAAAATCCAAACTCGCAATTTATCTATTTTCCCTTCCTGGCAGGGGACTCTTTTTTTTTTTTCTTTCTTTCTTTTCCCCCTTTTTTTGAGTTTCTTTTCCAACTTGGGCTCAGACAGCATTAATGGAGCAGCCCAGCGTTGGGATCCCAGTGAGGGCTGCCTGCTGGAAGCAGCGTCTCCACTCTCCGTCTGCTGCTGCCTGTCTCTGCGAGCGTACAACACGCTTGCTGAATGCATTAGTACGCAGTTTTTTTTTCTTTTTGCGTGTGTTGGCGTGTTTCTGTTGCCAGGAATAATTGTTATGCCAGAGGGATTTAAATGTTCTAGCTACTGTACCCATACCAGTACTTTCCCATCACATCTTGTTTTTTTTTTTTTTTTTTTTTTTTTTAAAGGGTTTCAGAATTACCAGCATCTTAAGAAACAGTTGCTTTGTGATCTTGGAATGACATTTTCATTGAATTTCTGTCCTAAAAAGAATTCTCATGAATTCTCTCATTTGTTGTGTCCTTGTTAGATATGCTCCTGCATTGCATAATATGTCATTTACAACTGATTATTCGCCTCTGCCGAAGAACATGCAAAACACCATCACTGGAAGGAAATACATTTCATTTTAGTCACTTGTATCAATGGTGTGTTACACCAGAGTAGTTATCTAGATTGCTGGCAGAATAGTATAAAGACATCTTTGAGTAGTACGTCAAACATGTTTTAGATTCACATTTTGGAGCATTTTTCTTCCAATTTCTGACAATTTGATACAATTCTTGCAATGGCCGTGGTAAAAAGTGATTATTAACGTACTACTCATACTAAGTTTGATCTCAAAGTTGCCGGTAGTGTGTAGTGCGTTCACATTAGATAGTATAAAAAGATTGATTACGCGGGAAATACCCGGATGTACTATATGCTATATGGGGACATTTTTTAACTATGCACGGTGGGCACACTTCCATTAGTTTAACGCTTTTTTAAATAGGGCTCTTGTTGACCTTCTTCAGTGAGAAGTAAAACATTTGGAATATATGAGGGACAAAGTCTGTGTTTGAAATGGTATACAGAGACTGCTCTGATGGCGAAATTTGAAAAATCGCAATCCGGATCTGATCCGGATAAAACTTGGCGAGGTAATTGAGGAACCAACCCGACAAAACAAGTGTATCTTTGGTTAAAACCTTTTAGTTTTTTACACTTTTGATGTACTCCTGCTAAAAGACAAACAAATAAACGCAGTTTAAATGTACATACTAAGTTTGACATCAAAATTAGTATAAAGTGGTTTCCAAGTCGATAGCATGGAAAGACTGAGTAGAAATAGCCAGATGTTTACTACATCGGGACATCTTTGAAGTATGCATGGTTGGCACACTAGTTATACTCAACTGCCCCCATGATGCATTGCGAGCGGAATGTAAAATTGTCCTGGGACTGGCTTCAAGCTTAAAATCAAACATTCCCTATTTAAAACAAAAGCATATTTATTTTATTTTATTTATTTATTTATCAGGAACAATGCAATCAACATAGTTATAATTAAGGTTTGCAGCTGATGCGACGCATTAAGGGGTTCTAGCCAGTGCTAATTCGCAGCTTATGTCCGTGGTTGGGCCTTTCTACACAATTTGCAATAATAAAATACAATAATACAACATTTGTATAAAACTTTTTCAATCACACACATACATATACGATCACACATACAGTCACACAGACTCAGAGCTATTTAAATGGGTTGTTTTGAGCCAAGACTTGACCCTAGAAGTGAACATTTTAAACTCATATGGTTTTAGGTTCTGTGTGTAGTGACTTCCACAGCTTTTGGAATGGTAGACGGACCAAATGAAGTCTTGCAGAGTGGAATCATACAGTTGTGATTGATGGAGCCTCTGGTGACTCTGTTATTGTTTTGTCTCTGTATAAATGACCTGAGTGGCTCAGGCGCTAGATTATTGACACATTTGGAAGTTAGTTTGAGAAGGCACAACTTGCCAATGTTTTCAAAGTTTAGCAGTCTATGCTTCTCAAGAATATTACAGTGATGGTAGGGATTGGCTTTTTGTCCATGATCTTTATTGCTTTATTGTATAAATGATCCAATACGTTTAGTGGCTGAGGGAGTGGCCTGTGCCCATGCTGTCATGCAGTATGATACAATAATAATAAGTTAAAACAATTTAGATGACTTTGTATTGTTCGTGAAATGTTTATCAAACTTTAGTTGGGGGTCCAGAACAAATCTAAGGTATTTAAATTCAGCCACAGATTGTATATTTCTAATTTGCAAATGTATTTTGAAACTTTGGTCTGTGTTTTGTTTTTTCTAATAAAAAAAACTACATAGAAAATGGTAATGTTTAGCACCAACTGATTGAGCCACTGACTCACCTCAACCACTTCTTGTTTGCCATGACTTTTTTACTGCTTTTGTAAATAGGGCTCTTGTTTTGAAGTTAACCGGAAGTTTTGTCAGTAGCACAATGGCGAACAATATGGAATCTCTGAACTGTCAGAATGAAATGAGTTACCGCAAGTTTTATGGATCAAATGACCACATGTTGACTATTCTACTTGGTCTACTCGGTTAAGCCTCAGTGTGATTCCGTTTTTTGTCATTGTAGGATCCAAATGCACCTTGGGAAATTTGGAAGTATACATCAGTGGGAACAGTCGTCATCCTAATCATACTTATAGTATATACTATATAGTAGACAGTAGACACTTATTGAGTTTGTAGTGTATCGTACAGTAGTGTGACATTTCCAACAGTGTCTAATGCTCATCTGGGCTAATCATCTATTTAGTCTTTAAAGTTCTGCTGCTGGTGTATAAATCTGTGTATGGGTTTGGTCCAGAATACATCAGTGACATGTTAGTCAGGTATGCACCCAGCAGGTCTCTCAGATCTATGAACACAGGTCAGATAGTGGAGACCAGAGCTCACAGTAAACATGGTGATGCTGTTTTTAATTGTTATGCTGCAAAGAAGTGGAACAAACTGCCAGCAGAGCTGAAGTCAGCATCTAATGTGAACATTTTTAAATCAAAGTTAAAGGCACTTTTTTTCTCTACTGCATATGATTGAGAGAGAGATTTTTAGTCATGTTGTAGATGTCATGTGTTTGTTGATGATTTGAATTGATTTTAGTGATGATTTTAAATGTTCTTATTGATTTTAAGCTGTTGAATGTTTTATCATGTAAAGCTCATTGAGTTGCCTTGCGTATGAAATGCGCTATACAAATAAATTTGTCTTGCCTTAGTAATTAATTTCTGATTAAAAACAAATGATATTATCCTACCGCTGCCTTCTATTCTCCGTCAACACGAGTACAATCTAACGAAGTGATAGATTCCAGACACTGCTGTAAATATCTCTAAAGACCTAAAGTGTCTTTCCTTTTCATTAGTGTTTAGTCCAAAAAAAATAAGTCTAAGTTCCTCAGCCTCATTCATCTGGATTCCTCATTTCAAGTTCTGTTCGGAGCTCAAACAGCACAGGAGGTACCAGTATCTGTAGATTTTACCATTAGCATAATTGCTAACTTACTCATTGATGCCCCTGATCTGAATTATTCAGAATTCAATAATTCAGAATGAAAGTATTCTGCTTTGTGTTTACATGGAAATAATAGTCTCGGCTAAGGTCTAATGCTTGCCATCCTGGTTTATATAATCTCCAGCGCGTCATAGCGATAGGACGAGCATACACAGAATGACCAGAATTAATTTAAAGCAGAATTAAACATATACAAGATCAAGGAATTATTCCACTCGGAAGTAAAATCAGAATAAACCAGCCACTTATTTTGGATTTAAAGAGTAACTAAACCCCTACTTTCTCTTGACCTGCCACTAGGTGGGAAATTAAAAAAATGCTTTGATTAAGAGCAGTTAAGACACGCCCAGCCTATTCTATAAAATCTCTAACAATTCATGCTATGTTAACGAGCTAATCAATACTCACTATAGCATTGTTCTATATTCACAATTCTCTCAGTCTAACCTACTCACCACAGATTGTAGAGCCCACAGGTCTTTAATAAAAGGGGCGGGGCTAACAGTGCTTGTTTGTGACGCAAGATGGTCCCAAAACGTCACATGATCATGTTCTCAGCCAACAACAAAAATCTATTGTAAAGGCTGGTTTTCAACCCATAGAGGGCAGTAACTGACATTTTTACAACAAAATACAACAAATTAAAAAAACTAGACTATGTCATACACAAATATATTTGTATTCAGCAGAAAATAAGTGGTTTGGGTGAATTCGGAATGACCATTTTCATTCAAAATTAGGTGTTTACAATGTCAGTTTAAAGAGGATTTAATTTTTTTCTGAATTAAAGCTCTCGTGTAAACGTGGAGTCCACAGGTGCAAATTCTTATAGGAGGGGCGGAGCCAACAGTGATGTATGATGGTCCAATGACGTCACAGAATCTAGTTCTCAGCCAATAGCAAAATGTAATTCTAATAGCCAGGTTTCAACCCATAGAGGGCAGTTACTCTTACATGTTACACAGAATCTGACAAATTGAAATACTTTGACTAAAATGTTGATCAATCAATCAACAGCATTACTTAATACCCAAATATATTTGTTTTCAGCAGAAAAAAGGTTGTTTTGGGGGTTTAGATACTCTTTTGAAAGTGAAATTACAAAAGGAGTGTTACATTTTTCAACAAAAATGACAATATGTTCATTAGAACATGAAGAAGACGAGACAATGAGGATGAGGTGGGATGTCTTGACCAGAATACACAGCCATAAATGGTAAACAAACTTGTCTTATTGTGACATTGTGGTCAAACGTAAAACTTCCCATTTGTCAGACATGTGATGAAGTAGAAGTAGAGAAACAATTGGAGTTTTTTAGACGGGTGGCAGCCATTCATTTTCCTCCAGCCCTTCTGAGCAAAAGGTAAGTATTAAAGATAAGTGGCTTAGCCTGATTAGCATTTAATAACCAAGAGGTGTCATAATTAAATTTCCATCAATCACTGTACCCCGCCTTTAACAAATGTCTGAATCATCTGAACCATTATGCAAATTAATAAGTAATACTCTGAGAATAAATTGGGCTATTAACCAGTAGTACATGCTCTATCTGTTTCAGCTCAGAGGCTTTGGGTTGTGTGTGTGCATCTGTGTGTGTGTGTGTGTGAATTGTGTCTTAATACATGCTGTGTTGTGTAAATGTGTCGTGACATTATGAAGAAAAGCAACTTAATTTTTTTCCTTTTTTTTTTTACCAGCCCTTTTAGAAACGGGCTGAAGACATCAGCCGCTGAGCTGTGAATGTCAAGCAGAGCGAAAAAAGAAAAAGCAAAGCAAATAAATAACAGGTAGGTGCACGGTCCTATGCAACCTTTCCATTAGGAAAGAAAAGCAAAGTGAAAGAAAGAGACATCATAGTCATTACAGCTGGAAAGTTGGAACATAGTGATTAGAGCAGGAGAAACTTTTAGCGCAGCTGACAGAGGTTGCAGGAGCATGAAAGAAGCTGGGGGATAGGCAAGAAAATAGGGCAAGAAAATATCAATATAAGATTTGAATGATGGTAGGAGCTCCCTCACTTTAAAACGCTAGTGGCGGAAGCCACTCAATATTCATTGATTAGAGTCGCTGTGTCGGCGGGAAGGGGAGCGCCGACGCACAGGGCCGCGCTCCCTTCATTGAGTTCCTCCTGTTTTTCTAACCCTGCAAATTAGTTCTTTTGTCTACAGGGCAATTTATTTGGGAGATAAAACAGCCTGTGGTTAATCCAAAATCTGAAAGCGGCTTTTGCCTTTTGTTTTTGTTTTGATTTTGTCTTTTTGCGTATGCATGGGGTGAAAATTAAGGTGAGCTCGCAGTCAGGCCTGACCCTGATTGGTTCCACTGTTGAGCAAGAAGATCTGACGAGAAGACTTAGAATCAAAGGAGGAGGTCAATGTTTGAACCCTCAGTAACAAACCCTGTGGTTAAGTTAGAGCATCAAAACACAAAAGCTGTAGCCAAGAGTAACATTCTGCTCATTCTAACAAACACACAAAAGTAAAATTGCATTGAGTGATGTTTAAATTCAGCTAGAGCTTTATTTTAGTCGATGAGGTTGTTCACTAGTTTAAAAAGACACCACTTTTTACCAATACCCAAAAGAATTAAATATATAGACCGTTACAAGATTTGCACCAACCACAATGTTTGCAACATATACAAAAATGTAAAAATGATTAGTAACATAATTGATAATTTTGACTACAAAAATTTGCGTCGACGCGTCGTTTAATGTTGTAAATTTAGGATAAAATCAGGCCGGCGGCTGCTTTCTGCTTCATTTTCTTCATGAACCGCTGGACACTTCGCCATTTACATCGTGAAGAAGAACCAACCTAAAGTCTCAAAAGTTGGGGACCATTTCATTAAAACTTATACTACATAACTGAGATAATAAATAAAAATAATGCATTGGATTTTATTTATAGCGCTCACACTCAAAGCGCTTTGCATTGATGTTAATTATTATTTCACTCTGCACACGGTGGTGGTAAGCTACTATTGTAGCCACAGCTATCCTGAGGCAGACTGACAGAAGCGAGGCTGCCATAGTGCCCCCCCGCAAACTCTGTGTATGCTTTTACCAAAACACCAGTAAAAAGGCTCCAACCAAACAATTACAACTCCTTAAATGTAGAATAACTTACATTGTCGTTAGCGTAATATTCCTTATTAACCAACCATTAAGGTTGTTTGATTAACGACGCACATAATGGAAAATACAGGATTTTTAGCATGAACATTCAGCTCGCAATGCATCATGGGGCGGTTGAGTATTTATTTTTATTTATTTATTTATTTATTTATTCAGTTTATTTCCGACATGGTTACATTCACTTTTTATTTTTACATTTTTTTTTTTGTACATGCCGAAAAAGTTGACGAGAGAAGCAGTTTGCTTATCTGGGTCCCGTCCCCTGTTTTACCATCGCACATTTACATGGGTTTACATGTCTCTCTGGTCAAACATTCTTGAGTTGTTCTGAACAGTCCTTTTTTGTGTATTCTCATCTGTAGTCAGTGTTGTCTTTTTTTTTTTTTTTTTTTTTATTCCTCCTCCTCTCTATTGTTGATCGTGTTGGCCTTGTTCCCTGC
This sequence comes from Gouania willdenowi, assembly GCF_900634775.1. NCBI lineage: Eukaryota > Metazoa > Chordata > Actinopteri > Blenniiformes > Gobiesocidae > Gouania > Gouania willdenowi. The sequence goes on along the minus strand of NC_041061.1, from coordinate 11,952,414 downwards.
CAGACGTTGTTAGCATTCCTCCAGTGCAAGAATAGCTCCTCTTTCGAAGGTGTTTGGAAGTTTTTTTTCCCTTTTCATCCATAATGTCACCACTCGGGAATGTCTCTTTTGGACACACAAGTTTGCAGCTTGTTTTGTCTCTACATCAAGGTTAATCCAGCTGTTGTTAGTTCTATTGGCAGTGTTGTATTTTCCACTGTTAGATTTAACTTGTATAAACACATTGTTATATCTTAGTTCATAAGCAAGGTAGTAATTTCATTGTACAGGAAAACGTGTTTCTAACTGCACATATGACAATAAACACTTTGAATTTAAATTTAATGTAATCCTTAATCACCCCACCACCTAGCAATTGAAATGAATAAATGACAGACCTTTTTTACTCTTGGTTTCCACATTTAATTCAGTCTCCGTAAAATAATCACAGTCTGAGTTTTGTTTCCAGTGTTTATATAGATCTGGGTCCATATCCATGATTACCATCAGTAATGTTGTTGTTTAGGTGGATCCTTCGTATTTTCCCAAGTCTTTCATCGTTTTGATGAGGATTGGTTTTCCGTTCTCTTCTCCCAGTGGTGTGATGTAAATCCTGCAGTTCCTTGTCCATGTCTTTAGAATCTTTCCTCCTTTTTTTATTTGGCGTGCCTTCCATGCGATGCTTGCATTTTTTTTTGTCAGGCTTTCATTAATAAAAACCTTTGTGTCCTTCAGCTTTCTTCCTTGCTTCAGTAGTTCACCTTTGAATTTCATATTCGTGAAGGTTATTTTTACAGCTGTTATCATTTTTCTTTGGCAGGAGATGGCAGGAGTTGATGTTGTCAGGGTTCAGGACAATGTCCTTTGACTCCAGGTAGTCAATGACCTGTTGTTCAATCGATTTTGTTTCTTCGTCACTCGCGTAACTCCTGGGTTTTATCTTTAGGCCTGTGATGATGACATCTTTCTCTCTTTCCTTTTGTTCCAGCTGTTCAACCCTGGCGTTCAACAATTTTATCTCCTCAGCATTTCTTTCAGTACCTTTGCTTCGCTTTGTAGGTTTTCCAGTGAGTTTTCCAGCGTCTTTTCCAACGACTTTATCTCGGCAGATAGGTTTCGTAGACCCTCGCGTATCATCTTCTTGACCTCTTCCAAACCCGAATTGGGTTCTGAAGGGCCTCCCTGCGGTTTTTTCACCATTTTCCTTCAGTCTTGGGCACAATTTTTCAGGCTGTTCAGCTGTAGCCAGCTGTAGCCAAGGTCGTGTTATCGGAGCGAATGAAAACACGTCTGCTCTCTCCAAAGACCAGAGCTTTCTCGCAAACTTAAAAAATGTCCCAAAATAGTATATATCTGGGTATTTTTCACGTACTCAATCTTTTCATACTAATTTTGATGTCAAACTTAGTATGAGCAGTACATTAGTTAGTATGACATGTTGAACACGACCAGTGAGTTAATATTGCAAAAACAGCATTAAAAGTAGTATATTTACCAATACAGTAGATAATACAATATCTTAATATTATATGAACAATCACAATATAATAATACAATATTTTAGGAGCATTCTATTGGCTAAACATGCACTGATTAGCTAAAGTGTTATCGAGTCCTGCTCTACATAACCTCACAGCTAGGGTCTGAGTCTGTCCACTGCTTTGAAATTCAGCACAAAACGTGACATTGGAAACAAAAATTTAGTTTCAGCTCCCTTTGCTCATCGCTAGCTATCGGCTAAGCTGCACAGCTGCCCTTCCTCCTTCAGATATCTGCTGCTTTGCCTGAAGAAAACACACAAAAGTTCCAAACCATGGGAAAAAAACACGCGAACACGTAAAAAAAAAAAAAAAGACTCGTCTGACTTTCATGTGACACGTTTTCTGCCTTATCAGTTGCTGGATTTCAAAGAGAAGAATGTGAGCTCTCACATAAAAGAAGGAACTTTCACACCTTCAACCTGCTTCGCGCTCACTCATTCACATATCTCTCTCTCAAGTGAGCTTGTGCCATCTGCAAGATTAATTGATCAAAAAGCCTCAGGATGTACTCTGACGTTGGCTTGATTGAATTTGGGACAGCCGGAGCCTTCATAATTTTCAGCCCAGCTTTAGGCGCACCCCCACTCCCCCCTTCTGCCTCCCTCACACACTCCTCATCTATCTGCTCCTAGCTCTGAGTTTTTCCATTGTCGCATCACTTTTTATGTTCTCTCTCCTCTAACACCTACATGCATAATAACCCAGATATCACATCACACAAATGGAACAATGAAATTCAAGTTTCGTGGGAGAAATGAAAAAAAAAAATGTTTTGCAGTTCTTGGCAATCAATGTTAGCCACTTTTTTCAGCCAATTAAGTGATAAAAATAACTTTTTTTCAGGTTTAATTGTAAAAAAAGAAATATATATATATTGTTAGATCAATACAGCTTTAACTTGGACCAAGCCAATTTTAATTAGGCGTAAACTTTAGTTGACACTTTATGAAATACTGAATTGAGATGTCCTCTCGCTCACGTTCTGATGCTTCTTTTGAACTTAAACACAGTGGTCCCCAACCAACAGGCTGCATACCAGTACCCGTCCATCGACCATTGGGAGCAGTGGGCAAAGAATTTTCTGGCAAATTTCTAAATAAGTAAATATCACTTCCGCATTTGCACTCACATCTCCTTAAGCTGACTGTATTCACGTTTGGAGACTGTATTTAATGCTTGGAACACACACGCTCACACATGCCCCACAAGAAGAAACAACTTTTTCTTCAACCAGAAACCTGGTCCGGGACACACAAAAGGTTAGGGCCACTTTTATTGGCAAGTCCCTAAAGGCTCAAACATACTCTGGAGCGTACATTCAACTAGAGTATGCATTCCACCCGCCTAGTGAATGAAACTGGGCAGGATAGATGGAGACAAGCTAGCTTTGGGAGCAGACGACGCAAGTACTACCGTTAAAACACGACCTAGACAGAGTACAAGGACTACAGTGAAGCACTCGGGTTTGTGGGAAATGTAGAATTTTACTGGAAATTACTACGCGGCTGCTCCGGGTGTGCTCGACTATGAAAGCTACGTGGTGCTTAAGTATGTTTTGACCTTTAGCCATGGTAACTTTAAGCTGTTATGCTATTGCTCTGTTACCCACTGTCAATGTAACAAATGTTGTTGCTACCTTGAATTAAAGGTGAATGCGGAGAGGATTCCCCCAACATAAAACACAACTTAGTGCAGAGTAAATAGTTCATTGAGAAAAACTTTGCTTAACTTAATTTCTTTCAATATATTAAGTTGTGTTATCAGCATAGAGAGATATAAATTAAATATGTTGCCAACACATAGTTTGCTGAGGTTGTCGTTAAAGCATCCAACAAGTTGTTGTTGAAATATCATGTGGGTTGGTTTTCATCCATAATACCTGTACAAATACTACTGTTTCAGATTGAAGCTTAGAAGTGTGCTCAGTTTAGTTAGATAAAAAAAGTTCAGTCCCCGAGGTCCTGCAAATTTAGCTTTAAAGAGAAGCTTGTGTTTCACTCAGCTTAAATTAGTGAGACAACATAACCTTCCAGGATTGCAAATGCAGTCCTGAGTGCCAGAGTTGACCAGCACTACGGTGGACCATAAGGTTGGAGTGAGAGAAGCGTTTTTATTTTTTATTTTGGATGCTCCAAAGGCGATAGATTTGGATTTAAGTGGCCTGTTAATGCGAGGTCACCATATGTGCCTGTTTAAAAGACAGACAAGTGTATTTTCAGTCATGCTCACCTTCAACAGTGCCTATGTTGATCATTTATTGAATAGAAAAGCATTACTTAACTTTTTTTTTTATGAGCAGTCGTGCGCAGGGACTGACTTGAAACTCTCGCTGCGTCTCGTCTTTGTCTCTTGTCAACAGATTGATTCAAAATGGATGTTGTTCAGATATAAGTGGTCATACCTGACTGCCTGAGGTATAATCTGTTCAATCAACACAGTCGCAGTGCGTTTGTGCTGTGGCATGTGGGATCAGCTCACACACACACACAACACAACTGTCACTGCACAACAACCTACGTGTGTGTGCGTGACGGTCAGACCTGGTTAAACTAGCGTCTCGCAGTGAGATCACCCCGCTGCGAGCAGCCGTGGAACACGTGGCTCCTTCATCAAACTGCAGATTCACATCAGCTGGATGTGAGTGGAGAGCCCCATGCTGCGCAGGCTGAGTGGCAGAGTGACTCAAACATACAGAGTCTATATAATTCTCAATCTTTGAATAGAGGAGGCGATTCTGAGACGCGTTTGAAGCCGAAGATGAGAGGTTGTTGTGATGAAGGAGCTGCTGTACTCGCTGATGCGACTGTGCATCCCGCTGTTCCCCCCGCTGTCCCTACATACTTTGGATTGAACTTCAGGTCTCAGGAAGGAGGTAAACACCTGTACGCTGTTCTGGTATCATTGACAGAGCGCATACTCATGAAACATGGCTTTTTTCCCATCACTGCCAAGGTTGATATTTATTTTCTACAGCATTGATTGTCAACTAATGCTCTGAAAGACATCATCGGGCGACAAACGGAAAACTACAGAGCATCTGAAGTGACACATTTTTGCTCTGCGGAAAAGTTTCGCACAAGCGCGCAATATATTTACAGCCGTGGGCAAATGTGGTTTTTGCAAGCATGTAAAACAGTTTTTGGCAAACTCTTAAAACAGGGTTTTAGTTGAAGGGCCAAATATGGACTACTTCGAACACAAGTGGGCTGCAGCTTTTAGGCGGGAAAACAAACAATTTTAACATTAATGTGCCCAGGTTTGCACTTCTAGTTATAAATTAGACAAAGTATGGAAGGCATCAATAATTTAAATGGAAAATGTGACAGACACTTAAATGCATTTTTGGTACAGACGCTTACAATGTCAATTGGAACAAGGCAAAAAGGGTTCTGGCAAAATTTGGTGAAAATGTATTTTGCGAACCACCTTAGTGCGCATGTAACTCATTAACTAAGAAACAAATACTCATAACGTTGGGCCGTTCTATAGAAAACTGTCCATGTTTAGTTTACCAAGGTGTTATTATAGTTTTCAATGCAATCCTACGCGTATTGCTTTCAACATTCACAGACCAGTCATATTAAATAGTCCTCCATGTCAGTAGGTTGCAGTAGGTAACACCATAAGTCCACAAATAGATGCTTTGAAAATTGTTTAGTGTGCTGTAGGATATTTTTAAATGCATAAAAAAGAGTTGTTTACTTTCCACATAGTGCTACCTACTTTTCAGTCGCGGTTGCAAGCTTGAGTTAGTCTGTCAATGCCGTTTATCGGTCCACTTTTTATGTCCTTTTCCAATGTCCGGTGGTTTGATAAATCCATGAAAATACACTGGTTTCCCATCAAATGTGACACTTTAGTGCAAGGGTACCTTACATGACCATAACTGTGGTGTTATGGGATTGGGAGGGTTGATGACGTCAGTGACGCATGGAATGCTGGGTAGTTCCGGGTATGATCACGTGTGGTGTGCATTAAAAAGTCAAGAACTGACAAAGACGGCTTTGTTACACACAACACAACAAAAACAACTGTAAAAGACGTACAACTTCATGATGAAAACCAGGAGGCCATGTCCAGGTTGGGTATTCAGGAGGATGAGGACAGCTTTGAAAATGACAGACTGAAGTATTGTGTGTTTAATTAAGTAAAGCTATAAAAGGGTTATTCCATGTCATTTCAACAAATGGCCCACCACTTTGGTGTAAAAAAATGTGGACATTTTTACTAATTGTTCAATACAGGTGGAGCTGTATTACTGTTACAAATTTCAGTTTTCTATGTGGTTTAGTTCCTGAGCTATTGGAAGCTGAAAATGGAAGAAAAATAAGGACGCTCAAAAATCGACAGATACCCCCCTCACTAAGTTGGCCATATCTCAAAAAGTATTCATCTGATCAAACTAAATATTTACAGTGTGACCTCTAGATTGTGTCACATAGCTTGTGTCATTTTAAAATTTAATATATAATCTTTTCCTCCTGATAAGCTAAAAAAAAAAAAAAAAAAAATCAGGGAAATCCTTGCATGAAGCGTGCACAAAAATCTTAACAATTAATGTTCACTGTTGGGCTAACCTGATGCTCTTAGTGTGTCTTTATTAATGTCAATGAATGATTCAGAATGAATCACACTGTTATTAGTCGCACACAGAAAACTTGAAGGACACTTCTAAATGTTTCCTTGTGTAATTGGCCAAAGGGTGAAACACCTGTAAGTGCTGTTAATCAGAGTTGTTGGTTAGTCACAGTTGGAAAAGCACTCGAGAAAACTGTGGCATAATTTCTTTGTTCATCTTGACAATAATTGATGCAGGGTGTGAAAAGAGCTTTTCAGGCTACTTCTCAAGTATACAGGCCAGATGTGAAAAGCCCTCTTTTCATGAAGTGTCAGTCACTGCCACAACAAAAAGTAGGCACATTAGCATTAGTCAGTCTCCTCTTCTGACCACGTACGTCACGTCATGTGACGTGCAAATGCGGAAAAAGTTTTTTTTCAATTTCAATATCGAAACGTCGGAAAAAACACTCATAAAAGCGTAAAAACCTTTTAGCAATATATGAGTGTTTTTTCAGAAATTCAGGTGTTTCCAAGAACATTACCAGTGTTTATTTCGCTTTTTGGATTTTAAACATTTCCAAGGGTAATGTAAACCCAGTTAGTTATTCTAAACTTACTGGTTATATTTGGTGGATGAAACTTGGTGTTGAATTTAAAACTCCGTCTGAGTGTACTTTTATCCATTTTACTTTGTGTTTCACAGTATTTGGCTGCATGTGTCAATCTTTGAACCGATGGGCTAGAGATTGAAATGAGCTATTGCTATTTTTTTGCACATTTATGTTTAATAATGTGTATTGTCTCTTTTTTTTTAATCAAAAACAAAATTTGAAAAAAAAGGGAGTTTTTACTGTTTGTGCCTAAATGTTATATGCTGTTGCGGACTATGGTAAGTCACAGTTTGTTTTTTTGTTGTCAGATTTCTTTTTCAAATTTCACATTTATTGTTTACCCTAAAAGGTCAAAGACGATTTCACTCTTTCTTTAATATTTGGACAGAGTTACATTAAACTGATTATACCATCGCTGCCTGCTGTTCCCTCTTTGCCTTTTACATGGTGACAATAAGTGATGCAAATTCAGATTTAGTTTGTTGTTATCTATTCTTTTTAAGCCGTGCCAATAAAAGGTGCCATGCCACTGACAGAACAAAAGCACAAATATGCGGCGTATCAAAGAAAACTAAAATGTATGTAGTCAGATTGCAAGTGACATTCAAAGCACGGCAGTCAAAACTCATTTGTAGATGCGGCGGTAAATACTTTTTTTTTTCTCCTTATCAGTTGGGGTTTGACGCGACGGTGGAAGATGTGGGGAAAAAATAAATAAATATGGCCTTATCTTTGTGAACATGCCAACCAAGGAAACCTGTGATCTGGAAAAACAAAGAAGATTGTAGACAGTGAGGGAAAATAGTCCTGAAATAAGCCCCGAGGTTTGCTTCCGACATTGGTATAGCAGCCTCACAACTGAGTGGGGATTTTTTTTTAAAAGAGGAGAGGCTAACGCCTCCAAATCAATAAGAAATATGTGTGTTTGTGACTGTCTGTGCATAAAAAAAGGAGAAAGAGACAGAGGGAGGAGAGAAAAAAAATGCAATCAGAGTGTGTGCGCGCGCGCGTCGGCTTCTCCAGACCGAGGATTTGGGTCATTTGAAAGAATAAGGCTGAATCAGCAAACCCTGCCACCACCGCTGAACTTAATCTACTGAATAGTCCTGCAGGCGGAGAATGAGTGAGAAAGAAAAAGGGAAGGAAGAAGGGGTGAAGGAGTGAGGATCAGATGAAAACAAAAGGAGATGGAAGACAAAAAGAGGAAGATGAAGCAATAGATACACACGGCTGGCGGGAAGCAGTAGAGAGGGAAAAAAAAGAGAGCGATGGGGAGAGACAGAGGAGGCGATAAGCAGTGGGTGAGAGATTTATCAGAGGAGACGGTAGGAAGGAATCTAGTGGAATCTGCCTGATGTCCATTGCTATAGCGACCAGAGTTTGTCAAGTGCAGAGGTGACAAGTAACCAAGTACAAATACTCTGTTACTGCACTTAAGTTGTTTATCTTTTCCGATACCTGTACTTTACTTGAGTATTTAGTTTTTTGGCAACTTTTTACTTTTACTCCTTTAAGGCTACAACAACGAACTGATAAAAATCGAATATTAAAAGTGTTGGCAACGAATTTCATTATCGATTAGTTGCGTCGTGGGATTTATGTGACTGACCTTGACGCAGAGTCATTTGATTCACCTGCAGAGCTTTGTGTGTGCGCGCAGATCTGATAATAATGCACAATAAACACAAGACAAACTGTAACGGGACGGTTTCATTTAGTAACGCAGTAACGTAGCCTGCTTGTGGGAAAAAGCTAATTATTGTTTCTTCAATTATTATCCCTGACTTTACTCGTTACTTGGGAAAAGTAATCAGATTACAGTGATGCGTTAGTTGTAACGCATTACTGCCCATCACTGACAGCGACACAATCCTCCAATCTTCTCTGCATCAAGATTAAACACGATTGAGAACTCATGCCCCCACCACTCCCACCTCATCTTTAACTCCCGACATTAATGCCCATTTCCTCCGTTTGAGTGTCTCACACAACTCAGCCAGCTTTAAGGATTTACCACACACGCACAAACATTAATTGTTGTAATTTAAAGGGGGGGATTGGAGAGATAATTCAGCAGCCCCCCTCCCTCCTTTTGTTCTCTGCACATTGCTTTATATAAATACAAGGTTTTTGGGGGATTAAGATCTCACAGCGGCTCAACTGGGAGCACCTGAGCCTTTTAGGTTTATAGTTATTCAACAGTTACTGCAGCCAAAGCAAAGGAATAAATATCTTATGTTTAACTTCTTATGTTGTAACAAACAGGGAGATGGTTTCAATTGATTAACAGACTGATGAGTTTAGCTAGCATTTTGTAGCAAAGTTCTAATCCTCATCTAAGCCAAATGCACAATAAGGTAGTTGTCAATGGAAACTCGGGCAACTATTGTATATTTTGGTAATAAAGTATTATATTGACGAATCTAGTATTGTTATTTAAGAAAATAAAGGCCGAATGTTATTCTAAATAACTCATTTGTTTTATGTATTATTTAAATCGGTAAAAACGAGGTAAAACTTATGTATGGACTCGGACTTTACTTTGCGTTGCCATGGTAATGGCTAATGCTAACCAGCTACGACATTTCTTGAGTAATGTGTACCTCGTATATACAGTAATTCAGTTTAATTAGTTTTTGTACCATGAACGGGATCACATTATTGCATTGTTGCTTTCACTTGAATGTATGTACTATTGTTTCACTAAAAACACATTTTTCTTTCTTTTTTTAACAGAAACTACACCATTCCTGATGATGGTTAACGTCTGTCGTTGCCACATATAGTAACTTGTTGTAACAAGAAAATAAAGTTATTTTATATGAGAAAGAAAAAAAACAATGAATAATATAAAGCAGGTAGTTTTTATGTAGCATATCATAAAACGTGGTAAAAAAAAAAGACAACAAAAACAACTTTATTATTACTGCTGTGTGTACTATGTGATTATTTTTATGAGTTTTAACGAAAAAGAATCACAATTTTGACCTTTTTCAATAAAGGTAACATTTTTTACCAATTTTGTTGAAGTTCTGTTGCGATGGGGGGTCCTGAAAATGAACCCCAGCTCTAAGCCATGGTGGTGTACTCAACATCTTTCTACATCTACTGTGTTTCCCCAAAAAGTCATCTACACCTTTTATCTGCCTGGACTGCTCATAGAATCCCCTCCTCTCTCTCCAGTCGTGTCTCATTTAAGAGTTCTTCCACATCGGCTGAGGAGGGACGCTGTGATTATTTACCAAGGAAAACGAGTATATACCAACTCTAACCTATCCATGCAGTAAGCATTTTATCCAACCATTGATCTACCAACCCAGTACTAACCAGTAAGGTCAGATGATATATCGTGCAACGAGATAACTCTACTAAAAAGCTACACAAAATTACTGGCAGCCGTGGCTCAGTCCAATAACGGAAGGATTAGGGGTTAGAATCCCGCTCTATCCAAGTCATTGTCGTGTTCTTGGGCAAGGCACTCACATTGCCTCATATGAATGGGTATGAATTGTGTATTAATGTTGATGGTGGTCAGAGGGGCCATAGGCACGAAATGGCAGCCCCACTTCAGTCAGTGTGCCCCAGGACAGCTGTAGCTTACCACCACCAGTATGACTGACGTGAATAAATAATGATTTCTATAATGTGCTATGAGTTTCTTTGACCAAAGCGCTATATACAAGGTATATCGTTGAGGGTATGAGTGGCATCGAGTGGTATTTTATTTGACTTTTTTGGGTTTTTTCTTCCTTTTCAAAATCTATATATACCGTGAACACAGTGTATCGTCCCGCCCCGATTAATCTGTTGACTAGGTTTCGAACTCAACACATGCAAACCCAAAATCTAACCTCAAAGTGCTGATTAAGCTATACACATAATATAACTCTAATGGTAAAACTCTGAGGCATGTAACATAATATCTAACCTCTACTTTCAGTACATCCCCCCGTCTATGTCACACTATCATTAACTAAATGTACGACCGCTTGGAGCAACAGAAATGTAAAGGGAACATCATCACGGCTTTAGATGGAAAGATGCAGCGTTCAACATATTGCGGTGACATCTGGCTGAACAAGGGCTCTTGCCAAATTGGGATTCCCACGTCCAAGCTCGGCATAAAGAAGCAGCATCCCAATCTAGTTATAGATTAGACTTAGTGGATGTAAACCGACATGTCTCAGTCTGTCCATTCCCTCGCTCTAAATAATTGATACCATGTTTTGAGGTTTTAGTACCGGATCCAATAAACATGAGGTGAAAGAAATAACACAAGCTTGTTATCAAAAAACAAACCCAACACTGCCCAAGTCTGGTTTAATATTGAACAGGGTTGTGGTCAGTTAGAATTGTACTAGTGTAATTGATCATTCATTACAATTACAACATTGTAATTGAAACTAGTAAAATCAAATGCTGTTGTAATCATAATTGAAATGTAACCGAGTTCAGATAATTGACTGTAGTTGTAATTGGAATGGAAATGATCTCATTTATAATTTAATCAAACGCAAAACTGGGGAACCACGTAATAGATCTATGACTTACACATATGTAGTTAATCATAACAAAATGCTTAATATCAAGTTTACCTGTTGGTTCTTTTAAGGATCAATATAGCATTTTGTTTTAAGAAAACTGGGTGGGATACTGACAGAAAAAAGGCTCAGACACCTACACAAAAACATTAAAAACAATATTTTCATGGATAAGGAAGTCAAACAAGGTAACCAAGAGACAAGAAAAAAACAAGATGATAGATAGAATTTTTAGTGTATTTTACAGCTAATTTAAGACAACAGATGCTAACAGAAAGCTAACAAGAGGAATTATATAATTTTATGTGATTATTGATTGAAGGCTTAGTAATTGTGATGAATTGTAATTTAACTTTAGTAATTGAGAATGTAATTGACTTTCAGTCGGTCAACGTAATTGAAATTGAGTTGTAATTGAACATGGATAGTTGATGACGTAATTGTACCCCAAACCCAATACTGAACCAAAAAAAAAAAGCATTCATAATTAATTGTCTTCTTCATTATGGTGTTTGGAAATGTCTGTTTTGCCTCCAGTGTCATTAAAATGCACAGGTTGTTCCTCATGTCACCCACTTGGTTAGGTTTCACTTTCAGGAAAAATGTCGCCACCAAAAAAAATAAAAAGAGAAAAAAACAGAGTTGTTGACTGGCTTATTCGATCTGCACTAGATTGAGGAGTGCTTCTAAATAATTGGTAATAAGCAAACCCATGTTGCACCGCCATCCATCTGAGTGGAGACTGGCGTGACAACGGCGAAGATTAGGGGCTGGATCCAATCATACCTGTTCAGTCGAAAGAAAAAAAAAAACAACTTAACAAACAAGTCTTCTATTTGACTTTCTACAAATTGGATGGAGATTTGCCATCTCGAAAGCAGCTCATGAGCATCAATCTAATTTCTCACCTTCCCTCCCCATCAGTTCAACCTCTGCGTCACTAGATGGCAGGCACGATACACCCCTCCGCTGAACTCCCCCTCACCATTGCCTGAGTCTAATGGCATGTGGCGGCTGGTGCCTGTGAGTAATGCTGCAGGAAAATGCGTTCCATAACCTATTGTTCTTATAGGAAAAGAAGAGGACGGGTAAGAGGAGAGGTGTGCAAACTAAGCAGATAAAATAGGATGGAGATGGAGAGTTGTTCACAGTGTGTGAATTGTGCTGGTGGTGGTGGTGGTTTGGGGGGGTGCTGCACTGACACTGGAGATGTGCTTAAAGCCTGTGCGGTCCAATCTTCTGACAGGACGGTTACAGGGATACACAGAGGCAGTGACTGGTCTGCTGATGTACTTGGCTGTATTTAACACTGCTGGAGACACAGCAGAGCCAAGAGTGCTCAGCTCACACACATCTTCAACACAGGGAGCCTTTTTTTTTTCTTTTCTTCCCCCGTCTCACTGTGCGCGCTCATGGACTGTATTTCTAATTCTTACATTTTCTGCTTTGGTGCGTGCCTGTGTTTGTAGGAGAGAAGAAATCGAGTAAAAGTAAAGCTTTGCCAATGTTGGTTTTCCTGATAAAGAAGGAGCTACAAAAGGATGTTATGGGCAATCAATGAACCCCTTAACCATTTATAGGGCACTCAATGAAATACTTGTAGAGCGAAAATAGGTTATTGATGTAAATCAAAGCCATCACCATGTGAAGTTATAAACTATACGTAATGAAACTAGCTTTTTCTGTCAATCTGGCACAACCAGGTGAACTCAGACCGATTAAGCTCAAGTTTGAAGCTTTAGAAATCAACATTTAGCTCTAGACAGGAATACACAAAAAGAAACCATCACCAGCACATAAACAGACACTGACTACAGCAATGGCTTTCCAAAGCTTTATGGTCTAGTTCTGCTTGCTTTGGTGTGTTAAACTTCTAAACTGCTGACCAGAACAGCTGTAAAACATTGCAACGTACACAACTCATCCCGTTGACAACTAAGATACCAAATCTACCAAATTTAGATAAGGGTCTTCCTTCAATTATTTCATCTCGACTGTCTTTTAGCAGCAATGTCATGCCTTGTTCATAGATTCCTTTAAAATGAGGGAGAGCTGCACATGGCTGTAAGAATCCATCCAGAACCATCAACACAGTCCTCCATCAGGTTGTTGTTACTGTAAATCCCCCAATTCTGAACCTTGTTGTATACCCACCACACTGCTTACAAAACATCTACTGATGGTTACCCCACCCCATACTCATTCTCATTCCACTCACAGTTTAGCACCAGGTGTTTCCATGCATGCACACCTGGTAATACTGTATCATGCTTTTCTGCAGCCTGTGCCTTCTCCTCGCCCTTCTCTCTCTTTTCTGTTTCAGGTGTCTTGAAGCTGGAGCTGGTAGTTCCTAATCTGTGGTCATGGTCTGTTCTGTCTTCCTCTTTCTGTCCACTAAGCCCAATCAGTCGAAGCAGATGGCTGCCAACCCTAAGCCTATTTCTGTTAGAGATGTATTCCTGTTAAAAGGGAGTTTTTTTTATCTCTACTCTAGCTGATGCATGTATTTGTTAGGTTTTTTTTCAATAATTTGATATTTTGATAAGCGCTACAAGATGACCATTGTTTTCATTAGCACTATATAAATAAAGTTGTATTGAATTGAAGTTCAGAGGCCAACACATGGCCTACTGCAACCTCCATTCATGCCTATTGAAACCTTTAAGAGGTTTCCTACCAGTGACGTGCCGTCAGGGTAGGCAAGGTAGGCAGTGCCTACCCAAGGGTGAATTGATATTTTGATTATTTAATTATAATTTTTTTTTTTTTTTTTATTATAAATTATTTATTTTTTCATTTCCAATAGCCTACAGTACCTATAAGTTTGAAAGTGTCCGCATTTTGTGCGTTTCATAGCCCAAATTACTAAACAGCGCTATTTCCTGGAACAGCTGCACAGTCTTTTTTTTTTTTTTTTCGCTCCGCTGTAAGGCAGAGGGAGGCCACGCCCCCTCCCAAAGGCACGTTGCTCTTCTGCCTCCGTTCTCATTGCGTGATTTTACGTGTTTGCGCATGCGCAGTCAGGTCCCCAATGTGACATCAATTTACGCGTAAAGTCAGCGAAGAGAGCTGCCTTTGCACGTAACTGCGCTATGCTAAATGCTATACGTAAGTTCACAGCACATTAGTGAATAGATGACACGTGACTGCTGCTGCTACGTTTTATAACTAGTGGGCGGGTGACAGCACTAGAGATGATAGAGAAACTTTGTTTTGAGGAAAAACGACAGCTTTTGAAAGAAGGAAACCAACACCTGAACAACCAGACCTTCAGCAAAGGTAAGGTCAGAATATGTTTCATACTTTTCACAGTGAATGGTACAAAAGGAAGGATTGGCTTTGTGGATGCTCCTCACTGAGGTTGTTCTAAGTTGTCATTTTCTCTGTGTTTCTGTTTCCAACACAAACAACAGATGTGCTGTCGTGTCATGAGATATATCTTGTTGGGAGAGTATGGAGGCTATATTAAATAATTGTTTATGTTTCTTTAAAGGTGTTTATGATGTTGATTTTGTTAGATGGCTAAACACTTGTCATTGGTGGTCTCGATTTGCAACGTGCCTACCCAGCCCTAGTGGTCACAGCACGTCACTGTTTCCTACGCACAGTCCACTGGACTCATTGCATGTTTATGTAGATAGAACCGAGCCTACCAAACCTACCAACCAATCAGCTTCCCCCATCATAGTTCCAGCAAGTTCCTTTTTAACTCCTTTTTGAATAATATGTAAAGATTTTCTTTTATTCAGACAACATTTTTCAGGAAATGTACTTTGATCTAATGCCGTGTTTCATCATGGCAGTTGACAGTCAAAACATGTCAGAAGATTATAGTGAATTTCCTGAAAATATTTGTCTGAATAAAAGAAAACCTTAACATATTATTCCCTCACCTAGTTTGGCTGACCAGTTCTCGGGGTGTGGCCTGAGCCATAGATGCTAGAAGTCAGATGGGAACCAAGGTGTGCAAACCACCTGAAAGCTGTGGTGATCGATTCTTTATCAAACGCACTACTACCTCCACCGGAAAACTCAACACACCCCCAGATGAACAATCATATTGAAGTAATGTTTGTATAAAACCTTATTTGGTGTTAATTGGTTCCTATTTGCAGCAGAAGTCACTTCTCAAAGTTTGTCTGTGCTTGAGATGAGGAGACAACAACATTCTCTTCTAGTTGGACTAATGCCAAGCACTTATTTAGTTGTTAGTTGGATAATGAAGTAAAAAAAAGCCCCAATTTCACTTTGCTTTTCTTTGCTTTGAGCAAGAGTTCAGGGAAACTGTCTGAATGGAGCAATATGCTGTAAAACATTTACATTCATGTCTTGTAAAATGTCAAATTTTCTCCAAATATGCATTGATGAAATTAATATTGCAAGTACTTTGCAATGGATGAGCGTCAGTGCCTTTGGCAATTGTAGTCAGAAAATATTGAATAGTGTTTTGGATCAGTTGGATTCTAGGTTTCACACGCTTTATTTTTTATGACTAAATACTCCACAAGAAAACTGGGATACAATGAGAATCCTGATACACAATGAGCTATTAAAAAAACCCCAAAAAACTTGCTGAATGAACTTCATGAGGGAGCGCTTCATATGTTGTAAAATGTGCACATCATCAGCATATAAACACATTTGAACAATTAAAGCCAAATAACTGCGTAAAAGTGTGCTTGTGTTATATAAAACTTTCGTTGTACAGTTCTATCTTCCAAACTTAAAACCCTGTGAGGGTTTGATCTCAAACGCATTTAAAAAAAACAAACGCAGCAAACACCCTGACACCCTCCCACACACTGTGCATGCAACCGCATGACGGCTCTGCAAAGACGAAGCGAGGGTGACTACTTCTTTGTATTTCCACACCTAATCAACCCCTTTCCGCAAAACTCTACCACATGCCCCCCTTGGTGTCATATGCACACATCCTCGTCTTCTTCCCTCTCCTCTTATTCCCTAAAGCCAGATGAAATGTGGAAGAAAAACACCTTTGTTGGCTCAAAAAAAAAAGGGATGAAAAATCAAGTGGAGGTGGGCGGGGGTTCAGTTGGAGGCATGAATCATGAACAAGGCTCGATTTCGAGATCGTTATATCCTCCTGAGAAGCTTGTGAATACGCCTCGCACAGTAGAAGAATGCATGGCAGGAAGTCGACTTGGTGAAATTTCTGACTGTATCTGCACCGCTGGCTGAATAGGGGGTTCTCCATTGAAGTGCTGGTGACCTTTGAAAGAAGAGGGCAGGGGTTTGATAGAGCTTTTTTTTGTCCAATTGGGCACACAATGAGCAGAAGCACAGTGAGGGCCCATCTACTGGCTGCAGCCGCTGCGTGTGAGGGGGAGAAAAAAGTACCTTTCTGTTTTTTACTATTAGTTCTGAGTGGCATCAGTAAAATATATACTGCAAAGATTTTTTTTTTTAGTATTTTGTTCTGTGGCTCTAATAATGTTAAGAAAAATCTGAAAGTTACTGTGCTCTGAATGAGCTGTAGTCGGCTCACCGTAAGAATGAAGTAAAAACACGTCCATGAATTTGTCTACGGCAGTGTTTCTCAAAGGGGTACGTGTACCCTTAGGGGTACGCAATGGCACTACAGGGGGTACTCGAGAGAAAGAGTGGAAATTTAACAAATCAAGTGTCAGTTTTGGTCCCACACCAAGCATGAGATGACCGTAAATTATAAAAACTATAGAAAGGAATCTATTCAGGAGCCATTAAATCAGTGTTTTTCAACCTTGGGGTTGGGACCCCATGTGGGGTTGCCTGATTTTTTTTTTTTTAATTTTGTGATTAGAATTCTTTTTGAAAACAAAATAAATAAATAAAACAACACAATCTTAAACAACTATTTCTATACAAAAAGATTATATTTTCAGTATATATGAGCTCAAATATGTACTAATTGTAGAAAAAATGTCTCTGGGGTAACCAAAATATGTGTTACCATTCATTCATTCCATCATTATGCTCTATAGTTGTTTTTAAATAGTTTTCTAAGCAAAACATTGTAGTCGGACAAAGGGGGGGGACTTGGATTCAGAAATAAGAGAAAAGGGGGACTTGAGCTAAAACAATTTGAGAAGCACTGGTCTACGGTCCCAAAACGGTAAAGTAGTCCCATTTTAAAAAGTGAATAAAACAAATTGAACGCAAAATTATGCGTTGACATTGGCTGCTGTAACATGTTAATTTCCCCACTGTGGGATACAACAAAATATTATCTAATTACAAAAAGTATAAAACAGTGGAGGGTCCCTTTAAGGGAATAATATAAATAGATATTGGCCAATGTAACAGTACAGAAAATATATAAATAAGCGGTCAGTGGGGTTAGACAAAGTAATGTTTGTATTGTTGTAATGTCAAATTTTTGTTGTTTTTATTTAATAAAGTTGTAAAACAACAATTGCACTTTGTCGACATTTTACCAATAAAAATATGATTTTTCACTTTCCCAAAACAAATGAAACAATCACTCACTGGAATTAAACAGGCTAAATTAGTCTGTGATCATCCAAAAGGGTATTGAATTCCCGGTGGAATGTTTCACTTTATTTAAAATCCAAGAATAATTGGGAAAACCTACAGAGATGTCCATCAAATATATGTCACAAAAGCACACGTTAGACGAGATGACCTTCCCCTTAAAATCTCTTTAGTAACATTAGATCAGAGCTACTGACTGTTTCTTAGACGTGTCTTTAAGCAGAAGAAGACACTCATTCACAATGAATTAAACCTGAAGCAGCAACCCTTAACGTCAAACCCATGGATATACTCTCTTACTCTATTTCAGTGCTTTAGTTGTCTAAAAATGGCTTTCATCAGTTATAAATGCATAATCTTTTGTCAAAGTCTCTTCTTTTCTCATTTTATCCTTCATTCACAAGATTTGTCAACCAGAAATCCACTTAAAGCAGCGTGGTGTCAGCGGATTTCTAAGTGACACAGAGAAAAGTATTCCCCCACCTCTCCTTCACTCTCTCGCTCTTTGTTTTGTCACTTTGCACCTGCAGAAAGGTGAACTACCCATCCAGATGTGGATTCCTGACGTTTTTATCCACACATCTGTGTGGAGACAAACACACGTTCGTCGTCACATATTTGCACGCAAACCTGCTGCCAAACTTGTCCGTGAAATTGTACGTTTGTGTAAGTATTAAATAGATGTTTATCTACGCTAACTCTGTTGCTCCATGACATCTAGGAATTATTTGTGGAAGAAAGTGGCACATTCCTATTGTTTGGAAGGGGTTTATTGAGTCTTTTTTAGCAATGATTCAATAGGAATCACGATCTGTTGTTATCGATTCCATTCAAAGGATGATGTTGTTTAATTAAGAACAATTTGATCCAAAACGACTCAATGACTTTTTTTGTTAGCCAAAAAAGAAATTCAACAGTGTACCTGTGAAATAAATACTGGACAGTGAAGGTGATCATTCCTAGATTTCTGTTGTTTCTTGTGAGGGAATCGTCTATACAATAATTATGGTTATAGTTATCGTGAAAAACTAATACAATAAATGTTTATAAGAAAAGCTACAATGGCCTCATGTAAATAATTTCCAATACTCGTGAGTGGTGAAATAACTCAAAGCTGGGGCCCAAAAAAAAAAGGGAAAAAGTTGCATTAAGAAAATTTGTTTTATATCCCAACAAAGAGTCATCTTTATACTATAAATTAAAACACATTTATTCTTACATTACCACATGCAGATGTGGGCCAATGAAAATAGTAAAAAAAAAAAAAAAAAAAGTACTTTTTTCAGATTTCAAGAGACTGTCACCCAAGAACCAAAGAATATATGTGACTAATCAATAGTAATGTGAACAGTCTATGTACATACAGTAGCTCTAAGCTGATCAAATTACAGGGAGCTGAAGCATACAGAAAATTGTTTACTGAAGGCCCAAACATGTTCCAGACTCAAACCAGACAATTTTTTCCCAAATTTGAGGAGCTGACATGTCCATCAGATCAAAGTAATAATAAGAATAATTCATTTTATTTAAAAGCGCCTTTCAGGCCACCCAAGGACACTTTACAATAAAAACAGTAATAAAACAGAATAATAAAAACAGTGTAATACATTATAAACAGTATAATACAGAGAAAAGAAAAGCTTAGAAAATGAGGGATGAGAATTTAAAGAGAGTGGGCAGATTGGAAGAGTTGGGTTATGAGTCTGGATTTGACGAGGGGTACGGTGTCAATGTTTCTGATGTCTGGGGGGAGGGAGTTCCAGAGTTTGGGAGCAGAGTGACTGAAATCTCTTCTCCCCCAGGTGGATGAAGGATGAAGACCTGAGGGAGCGAAAAGGAGTGACAATATGAAGGAGGTCAGACAGGTAAGGGGGGGTTCCAGGAGGATTTTGAAGTCTATTCTGGATTTGATGGGGAGCCAGTGGAGCTGCTGGAGGACAGGGGAGATGTTGTCAGAGGAGGGGGTTCTACAGAGTTCTGGACCTGTTGGAGTTTATGAAGGGATTTGTGAGGGACACCAAAAAAGGAGTGAGATACAAAAATTAATCCGGAAGAGGGGCGGAGACGGTTGATGTTGCATAGGTGGAAGCATGCAGACCGCGTTATGTTATTGATGTGGGAGTGAAATGATAGGGAGCTGTCGAGAATGACACCCAGACTCTTGACCTGAGGGGAGGGGGACACAGTGGAGCTGTCAATGGTGAGGGAGATACAGTTTGTTTTGGAAAAGGATGGATTTGGTGCCAATGAGGAGGAGTTGTGTTTTATTGGAACTAAGTTGGAGGAAGTTGGAGGTGAACCAGGGAGGAGGGGAGTCAGGTTTACTGCACAAGACAGATAGGATGTATAGCAGATCTATTTGTATATACTAAGAGAGTAGGTGGAGCTGTATTTCTATACCAAATGTCACTTTCCTATGTGGTGTAGTTCCTGACATATTGGAAGCTGAAAATAGAAGAAAAATAAGAACAAGTGAAAAAAGACACATACAGCCCTCACTAAATTGTCCATATCTCAAAAAGTATTCATCCGATCAAAATTTACAGTGTACCGATTGAATAATCACAGAACAATTGGTGAAAATTTCAGAATTTTTTGGACCGAAGTGCATTTGTGAAATTACATGGAATAACCCTTATAACATGACTCTTTTGCTTATTTTTATCCAAAAGGCCAACTTGACGAGCACAGATTGATGGAATTGGATTTTCAAAATATAAATTAACAATTGCTCCTTTTCACTGAACTGAATCAGTTTAACTCCATCTCATTACATTTTAAACCAGTTCACAGAAGCCGAACGCAGAAAATGAACGAGCGAACAAAGATGCAGAATGACAGACTCATGGTGGAGGCTTCAAACGCAATACATTTAAAATCATTTAGTTTGATCTCAACTAAACCTCTGTTGTGTCTGTGCGTGCACGAGCACATGCATGCAGCGTTATCTCTGTAGCCTTTAATCATTGGATCATCCAACACTGTAACAGTGATGGAGCTTAATCTATTAATAATTTATTTCTAATGTTTACGCCTGTATGCACGCACGCACACACGCACACACACACACACACACACACACACACAGGATGTGTTAATCCGAGGTGACGTTGACTTAAATAGCTACTTTAAATGCCTTTATTAATTTAAAACACCTTTGGGTGGCCAGTTGGAATTACAAGAAAAATTAGGATTTTTTTTTAAGCCTGGTTCTGGCCCGATATGTAACAACGACCCAAAATGTAACATTATGGGGCAGGCAAAAATATATAATATATAATAGTGTAATAATTTCATTACATCATAGAGTGAGTCAATGATTTATTGGATTAAAGATCTTATTACTTCAATGTAGAGCAGGGGTCTCAAACTCATTTTAAAGAGCAAATTAAACATCAATGTGGCCTGGTTTGCCCTTCCACGTCACTATATTTGAGAATTTGGGGACATTTCGTGGAATAATGAGGAAAATTTGCAGATTTCAGAACAAGATTTCAACAATTTGAGAATTAAAAAACGGGCTGCCGTCGAACCTCAGCTCTGCAAATATTGGAGATTTTAGTTGATTTTTTGTATTTGGAGGGGCTGAGATATCTACAACTGAATTAGTTGGTCATTTACATCATGTTTCATGTTTATTCTGTCGTTTTTACTTTCTCGAGCGGGCCGAATTTGATTCTCTAAAGCAGTGTTTCTAAAATGGGGGTATGTGGACCACTCGGGGTACGCGATGGCACTACGGGGATACGAGAGCGAGAGAGAGAGAGAGAGAGAGAGAGAAAGAAATTAATCAATCAGTGTTGGGGGTCAGGACCCCATGTGGGGTCGCCTGAAATTTCTGAAAAATGTAAATAGATTTTTTAAATGTTAACCTTTTTTTTTATGAAAACACAATCTTAAACAACTGTTTTTCTATGGTTTCACTTTGTGAAATATAAATGTAGTTCAACTAAAATGCATTAAATATATATTTATCTGACCTCAAACACGAAACAAACAGAAATTCTAGATATCAAAATGGGGTCATGATCCAACCACTGCACTAAATACTGTTTCTTTCTACTTATTTACAAAATGAAATTCTTTAAAATGTGTGTTATCATTCATTCATTCCATCATTGTGCTCTACAGTTGTTTTTAGATAGTTTTCTAAACAAAATATTGTAGTCAGTGGATTCAGAAATAAGAAAAAGGGGGGTTGAGTCAAAAAAAGTTTGAGAACCATTGATCTAAAGGGCCAGATTTGGCCCTCGGGCCTCGACTTTGACACATGTGATGTAGAGTGTAGTATTATACACAAATATACGTGTGTGTGTTTACATATTACAATAACACACATGCAAAACATGTTTACGTCTTGGGCTCAGCATCTTGTTACATTATTAGTTTTAACAATTTGGGTTTTATTAAATTCTTTTAAAATAACAATTTGGGTCTTATTACATTTTGGGTCTTTACATATCGGGTCTTTTCCCAGTGTGCAGCAATGGGGTGAAAACAGTAATATTTCTATTGGTGGACTTTGGAAATAAATGAAGAATAGCCTTGGAAACTTTGGTCAAACTTTTGACATTTAACATTAACATACATTGCAGCAGATTAGAGATGTAAAATGCCATTCCAGCACGACTCGCCAATATCAGAAAATTGGCCCATTATCTAAATGCCCCTTTAAAAAAAAAAAAGAAGAAATCTTCAATGAAAAAGCCTCATAAATGGCTCAATAAATTCCCCTCTAAAAGGAAGACAGAGGGAGATTAGTACAAGCAAGTAGAAGGAAATCTTCCAGACACATCCATACATTTATCAGCTCGGGAAAAAAAATGACAATGCTGGTACCGGGGGGGGACTTAAATATTAATTCCCATCTTGTGAATAAAAAAAATAAATAATTAAATCCCTTTGCTAATCATGCTGAGTGATGCTGCTGGTGGTAAAAAAGGTTTTTTGTAAATCACCAAAAGATTAGTTCCTTCTCCAGTTTATCTACAGGTCCAAACCTTGGATAGGCATTCCTCAAGCACCTGAAATTCCCTTTTTTTTTTTTAACTTTCCAACTAGAAATATAAGGATTTTCTTTTGATTTGTGTGTGTGCTGTAAGGAGCTTTTTTTGAAACCCTCTGATTGTCTCTGGTGAAACAAGATAGTGGCTGTTCTTTTGAGAGCGTCAAGCTGTGACAGGAGCGGTATTACCTGTACGAGATACCAAAGTTTTGCGGCCAGTTGGACGTTTGTCACATGTGATGAGATGATGCTGTTTTCTTATGAGATTAGCGCGCATTAGCCAAGCTCAGTGCCAGTCAAAAAAACACACCTAGTCGTATTTAGCCTATTTATACTTTTTTAATCTTTAGTGGCAGGAAATAAACATTTGTCGGAAGGAAAAAAAAAAAAAAAAAAAAAAAAGGGGGATTAAGCTCCACTCTGATACCTCCCTACATCTCATAAAGACTTATTACTGGCCTATTTAAGGGACTCTTTGCTTTGAACATGGAGATTTTAAAAAATAGGTGTGAAGCTTTTCTATTTTTTTTTTTTTTTCCCCCACGTATCGCATACTCAGCAAAAATGTTAAACCACTTTAGCAGATTAGCTTCTGCTTGAGGCCTCCGCTTGGATGTGATATCATACAAAGGAACACTTAACAACCAGCAGTAGCCAATAATGAAAGATCCAATTTTGACTCTATGGTCGCAATACAAATCCGAAATCTGATCGAGCTCGGAAAGTGCAAAGTTTATCGGAAAAGGGCTTTTTTTTTTTTTTTTTTTTACATTGATATTTGCTTCATGTTGCTCTTAAAAGTTAATGAATTGATATTATAGCGGCTGCACTTTGGGATGGAGTTGCCCTTGTGGTCTCGGGACCGGTGATGAACGTCAGCTCAGCTGATCAATTAAAAGCTTATTGATCCGTTATGAAGGCGACAGGAAAGATAGTTGAAGGACAGTGATTTTATTCATCTGTCTACTTTGGATTACAAGGTTCCTTTAAAAAAAAATTATAAATTCAATACACTTTATTTTATTGTTGTTTATCAGATGAATACATGATGTAGATCAATAAAATGAAGAATATTTGCTTTAAAAGAAGATGTAAAAGGAGTGTTCAAAATGGCACACTGTACTGTGAACTACAAACTCAGTATATACTGTCTACTGTACATTATAAGTATGTTTAGGATGATGAGCATTCCCACTGAAGTATACTTCCAAGTTGTCCAAGATGCATTTGGAACCGACAACGTCAAAAACCTGTAGCACACTGAGGCTAAATATCTCTATTATTGATTCACCGCCTTTGAAAGTTTTGAAAACATTTGAAGTGAGAAAGTGACCAATTAGAATATCAACATGTGGTCATTTGATCCATAAAACTCATGTAAACACATTTCATGCCGACATTTCAGAGATTTTCGGAGACCAGCCATTGTGCTACTGACAAAACTTCCTGTTAACTTCAAAACAAGAGCCTTATTTACAAAAGCGTTAAAAAGCTAATGGAAGATAAGAAGAGATGCTTTTGTTTTGAAAAGAGGATGTATGATTTTTAGCTTGAAGCCGATCCCAGGACGATTTTACATTCCGCTCGCAATGCATCATGGGGCAGTTGAGTATGACGAGTGTGCCCACCGTTCATATTAAAAAATGTCCTGATATAATATACACCCGGGTATTTCTCCCATACTCAATCTTTTCATATTATCTAAAGTGAACGCACTACATACTCATTTTGACGTCAGACTTAGTATGAGTAGTACGTTAGTATGACATTTCGAACAAGCCTGTTTTTTTTACATTGTCAGAAAAGGTTTGTGCATTGCATTGTGGGATGTGGAGTGTTTTTTACTTCATTCCTACCTTGATTTCGTTTCAACATTCTTGCCTTTTCCTCCTTTTTTTAATGACTTTTGAAGAATAGTCACATTTTTTTTTAAACATTTTTCAACAAAGGTCACATTTGACCTTTTTGTTGAAGTTTTGTTGAGATGTAGAGGCATGAAAAAAAAATCTTTCATCCTTCAAAGGAACTACCTTAAGCGATAAAATAGAGGCTGGTTGTTGATTTTTGTTTCATATTCCTGTGGATGTTGATTTCCTGTTGTTTCTTAAGGAAAAAAAATTGCATCCGTTGCATTTATTGATCTGCTCCTGTTTCCCTCTTAAAATGCAGTGTTTCATCACCACAGATCATCTGAAAAAGACTGAAAGTGCATTTTGCCAAAGGGCATGTATCTGAAAGCGAACCTGGTAAAGTGATAATAATGTGCATCGCACTTCTGCGACGCCGATTCACAACCTGTGGCCCAGCGGACGCAGGGAGACGTTCGTACGCAATGTTTGTTCAGTTTTAGATGCAGTACGTGTGAATGAAAACGTCTTTCATTCAGTAGCGTAGACACGAACCCTCATCGATGCCTTTTTCATTGTAAATCGTGCACTTTTTGCCGAGAATTGACATCAAAAAACTTGGATCACCGTCGCTCGATATCTTCAAGACTTCTTATAGATCTTTTAGATACGGATAAAGAGCTCAGGCCTACACACCCTCTCTCAACCTTTTCTTCCTTTGATTTCGCTTCCCTCTTTTGTCACACGCTCGCCCCTCTCAAGCTCACAGTTATGCACACTAGAAAAGGCTCACACACACGCACACACGCACACACACCCGCACACACGCACACACACACACACAGAGCCCTGGAGCTTAATTTGCAACAGAGAACCACTTCATTTGAATGTCTTTGATGTAACGTGGCTTTGCTCAAATCAAGTATCTGATCCCAATTCCCTGGACAGACCCAAGTGGGCCTACTGCTGTAACCAACCACCACCAGCATCCACATCTCAACACCAGCTTTGTTTTTTTTTTTAAACTCGCAGTCGAATCCAGCCTAGTTCCCTCACCATCTGTCTATCTCTTGCAGGTTAATTCATTAGCAATTCTAACAAGCGCAGATCTAAAAATATTGCTCATTTATAGAATTATGCCCGACTGCAAAGACTTTTACATCTTGTAATCAAAGGCCATTTTCAAATGTGCTTTTGTATACAATGCCATGGCACCACAGACACTCACATGTGCTGTGTAATTAGCATATACAGTAAGTCGCAACATTTTTCATTTATAATTGAGGAAGCGACTTATACAGTAGAGCAGGGGTTTCAAACTCATTTTAGTTCAGGGGCCAAACACAGACAAGTTTGATTCCAAGTGGGCCACATTGGTGCTACTTTGCATTACCATGTATAAATTATATTAAAGTATGGAATATATAACGCACTGACAATATCCAATAGGTGCAATAGGTGACAGGTACTGACTATTAGAGGTGTCCCGATATGTCATTGAAATCGGTCCGATATCAGCCAGAAAACGAATATCGGATTTTATCGGACTCCTTCTAAAATCACCGATATAAGCTCGCCGATAAAATGTTCCGCTCCAGCACGCCTATCCATGGGTGACTGTGGTTCACAGTCCAACAAAGTAAACTACTGTTGCTAGCTGTTGTTCATCACTTAATCAAGCCCTTTCTAACATTCTACACTACAAAATAAGTAATAAAAGTATGTATGATTCGTGCTGATATTGTATCGGATTAATATTGGCATCGGCTGATACGCAAGACTGCAATATCAGCATTATATCGGAAGTGAAAAAGTTGTGCCGGGACATCTCTAGTGACTATATTTCAATTTGGGAAAAAGTGATTTGGGCTATGAAATTGAAAACTAAATAATTTATAATTATATTATAATTAAAACAAATAATCAAAATATCAATTCACCCTTGGGTAGGCACTGCCTACCTTGCCCACCTTGACTGCACATTTACACATGTATATATAGCTGTTTGAAAAAGCCTCACAAAGCAATTCTTGAAAGAGGAGAAAAACTAGATTTTCCCCAGGTAGATTTTCTTTAGCTGAGTACATGGATTATCCAAATGGTACAAGGTTGTTCAATCAATAACAAACTGCCCGGGCACACACATACAATCCACAGATATTTCTCTAAAACCACACAGGAAAGTGCAGTTGCCGCCTAATAAGGGAATTACAGCAACCCGGGCCAAGGCTTTTCATTGACCGTGAACAAACCAGCTGAATAGTAAAGGAGGGCTGCACTGTGTAGATTAAAAAACAACAAATGTGCTGGTGTTTTCCAGGTGT
Source organism: Gouania willdenowi (assembly GCF_900634775.1). Classification (NCBI taxonomy): domain Eukaryota; kingdom Metazoa; phylum Chordata; class Actinopteri; order Blenniiformes; family Gobiesocidae; genus Gouania; species Gouania willdenowi. Next base: position 11,925,514 of record NC_041061.1, on the reverse strand, counting down.
TTGAGGTGCACAGTCAGACACACAGGCTTGTACAGCGTGTACGTTATTGGGACTAATCCTGTGTGTAAGCCCAGAAGGGCTCCCTAAGGTCCCTGTGGAGGAGCATTCAGACAGTACTCCGAAGTGTTCCAGTCAGAGCGTGACGACGCAAGGAGGAGACATGAAATGACCAAGCAGCAGCCAACGTGGCTCAGGAGGACTAATAGTATCGATGAGGAAGTGAATAATGCACGTCTAACCTGGAATCTCATATCACAGCTTTATAGGCCAACATGGAAGCATTTGGAAGTCATTGCTGGACCAAAGTTCACAAAATAGACAACACAAAAATAAAAAAAGGGATGTTTTTTTTTTTTTTTTTTACAGCAAATTATACTTTGGAGCAGAGTTGGAGTCAATTGAAAAAAGCTGTTGCTGTTGTAATCATAATTTAATTGTAATTGAGTTCAGATGATTCACTTTGTAATTGTAATTTACACGAAAAATCTATAATAACTGTCAATTACAATTTAATCAAACGCAAACCTGTGGAACAATATTTTCTATGACTTACACATACATAGTTAATAATTATTAAATATGTGTTTAATATCAAATGTTCTCACTACCTGTCAGTTTTCCTGAGGATCATTTTACATTTAAAAAAATAAAGAAATAAAAAAATTATGGATATACAGACTAGGGGTGTCCTGATCAAATATTATATCGGTCCGATATTAGCCAGAAAACGAATATCAGATTTTATCGGACTGCATCTAAAATCTCTGATATATATTATATTATATTTATTAAATTGTAGAATACTGTAGATATTATGTTGAAGCTTAAAATGTATGTTACCAATTGGTTAATAATAAATTGGTCAGTTTTTCTCATACCTACTGTTCCTGACTATTATTCTCTGTTTGAGTAATATCACTTGATCAAGCCTTTTCTAACATTTCACGTTACAAAATAAGTCATAAAAGTATATATGATTCGTGCTAATATTGTATTGGAACGATATCGGTATTGACCAATATTCAAGGCTAGAATATCAGTATCGTATTGATATTAGTATTAGCCAACACTCAAGGCTGGAATATTGGTATTGTATCGGAAGTGAAAAAGTTGTATCGGGGCATCCCTAATACAGACAGAAAAAAGGCTCATTTACCCACATCAAAAATATTAATGCCAATATTTTCATTTATTTTGAAGCCTAACAAGGTAACCATGAAATGAGAAACTAATTAGATGATCGATAATATTTTTTAGTGTATTTTACAGCTGATTTAAATTGACCCGTTATCCTCAGAGATGCTAACAGGAAGCTAACACAAAAAGGGGGGTTGCGTTTGGTTTTTTGGTATTTATTAAAGGCTCAATATTTATTATTAATTGTACTTTAGTAACTGAGAACATCATTGTAATTAACTTAAAATAAATTTAATTTTAATTGCAATAGGAAAAATGCTGGTCACCGTAATCATAATTCGGCTGAAATTGAACATGGATAATTGAAGACGTAATTGTAAATGAAAAATGTAATTAATCCCAACCCTGCTTTGGAGTATCAGAAAGTTTTGAAGGCATCATTGCAGTGGTTCTTAATGTCACATCACCCTCTGCATCTCAATGCACCAACAACACGACACTGTCACGAAAATAATAGTTTCACTTTTCATGTGTGCCACCGCAAACTTCTGCATTTTTTTCATGCTGCGGACACGACACACATGTGCGGCTTATCCTCTGTCTTCATCTTTGAAATCATGCGCTTGTTGGAAGTTCATGTTGGGAAATATAGCTAGACGGAGTACGCACAAGTCTCCTCTGATGCGTGCTCTGTAAAATGGGCGGGGCAAGTTCTCATCCGGGGATTTACAGCGGACCTGCTGAGAAGCAGACTTTGAATTGGAACAGGACTTGGGGCGGCGTGTGATGACGTTTCACGCGTCCACAAGTCTGCACAAGTACACAGATTGAGAAACGACCCAAGTGTTCTGACGACTTTCTTAACGATATCAAAAGATTGGTTAAAACACACTGGTTTAAACCACTTTTTCTAAATTACTCTTTCCATCTGCTGTCAAATATTTAATGATTCATTTGTTTGACATCAAGCTTCTATAAACCTTTAACTCAAAAAGCTCAACAACATCTGTTTTATTCATTTACACATTTATGCATCGTCATTTACCCGCTAATTAAATATAATTAAATATCAGCACCCTCATACGGTATCTTACACTTAACCAAATGACTTACATTGTACAGGTTCTAAGGTGACTAAAGGTGAGGTACACTCGTCGTAAACATGGCCATGCATCCCAGTCTTATCACACCAGTTCCATCTGTGGCTTGATTATTCTGCAAAGCTGTTTCTCCTTTGAAGGCAAACCAAACACAATTTACAGTAAATTAGACTGAACCTATTGTTCCTCCTTGGATTGTGTAAAGAAAACCTATTGGGTTTTTTTTTTTTTCCAAAAGAGGGCCAGATCGGTTTAAACAAACAGATTGCAAACACAAATTACTGTTACGATAGTAACAATTTGATCCACTTCAATTTGCCATTTGCTTGTGAATGGCCCTGTTTGCGATCCTGATAGAGAAAAGCCGTCCCCCCCTGGCATCTCCGTCCCACGAGGCGGTTTGCTTGTTTACCTCTGAGGACAAAGGGAACGCAGATAATAGCAGCAGCAGAGTCATGGCCATTGGTCCTTTTTGTTGAGTAGAAAGGTCTGTTTGACTAATTAACCTGGTGGCCAGACCGCTTGTTTTTAATCTCTGTATTTCAACATCTTCTTTCTTTTATAATTCCTGGGCTCGTGAGCGCATGCACCGAGGCGTGACATCTGAGCCCGATTGCGGCATTTGAATTTTCACCTTCGAAAACTACTTATTGATCGTCTCCCATTTCGTCCAACTTTCATCTTTTCTTCGCGAGTGTTTTTCTCTAATCGTGGATCCATTTCTCAACCGTCTTCATTTGGAAATCTCATTGTGTCCCTTCATTATAAACAGCCGTTTACTGGCACGGTGATTCCCAGAGGAGAGAAAGAAATGTGGAAAACATTGTTTGACATGAAATCCATATTTTCCAAAGTGGATCAAAGGACTCATAAGTGCATAACTCAATGGGGAGTTATTGATAGCGATTGTATGGGCCTGTAGGGGAAGGCAGGAGGAGAAGACGACTACATTTACATGGGAATTGTAAGGCCATTCATCAAATGCAGAGGACCAGGCAGACACGCTATGTAGGTCACCCATGTAGTTCAGCAATTATAAAGCCAGTTTTATCCCAAATTACCTGCTGGTACAAAAGTTCACCTGGGAGGAACACCAACTGTGGAAAAGGGGTTTACTGTATTTCTGCAAATGCAAAACGAGTAATTCAAACAGGAATGTGATTAGGAATGATTAGAATAAGCCCTGTAGTACGAGTCCGTGGAGCTTAAAGCAGTGGTTCACAAGCTTTTTTGGCTCAAGTACCTTTTTCTCTTGTTTCTGAATCCAAGTACCGCCTTTGTCCGACTACAACATGGAGCTATAGAACACAGTGATGGAAGGAATGAGGGTTAAAACACATTTTAAAGAATCTCATTTTGTAAATATGTGGAATGAAACAGTAATTAGTGCCTCCTGAAAATATATTTTTTTTAATAATCTCTGGTCATCTCCTTCCTGATGTTCTAATCAACATAATTTCTATCATCCTTTTGTGTCATTTTGGGTGTTTTTGGTGTCATTTGCTGTATTTATTAACTGACGAATAGCATTTGATATATATTAATCATTCGTTCATATTACAGAATAGTGAGAGATATGGCATAAGAGTGTCGGCACACAAAGGTGGCCATCTAGCTATTTAAACAATAGATTTCAGTATGTAGAAATGAATGGGATAAAATCACTGGACAAGATATTAATAATTTAATTTCATTTGTAGAAAACGAATCCTTATAAAACATTTCCTTAAATGAAAACATAACAAAATGAATGTGTTTTGGATCGTGTAGGACAGATAATACTTTGAAATTGGGTCTGAATGATACAGATATTGGTCGTGTCTATGAGATCAAGTTCTTGGACCGTCATCATAGATCATGAGCTTTGTCGGAAGCAGCACATTGAACAAATTAGAAAAAAAATCTCTAAAACTACTGGCATTCTGCATAGTACATTAAAAAAGTCTGAAGTTGTTTTATTTGTCTCTTATATTGTCTCACATGGCCTATTGCTCAGAAAGCTGGGATAATACATGTAAAACATCTAAAGATCCATTAATCAAATTACAAAAGAGATCATTATGAATAATACATAAAATGGAATTCCGGACTCCTACTAACTGTTTAAAAAATCTAGAACAATAAAACGTATAGATTTAATAAGGTTAAAAGTGTTCAGATTGTGTTCCGAGTAAGAAATAAAAGCCTTCCTTTGCATATTATATCAGTTTTGAAACAAAAAGAAAAAAAATATCATTTTATAGAGGTTTATGTTTTTGAACAAAGTAAATTTCGAACAAATGTTAAAAGAAGATGGTTTTCTGTTTAAGGTAATAAAGTTTGGAATGATCTTGAGGATCAGTTTAAGTTAATGAGTTCTCTGTTTATGTTCAAAAATTCTTTAAAAAACAAAATGCTTTGCAAATATTGAAACATAAGTTGATGAATAAAGCCGTTATTGAGTTGTTTCTCTTGTGTGTTTTATATTACTGCTTCAGCCCATTTCCTTTTTGGTTGTTTAAATGAATGTTTATTCTTTGTATTGCATTGTATATGTTGGATGACAGCCAAGAACAAATGAATATCAAAACCAAAATCTTTGTTCTTTTTATGATTGTGTATATTTTTCTCTTATTTTGTGTGTTTTTGTTGTTGGTATTATTTAAATTATTCCCTCAGTGTGTGTGTTTTCGGTGTCGCTTTGCTTTTTTATGTCGTTTTGTATGTTTCTGTGCACAGAAATGATCATGTTTCTCTCATTTATGTGTCTGTTGTCGTTTTGTGACTCGCTGGTAATATTTAGTGTAGTTATTTTTCACGAAAACTAAACATTATGAAACTCCATATTTTCGATGCTTTCATTTGTTAATTTTCCTCTCACTCTCTCAAGTACCCCCTGTAGTGCCATTGCGTACCCCCATTTGAGAAACACTGGCTTAAAACAACGCCTGATAACAACATACGGGCAAATGCCTCTTATTAGCGATTAAGAGGGAAAATGTGGTTTTTGTGGGTGGTTCGTGCACAAGGTGCCCTGTCCATCATGTGCACACAAAAGACTTGCTTAAGCGTAGGTTGGTTCTTTCATTCAAAGGACAAGGACTGGCTAAAAATAACGCTTTCGTGCCATTCCGTATTTCAAAAACCCCAACGTCACATGCGGCATTAAAGCTTTCGGTCCACCTTTGCCCACATTATCATGTTCTAAATTGAAATGGCTGTTGCTATTCTCCGGCCAAAAAAAAAAAAAAAAAAAAAACACATTCCGGCTGTGGCTCCTGATGAAGAGAGTTTTATGGACCACCTGCGCTCAAGTTACACACTGATTGCACTGTGGATCGAGCCTATATGTATGTGACAGGGGTGGCGGTGCCCTGCTGAGGCCGAGTGGCACTTTAACACGCAATACACTGTGGATACAAGCCCTAATTTTAAAAGATTGGCTCGTTGAAGGTCAGAGAAGCAAACAAACCATTGTAATGGGGGGTAAAGGAAACATTTCTAACCATGATAAAATGGAAACTGTGCTTTTTTCCTCCATTTTTTTCAGCTTCAAACTAAAAACAACACAGCGATGGCTCGTCGCCACAAAATTGTGTGTTAACGTGTGTAGAGCAGATGGTATCTGTGGAGGTGGTAAGTGATAAAGTGCATATCAGCCCAGTAATGATGGCATTAGCTGGGACAGCTGCTGCTGACTTATGTCCCCGGGTTAAAGCAGACAATAGCCATCTATGGATGAGTGGGAGGTTCAGTGTTTTTCTCGTTCTGTCCCTCAATCATCAGCTCTGGCCTTTTCTCCTCAGCCCTCAAACTAAACACTAATCAGGTTGAATTTGTTTGGGAAACTAAATTTTGAGGGCTAATATTCTCACTGGGATGAACGTTTGTGCTAGAGTATACTGATGGACTTGGACCAACTACAAATCAAGGCTGGCCAATGAGATTCATGGTATGACCGTTGGCTTCCGTCCACACCATTGGTTTTGCCAAAAGTTTACCTAAAACACACCTATTGTTTACTGAGGGAAACAAATCTTGCATTTGGAAGAACATGGGTTCAAACAAACTGGAACCCGGCACAACAGATTAAAAGTTGTCTAGCTGCTGCCATTATTATCTGCTATCTCAACCAAAGCTTAAAGCTGCAGTATGTAGAATGCTCCCTCTGCAGTATGTAGAATACTCCCTCTGCTGAAACTTAACCTCCCTTACTTGTGTCTTTGTAGAACTCTTAACTTTATTTCTCTGGAGAAAGATCTCTGATTGGCTGAAATCCAGCGTTACGCGCCTGAATTTCTCAACTTAATTTGCAGGACCAGGAAAAGGAGAATAGATTCACTATCCACTCAGAATAGTTTGGATTACAATATGCTCAAAGACTATTCTGAATTTTTGGCCAAATGATGCCAAAAAAAAAAAACTCACGTACTGCAGCTTTAAGTGGCACAAATCAAGCCGTTTGGAGTCCATATGAAAAAAAATTCTAAACTTAAAGTCAACAACTTTGGACTAGCCCCCTCGCCAGAGTGCGTCCTCGCCTAGCGCCCATCCAAACCTGGAGATAGGCACCCAGTGTTGCCACTTTTCGAAAACCCTTACCTACTTTCTTTGTTTTTCTGAAAAAGTGACGAGCGTCAAATCTAGTAACTTTTTCTGATGTACAGTTACTCTTTCGAGCATCCTATTTCCATTCCCGCCCAACTAACTCATCGTGATTCCCCCAAGCCAATCAAATTGTAGCACACAGAGGGCAGTCACTCTCAAACTTTACAACGAGATACACCAAATTTCAATAATGTGACTATAATGTTGAAAGCACTATTTAATACTAAAATAAATATGTATTCAGCAGAAAACTGTGGGTTTAGTTACTCTATAAAGGGTCTGAACTTTTGTCCTTCATGCCATCATCATCATCTTTCCCTCATCCATCAAAGTCTTTACATAATGATGTTTTCAGAAGATTTTTGCTGCCCAAAGAGTCAAAAGTCAACCCAGTATTTGAAAGTAATTGACAGACAACCTTAAAGTTCAAACCTGTCTTTTTTTGCCAACGCGGTGAACTAATGTCAATCCAAAGCAGGACGACGAGAGTGCTGAGACTGTTTATTATGCTTATTAGCATCAAGACGAGATAAAAAGCATGTTTTTGTTGTCGTAACCACGGCGAATGCGTCTGTTAATTTTTTTTCATGTCATTGTCCCTGCACTTTTAGCTTCAGTCATTATCATAATTCCTGCTTTTCTCTTTCATTCCACAGATGCTGAGTGTCCTCCAAAGTAAATTGTCCCTGAGTGCTACATGACTGTTGCTCAAAGACGGATAATTACTATTGCTGACCGCAGCTCTGCTGACATGCCTGCTGGCTTTATGCGTACGCATGCAGTATTATATTCAGTATTCCTGGTGGATTGGAAAATGGAGTTGCCCTCATGCTGTCAAACTGCATCTGATGGCTTCAGGTATCTTGTTAAAATGATGTGATCTGTGTAGGCAATCTACTAGCGAGTACATGAGTGGGAGTGAATTAAAGAAACGTCCAACTAATATAATGAGGGGGAGAAAAAAGCGTGATGAAGACTGGGTTGGCCCATGCATGAACACTGGTGATGTTGGCAGATAGATTTACATAACCTGGGTGAGAAAAACAGAGCTACAGCAGTGAGGTGGAGGGAGAGAGGAGCTGGAAGATTAAGTAATTATCCTTTCAAGCCTAATTTGAGGTGCTGCTTGAAATTAACCTATGCAAATGAAGTGGCTAAATCACATCGAGGGACCAGTGACTCATACTCGGCAGGATTAGTTTTCTTCTCTTATCGTAATGCTATCAAATGCCGAACTGTAGATCCATTTGCGGGCGGGTTTACTGAAGGCCTGTGTCAAAAAGGTTGAAATGCATGCTAATGTTATTTTGTCATTTGCTGAAATTAGAGATTAAACGAGATAACATCTGTCGGTGCAACGACGTGCAATGCTAGTTTTCAGATTCTATTACCCTGTACCTGATAACACGCATCACCAGTTATATACGTAGAGATTTATTATTACATATTCTATAGTTATAATTATTTTTATTTTATGCGGCAAGGGACAATGCACAATAATGGACAAATATGTAAATATGTACCGGTAAATGTACCAGATTGTAGCCACATTAACATTATGTAATATAAATATAATCATATATATAGATATATATATACAGTATATATACATATATATACTCGCAAAAAAACAAGTATGACCTTACAATTTTAATTTTACACACACCAATTTAATTTGAAAATAATTAAATTTGAAGATGTACGTAATATTTTAACATTCTTTTGCAGGCTATTGAGGATGCTAATGGGCCATCTTGTGTAAACCTGTGAATCTGATTTTTATTAAAATACATTTTTAACAGAATTATTTTAGTATGAAAATTCAGTGGAGAAAAAAAAAAAAAGAAGGTTATTAGTGAAATGTAATTACAGAAATCTCTCCTGGTCAGTTGTGGTCAGACTGCTATAAGCAGGCCAGATGCATACAGTACAGAATTATTACATATAATTCTATATTTATTTATTTTTTGTGCAAGGGACAATGCACATTAATGGACAAATAACTTTACACCCATCAACATGATTTCAGTAGATTTGAAGGTGTACAGTATGTAATATTTTCATTTAATTTCATTATTTTGTTGCTATTGGCTATCATATGTAAACCTATGCCATCTGATAATGAATATGAAATTTGAACACTGGTATTTTTAGTATCAAAAAAAAAAAATCTACTGCAAAAATGCAACAACAATGTTTATTATTGATATGTAATTATAAGTGTATAAGCAGACCAGATACCATCGTACACTGATAGCACACACCAAGGTCGTCCGATCTGTTTTGAATACTGCTATAACACAGAGCATCAAAAAGCAGCAGATTTCACTGAAGCACACACACTGAAACTGGTTAACCTCCAAATCCCAGTATGTTCCTCCCCAAAAGCTTTCGACATAATAAACCAGAGGTGGGCAACTTTTCCCAGAGCGGGACCACAATAAAGTGATGTTTGCGTATTTTCCTCTCATTTATTTATTTATTTTTTTGGTTGTCATTGTGTGTGTTATGAGTGCATTTGTGTGTTTTTGTTGTCATTATGTGATCTTTGAGACATTTTTGTGTATATAAGTTTTTTTGTTGTTTTGTTATTTTTCTATAAATTTGTGTTTTGCTTGTTTTTTTGCCGGTTTGTGTGTTTTTGAAGTTATTTTGTGTTTTTACGTCGTCTAGTATTGATTTCTGGAATTGTGTATGTTTTTTGCTTTTACTTTGGGGGCCCCTCAGAATTAGAGCGAGGGCCACGTGTGGCCCCTGGGCCATTAGTTTCCCATGTCTATAATAAACCCTGTGTCCGCATCTGACCAGCAACTTTAAAGCTCAACTCATTCATCAAAACCACCACCACAATTATAAATGGACAATGTAACGTAAACTGCAGCTAACAACTCTTACTCAGTTTCTAGTTCATATTTAGTGATTTTATTCTTGATTTTTTTTCTATATTGTGCACTGTTTGCTAATAAGGTAAGACAAATAGAAAGTGCAGAGTGACCCGGCAAAGAGCGGGTACGCCACACAGCAGATAGATTACCTGTTTATCTCATCTCCCATTTGTGCAAATAACCCTGAAGCACTAATAAGTAAATAAACCATCAAGCAAACGTTGCAGATCCCAAAAACAACACATCAATAAGTCTCTCCCGAGCACAGGTCTGTGACTGTGACCTTGTGTGACAACGTGCAGGAGCACGACGATCCCCAATGAGGGACTTTCACAAGTACAACGAGAGCAGGAGAAATGAGGCGCTGGTGTTTAACTGGAGGAGATGAAATTAAAAACAGTGATTTCCCTGATGACTGCTCGCTCGCTCTAAGCAGCAGCAGCAGCTCGTTCACTCCTTATGGTGAACGTGATGTTATTTATTTCATTAAAGCTTTTATTTATTTATTTTTTCTCCCTGGCACGATCGCTCACCTCTCTGCTTACGGACACATGACAATGAGTGGTTGTTAGTCAACTTCAGGTTCCTCCTGGCTCGTAGTTCTCAATGTAAATGCTTTCAAATGAACAGAATTCAGCATCGGTTTCCTCTCAAAGTTTATAGTTGAACAAAAACCTATGGATAGCAGAAAACCCGACATAGACATTGTAATGTCGTACCAATATTAGATTATTGTGCAAAAATTAGTCCCTACTTTGAAAAATAAATGTTAAGCTGCTTTTTCTGTAAAAACATAAAAAATAACAGGAAGAAAAACATAAAGTGTGTCACCCAATAGTCTGCAAATTCTCCTCATGCAAGTTTTTCTCCGGGTGTTTCGGTTTCTTTCCACCATCCAAAAAAAATTAATATTGAGTTAATTAGGGTTTCTAAATTGCCTGTAGGATTGAATGAGTGTGTTAATGGTTCTCTGTATGTTTGTGATTGTCCTTATGAACGATCCGTGTTAAAGGTAAAAATATTTGTCCCTTATCAAGCCTCACGGATCCCTGGTTTAGAATAGAATAGAATAGAATAGCCTTTTATTATCATTACATAACATGTAATGAGATAGAGCTCCCATAAAAATACAAACATAAGAATAAACAATGTATATACAATATAAATAGATTTTAAAAAAGTTCACATACACTCATATCAGTATTAACATAATACTGTGCCAGCGTATTGCATGGTTTCCATTAACCCTGATCATAAGAGTCCTTAGAGGCTGCTGTGAAGTACACAAATAACGTATGGTCAACAAACTCACCATAAATGCCTTGGCAAACCAAAACACTGGCAGAATTATCCAGAAACACAAGCTCCTCGGAAACGCACAGGAATGAAACATCCAGATTATTAAAGATCCGCTAAAAAATTGTCCGAAAAAGGAAAAGAGTTGGCTACTCTTGCCGCCCAGCACTCACTGCAGCGTAATGGCACGTTCACACCAAACAGGTCAAAAGCGTCAGGTGTACATACACAATATAGGAGCGTCGAGAGGTCCCGCTGGGCCTGATGAAGCTTTACGCGCGGCGCCTCCAACACTGCCTACGCTAGAGTTGGAATTGTTGAACTTTTGGTGCATATCCCTGTGTGTCAACCAATCAGGAGCTTTCCCCAACTGTGACAAAATCATAATAATAATAAAAAAAAAAAACACTAACCTGATACAGATGGATAGAAGCTCTTCTGCTGGAATAGAGCGCCTGTAGCGCCAATACGGGTCAGCAGGTTGTCAAACTGGGCATGGGAGAGACGGAAGTAGCGCTGAAAGCGACTCCTCTGAGCGCAGCTGTGGTGAATCCAGAAATGACACTGAGGCGCCCTTTGACGACCTTGTCTGGCTTTATTTATCAAAAAAAGCCAAGCCACTCTCTCAATAATGTAGAGCCAATGAACGGGGGTCGGAGGCGACGTGTTCAGCAAGGAGCTCCAAAATTAAGATTCACCGGGGCTTTCGCCTTTATTGGTCATATTCTGTATGTTAACCCTTCCCTGAGGAGCAGTGGGCAGCCATTTTGCGGCGCCTGGGGAGCAGTTTGGGGTTTAGGGACTTGCTCAACATCCCACAGTGATGGCCCGGGTGAAATTCGAACTGGCAACCCTCCGATTACAAGCCCAGTGTCCTTACCCACTCATTGGGTGAATTATGAACGTAACTGATCGCCACAATATCATCCATTATATGAACACCACCGGCAACAGAGAAGCCCCTCCCCAAAACACGCTCTCTTCCCAACTTGTTTGGACGCGTGTCCAGATCGCTCGGTGACAAGCGTCTGATTCAAAGAGCACAAGAGTCAAACTAGGGCGTGAGGCACGACTTTGATGCCTGAAACGTGTTTGGTGTGAACGTGCCATAACAGCACAAAAGACTCCAACAAAGGGGATGAATGTTCAGGACATAAAGGCTCAAATGATCCGGATCAATTTGATGAGTGACTTAGGGTGCTTTCACGCCGGTTAAGTGCCGGACTCTGTCCAAATTGGTGGATTAGCTGATAATTTTATCACCTTGGTTTGGCTCAATTTGCGTGCAGAGCGCAACTCTTGATCCGCTCTAAACAGCCTCTGGTGCAGTTAAATGAGCAAACCACTTGAAAGGACCATTACTGGAGTCGAGACTTCAATCAAGTAGTCACTAAATTCTTCACTTGCTGTTGTAACAAACTATTATCCTCACCGAGACATGGTTTTGGGTTTGAGGAGGAAAACATTATGTTGTAGCACACAGCGTTTGAGGGTAACACTAAAGTAGAGCAATGCATCCATATGATAAATAATTTCTCTTTAGATTGTAATACCTCAAGCAAACAGAGTATATTATTCCTCAGTCAAAAAGGACAAGAAGCAGCTGGAGAATCTCTCCTCAGAACAGAAGGAGAATAAAGTCCAGGAGAAACCAAAGAAAGTTTTTTGTGCTTTTGCTGTTTAATTATTATATAATAAAAGGGTTACATTTGATGGATATTTATGGATATGGATGGATATTTGATGGTTTGTTCTTGTAATTTGTGTGCTTTGTTCTCATTCTGTTTATGCTCTCAAAATCTTTCTTTTGCCTCTTGTAAATACATGTTGGGCTTTTCTGTAGACCAGGTTTCCTCAACCTATTTAAACACATTCCCAATTTTTTAATGTCCATATTTTGCTAGTTTTAACTCATTTTCCCTACATTTTTAAATTCCTTTACACACAATTTGAAAATTTTAACTTATTTCTGAGGTTTTTACAATCCCATTTCATCAACTTTTCCACCTTTTCAGAGTATATTCTCTAAACTTATGACATTATTTGTTTCAAAGAGTCTCATGAAGTGTAGCAATCGACTTAAAATCGGTGTGTGTAATCACTGCAGATGCTGCAAAACCAGAGAAATCAGTTTCGTAATGGCAAGTTGATGAGGTTTTTTTTTTTTTCCACCGCCAGGAAAAGGGGTTTAAAAAAAGTAAAACCTTAAGGTGTTAAAAAGATTCCAAATAAAAGTGCATTCCTGTCACAGAGTAAAAGGTTTTCACACCAATACATGAATCAGTTCCTTAAAAAATGCTTGAACTGGTACCCATGTAGTCAAAAACCACCAATTTATATCACGTCTTTGCTTCTCAAGGACTTTTCTGGTGACAGTCCCAAACATATGCTGATGTGACATCACTCGGCGACTAACCCACTTCAAGATAAACTCTTAAAAACATACTTTTCATAAGAAAAGTCACCTTTTGTGGGTGGAATTTGGCAGCAGCGAAATGAAAGCGAGTTTCCCCTTTTGAAATGGAAATGCAACGCGATTTGCTGAATACCTTTGAAAAAATCATATTATAAAGTATCAGGTGCGGCTATGGAGCTACCATTGATATGAAGTTCATAATCTTAAATGAAATGTTTTTTTTTTTTTTGGCTCTTCCAAGTTTTTTGCTCTTTTCACCCTTTTTCTATGAGCAGAGCAGACTGTGTGGAAAGGTCACATGGCTTTTAAAGAGCTCTCTCCGACCTGCTGATAGGTGAATGTCATTACGTACTTTATATTTTGAACCATTTTACAAGTTGTAATTAACTAAAACAACCAAATTGCTTAAAATGGGTGAATGAATATGATTGCGGACGACTGATAGACATCTTTTGGTTTAAAAAAGTCTTAACTTGTACTTAAAGTTGCCCCATTTGTTGAACGTGCATCTGGACCCCAATGCCTTTATCATGATTGCCATATTTGGCACTAATAGAGGTTCCACTATATTTTGGGCCGGATTAAACAGACACTCATGACAAAAGTCGCAAAAAATATTGTGAATCATTAACATGCATATATTCAAAGTTAGAACAAAGAGGGGACTTGACCAAAAAAGTTCGAGAATCACTGGTTTATATAAATAACTCGAGACATTTCTGACACAAATGAGTAACAAAGTTGAATTAGATCGATTATCTAAGACTTTGTATCACTTCATGTTAGACTATTCCAATTTGAATATGTCCCAATGTTATATAAAAACCACATTATTCTTCCATAAAACTCTATCACTTCTAACAAACACTAACAGAAGCCAGAGCTTTCACTTCCAGATGTACTCTGTACCTTCTTAAAGGTCAACTTCACAACCTAGAATTTAAACCCACACTTCGGAGCAGTTTAAAAACCTGTCTGAGCCGCGGCTCAGCGCTTCACGGTGACCTCCACTCCTGCTTTTTTTGTTTTTCCCCCACTTCCCATCTGCAATCCATTTTTCATGCGTGCTCTGTTTTGTTTCGGCAAGTTTTTTTGAAATTATTATTATGCTTCTCTGCTGAGGTTTTTGTTTTTTTTTGTCATTGTTTAAGGAATAGCTGTGTGTGCTGAAGCTTGTTGAGTCGAGACATTCAGGCAGGTACATCGCATCTTACCTCCAATTTGATGTGCTTTTTAGATTTTTGTCAATATCTGTACTTTACTTCAGTCTAATCCCTTTTAATTGCCTTGGTTATTTTTGCATGAGTATTTAAGGTCCTTCCAAAGCCTTAAATCCAGTAAAAAAGTTTTTTACTTTCTTTTGCCATACCCCTGCCGATAAGACCCTTTTGTCTAGGAGGCAAGTTCTTTTTTTTTTTATTATGCTATTATGAGAGAAGGTGTGCTAAGGTTTTTTTGTTTTTTTTTTTCCCATTGGTGAAATAATAGCTGTGTGTGCTGACCCTTGCTGAGTCGAGGCATTTAGGCAGGTACACCGTGTGCTGGCTAAACCCACAAATTCATCAGGCGTGAATATGGCAGTTATCACTGCCGGTAAGACCTTTTGTCTTGGAGGCAAAGTCTTTCAAACTTCTTTGCGGTTAATTTATAGTTTGTTGACTTTACATGATTTGTGTACAGCAGCCTCTAAAGCAAGGGTTCTCAACCTTAGGGTCAGGACCAAATTTAGTATTGTGAGACACTGGGAGGGGGTAGCCAGAAGCCTTGAAAATTTAATTAAATTTGAGCCCATTTTTGCTTATTTTTACAATTTTTCTGCAACTACACCAAACTTGCCTTATTTTGACCTCTTCATCACTTTTACTTGCCATACTTCTGCCACTTCTCCAATTTTCAATACATTCTCTCCACTTTCAAGACATTTTCAGCACTTATAAACCCATTTTTCCCACTTAATGTCACATATGTTGACCCACTATTGTCACTTTTTCACCATATTTCATGCTTATTTTTTGCCAATTTGACCACATTCACAATATGTCATTCCCATTATTTGCCAGTTTAAACTAATTGCTCCAGCATTGTAAATTTGAACCCCTTTTTACCATGTTTTCTGTCCACTTTTGGCCACTGTAATTTGAATCTTTAACCAATTTCTGTGGTTTTTAAAATCCCATTTTACCACCTTTTCGGTCACTTTCAATTTATTTTTTTCTGAATAATAATAATAATAATAATAAAACATTTTATTTAGAAGCACTTTTCGAGACACTCAAAGACACTTTACAGCATAAAAACAACAAGAGCATTGATAGAAGAAAATATGACAGAGAAAAGAAGTGAGTGAGTGAGTGAGTGGGTGGTTTAAACATTAAAAGAGTGAAACAGGTGAGTTTTGAGTAGTGATTTGAAGGATGGGAGGGCGGTGCAGTTGCGGATGTGGCTTGGTAGGGAATTCCATAGGGTGGGGGCAGCTACATAGAAAGTTCTGTCCCCCCAGGTTCTGTGCTTGGTCCTGGGGACAGTGAGGAGATTTGCATGAGGAGCGGAGGCTGCGGGAGGGAGTGTAGGGGTGGAGCAGATCTGTGAGGTAGGAGGGGGCCTGATTATTGAGGGCTTTATGGGTAAGAAGGAGGAGTTTGAATTCAAGAATTTACATTTTTAAGAATCAGAATCAGAAATGTTTTTAATGGCCATGTACAGTTTTAAGGATAGTACAAGAAATTTGTCTTGGTAGTTGGTGCACAAAACAAACAACAAAAAAATAAAAAAAAAAAGAAGAACCCAGCAACAATAATAATAATAATAATAATAATAATAATGATAAATATAAAGGATGAGGGATAAATAAAGGATAGATAGAGAATAAAGGATAAATAGGATAAATATATATATATATATATATATATATATATATATATATATATATATATATATATATATATATATATATATACAGTGCAGCAGATAATGTCATCATGGAGGTGGTGATCGGGTGGGGGGGGGGGGGGGGGGAGGGGGTGTTCATGTGGATGGTGGCAGAGGGAAAGAAGCCGTTTTTGTGTCTGGAGGTTCTGGTCCTGATGGATCGAAACCTCCTTCCAGAAGGGAGAGAGATGATTATATACTATGACGCAAATAATAATAAACTTACTGGATAACAGTGGATATTATTTAGATAAATAAATAAATCTGGTTATCACAGATTCATAGAACAATAAACCATCATTTTGCTGACTTTATGGGTGGGCCCCAAAAATCTCTCCCCTTCATCCCCCTTATAGATGTCAGTGTCTAATATTGAGAACCACTGCTTCTAAAGGACTCAGAGGATCCAGGTTAATGAAGACCAGGGATCCGTGAGTCCTGGTTCACTACAAAGATTCAACTCTTTAACCCAGATAGTTTACAAACCAGCTCTAACTTTAGCTTGAATCACCCAAAAACTTCCAGTACAGAAATGTAACACTAAGGAAGTTTGTTCCAATGGCTACTCTCCCATGTTAGACCATAAGAGTGAGGGGGGAAAAAAAACAAAAACAAAAAAAAACTCACTTGAGTCCATAAAAATCTAACATGTAGGCTTTGTACCTAAGCTTAAACATCAAGCTGATAGGTATAAGGGAGCGTCTGCTCGCCTTTATCACTAATAGGTCCCAAACTGCAGTGCTTAGGCTGAATATGAATGTGCCTCATGTGAATTATTAATGTTGTGGTACGCTTCTTATTCCGCCTTGCACTTCCAGGGGTGATCCACCTCTCACACGGTTTGGAAGCTGTCACCCATAATTGGAGAAATCCCGACAGCACAAAGTTAAGTGCTCCACAGTTAGGAATCTGACACCCTGCAGTGCTGCTCCAAAAGGCAGAAACACCTTTTGATTTAGTGTCTTTCCAAACTTCCAGTATTATTCTTTTCCCCATCAGCCTGTGAAAAGATATTGTAGAGCTTTTCATCCAAAAACAACCTATTTATACTGAATAGGAAGTTTCAGCGAGACCCAAAATTACAATACAGTTCTTCTTAAGTTTAGTAACCATTGTTTTTCAATTTAATAACTAAATATAGGTTATATTACCTGATGGTATTTGCATTACCTACATTAGAATGAACATTTTCAAACTTCTCAGTGACATATCTGTTGGTTGAACCCAGCAAAAACTACACTTAGAATGTTCCTATTGTGGCGAGTTTATTTCACTGCTGCTCAATGCAGCCCCACATTGAGTTAGCGTAGCTGCTAGCTTGCTTGGCTAACAAATTAGCCTGATTTTAGAGCATACAGTTTATTTCACTGCTGCTCATTACAGCCCCACATTGAGTTAGCGTAGCTGCTAGCTTGCTTGGCTAACAAATTAGCCTGATTTTAGAGCATACAGTTTATTTCACTGCTGCTCATTACAGCCCCACATTGAGTTAGCGTAGCTGCTAGCTTGCTTGGCTAACAAATTAGCCTGATTTTAGAGCATACAGTTTATTTCACTGCTGCTCATTACAGCCCCACATTGAGTTAGCGTAGCTGCTAGCTTGCTTGGCTAACAAATTAGCATGATTTTAGAGAATACAGTATCTTTCACTGCTGCTCATTACAGCCCCACACTGACAGTGTAGCTCCTAGCTTACTTGGCCAACAAATTAGCATAATTTTAGAGAATATAGTGTATTTCACTGCTGCTGATTAGCTTAACGCAACACATGGAGTTAGCATAGCTCCTAGTCTGCTTGGCTAACAAATTAGCAGGATTTTAGAGCTTTAATCTGACTAAATGTACAATGTATTTAAAGAAAAGAAAAGGCAAATCCTCAATGGCTTCAAACCAATGTTAAAGGGAGAAAGATTTTGTGTATCCTATTTTCTAGTTCTTATGAACTCTTTACAAGTTTCTTGGAATACAGTAATTTTTGTTTCAATTATTTCATATACTATCACCTGTCAACTTTTTTTTTTTTATGGTTGAATACAATCTGAACCAACCATATTTGTAGTTAACGCATGTGCAGCTAGTGTTCATAGGAGTCTGATGCCAATGTTCCCCCTGTGCTCACAGATCCAGATAAGCGGCAATGACTTTTTCCCGTAACCTCTGACCTTGACTAAAACCCGCGTGCTCCACACAACACATCTCAAAAACTGCGTGAGGTGAACCATATCTGATGAAAAACATGGTTATACCGCAGCAGGCAACGCCTTCTGAAGACTCTGCGGTACATTTTTCTGACAGAGTGACAACTCAGTGCAGCACGCGTGGCTCTGCGGCCCCGTGGAGTTGCCCCCAGCAACATCAGACCGACAGCTCGCAGCATCGCGCGGACCACTCGTGTCCCAAAGATTGAGGCAAAGTTGTTGGCACAGAGATGAGTTTAGGTACTCCTCTTGCCCTAGTGCATTGAAACTGTCACTTTTCATGACAGGGAGAAGATTGCAAATGCTCCTTCTTGGACTTAGCATGGCATCTATGATCCGTAGTCGAAGAACAAACCAGCTCTTTGAAGCGCATCTGTCTGTCAAAAAAAATGCTTTGATGTTTGGATGACACCAAGCTTGTGTTGACAGAAGTCGAGGGGCCAAAGCAGGTCAAGTATGAACTGGTGACAAGAACCCAAGAACAAACCCAGCAGGGTTTTTGTCTGGAAAACAGCAAAGCGAGACTTTCAGAGAGATAAGTACAGCTGGTTGCTGGTTGTCGAAACTCAATAAGAATTCCTAACTGGGCCAGGGAATTCACTATGCCTCACAGAGAGCTCACATTTGTAAAGAAGATGGCTTAGTAGTCTGTTTTTAGCTCCACAATTGGAACTTAATCATGATAATCCATTCATTGGATTATGATACTAACGCTTCCTGATAAACCATCTGTGTGAGAAGGTGTTCAATTTAAAGTTCAACCTAATTACTTGCAAATTGGGTTCACCCATTTGAGTTACATTGGTTTCACACTGGTTAACCAACCCAAACATTAACTATAGTATATTTGGCTGGGGCTACGTCTAGTACAGTGATTCCCAAACAGGGGTACGGGATGGCACTACAGGAGGTACTTCAGAGAGAGAGGAAAATTAACAAATGAAAGCATTCAATGGTGCTTTCATAATAATGTTCATAATGTTTAGTGAAAAATCATAATCAGACTGAATAATACCAGCAACTCACAAAACACAAAACAAGAGCAAAATATACTAATTTATTAAAAGAACAAACAACAAAAAAATGGCACCGAAAACACACAAGAGAAAAATATACTGAATAATAAAAAAAACCAACAACAAACCAACACAAAATGACACCAAACACACAAAATGAGAGGAAAAATATGCTGAATAAAAAGAAAAAAACAAACAACAAAATACACAAAAAGACACAAACTAAGAGAGAAAAATACTATTACTAGCAACACAGAAAACGACAATAAAGACACACTAAATGAGAGAAAAATACACAAGATCACTACAAAAAACACAACACAAAGCAACATAAGAAACAACCAAACGACACCCAAAACACACACTGTGATTGATGAATTTAAATATTACCAACACAAAAAAACGACAAAAACACAAAATATGAAAAAATATACTGGACTAGAATATTTGCAATTCCTGAAGAAAATGCAAGTGAGGCTGCAGGTGCTAGCATCTGTCATTTAAAGGTCCGATATCATGCTATTTTTCACCCATCTCCATTTGTTCTAAGAACCTCAACAACATAGTATTTGAGGTTTATTTTCCTAAACTTGCCTGTTTTCCAGAGTTTTAGCCTCTGAAAAGTGACTTTCTGAGCAGTTCTACAAAAACGGGCTGTTTTGGAGCCTACTTATGCATACTCCTGAGTAGGCGTGTCTATAGACGCTGACTTCATGTCTCGCAGCCTTGCTCGAGCGAGGCAGATCAGTGATCACCAAAGCGATTTTCTTTTTGCTATCCACACACTATTATTGTTTTCAGCCAAAACACTGCACAATACAGTAAAACACATGGATATTTAAGTGGCTAATGTGATTGTGAGTCCGTCTCAGCGCTTCAGGCTGTGTCTTTATAACAGCAGCAGCAGTGGAGAGTAATTCAGCTGCTTCAAACACCGGAGTGTTAAGCTTCTAAGTCACTTTCTTCTCCTTATCTCTATTAACTACAGGAATAGTGCATTTAAGGTGATAATCATTTGTTTTGTCCAACCGCTGTGTCGCATTGTGTCACAAACACATCAGATCAAGTCAAAGGCGATAGGAGGTGATATAGATACTAAAAATGGAACGGCTCAGCACCAGGCACTTCCTGAAGGGGGTGGTTCAGACTTTTGTGACGTCACAATTGTCTGACAGCTCATTTTTCAGAAGAGGGCAGAGCAGCAGCTCAGAAGGCAGGATTAGTGAGGATTTGTCAGAGATGCAGGAAGGAAGACCAATAAAACTTGGGGTGTTTTTGATAAGTAAATAATTTACATTGTAACAAGGTTAAAAGATAAAAAAAAATTGATTTAGCATAGGCCCTTTAACACTTCATTAGCACTAGCCTAGTATTAGCATTAACCTAGCATTAGCATTAACCATGTATTAGCTTAGCATCAGCTAGCATTAACATTTTAAGGAGCAACCTGACAAATCTCCAATGCGAAAGAGCCTTCAGATTTGTGGGATTAGGTCCATTTAAGGCTCGATATGTCAAAAAACAATTAACCTATCACTCAAAATATGGTATAATGAGCGGCTAGACAGATATACCTACTACTTTTGAAAAAATTAGGACTCTGAGTTGAATATTTTGGAAATTATGACAATTTGTTTGCAAAGATTTTTAGGTATATGACCAGCTCCATTCATATTTAACAAGCTGTCTACTCTAGTTGAAAACTCACTGCAGTTAAAGGGCTGTAGGTCAAAAACAATTGAAGATGGAGAAAAGTTGAAAGACAACAGACAGCTGAATACCTTAAAAGTTGAATGGTTGAAGAATGTCTGAACAGCTGAAGTTTAAAGTTGAAGCCGTTAAATCTTAAAACGCTGAAATTCCCAATCGCAATGAATGGGGGCCATTTTTGAACTAAACTAAATTATTTAAAAAAATTGATAATCGTTCCAAATCACAAAAGTACAAGCAGCCCTGTGGTGACTTTTTGACACGGTTTGATATCTTAATTGTCAAAATTGGTCAAATGCTGAAGGAGTTGAAATGCACCAAAAATCTGTGAAGAAAGGAAAAAAAATGGATAACAATAGATGCATCCTCACTAATAATACAAAGAACAGACAAGCAACAACAAAATACACAAAATGACACCAAAAATACACAAAATGATGATCGAAATGATCTTCATTAGAACATGAACTGAAAATACAAAAGTGAGTCTCGGTCCCACTGACTCCCACATAAGAAGGATGATGACCGGAAATGGTAAAACTATAAAAATAAATATATTCAGAAAGCACTAAATACCGCTTCATTCCACTTATTTACAAAATGAGATTATTTAAAATGTGTGTTATTAATTCATTCCATCATTATGCTCAATAGTTGTTGTATTCTGAGCAAAATATTGTAGTAGGACAAAGGGGGTACTTGGATTCAGAAATAAGAAAAAGGGGGTACTTGATGTTACAGTTACAGTAAATTTAAAACAGTACATACGTATTTACTGTCTATACTTCAAGGTGCAAACACAATAATGCCAGACAAAGCTTTTTCATTTCCTTTTTGAGTCAAAGCAATATATTCACCATATTGCAGCAGATCTGAGGGATAATGGTGCATTGTGTCTGTGAAATGCAAATCAAATCAACATGAAAAGGAAATGAGGAAAAACAAAGAGGGTTCCAGTGGAGAAAAAAAAAAAAAAAAAAGCGGATATGAACGTGAGGAGAGCCTCGTGAAGGGCCGTTAACAGGTAGCGTTTCACTGATGTGTAAATGGAGCCTTCAACTCAGAACGAACCAATGCAACAAAGGCTTGGTTTTAATCTGTTATATGTTTGTTTATTCTGCCCAAAGCGAAACACAAGCGGAATATCTGAATAATTCACTGTGCGCGTTTTGGTTTCGTCAGCACAGATAAATGAACGTCATCTCCATGGTAACAATCCTCTTACATACTCTTTCATAGATCCCGGTTATAACTTTGTTCACAAAATGTTTGTTAAATACATTTAAAAACATATCTGTCGCTTTTATTGTAGCTGGAAGTTTGTTTCAGTTACATTTTCAATTACCCATGTTCAATTACAATGGCCAGCATTATTTACAATTAAATTACAATTATTTTTTAACCTCTGACAGTCAATTACAATTCCGTTCATAATTACTAAAGATTAATTGCAATTAATCACAATTACTGAGCCTGAAATAAATTTCCTAATAAAAGGTAATATTCCTATTGTGTTAACATCTCTTATAACAACAGGTCCTAAATCAGCTGTAAAATACACTAAGAGTAAATATTTATCATCTGATTTATTTCCTATCTATTGGTTACCTTGTTAGGCTTCTTAATCAATCAAAATATAGGCTTTAATATTTTTTGTGTCAGTATAACCCTTTTTTTTTAACAGTAAAATGTGAGAAAGCTTGATATGATATGAAACATATCCCCCCGTCAAGCGACGGGCTCACCGCGGGTGCATTTGTGGGGGATGCGTCGGCATCCGTGTGACTGGGGGGTGCGAGTAGTATCCAGCTGCAGCCCCGGAGCGGAAACCCCTGGCGTGACTGGGCAAAAATGGCCTGCATGGCAGAGTTACAAGATGAAAACCACTGCTAAGCAAAAAGAACATTAAGGCTTGTCTCATTGTTGCCAAAAAACATGTTGATGATCCCCAAGAAGAAGAAAATATTCTGTGGACTGACGAGACAAAAGCTGAACTTTTTGGAAGGTCTGTGTCACAATGATGGTGGCAGTGTGATGGTCTGGGGCTGTTTTGCTGCTTCAGGACCTGGAAGACTTGCTGTGATAAATGGAAGCATGAATTCTGCTGTCTACCAAAAAATCCTGTAGGACAATGTCCGGCCATCTGTTCGTGACCTCAAGCTGAAGTCAACGTGGGTTCTACAGCAGGACAATGATCCAAAACACACCAGCAAGTCCACCTCTGAATGACTGAAGAAAAACAAAATGAAGACTTTGGAGTGGCCTAGTCAAAGTCCTGACCTCAATCCTATTGAGATGTTGTGGCATGACCTTAAAAGGGTGGTTCATGCACAAAAACCCTCCAATGTGTCTGAATGACAACAATTCTGCAAAGATGAGTGGGCCAAAATTCCTCCACAGCGTTGTACAAAACTCATTGCAAGTTATCGCAGACGCTTGATTACAGTAGTTGCTGCTAAGGGTGGTCCAACCAGTTATTAGGTTTAGGGGGCAAACACTTTTTCACACAGGGCTATGTAGCTTTGAATGTTTTTTAATTCCTCATTTATAAAAACCTTCATTTTGAAACTGCATTTTTTGTTTACTTGTGTTATCTTTGACAAATGTTTAGATTTCAAACACTTTCACACCACTGTATGTATATATATATATCTTTCCCTCACATTTGTCTATTATAAACTTATCTAATCCCCTCACCCTCTAATAGCACAATACCATTATTATAATTATAATATCACACACACACTGTATTATAATGTATAAGATTTGTAAATACCATCTATGGTAACCTGTCAGCATTTTTTCTGTAATTGTCTATCTTTGTGTTGTATGTGGCAAACAAATATGAATTAAAAAAAACAAGTCGAGTTCACCTCGCATATCATAACTTTCTCTGTCACCAACTAAACTTAGGTTTACCACCAACAAAACTAAGACACAAAGCAGAATATTAAGACCCGTTAACCCTAACAAACATCCTTTATAGAATTATTTATGATATCTTGTTGTAGCTACAATAGCTACAGTAGGACATTCTAACCTAAAACAATCTTTCTTTACAACAAATAGCCTTGCACCGTACGATAACAACGTGTCAGCTGAACATAATGAACATTAATACAAGAGACTGAGTGTTTTGTGTGGTGAGAATTTGCACATGGCTGGTATATTATTGTGAAAACCTTTCAGTGATTGTGTTGTTGCGGTTTGGCTTCATCCAGGTGTGATTGGACATCTTGCATCTCTATCTTCTTAATGCATTCAAATAAATTCAGTCTCAGTGAGAGCGACTGACAGTTATTATTAGTCAGGCCCTACAGCCCTGTTCCACTCATCTCTGCGCGAATTCAATTTCATTTGGAAAAGGCAGACAACGCTGTTATTGCATGTTTGTCAAAGCATCAACATTAGCCTGAAAAGTCCAGTGTGGGAGGCTCTAGTCTGGCATCTACTTCAGGATGGTTGTTTTTCCCTCAAGAAAATCACATCAACCTTTGTGTGTCTGCCACACACGCAAACACACACCTTGGCATAGACAACTGTCGGCCAGGGTACCACATGCTGCCCTCGGTCTAATTTTGTGCGGCCCCTAAAGTTATTGAGCAAGATTACGCCAAAATCACACAAAATGACTACAAAAAAAAAAACATACAAAATTACAGAAAAATGCACAAAAAGAACAACAACAAAGAACACACAAGATGACGACAAATGAGTCTAATGAAAAACACAAAAAGACTAAAAAAAATGACTCAGAAACACAAAATAACTCATAACACTCCAAACAACAAAACCATACAGCATGACAGAAAACTATGCAAAATAACAACAAAAATGGGCAGAATTAGTCCAAAAACAACACTAAAAACACAAAACAACAACAACAATGCATTACACAACAAGGAAAATATACAGAAGTGACAGAAAAGCATAAAACAACAACAAAAATGATCGAAAGGCACACAAAATAATAAACGACAAGAAAAAACATACAAAAATAACTGAACAACACAAAACAATGAATTAAAAGGCAACAAAAATATACAAAAATGACTAAAAACCACACAAAATAACAACTATACATTAAACAACAAAAAAAAAATATGAAAATGATAGAAAAGCACAAAACAATACATTAAACGATAGCAAAAACATACAAAAATGATAGAAAAGAACAAAAACCATACATTAAATGAAAAAAGAAACACAAAAATGACAGAAAAGCACAACACAACAACAAAATGATAGAAAAACACACAAAAACAAAACATTAAACGACGAAAACATACAAAAATGACAGAAAAGCACACAAAAACAACAATACATTAGACAACAACAAAAACATTAAAAAAACACACATAATCAACAATTCATTAAATGATAACAAAAACATACAAAAATGACAGAAAAGCACAAAACAACAAATGTGAAACAAAAAACAAAAAAAAAAAGAAAATAGAGAAAAACATCCAAAACAGCAGTAAAACACAACAACAACAAAGATTGATTTTCTATCTGCTGTACAATAGGAGTGGATAATTCAGTCCCCTTGCATTGTTACAATCATTGTACCTCAACCAGACACTGTTTATATCCTCACTTGACAAAAGCTGGAACCGTTTTTTTTTTTTTTTTTGGCAAGAAAACAACACAAGTTGTCGAAACGTCCAACTTTAAAGGCTAATCCAAAACATGGTGCAGGAGGACAGCAGGCATTACAATAACAAAGTTTGAATAGAAAGGAAAGTTCAAACCAAATAAAGCTGCCAGGTGGATAAACTAAGAAGAATAGATTAGCACTCATCTAAAAACGAAGCACATCTTTTTTCTTTTCTTTTTTCCCCGACACGTATTCAAATCAAGTGCAGATAAAGATGCTTGAATCGCCCCAGATGCCTGTTTGTCAGCATTTTTGGAGGCTTTCAGGCAGCGTCAGAAGAAGAAAGACTTGACGAAGGAGAAATAAAAAAAGAAAAGACAGTGAATACATAAAAGGGATCTGGTGAGGAGTGAAACATCAGCAGTGGGGTTTGATTCACCTATTGATCTCTGGGCTGACTGACACTCCCTCTCATCCCCGACTCTCTCTCTTTCCCTCCTGAATGAAAGCTAGCTTTTATTTTTTTTGATTTTTACACACATCAGCAAAAAGAGAGGAAAACATGGTTAAGAAATGATGAGTCAACTCAACTCCAGGTCACTGATTTAGAAAAAAGGCTAGGTAAAGTTTTAATTAGACTGATTCATTTGAACTACATGTGAAATAAGAAAAGAAAATGCAATTTCAACAATGTCGTACCCTAGTTTTAACACTTACATGTTAAAATAAATATACCTGTAATTTTTAAGTTTGTGGGACAAAGTGACGAAGCTGAATTTGTCCCAAGTATAGTCACAACTCGATAGTCTTTAACATGTTTTTCCATTTCAGATTCTACCACGCTGCTTCCCTCCATGTTTTTCTTCTTCTACTAGCTTAAATGCAGCAGAGGAACATTGCTGCCCCCACTGGTCATCAAAGGAAGTGTTTGTAGAATATCCTATGTGAAAATGTGATATGTCAGCTCAAAATAGTTCATCCATACCCACCCCTTCCATTGCCCTACCCTAACTCCCTCTCCCCAGTTCCTTTCCCCCTCATTAAGGTGTAACACTGCCCTCTTTTTTTATATTCTCTCTTTTTTAGGGAGGGCTGGTGGTCACAGCTATGCAAAAATATGTATATTTGATTGCAATAATAAGACCTGTTGTCAAAACATTGCACTACATGTTGTGTTCGACAGAATTGTGCAGATAAAAGATAAAGTGATGTCTGACCTAAGGGCCTGATTATTAGCATTCATAGTATTTAGAATAATGAGCATTCAACATTATAAAAGTGTGTTGTGTGTTTTTGCGTTTTTCTGTTTAGCATATTTTACTGTAATTCTGTTTATTGTGTTATGAGTAATTCTGTGTTTCTTTTTCAGTTGTTTTTGTAGTCTTGTGTGTTTTCTTGTAACTTGGTGGTTTTTTGCGTTTTCTTGGAATTTCTGGGTTTTTTTGGTATATTTTCCTGTCAATTTGTTTCAGTTTTTTATTTCATGTGTGCATTTTTTTTTAAATGTATTTTTGTGTCCTTTTGTGCATGTCTGGAGTCTTAAGTAGTTTCATTTTAAGTGTGTTTTTTTTTTGGGGGGGGGGGGTTCAATCTATTTGTGTTTTTTTGGACTAATTTTGTGCATTTAACTTTGGGGCCCCACAAAGCTAGACTGAGGGCCACATGTGGCCCACGGACCACCATTTTCCCATGCCTGGTTAATGCCCAGAATTCATGGATTTTTTTTTTTTTTTTTTTTTCTCATGATTCTAATAAGCACATATTAGCTACAGTAAGTGGTTCTGCTTTAAGTTTTTGGTATTTAACAAATAAAAGTCTTTTTTATTCTATTTTTTTTTTTAAATCAGTTTGAAACTTGAAAATCTCAAACAGAATTAAAAACATTTCAATCAAACAATGAAAGATTATTTATACAGACACATTTCTTACAAATTTAATTGTTGCCCAGAAGTATGCTTAAATAATTGACAAAAGGTAAAATGATGAGGTTTAGAGACAAATGCACACAGAAGTAATGTAATAAATAATAATAATACAAAAAAAAAAAAAAGATGACAGTTAAAATAGAGTTAGAGATAAAACAGACAGAGGGAGGAATTCATGAAATATAAAACATTAAAATTAGCATTAAAAAGAAAAAGTTAAAAACAATTAAATATTTAGCATATCAAATAATTTAAGGAATACAATTATATGCATAATGTTATAAAAGACTGATTTAATCTAGTCATACATTTAATAATAATAAAAATAAATACTTCTCTTTTCTTCATTGTGTATCTACAGTTGTTTTCTATATATTCCACTACTGTCCTTTTTTTTCCTCTGTTATCTGCGGCCAAACAATAAATGTCAAGAAGGCATTTTATTGCTATTCCTCTCGTTTGGGATTCAGTCATACTGGACGATCACATGATTCTCAGAAAGAACAATGGTAATTTGTCTCGTATAGCACTGGCTATTGAAGAACAAAGTTTCTATATTGTTGATGGTACTTTTAGCCAATAAAATCTATTGATTTGTCCCACACTTTCATTTTCTCAAGTGTTTGCTGCAGATATGAAATTATACTGTCTAAACATTAATAAGTCCGAGCTGAACCACTGTGTTGTGGACCCCGTGATATTTATTTTCAGTACTAAATGAGCATCAGGGTGTGATACGTGACAGACGTTATCAAAAAAAAAACACATTGCTTTGTGGGATATTTCCACTCCTTGTCCATCCAATACCTTTTCCTTTCACAAAGCAAAACACACACATAACAGATATACAGTATCCTATTGGCTTCATATAGATGTCATGTGCGTGAATTTGAACTGTCTTAGGAACTAAAGGTGGAAACAATTTAATCTCACAATAAAAATTAAACCCACTGTTGCACAGACTGCTTTAGGTAATGAATCTGGTTATTTATTTTGTGTTCCTGCTTCTTGCAAACAAGAAACTGAATTTTCACTACAACTACATATGTATATCTCTTAATAACATTCTTTTCCTAGAGCAGCGTAGAGCTATATTTACACACATGCGTCAAATAAATTAGGAGCATCCATAGCAATTAAATATGTTTTTTTTTTTGTTTTTGTACAAGTAACTCATCATTTCTGCAAGTTCGAGGTCACAAAAACATGCAATTTTATCCAGAAACTGTCATTTATGATGTGCTTTAACACTATTCCCTTCATCCCAACATAATTCATTTGTAAAATTAATTGCACATTGGGCAACACCGCAAGCGATTAGATGGGATTTTATTTTTACCAACAATCATGGTCCAACGGTGCTAAGTTTTCATTATTATTACAATTATTAATTTTTTTTTTTACCTGTAGTTTAAATAGTTGCATTTATTTGGCCATCCTTTTTTGACTTGTGATTTCCTTTTTAAATGTCTGGGTGGGCGATATCTACCATTGTGGGGGAGTATCAGTAAATAACAAAGTACAGTACATTCATAAATAAATAAATACAATGTTGCAGGTGTAACTTCTTGTGTTTCGTTATTTAATTAAACTTTAGAGTCACTTTAAGCTAAACATAGCAAAGCAATATTTTTTTCTTCTTGTGTGTCTGTAAAAAGTGTCCATTGTTCCTATTGTGGGCTTTAAACCACTGGTTGGGAACCTGCTGGTTTTAGGTTTCAGGATAAAGGCTGAGTGGAATTCTCGGGAGTCAAACTCATTTTAGTTCAGGGGCCAAATACGAACCAGCTTGATCTCAAGTGGGCTTGCGGTAAAACATTACATTTCAACAATAATACGCCCTACTTTGCACTTCCACTTTAAAATGATAAAGTTTGTAAGACAATAACAATATCAAAACGTTAAGTGACAATATCACAAAGTGACAGATATCAGCCCCTACAGGATCTTCACCTCAATTTATTTGATTTTGTGGTCAATTTTTAGCTAATTCGGGGAAATCTTGAGGTATAATTTGAGTTAAATTGCAGGATTTGTGGAAAAAATCAGAGTTCTTTTAACAATTTGCTTTTAAAAATGATTCGCTATCATCATGTGACAAACATAAGAAAAGTGAGCCCTGGCAAATCTCGTAAAGTTTAATTGAATTTGTGTATTTTGAGGGACTGTGATATCTACAACCAGATTGGTTGGTAATTTACACTAGGGGTGTCCTGATCCGATATTGATATCGGTCCGATATCAGCCTGAAAACGAATATCAGATATCGAATTCAAATTTTAATTTTTTTGGGGGGGTTTTTTTGCCATTAATTTTTTCTTTATTTCCTTCAATCGTAGAATATTGCAGATAGTATGTTGAAGGTTAAAATTTATGTAACCAATTGGTTAATAATAAATGGGTCAGTTTTATTTACTATTGCTGACTATTGTTCTCTGAGTGACATTACTTGATCAAGACTTTTCTAACATCCCACACTACAAAATAGGTAATTATTATGTTTTTATTTAAAAAAAAAAAAAAAAGTGATAAAAGTATGTATGATTCATGCTGATATTGTATCTGATCAATATCGGTATCGGCCGATACGCAAGGCTGCAATAGCGGTATCATATTGGAATAGAAAAAGTTGTATCGGGACATCCCTAATTTACACATTGATTCTTAGACATGTAAACCCATGTAAATGAAAGTGAATATAACCATGTTGGAAATAAACTGAATAAATAAAAATAAATAAATAAAAATTCTTAATGTTTTTGGATGCCCTAAAGGCCAGAATTGGTCCCCAAGTCTCGAGTTTGACACAAGTGGCCTAAAGGCTTATAGTCTGGGACTGCTGCGCATTGAAAAGTTTCTCCAGTATCACTGCAAAACATGTTACACTGAAAAATGAGACAACTACATTCCTAATACTACAAATAACTACTTTGTTTACTTAATATTTAGCATTGAGGCGTATTCCCCCATATTAGCATTTTTAATATGGAATAAAAGCTAAGGCCAACAGACGACTCTAGACTCGCTGTTGTGTCGAACACTTAAAATTCACCGACATCCTCCCACCAGGAAACTACCTCATATCAAATTACTGTCAAGCAAATATGACAGGAATATTCACTCCAAAGAAATATCAACCTGATCTGATTGTAGGAAACCGCAAAATCAATCAAACACATCCTTGACATAAATGTCAAGAAAATCAGCCAACCTGGATGAACGTGCACACTTTTGAAGTTCACGCATTTCATCTTCGGAGATTGTCGAGTGTTTATTGCACCTTTAATACAGTTATTGTGTTGCTATGGCTACAGAAATCATCCATATCATGAAGATAACAGAAAACCAAGGCGTTGCAACAGGGAATAGGAAAACCATAAAAAGCATTAACATTAATGATGAAACTATTTTTAATTTCTTATTTTTAAAGAAAAAGATGAATGTGCTGGAGAATAAATGAGCCATATTTTTCTCAACAGCTGGCGGAGATGAACCTCCGTCTCTCCTGGATGGGGGGAGGGTGTCAAGTCCCCAAAATCAAAGTCTCGCAGGTGCAAAATTGAATCCTAAATGTGAATTGATTTGGAGATCAAACGTTCTCCAGCACCTCTATCATTTTAATCAGGCAAAGTCGAGACACTGGTGGAAAAGAGGTGCTTGAAATTTGGAATTTATGAAATGCATCTTCCAACCCTGATTAAGTGTGTGCGCGTGTGCATGTGTGTGCATGTTTTTGACTAAAAACAAGCCTTGTGAGATGAGGTTTTTTTTAATTTTTTGCCTGTTTGAAGGTAATGTATGTCATCAGAGGACTAGTCAAGATTGTCCTGGAGTGCTGTTGCACGTGAACATTAGCATTATTTAGGCCAACTGAAATAAGACAGAAAACTGAACACACAGCTGGGCTGATTTATTCATGCAAATCATGGACGTAACAATTGAAATAGCTAACGGCTATTTGTAAATTAAACCCATAATTCTAATTACATATTTAATGAATTTGAGTGTTTCTCAGTTTATATTGGATAGAATGTAAAGCTATTTTACCACACTCAAAGACTTGCATTGTATACTCACACAACAGCTTCATGAAACAGATTACTTTCTTAAAGTCTCTCATTTTTTGTGCCAAGACGTGCAACATTTGTAATTTGACAACAACTTCTCTAAAGCATAGGCGGAGTTTGAGATTCTTGCCAGGGGGGCAACAAATAAAGAAAAAAAAATGTAATATATAGAACGTCTCAAGTTGTTATGCTTCACAAATGAGGAATAAAAACAAATGTACTAATCGAACAGTTTTCATTATTATTATTGTTTCTCATTTCTGAGACATATTTGTTTGGAAGCTGTATTATAACCTGCTAAAATAAATCCAAAATGCAGCTTGATATATTCAGCACCCCCTGTAACTTAAAGGAGAGAGTAAAGCTTCTCAAATGAATCAGTGTTATTATTTATGATGTTCTATATGATATATGATAGAACACTAGATACATGTGCTTTAATATAGGAAATACACTTTAAAGATGCTGTCCGGAGTTTCTGAAAACATCTCGATGTCCCGCCCTAAACAGCTTCACTTCCTCCCACTTTCTCTGCCAATCCACCAGAAGCCACGCCCCTACTTTTCTGCACACGCATCGCGGAACATAACAAGGTCGCATTAATATAAGTCTAAGGGTCAGGTAAGAGCCAAAATTATATTAACATGTTTGCTGTTGTGATGCGCGGCTTGTTTCCGTGCACAGTTCCGCATTCACTTTGATTGACAGTGTCTGCTACAGGAAGTCAAAGCCTATTGGCTGTGCACAGATGGTGATCGTTTCCATTTGTAAAGAAAGAATAGTTAGGTATTTTTTTATGAATTTCAAAAGAATCATACATAACAGATTTCATGGAGGGACACACTTGCAGTTCATTAAGTTAAACAGCAGATATGATAGTATAAAAAGATTAAAAGCATTCTAAAGTCCAACGACATAGATTATGGCTTTAAAAGTCTCGACAACGTAACTCCACAGGGGACGCCAATTTTGTCGCGTGGGAGGGGGGAGTAGATTGGAACAACACCGCTCAATCCGCCACTTTATATCCAGACGGGGTTTTGCTCGTTCTCTGTTCCAGTTGGTTTCTTTTCTCAGTGCATCACTACAGACTAATGAGTCTACGGAGCACGCCTGGTGTCCACCATGTTGTAAACAAAGCTCTGAGCTGCTACGGGAAGCAGGAGGTTCAGATGTCATCAGCTGCTGGTCCTTTAAAACCTATTTACTTGATTTTATTTTGTGAAGATTTTCATGTTATACCACCATTTTTATCATTTCCTAGACACACTGTTTTTGGCACTTAAAATATTTGTATATTATGTACATTATATTAAGAATTTAATTTTTTCAAATGAATTTGGGAAAACTTCAATGAAGACTTTTGATCACTCCCGCAAACTCTGTTTATGCTCTAAAGCACAGCTGTTTCAATCACCTTCAAGGTGCCCTCGCTAAATTTCAAAGGGAAATAGTAATAACAGAATACAAAAGTGGCCGTTTATATTAGCAAAGCCTGGCTCGCTCTAACGGGGCCAGGTTTCAATTCCCCAGAAAGTCCGGATCATTTGGTCTGGTGTGAACACGCAACACTGGTGTGGATCAAAGAAGTGGACTCTACCAAAAAAAAAGAAACAAACCTATTTTTCAAAGTGTATCTGTATCTCAAAGTGACATTTCTGGTATTTCTGGTAAATTATCTTCAAGTTTGTTGATCTATCAGGCCTAAACTCTGTCTTTATCTGAACACAGCTGTAATTGAACGCAAGATAAATCTTGGTTGGAACATTTTCCACCACCAATTCCAGCCGAGTCCTGGACTATTTCTTCAAAAACTTCCTTTAAGACCCTTCCTAAAAATTGTTCCATGGCCTATTTAAATATTGGCATTATCAGTTTTGAAGCTACAACTGTTGTATCCGTAGTCAGATCTGAATGTTTTCTGCGTTTGTTTGAATCTAAAACCCAACCCCGATACAAATCATTAAATAAAGATCAGATGAGAAACATTTGGGCTGTGATATATACAGGAAGGGACTTCACACAGTTGTTCCCGAAAGGCAGCAGAGCTACTTTGGTCTTCTGACGATTTCTCATCTCCTGCTACAAATATCCTTTGCCCTTCTCATGTTCTCTCACCCCTTGTGCTTTCTTGCTTCTTCTTCTACTACTACTTCTTTCCCTTCGCTCTAATCCTGGTGCTCTGTTCTGTTCTAGCTCCGCTCATTATCCGGGCCCAGGAATGGAAGAAGGAAGTAAGAGATTGGAGGGTGTTAACACATCTGTGCTCCGCTTCGTTAATTACACACGGCGCAGCTATCATCATCATCGTCTTCATTTCTTCACCCTCCCCACTTCGTTTTTCGAGGAACAGATTCAAACTTTGGGTATACCCAGGCCTAGATTTCCTGCTACAAAGAACCAGCAACAAATTAAGAATGGGTCATCGAGGGACGACAAGTGCAAAATGAATTAGGTTTCTTGAGCCAGGGGTTTTCAACCTTGGGGTTGCAAAACACTGAGAGGGAGTCGCCAGATACCTTCAAGAAACTAACCCCTAATTTCCACTAGATGCAGCTCTGCTGCGTTACTTCTCCGCTGCCGGAGCTGATAGGTTTCCACTTTAGTCTGTGTTAATTTCCACCGGGTCTGCTGCGCTGCGTGTCTGCTCCTTCCCAGCAAATTTAGGTGAAGATCCTGTAGGGGCTGATATCTGTCACTTAGTGATATTGTCATTTAATGTTTGGATATTGTCATTGCCTCACCACAGCTGCTTACAGAGGCTCTCTCCCCTATCTCCCCCCCCTCCTCCCCCGCCTCCCACAGAGACACCGTTCTCCATCAAAGAGAGAGATGTAAATAGACTTTTCAGGAGACAAAACCCCCGTAAGGCTTGTGGACCGGACTCTGTCTCTCCTTCCACCTTAAAGCACTGTGCTGATCAGCTGTCTCCAGTGTTCACAGACATTTTTAACACCTCACTGGAGACATGCACCGTACCAGCCTGTTTTAAGGCCTCCACCATCGTTCCTGTCCCTAAAAAGCTGAGGATCACAGGACTTAATGACTACAGACCCATCGCTTTGACATCTGTGGTCATGAAGTCCTTTGAACGCCTCATGCTCTCCCACATCAAGGACATCACCGACCCCCACCTGGACCCCCTGCAGTTTGCTTATAGATCCAACAGGTCTGTAGACGATGCTGTAAACCTGGCTCTCCACTTCATCCTCCAGCACCTGGACTCCACAGGCTCCTACGCCAGGATCCTGTTTGTGGACTTCAGCTCTGCTTTCAACACTATAATCCCAGCTCTCCTTCAGGACAAGCTTTCCCAGCTGAACGTGCCAGATGATGGTGAACTTCTACAGCTCCATCATCCAGTCCATCCTCTGCTCCTCCATCACCATCTGGTACGCTGCAGCGTATCATCCACTCTGCAGAGAAGATCATCGGCTGCAATCTGCCCTCCCTCCAGGACCTGTACGCCTCCAGGATTTTGAGGCGTGCAGAAAAGATTGTGGCCGACCCCTCCCACCCTGGTCAAAAACTGTTTCAATCTCTCCCTTCTGGAAGAAGGTTTCGGTCCATCAGGACCAGAACCTCCAGACACAAAAACAGCTTCTTTCCCTCTGCCACCATCCACATGAACACACCCCAAGTCACCCACTGAACCCCCCCCCACCCGATCACCACCTCCATGATGACATTATCTGCGCACTGTATATATATATATATATATATATATATATATATATATATATATATATATATATATATATATATATATATATTTTTTTTTTTTTTTTTTTTTTTTTTTTTTTTTTTTTTTTTTTTGTTGTTGTTTGTTTTGCGCACCAACTACCAAGACAAATTCCTTGTACTGTCCTTAAAACTGTACATGGCCATTAAAAACATTTCTATTCTGATTCTGATTTATTATTATATAAATATCGTGAGAACTGCTCTGTCTCGTGATGTCGCAGTCGTCCAACCGTAGTACACCGTGGCGCACCCAAAACGCAACAGATGTGGGATTACCGGACGGCGGACAGCGGGACGAAACCGGATCGGTGTTGTGGCGCAGCGGAGACGTATCCAGTAGAAACGCCCAGTAGGAATGTTTTCTTAACAATTTGAGCCACATTTTAACCTATTTTCATCACTTTTTCTTGCCATATATTTTCCCCTTTTATTGCATTTTTGCAACATTAATTCCATTTCTACCACTTCATCATATTTCAATGCTTTTTCTGCACATTTTTTCCACTTTCAAGACATGTTTGGTACTTCTAAACCCCTTTAACCACTTTTTCTTTTACCCATTATTGTCACTTTTAACCTCTTTTCACCATATTTTATGCTTATTTTTTTGCCAATTCAAACAATTTCCGGTTTTGTCATGCCCATTATATGCCAGTTTAAAGTCATTGTTCCTGATTTGTTCTGCCACTTTGAACCCTTTTTTTCTATCAGTTTTTTGCCACTCTAATTTGAAACTTTTAACCCATTTCCGTGGTTTTGAAATCCCATTTCACCAACTTTTTCCACCATTTTATTTCTGATTAAAACAAGAATTGACATCTTTAAGATGACAATATACTAAGGCCCAAATAAAAATAAACTTCCTGGATAACAGTGGATTTTATTCATATACATACCTAAATATGTTTATCACAGATTCATAGAACAATGGGTCCTCATTTTGCTGACTTTACGGATTGACATTCTTTAGACTCCCTTCAACGTTGATCTTTCTTCATTTTTGCCCGAGCTACTTTTACGACAGATATGTCAAGTTCAAATAGTTACAAAAGAAATATGGTAAAAAACTATTTATACAGTTTAAAATTGAGTTAAGTATCTCAATCTTGCTGTTAGCACAATGACGAGCGTGTCATTGTGCTAATGATAACAAGGTTGTGATTGAAAATCTATCAAATGAACTGTCATCTAAAACCCTGAACAAGAAATAAATGAATCATACGTTGTGAAATTTCTCATTATTTCTCTCTGTTTTAGCTAATTGTCTCATAAAGACAACTTTCTCCAAAAAGACACTATTGACAAAGTGGAAGAATGAGCAATTATGGGTTCGAGGGAATATGGCAGATGGAGGCAGAATCAAAGTCGACGTGAAATGTGGGAGCTCAGCAGGATTTATGAGGAGGGAAAACAATGCAAATATGGCAGAACAAAAGACAGCTTCTCTTTCAAGTCGTCTGCGCTACAGATTATACCATTGATTTGTTGTGTGAACTATGCACTGAAATAGTTTACAAGAAAGCAAAAAACAAAAGAAAAAAAAAAAAACAGTCAGAGTTTGTCAGAGCTTTGAAAAGCTACCGTGGGAATCAGCCAAAAGAGAAACAATTTCACCGACAAAAGCGAAGACGCAGCAATAAATGGAAATAATCATTCGTTACGGGGAGAAATATCGGAGGCGTTCACGTTGGATGGCAGAAATTAACTTTGCCTTCACCAGATAAAATCGATTTTCACCCCGGGTGAGTCATGGCAATACACAGATTCTTATGAAATCCAGTAGGTAAAGCAATGTTTAAAATTAAGTAAGAAAAGAATATTTATTTATCCATCTACCTTTTATATTAATACTTTAAGGTTGAATTTATTCAGACAACTTTTTTCAGGAAGTTTACTTTGATCTCCTGATATGTTTCGACTGTCAACTGCCAGTCTTCTACAGAGGCTTCTGTGGATCACTTATTAATGGTTGTACAACATAAATAAAAGCAACATGGTATCCACGAGGGCAGCTCAGCACCTGTTCCTTTTTTACTGCATGTGCCGTTGCTACAGCAACAAGTCGTAGTATTTTGTGGCCACAAATTAGTGTTTTTACCTCGTCATGTCTGGGGCTCCGTAATAAAGCATATCTAATTCTGATCATCATCATCATCCGCTCAATGTTTTTAGTTAAAACTCTCTGCTTCTTGATTGTGTGAGTTATTGAGCGATAAGGTCAACGCTCCAAAGTGACGTGAATGAAGGAAAGCCAGAGGAGGATGAGGATGAAGATCCCGTCAATAAAGCTGACATTTATCTTCTCTGGTCACCAATATCTCACCAATAACAATTAGCTCGGTAATTATGATTAAATATGGCCGTGAGAGCACACTGTCAAAGCTGTGAAAGTCAAGAAAAGCCACGGTGTTGCTTTAAGGCAACGCTCTGAAGTAAATGCACAAGATGTTTACTGTTTTCACCCCATGCAAACAAAGATAAACCTTAAAGAGCTGCACCCACCAACGCTGCCGTCTCTACACTTTCTCTTGACCTCAATTTGTAACTGCAGCACTGATTTCTCTTTGCCTGTGGGCTGCTGCTTATCAGTCTTCTGAACCAAAAGGTTGATAGCTGGAGTGAATACAAAGCCCAGGGAAGAAGGGTACGGCTTTGTAGCACCCAATGCAAATTCCATCAAGAGTTGAAGAGAAAGCCTTCTGGCTCGACACAATGTCAGCTCCTCTCTTCAAAGGTCCCGTTACCACTGACATCTCCATAAATGGTGGAGCTATTCAAGCATTTTTAAAAGCAATTATTGTGATCGGTTGCTTAAATGCTTGACAAAGTGATTGGCAGGATGATGTATCACTGGAAATTAATGTTTTGTATGAGACTGGACAAAAACGTCTAGTTAAATTAATAGTGTTTATGCATTTCTGGAGTTTTTTATTCCAGGACTGTCAAACTAAATATAATTGTTTACAATTCCCATCCATTTTCTGACCCCTCTAGCTCCTTCTTACAGTGTTGCAGGGGTCTGCTGGTGCCTATCTCCAGCTCTCATTGGGCGTTAATTATTTACAATTTATGCTCGAAAAAAAACATACAAATACTTGACAAACTTTTTTAACTTTGAATATTCTTTATATAGTTTTTCACAAAACATCCCAAAAATGAACGTTTGTGATCTGATCTTGGTAAGTATAAATAGAATGACTGAAATTGATAGACCAGCATTTTTTATTCTGTAGTGTCACATGAATGTACAGTGAGAGAAAATATGTACTATAGCTGTACATTTTCACTCAAAAGATGAGTGACACCCAATTATTTTTGCTCTATCATTTGTTGATTTTGACCTTCCTGTCAACAGGTGGCAGTATGGGACACACTAACTCCTCAACGCAGTACATGGGATGTCCAGCATGTTTTTAGATATGACAGCATATAACAGGCTACAATTTGACATAACTCTCTGTGCTATGCTGCAAGCTAATGTATGTTAGAGGACTGATAAATCTGTAACATAAAACAGGAGTGAAAGCAGAGAGGGTTAAAAAATTGAAGGCGGTACTGCATCTTTAGCTTAGCGTAATCAGCATGTTAGCTAATGCCTCCTTTTAGCGTAGACATGGGAAACATCACAACAAGCATTAATACAAGAAAGAACAACTGGTTTCTCTATTCATTTTTGTTGTTGTTTTGGAAGTTTTTGGACTCATTTTGAGTATTTCTTTGAGCAATTGTATCTATTGTTCTGTCATTTTGTGTGTTTTTTGAGTCGTTTTGTTTTTTTTTTCCTGTCGTTTTGTTTTTTTTTTCCTTCAAATTTGGTGTGTTTTTGGAGTCGGTAATTTGTGTTGTCTGTTTTATGTTTTTGTTTTGGGAGCTGAATAACCTCAGAAATTGGGTGGAATGTGGCACGTGGGCTGCAAGTTTCCCATGTCAGGTTTAGAAGAAGAGAAAATCCTGTGATCTCCCAAAGCCAAAACTGAACATTTTATGCTTATTTCAGCTTTATATTTATATTTATATTTTCAGCATATATCATTTCAGAATCCCTGATAAGTACTTTCACCCAGCAGCATTAAACACACACTGTGTCCAACCAGGAAGGATGGAATAGTTTGGTAGCCAAAACTGTTCTTTTCCCATCCATGTGAACAATGTTTAACCGTTTTTTTAACCTTGACAATCAGAGAAGTTGAGAGGAACTGATTCACATTCATTCCCCGGCTTGCTCTGCCTTGGCTGGTGATTGAAAGGGGACAGGTGAGCATGCGTTGCTGCATCACTAGGTCGTAACCCGCCGCTCCAGCTGTGACGATATTGCTGCTGTTCCACTCCGAGTGCTTCCTCTTCCTCCCTTCTCCCAACCACCCCGTTCGCTCAGGGATGCTTTCCACGCCGTTCCTTTGGGGGGAACCATCAGGTCCTTGTTGCTTGGCAACCGCTGTCTTAAAGAATTTCCCACCAGAGTTTAGAAGATAATAAAACAATGCCCCAAGACAAACGGCTACCGGAAAGGCCTTCAGGGAGACAGACTGGGGACGAAGTCAGTCAGACGTTGAATGGCAGTGATGGGACAAAGTTTGACAAAATATTTCGCTTGCAATGAAATACAAAAAAAGTGTCCAACAGTTCCAAAAAAAAAAAAGTCTCACAGCAGAATGACTGAGCCTCTATACAGAGAAAAAGCTGTCTTCTTCAAGGTTACTGAGTCTCAGGGTTATACAAACATATGGTGATGTATTACTTTCCCTTTTTCCATCTATTGATACATCACCGCACTCGCCGTGATTACAGCTATCGCACGTTTGCAAGGGAGCGCAGACTGAGACCTGTCAGTCAGACTTTCCATCCTCGCAGATGACGTTCACCCTTTATATACCCCAATAGGATGCCCTCATTCCTGCAAGTTCAGCTCCAGTTAAAACGTGAGCAGAGGCTTGCACGGCTCACACAAACCAGTCGATTTGTCAGGCAGATTTGATTGGAAGATGTTTTTTTGTCTCCCTCCTACTCCCCTCCCTCTGTCTTCCTCTCTGTACAGAATACTCTGTGAAATTAATGCAACACAAACAAAGCATTTGGAAACAGAGCGCAGATCCTCTGGCACTGTGAATTATGGCGAGGCATCAGGGGGAAGAAAACTTTTGTTTTATTTCATTCGCTGTTTGGTAGGAGATGGAATATCAAAGGCGGCCTCTAACTGATACAAAGCAATAAACTACCCCCATAAGGTTGTGTGTATGTGTGTGTGGGGCTTTCCTAGCCTATAGCATGTACAACTCAAACAAATACTTACCTTTTTCCCAATTTACCAGCCAGTTAAAGATGCCAATAAACTCACGTTCCTTAGGCATTTACAAAAAGTTAAATGAAAAGGCGAGAGTATGTGAGATATGTGGATTTCTTCCTTTGAGCAACGGGAGAAACTTGACATTACAATTTTAATCTGTAGGTTTGCAGTTAGAGTATAGCGTCATCGTTGCCGGGGCGGAATACAAGACGAGAGAGCGAGGGGAGAGATGTTTGCCCCCTACTAATCAAAATGCAAATATCCCCCCTCCCCATTGGGGCATCGGAGCATCTTGGAAGCTGAATCTCAAGACTCTAAATTGAAAGAAGATGAATGCGCAGGTTATGGCAATGAAAAACAGCTCTGAAATTAAAGACTCAAATAAATAATTATAAAAAAAGGGTCTGATGAATTAATAAAAAAAAAAACAAATGGGGAAACTGGGAGTGGTGGAATAATCCGGAGATGAGAGAGTGCAGATCAAAGTGTAGCACTTTAGTGGAAGCAGGTAAAGACATGATTGCATGGTTCAAAGAATAAACAACTTGTCTCTCCGTGTCTGACACTTCAGATACATGACAACTATGTATTTTGACCGTCAATCTGCACATACACTATATACTTTTGTACATTATACATAAGATTTAGTTACCGGAAATATTTAGACATCAAAATGACAGTGTTGAGGTGTAATTGGCTTTGGTTATGTGCATCATTCCAATCTTTCAGATTTGCCCCCTCGTGCAAATCCTTACATCTGCAGCCCAGAGACAGCTACGTCTTACGCCCGTTGATTGCTTTTGAACTTCCTCATACACAATCTTACAGGTTGTTTTAAAAGTTTAAAAGTTCCCAGGCACTTATAATGCATGTAGCCATGTGGTTCAAAGACACAACCCCATGGGGAACTGGTAGATAAGCAAAGAGTGTTTGATAAAAAAACAAAAAAAGCTGTTTATCTTCTGTCTCTGTGGCATATCTGCCCACCTAAAGGGTAACAATCTCCTTGGAAACACCAACTTTGCTGTTTTTTTACCCTGCAGGTTCAATGTAAAGGTAACATTTGTAAAGCAATCTTAAATTGTTAGAATATTGTGTATTATAGTTTATTTCCTATTCATAAACATCTTTTGCATACACTTTGTTTTAAAAAACACCGCCTCTATTTATAATGTGTTTTTAGCGTCACATCTGCTATCTGAACCTGACCTTTGAATTAATAATGATGAAGACAAACTGATGACAACTACTCTAGCTCATAAAAACAAAGCCTGTGCAGGTCAGTACATAGATTGGTAGTTCATCGACTGTAGTGGGCCACAGCCACTGGTCTGTGGACCATTCGGTACAATGCTGTAAAGAAATAATGTTTAATGTTTTAATAAATGTTCTGGCAATTTTTGGTAAAAAGCTCAGGAAGCGCAAACCATCAAGCGTCAAACATCCTCTTTGCCAGATATTGGCAGTTAATCCTAATCCTGGTACCATAATCATTTACCCCATTAATAACCATCAGTAACAATGCAGTATGTCCAAATGTATGGGCACCCCCATCCTTTTAAAAAATTGTAATGAAATGCGCAATCTGGACCTGGTCCATAGGAGATTCTTACTAACCCGACAAAATTGACTCAAATTTCATAAAAGTCGGTGAAAAATGAATCGAGATATGAATTTATTAAGATTTTTTTTGTTTTTTTTGTTTTTGAAACTGATTAGGTTTCTTCCAAAAATCAATGGAACCTTCCATGGTCTAAGGTCTATCTTTGGTAAAACTTTAGTCAAAATCCTATGAGTAGTTTTGATATAATTCTGCAAACAGACAAATAGATAATCAAATACCAGTGAAAATATTACCCCCTTGGAGGAGATAAAAATTGTCTGCACTACACGGATGGCACAAGCAACTTCGAGTTCAGCATGCACTAAGATGTGTTCGTCAAAGTAAACAACCGATTAATATTACAACTATATCCTGAAGTGTAAAAACCAGTCCAGACAAGGTTAGTTTAGTCATTGTGCCCCAGGTAAATGCTTAAATATGTTTCAGTGCAATTCTAAGTCTGTTTCTTTGTCCAAGACATTGTGGTGAAGTGCCACGATTGATCTAATTGAGAACTTGGTAAAACTCTGAAGAGTGAATCAAAGAAGCCCTCGTCTTT
This sequence comes from Gouania willdenowi, assembly GCF_900634775.1. Classification (NCBI taxonomy): domain Eukaryota; kingdom Metazoa; phylum Chordata; class Actinopteri; order Blenniiformes; family Gobiesocidae; genus Gouania; species Gouania willdenowi. The sequence goes on along the minus strand of NC_041061.1, from coordinate 11,882,459 downwards.
ATCCTTGAGTCAGCCTAAAAAAAAAATGTAAATCAGAAGCGCTTCAGATCCTCCGCGTCTTTATTCAACTTATTTCATTCTTTCGGATCATTTGGCATGAGCTCTTACTTGACCTTCAGTAATGTTTTTGCTCTTAACATTTTAAAATCAAGTGACGAGGCCTTGACGCTGGAATCCAATTCACACAATGAACACTTGGTGGAGTGCTCATACAAGTGCCATTGATTATGTCCGGTTAATCAGCATGACGGAAGTGAGTACCACTCAGAAAGTCATGTGGCAGTCTCGGGAGTTGGATTTGGATAACAAAATGCTAGATCAAAGGCTTACAAAGAGATGGAGTTTGTTTTTTGGCATATTTGCAGGTCAGATTGCGGCACCTGGTCTCCTCCTGCCTTGTCAATGAGCTACAACAGGAGGGTCATTAGAGGCAGGAACATATGTCATTCTGCATGCTCGGCCTGCTGTCCAATTAGTGGCCTGGAAGTACTCGCCTGAAGCCAAGCGTGGAAAGGGACAAAGAGTAATACCTGTTAAAATTGGAGCTTTTCGGATTTCTTAAGTTTTCAGACTTGCTCTTGTAGCAGACTTAAAATATTAGTTTACCGTCGACAAGAGTTTACTCACACAACCACTAACCATGTGTTCCAGAGATGTCTTCAAATCACGCCAATATTTCCCCCTTCAAAGAAACCGTGTCACCTCAACGAGGCGCACAAAAACCTTAAAAGAAAGTATCTTTTCCAAGCTTATTATCTACTCCTCTCCCTCCACCCACACAATCCTGGCCGTATCTGCTTCGTAGGAGCTCCTATCCAGGATTAAAAAATGTCTGGATTCTTTTTTTATTATTATTATCTGCTGTCAGAGGAGAAGGCAAGGACACACGGCAATATCCAGTCAATTGTGAGTTTTACTACTGTGTATATATCATACACAATCAAACCTTTGAGCAGCACAGCGATGACGGATAAATCAAAACCCCAAACAAGTCGGTGTCTCACTGCTGGAAGCAACAAGTCGATTGAACAAGCAGAGAAGTGCCACCAGTAGGAGAATCACTGAATATGCTTATTTTTAACAGGGAAGTGAAGTACAAACAGATTGTGCCAAACTAGAGAACAATCTTAGAAAGGAAAACTTTTCCGCACTCTCATTGCACACCAAGTATATGCCAACGCAACACGGTCACAGAAAAAGAAGAGGTAAGTTTTTTATTTCTTACTTTGGTCAAATCACTGCTTTACTCTTATATTCCCGTAGCTATGGATACGTTTAGTCAAATTGTTTTTGAAAACGATACGGCCTTCCTTTCATTTGAATGTGAAGGCCAAAGAATGAAGCGTCTAATGATGTCAAGTGTGCATTGAGTTGCTTTTAAACTATAGAAAAAGAACAATGTCATATTCAAGCTTGACCTTAACTTTAGTGCCTACACACAATTTAGCAGTGTAAAACATTACTCTTTAAAACTTCATCTTCAGACTTAAAAAGTAACTAAACCTCAAAAACCAAAGTATTTGGCATGAAGTAATGTTGTTGATTGAGTCTAGTCCAAATCATTCCAAATCACATTTTGCTCAAAGTATTGAGTATCAAGGCTGCTGATAGCTCCTTTGACATGCACATCCTGAGTAGATTTTCCTCTCACTAGTTGCTCAAAACCATCTCCGTCACATCTTGTATGTAAAAACTTAAATAAAGAGGAAAATAAAAGGAAAAGAAGAGAAGCTATTATAAATACTGGCCCATTTTGAATGACTTGGCGTTTAAAAAGTACTTTGAATGCATGTTTGTTTTTTTAATTAATGTGCTTGTCTTTCGTTTATTGGCAACACATAAAATACTTATCTGGCCGAGAAATGACGCAAATCTTGTTTGTATTAACATACAGCAGAAAATAGAATTAGTGTCATTCCCACGCGAGTGAAGGTGAGACGACTGAGAATTTTCCTTTTTACCTGCTCCTATTTTACATTCAAGGATGTAAATGCAACATATTGAAGAATTATGGAAAACCACTGAAATGAAATAAGACAAGAAAAATACAAATGATGGTACAACGTTGAGGTACGTTCTACGAGAGACCAACGGCAAACTGACGGAATGATTAGTATGAATGTAGTATGTGAGTGACTGTTGGTGGTGGTTGGAGGGACCGATGGCGCGCTATGGCAGCCTCGCTTCCGTCAGTCTGCCCCAGAGAAGCTGTAGCTACAATAGTAGTTTACCACCACTAAATGTACAGAATTAAGGGATTCATTTTTCACTCGAAAGCGACTGAGTGTCCAAAAAAGCGCTATATAAAATTGATGTATTATTATTATTAAAGAAGGCGATGCCGATTTGTGCGCTGTGAAAAAGGACAAGAAAGAAAGACACCTATTTATAAAGTTTCAGAACGCCTTTATTGTCATAAAATTGTACAACAAGATTTATTTGGCTTCACCTTAAAGTGCACACAGCTAAAAAGAAAAGCAACAGAAAAAGAATATAAATAGTAACTAATTAAGGTATGATGGGCAAATTATGGTAGAAGTTTCTGTATTTACAGGTAGCAGCGTAGTAAATTATGAACAGATATTAGCAGAAAATAAAAATAAACATTTGCACAGTATGAAATTAAGTGTTGAAAAGATGAAAATATAAATATTGCACAGTATGAAATGAATGCAGCTGTATTATGATAATAATACCTCATTTATTAAAAACTACAAATATAAGGCTAAAATGCTCTTTGCAGTTGAGCGTAACATGCTAGTTAATGTTAAACAACAGAACCACACTTGTCCAATCAGAGTTCAGGATAACGTTTAATCAGATGAATGATCATTTTTAGTTTTATGGTTACATGTGATATGAAATGTTAAATTAACTCAGCTTGTAGCAGCTGTTAGCAGCGGGCAGTGTTTAGCTAGCAGTGCTAAATAGCCTGGCACACTCTTTTCTTACACAAATGGAATATTTCAATATAGAAGCATGAATACCATCAGAATACAATTTGAAACAAAATAAATAACACTGCAACCATTGTTTTAAAGACTTTTTTGGGTTCATCAATTTCTGCTTCAATTCACTTTCTACTTTCTATTGATTTATGACCTCTCAACATTTTTTGCATCGAACTTTTAGCACAAAAGTATGATTTAGTCGCAGACCATTTGCTGGAATTTGTAGCATTTGCTAGATAAAGCATCCTTCTTTGTAGCATTTGATTTGATCATTTAGAGCTGACATTTTCTTTCTCAATGTGAATTTAACTTTTTCAGGCTGTGGGAAGGAGGCAGAAAAAAAATACTACCTTTAACAAAGTCATTCAGTTCGCTAACATTTAGTTTAGTTTGGGCCCTGCTGACCTCAAAAGAGCAAAGGACTCGGTGTCCAACACCTGGAGAAAGATGGATGCCCCTACCCAGAATGGGCCAGGATTATCTCCCTGGCACAGGAGACGGAAGAAAGGGAGCAACAGAACATCTCTGGGCGGTGAAAAATGAGGGAGAAAGATACTATTCCTCCCTTAATTCACAAGGGGTGGCCTGGCTCTGCCTGTGATAAGACACAAGTGATCAACATTCTTCTGAGTTGGCGGCTATCCTACCCAGTTTCCCTTACCGATATGTAGGGCGTCTTTTGCTTCCAATAACAGGTACAGTGTAAGTGAAACAGGAAGGCAAGGGTGGAGAGGAAAGATCTGGAATCTGTAGGCAAGCAGCTACACTATATACCACAGAGCACAGATCTGGATTTATGGTTATTGCAAGTCGAGCGCGCTCCATTGGGCCTGTGGGGGATAGAGGGGGAGGAGCTATGGCTGAGCTACTTTGAAGCCTTTTTTTTTTCCCCCCTCATTTCTTGTCTCGTTTACACATTCTTTGTGTTGCACATTGCATTTCCTCCAAGGGCAAAGTACGCCTACTAACATAACTCTTCCTAATGGCTTCAACTTTTTCCTTCACAGCCATTTAAGGGCTGCAAATAAACACATTTACCTGTGGAACCAAATCTAGCCAAAAATACAAATAACCTCAGAGAGTGTAACGGTAAGCCAGTTTCAGTTATTCATAATGAAAGCATGATTTTATCAATTTTGGAGAAAGCAGTAGACATTGAAAATAAAAAAACAACCATCATTAACCAGAGCTTTGTGGGCTAAACTACAGGGAGAGATTCCTTATTACATTAAATTGTCCACAAACTGCTGCAATCTGTTGCGTTTTACCAGTTAAACGGGCTACAGTCATTACAGCCGCTCTTCAAAATAAAACGTAACCTCAGCCATTCAACTGATAAAAATACAAAGAAACAAAAACTAGCCACAGCTTATGATTGTGGTTTATTTTATTATTAGGTCTTACATTGATTCTTTTAAGTATAAGCAAAAAAGAAAAGTACATTTCAATCTCTTCGACTCAGGCATTGGGCACTATACAATTGCATAGTTTGCATATAGCCAAAAACGCCTCTTATTAAATCCTCTACAGGAGGGGTGCCTAATGCGTAGATCGCGATCTACCAGTCGATCGCCGAGGCTTTTTATGTCAATCGCACTCGTAGGCCACGAGAATTCAGATGAGAATGCAAAGTCACGTACCGTATTACAGAAATGAAACTTAACAATTCAGCTTCTGACCTCACTTTGAGGGGGCGCTAGCGCACCAATCTGTTCATTCACAACCTCTAATAATAAGTAGAAGACGACCCAAAGCCGCTCACACCAGTCAGACCGGGTACATTTATTGGTAGTATGCAGACAACCTACGCGTGTGGAAGCCATTGAAGTTCTTCTCAAGAACAAAGTGAGCTACAAACACTTACACACTGTGTGGTGCTGTCAGACAACACCACACAGCTGTGTTTGGTGCTTCTGTGGATTTGAACTGTGACTATGATGAAATGCACAGGCTACATTTTTACTCTTAACTTCAATTTATTTATTTATTCTTGATTTACATTTGAATATATTTCAATCTAACTTAGTTTTTATCTGTCACTTCTTGAATATTACAACTAATAATAATAATGCATCAGTTTTATATAGCGCTTTATCATAGACACTCAAAGTCGCTTTACAGAATTAAGGTATTATTCTTTCACTCCACACTTAGTGGTGGTAAACTACTATTGTAGCCACAGCTGCCCTGGGGCAGACTGACGGAAGCGAGGCTGCCATAGTGCGCCATCGGCCCCTCCGACCACCACCAACACTCACTCACACACTGCATTCATACTAGGCAATGTAGGTGAAGTGCCTTGCCCAAGTGCACAATGACAGATTCCACTGGGTGACTGCCACCCCACTGTGGCACCTGGAATTCTCAGTGGTCTCCCATCCACCTACTAACCAGGCCCAGACCTGCTTAGCTTCCGAGATCTAACGGGATCGGGCAATGACAGGCTGGTATGGCCATAGTGTACATTTTCAAATCTTATTATTTACAATTATAACATAGTAGATCACGAAGAGCTCTGTGGTAGAAGTAGCTTGCGAGCTGAAAAAAGTGCAGGTATCCCTACTCTACAGATTTAGTTGACTGAAACTAGACAAAAACTAAAAAAAGATTAATAAGTGCTGATTGAAATTATGACTTGATGTTTCTCTTATAAATAACATTATGACAATGAGGAACAAAAAAGCATTGATGAAGTAAATCTTTCAGAATTAAGTAGAAATCCTTCAGAAAACATGGATCAAGCTATACTGTACCTCACATTGTCTACTTCTAGGTGTTTCTCGCAGATTAAAGCGTGTAGGATTTATAATTTGCACTGTCATCTTTGGCGACATTAGTCATGAGAAAACATCTGTAAAAAAAAAACTGTACAAAAAAAAAAAAAAACTTTCTTCAAATGCCAACCATAAATCAAACGGAATCCAATGCGATCAAGAAAGAGAAATGTAGCTCTCTTATCTTTCATGTCACAAGTGATACAACTTATATCAAGAGGCGCGTTTTCCTTTTTCAACACTCACTTCCCGGGTCCTGGCCTTTATCTCACCTTTATCAGGACAAATGGGAGCAATTGTTTGGTTTTTGCAGTTTGACACTTTCTCACACACACACGCACACAGCTTTGTTGGCCACTAGTTTCTCCCGCCTTCTTGCAGCCTCACAGTTGTCACCACTAATGAAAGCATTAGTCTCTCAAAGCACCCAAACCATGATTAAATCTCTACTACTGAAATGTCACAGTTTGGTTTAGCATCTATCTAAGACGAGCTGGTAATTACTTTGCGATAATTTATCAATCTTGTATTGATAATTGTTCACCTTTATGACAAAGTACTTCTAAATGTTAAAAAAAAAAATAAAAATTGGCGCTAAATTATTCAAAATACGGCAAGAATGAACTAAAGCTAATGTAGCTAAACGTTAGCTATTGTGGTCTTACAAGTTTAGCTAAATCAATGTTTGCTGATGATATTTAACTATTTTGCACCGTTCAGTTTCCACTTCTCTGGAATGTTCCGTACTAAGTGCTCTTTTCTTAATTATAATACACAAAAACTAATTGATTTTAGAAAGTTTACAATCTGAAAAAGCATAAATATAGTGTACTTAAATTTAGCTTTGTGCTTTGTGAACAATGCAATGGTAATATTTTATTTTTTATTTTGCACATTATGTTAGCACCCAGTGATAAAAATAAACTATTTTTGTTGTTCAAGCTTATTTATCATTTTCATTGATTCAGTCATGAACCAAAATCTATTTAAATTGAGGAAAAAAAAAAAAAAAAAACACTTCTCGAATAGTGTTAGGCAATTAATTGAGATTAATTACAAAGTCTCTAAATTCTGATATTAATTTATGTAATAGAATACAAACACTATGTAGGTACAACATAAACTATCTCCTACTCAAGGGCTAATCAGTAAAACAAAAAATATGAAAATACTGTATTTTCTCTTGATTTTCTCCAAAAATTAGATACCTGATGTATCTAAAATAACAATTGAGTTAGCGGTGCATTTGTGTTGTTTCCCTAGGTTGCTGCAGTAAATGTACATAATCACAAAATCCCAACAAAAAACAATGACTAAAAATAATGATCACGTTTCTCCAAATGCGCGGCGTTCTACGAGTGATCATGAAAGCATCTCAGTCGTTGATTATTGTGACATTTAAAATGTGAAAACGTTTTTTCAGACAGAAATGCGTCGGTGCCTCTTTTCCTAATGTTTAGTAATAAAAGTCTCACAGATTCCCATTCTCAGGAATTACGGTGGATCCGCTACGGTGCGTTTCCTCGTGACATCCCATCTTCCATTATAGTCCTGACATTTTGGTTGCTGTATTTGTTTTGGACTCTTTGAAGGTCACTCCTAAATTACTTTAAAGCATGCAAATGGGATGTGTGCACATTCCACCTTTAACGCTTCATCGGTTGGATGCTAATAGCATGATTATGTGATTTTTTTTTTTTTTTTGGTTTTTTTTCCCCGTGTTTGTTTGTTTGTAATGGGTTTTCGATTTAGGAATAACGCATCACGGGTGTATCCCAGTGTCCATCACAAAGTTTGTTTCACAATTTGTATTTCTTTATGGAAGATCCTTAGGTGAATTATTACAGCTCCAATTGTATGTAGAACAACAAATGACCCACAATATTCAGGAAATGACTGCTGATAGCATTATAACTGTTTTCAAACAGTCAGCAACAATTGCAGCTCAGCATTTCAAAACTGGCAATAAAAGTGACTGAATAGGCAGTGAGATGATTAAAGTAACCCTGCGTTGGGTCCGTAAACAATCTTTTATAAGGTCGTTTTCAAGGAGCTGACGATTGTCCATATATTTCTCTAAAGCTCGTTATAAACTTCCTGAACTCAACATTTGTGCCAGTGACGGAAATAGCGTGTTTTTTTTTTATGTAAGAAGGAGGGAAGCAAAGAGGAGCGTGGGTGGGAGATGGACATCGGGTGAGTCATGGTAGCTGTCCAGCTAATGCTAAACTGTAAAATAAATAACAAGCTGTAGAATCTACTCCAGGCATGGACAACTGGGACCCTCGATATAGTTGTGTGCAGCGCCCAATGGAAATGCACAAACCAAATCCATAAAAACACAAAATGACGACAAAAAAACACAATTTGACTAGAACGACACATAGCTATGATAAAATACGCAAAATAACTATCTAAAAGACATAAAATGATACTAGAAACACACATTGTGAATTCAAAAACAAAACTACAACAGAAATGCACAAAATGACAAAAGAAATGCACAAAATGATCAAAAACGATGCACATCAACACAAAGACTCTGGCGGAAACACAAAAAGTCAACAAACACAGACAAAATAACTATAACAACACATAACTCTAATAAAACTACACAAAATGAGTCCAAAGACACACAAAATAGCAAAAAAAAAAAAAAAAACAACAAAAAAAAACACCACACTTGACTCCAACTACAATAAAAATACCCAAAATTAGTCCAAAATCACCCCAATGACACACACAACTACCGTACAATTAAAATACACAAAATGACCAAAACTACAAAATAATTTACAAAAAATTAAAACAATCCGTCTACATTACGCACAATTTTAATGACCAACTACTTGTATTCTCTCTGTAAAATACGGTAAAATATAAATAAATGTAAAATTTGAGTTCAATTCAACTACAATTTATTTACAAATTCTAAATTTCAATTTCCCCTATGTATCTCCCATGGCTGTAGAATTCATGGAAGTCATGTAGACATTCATATTACTTCTATTAATTCTGACTTTCTATCTATTAAACATGAAGAGTTAAAGATTTAATAGTGAATAAAAAGGTGTAAAACAATATACTGTTAAAATTCATTAAAATGGTGTATGAGCGACAAGATTTCAGAAGAAGTGACGCTTAAAACTGCAAGATATAAGACACTAACACTAAGTGAATGTAATTTGAAATAAATAACATACTGAAGCAGTAATATTTAGTCATTTTTTTTTTGTTAATATGCAATTTGAAACCACGCTGGGAATGCTGTGCTGTGGATGTTTTATGAATATAGTTACAAAGTACTTATTTTTCTCAGTTTTAGGTTTTACTTTAAAATAAAAGTGAGTAGAAAAGTGGAATCAATCCAAATGTAATCAATTTGTCAAAGTAATAATCACACTCCAGTCTTATTTATTTATTTATAAACAGTACATTCTCTAATAAAAGCCAGAGTTATTGATCTCGGAGCTTGTTGTAAGTTGCATTAGAGCCAAAATGAGAAAGGAAAAATGAGGGATTTGTAATTTGACCTGATGATGAAATTTGATGGTAGTTTTTCGGAGGATTTCTTTATATATTCCTAGACGATGGCATATGAAAAATTGGACAGAAGTATCCGTGTGCATAATGTGTAGTTTGAGAAAGAAATATCATTTCTCTTTAGGGTCACTTTGACCCCATTCAATGTTTATTATTAAAAAAATAGTTGGCAATTTTTTTTTTTGCTTCATATTTCATGACTTCCCCTAATTTGATCGGTACAAGTAAGCATCAAATTATCATGATGTTCTGAACACATGTTGCACGCAGCTGGCTAAAGCATAGATGTATATAAAGATTAGCCAGCGTAACTCAACGACGGCCGTCTTTCTTCAGACAACTGACATTCTGACATTCCGACGCGCTCTACGGGAGCTGTCGGAAGGTGAGTGATCAGCATAAACAAAAATACTCGGTGAAATATTGACGGATTTACAAACGGTTTGCCTTATTACAAACCTTATTATACGTAGGTATGACATAGGACGCTTGTACATGTTGAAATTGCCGTTAGAAAATGGGTTGAAAATTGAGCATGTTTGGGTTATTGACATCGATGTAATGAGCGGGGGCCAGCTGTCTGAGGTAAGATGGCCGTCACGGTGCTACTTCGCTCCTTATTGTCCAAGAGCGCGGTTAAGTCATCTATCGTGGTTTGCCTCCCGGCTAAGCCCCGCCCAACAAAATACGTCACAATGTTTACAAACAATCGAAGGGTCTATTCGACCCCAAGCTGTTTCAGCTGTTTAAAACGTGTCTAGACTGTGACCCATGTGTGACCTTGGTCAACAATTTTCGGAAAATCATTTTCTGGAGGCAAATATCCGCTGGGTTCGGACTGACCCCAAGGATAAAATGTGTTAGTAATATCTGAGGATAATAGGAGGGTTAGGAAGAGATTCCAGGACAAATACAAGCCGTCTTTTGTAATCAACAGCACTCAGAGTGTGAGCGACATATTAAATTGTTCCCTCTTCTTACTCCACAGATAAAACAGGGCATCTGCCTGCCGAGCATATATAAGCTCCTCTGTTCAATCGAAATAAGCGCCTGGGTGAGCGCTGACCTTTTTCATTGTAAAGAGCATGTCATTGTTTCACACGGTCTGCACAGCCATCCTTTTAGTGGTGGTGGTGTGTGTGTGTGTGTGTGTGTGCCTCCTCACACCATGCAGTGTATATTTGAATATTTCATTTAAGACAGATGGAATCCTAATCTTAGCTCCAAGCTGTGGCGTTTTGTCACAGATCCATTCCCCAATCGAGCCGTCTCCATCTACTCCTCCATTTTTCCTCCCTCTCCGCTCCGTTCTGTCCTCCCTCTGGCACTGCCAGCCATCACTCACTTCTACAACTTTTCATTTTCACCCTCCGTCTTTCCTGACATATGTTGCTGAGGTGGATTCGTATGAAATGCTTACATATTTAATTCTTGCCATCACAGAGAGAGCGTTTAATGAGTGATAACCAACTTTACACATGAAAATATATACCAACTGTATATATCATACTTATTGCCACATAGAAAACACAAATACTGACAAACCAACCCAATACTAAAAAAAACATTAACTAGAAAAATAATAACAGAGACAATGGGAAAAAAAAACTAAACCCAACAGTAAATTAGTTAATCCTGGGCATGCAAACCCTAAATAATACTGTCACTGATGTTTCTATGCTGGAAAATACCTTTAGATTTAAACAAAAAACAAAAAAAAAGCATTTTAAAATAATAATAGAGATATTCTAAATCAGTGGTTCTTAACTGGTCTCACCCTGCGACCCAATTTTGCCATCGTCATTAAATCACAACACACTTTTTTTTTTTTTTTTTAAATTAAACCAACCAAATTTAATATTATTAAACCATGTAATCTTTTTTTTTTTTTTTTTTAAACATAAATCTATATATTTGCCTGTGCAACAAGCATTTCACAGCAGGCCTGTCAAAATAAAAGTTTCTTTCAAAATAAAAGACAAGTCCAACCCAACTTGAGAGACATTAAGTATTTATCTATTTTTGACCCATCCAGTACAGGTCCACGACCCACTTTTGGGTCCCGACCCACCAGTTGAGAATCACTGTTCTAGATGATCACGTGTCAAACTCAAAGCCTGGGGGCCAAATACGTCTCTTTAGAGCAAAAATGGGCAACTTACAGCAAAGCCGGGCCCACAAAAATGTAATTGTCTGATTCAAGGACCACATTGTCAACATTTATGATAGCATTTAGATTAATAAAGACCAATCTGAGCATTGACACACAACATTTTGTGTTTTTTAATTAAAATGTTGTCTATTTTCTTGTCAATATGGCAAATTTTGTTGCCTTTTTGTGTTTTTCAAGTCACATTGCGTGTGTTTTTCCATTATTTTAAGGAATGTTGTTGGCATTTTGTGTGTTTTTTTAAGTTGCTTTGTATATGTTAGTGTTTTTGTGGTTATTTTGTGTACTTTTGTTAACATTTTGTGCATGTTGCTGTCCTTTTTTTGTGTTTCTGGAGTTTTGTGTGTTATATTGGGCTTCATATAACATCCAAGTACAGGAATTATCAATGTTTTGGGGGCTGCACAAATGAGACCGAGGGCCACCGGGCCGCCAGTTGCCTACGCCTGCTTTAAAGCATCCATTGTGGCCCAAAGGACAAAAGTAAAGATGATTGAGAAAACAATACTTATCATGTAAAATACAAAATAATTCAGTTGTAGCCATGTCAGCCACTCCAAAATCACTCATTTAATGAAATTCCAGAACATTTGTAGGGCGAACAGTTTTCCCAAGCTTATGTCACATGACAGCAGTCCTTTTTAATCACAAATTGATAAAAGAACAAAAGAAAAATAAAATGAAATGAAAAAAAAATACTACAATTGGTGTAATTTCTGGTGATTGAAGTTACTGCAAGGACTTATAGATGTTACTTAATTCTTGGATGTAACCATTGCTTTACATATCATGTATATGTGGAAGTGGAATTCTCGCACAATAACGTTACAAATGCTTCTATTTTTGCTTTTTGTTTTTTTTTGTTTTTTTTTTGAAAAAAAAATGAAAAAAAAAAAAAAAAAAAGGAAAAAAAAAAAGAAAAAAAAAAAAAAAAAAAAAAAAGGAAAAAAAAAAAAAAAAAAAAAAAAAAAAAAAAGGCTTCTCTTTTTGGCCTAAAGTAGTAGTAGTCGGTGTAAAAGAATAAGGCTTTAGTACCGTTTAGCATTTGCACCTGGATTCAACCAAGGAAAGAGAAAAATAGGCTAAAATTACACTGAAATCCCACTGTGTCTTTAAATGATTGTTAGGAGTTAGACGTAGGTACCATAACAGCAAATCTATGGTGAGGGATGTAGCTTCTGCCTGTATTGCAGCTAACGACTGTAACAGCAATAAACAGTGTGAGGTCTTATGTGCGCTAGCAGCTAACTATGCTGATAATTAGATACCTTGCTGCGTGAGAGAAAAAGTTCAGATTTTTTTTATACGATCCCAACGGGAGATGTTTACATTCATTAAAGGAATTTGTTAATGATTAATTTAGGGTTCATTAATCAACAACAAGTGTACAGATGTGGACAAACATTTATCCTGTTGTATTTGTTCAGACTGGTACTAAAACAGTTATCTAATATTTTAGTTCTTTTGTTAAATGGAAAGGTACCGAGTAGCACATAGTGACATCATTAGCTAGCTACTTTGTTATTTGTTCACATGGTAGCAGTTAGCAGATATGTGTCGGCATGTGGATAGCATCTGTTAGGCTAGCTAATACCTAGCGCATTGGACATTTTTCTACACCTTTTTTTTGTTTCATAAGAAAATAAATACATTTTTTAAACCTTCATTTGATACATATTTTAATGTAAAAAGCTCAGGATGAGAATTTGTTAATGTTATAAACAGCAGCGTCTTCATTAGCTAACGCTAGCTAGCTTGTTTTTGCTAATTCCAAATCACTGGCTTTCTGAAACAAACTGATCTAACTTTGAGAAAGAATAATAAACGATCCAATAACATCTAACTGTGTTAATTGTATTAGCTTTTATTACATATAAAAATATAATCTACTGTATTTTGTAGTGAAGTTATTGAAATGGCTCACAGAGAAATGCTAAATAGTTTAGCTTGTTTAGCAATTAGAAGTTGTTCTAAAAGACAATAGCTTTATTGATGAGATTAAATTGAAATTTAAAACTATATTTGAACCCCCTTTTCTTATAGGATGACAATTTTTTATTGTCATAACAAACATGCTAATAAAACAGCGTCAACATTAGCCAACACTAACTAGCTCGCTTGTTCTTGCTAATTCTAACATGAAATCACTGGCTTTATGAAGCCAACTTGCACTAACTTTGAGAAAGACTAATAATTGATCCACTTATGTTTTACTGTGTAAATGGTAATAACTTTTTATTACATACTAAAACATAATGCGTCGTATTTTTGTAATTTAGCAGGCAGGCAGAAATGGAGAAATGCTAAATAGTGTAGCTTGTTTAGCAATTAGAAGTTGTTAAAATAGACAATATGGCTTTATTGATGAGATAAAATCTGGATCTTAAGTTGAAATTCTAAATCACATTTGAATCCCTTTTTTTTTTTGGTTATTTTAAGCTACTAATTGCGAGTTTGTTTACCTTTTCCGAAATGATTAATCTCCCCATTGATTGTTTTTTGCTCTCTACAATTAATCACCATAGTCGATTTAACAAAGGAGCATCTGAACAATTACAGTTTTTCATTTATTAAATTAAAATTGTTCAGTTCCCTTTCCCGGTAAGGTGGAAACTATTTAGATTAGAAAGCTTGGAACATTAAAAAAAAAAACCAAAGGCCAAACAAACTTGTCAAACAAAGGTAATCTGAGTTTATGAAATATGATGGTTTTAAAGCACACACTTGGGTGTTAATGGAGTGAAGCGAGTTGAAATGAAAGTGTGTTCTGTCCCTTTGGGTTGTCGGATCGTGTCGATTGCTCCCTCTCTGCTGCTTTATAAAGTTAGAACTGGCTTCCTCCCAACTCTCGCTCTGCTTTTACTCATTCAAATGTTCACATCAAAACCAGTGACATTAATGAAAAGTCTCAAATTAATTAAACACCTTACTACCAAATAATAATTAGCCCGGGTTTCTTCTTGTAGGCTTCTTCAAATGCCATTTGGTCCCTACCTCCCTATTTTAATTATTATGTTTACCAATGCAATGCAAATGCTCACCAAGAGAATACAACTATAGATTATATTGAGTTTAACGTTCATCACAATATCGTCACATTGTCCAAATTTGGTGTTAATAGCTTGGATGCTCTACGAATTCAACTAAAGTAACAAAAAGGTTTCATTTGGACTCGACTGAACTAATCTAATTAATTTGTTTCATGGACCTGGGATCAAAACACAGCGAGGAAGTGTCACTATTGAATGAAATATTAAGTAATATGACTTAAGTGTTTAAATCCTGGACGCGATCGCACTTGAGTGACGCGATTGTGCAGTTTCCTTCATAGGAAGGTATCGTTAGAAGTATTTAAAGTAATTTCCTTTTCTACGACATGCATTTACGACACTGTGGGCCGTCAATCATCTTAAAGGTAATGGAAATTAGCCCAACATTGAACCATTTAGCTGTCAAATGATTTTCAGCTCCCTAATTGTTATTGTAAAGATTACTTTTGCGTAATGCATTCACCAGCCAACATTTCAAATTTAAAGCCTCTTTAATTCTATTAAGTGTAATCGTGATTGTAAAAGTAGCATAAAGTTCAAATATTTACCAGCCTTCTATACGATCAGATTATCGGGAGTCGACCACACTGATTGTCAGCTATAACTGCAACCTAAAGGCCCAAGTTTGTTTACAATCATTACGTTTTTGTTTTACTTTAGAATACAGCTTACAGGTTTAGTGAAAATTCTTTGATTTTTTTCAAATTTAAAACATAAATATGAACTAGACAAACTGAATTTATGGGGAAAATGCAAGTGGGAATGCAGTTTGCTGAAATTGTCACACAAAGGAGACAAGCTGTTGAATGCTTTACAGAATTCCCCAACCCCCCAAAAAATATATTAGATAAAACATTTATAAAATACGATAAATGAGAAAAAGTAAAATAAAACTAAAGTAAAATGAAAAATACATATATTTTTTTGCCTTTATCCTGCAAAGGGGCGATAAAGCAAACCTGCTGAAAAATGTTAAGAAAAACCCTCAATTAATCAATAAGTATTCTTAACATTGGGGTACTAACTAAATACAGCGTTCTCACGATTACTTGGGAGATTAAATGATAACATATAAGACATGCTAAACCAGGGGTTCTCACCCTGGGACCCCCATTTGCCAGAGTCACTAAATCGCGGCCCACTTTTATTTTTTTTTAGAATTGAACCAATAAAATCTCAGTTTTCAAAACTAACTGTTGAAAACACACATACTGTATATAATCTTTTTTTTTTTTTTTAAATAATCTATATATTTTCCTGTGCAACATGCATTTCACAGCATGCCTGTCAAAAGAAAAGTATATTTCAAAATAAAAGACAAGTCCAACATGAGAGACATTAAGTATATTTATTTTGGTCCCAAACCACCAGTTGAGAAACGCTGTGTTAAACCATCTGTCACCAAAATGGAGGCCCAAGTCTGAGTTTTAGGAAGCTTTTTCTCACTGACGGGTTGAACAAAATAAATATTTCAGCTTTATTTCCCTTCAAGTCTTTGGCAGCGGTAGGCAGAAATTTAGAAGACTGATGTATAAACCATTCACCATTAGAGTATTTATAGTATCTGTTAATGGCATGCGTGTTAAAAATGAATGGTCTGTGAATGACAGATTCCCGAGCTCATGAAAAAACAGAGAGAGAGGGATTAGATTAAATGGCAGAGCGGCGGCACCGGGAAAGACTGATCTCCTGCGTGAGCCGAGGCGACTCCGACAGAAGTACCTGCTAAGCAAATTTATTTCACTCCGCTGAGTGCTGCCGAGCCCTCTTCTGTGTTTTTCTACTCCTTCTCCGTCAGGTCTCTTCTGTCTTTATGTCAGCCTCCGTCTCCCTCTTTACAGTATATACTTCCAGGATGAGCCCCCCTTTCATTTGAAGCACATCCTTTTTATTGGTAAACCCCGACACTTTCTTTAAAGACGGGGCTTTTAAAGAAATGAATCAGGATGCTGACGAACACTGATGCTGATACGAGACGCTAAAATAGCCCGCCTGGCTATTGAGTGTATGGTAAATTGCCAATTAGTGGCTTGCATTGCACTGCAATGCCTATATATACATTTAAATTGAGGAAAAGGGGGGTCTACCTGTCAGTGAGGCAGCACCTGGGGCAATTTTGTCTTTCATTAAGTCATAATTAATGAAGCAGGGTGTTATTCAGTCCCATGGGAACAAAAGGGGCCGGGCTTCCTTCTTGTTATAAAAGCATATTTTCAAAAGGATTTGTGGGGCAGGTTTCTGAAAACAGCCTTTAACTATAATATTTACATTTCCTGAAGAAAATGCAAGTGAGGATGCAGGTACTCGCCCACTTTGCACTGCATTAGCTGTCATTAACATTAGTCTAACATTAACAGTAGCCTAACATTAACCTAACATTAGCATTAACCTAGCATTAAAATTAGCCTAGCATTAACCTAGCATTAACAATAATTAGCAATATAATTAGCCTAGCATTAACAAAAACTAGCAATACGATTAGCCTAGCATTAGCGATAACCTACCAATAGCATGAAACTTGCATTTGCACTAACTTAGCATTAGCATTAACATTAGCCTAATGTTAGCATTAACCTAGCATTAGCAATAATATTAGCAATGGCCCAGCAATAGCATTAGCTCTAACCTAGCATTAGTACTATCTCAGCATTAGCATCAGCATTAACATTTGCCTAATGTTAGCATTAGCCTAGCATTAACAATAATAATA
Organism: Gouania willdenowi; assembly: GCF_900634775.1. Taxonomy (NCBI): domain Eukaryota; kingdom Metazoa; phylum Chordata; class Actinopteri; order Blenniiformes; family Gobiesocidae; genus Gouania; species Gouania willdenowi. Next base: position 11,865,261 of record NC_041061.1, on the reverse strand, counting down.
GCAATGGCCCAGCAATAGCATTAATCTAGCATTAGCTCTAACCTAGCATTAGTACTATCTTAGCATTAGCATCAGCATTAACATTAGCCTAATGTTAGCATTAGCCTAACATTAACAATAATATTAGCAATGGCCCAGCAATAGCATTAGTCTAGCATTAGCTCTAACCTAGCATTAGTACTATCTTAGCATTAGCATCAGCATTAACATTAGCCTAATGTTAGCATTAGCCTAGCATTAACAATAATAATAGCAATGGCCCAGCAATAGCATTAGTCTAGCGTTAGCTCTAACCTAGCATTAGTACTATCTTAGCATTAGTTGAATATTAACAATAAGGTGAAAAGGTTGAAAAAGCTTGAAGGTCTTTGGTGAAAGTGAACAGACAGCTGAACATGTTAAAGGTTGAAATCAGCTAAAGAATGGCTGAACAGCTGAAATTCTAAGTTGAGGGTTTAAAATGTTTAAAATGTGGATGGAAAAATGAAAAGTTAGAGTTAAACAGTTTAAGAGTTAGAAAAAAACTAATACATAGCAGAATGGCCAAAAAATATCTGAACAGTTTGACACTAAACTTGTTGAAATCGGTTGAAAATTGCGAGAGTAGTAGGACTAGAATAATATCCAGATATAAAGTTGAAGGTTAACAATAGTGAGGATGCCTCCTGCATCCTCACTAATTAAGGACTCCTTGTTCTTGTCACATTGGACGAGTCGGGCGGAAAGCAAACAAGCACTGATATCATGGTTTCAGTTATGTTACTTGCCTGCGTGCTACTCAAAGCTTTAATCAATACATTCAAAATTTAGATTTAATTTAATTCCCCGCTTATTTCCATCAGGTGTTTTTTGACGTATATATTTAGCAAGCTCAGGCTAGAAGTTTCAAGCATTACAGGAACACTAATGAGGCATCAAGTTAAACAGAAAACAAGATTTTATAGACAAAGTTCGATGCGAAACTTCAAAAATATACTATATTTTCTATAGTTTCATCGACGCCGTGTCAGTGGCTCAGTATGTAGGTGGAAATTATAGATTGCTTGCATGTGTTGAAATCTCAGTCTTTAATTAACACCTTTAAATTACATGCATAAAATTACATTCTCGGTCTCAGGATTTCAATCAGAAAACAACAAGCTCGCACAAGAGAAATGAATGAAAAAGGGGAAACTCGCATGAACCCATGTACGGCTGTGGGGCAACATCAATCAATCAAACAGCCATACTTTATCATCCAAATCCCACGGGATTCCTTAGTGTGATTAAGCACAACTATTCAGTGATATCAAGTCCCGGCTCAAGGTAGACGTTTGTTTTTTTCACGTCAATGGTGAATTAAAATTGCATTACAGTCATGTATATAATTAAGTTAGTAAGTAGGGTTGTCGCGAGTTATACTATACTAATAATATCAACCAAAACTTCAATATTGACAATTAATCTGAAAACTGTTACTGTAAAATTACAAAGAAGTACAAAAAATATTAAATAACATGTTAAAAGGTATCCAGGTGAACTGATGAACATTATCCACTTTAAAGAGAGCATGACTTAACTTTGAAGTAACAAATACACAAAGATTTTCTAAATCTGAATAGTTTTTTTTTTTTTAATTTTATTTAGTCCTTTCCACTACACACCCCATATATGAGATTAAAAAAAATCAGGGATTAAACTGTTTTGATCATACTGTGTGTGTGTTTTACTGCAAAAATGCTCAACTACTCGGTCCCACCACCAATCTAGAACCTGTCCCTCCTAGACAGAAATCTCACGTAATCAAAGGTGATCTAACAAAAATGAATAAGACTTTTTGATGGAGAGGATTTCAACTCTTTCCACTTTCTCTTTTTTCTTCTTTGGTACAGTTTAAAATACAACAAAACATAATATCAACAGTGGACAGACATTAACACAAATGAATACACTTTAGAGGCATGCCAGGGAAAACCCCCAAAAAACCTCAAGGGGCTTGAAGCAGAAGGTTGTTTCTCAGTCAGCTCCCTTCTTGATTGGCTACAATCCGTTCCACGTCATAATCCATAGTAGATATAGATATAGAGTCATGATTCATCGTCTTTCCCCACACGGAAAGATTAGTGGTCGTAAATATTGAAAATGTCCAACTGTTTACGATTATCAGCCCCGACCCATTTCAGAGCCGATTATTGGGACACATTCACTACTAACACTCCTCAGACCACATGGTTATTAGAAAAAAAAAAATGAGCGTAAACATCTGCCAAGTTTAGATCAGTTCACCAAATTGAATTTAAATCTGTTCATAACTATTTGAAAAATCCTTGTTCAAAAACTATGGATACTGTATCCACAATAGTTTCCGTATCATCTAAAAAAATCAAATTTTCCTTTTGACATTGTTTATCAGGTCACCAAATTTCATTTAAATCCATTTATAACTTTTTCAGATATCCTGCTAACAAACATCCACATTAAAAACATCCCTGTTGTCTTTATGCGTGAACCTAGCTAGAAATCTGCATAGCAGAATCATCAGGTTGATGAAGGCCAAGCTGAGTAAATATGTTGGCGCTAATCATGCCTTTTGCTAATACCTTAGCTTAGCATTGATCACAAAGTGGCACATCGTCCAACGCTTACACTAAAGCAGTAACTTTCATATTTAGATCTGTCGTTGGTGGTCATTTCTGACAAGTTTACTACCCGAGAGCTACGTTAAGTGATGGCCGCTCCAATGGCGTTGGATCAGAGGTTTTGTGTGTGTGTTGGGACGTGTTGCGATAAAGTAGCGAAAATAGAAGCGGAATTGGAGGACCACAAATAAAAACAATGCTAATCATAACTATGTTTATCGTTACGATTGTCGTCAAAACCGGTATATTGCGACAGCCTTACCTTTTTGATTCCCAGTCCACGTCATATCGATTCTTGTAGCTTTGTTCAATCGATTGGGAGTTTTGATTGAAGAGGCTCCTTCAGTCCTGTATGAATACATAAAAACATTAAAAATGTTAAATAAAACAGTACTTTTTTTCCCCCCTTGTTAATGCTCACTTCTACTTTTGTTATCAGAGGTTGTACACCGTAATATATCTACTGATGGAATACATCAAACAAAATCAATGTTGAAACAACAACAAGTTTTATTTTAACAACTTTCTAAAAGTGTGAACCGTCACCCTCTGGTGGTACTACAAATAGGCCTTGTCAATTGTACAAGATTTATGGTTTTTTTGTTCCTTAATGGATCAAAACTGACAATAAAATGCGATAGAAGTGAACTCTGACAAAATTCTGAAAAATATTTTGTATTTGGACGTACAAGACGTGGCCTAAATCAGTGGTTCTCAACTTTTACAGCCCACGACCCCCAAAATAAAGCTTCCAGAGAATCTGTGATAACCACATTTATTTATTTATTTATTTATTTATCTGAATAATATTCACTGTCATCCAGGAAGTTTATTATTTGCGCCCTAGTATATAATAATCTTACAGATCTAAATCCTTGTTTTTTTTTGTTTTTTTTAAATACTGGAATAGGTGGTGAAATGGGATTTTAAAAACCTCAGAAACTGTTTAAAAGTTGCCAATTAGAGTGGCCAAAAAAGTGATAAAAAGGGTTCCAAGTGTCAATATTGGAACCATTAGCAGGAACAATTATTTTAAACTGGCAAATAAAGGGCATGACAAATCGTTAATGTAATTAAATGAACAAAAATAAGCATGAAATATGGTGAAAAGAGGTTAAAAGTGACAATAATGGCTCAATATATGCGGCATTGGGTTGGAAAAGTGGTGGAAAGGCTTCATAAGTGCTGAAAATGTCTTGAAAGTGAAAAAAAATGTGCAGAAGAGGCATTGAAATTTGATGTAGAAGTGACAGAAATGGGAGTAATGTTGCAAAAATGCTTTAAAAGGAGCAAAAATGGGTTCAAAGCATTATTACTGGAACAGTCAGTAGTAACAATTAGTTTAAACTGGCAAATAAAGGGCATGGGAAGTTGTAAATGTGATTAAATTTGCCAGGTTCTGCTGGATATTTCCTCCTGTCAAAAGAGTTGTGTCTCCCCACTGTGGCTGGTGCACTTTCATGTGGATTTGCTGCATTTTTTTTTACTTTTTTCTTAAGAATTTTATATTTTGATAGAGCTTCGAGATGACTTGTAACTTTCACTATATAAATAAAGTTGAATTGAATTGAATTAAATTGGCAAAAATAAGCACTATATATGGTGAAAAGAGGTTAAAAGTGAAAATAATGGGTCAACATATGAGATATTAGGTGGGAAAAATGGTAGAAAGGGTTTATAAGGGCCCAAAAAATGTCTTAAAATTGGAAAACATTTGAAGAAAAAGCATTGAAACTTGATAGAGAAGTGGCAAAAATTGGAGTGATGTAGCAAACATGCAATAAAAGGAGCAAAAATGGGCTCAAATTGTCAATATTGGAACAATTAGTAGAAACAATTAGTTTAAACTGGCAGAACTGTGCGGAAAAGGCTTTCAATTTTGACGGAGAAGTGGCAGAAATGGGAGTAAGGTAGCAAAAATGCATTAAAAGGAGCACAAATATGGCAAGAAAAAGTGATGGAAATAGGTTCACATATGGTTAGTTTGGTTTTGTTTGCAAAAAAAAAATGTTAGAAAAAAAAATTCTTCCAGTGTCTCACGACCCCAAGGTTGAGAACCCCCTGGCCTAAATTACAGCGAGTCACCACATAAAACATCATGTCAGAGCAACTGTGAATAACGATTTTTTATACTTATGTATGTATCCTTGCCTATACACTCGTATCTTCTTTGTGACAGAAATTGCTTCTTTAGGCAACATTTAGCGTCCTCAGTCCTTCAAAAGCCAACTCAAGCAGCAAACAAAGTAAAGCATAAAAGATGTAATGTATTGAATGTCACTGCAGCGAAGGAGAGAGAGAGAGAGAGACGCGCGCTTTCAAAACGAAAGAAAAAAGTAAGCACGACACAAGTTAATCAAGGTTTGCATGTTTGCCCTCAGGCTGAGCGTCGGCTGCCTCCAAGATTTCAATCTCGCACAAAGCCTAATATTTACAACGGGGGCAAAATGTTTAGAGCGCCTGTCAAGGATGAGCACTTTCTCTACAATTTCAAAAGGTGAGACCTCAGGTTATATTTCCTCACAAGTGCAGCAGAAGACGATGACAAGAGAGCTGCGAGTGTGTGTGGGAGGGGTTAAGAGAAAAAGCCACAAGACAAACACGCTTTGTTGTTTTTACCACCACCACCAAAAAAAAAAAAAAAAACAACAACACAAATCTGTTCAGCCGTGGAATTTCGACTGACAATTCAAATGTCAGCGCTGCTTCTCCAAAGTCAATCCTGAATCTTTTTTGCAAATACATTAGCATTTGTTCCACTTTCTTCCAAGGACCCCCAGCTTGTTGATCGGATGAAAACAGCAACGTAAATGTCAAGGTTTTCCCACGCTTGAACAGATATGTTGAATTGTCAATAGCGGGGTTCATGCAGATTGACTTAATAGAAAACATCACAAAGTGATTCAGTAAAGCAGATACAACTGTAAATCTAGGTATAGATGTGCTTTTTGAAATAAAAAAATGTAGCTTAAAGTTCAAAATAAGCTGCTTTAAATTATATAATGTACTGCCAACTTATTCATTTGTGATTACAAATATTCATCAAATATAGCCATTATATTTGTCTTGCAATCTAGAAAAATAAGAAAAAAGTACATTTAGGGCCTAACATGTTAAGGTTTCATTTATTCAGACCACTTTACTTTGATCTTCTGACATGTGTTGATTGCCAACTGTCAGTCTTCCTCAGAGGCATCTACTGATCGCTTTTGATGTGTCCAACATTACTCTCGCCACCTGGGACTCTCTTTTCCAAAGACCATTGGGCGACAAGTGGCAAGGCCAGCGTGAGAGTTCTGGTCCAGAAATAACTCATAAGGACACATCAAAGCAATCAGTAAAAACATGTCAGGAGATCAAAGTCAATTTCCTGAAAAAAGTGGTCTGAATAAATTAAACCTTTACATGTTAGGCCTCAAATGTACTTATTTTTCTAGGTTGCAAGACATATATAATGACTATATATGATGAATATTTATAATCAAAATTGAATAAGTAAGCAGTACATTGTTATTTAAAGCTGCTTATTTTTACCTTTAAGCTACATTTTTAACTAACCAATTTTTTTTTTTACTTTTAGTCAAACAACTTTACTATTTTCAATGGATTTAAGTTGCTACTTTTATAATTGAAAGTGGAGAAACATCTGTGAATGTCAGCAGCACCATGTAATGTGTAAAAATGTGAACTGTGAATTACTGACTCTTTGAAAAATGAATCACTTTGTGTGAAAGTTTGTATTAGATTTCTGACAATAATACAGTAACTATAGCATGAAGTATTCAAACCACAGCATTAAGTTTGTGTTTATGACCGATTTTTCTCTGCAGTGGAACAAAAAAAAAAAAGACTTTTCTACCTGGTAAAATAGAGCAGTTAGCATAGCATGCTAGCAGCAGCCTGATTACAGTAAACAATGAGCACAAAATAAATGTGTTTGTAGATGATTGTAGAAACTCACATGAATTCAGTGAACCTCTGTTTATCAGGAGGCGAACGACCAGAACCGGAACCAGAGATTAGTGACGATTCATGTTAGGCTTCAGCCCAAAACAAGCTGGAACAAAAATTTAAAAACAACCTTTGTACCAGAGGAATTGTTGTGGGAACAACTTTTCATTTGGATTTGTAATCCACTTTAACAGAATAAAAGCTTTCAGAGCAAAAAATGAGCTCTTCCTCTTCCAGCAGCCATGTGTTACAGAGTGTTGGCCAACCAGGACAACTCGTCACAGGTGGTGCTTTCACCTGTGACTCGAAGCCTTGTCAACACCAAAAAAAATTAAAAATATAATAAAGTAAAACATCCCTCCCAGAACTATGAAACACTTACATTGTTAGTGAGAGGAATGTGAACTTTCCTCTTAACTTACAATTGAAAAAATAAATAAAAAAAAAAAAAAAAGGAAAAATTGGCACCTCCTTCAGCCAATAGCATATCTTATTGTGAAGGAGGCATGCTATTGGCTAAAGAAGGGGCCAATCAACATTTCATAAGCCAATATAAAGCAGCCTAACATTCCATCTTAAAGATGAACTAAACTCAAGTTTATCCATCCAGTAGAAATCCAGGGTTAGATCTAACACTGGATTTCCACTGGATACGTATCTGCACCGCAACTGCTCCGCTGCGTGACTTCAGCGCAATCTGCAGTCCAGCAATCCCCACCGCCTCCATCTGATGCGCATCTGTTGCAGCAAGGACTCAGGAGATTCCGCTAATTCACGTGTAATCGCGTGATATATGTGTAATTCGACCATGGATGAATGCATTATTTATATGTGAAATACGATTTTAAAAGTGCTTTGGCCAACCATGGTATCAACGGAAAGGTCTGGTCCCCCCAAGTCCGAATATGTGCTTGGATTTCGGGTTGAGTCCGCTAGAACCAAAACGCACAATTTCATTGCCGAAAAAAAAGTGTTCATTTTTTTCAAAAATGTGGTATCAGCGGATAGGTTTTATTCCCCTGAGTCCGAATATGCGCTCGATTTTCGCACAGAGTCTGAAATGGGCCCGTTGGAGGTCCCGGAAGGTCGGTGTTTTCCCTCTTTAACACGTAGTATTTTATTTTGAAAATAATCTGTATATTTTTTTATTCTGTGTCTATGTACTACTTCCTCTTCCGCACGGGCTTATTTTTGTTAAGTTGCTGCAGCACAGCTCCAGCGTCCAGCAAAAACAGAAGTGCTGCAGAGGGCAGCAGCATGACTCAGCAAATAATTAGGTGGAGAAAATTTCAAACATACCAACTGGTGAAACCTATAAATAAAATAAAGAGAGTAATTTATCTAAATGTAACTATAAGTATAATCAAACATTCGAGTATAACTCTAAACTAACATTTTTCATTCCCTATTAAAATATTGAAACAAAAGAAAAAGACAGATTCCTCCCCTCTTCTGCTTTAACTCCGCCCTCTTTTAGCAGCCATCTTGGATGATGCAACTCTTTATTTTCTGCAAACCAAACATGGTGAGTTTCAACTGAAAGAAATATTACTGACAAAATGTTAATAAACATATATGAAATAATGAACTAGGTTTTTGTGTTCGAGAAAAATGACTTAAATGGAGCCACATAGTGTGGCAAGGTTTTCGGACCATTCGGATAAAAAAAATCGGATACTAATCGGATTCAGGATGTGAAAGTGACCTGGGTCGGATTTGAAAAAATCTAAATTGTGGCCACAAATGGGCAAAAAAAAAAAAAAAAAAAAAATTGGATTTGGGTTGCATTTGCTTGCAGTGTGAACATAGCCTAGGCTCGAGGGTGAAAACAGGTTAAAATATGACAAGTCTGATGTAGTTGCAGTAAAAGAGTAAAAAAAGGCAAAAATTGGCTCAAATTGTTCAAAAAATATTCATAGTTTCTTAAAAGCATCTGGCAACCCCCTCCCATTGTCTCGCGACGTTAAAAGGGGTCTCAACCCCGAGGTTGAAAACCCCTGCCATAGAGAGCAGCAACTCTTTCATTGTTACAAAATTTGTATAAAATGCCAAAGGTTGGAAACAAATCAATAAACAACATTATTTCATATCTAAATACATTACATTTTTGGGTTCAGTTACAATTTAAGACTTATAGCCCAGAGTGACTTAACTGTATATTTATTTACACATTTATTTATTTATTTTTTTTAGAAAAATACCACTTTCTTTTCCTAGCAACCAATACATCAATATAAATTATAGTCTAACAATAAGGTAGATGATATCATACACATTAGTGGAGTGATATTATTCACACAGATTGATGTAAAGGTCAGAGTATGTCACATTAGTGAGACAGAAGAAACCACAACATCCCTCCTCAACACAGATTCTCCAACAGCTCCTTTAAACAAAGAAAGGCAGACATCTCATCTGTATTACACACACATTCCTCCTCTCAACACAAATGCCACACTTTCCCCGTCACGCCGCATCATATCATGTGGGACGAAGAAAACCAAAAAAAAAAAAAAAACATTCCTATCCATTGTTCTGTCATGTGGATGCGTTCCGATTAGTGAGGGTTCATACAAGTGGAGGAATGAAAGACTTTGTTTTGAATTTTTTTGTTGGGGCGTTGTAACCAGAGGGGGAGCAAGTTTGTCTGAAGAAAAAAGTAAGAAAAGAAATTAAACTCAATACTTTATGTTAAACAGGTTGCCCTAAATACAACAATCGGTGTGTTTGTGTGCTTGTGTTTGTGTGGCCAATACAAGCTGCACGTCTGTAATATTGTATTACACCTCAGGGTGACACCAGCAGATGTCAGTTCAGGATACTTCTAAAAGAATATATTTTTGTTGCTCTTGTTTTCTCAGCCCTGGTAAATTCATAAAGTTTATATTGTTGTGAATTAATTAATAACGGAGAGGAAAGGAAAACAACTCAGCTTGGAGCATTTTCTACTCAAATCGTCACTTTTCTCACCTTTTCTCACTTCTCTCTCCCTCCCCTGCCTTTTTTTTTTAATGTGGTTGCCATGACAACACCCATTACCTCTTGATTGGAGATTTAATGTAATCCGAACTACGAGTGGTGCCATTTATCTGCTGTTAATGCAGCAGGGGCTGCATTAGCAGCAGTTGGAGTTGAATGGCTGAGATCAGAGTGAATCATTAGAGCGAGGAATACTGGAAATTAACTGTTATGTACGTTCATCAAATCCACACCTGAAGTAATACTAATGGCAGTTTTTAAGATTTTTCAGCCTGGTGAAATTTAGTGTGTGGCTTCACTTTCGATTAGCCTTAAGATACTATAAATAATTGGTAAAATTAAAAATATCTTTCCAGTTTGCACAAATACCTGTAATGTTATTATTATAGCACCATTTTTTGATTAATAAGAGAAATTGCTATCACTGTCCGGATCAGTTTTATCATCTAAGAATAATTTTAAAGTCGCCTCATCCAAAAAATAAACACAATCCCATTATTTGCACATGTACGTCTTTAAAATCCCATCTGTACAAACTTACCATTTATTGTTAACGTGATAAATTTAAACTTTTTTTTAAGTTATACAAAAGGGGGACAGGGGGAGCATTTCCCCCCTGAGTGGTCAAAGTTTTCATCAAAGTTTTCCAAAATTCATTGGAAAACATACAATTCCTAATATAATGTACATAATATACAAATATTTTAAGCATTATAAAACACAGTGACTGTACAAAATATATCTCAATTCATGTGCTGTTCCACCTCAGGCAAGTAGTTTAAGTTTTCAGTGAAATGGTCCCAAACTTTTGAGACTTTAGGTTGGTTCTTCTTCTGTTGCGCAATTCTTCTTCACAATGTAAATGTGTATGGTACAGCAGCAAAAATTAAGTAGAAAGTGGCCGCTTGCCTGATTTTATCATGAATTTACAACATTAATCGACGCGTCAATGCAATTTTTTGTAGTCAACATGACTAATCATTTTTGCAATATTGTATATGTTACACACGTTGTGGTTATTATTTAATATTTTCACTTCATTACCAATGTTCGGACTAGTGCGTTACAAAATATATGCTAATGGCCAGTTCATACTGACTCAGTGTGTCACGTGCAAAAAACAGACTTTAATAAGCTAACCTAATTACCAATGTTCAGACAAATGCGTTACAAAGTAACATGCTACAGTAATGCTACTTTTGTTGGGAACTCATATTCTAACACAACTTAAAGTGTAAGTCTACCCTAAGACCACTTTTTTCTGCCGAATCCATACATGATTCGGTATGAAGTAACGTAGTTTATTGATCTCACAGCACTGTAGGGGTGGGGCTGCTGTGATTGGGCGTGTCTTAACTACTCTCGAAGCAACACCCATAAACAAGGCATGTTTTGAATTCCCCCCTAGTGACAGGTCAGCAAAAACCTGGGGGTTTACTTAAACTTTAATGAATGAAAATAAATAACTTAGCTACTCTTACTTTATGGTGCATTAATCCATTATTTTAAGTGTAAATTGGTCAACTAATAACATGTCTTTGGCCGACTGCAATGTAGTTTTCTTACTTGGTTTATTTTCTTGCACATACACATTTCTTTACTCTAGATAAATTGAGTTGTCATGGCAATGCCCTCTAAACTTATTTTAATTCACCATTTTCACTTCAATACCAATGTTCGGACTTGTGCAGTACAAAGTCAAGTATGCTAATGGTGGGTTCATAACGCTAATGCTAGCAGTGTTAGCATTCCAGTGTGTCACTATGGGCTAAAGCGGATTATGTTTTAACAAGTTAACCTAATTATCACAGTTATCAGAGACTATTGCGTTACAAAGTAACATGCTACAGTAACGCTACTTTTGTCTCCAACTCATTTTGTAACTTTTCCAAAGTTATTTTATGGTGCGTTACTTTGTTATTTTATGTGTGAATTGTGTTGACACAAATTATGGGTTTAAGCCCATTACTTTGGTTAATTTTCTTACACCGACACGTGGCGTTATTTCTTTCTTTACTCTAGATGACTTGAGTAGTCATGGCAACGCCCTCCAAAAGTTTCTTAACGTGGAGATATTCTCACTATTTTTGTGACAAGAACAGTGTAATTAAATGCAAGCTCTGTCGATGGCTTAAAGCTTCTTTCTACGGCCATAAACAGCAATTCTAATCCGTGGAAGTACGACTAAACTCGAAGCTAATGGAGACCCGATGGAGAATTCCAAAGTCAAACTAGCTAGAGTGATAGCATGTACGTAAAACGCTATCATTTACACATACAATAAAAAGTGCAACGGAACAAGAATGTGAATAAAATCAAGTGAAACTGTCAGGTTAATCCACAGTGTCAGTTTTATTCTCCTCCATAAAGAAACAGAAGTGAAATGAAGGCTAAGAGCATTAGTTGAAGCATTTGAAAGGTTTTTTATTATTTTTTTTTTATTTTAATTAACATCTTTTCAATGTAAGTAATCAGTAAAGTAGCTGAGTTTGCTTTTTAGTAAAGTAAGCTAATTGCTTTATTTATTAATCAACACTGTTCATTACAGCGCCTCTGTTTTCAATCAGAGTTTAAATGAAACAGTTTAAATGAAAATATTATAAAATGGCGCAGTGGTTTTTCTTTCTTTCTTTGTTTTACGTAAACACCAATAAAGGTTAAGTAAAATACTGTAAAGTTAAACATCTAAAAAGTTAATATATTGACAGATGAATGACAAACCCTTTTCTTTGATTTAAAAAAGAAAAGAATAGCTAGAGACGTTCTACTACAGCCTGGTGGTTTGGGTCTCTTATCTTAAGAAACCAACAATATCAACAATGACATGATCCCACTACAAAACTCTATTCAAGTTACTCCAATACAGAGTGAATGCATCCCCGCATTGAATACCACAAGCTTTTCTCCACTTTTCTAGTTCCTTGGTTTTTTTGTCTAACTCGTGTCACTTCCAATCAACTCAAACAACACAACCATTGATAGGCAGCAAATAAAATGCGTATGACATCAAATTATTTCCAAGCTTATGGATGTTACACTTGCTTCGTCATTGTGAGCATCACTATTTGGACGTCTTTCAAGTTTAATATAATTTAAACAGTAAGTGTGTTTCCAGATGAGTGGAGAATGAAACAAAGTTAGAATTAGCAAATATTTATTTTCTTTGTGTCTTATTAACACCATTTCTGCATAGGCGGAGTTTGAGATTGTTGTCGGGGGGGCAAAAGAAAAAGTAGAATTAAATATATAGACCGTCTCGATATTTTCGCCAATCACAATGTGTGCAACATAAACAATAATACAAAATGATTGGTAACATAATTGATAATGTTGCGTCCACTGTAATGCATGTTCTCGCTCATTCATGCACTTCAGGGATTAAATGCTTCTCAAAGACAGCAGCATCACACAAGTATCATATACCATTTGGAAGCCAAGAATCTTCTGTTTTTAACCATTCTAAAACACAACCATCACAGCAGACACACTCAAGTATTTTGTCAAACTTGGGAAAAAAAAATGGCGACATAAACATGCCAGCACTCTTCACCTTTAAAGCAACGCCATGTCTTACTTCCAACAAAAGTGGTCTCAAAATCTTCCTCAGACATTAGAAAATCCAATAAATCCCAACATTTAGTCCAAAACACTGTAAAAATGCTGAAAAAAAATAAAATGTAACATCCTATTTACAAGAAGAAAGCAGCTCCAGCCTGATTTATTCTTACTTTTTTTTTTAGCTCCGAGAGGTTGACCGTGTCATTAAATATCCTCATTTTTTAGATTAATGTTGTAAATTCATGATAAAATCAGGCCGGCAGCCTCTTTATGATTCATTTTTGCTGCAGTACCATACATGAACTGCTGGGAGCAGTGTCACTTCACCATTTACATTGTGAAGAAGAAATGCGCAATAGAAGAAGAACCAACCTAAAGTCTCAAAAGTTTGGGACCATTTTGCTGAACACGTATACTACACACCTGAGGTAGAACAACAAATGAATGAATATACATTTGCATTGTGTTTCATATTATCACTGTATTTTATGGCACTTAAAATATGTATATACTAGGTACATCATATTAACTCATTCACTGCCAGCCATTTTCAGAGCAGCCAACCCCATATTGCCAGGCATTTTAGATGATTTTCACTGATCTTCCAAGACCCACAGAATATTTTGTACGATGACAATTTGAAATCTGACACACAAATTGCCAGTTTGTGACAAAAAGCTGAGAAAAAAGCCTTTTCCTGAAAAAACCTGTCAGTGACTTTGAAGCAATCTTTTTTTTTGCTTTAGTGACACCTCAACTTTGGTTTCCTTCTATAAAACTACACAAACAACACTGAGACTGGGCTTTTGATGGCAAAATTGTTATTCTTTGGCTAGATAGGTCAGAGTTGAATGGTTTGCTTACTGTATTTTGGCTTTTATCCAAATCTCTCCCCCGTCATTCTCCACACACGCCACTTCCTCTAAGTGTCACCGCTTGCCCCGTTTTTTTAAAATTTTTTTTATCGTTTTCTCTCACCATGGCGACACTCAATAGTCCACTTAGTTCTACACATACTCTGGTCGAGTGTGCACTGCTGGATACTTCAGCATCAACTCTTCTTGCGCCAATTCCTTTCCTCTCCCTCTGAGCTCTGCCCATCACGGGTGATCTCTCATCCAAAGGTGTGCTGCTGCCACCTACATGTCACCAGTATGTTACTACATCATAGTACAAGCTCGATATTTAGCTTCGTCACACTGTCTCCCAGCAACCCCAGCCGAAAAACACAGTTGACATCTTTAGATGTCATTGGCAGTCAACGTTACTAAATCAAATGAGGTCTTCAGAAGTCAATGAGTTAAGAATTGTATTTTTTAGAATGAATTTGGGAAAACTGCAATGAAAACTTTTGACCTGCCCCCCACAAACTCCGCGTATGCATTACTGTCGCCAACATCCCAGGGTACAGATTCATTCTAAATGCTAAAATCAATCAACACAAATTAAAATTACAAATATGTCTTTAGAAATTGGAATACTGACGAGACAAATAACCACACAGACTCAGGCACTATACACCTGAGGTTCAGAGTATTTGTCATTATAAAAAAAAAAAAAAAAAATGAAATGAAAAAACGACAACAGCGGCCGTATGACATGTTGACTGCTTTCTGTTATATTGCCCTGGATTCCCTGGAGTGTGCTGCCAAAAGAAGTGTTTTGATGAAGAATATGGGTGATACTTTTTCAAGGGCAGTCCTCAGCGCCGAATGCATGACTGAGATTACATTTAAACAGAAGGGGACAGAGATCACACTATATAACAAATACATAGTGAGGACAACACGGGCAACTCGAGAAAGAAAAAAAAGTGCAAAAATGAATATTTAAAAACAACACAGGATGACGCACTCGCTTCAAAACGAAATAAGAAAGAAATACTGAGAAGAATAAGAATAATAAGAAGAATAAGAATAAGAATAAGAATAAGAAGAAGAAGAAGAAGAAGAAGAAGAAGAAGAAGAAGAAGAAGAAGAAGAAGAAGAAGAAGAAGAAGAAGAAGAAGAAGAAGAAGAAGAAGAAGAAGAAGATGACGACGACTAATGTACTGGTGAGTGAAAATGTGATGAATAAACACAAAAAAAAAATCTAAATAAAATTTGAATTGAACAAATCTGATTAAATAAACCAGATAGCGCTAGGTATTAAAACATGGAAAGTAAAATTATTGTTTTTACTGCATCACAAAAGCTGTGTAATTATCTTTTTAAAAGTCTTCAGTCGTACATTTTCTAACATCTATTATTTGCCTCGCACAGAGTTGATAGTCAGGTAGCAGTACGTGCATTCATTTTCACTCAGATGTATTAATAAATGCACTGTGTATATATATATATATATATATATATATTTTTTTTTTTTTTTTTTTTGTTTGTTTTGTGCACCAACTACCAAGACAAATTCTTTGTACTGTCCTTAAAACTGTACATGGCCATTAAAAACATTTCTGATTCTGATTCTGATAAATATTTAAATCCATGACCTAATGGTTCACTGTTCACATCTATAACACAGGAGGCTTGACTTATGATTATGTGCGTCTATAACTCTGATATGTGAGCACATTAAATGTAATGTTTGAGATGAATCTTGCTTCTATGCACCACCTCACTATCGGCACTGTTGTTTTCCCACGTCTCCATAGTGTCCGTGCACCAGGTTCAGAGTTGGCCCACCAGTGCGCACTTTCACACTACGTTTATTTTTATTCAATTACAACCTTTGCTTGGGAAGAGGCGGACACCACTTCCAGGCCTTGTTTTTTGCGTAAGCAAGCTTTATAAATGAGGCCCCAGTTTATTTGAAGACTACTTGGACCATAACAGCGCAAAACAAAACTTAAGTGCTGTTTACGAGCTGAAAGTGCCACAGACTGCAAGACAACAAGAGCTGGACCTGAAAAATGTTGCGAGAAATCATGTGGGATACCAGCTGAAATAAATCCTGAACAGTCCCATCTTCTCTGTGTGAGGCTCCAGTCCTACAGACTCTGCACATTGTGTAGCATGCTAACAACGTGTAGCGCTCACCAAATAATTCCCCTGTAAATATAGAGAAAAACGATGCCTTTCTGGTTTTTGTTTATTACGCATTTCCGTTTTAAATCAGTTCAACTCAATAATCACACTGTTTTTTTTTTGTTTTGAAAAACAGAATATATCCAATAATATTATGGTAAGTATGTTACATTTGCAAAGCTATGATGATGTTCTTGGTCCCAATTCTATCCACAACTTCTGTTTGCTGTTTCTGCTATGGAATGTGACCATTATCACGTTCCAGGTTTGGCAAATAAACAAAACATGTTCACCATTAAATGTACACCTCGTCCAATTATCATATACATTATAATATACTGTAGTTGCTAATTAAATCGATCAAATGTTGCCTGTTCACCCCTGAGTTTTGGTCCTGCTCTCAATCTTTCTGCTTTGTATTCTAGACATCCAACAATAAGTATCTAACATTACTTTTCCAAATACAGAACAACATGCACTGTCAGGACACATTGATTTCACCTCCATTGTTGTGTCTCATTTCTAGGTTGTATATTTATGAGGACACAAACGGTTTGGCCTTTGTTGGATTTAGAGGTCCTACGAGCCAAAACAAGAAAGAACTCTGTAGCAGAGGTAGGATTTCTGCTTGTTACCCTGCATTACAATCAGCCTCCATTGTGACCATAGCAACACAGAAAGCAGCAGCTTGTCACAAAGAAGAAGCCACCAACATTAGGACATTCATTTAAGTTGAATCGGTTACAGTTGTGTTGCCTGGTGGTTTTCAAAGCCAACATTTAATTAGAATTTTGTAAAGATCAACAGCAGTTTATTCCACTGCTAATGATGCACTCAGCACCTCAGGTTTCAACGTCTCTCCAAGGAATCTCACAGTGAAATCTGTATTGATCCAGAAACAAACGAAACCTTTGAAATGGAACCAGTTTATCTTACGGGGCATTTCTTTGAGACAACATTTATGGGTGTACAGCTGGGCTCATTAGATTAGCACCAGGCTGTGTACTTTCAAACCAGGTGCTGATCGATTAGTGAGATCTATCCATGTTCGTAAGTGATGCAATAGAGCTCTGTGATTTGTAATCTTACAGATTATACAGTAGTTTGACCCTTCAACATTGACTTTCTATTTGCCAAACTCTTATAAGCCAGTAGTTCTCAACCTTTTCTGCCCACAACCACCAAAATAAAAGTTCCACAGACCAGGAACCCCCACTGTACCTGAAGGTGGTTGAACTCTGAAGAACAGTCATGTGGAGACAGGACCATCTATAAGGGGAAATAAAGGGGAGAGCTTTTTGGGGTCCTTCCATAAAGTCAACAAAATGATGGTCCATTGTTCTATGAATCTGTGATAACCACATTTATTTATTTATTTATCTGAGTAATATCCACTGTTATGCAGGAAGTTTATTATTATTTGTGCCATAGTATATAGTCATCTTAAAAATGTAAATCCTTAAATAAAATGGGTTAAAAGTGACCAAAAATAGTGGAAACGGTGGTGAAATGAAATTTTAAAAACCACAGATTAAAGTTGGCCCAAATTGGACAGAAAAAGAGGTTTAAAAAAAAAAAAAGGTACAAAGCATTGCCTTAAAAGTCGTAACAATTATTTTAAACTGGCAAATAATGGGCTTAACAAATTGTGAATGTGGTTAAATTGGCAAAACTAAGCATGAAATAGGGTGGAAAGAGGTTACAAGCGACAATAATGGGTCAACATATGTGACAATAGGAGGGAAACGTGGTGAAAAGGGTTTATGAGTGCCGAAAATGTCTTGAAAGTGGAAAACATGTGCAGAAAAGGTATTGAAGGTTCTTCACAATTTTAACCCATTTTTGCTTATTTTTACCCTTTTTCTGCAACTACACCAAATTTGCCATATTTGACCTCTTTTCATGACTTTTTCTTGTCATATTTTTGCTCTTTTTGATGCATGTTTGCTACATTACTCCCATTTCTGCCACGCTATCAAATTCCAATGCCTTTTCTGCACATTTTGTGAAGACATTTTTGGCACTTTTTTTTGACACCTAATATTGCCACCTAATTATTAATCAGAAACAACTTTATTGACCAAGTAATGTATGTTATACACACGAGGAATTTGACTTGGTGAACTGTGCTCTCTCTAATAGTGTAAACATTAAATAATAACAATCAACTAGAAAAAAAAAATAAATAAATAAATAAATATAAACATAAATATAAACAGTATTTAGACTAATATGTGCATAACTATATAAAATAATAATAATAATAATAATAATAATAATAATAATAATAATAATAATAATAATAATAATAATAATAATAATAATTAAAAAAAAAAGAAAAATAATAATACAATATAATAATAAGATAATTGACCTATTATTGTCACTTTTAACCTCTTTCCGGCATATTTCATGCTTGTTTTTGCCAATTTAACCACATTCATCATCTGTCATGCCCATTATGTCATTTTAAACTGTTTCAAATTTTTTAAATTACATCACCACCCTTTATTTCAATTTATAGATGACCCTGTCTCCACATGACTGTTCTTGAATATTCAATGCTGTGCTACCAGCTTTCTAAACATATCAAATGAATCACATCTAATATGAAAAGTGTGGTAAGTAATTTTATTTTATTTTATTTGAAAATTTACGTTAAGATTGTGTTTACGTTAAAAAATAAATGGGGGGAATATGCATCATCACCACAAACTTATGAAACATATACAGTTTTGTGGGTTGTTGCACATACTTCCCCTGTCATTCACAGACTTGCAAATAGTGGCACACAAACACATATCTGTGACATGCAGTTGCCTTCACATTCCCAGTAATCCCCACAGGCCCTCACACACATCCCTGGCTCTGCGTTGTGTGCGCACTGCTTCATTAGGTATGTATCCAATCAGTCACACACACAGTGCATCACTCAGAAGTTTACTACTCCCGGCCTATAACCCGTCTGTCAGTCAAGCGGCGGGAGTTCATTAGAGACACTGAGAGCTGGTGACAACTCCCCACTGATCCGACCTATGTATACAAACACAGGTGATCTGACCCTCAAGGAAGATATCAACACGTAAGCAAAGATATTGAGTCGCCCTGGAGTAAAGAGTGGGTGGGGGAATGGGCGAGAACACGAGTACGAGATCCATAAAAACAGCCGTTGGCATGTTCTGTATTGGTACATCGAGTGAGGAATGGATAATTCTCTGTTTCTCTTTCTGCAGCAGGTGGTGGAAAGTTATTAAAACTTGTTACATAATTAGTTTGGGCTATAAAAAAATGCACGTTTTGTTCCATGAGGCTTAACGAATGGAGCTTTTGACTTTGTGGAGAAAAAATACATCAATATTGCACAAGGCACATATCATAATGAATGTTTATTATGCTTCCCTTGAATGTGTTTTGAACAATTGTTGCAATGTTTTAACGCTAAAAAGGTATCCAAACCATAGACCAGTAGATTGGATTATACCTTCATCGTGATGCAAATGTTTATTTGTGGGAAAGAATAGAAATTGGAAACCATAATATTGCCATGTGAGGATAACTTTGTAGTGTTATTTTCGACAGCAAATTTCAATTTACTTAAGTGTGTATTAGTCCGTTATTAGGTGTTCTAACCTTGCCGTTGCTTGCTAGCAGTTTTAAGCTGCAGCCTAATTCGGAGCCAAGTCGGGGACTTGGCTCGGAGTCTCCTGAACCGATAAGTTGTTTTTAAAGTGTTAAAACGTTACACAAGGAAGCAAGTGACAGCATCGACAGCTCTGAAGAAGGCTGCAGTGACAGCCAAAACTGTTAGCAAACATTAGCAAGGTAAACGTGTTTGTTTAAAATAAACATTCAAGTCATTATAATAAGAGAAGACTTGATGAACACAATCGATTTAATTTAGTTTTAGGACTATTTCAGTTATAGTCAACTAAATTATATTAACATTTTGGATAGATACAGTCGACTACAATATAAGGCATAAAGGAGCGTTCACACCAAACGCGACTCTGGCGACTAGATTACATTCAAAATTGATGTAAATGACTAGACAAGCTACCCAATCGCAATCAAAGTCGCTGAAAGTCAGTGAAAGTTGAACATTTTGAACTTTTCAAGCGATTTCGAGTGAAGCTGTGTTGGGACATTCAATCTGACATGGAGGAAAGAGTCATCGTCTAGCCTTTCGGCATTTCTGGATTTCGTACAACAGGTAAAGTGCCGCAGTCATGGTAGGATCAGCCATGTTTTATGTAAAACTTAAATTTGGGCTGGAAACAGGCTTTGAAATTGTCAGGGTGGATGAAGTCAGCAAAAAGCATGACTATGTTCAAGCAACTCATCACGGGCGATTTTAAGCAACAATAGTCGCTGAAGTCATGTTGGGTGTGAAGGCACCTTCAGACTTAAGTTTTTTTCTTTAACATTTTTTCACATAATTGATGTGATTAATGCATAAGACCGCGTGTTCACATGAGTTCTGACTGGATTTCATCCCATGTGACAAAATGACAGTTTAATTTGTATTAGGTAACAAAAATATCAACATATTTTGTTATAGTTTTTGTTCACATGTATGTTTTAATCAATCATGGGCAGAGTTTTGAACGTTACTTTAAAAAAGTAATTAGTTATAGCTACTCACTACTTGTTCCAAAAAGTAACTTAGTTAATAACTGAATTACTCTATAATAAAAGTAACTCATTAGCAAGGAACGAAACTATTTGCGTTATTGTTAACAAAAAAAAAAAAACGTTGCTATATGTCAAAAAATTCAGATTTTTTAGATGTGGGTGTCGTGAGGTGCTTCCTTAAATTTGAGTTGCTTACAATGGATGTCAACAAAGTCTTCACTCCTGGATATGATGTGCACTTCAGATGTACGTTCTTGCCTTTGACCACAATTCATTTAAAGTAGTGTTTGTATCGCCACCTTACTCTTCATCGGACTGCTCCACACTCGCCATCTCTGCTGCTTCATCAAATCTGTAGTGTGTGTGTGTGTGTGTGTGTGTGTGTTGGCACATGAGTAAAAACACTGGCTCCGATTGGCTACCATGGAACATGACGCTGCCTTAGCCAATCATATTTGCTCACCTTGTTTTTAACCCACCTCCTCAATACCCTCAAACTTCTTTAAAACTGTTGTAAAGTCAATTGTCACTGATTTGTGTCAGATAATTAACTGCTCATTCCAATCAGGCACCGTACCAAAATCCCTGAAAGTAGCTGCTGTGAACCTCTGTTAAAAAAGAGAACACTGGATGCCTCTATACTGGCTAACTATAGACCAATCAGAACCTTCCATTCATGGCCAAGATCATTGAGAAAGTGGTCTTCAACCAACTGAGTCAATTCTTAACATTCAACAAAATATTTGATAAATTTCAGTCAGGTTTTCGTTCTCATCACAGCACTGAAACTGCTCTGATCAAAGTGATCAATGACATAAGGTTGAACACTGATTCAGGAAAAGTATCTGTTCTCATTCTGTTGGATCTAAGTGCTTCATTTGACACTGTAGATCATACAATTTTGTTGCACAGATTGCAAACATGGGTTGGAATAAATGGAAAAGTAATGCATGCAATGGTTTAAGTCCTACTTGAGGGAGCGAAGTTATTTTGTAAGCATTGGAAACTTTGAATCTGACAGATTACCAATGTCCTGTGGGGTTCCTCAGGGCTCTGTTCTTGGACCTCTTCTGTTTAGCCTTTATATGCTTCCTTTAGGACAAATTTTTCAGAACCGTAAGGTTGATTATCAGAGCCACGCAGATGAAACACAACTATATCTATCACTGAACCCAGATGACTATGGTCCCATTGAGGTGTTGTGTGACTGCTTAGAAAAAGTAAACTGCTGGATGAGTGAAAACTTCCTTCAACTAAACCATGACAAGATGGAGGTGATTGTCTTTGGTAACAAGGAAAAGAGGACTGCTGTCAGCAATTATCATGAGTCTCTATCTTTAAAAGCTAAAGACCAAGTCAAAAACCTTGGTGTTCTGATTGACTCAGATCTTACATTCAGCAGTCAGATCAAATCTATCACAAAAACATCTTCTACCACCTAAAAAACATCTCCAGAGTGAAAGGTTTAATGACTCAGAAAGATCAGGAGAAACTGGTCCATGCTTTTATCTCCAGAAGACTGGACTATTGTAATGGTCTTCTGACAGGAATCCCCCAAAAGAGCATCAAACAGCTACAGGATGGGTTTGGTCCAGAATACATCAGTGATATGTTAGTCAGATATGAACCCAGCAGGTCTCTCAGATCTATAGACACAGGTCAGATAGTGGAGCCCAGAGCTCACAGTAAACATGGTGATGCTGTTTTTAGTTGTTATGCTGCAAAAGAAGTGGAACAAATTGCAGCAGAGCTGAAGTCAGCATCCAATGTGAACATTTTTAAATCAAAGTTAAAGGCGCTTTTTTTCTCTACTGCATATGATTGAGAGAGAGATTTTTGGTCATGTTGTTGATGTCATGTGTTTGTTGATGATTTGAATTGATTTTAGTGATGATTTTAAATGTTCTTATTGATTTTAAACAATTGAATGTTTTATCATGTAAAGCACATTGAGTTGCCTTGTGTATGAAATGCGCTATACAAATAAATTTGCCTTGCCTTGCCTTCTCATGCACTAATGGGCTTGGAGGAGGTGTGCACAAATGTCCCGGTGAGCAGGAACTTTATAAAAGTGCGTGTGAACCTCTTCATCGGAAAGCCGAGAGTGAGTTTATTAGAGGTAAATACCAGCTATGGAAGAACATGTTAAGTGGCAAAGAGTCTGGAGACTCTGTCCTTTTAATAAGATTAGGACGTGAAATATTCATTTGGACTTAATAATAAATGGTGGGTATTAAAAATGGAGTTATTTCAAATTCCGTGCATGAATTTTTAAAGGTACATTATTAGGAGTGCACCAACAAGCCATTTGGTTGATGTAGTGCCACAAGTCGGAAACTTAAGTCCCCGGCACACCTCGGCCCCTCCATTCCTCACATGCTCAACGAAAAGTCTTTAGGAAAGACTAACGAGCCATTTTGACAGCAAGGTGAGGTAAGGTGCCCCCCCCCCATCCCCTTCCAACCCCAACCTCCCGCTCTCTTCGTTTAGCATTAGCATGCACACTCATATAAACGGATTGCTGACATGAGATGAAAAAACGAAGCCCGGGTCCATAACTTAGGGAAGTTGGAGCTAATTTTAATCTATTACCTCGCTATGTGCATACAGTGTGTCAAAGGTAAAGCTGGAAAACCATCCGTCATGTGATTCATGCGCCGAGGAGAGAATTACTTCCATGACGCATCATAATTTAATACATTTTGAGGAACCCAGCATGACTTTGTCGGGGCCGATAGAGGGAGGGGACGCAGGGAAGGAGGCAGATGAAGAACGAGAGGGATATTAAATTATGGAGCGCCTTAACAGAGCGATCCGTCTTTCAGAGGCATGATTGCTGTACGACTGTGAATTGATGATAATCTGTTTGTAAAAGGGCCGTGTAAAAGGATTCACAGGCAGCTCCAGCTCAGGGCCGGACTCCTAACACACCTCTGGATGCACTGGATTACAAAGCACACGGCAGAAAGAGATAAATATGGTCACAATACAGACAAACATTTACTCGTCTTTGATCATTTTGTGCAAGTAAATAAATAATACACCGAATGAATCAAAGTACGATTCAATAGTACTTCATGATTCAAGAGAGATACTTGCAATATAATGTCAAAACAAGTTGCATCAAGTGGATTTTTAGTGTGAAAAATTAAGATGCTTTCTATCTAAAACAATTGCATGTTTTCACAGCGTGAAACATGCTTGACAATCGGTCAAGACATTTAACCTCTCGTTTCCAAAAGGATTCTTCAGGTCTACATTTAAAGTCAAGAGTCTGCTATTTGCACTGTAGAGTTGATTAGCATTGATTTGTAACTTATTATCATAAAGAAATGTTCCCTGGTATCAAAGTATTCAGGCACATTTTTGTTGAGTTGGTTTAGGAGGGAAGAGATGATGAGATTATAGATATTAGAGAGATTGTGTCACTAACTTCCTCCCCTATCTTTATAAAGATATGGCCTCTTGATATGATCCTTCAACCAAACCATCTACTGTATCCTGTTTAACCCATGCTGCATATTTACTGATTACATGTTTACGGTACATGATAGTGGACCATACAGTAGTCCATAGGAGGCACAGAGTGCAAAGATCTGAACCCATTACATAGTAGCTAAAGAGTAGTTTTACAGATTGATTTAAGTGCAACATGTTATGAGTTTGAAAACTATAGTTTAAAGGGTAATATAAACTAGTTCAAAATGGGAATAAAAAGTGCTTTAAAGGGGGCGATAAAAAAAAATATTTTAAAATGGGAATAAAAACAGGTTTAAAAGGGGAATAAAAACTAGTTTGAAGGAGAATAAAAAAACAATTACATAAAGGGAATAAAAACAGGTTTAAAGGGGGAATAAAAGCTTTGTTTAAAATGGGAGAAAGCTGGTTTAAAAGTGGAATCAAAACAAGTTTGAAGTTGGAATACAAACAAAAGTAAAGAAAGAACAAAAGGTAGTTTAAAGGTGGAATAGCGGGATGTTCTGGTGACCTTGCACTCCATTTTAATATACCAATTTTTTTCTAAACTTGTTGACGGTATATCAATAAACACTTAAAGCTGCAGTTTGTAGAATGCTCATGCCGCTCCGTTTTGAAACTGAAACCGAAACTTAGCCTCCCTTACTGGTGTCTTTTTGAGCCGGTATGGCGACTTCTGCGGCTGGAGCGCCCGGCATTGCATTTGGTACTTGTGTGTGCCTCACTTCAGTCAAGCAGCCAATAGTAACACCCAAAACAGCCCATGGAGCACACGTGTGTGTACAAAGATCTCTGATTGGTCAAAGTCCAGCGTCACACTCCTGGATTCATAAACTTAATTTACAGGGCCAGGAGAAGGAGATAAGATTCACTGTCCACTCAGAAAACTTTGGATTACAATATGCCCAAAGATGTGAATGGATTTTTGACCAATTGAGGCCAAAAAATGTACATACTGCAGCTTCAAGGTTTGTTAATAAGGTATAAAAATTCCCCTCCCCATGTATTAAGTAACCTATGATTTCATTTTCCCTCATCAACGATATTCTTGTTTAAATTAACAGCATAGATATATAAAACAATATAAATATACACATTAGTCACCAAGTTGGGAATCAGCTGTGTTTGTAAAATTGACTTCCACTGAGCTTTTGTCATTGTTACACTATAAACACCTGAAAAATAACATTCATGGACGTTTCAGTCCCTAAATCTTTGAATACGGAGCTTTACAATGACAATACAGACACGATAGACGAGTGTCTGCAGGACTTTGATGTTTCTCCTCTGTGAGAGCAGTGCGACGTATTTAAAGGAATGCTATGACAGCTACGGTCTGTTCACTGGAGTCACACAGACTGTGTCTAACCTGTGTCTGTTCCTCCTCAGCCCGGGCAGGAGTGTGGAATATGAAAGTATGCTACCACTGCCAGAGCTCACATCAGAGAGAAGGAAGGCTTTGGCTGTCATAGAGATGAAGGTGGAGGGTGTGTGTGTGTGTGTGTGTGTGTGTGTATGCGCGTGTGTGTTGGGGTCAAGTGCTGTGGAAGAAGCCCGGGCAGTGATCCAATACAGCTTTGCTCTCCTCTCTGCTCTCTGTTAGTGTCTCATGCATCCCCCACTTTGTCCCCAGGCTTTCACAGCTTTGCAGGTTCTGTTGTGGCAAAAGGATCCTGGATCAGCATTTCAAAGGCATTAGAACTGGAAAAACTGGATGTGCTCTGTTGAACTCGCACCGCATCACCAATTCATGAGACGCTGATCTGAGAGAGCAAAAGGTGGATTACCGTATTTCAGTCTCTTGCTGATATGAACAAAAACGGTCAATTCAGAAAACAAATATTGAACAAAAATTTCCAGCGTCTTCTACATGTGTGATGTAGAAGACCCCGTCTATGATGGAAGCATGAAATCTTTGGCATCAAACAGCAGGTTCTGCTATAATAACATATATAGCAGAGTGTAGCTTACGTTTTTAACCAGTGTTTGGTAAAATGTAAAAAGCAGCGGTTAGACTGTTAGATGCACTTTAGTAAATATTGAGTAGCTGAAAACATTTAGAAAAAGAGAGAATAACAAGTTCTGATGAACTACGGCCAGGCCCACAAAATAGCATGTACCACGTTGCCGAGAATTCAGTGAAATGACTTGGTTCCACCGAGTACAACAAACGATCTACGCCGAATTACCTTTGAAGCGATATATCACACGATTATGTTCCCATACATTTGGAAATTACCGGAAATGCGGGATGGGCCCCTGAGCTCCATTTTTAAAAAAAGGGCTCAGAGCGTCTCATCATATTCATTCATAGAGTGTTCATACCAATCTAACGAGAACTAACGGACGAGTAGTCATTTGACGAATGGGGCCCCCGGGGTCCCCCTGGCACCCCCATGACACGTACAGGGTAATGGGCCCCATTTAAATATCGGTATGTGCCAATGATTGGGTACCACTAACTGTCATAATATTTTACTCACAAATTAATAAGAAATCAACTTTTTTTTTTTTTCTTTTGGAGCCCCAAATCAAAAATTGGGTTCAGAGCGTCAATGCGTACACATGAATAGATTATATCTCCCAGATTTCTGCACAATCTGTTCACGAATAACAGAGGAGTAGCGATTTTAACTCGTGTGAAGAAGAAGAAGAAGAAGAAGAAGAAGAAGAAGAAGAAGAAGAAGAAGAAGAAGAAGAAGAAGAAGAAGAAGAAGAAGAAGAAGAAGAAGAAGAAGAAGAAGAAGAAGAAGAAGAAGAAGAAGAAGAAGAAGAAGAAGAAGAAGAAGAAGAAGAAGAAGAAGATAAATGAATATGGTACATGTAATAAACTTCCTGGATAACAGTGGATATTATTGAGAAAAAAAAGTGGTTATCACAGATTCATAGAACATTTTACAATAATGTTGCTGACTTTATAAATGGGCCCCAAAAAATACACAAATACAAGTAATTTGGGATGAGGGATTGAACATAAAACAGTGAGTCAAACCTTATTTTTTTTTTTATTTCCTTCCATAGTTTCCTTTTGGCTCCATAAATTGTAATTCACATCCCGCTGTAACGTTTCTTTCTTTCTTCTTTCATTTCTTATTAATATTATTTCCCATTCAACTAACGCAGGATTAAAATCCATCTACCTCCACACCGAGGATTAAGTGGAAACAATGCGGCGTGTAATCCAGTGTTAAATTCTATACCAGCTCCAGCATTTCTTTAGTTGCTTCACGTTTAAAGGCGTTGAGATGCGTAGCAACATGCTGTGTTGAGAGGCAGAACGGTCATTAAAATATCATCAATGAGGAAAAAGAAACTGCCTTTTATAGCGGAAAAGGGGTGATAATACTCCCTAAATTCCCATATTCCTCATAATCACAAAGGAATTTGTGATAATCCAACGCCGTCTTTCTTAGTTTTGTTGGACTTTTGTTGCTCTAACTTGCGCCGAGATGTGTCAAGTGTTTTTACCGAGCAATTTTTCTCTTGTAATTGGACAGGCGGGTACTTCCCACCCTTCATCACAGAGTAGCTCACTGACTCTCATAAAGTCGCCTTGCTTTGTTTCTTAGCTGTTGTTTTTTCTTTCTTTTTGTTGGTAT
This sequence comes from Gouania willdenowi, assembly GCF_900634775.1. NCBI lineage: Eukaryota > Metazoa > Chordata > Actinopteri > Blenniiformes > Gobiesocidae > Gouania > Gouania willdenowi. Next base: position 11,837,427 of record NC_041061.1, on the reverse strand, counting down.
AATTGCCGTTAGACACTTTCTTGATTAAAACTCCCTCCTGGAGAGAAATGAGGGTAAAATGAAAAGCGCCAACAATTCAGTTTACTTCTCTCTGCTTTCATGGAGCGCACAATTGATCGTTTTCACGTCTAAAAATCAATGTTAATTTCAGTCCGCATTTATATTATATTAAAATGGGCCTTTTAGGTATTAAAAATGGCATTTTCTTTGTCAATGACGGTGCAGATCGAGGAAATATTTAAAAGCCAATATAAAATCCCGCAGTAATTGTGATTAGGAATGATTGTGGTGTTTCCATTCTTGATAGACTCTGCAGGTAAACAGTTTAAAGAGTACCTGTGGTGAACTTTAATTGCAAGCTCTATGAAATGATTGTGTACAAATATGAAAGGTTTAGTCTGATAACGTCCCTGTTAAACTAAGGAGGCTACAATCAAGTTCTTTGTCTCCTTCTTCATGGTCTGGTATGATTATTTGGCGTGTTCTAGAGTTACACGGACCTTGACTAAGAACAAGAACCCCGTCACGTGCTAGTCAGTCATTCCAGGATACTGAGGGTAATTTCTGTGATTGTTGTGGCCTAAAATGCCTCATTCTGTGGAAACTTTTTCAAAAAAAAAGTTGCAGCATTTTGAGGCTTCATTATTTTCTATAACTTTGCCTAAACTGGTCAATTTGCCAAAAAATCCTGATTGCCTTCGAATTTTTTCATCACAATACAGAAAATAGCTTTGATTCACAATAATTTAACAAGATATGGATTATTTCCATCACAATTTAAAGGTTTCCAGTGCAGAGAATATTACATAGAAAAACAGTATGTTTAAGTTTTTGAATCAAAGTGGTTCTCTTGCCGGCACTTGCCATCGACCATCTGCCATTGACGAACGTCTCTGGCAACATTTTCCTCCTCAGAACCACTAAAATGTCCGGACTCGCTGTTCTTGCAAGCATTATCCCTCTCTGGCTCCAACAGACACCAGATTCATACAAAAATGGCTTTTTCTCAATAGTTATGTCTCAAAGATGAAGAAAAATGCAACAATCGTGTACGCTTTGTTAAGTGGTAGTGCATAAATGATATTTGATGTTGTAAACATGATGTGTAGAAAATACCCTACTGAGTGATATACAACCCATCAAAAAATCGGTCTAAAGCTAAATATTTAACTTTGTGACAGGTTTTTGTCAGTAATGTATCTTTTTAGTCATTTATACCAACCTTTAGCTTCAAACTCATGTAATATTCTTTGATAAAGTATGTGGGCATAGTTCTGATGTAGCTGGTGATGATTTACAGTCCGCATAAACAGGACTGAATCATAACATAACCTAACCGCTAGATCGGACATGGGCCTTGTAGTCGCTGTTAGCTTACCAATAAACGGTAAGAGATTCATCACCTTTACAATAAGCGTTGACTAGGCCACTGGGACTGAGGCCCAAGGCCAAGGCAGGCTGACTTGATAATAATGCATCATGTTTCTCTGCAGTCAGTGTCTTCTCCACGCTTTCACTCTGCTCTGTTTCAGGTGTCGTGAAGCTGATGATGGCAGTTCCTGATCTGTGGTTCACGGCTCAACTAGTCTGGGACACTGTGATGTTCTATCTCTCTATCCTGTTCTGTTGGTCCTTCTGTCCACTAACCCCAACCAGTCGACGCAGATGGCTGCCATCTCTGAACCTGGTTCTGCTGGAGATTTCTTCCTGTTAAAAGGGAGTTGTTTCTTCACACTGTTGCTAAATGATTTTTCATGTGGATCTTTTTTTTGGGGGGGCCTTTTTTATGTGGATCTTGGGTTTTTCTTTAGTATTATGAATTTTATATTTTGATAAGTGCATTGAGATGACTGTAATTTGCGCTATACAAATAAAGTTGAATTGAATTGAATAGCTATTTTGGCAATTTCTGCCAATCAGCATTCACACATCATGTGTTCATCAGGATTATTCTTTGTATTTTCACTTCAATAGAACGTCTATTGTGAAATAGTTGATCTGTTTTTGTTGTTTGGGTTGAGGATCCTTTTAAGATAAAGTAAAGGCAGCTTCTGTACGAAAACTATTCATGAAACTCTTAGAAAAGTGCATAGTCATGCTTTTGGAAAAGGTCTACAGATAAATACAAATCATTAATCTAAAGGAAAGATGTTGTGGTGATATTGGCCCATACTGATCAATTGTTGTCTGAGTCAGCATCAGGGTCGTATTGCTTTGATTGCCCTTATTGTTGTCGTCAATCTCTATGTTTTACAAGGCAAATTCAACTTGTATAATTTACACATGATTTTTGTCGTCTTGTAACTTAGTTTTCTTCGATTTTTGTTAAAGATCTGCTTGAATTAAAGAGCCATGTGTTGTAGCTTTGTTGAATGTATAATAAGACACTCATAGATTCAACTACAAGGTAAGGAAACGTAGTTTGCATCAATCCAGATTTGTCATAGATAGAAAGTGCAAGATTTACTTGATGTATAACTGATATGTATTGCCTAGTGCTGCTCTGGGATGCTGCTTCTCTCATAAAACAATAAAACATGATCAATTAAAGATCCTTTTCCTCCTTGGAAGGGCTCATTTCTCCCAGTGTCATTGGGGAATTCATGCAGCATTAAAAGTGTGAGACAAGTCTAAAAGGGTCGGACATTTGAAATCTGGAAAATTTAAATTTAGCAAAAGTCAAATCATCATGTGTGCATGTGATATTGAACAACAAGATTTAGTTAAACAGCTTTTCCACGGAAATAACCTGTAGCTTTTTAAGTACTGGGTTAAAATTTTGCCAGAACCATATTTGTGCTGCGGCTCTGTTCCCATGACACGTTTATTTCCTGCTTCTACGCTCATGTGATGCGTGACAGGGGTTGCAGCACTGAAAGTTCATGACAAACAAATCTGAAAACGTGTGCTACAAACCTTTGAAAACAAATGAAAGCCATCGTCTCGTTTCTGAACAACAACAGAGAGCGAAAACAGACATTGTTCCAAATGTGGCAGGTGTGAAAGCGCCCCACGTGTTGGCATATGGCAGCGCTCAACACAACCTGCCTGGCACTTTAAAGCCGGCGCCAACATCTGGTAAAAGGTTTAAAGGGGAACAGCAGAGGCTAGTCACGCTGTAGGGAGGCTCAGGAGTTCACTATCGGGACGCTGGTCGTCCATTCACAGAAAAACAAAAGCTGAAGAATTCTGATGTATTTGTACTTCGGGGAGGATGGGGAGGAAAAAAGCCACAGCTGGCAATTTGTTTTCTGTCACACCGCATGCCAAACATAGTGTATTCAGAAGATGGAAAATAAACTTATCAAAGGAAACAGTTTTTGTTGAGAAACCAATTGGCTAAGAGTGGGTTCCAACAAGGGTGGGGCTAGCGGGGAGGTCCGGAACCTACTTGGATACCACGGTTGATTGACAGGTCCATACAGATTGGGTTGTATGGGTTTGGTAAAAAAAATAAAAAGGACAAAAAGTTTTAAGACCAATTTAAAAACTTCAAATAGTTTGAAGACCAATTTAAAGGGATACTCAAGCAAAGATATGACAAAAACATCTCAACGTAAACATTATTCCACGTAACCTTTACTAAGTAGTTTAGAAGCTACATATGCAAAATCAGAAAAAGACCTTTTTTTTTTAATCAGATAAAGAAATAATGTAGGCCTCATAAGCTGCATTTCCATTATTCTTGGAAATGCACAGGATGTAAATAGGGCAATAAAAACTGGTCACAAAAACATCTGAATTAAAAAAAAAAAAAAAAAAAACTCAAATATCTCTAAATAAAAGGTTTTTACGACGTTTCGATGTTGAAATGTATCGCAAAAGTGCAACGGCAACACTTTTTCCGCAATTACATGTCATAGGATGTGACGTACCAGGTCACATGACCACTTCTCTCCAAGCAAATTTGGCGTGGTACGTGTGGACAGAAGACAGGACCGAGACATTTCTTAGCATTTCTTAGGCGTCTCCCTAAATGACCTTTAATGGAAACACGTTCAAAGCTCAATTATACATTGTCAAAACTTTAGAAATATTGCTTTTTTTTGCAAAAAACTGTAATGAAAACACAGCTATAGATCAATAAATCGAAGATCATTTACTTGAAATAATGATGCAAAAGGTTGAAATTGCAAATTTGTACATTTGTTTTGAGTCCGCACATTGCATCGTGGTATGTGGAGTTGTAAAGACTGGTGTTTTTACTTCCTTCTGATATCTGGTATATAGGAATATAGGAATACCACAAACAAACTAGAACAAATACGCCAATCACTGTCTTCCTCATCTGGCAAAAAAAAACACAAGAAATCACAGTAAGAACAAAGTAAAAACACTCCCATGCATCTGTTTATGGGACTCCACATCCCACAATGCAATGCAGCGTGAAAATGTCAACAAACGAGTAAATGATGTTCGAGTCGATGATCTATGAAGCCCACACTGTTTTATATAACTCACAATTATCATGGGTAGCAGTTTTAAGTGCTAGCTTCCCTAAGAATGGGCGAAGACCAGAGCAATCGAACACAGATCAGGCAAACTTACAGATCACAGACGGTATGGCCAAAGCTTTTGTTTAGACAATTATTTGTATAAAATGTTTTTACACATCACAATAATTCAATATTTTTGCAAGAATGTAACCCTCTGGAGTCCAGGGTGTAACTGGTTGTCTTTGATTTTACCTTTATATCTCACCATAAAAACTGTTCAGCTTGCTGTTTGGTAACCGAGTTTCAAACTAAAGAACCCTTTATAGCAGGGTTTCTCAAATGGGGGTACGTGTACTCCTAGGGGTACGAGATGGCCCTACAGGGGCTACTTGAGAGAGAGAGAGAAAGTGGAAAAATAAGTGATGAAAACTTTAAAAATATGAGGATTTTGTCATGTTTATTTTGTAGTTAAAAAGCAATATATTTTTATTTGTTGCAAGAACAAAGCATGCATAGCACTTGTAAAAGATAGTTAAACTTATCGGATGTTGAATGTTGACATAATTTACCCATTGGACTGTCACTAAGTCAGTGAAATCAGAAATACAGTGGGTACTTGAGAGAAAGTGGAAGATTAACAAACAAAATATGTGAAAAACATGGGGTTTCGTAATGTGTATATTTAGTTAAAAAATGATCATCATAATAATGATGATGAAAAAAATACTGATTAGAACATGAACTGAAAATACAGTCAGTCAGTCAGTCATGGTCCCACACCAGGTGGGAGATGACCAGAAATGATAAAAACTCTAGGAATTCTACTTATTTACAATGGTATTCTTTAAAACGTTCGCTATCACTCATTCATTCCATCATTATGCTCTATAGTTTTTTCTTTCATAGAATTCTGAGCAAAATAATGAAGTTGGACAAAGGGGGTACTTGGATTCAGAAAATAAGAGAAAAGGGGTTCTTGAGCCACTGGTTTATAGCACAAGTAGGTGGGACTAGATTTCTGTCTCGTCCAAAGTTTGGTCCTGTCACTGAGCTTCACTCACGTGACAAAGGTGTTTCTATCCTCCACAGGAACAAGCACATCATCATCCATCGTGAACAATAGTGTCAAATCGCTCGCTATGATCCTTCTACAAGGCGTAGCAGGATTACTGTAAGCTGATTTTTCATAATTTACTTTCACGCACGTAGAAAAGCCCAATGCTCCGGATTCTCCTTCCTAACTCCCTCTCCTTATCTTGTTCCCTCTCAATGTTGTCTAAAGAACAAATATAAGTGATGTCTACTTCCTTCGTTAGTGATTTTGTCGGTCAAAGCGGCAAATTAGTGGTGAGGTGACTCTCGGTCAGCACTTTTACTTTTTCCACATTTAAGGAATGATGCATTTGCGGTTTGGACTTTTTCTCCCTTTTTTTTTTATTATCTCCTGTATCACTTCCAGAAAAGGCACGTCAGCGAGCCTCGTTCTCAACCCACTGAGTTAATCCCCCACTCCGACGCACGCACGCACGCGCTAATGAGACGGATGACAACGTGGGTTTTGGAGAAACAAGCGCGTTGAAAACGGAGGAAGCGGTCACAAACAAGCTCCTTTTCAGACACTTTCTGCTCTCGCACAAACACAAACCAACGCTGAGCTCTGCGTCATATCCAGCAATAACTAACACTTTGTCTGCAGGACAATAACATGGTGTCAAAGCAATAAAACCCTCACCTCGGGCTCGACAACAAGCTCCGTGGGATCCAGGATAAAGTCAAACCCTGTGGAGGTGCATGTTTGGACCCTGTGCACACACTGGGTGGAAACGCTGGTGTCTCTCCCAGTAGGACAGTGGCTCATTGCTGGGTTGCAAAGTATATGAGTGACAACTGAAAGTAATACCAGAGGCAGAGTGTTCACAGAGCAGCCATTGACTGGGACTAATGCACAACTATTGCAGCAGATCACTGGACCTGTGGACGTTTAACTTGCAACACACAATAACACACATATTTGGCATTTTGGAGGAAATGGGTCATTAAATGCTTCCAGGAAGTTCTTTTTGAATAATATGTCAAGGTTTCATTTATTCAGACAACTGTTTGTCAGGAAATGTAAAATGATTTCCTGACATGTTTCGACTGTCAAAGTCAATCAAAGTACATTTGTTGAAAAGCAGTGAATGAATGAATGAATGAAACCGTAATTAAAAAAAAAGACAAAAATAACTTGCTGGAATTATTACACGGAAATCAAGAAAACATCAAAGTGATCAGCAGATGCCTCTGAAGAAGACTGGCAGTTGACAGTCGAAACATGTCAAGAAATCAGTGGCGGCTGCTGGTCTTTCATGCAGGGGAAGCTCATTTTCTGCCTACTTCAGAAAATGTATCTGTTTATTTAAATGTGAATTCTACTAGAATTCACATTTTGTTGTCAACAACTATTTGTAGATTATCACACACGCACGCGCGCGCACACGCACGCACGCGCGTAGCTGCTGCGTGCTGGAGTGTGAGTGTTTGGTCAAAAGTCTCACAACACAAGCAGTAACAGTCTCCACAAACACCAAAAACAGACACTAGGTTTGTCAGAAGTTGATTCGCTATGAGAGGATCAGCAAAGTCTCCGTGTCAACACAGAGCAACGGACTGAAATATTTGAAAACCCGCCTGTGTGCTTACAACGTCATACTCTCTGATTGGCTCATTTCGCTGTCAATCAAAATTGAATTAGCCTGAGACAGATCATCCAATCATCATCCATTATTCCAGCGTCCGGAACAGACAGCTCCAGCCCACTGCTCCATAGACCTCCTGTGAAGCCCGGCGTCCGATGGGCGGGACTAAGTGCGTCATAACCGAGCATTTATCCAATGAGCGTCTAGTTTGACTGCAGTGGATCAACCACTAAATCCTCTCCCATTGACTTCAATTGAAGCTGAACTTCACCACTGTTTATTAACACTGTGACGCTGCGGTAATGAATGAAGAACGTCACGCTGTCACTGTCAGTTTCCTGTTATAAGAAGCTGATTCTGAACTAAACATACATGTGTTCTGTCATATATTTAGTCAATGAAATGTACACACAACACTACATGTTTGACCACTGATTTTAGGGGAAGCTGAGGTTCCCTTGTAGTCTTAAAGCATCCGCCACTGCAAGAAATACATTTCCTGAAAAACAGTGTCGTGAGCTAAAGGAAATCAAATCTTACTAGAGAAAAAGTTTGTTCTGAAAACATTTCAAGTTAGATAAATGTTAAGTATTTAGGGCCAAACTGTACTTCTCACATGTTTTTTAAGAAAATTCATAAAATGAAATATAGCCTGGTGCTTTTACTTTGAAAGATTTTTGGTTTCGTCTTTTACAGATTTTTCACTCTACTTGTTTACAATGAGCTGACCAATTATGGCAAGGTCAGGCCCAACGTCACTCTCTAGGTTGCCAGTTTATAATTACAAACCAGTGCATGACTGGATAGATTACTGCAATTGCACCCAGCCGTTTTGATGCGCGCAATGCACAGCAGTACCAGTAACATGCAAGTGGCGTTGCCAGGTTGGGGGCCCTCTCGTGGCCATGGGGCCCTAAGCAGCCACTTAGTCCATGTATAGGCTGGGCCGGCCATGCCTGGCGCCGATGCTCACGTCACGTGCGAGTGACGTAGTTGAAACAAGAGAAGGATAAATAGATAGCGCCCTCTGCTGTTGAAAAAAGTACCGATATGAGCCGTGACACCTATGCATCGGTTAATAACTGCCTTACGATTAATCTTTCCATCCCTAGCTAGAAGCAATTAATTAATAGTTTAATGGTTTGCACTTTCTTGAGCCAATAACCAATATTGTAACTAATGTCTTGCAAAGCAACTTATACACCAGTGCAACTTATAGTCCGGAAAATGTGATAGTCCGCATTCTTTATTCCTAAACTATGCAGTTAAATGTTGAATGATAACTACTGCAGCATCTATGTTTGATTGTGTCCTTGTATTAAGAATTATTAGTTCCTTCACTTTATCCACCACATCAGACCAAAAAGAGCCTGCCTGCGTTTTTAAAGATGGAGATGTTTTTTTCCCGTTTCTATCTGAAAGCACACTCTTAACCGAGGATGTTAAATCATCCAAACCTGGCAGAAGGTTTGACACGATATTTCCTCCCATGCACAGACAGACGGAGTTGGCAGCGGAGCCCGACAGGCTCTAGAGCAAGTGGTGAAGTTTGGCAGCCACTGTAGTCTCCGCCACCTTCCAGCATGCGTTATTGTTCCTTATTACGGCCCATATTTTTCACCCACTCGCTCCAAGCTGTCGTAGCGCCCCTCCCACTCACCCTCCACACACACACACACACACGCACACACACCGTGTTTGGCATTGTTATGTGGTGCATGTCTGGATGGAGCCAGTTCTGCCTGAATGAGTAACAGTAGAGTCCGGGGCTGCACTAGGGCTGCACTCTGCTTCACTTTGTCACCCAGAGGTGACGCAGCATTGAGAAGTTTTGAAAATACCTTTGTGATGAATGTATTCCTAAAGAAGAGTTAATCCAGTTATTGTTTCTACTGATCAAGCTAACGGCTTATTTTTAATAAAATGTAACTTAGTTTTAGTCAACATCAGGACTATTTCAGTTAGAGTCTAGTTTAAATCAACCAAATGACATTAATATGTTCGTCAACTAAATATATTCAGATATAGTTGACTAAAACAAAGCAGAAGAGATTCAATTACCTTTGATCAATCTGATAAGGCACGTGTCAAACTCAAGGCCCGGGGGCGAAATCCGGCCGTTTAGAGCATCTAATTCGGCTCGCAGGAGAAAGTAAAAATGAGATGAAGTGAATTATTGTGTAAATGACCAAATAATCCAGTTGTAGATATCTCAAATCCACCAATTTAATGAAATTGCATACATTTTAAGGGCTTGTTTATTTCACATGATTACAGTTATTTTTTTATTTTATTTTAAATTCTATAAAGAATTCAGAATTTTTCCACAAACCTTGCAATTTCTTACAAACAATTCTAAAAAAAATCATCTGAATTAGACGAAAATTGGTTCCAAAATCAATAAGCCTTTAAGTGAACATCCGGCAGGGACTGATATTAAAAACTATAGGACACAATTGATGTTAAAATTGTTCTTTTTTCCACCTAAAATCTGCAGAACAATTGAGATCAAACTGGTTCATTCTGATAAGAGGTGATACTAAGACACGTTTGATGCAATCAATGCGTGAGATCACGTCAGCTGACTTCCTATTGGATCACTCACAGGCTTGTCCCGCCTTCCACATGAAAAAAAGTACTTCTTGATTCAATACCTTCCAAAAAAGAAATTGGATTTTGTTACATGTGAACATTATAGTTTTGTTTTATTATCTAAAGAAAAATATGAATATATTTTGATATGGTTTTCGTTTAGGTTCTTTTTTTTTTTCATAGTCTACTGTCGCTTAAAAAAATGTAGTCGACACAAATTTTTAGAAAACAAAATTAACACTGCGACCAAGGATGGCAAACCCCAGATTATTTTATCCTCTCCTATATCCTATGATTAATACGGAGGTGGATTAGGGCCAATTTTGATGGAGAAAATAATTTTGGGCAAATCAAGAATAAAGTTGAAATATCAAGAATAAAGCTGAAATTTCGAGAATAAAATTGAAATATGATGTCGAAATTTCAAAAATGAACTCTAAATACAATATTGTGATAAAAGTCGAAGGTTTGCTAATAGTGTCATATCTACGGTAGCTGACAAAGGCCAATTCACCATATACAACAAACAGCAGATTGTGGCCATCTACACAATGCTGTGTATCGATGATTGTGTTAAACTATACGTCAAAGTAGGGTTTAATAAAAACAGATTATTACGTTTTTAGCTCATAAACATGGCTGTTGTCGTATATGGTGAATTGGCTCTAGTCCGCTTCCGTAGATTTGATTTTATTAGCAAACCTTTGACTTTTTTTTACAATATTGTGTTTTGAGTTGATTCTCAGAATTTCAAATTTAGTCTTAAATTGCCCAAAATTACTTTCGCCAACAAAATTAGCCTTAATCCGCTTCTGTAGATTAACCTCTTGTCTGACTTGTGTTTTGAGCGAATTCGTCCCGATAATTGACTTTTTCGAATTTGGTCGGGGCCGACAATCGTAAATATTAAGATAGTGGCTATCCGTACGGTTACCGGATCAATATACCGACATTCTATCTGTACGCAGTGCCCCTATTTGGTCAGTTTAGGTCACATGATAGGTCAGTCATCGGCCAGTTTAGGTCACATGATAGGTCAGTCATTGGCCAGTGACTAAACCTAACCCTTCACCTAACCCTAAAAATTGTTGCGATATTGGGTTATAACCCGAACCCTAACACGCTATGTATTTCAGTAAATGTAACAATAACACCGGGGGGTGTCCGTACGGCAACCGTACAAATTACACTTTCAATTAATAAACGCGTTCAACATTATTGACTAAAATGTTCATGAATGTGGGAAAAACCGACAAAATGTGGACAATCAAGAAACAAATTGAATCGGTAGAATACTAATATTACTGGGGATTCTTTCAATGGGATTTTTCCATCAAATAGAATATCAAGTCTGCCAAATTTGCCTCCTCTCATTTGTCCTCTTTCATGTTTTTCAGTTATTATTGTTTCTTCTTTGTTTTTTGTTGGATCACATTTGATCGGACAAGAGTCTAGATCTGTAATTGGACCATCTTTGCTTAAACAAAACCAACACATTTGAATAGACGCGTATGAAACAATGAGGGCAATCGCGTCGAGTTTCTCCACCTTCATTGATTAGTGAAGTGTAGCTGAAAGCTTCACCTCCTCTCACAGCGTCCTCCTTTTACTCAACATGGCACTAGCATTAGCCTCTTTAGCTGCGTCAGCTTCCTTATTTCCTCCTCTCCCATTAGCCCGACTTTAACCAATGGAAACGTCGGCTGTAGGATTCAATGGACGCGAACAAACAGCCAATTACCCCCAAAGCGTCCTAAGGAGGACGCTCTTTGTCCGATGCAGTCTCTGCTGACCATGGAGGGTGATGAAGTGAGGAAATAAGCTGTCATACATTTGCAGTGGCAGCAGTTATTGCAGCCTTGGATCAATCTGTGAATGATTGCTTGGTTTTGGAGTGAAACACATGCATCGTCTTTCATCTACAGGAGCAGCACAGAGGGATTATTGGGAGAAAATAATTATCAGAAACGTGTTTTAGCTCAATATAAATACAACTAATGGTGGTTAGAGTTAGCCTGAACCCTTTTTTAAGGTTTATACAATTAGAGCGATAAATACTGTAAATAAATGAACAAACGATTGAATAAAGGAATATATAATAATACAAGATACACCCGTACAGATTACATTTTGTTTTGAGGACTTTCAGGATTTATAAAAACAGAAATTGATTAAAAACCTTTTCAAATTTACAATTTTTGTTTGTTTTGTGTGTTTTTTTGTTGGTTTTTTGTGTATTGTCAGTTTTTGTTGTTGTTTTGTGTTGTCTTGTGTATTTTTGTCTGTTGTACTCGTGTTTTCTTTTGTGTTTTGTTGTTTTGCGAGTTTTTGTTGTGTGTTAATATTTTCCTATTGTGTTTTCATTTATTAATTTTGTTGTTGTTTTTTTGTTGATGTTGTCTTGTTTGTTTTCATCTTTCCTGAGTACTGTTTTCTTGAGTTATTGTCCACATGTGTTTTTGTGTGTTGTTGTTTTGCATTTTTTGTTGTTGTTTTGTATGTTGTTGTTGCCCTTGTGTTATTTGTCTTGTTTGTATATCTTGTCGTTTTTAGCGAGTTTCCGCCATTGTTCTGTGTGTTATTGATGTTTCCTGTATTTTTGTATAGTTTGAGTCATTGTGTATTTGTTTGGGGCCTGAGGGCCACATGTGGCCCGCGTGCCACTAGTTGCGTGCCTCTGATTTGGCGCAACTTTTGTAACGGGCTAAAACTTGTGTTTTAGTGAATCGAAATGTTAAGAACTTGTTGCTGTGCCACATGTCTCAGGTCTCAGCATCCATGCACTGCTATAGAAGAAGACAAACAGAGGGTGGAGCTTAGATTACTTAAAAGCTCTTGTGCCGTTAATTGCAGTAAAGTTGGGGCATGAGCATGTAAGTGGCATTTAACGCTACCGATGGTAGCATGTGGTAGTTGTTAGCCTTCGGGCCCACGACGCAGCCATATGGAGTCAAACATTGTCAGGATGACGGCAAGCTAAAACATGCAGGGGCCGAGGTCATGGCTCAGTGTGATTGGATGGGGCCAAAATTCTTGGCGGGAGGGCAAAGGAAAAAGTAAAATTAAATATAAAGACCGTCTCGAGATTTGCGCCAACCATGTGTCTAACATACAATAATGCAAAAATGATTTGTCACATAATTGATAATTTTTACTACAAAAAATTGCGTCAACGTGTCCTTAACGTCCACCGTCCCGAATTTGTGTTAAAATGTTCTCACTCATTCAGGGATTAAGTGCTTCTCAAATACAGCATCATGTCACACGTATCATATACCATATAAACCATCACAGCAAACAGTCAATTATTTTGTCAAACTTGAAAAAAAAAAAAAAAAAAATGGCAAAATAACCAAGCCAGTCTTTCTCACCTTTAAAGCGACGCCATGTTTTAATGAATCTGGTCTCAAAATCTTCCTTAAATATTCAAAAACTCAATGAATCCAATTATTTAGTCTAAAACACAGTAAAACTGCTGTAAAAAAAAATAAATGTAACGTCCTATTTACAAGAAGAAAGCAGCTCCTACTTTAGCTCTTCGAGGCTGACGCTGTCATTAAAAATCCTATTTTTTGAGATGAATGTTGTAAATTCATGATAAAATCACAACGGCGGCTGCTTTCTGCTTAATTTTTGTTGCAGTACCATACATGAACTGCTGGGAGCAGTGTTGCTCCACCATTTACATTGTGAAGAAGAATTGCGCAACAGAAGAAAAACCAACCTAAAGTCTCAAAAGTTTGGGACTATTTCACTGAAAACTTACTACACACCTGAGGTAGAACAACAAATTGATTCATATATATTTTGTACAGTCACTGTGTTTCATGACACGTCGAATATTTATATATTATGTGCATTATGTTAACATTTTGACCACTGGGGAGGGGTGGGGGGGGGATGCTGCCCCCCCAAACTCTGCGTATGGTCCGGGACTGCAAGTAACACATTTCCCATTTCTACTAGCTCGCTCTCGCCAATTATCGACCACACACAGGTATTGGTGAGGTAATTTCACAAGTCATCCACAGCTCAGTGCGCTCGAAAAAGAAGAAAAAAAAAAAGAAAAGAAAGAAAGACGCATGAATAATGTATACACATTCTAATGGTGAGCACCTAAAAGCCTTGGCACAATTACTGCCAGGAAAGGAGAGAGTGAGGGAGGTGAAATAACTGGAAGGTTTCCCAGAATGACTTCTGCACCATTGAAATATTGTTCCCCCAATGCTTTGAAAAAACACGGCCGCATCCTAAATCGAACACAAGCAAGATTAAAAAGAGCCATCCCCCCCCCCCCCGATCTCCCACCCTCTGTCTTAATGTGATGAGGGACGTACAGAAGCTTTCCTGTAGGAAGTCGATTGCGTTGCCTTTTGGAGCAAATCAATACAGCTTTGTCATTTATTGTTGTTGTAATTGTGTGTGTTATTGGTGTTGTCTTGTGTTATTGTGCGTTTTCATTTTGTAAGTTTTTGTTGTTCTCATGTTTTTTTTTCTGTTTTGTTGTTTTGCGAGTTTTTGTTGCTTTGTGTGTTATTGGTGTCGTTTTGTGAGTTTTCCTTGTTGTTTTGTGTGTTATTCTTGTCTCTTGTGCTTTTGTGTAAGTATTTCCTGTTATTTTGTGTTATTATTTTCCTCTTGTAATTTTGTGTGTTTTCATTTTGTAAGTTTTTGTTGTTGTTTAGTAAGTTTTTGTTGTTCTCTGTGTTGTTGCTGTATTTTTTTGGGGGGGGCTTTGTTGTTGTGAGTTTTTCTTGATTGTTTTTGTGTCATTGTTGTTCTCTTGTGTTTTTGTGTGTACATTTTTGTTGTACTTTTGTGTGTTGTTGTTTTCCTCATGTATTTGTTAGTAAGTTTTTGTTGTTGTTTAATAATGTTTTGTTGTTGTTTAGTAAGATTTTGTTGTTCTCTGTGTTGCTGTTGTACTCGTGTTTTATTGTGTTTTGTCGTTTTGTGAGTTTCTCTTGTTGATTTTGTGTGTTATTGTTGTCCTTGCGTTTTTGTGTTTTCATTTTGTAAGTTCTTGTTTTTCTCTGTTGTTCTTGTGTTTTTTTTTTTTTTTTTGTGTTGTGTTGTGAGTTTTTCTTGTTGTTTTGTGCATTACCATTGTCCTCCTCTGTGTGTTTTTGTGTTTTGTGAGTTTGTCTTGATATTTTTTTTTGTGTTATTGTTGTTGTTTCCTGTATTTTTGCATCATTTTGAGTCCTTGTGTATTTGTATAGACAAAAAACCAATAAAGTGAACATATATGATCCTTTTTTTTTCTTCCAAACTGCTTTAAATGTGTATTTATGTGAAAGGAGTATATAATTTGGACTTTCAAATCCAAACTTATGGCAGTCGGTTAAGTTGGCGTCACAACTTAGTGAGCGTGGAAGATTACAAGTTAAGTTGCGTTTTTATGTGCATACTGAAGTGCTTTAGCCCAAGTCAGCGCGAATTGGGAGTTAAATGAAGAGTGAGAGGAGGCCTCTGCTGTTATTTAGAGACAATAAAAACATCTGATTCACAGGGGCAGCAGCAGAAGAAGATGAAAAATAAAGCTCACATTTCAGTGTTATCATCATCTGCTGCACAGGAGGCGCTTGGCCTTCCTTTTTTGCTACGATGATGCTTTGACTTCATTCCCTTTATTTTTTCATCTATCTGTAAATGCCTCCAGCGTTTTCTGTCTGGATCACAAACTGCGTGTCCATTTTTCTTAGCTACGGCAGCGAGATTACCGCGCAGCAGTGCCGAGTCGTGCACATTTTGGAGAGTTTTAAAAATGGATTGGAGATTTTTTTTTTCTTTCTTTTTTTAAGAAGCTGCCACGCATATATATATATATATATATTTAAAAAAAAAAAAAAACAGAGGGGAAGGTTTCAGGCTTTAAAGCTTTTCTTTACCTTTGACGAATAAAAAAACATAGCCTGTTAAAAAATTACAAGAATAACAAGAGTAGGAGAACGAAACTAGAAAAAGAAGAAGTAGAAGAAGACGAGAGTAGTAGTAGAAGAAGAAGAAGAATGAGAGGAAGAAGAGTGTTTCTGTGGGTGTTTTGTAAGTAATTTTGTCTGTTTTTGTTCTTACAGTGTTTATTTTTTTTTCATTTTGTGTTGTTTTTTGTGTGTGTTGCGAGTCATTTTGTGTATTTCTATGGTCAATTTATGTATATTTTCTCATTGTGTGTGTTTCAGTGGCTGTGAGTGTTTAAATTGGTTGTCATTCTGTATTTTTTCTGTTCTTTTTGTTTGTTTTTGGAATTGTTCTGTGTTTTTTTGCTGTTGTTTTGTGTGTTATGGGTCATTGTGTGCATTTTGTTGTCATTTTATGTCTTTGGAGTTTTTGTGTAATCTTGTTGTCATTTTGTACATTTTGTTATTTCCTGTTATTTTTTTCATGATCATTATGTTTATTGTATGTTTTTTGGAGTAATTTTGTGTATATTTTTGCAAATGAATAATTTGTTGTCATTTTGGGCCTGTACTACAAAACTGGATGAGTATATTCTGATATCAGCTTCACATAACCAAACATTCTCCGTCAGAGAGCCCCTGTCCTACAAAGCAGGATATAATTACGTTCACTTAAGCCAGGTGATTTCAGAGCACGCTGCCGTGACAGGGGAGGAGATTCAGCATCCGACCAATCACAAACACTAAAAACTGTGGAGAGCAATTTAAGTCACGATTGAGGAATATATCTATATAAATATGAAGAATTTAAATTCATAATTCTTACCAAAAAGAACCCTGTTGCTACAGAAGAAGTTAGCCAGTGTCGTAGGACACCACACAACAAATAAATTCCAGAATTTAGCGCAATAAGAGGAAATCCAGCTTCACAGCACAGGCCCTTTGCGTCTTTGGAGTCATTTTGAGTATATTTTGAGTTATTTAGTGTGTTGACTTTGGGGACTGCACAAAATTGTGGCTATTTTTCCTTTTGTGATGTTATTGTTTTTTTTCAGGCGTCTGTGCTTTGCACCGTGTGTTTGTTTGGCTCTCTCTTTTTGATATCTTGCATTTCGAGCCACAATCTCATGTATTTGTGTGGAGTCCATCGTGCTCCCCTGACTGGTCGTGTTGTTCATTGGCGGGAAACATGGCGACGCCTTGTCACAGATGGCACGTTTATGCTCGTCGCTTCAACCCCTGTGGTCTCTGCAGTCATGGTTTTGCCGTTGCAAAAAGGGAAGCGATTGTGTGGCGTGTGAATAAAAAAGCTCCTCCTAATCTTTCATCCAATCTGCAGAAAATCAAGATCAGAGCCACTGAACCAAATCTTTGTTTTCACTACTCCCCTCAGTGCTGCTCGGGAGTGCAGCTGTCAGGGATGAACACAGAGAGAGGGAGAGGTGTGCACTGAAAGTGGAGGAAGAAGACGGACATGGAGAAACACGATGAGAAGGAAAGGAATGACCAGGGAGGGAAGTTTATGTAACATATATATGAAATATCGGTTCAAGCGGGCGTGTCTCACCCGTGGGGGATACGACTCCCGCACGTTCATAAAAACAAAAATTCATCCCTCTCACTTTTTACGGAGGAATTAATTGTTGAAAATGTTTGAATCCAGTTAGACTGATTGAATGCTGATCAAGCCAATCACAGCTAGCTATTTAACGAAGCTGCCGTTGTGAGAAGGTAAACAACGAGTGAAGAGTGATGAGTAAAGTGTCAGTAAAGTGACCAAAATTAGTAACGGATTTGCATAAAATGGTCCAAACGTGGCAAGAAAAAAATTAAAACTTACTAAAATGGGCCAAAATCAGTCAAGAGTGGTAAAATTATTTACAAAAAAGAGAAAACAGGTGGTATGTAATGGATATAAGTAGCTAACATGTGGCAAACAATAGTGAAAAGGGGCAAAAATGAGGAATAAAAAAAAGACAAAATGTAGGGAAAAAAGTGTTATTTATTGGGCAAAAGGTAGCTTATTTGGATGAAAAGCGGCAAAAAATGGTTAAAGAATCAACAAAAACTAAGAAAAATATACTTAACGAGAATATTTGCATTTCCTGAAGAAAATGTAATGCATTTGAATTAGCCTATCATTAGCATTAGCCTAGTGTTGCCATTAATCTAGCGTCATCATGAGTATAGCATTAGCCAAGCATTAGCTTATCGTTAGCATTAACTTAGTATTAGCATTAGCCTAGCATTAACGTTAGCCCAGCAATAACCTAGCAGTAGCATTAGCTTAACAATAACATTAGCATTAGCCTAGCATTAATGTTAGCCCAGCAATAACCTAGCAGTAGCATTAGCTTAACAATAACATTAGCATTAGCCTAGCATTAACCTTAGCGTTAGCATTGACCTTGTATTAGCTTAGTGTTAGCCATAGTCTAGCGTTAGCATTAACCTAGCTTTAGCTAAGCATTAACCTAGAGATAGCTGAACATTAGCAATAAAGTTGAAAAAGGTTGAAATAGTTGAAATTTCCAATCTATCTATAAAATATATGAAAACACAAAAGTTATCACTCATTCCATCATTAGTTGTTCTTTCATAGAATTCTGAGTAAAATGATGTAGTCGGACAAAGGATTCAGAAAAAAGAGAAAGGGGAACTTGAGCCAATAAAAGCTTGAGAAGCACTGCCTTAGAACACCCTCACTTTAAAAACCGCTGCTCCACCTCTGGCTAGAAGAGATGCACAGAAGGTAAAGGGAGGAGCGTAGGAAGGAGAATTAGGGGGAATCCTCTACAGCCAGATGGTGCCACCAGGCTGCGAATGGTGTCGTCTGTGCACCAATGCACTTTTGCTGTGATTAAAAAAAGCGAGGCAAGGGTGGATGCATATGCAGACGTGATCCACAGCACATGCTCAGCAGCAAATCCTCGGCTGACGAGGGGAGCCCAAAAAAAAAAAAAAAAAAGGAGCTGACAGCTACCAAAAAAGTAGCAGATAAGCTAGAGGGGCAAATTAAAGTCTTATCCTGCATTGAGAAGTCCAGCTGTCGGCTAAACCCAGACTCCCTTTTGGCCTCTAAAGACCCATTTAATGATAGCGGGTCTTATTATACATACATCATGATGCACAAACGCTGAAGTTGGAAAACTTCATTTTTAGGGTTTTAAAACTAATATGAGAGTGTTTGATGTTTCCCTGACCCGGCACATGCACTTGATTGCAATTAGCATGACTTTCTGCAACGCTACATGATGATGCAATCATTAGATTCTTAAATTGAATTTCCCCCAATTCTGTGATTAAGCATTCAGAGAGTAGATCATCATTAACAGCCATGGTTGAACGTAAATTAATCTGAAACCAAGCAGATTACACTCAGAGGGGAGGATTCACTAAGATCTCAAATAACGGGTGGTAAACCATTTGCTTCCCTAAATCCTTTTGTGACGCAGTTTCCTCACCTGCTGCGCAGAATTGCAGCAATGATTAGTGCACGTACAGAACTGGTGCAGACCGCCCTTATTTAAATGAGCGTTTTGTATGTGTTGTGTTGAACATGGAGGGTGAACATGAGTGCACGGGAGCGAAAATAAAAATGTGAAGCAGCAGAATTGGAGGTGTTAGTAGAGGAAAAAAAGATAGATATTCTTTATTCATCCTGCAGTGGAGATATGTGCATGGATGTGACTGTGAGTGTTTTGGGACGTGAAGTCCCGTAGATGGAAGCATGAAAGTGTTTTTTAATTAATTTCATTTATTTAGACAACTGTTCCTTAGGAATAAAACTTTGATCTCCTGACAAAGTGATCAGCAGATGCCTCTCATGAAGACTGGCAGTTGAAACACAAGATCAAAGTAGATTTCCAAAGGAACAGTTGTCTGAATAAATTCAGAATTCAAAAAGAAGACAGGAAGATTTTTGCTGGAATTGTTTTTACTTCATTTTTACTTTTCCGACAGTGTTAATAAACCAACTCTAAATAAATCATTTAAATGATTTTGACTTGTATGTAGTCCCCTTTTGGTAAAGCAAGCATATCTGTCCATGTTCAAAGATATTTGAAGGTAAACTGATTCACAGTTTATCTCTGTTGATCTTCATTTGTAAAGCCAAGCTAATTTTATTTATTGGTTGAACCCTCCTGGTTATAACTTTTCCCATTAGCCATTACATTTAGTATTGCTATCGAAATTGACCAGAATATAACAAGACGTGGCAATTGTCTTGCTGCCTATTAATTTTCCCATATGACGGGTCACCTTAGTCATCATCAGAACAGTTCCCCCCCCTGAGAAATTAGTCAGGAGCCGTCCCTGCAACTGAAGAGTAGTTATCTCAAAGAAACAAAATGGACTTGAGCCTTAAGCTAAACCAAATAAAAAAAGGGAGTGTCCAAAAACTAACCTACCAAGATGACAAAATTCTAAAACCTGAGAAAAAAAAAAGATGAAAAAATGAGACTACCAACAAACTTACAATGTGCTGAGCAGGAAAACACAAGATCACTAGCTTTATGTCTGCTGCTCCCGTTTACCCAAGTCCCCCTCCCCCTCTCCCTGTTGGCCATTCAGGTGTTCACCGGAGAGAAGAAGAGGAAAGGGCTGAGAGAACAGAATAAGGCACTGCCTATAATGTATCATTTAGCTGCTGATAAGAGAGAATGGGAAACAGTTATGGAATGCAAGCTGAGCCTTGATCACCCTGTAGCTGGCCACCGTTGATGAGGGTGTCTAGTGTTTAAATGGCAGAAACATCTAATGATTCAAAGGAACACTACTGATGTGTTCCAGATTTACATCCTTTCCATATCTGAAACAGCCCTCACGCCACACTCAAATGGTAAATCTGATGTTACTACTATCTTTTGGCACAAAGGACAGTTTGACATGCCGTCTTGTGTTTAATGATTCTGACCTAATCCAACAGTAAACAGCTGGTCCTAAATCTTAGAAAAGTCTTATTGGTTTTTTTTATTTGTGTTTCATTTATTCGCACCGAATTGGATAAAAGAGCTTTTTTTTGTTCATTCTGAGCTTTCTTTTTAAATGTGTTCCAAACAAAATCAAAAGAACAATTCCTTGACTTGTAGCCATGAAAAGAGGTTCTTAGTTTCAATCGGATTTTTTGGTAAAATAATAAAGGTAAAAACAACAACCCAAAATACAACTAAGAAAAATCAGAAGTTGTTAAATGATAATAAAATGTTAAAAACTCATTAATACTCTTCCTTCCTGCAGAGCTGCAAATTTACTCTTTGGAATAATCCACATAAAGCACAACACACAAAACGCTAAAATCGAAGCGTATATTTAAAAAAGAGAATGTTATAATTTCACAGTTTTCACCTGGTGAGCAGCTGCAGCCGAAGGCCAGAAAGTAATTCGTGAAGTGAGTCATTTGATCCCGCGCTCCTCTTCCTTCTCATTTTTCTCGTCTGCCCTTTGCCTAAATTGGACTTTCATGAACAGTGGCAGCGTCTGCGCTGGTGGAGGTGGAGGTGCCCTGCTGGCTCACAATACACTTTGTTTGTTTCTTCCACTGCCAGTGGCTCACAACCACACATTGACTAACTCAATTTCATAGCAGCAGACACGCAGAAAGAAGGGCCAGACAACAAAAATGTCTATATTGAAACACAAGCAGTTTCAAAGAAGATGCTTCGTTTACGGACATAAAAGGAAACAAATATGCCTTTAAAAATCACATAAAATGCCCTCTTTTCAAGTTTAAATCAGTGGTTTTTAACTAGTACGGCTCTAATAATAATAAAAAGCTGTGGCACAAACCATGGAAAATGCTAAAAATCTCAAATTCATTGGTTCATACAAAAGAAAAAAGAGTAAAGCAGAAATTTTAATTAAAACAAGAATGTTATTTAGAAAATACAGAATAGCATCAAGGGAACACATGATGCGGTTCAACTACACGTTTGCAACTTTCATTTTGATTATATAAAGGTTTACAGATTAAATTGCTGTATTTAGATAGGTTTGGTTCTTATTTTAAATTGTGCTATACATTTATACTCAATTACTAAGTTTATACCTTCAAATTAAAAGCAATATACGTTTTTGTTCTTTTATTTATTCATTTTATAATTTTTTTTTTTGCTAGTCTGTAACCCACTTTTGGGTTCGAACCCATAGGTTAAGAACCTCTGCTTTAAACTTAGCATTAAATGTAATGCCTTAAAATGCCACAAATTTAGCACAAGTATTTTTCAAACACCCAAAAATAACAACCAAAAAACCTCCCAAACTGCTTTAAAAAATACTTATATTTCATTAAACAAGTCGGTAAATGTGTAGCAAGCATTTGGAAAACATAAAACGAGGGACTTTTAGTGTGCAAAATCTAAGGCAATACAATCTTGCGCATTGAAATCTCGCAAGACTGAGCGATCACGATTTTGCTCGATGTGGCAATGTTTAAGCCAACGGTTTTGACTTTTGAAGCATTAAAAAAACAATTAGTTACAAGATTTATCTGAACCTCAACCGTATTAAGCATTTATACGCTGTCAGTATTTACATGAAACCATTGAAAGCCATGGAAATAACTTTAAATTTGAAACAAAAACTTGGAGGCATTTCCAATGTGCCAGTTGGATACCAGTTGACAAAGATATTTTCCACTCATGGCAGTGATCAGCATTGATTCCTTCTGGCTGTGTGCCACCAAGGTATTTCTACATTAATTGACATCGCAGCTATGGATTTTTAAAGGTTTAGAGCAAAACAATTAACATTTCATTGATGCCGACCCTCCATAACATCAAGATCACTGGCAGAAAAAGGAAAATAGCTCTTCAAAACAGCACCTGTTACTCAGTGGGATACATTTGGCTGGAGGGAGAAATCATGTCAGCAAAGTTTAGAAAAACTGGCAAGAATTTAGCAAGTCTGTCAAAAGGCAAACAGTGATGAAGAGATGGAAGGTGCGTTTAGTATATTTTACTTGAAGTGGAAGGAAGAAAAAGAGACGACCTGAAAGACTCAAAAAGACTGATAATCTTCCCTCTTTTTACGATCACAATGCGCTTTTGGAGTTGCTTTAAACTGGCAGAAGAAGCTGATGCCATGAGATGCATTGGATAATGTTTCTAAAGTAGAGCACTTCTCAAAAAGGAAAAAGAAAACAAAGAACAAAATTTGAAATATTTGATGATCGAACCATATCTCAACAAGTGCCTGCACCGCCTTGTTTCTCTACATCCGTCCACGCGCCACTTCCTAACTCTCTACATTGTTGTTTTGTCTTGTGAGCAGTTCTTCTTCCGACCCAAAATACCCGGCTCTCGACATCACATTTGTTTCATTTTCTATGATTGTTTCGAACGGCGCTAGGACATTTGCTTTCCAGACAAATGCCTACTCCAAAATTTGAAAAAGGGACAATTGCCTATCACCAACATATTGTACCAAGTACTTGGACTTATCAGGTTAGGTGCATTGATTATTTATCCTCGATGAAACCCCCTGAACGGTTCTGGACTGTTCAGTTTGGTATGTGGAGTCAAAGGCAGGGTACGAGCCGACACATGTTACTCTGGTTTCTCTGTTCCACACATCGTTCATGTCAGAGTTAGTAAATATTTCAGTAGGCATATTTTAGCGGGAGGCTAAAATATTTTTTAACTTTTTCAAATTTCAGGTCGTGCACATATCCAGTGAGCAACAGTCTGGTGGGTAAAAGTCCGTGCCAGAGTTGGATTGCATGTTCATATCTTGCCGGATATTCTGGGGGAAAGGAACCCTGGTGTCATTAACGTAAGCTAACACGGACTGAACTGAATGCTCTCTCAATCACAAGTTATGAGAGCAAAGTTTAGTAAGTTCACCTTTAAAGAACATGAAATTATCAATATAACTTAATTCAACTTTAATATTTATCAAAGGTGTAAGAAAAAAATTTGATTTTTTGATATATCGCAATATTTCACCACGCGGTCATGTTTTTTAACGAAAAAAAAAACGTAAAATCCTGATCACTAGGTGTCAGTGAACCACATCCGACCTTGTTTAACTACTTCACTTTGCAATGCAATTTAGCTTGGAATTTGGACATACTGGGCACTTTTTTAGGTGTGGTTACTATTTATTTATTTTTTTTTTCATTTATGTTTTTTAAGAATTTAAGAACCTTACAGAATCACAATCGATTGTAGAGGCAAAAGTTTAACTTTTTTTCTTTTTTTATTAAACGTGATTTGACAGTTTGATAAACATACCACTTGTTTTTGATATTGGCACTTGTATTACAGTTAGTTACCATTTACTTGTTCTCGCAAGTAAAAATATCGTACCATTTTGTACTTGTAAAGGTCACAATGTATATCTTATTGTTTAGTGTCGGGATATATCGTATCGTGACATGCAAATCGTGAAGCGCATCGTATTGTCAGATTCATGGCAATGCATAGCCCTAACATCTGTATAGTACCACATCTCAGACATTGTGTCCTTCATGAAACACTGACTTCTCCAGGCAGCTGGTGACTTTATTTGTGCAACTTCTTGCAAAAAAGCTAACTTGCTAACTTTCACATAGCATCAGTGCCATTGTTTCACAGTTAGAGGAAATATATGGAATTAGGAATGTCACACTGGGTTCTTCGTTCGTCCCCCCACCCCCCGCCTTTCTCTCCAGGTATTATGGTGGTGGTGGCTCACCGTTGCAGCCCTAGAAATGGCCCTGTCAGGACTCTGGGAAATGTCGATGTGCAGATAATGACACGTTGAAAGGCCTGAACCACGGGCTTGTCACCTGCTGGTAATTGGTTCCTGCACCAGTTTATTGTCTCCAGCTGCACTGCTCATCACCAATATTCCTATTTTAGTAACAGAGGAAGAGCAAGAGGGAGCGAGCGGAGGAGACAAAGATAAATATGAACGTTTCTCGAGTGCCTGTGTGTACATGTGTGCATTTGGTTTGGCTTTGCGGCAGGTGCACTATAGCTGTTGAGTGTATGCCTGTTTGTGCTTGTTAGTTTTAATTTGGCACTTCCTTTCCGGGGTGGCTGCAGAAAATTAACACCAAGAATGAAACTGTTGTTGAAGCTTTTTTTTAAAAAAAAAAAAAAAAACGCAAGGGAACACAACATCTTAAGTAAAAGTCGAGACAAAAGCTCCCGATGTGTCATTTTATGAAATTGACGGATGAGTAAACAAGGTAGCAGAATGTGTTTTTAACAAGTGAAAATTGTATAGCTGTTGATTGTAATTACACCATGTGTAACTGTTAGTGGAAATGGGGTGGCCAACACGGGAAAGACAGGTAGTGTTGGGTGGCCATGGATGTTGTCCATGGACTTGACCAACAACAAATCAGATTAAAAGATGGGCTGCGTCAGAATAGTCCATCATATCTCCTTTCCTATCCACTTTTCCTTAACCCCCGTGGATGACATCACAGGGTTAAAGAAAGGTGTTACGAGAGTTCCGAAAGGAGTTAGGGAAAGGCCGTTGTTTTGACAATCAGACACACTTCCACTAGGTGACGTAGTAAGACGGTGACGAAGGTTAGTGACCTCTGCCGTGCTGAAAAAAACTACACATTTCTGAAAGTTGACTACTCAAAGCGCCTTTAACACTTAAGGCTAAAAGAAGTTATAAAGGAAGCATTGTCTCTTTTCCTTAGCTTTTAGAGAATTGGAATGCTCCTTATCATGGCCGCCACTTCAGTACTTCCTGGGGTTAAGGAAAACTGGATAGGAAAGGAGATAAGAGGGACTATTCAGTTGCATACAAAGTCATGGTCTAAATTTGACTTTTCAGGACATTGATGCACACATTTGATGAGAAAGAATTTGACTGGCAGGACCTTTACTTGACCAATAGATTTACAAATGTGATCCCTTCGAGAAAAAATAAATAGTAGTAAACCTATGAACTTTATGGAACACCTTACTAGAAAAGTTCAAGTTTTTCATATCTTGAATAGGTAAGATGTATATAACTTTAAATTTAACCCAACGACGTAGGAATGGAATGACTAATGATGTGCGTGTAAAGGCAGGCCATCATCTTCTCTGGACATCTTATCTTTTCAAAGTTTGCTTGAGCAAAGTAACCCCAGCAAACTTCAGCCTGTTTTAATATTTCAAACCTCCATCAATCGTCTTTTGGCACTGAGCAGAGTGCTGTGAGCTCAGGAGGAGACCCACACTGACTCACATGTAATCTGCAGTGAGAAACTCTGTCAAGTTTTCATTTTTCCCAACTAAAGACTGAAGAGCCTTTATGGATCCAGGAGTGAATGTGTGTTGATGAAACCAAAGGCGTTTCTGGCAATAGGCGGAATACACTTATTGAAATCGTTGGGCTCCGATGTGGGACGTCAGTTGACAGGTGTGATTGACAGATATCCATTATTCCCATTAGAGAGGCTACTCAGGGAAAACAACATACTGCCATTAGAAAAAAATATCTATGTAGGATGGAAAAATACAAGAAGAAGAAAACTACAAAGGAATAAACTGTCTCAAGATAAAGGCAAGGTGTTAGATTGGGGATTTGTCGAGGAAGGAGGCGTGATGTAGAGCTATTTTGGCTAGCCCTGTGTTGATGCTAGTTAGCAAGGATTAGCATGCTTGCTCATATTCCTAGCTTTAGACTGTGTTCGTAATTCGAATGAGTTCATACGGTCTACTATAAGTATGATTAGGATGATGAGCGTTCCCACTGAAGTAGACTTCAAAGTTTCCTATGATTCATTTTTAACCTAAAACGGCAAAAATCGGAAGCACGCTGAGGCTAAATATCTACGTTGATTCGCCACTTTTGAAAGTTCTGAAAAAAGTTTAAGTGAGAAAGTGAGTAAGTAAAATGTTAACGTGGTCATTTGATCCATAAAACTCGCGTATACAGATTTCATTCCCACCATTATGTTACTGACTAAACTGCTGGTTAACTTCAAAACAAGAGCTCTATTTACAAAAGAGTTCAAAACTGAGAAGAGAAGAAGAGATGCTTTTGTTTTGTAGAGGGGATGTTTGATTCTTAGCTTGAAGCCGGTCACAGGATGATTTTACGTTCTACTCGCAATGCATCATGGGTCGGTTGAGTAAAATGTCTTGAGATGGTATACATTTGGGTATTTATCACGTACTCAATCTTTTCACACTATCTTACGTGAATGCACTACATACTAATTTTGACGTCAAACTTAGTATGAGTAGTTCTTTTGCATACGATTTCAAACACAGCCTTAGTGTTTGCATTATGAAAGTTCGCTAACATAAAATTCATTAAACTGCCTCTTTCCTTTACCTCCTCAACATCTCTGTTACAGTACTAAAAAAAAAAAAAAAAAATGTGAAAAGAATTTACATTTAAAACATTTAGAAAACTCCAAAACTATATCATTCAAGGCTAGCACTATACCTGTCGCTATGTTTAATTTAGCTAATTGGACTCCTGTTGTATAAGCACACAAAAACCGATGGTTCTAAACAGATTAAAAGGTTATTCTCCTATTTTTAGGTAATTAACAGAAGCTTAAAAGGAATAAATGGTTTGCTGAAACCTTTGACAAACAGAAACAAAAAAAGCCATGAAAGCAATTACCTCCTAAAGACCTGTGAACAGCACAAAATGGACTAAGTGGATTATCTCCTGGAAGACATTGAATTTCTACTCATAACCAATAAGAAAACTTTAGGGCTTTACGAAGGCATCATCCAAAAGATTTACTCTCCTAAGACAACTTATTACGTTTACTGCTTTCTCGGAGCTTCTTAGTTGTACTCTACCTTAGAGTCCTGCGGGTCAGGAGCAAACTATTCAGACTGGAAACAAGCAGTCGATATTAAATGTCATTATTGAGTGGTACACACACAAGCTCAGTGGCCTCGGTTCACCTGGGGAGTGCTCAAGTTTCTCTCATTCATCTTGACCTTGCAGTCAGCGTGTGTCTCCATCCAAGGCTCAGGAGATGGTGGCAGTTCACTGGTTTTGTCACAGGATGGTCCAGCTGATGATTTATCAGGCAGCCCTCTATTAATTTTTCAAACCCAAATGATGGTCATGAATCATGCTTTATGCTGACCGCCCCCTTTCCTGACCAATGTTGACCTTTGCATACACTTTGAATGGCTAATTTGCAAATGCCTTCTAAAACTTCCCCCTCACCTTAAGACTGTGACTTTGATGAGTTTGGACAGATTTTAAAGTTATTGAGGAAGTGTAAAGAAGCATAATGGCCCAGGAGTTACATCTGTTTCACATTCTGCTAAACACTGTAAAATATATGTTTTTGAATGTAGAGGTTGATACTTCATCTCAGCCAATGACAACATGGCAACTTCAACCCATAGAGAACAGTCACTCTTACATTTTTACAACAAAATATGCCAAATTAAAATACTAGTCTATATTTTCTTAAAATGCATTTTCAAAACAATACCATAAGTGGAAAACTATTGTTATTGGGTTTTTTTGGGTTTAATCACACATCTTATCTGAATAATTGAAATGTTTGTGGCTTTCGTTTTGTGCATGTTGTGTTTACGTTTAAAAAGATGGGTGTAAAACCCAAAAACTACATGGAAATAGAGTCAGATCCATTTACTATAGGAGGAGCCTATTTTCAATCAGGTTCAGGGCTTTTCTTCTCCTCCCTCAGGTTGCATAAAATTACTACATCTAAAAAAAAAAATATTACATAGACAAATCAGCACTTTACAACATGTTTCTCTATAAATCTCTCGAAAAGACTAAAATGTCAAGAGTTGGACAATAATCAACAAAAAAAAAACACTACTTCATTCCTAAATACATTTGTTTACAGTAGAAAAAAATGGGCTTGGGGTTTAGTTGCACTTTAAATATTTCATAGCGTACTCCAATATATTGGTTAATGTGTCAAATTCCACTTTCTCATACCAAATTCAAATTTTAAAGTTGATATTATTACTTGAAATAATTGTTCAGCATTAGCGAAATGCAGCTTTGCAGACGGTTTCAAATTAGAAGTTGATAAAATACAGGATAATACTGTTCAGGTTTTGTTTAAGTACTGGACTAGTTTCATATTTATGCTTTATACTTGCGAAAATGCTGCCCTGTTTTTCAGTCACCATGAAACTCATTATGCTGGCATTGGCTGGTGAAACTTTTACGCACATGTATTACGATGCAGTGTAAGAATCAACCACTAATGTGCATCGCTGTGTTGTGCAGAAAAACCAAACTCGCTGATAATAGAAACACAATTATGTGAGATTTTGGTTAAATTAATTTTGAATAAAACTGGATTAAAAATGTACTTAAAAAAAACATTGTGGTTGTTCTAACTTGTTTTATTAGTAAGGCATAGTTGTGGAACTTGATTAGTTGTAAAGTGAAATTATTGATTTATCACAGTAGATCCTACATACAGTTTTTAATGTGAACCAGTGGTTCTCAAACTTTTATGACCCAAGTTTCTATCATTTCATTATCCAAGTACCGTCTTTGTCCGACAACAACATTTTACTCAGAATTCTATGAAAAAACAACTATAGAGTATTACGATTATACTGTAGAATGTATGATTGAATCCCATTGCAAATAAGTATTTAGTGTCGCCTGAATGGATTTATTTCCATAGTTTTTATCATTTCTCATCATCATCCTCTGCCTGGTGTAGGACCAAGACTGATCTTGTGTTTTTAGTTTGTGTTTTAATCAAGATCTTTTCCATCATCATTATAGATTAATATCATTTCTAACAAAAAATAAACATAAAAGCCCATATTTGTGTCATCGCATACCCGTATTTGAGAAACACTGGTGTAAACAATACATTTGTTTTGAAGAAAATGTTTACGAATAAAATAACGTGAATTTTTAAATAATAAATATGGTCTCAGATTGCTAAAGCTCTCAAGATAATGTAAGTATATTTAAAGGGGCAGTATTATGTTATTCCACATTTTGTAAAAAATCAGCTCCAAATGGGCAAGTTGGAATTTTCTAGTATTGTGTCGTCATAAAGCAGAAACTCCTCCTCCTCCTGACAATCCTGGCTCCTCCTACCCTATAAGAATGTAAGCTCCTCCCTCTCAAACTACCTCACAGGTAAAAGAAACATAGTGAATGCAGGTTGATATTACAGTTAAAATCACAGTTGATATATTTATGTTCAGTATATAGTATACACCGAAGAGAGATCACAATCAGTTTCACTTTTAGTAGCCGTTATATTGCCTTTATGGGATGATCTGACGTGTTTGACCCAATGTGACGCAGCACTTGGACAAAACAATGGACTATTGTCTTAAATGGCCTAGTTCTGTGGTCAGAAGAGGTGATGAGGAGAAGGAGGACTGTTAATGATTTACTGCTGCTGTTGCCTGTATGCATATGCATGAAGGCTCAAAAAACGGCCTGTTTTTACGAGCACTCTGAAAGTCACTTTTCAGAGGACTAAAACTCCAGAATACAGGCGAGTTTGGGAAAAATAACTTAAAAAATTATGTAGTTGGGGTTCTTAAAACAATTAGAGATGGGTGAAAAATAGAATACTGGACCTTTAAGAAGTAAAAGCTAGTGGTGAGACACAAAAGGTGTCTGAAGCCTAACCACAATAATAACAATGCCATATGATCGTGTCGAGAAAAGCGTGGCCGATTGGAGTGGTTGCACACCTTTCATCTTCACCATTCACAGCTGTTATGCTCTCCTCCTCTCTGATGATTGGATCTAAAAAGCTGTTCATGGCATTTGAAGCCAGAGCATGTCATTCCTCTTTAACAAGAGTTATAATATCTGTGATTCCAGAGGGCAGAAGAAAAAGGGTCAACCACCGCAAGTGGAAACGAGGGTTTGTGCACGACTAGCTCCCGATATGACGTGTTAACAGGGGTTTTGACGGCGATACCTGTTTTATCTCACACCATTTCATCTGTCATGTGAGGATATCAGAAGTTTAATGGCTGCTGCTCTCCGCCATGATGTTTAACCAGCTCCCATTATTAGAACGGGTTCACTCCTTGATTTATCTCTTCATTTTGACCATGAGATTTCTTCCCCCCACCCTCTGGCTTCGCCAATTTTCCCTCTTCTGCAGAGGATGGAGGGCAGTGAATCTTGAGTCATGATCTTGTCAGGTATTGTGAAACCCGGCCACACATTTCAAAACTATCTACATTCTCCGCACACATCCCTTCATCTATCTCCCCGGATCCATAAAAAATCAATTGATATGGCCCACAAAGTCTGAGGCTCCCTTTAAAATATTGCAGTTTCACATAATATTCCGTAGACTTGCAGCGGGAGACGGCTAAACTCTGTGACAGACCTCCTGAGTCAGAATTATTACTCTATAATTGTGGCCTGTTTGTTGTATTGTTTCTCCATGAAATGTGTTTGTACATTATTAGTACGGACTAGGATGGCAAAGAATCATCATCCACAAGTCATGAACCCAAAGAGATAAAGAGTTTAAAGGTTGATTTAAATAACTAAAACCTACTACACAGCAGAATTTGCATGGATGGATGTATAGATGGATGGTTGGAAGATGGATACATGATAGAAGCATGGGTAAATTAATGGATGGGTGTGAAAAACCAACAAAAAAACCTAAAAAATACAACATTTCCACATTGTGGAACAGAAAAATGTACCATCTGATCTTACAGACGGATGGATGGACGGATGGATGAGATGGATGCATCGATGGATAGATTTATTTTTTGTTAGATGCATTAATGGATGGTTTGATTGATGGATGGATGGATGGATGGATGACAAATATCGATGATGCATGGACATATGCAGTGATGCATGTTTGGATGCTTGGATGAATGAATACTTGGATGTATGGCTGATGGCGTGAATGGATGGATGCTTGGATATACGGTTGGATGGATGGGATGGTGAAAGACAGAAATTGATAGATGGATGACAGGGATGGATAAATAACTGTTTGGTTGGATCATTAATGGATGGATGAATGGATAGATAGATGGATGTATGGTTGGATACATGCTTGGATGCATGCTTGAAAGGATGGATGGAATGGATGAAGGAGATTCACGGATGCACAGATGTATGGCTGAATGCATGCATGGATGGATGCATTTATGTATAGTTGGATTGACGGATGGGATGAACAAAAGATATTGATGGATGCATGGACGTAGGGTTGGATGCATGTATGAATGGAAAAATGGCTGTATGGTTGGATACATGGATGCATTCTTGGATGGACGATGGGGTGGGTGAAAGAGATTGATGGATGGATAAGGAGATAGATGTTTCGTTGGATGCATTGATGGTTTCATGCATTCGTGTATGATTGGATTGATGAATGGGATGGATGAAAGAGATGGATGCGTGGCTGGATAGATGGCCGTATGGTTGGATGCATGATGGATGGATGGATGCATGGATGGATAGATGGATGCACAGACGTATGGTTGGATGGAGGTATCTATGCATGGATGGAGAGATGGATGTAACATTGGATGCATTAATAGTTGGATGCCTTGATGTATGGTCAGATTGATGAATGGGAGGGATGAAATAGATGGATGTATTTATGCATGGATGGATAGATGGATGTATGGTTGGATGGATGCATGCATGGATGGATGGATGGATGAATCTATGCATGGATGGAAAGATGGATGTACCATTGGATGCATTGGATGCCTTGATGTATGGTCGGATTGATGAATGGGAGGGATGAAATAGATGGATGTATTTATGCATGGATGGATAGATGGACGTATGATGGATGGATGGATGAGCTTCCCACTGTTTTCAGTTGGTTGTGGGCTGTACTTAAAAGCACTGAATCCATTGATTTGATAAATGTTGCATTCAAAGCATCCATTTAGGACCAAGGTAAAGCTGATAGCTATTATTCTCTGAGCACTTTTACATTTCATTTGATTTTCTCGCAGAGAGAACCACTTGGCAGTAAACAATATCAGCGGGAGAATAATAAAAAATGGATTAACTTGTGCCTGAAGGGCTTTTCTTTTATTATAATTACCATTGAAAAGCATGAAAGTGTGTTTGGAGCAGAATCAGCTCATTAATGGCAGAACAGGCCTCGGTGTCACCGTCTAGTTTAAGGAGTAAAGCTCGTCACCTTGCTATCAGGATCATGTGATGACACCAAGATCTAAATGCCGTCCAAAGACAAAGCTGTTTCTTATTAGCTACAGTCACAATATTTTTTTGTTAATATCAATGTAATGTCTGTAAACACACCCACAGTTCATTTACATAGCGTATTCTCATTTTTAAGGCCAGTGTTGCCTTGACTACCCAGTCAGGAAACAATAAAAAAACACAGCAAAATAGAGAATGAAAAGAACAATGTGTTCACATTCAGCTCCTTTTCTCTAATCTTAATAATAATAATAATAATAATAATAACGATAATTTTGATATTAATAAAAATAATAATAACAATAACACTAACAATAACAATAATAATAATTATAATAATAATAACGATAATAATAATAATAATAATAATAATAATTTGATAATAATAAAAATAATAACAATAACAATAATAATAATGATAATAATAATAATAATAATAATAATAATAATAATAATAATAATAATAATAATAATAATAATAATAATAATAACGATAATGATAATAATGATGATGATGATGATAATACATTTTATTTAAAAGCGCTTTTCGAGACACTTAGAGACACTTTACAGCATAAAAACAACAAGAGCATTGATAGAAGAAAATATGACAGAGAAATGAAGTGAGTGGGTGGTTTAAACATTAAAAGAGTGAAACAGGTGAGTTTTGAGTAGTGATTTAAAGGATGGGAGTTCGGTGCAGTCGCGGATGTGTAGCTACATAGAAAGCTCTGTCCCCCCAGGTTAATCTTGGTTTGTTTTTTATGGGGCGCCAATTGTGAAGTTGTGCATGCTAAAATAAACAGCAACTTTTTAAAAATGCATTTAATTAGCAACAAGCCACTTTCACAAAACGTATGTGGATTTGTTTTTGTTACTTTTGACCAGATTTATAGCATTATTTGTGACATTTTCTTTCGTAATAGTATAATGTCAATGTTAAATCTAAATAAAATATCTAAAACAAAATGTTAAATATGAATTTAAAAGCTAGTTGTTAATACTAAATGTATATCTAAATTTAAATGTTAAATCTAAATGCTAATTGCTAAATCCAAACAGTGAATTTGCATATTAGCTAAATATTTAGATTTAACATATCGATTCAACATTTAACATTTAGATTTAGATTCAACATTTAGATTTAAATGTAATATTACACATGTAGATCTCAATTTGATGTGTTTGTGTAATGTTACTTTTGACCAGATTTATAGCGATGTTTTTGAAATGTGTGACATTTTTCCCCCCCATAAAATACAAGATCAATGTCAATGTTAAATGTTAAATCTTAATGTTAAATGTTAAATGTAAAAAAACTATTTGCACATAAGCTAAATATTTAGTTTCACCCGTGACATTTAGATTTAGATTCAACATTGTGCCTGAAGGGCTTTTCAGATTAAAAATTTATATTTAACTTTTACGATTTACAATTAACATTTAGATTTAGATGTGACATTGACATTATATTTTTACGAGAAAAAAAAAAAATCACAAATATTGCTGTAAATCTGGTGAAAAAGTAGCATAATAAAATGTTATGCTAAATGATATAAAATGTTGCTAAATATTGTAAAAAGTTGCTCTTTATTTTAGCATGCGCAACTTTACAATCGGCGTCCCATAACTTTTACTTCTTTCTTCTCAGTCATTCACTTTCACAAGATTTAGGAGCCCCTGGTATTTATTGACAAAAATGTATGTATTGGTGATTGTAGTGCTGCAGGGTGCAGTGATATCTGCCACTCTCAGCAGCACTCAGGGGGGCTTTTGTGTGGCGCTTCCACAAAAGGTGTTGTGTCGGGGCTTCAACACCTCACCGAGCATGACAGATTCCCGGGCCGGCATCCCAAAAAGAGTCTGTGAAACACCCAGGAAGCAAATGGACGGGGGTTGGGATCCCATTAAAATAATCAACTGCAAGGTGAGAATATCTCCATATTTCTGGAATGCTTTGAGACAGGGCGATAAAGAGAGACCAGAAAAAGAATGTAGCAAGTTGAAGGAAAGTTAGCAAGATTTGACAAGCAGCTCAAACACATTTACGAGTTGCGTTGCATTGTGTTGCATGTGAACGTGACATTTTTAGATACCTTCCAAACTGCCACTTCAAAGCCAGTAGTAAACCACTCATCAGTGTTGGGAACGTTACTTTAAAAAAGTAATTCGTTAAAGTTACTCACTACTTGATCCAAAAAGTAACTGTATTAGTAATTGAATTACACTATAATAAAAGTAACTCATTACCAAGTAACTATTTGCGTTACTGTTAAAAAAAGTTGCTATTAAATTAAACATTAAATTAAAGTTGCTAACAACAAATGTCTACAAAGTCTTAATTTAAAGTAGTGTTTGTATCGTTACCTTAAAAATGACAACTTTTCTTCGGACTGCTCAACGCTCGCCATCTCTGCTGCTTCATCAAATCTGAAGTGGTTGTGTGTGTGTCGCGTGTGCTGGCACGTCGCCTTAGCCAATCATAATCGCTTACCTTGTTTTTAACCCGCCTCCTCTTGCTGGCACATGTGTAAAAACACTGGCTCTGATTGGCTGCCATGAAACATGACGCCGCCTTTGCCAATCATAATCGCTCACCTTGTTTTTAACCCACCTCCTCACTACAGCTGCGTATGAAGCTTTCGGATCACAGTTTATTCAATCAATGCATGTAACGCACTGCATTTAACGTTCAGTAACGTTAACGGCGTTGTAACGGCATAAAAAGTAATTCGTTAGATTACCCAGTTACTGAAAAAAAAATGCCGTTACCTAACGCCGTTATTTTATTCCAAACACTGCCACTCATTTAGCACTTTCACACATTGAATGTACTAGTACAGTGCCCGTCGGAAGTATGTATTCATATAGTGTGAGCTTAAGTTGAGTTGTCAATTATGGCCAAATGAGTATGTGTTTGAAGGTTGGATGTATAAAAAGGTGTGCACACTCTGTACTCTCTAGTGTTATTTTTGCGGGTGCGAAGTAAAACAGCGTGTGCTTGGCTGGTTTAGTTCTACGGGACAAGCGCATGATAAATTGATAAATAAAGTGTGAACCAATGCGGCGGTTTAGGTAGAATCTGATAAAAGGCATAAATTTGTACAAATAAAAGTATTTAGCATTCAACATTTCTTAGTGCAGGGGTGATTATCGTGTGTGTGTGTGTGTGTGTGTGTGTGTGTGTGTGTGTGTGTTATTATGGTTAGTACCATTATGGTTAGTGTTGTTTACTGTAGGTGTTAAGGTTGAAATGTTTCCTCTTTGTGGTTGTGGTACCGCATAGAAAGAACAGGCCGGCACTCTCACACACACACAAGCGCATCAGCCATGTATGTATGTGTGTGTGTGTATCGCGCACATCTGCCGCGCGCATCAGCCGCACCAGGTTGAAATCCGTGTCTCACATCCAAAGCATTTCTAACACTTTTCCCTGTGCCTCTAACCGCTGATATAATCTCAAATATCACAAGGTTTCAATGTAAATCAAAGAAAACGGTGCTACCAGGCTACGAGGAACAAAAGTGAAATTAAAAGAAAGTCACATTGGGAATAGTTGCTCACACTCACCTTCCACTCAAAAATCTACATTAATCCAAAATAAGTATGATTTTATGAAATTGTTACATTTATGCAAGATATAGGCCTACATAACATTGTAGACATACACATGTAAAAGCATTACGAGGTGAATGAAATATGTTGAATAAAACAATGTGGTTAGAAATGTCTCTGATCCCTTTTTCTTGAACGACAGAGTGCTCTGTTTTCAGTCATGGTGAGTTTCCATGAACGCTATGATGAGCGGGTCCCTTTAAATGTTGTCGCCGCAAGGAATTGTGGGGCAGCATCATCTATTCTACTTTGGTAAAGGATGTATCAGTGCTTCCTCCACGAAAGGAGGTTATAAAGGAAGCATTGAGCCTCCTTTCCTCAGCGTTTAGAGAATTGGAACGGTCTTTATCATGGCCGCCACTTAAACACTTCAGGAACAGTGGATAGGAAAGGCGATAGGAGGGACCATTCGTACACACCCTGGATCTTGTGCCCGTTTCACCTCAGAGAGCTAGCTTAGCTGCGCAGCTAGCTTGAGGAGCAGAGATATTCAATGCAAACATCTCTATAGCCTTTTTGGAAAGTAATTGGACGTAAACTGTGACTTAATTCATGAAGCTAAAATAAAGTGGTGTTGTTGCAACAGTTTACACTGGAGCTGAAAAACAAAAGTCTGAATTATTCCTCATTTATTGTCTTCTTCACATCATCTCTACACGCAGCAGTGTGAATACCGGGCACAGGTTTTTTTTTCCTTCCTCTAACTCGAGCAGAAAAGGAGCAGAAAGTGCTGATGTGCGTGCAGCTGGCTCAGGCAGGTGAAAACTGCAGCTCGACAAGCAAAGCTTATTCTAAATTTAAACTTACAGAAAGGGAGGAAGTGGAAAGTAGGCAAACTCCTGAGGAAGAGATACATGGGTGGAAAATAAAAATGATATGAATAGTCAGGTTTGGGGGCCGCGACGAATGATGACGGCAAGAAACTTTTGGCAAATCAGTGATTTCGGCTGAATCACAAATACAGGAAATAACACAGAGGAGGAATGTTTGACTGGCGTTTAAAATGCTAAAGGCTAATTTAGAAAGAATGGAGATGACCGTCAAGAAACGACTTCTAAAATGTCTAATTTGGACCTTTGTAGCTCAGGTTGTCTCACTAACTTCTCAGAAAGAACCATAGTCAAAATAAAACTTGAGTTCTAAAAGAAACTTTTGTGAAAAATGAGATGCTGCTTCTCCTAGACTTCTTAAATCCTCCTCACTGCACACACACACACAAAGCTCACAACGACCTTCACTGTATCTGAAGGACCTCCTACTACCCTATCATCCCAACTGGGCTTAGCTAAAGATCACAGGGTGGGACGCTATAGCTAGGGTTTTAGCACCTCGCCGACCACATCCTAGGTTAGGTTTAAAGTATGAGGCCAATGTAAAACTTTTCTCACAGAACTTCTTTAAGTTTGGACTTCCTTATCTGACCTCAGGCTATGGGATTTTTGTGCTCACACAGGCTGAAAGCAGAGGGAACTCCCATTCTACGCTGTTCGCACGCTTCAGCGTTCACCTTTAGACACACGCTGGACAAATGCTTCTCTGCATCAACATTGGACTGAATGTTGGATCAACTACATCCAAATTAAAGCTGTACCAACAAAATAAACACAAAGAATAATCAGATTATGGCTGAAAAACGTCGAAACAATAGTGAAAAAAGAGAAAATCCAGTTATGTTTCCCCAAAATTGATTGATAAAAACAGTATTTATTATTGTAATTGTCATTATTTTACCATGTCTGCATATTTTGTTAAAGCAGAGGTTCCCGACCTTTTACGGGCCGTGATCCCATGTTGATATGACTAATGTCCAGAGGATTTGTTTTTGAATAACTTTATTAAGATGCGTTACATCACAGAGTAGCCACCGCAGATATTTTCATACAGCATTTTATTTGAACTACTTTTATTGTTCAGAAAGTTTAGGATACAGCTATGTGATATTCATCATGTGTGATGTTTATTTAAAAAATGATAATAATTGAAAAATGTAAAAAACATAATTTTATTTGACGTTAGTTATGAATTTTTACCGATTACCAGACAGTTCAGGTGAAAAACATTGTGTTATATAGGATAACACTACACTCCTGTTGTGCACTTTTATACTGTATGCAGTTGAATAAATATCATACTTGTGTATGATTTAACTTTAGTTTTGGTAAATTAAGAACATTTATATTACAATATTGGATACAATCGAATTGTAATATTAGCAGAATCGCAAAGAAAAAAAATTAAATAAAACTGATTTGCAATTTTTAACAAATTGGTACCAATGGTATTATGAATTACCATTTTACTGAACTGGATGGAGGACATTATTATTATTAGTTTGTTTTCCTCTTCTGTTTAGTATTTGCGTTGTATATTATTAGAAGTCCAAACAGACTGAGCAATATATTAACATTTTATAATTAATAAATGGGAGTGGGATTCAAAAAGTCTTTCTGCTTCAAGAAAACACATTATTTATTGTTATTAACAATAATCTTTTATATTTTTATGAACTTTTTTTAAACAAACAAATACATGAAAATTAAATGAGCTGAATCTCAATAAATCTGAAAAAAAAAAAAAAAAAAATCACTTCTAACAACAACTAAAGTGCATTGTTTTTTTTTTTTTGGAACTATGACTCATATTGTTTCTAGAAGTGTATGATTTAACTTTTGTTTTTGGAAAACAAGAAAATTTAAATCTCATGGATACAATCGTATCGCAATACTAGTAGAATCGCAAAATAAAAGAATATGGATTGCAATATATAATGAATTGGCATCCATAAATCGTGATGGAATCAAACCGAGACAAAAGCGTTTGGTCCTAGCCCTACTAACAGTCTGAAAAATAAAAAAAAATAAGAATCAGATCATGACCGAAAAACTTTGGAACAATAATGGGAAAAAAAAGCCAAAATGAATTTATAATATTTTGCATGTTTTGGTGACAGTTTTTAAAATAAATCTATATGTATCCGTTAAATCAATTGCTGTTTTTGGAAAATAAAAAAAATTGAAGTCACAACGATGGCTACTGTCGAATCACAATACTAGTAGAATTGCAAAATATTGCAATATATATCAAAATGTCACCTGAGTATTGTGATGAAATCAAAATGAGCCCACTAACAACGTGAAAAGTCAGTCTTCTTCAGGCGATGAATAATTGTCTCCTATAAACCTATATATATGAATTCATGTGAAAAATCAGACAGATGTGGCTACAGATGCAGCTTACCCTATTTTTCATTAGCAGACCCATTAAATCCGAAACACAAGTTTTTAACTGTAACATCACTTTGCACTCTCAACTTAAAATAGTCAACTCTTCCCAACCGCTTCTATTGTCCTACCCTGACTCCCTCTTGCATGTTCCCTTCCCCCCTCACTATGGTGTAACACTGCCCTACCTTTTTATATTCTCCCTTTAATAAAGTTTTTCTTTCCCTTCCTTAGGAAGGGCTGGTGATTGTCACAGTTATGCAATATAATAAACATATTTATTTAATTGCATTAATAAAAAAAAACATGCATAGCTGTAGTGTTGACCTTCAACATCATGTGCAGACAAGGTAAAAAAAAAAAAAATGACAAAAAAAGAGGTTATATTTTCTGGTAATTGTGTCTTTTATTTGTTGAATGTTTGATTACGTGTCGGTTTTCTTGCCTGTTTTTGTTCACTTTTATACAGGCTAGTTAGGCTTAAGCTAGCTCATAGATACAACACTTTCAATAGTAAAAAAAAAAAAAAAACTCCTTTCACCTAATTTATCTTTGCTGCTTTACGATTTTTGTAAAAAAATTATACCTGGAAACAAAACACACGCTATCATAGCAGAGAAATGATCCGCCATTTTACTCGACTTGTTTACTTCCGGCTGATTAAGACGGATTAGCGCTATCTCACATCACAATCAGTTGGCTGGGAATGATATTGTTCTTTATCTATCCATTTTAATGCTTTCATAAAGTGGATTTTAAAAAGCAATAAACGGTGATGATGGTGATTTCTCTTGGCGGATGTGATTACGTCTCGGTGGCAGGATTATAGATTGGAAGAGGACTGGACTAGAAGAAAGAAGAGTGGTGGATGACAACAAAGAGATGAATCGGTTCTCATCCAGATGTTTTCCAGACAGCGTGTGCAGATGATGAGAGTCGTTTGGTCTCCACTCATCGCCGCAGACACAACCAGGTCAAGCAGGGAGGCTGAGGCAGTGCGTTGTGCAACATTGTTGATGGCCTCTATTATAGTGAAAAACTGGTTCACGTAAACAGAATAAATACACATAGATTATCAAAAGAAATGGAAAGAAAGCACAAAACGCACACCTAGGGAACTTTGTGGCTCAGCTGCCCTGCTTTACTTGACTGCCATAAATAAAACCGTATTAATCATCCCAACTCCCATTTGAGAGCTTTCTCACATTTATCAGGCTTTTAATATTAACATAGATTAAGGGCATGTCTCACACTTTCTGTCACTGCATGTAATTCTGTTCCAGATATGGAAAGACTCAGTGGAAGGCTTTTGTTCCACCTGGGATATCAGACCTGGCTTCAGGGGCTAAATCATTTACTTTGATTTGTCCAAGGCTGTCAAAGACAAAATATTAAAGCCACAAGTATAGAGGTAGATTTGTGTCTAATAAAACAAAAAAAACATATATAGGAAAAAAGGGTTTTTAAATACAAAAAAATATATTTGAGACCCAAATAATTGCATTGGAACACCTTTGTTTTATTGAATATGTTTTTTTTATTGAATTTTTTTTTTTTTTTTTTTTTTTTTTTTTGATTATTATTATTGAAAACGTTTTTTTTTTTTGTTTTTATTGATTTGTTTTTAATTATTATTATTGAAAATGTTTTTATTAAAGTAATCTTTTTTTGTATTTGGGCCATATTATTAGTAGTCCATTAGTGTCTTTATTATTCAATCAAAAAATAAAACATTTCAGTCAAAGAAAAACAAATGTCAATCCAAAAAAAAGATTGACTTTATTCAAAAATAGATATTTTAAATCATAGAAAAAAAGTGTTCAAATGCAAAATAAATGTGAGACCCAAATAATTCCATTGGAACACTTTTTTTTTAATTTTTTTAATGGAAAACATCTTTTTTGTATTTGGGCCATTAGTACATTGGTGTCTTTATTATTCAATGAAAAAAAATAAAACATTTCAATGTTCAATTAAATTAAGAAAAATATTTTCAATCAAAAAAAAAAGTTCTGAAGCACATTTTTTACACAAACGTTCAGCGGCGCCTCTGCTGTGACTGTAAC
This sequence comes from Gouania willdenowi, assembly GCF_900634775.1. Taxonomy (NCBI): domain Eukaryota; kingdom Metazoa; phylum Chordata; class Actinopteri; order Blenniiformes; family Gobiesocidae; genus Gouania; species Gouania willdenowi. The sequence continues at coordinate 11,795,807 of NC_041061.1, read as the reverse complement.
TAGAATAAATCACATTAAAATAGTATTGTTCTTGTCAACAGTACATATTTATTAAGTTATTGATTTCCATTAATAATGAAAAATCATTAAAAAAAAATGAATAAATAAAGTTTAGTCATACTAAAAGGTGTAGTATGATCAGCAGAACCTATTAGATGGTTGGACAGAGTTCCAGCAGTCTACAGTACACTCTTTTATTTATTTTTCTTTGAGGTCAACTTTTTTTTGATTGAAAAGGTTTTTTGATTGAATAACAAAGACACAAATTTACCTCCATACGAAAGGGAAGAATTTCTGATTCTTGTTTTTAATAATTATATTGTAATAAAAAAAAAAAATGTTTTTAAAATGGAGATTTAATGTACAAAGTTCACAAAGATAGATATGAAACCGGTCATTTTTTAGTGTTTCTGACAAATGCGTCCCTAAAATGAGCAAAACACTACTTTTACAGGTTACTTTTACTTTTTATCCTTTGACTCACTTTAATGCGTGACTGCTTTTTTCCTCTTACTGTTACTTTCTTCCATTTTGCTATGCCCCCCCATCCCTCTCCTCCCATTAACCTGACCCGAATCCAAGGCGGCTGCCCAATCACACGCTTCTTTAAAGAGACGGAGGACTGTACGCTCCCAGTGCTCAACGCTCTATTCTAATGTTGCCAGATTGGACCTATTTTATAGGAAAGGCTATGGTGATAATGAGCAGGTGTGAGGATGTGTTTATGTGCGAATATTCCCGACTGCCTTTTGTCAATCTGACAATAGGCTTTGATTGGTGCATTTAAAGCAACAATGGGAGACTCAAAGTTGAGGCTTGGAAAAGAAAAAAATGTCAAAAAACGTTGCACGTGTTGAACAATTCAGGCACAGCAATTGGGTCACCAGTTTAAAAAGGCTAATGATGAAAACCATGAGCAACAAAGTATTTGTAATTAAGTTAGAAAAACTGAACAGTTATGAACAACTAAAAGGTTATTGTCATCAAGAACTTTGCGATTCATTGTACTTTCACAACAGGATGCGATTTGTTGCACAAAGCCCGTGGCTAAAAATCTACGAGTCTCCTGAAACAATTGGTTTGACAGAAAATACACCCTTACCTACATGTTTTAGGACGATATCACATATTTTCACCATCATTTTCCATTAAAAGCTTGGTTGCATGTCTAGCAAGAGTTTGGTAGATGTAAAAAGAATTGACTTAAAGGGGCAGTATTATGAAAAATGAACTTCCTAATGGTTTTGCTACAGTGATATACATCGCTTTAGCCTTATTCAGACAGCCAAAGTTGAAAAAGTTCTGTTTCCTCCCTCCCTTGTTAATCCACATTTTGTAAAAAATCAGCTCCAAACGGGAGAGTTGGATTTTTCTCACGTTGTGACGTCATTACACAGAAACTCCTCCTCCTGACAATCCTGGCTCCTCCTACCCTTATAAGAATGTGAGCTCCTCCCTCTCAAACTACCTCACAGGTAAAACAACCAATCAAAATATCAAAGTTAATATCTTTATGTTCAGTATATAGGTAATCCATCCAGTATGTATATAAACCTATGAGCACTCACAATCAGTTTCACTTTTAGTAGCCGTTATATCACCTTGTATCGCCTTTATGGGATGATCTGACATATTTGCGACCCAATGCGAAGCAGCGGTTGGACAAAACAATGGACTATCGTCTTAAATGGACTATCCCTGTGGTCAGAAGAGGTGAGAAGGACAACAAAGCAGCGTAGCAGCTCATGTGTTTGTTTGAAACAGCTGACTCAGCTATAGTTGAACATTTACTTGGGTGTGTTTATGTCTACTCATGCATATGCATGAAGACCCAAAAATGGCCTGTTTTTAGGACAGCTCAGAAAGTGACTTTTCAGAGGGCTAAAACTCCAGAAAACAGGCAAGTTTGGGAAAATAAACTTCAAACACTATGCTGCTGGGGTTCTTTGAACATTTAGAGATGGGTGAAAATCTACTGCTAGCACTAGTTGTTTCGTTTCCACCGTTTCCAAAAAATCTTATGGCAATCAGGTATATTTTCTATTTCCTATTAACTCAAATTTCACAAATGTTTGCACATGACCCTCATAATCAGAATCTCAAGGCTAAAGAATAGTTTTTAGCCCCTAGCCATTGAGTGATCAACACCTCCCAGTCTTTTCTCTCCAGTTTGAGTTATTCCTCTGCCCTCTTTTGTGTCCTGTGTGAATCCTCTTTTCACAAACACGCACATTTTTGCAAACATCCTCATACAAACTCTGGCAAACACAAGCACGCTATAAAACCTTATTGTTTTCCAATGTAAATGAAGTGAAAAAGCTATTACCTTGAAATATAAAAAAGGGCTTGTTCTGCTTATCTTCACCTCCGGTGAGGACTTTTCGACAACGTTGAAGTCCTGATAAAATAAATCGACATTCCACTTTATTCCCTCAACAAGACGTGGCCGAGAACGTACAATAAATGAAGATTAATAAAAAAAAACACTTTTCAGTAATAAACATCTTTTTACATGCTCTGTAAAACAAAGGCACAACACATAAAATGAAGGGTGCCACTAAGAAAAAAGGGCAAGCACCTGAGAAATATTTGTATTCATATAGCATTACCTATTCCCACATGATTACCAAGTGCCTAGCTAACTGTAATGTGGTACTTTACAACTTTTACACAGTCTTTGTCGCACAGTTTCTCACTTCAGGTGCCACTGATCCTCCACATTGGCCTTTGAACAAAGTTCGCTTTGAGCCTCCGCTCGGCAAATGGGGAATTCTCCTAAAGGTCACATCAGGAAGGTGTGCCAAATGCAGAAGTAGCAGATTATCCTTTTCTAGCTGCTCTGGTTACTCCTCATCACAAATTGAAACACCCAAGCAGAGAAAACACAGAGTGGCAAAAATGTATCCGTACATTAAAACCAAATAAATACAATAATATATTACATTGAACTAAAGTTATTAAAGGGATTAAAAAATATTTCCTTATTTGTTTTCTTAAGCCTTTTGTCACAGATTGCACACAATGTTTTGTTATTTCCTGTATTTTTGACGACTGCAGTTGATTAGTTTAATTTAGTTTTTGACTCATTATGAAATATGAGATTACTTGTTCCGTTTGTTCAATACATTTGAAAATGTGTTATTTGACAGGACTATTTGGCATAGGTAGGTAGGGCTTGAAAGTTCACCTTCGTTCAAGGTTAAGTAGAACTGATTGATGGTTAGCATAGCAGGCTAGCAGCAGCCTGACTACAGTAAAATAATAATATCATAACAAGCAGTAAATGTACTAATATGCAGACATGGAGCGGTGAGGATGAGTAGGTACTTGTAGAAACTCACATTATGTAGGATGTAGTGAAGTTCTTTTTATCAGGAGGAATATGACGGAAACCAGAGCTCGCCAAAATGTTTGCTCTGATTGAGTCGACTGATGATTTGCACTTATTCACATGTTATTTATGAGCACATTAGAAGAAAAGACTTATTTGTAGATTTTTAAGAGAAAAATAATGCATCGTTGGGACCTATACACTGGTGCAACTTATAGTAAATTACTTTTGTTTAGTAAAGTAACACTAATGTAAATGCGTGCTCATAAAAAAAAAAAAAATAACACATCGGGGCATGTGACTTTCTAGCCTGGAGCGACTGATTTTTGGGTTTTTAAAGGAAAAGAATGCATAAATGGGAAAACGACATATACACTGGTGCGACTTAATAAAACTTGGAAAAGTGTTTGGTAGAAAATAAATAAAACACATACATATTGACCTCATCCACTTATTGGTCATTACTCTGGCTTTTGTTGCAAACGTAGGTCAGATTTTTAGGAAATCCTAATAAACATAATTTTTTGATTATCTTTTTGACTCACTGGAACTCTCATTGAAACTCACTTTCCCAGCCGAGCATCTAGTCATAGGGACGTCCTCGGAGTCCACAAGGCCAGTGAGTGCAAAGCTCACATTTTGCGACCACGCGGACTCTACTTCGAGTACCTGGTGTCACACAAAACATTACTCGGCATGTATTTTTCACATTGATTTGCATTAAAGCTGCAGTTTGTAGAATTGTGAGACTTGTATAAAAACTCTCCCCTCCCTGTTTTAAATCCTATCGTCTCTTACCAGTGTCCTGGTGAACGCTCCAGCTGTGGAGCTCTTATTGGGCTTTTTTTTTTCTCAGCAGAGACTAGTGACAAATGTAGGGACGTTATCTGGTGTTATTGGAGAGTTTTCTGATGTTTTAGAGACTCTGACATTAAAGAACGTATCACTGGCTGCTGTATGGACAGTAAGAGGCTGACAGCCGCTCCTCACACACAAGTATCGTATTTTCCGGGATATTGAATGCACCATTATATTGGTCACATTCCAAGGTTTGAGGGTACCCTTCAAACAACTCAGCCAATCAGAACGGGCAGGTATAGGCGGGCTGCTGTACTCTGGTTAACTGAGGTTTCCGTGTTTTCTGATCAATTTCAACGGACAAGTTTCCATCTCTACATTAAGTCTCCTCCTCACTGCTCCACGTCTGCATATTAGTCTATTTATGGTTACTTTTTACTGGATCCAGACTGATAAACTGCTCCGTCCGCTCCCCGTGCACCATCGCCTCAACAACATCGGACTCTGAGTCCAGACACGATCACTTCTAAACCAACATAACGTGGTTATTTGGCAACTTTATTGTTTCTTTCTATCATAAACTGGCTGATTTGTGTGTGTATGTGTGTGTGTGTGTGTCAGTTACGTCAGCTGTCAGGCTCAGAGTCCTGTGTGTGATCGCTCCTCAAAAACCAAGGAGCGCAACATTGAAAAGGCTCCGATCTGACGCGGCACAGTGTAGCGTTCTGAGCGTTGTGTAATCAGTATACCGATACGGCTGTATTTGGTATGAACCACTATACCGCCCACCTCTATAATGATTATAAATATACATTCATAACCGAGTCTTGATCGGGAGATAACGTCCGATTCCCATCGAGTCTGAAACCATGTGATCGGGCCCGATTTCTGATCACATGATCGGAAATCGGGACATCCTTACTTTATTTTGTTGCTTCTCTACGTCTGTCTTACTTTTTCCTCTTGCTTTGCCGTGTAACCGTTAAACCTAACGCTGCGATGGAGACTTCTGCTGGAACTAGGGCTGCACAATTAATCAAATTTTAATCGTGGTCATGATTAAATTAACCTGATCGTTTATTTTGGCTTTGGATTATAAGATTGGTTTTATTTAATTGCTCTTTACATCCACACATTTTAAGTTTCAAACATCAGCATGTGTTAGATAGAAACAGAACCTGACCTGCTGTAGCACAGGTTTATATTTTGATTTTAATATATTTATGGGAATGTAAAGTTCATGCAATACTCAACTAAGGAATAGGATATTTAAACACAATAATGCAATTCAGATTTAAATTGTTTATTTAAATCCCTTCAGTGACACACAGGAGGTCCTCGGTCCAAATTCAGATGAATGGAATGACATCAGGACACGTAAGTTTGACACAAACATGCGCCGATATTCTGGTTGTTCTGAGGAGAGCAGTGCTGAAGGATCACTGTCACGTTGTTACACCAGTTACTGTTCACATCATCCATCTGCAGCACCATCCTCATCTTCTTTTAATTCTAAACAGGTTTTTGAACCATTTCGTTACAGCGTTGTCCTTAGAAGCTGCCTTCTCCTTCTTATGCTCCTTGTCTTTCTTATGCCTCTTCTCCTTCTTCTCCTCCTTCTCCTTCTTCTCCTTCACTTCCTCCTTCCCCTTCGTCTGCTTCTTCTCCTTCTTTTTCTCCTTCTCCTTCTTCTCCTCCTTCTCCTTCTTCTCCTCCTTCTCCTTCTCTTCCTCCTTCCCCTGCTTCTGCCTCTTCTCCTTCTTTTGATCCTTCTCCTTCTTCTCCTCCTTCTCCTTCTCTTCCTCCTTCCCCTGCTTCTGCCTCTTCTCCTTCTCTTCCTCCTTACCCTGCTTCTGCCTCTTCTCCTTCTCCCTCTTTTGCTCCTTCTTTTTCTCCTTCTCCTGCTTCTGCTCCTGAATTGTGGCTTGCACTTTGTTCAAGGCTTCCTGTGTTTCAGTGAGCGTGGCCTTCATGATGGACATAGTCTTGATGTTGTTGGACCGCTCCTCTTCCATTTCCACAAGTTTTTTCTGTACTTCATCCAGGGCAGTCTGTAGTTGGACCTGCGTTTGTGTCGACTGGTTCTCATTATTGCAGAGAGCTTCCTTTTCTGTGATCGCTTTCACAGCTTTTTCATTCTCCACCAGTTGGTTACATTGGTCTGTGCGGCTTTTTAGGTCATCCTCCTTCATTTTCAGAGTGGCCTCCAAATGTGAAATGGTTATTTGTTGTTCATCTTTCTGCTTTAAGAACACTTGTTCTTTGTTCTGAAGCTCGTTAGTAATGTCCAACAAAGCAGCCTTTTCTTCATCCAACTGCTTCTTCTGAGCCTGGACCTTCTCACGTAGCTCCTCCAGTTTAGGTTCAAAGCTGTCCTCCCACTGGCTATTTTTCATGTCTATTTCTTTTTCCGTCTCATCCAGTACAAATGAAAGGTAAGAGATTTCCTCTTCCTTTAGCTCCAACATTAGGTCCTTTTTTTCCAATTTGACCTTCAGTTCCTGTTGTGCCTCATCCAGTGAAAGGAGATTTGTGATTTCCCGATTAAGCATCTTTCCACATTCATTACACTTGGGATTAGCTGGTTCATTACGAGATAATTTATCAGAAGAAACTTCTGTCTCTGCTGTGATGTTTATTTTCTCCATTTTAAAATTTTAGATGCAAAACTTGTGGACGTTACCAAAAAGCTTCAAGTCTTTCAAAGGAGTGTCCAGAATGAAGAACCCACTGTGAGCTATATTATCATTGCCTTTCGTCTTTGTTTTGTCATCATTAAAAAGAACCCAGTGCAAGATTCTGAATGCTGATTGGCTGTTAGGAACCACTGTTCAAAATACTGATAATATTACTGAATTATTTTTTTTATAGTGCTTTTCAAGAAACTCAAAGACACTTCACACTTTAAAACTCAACGAAACAGATGAAAATGTTAGTGACTTTTTTTTAACTAGTTTAAAGTACATTACTTTTTGTTTAGTAAAGTAAAACTAATGTAAATGCATGATCGTAAAAAAAACAAACAAACATCAGGGCATGTGACTTTCTAGCCTAGGCTAGGGCGACTTATTCGTCGATTTTTACAAGAAAATAATGTATCATTGGGAATATACAGGTATATATACAGGTGCAACCTAAAGTATATTACTTTTTGTAATGTAATGTAACACTAATGCAAATGCATGATTGTCAAAAAAAACAAAAAAAACCCAAAACAAAACATTGAGGCAGGTGACTTTCTTGCCCAGAATGACTTATTTGTAGGTTTTTACAAGAAAATATTGAAAACGACCTATACACTGGTGCGACCTTATAGTGAATTACTTTTTCTTCAGTGAAGTAACACTAATGTAAATGCATGCTCGTAAAAGCCCAAAATGCAAATCCCAAATTCTGCTGCCGAGGATCCCCAAAGATTCACTTTCATGTCCTTATTCTAGTGGCTCCATTGCATTAAGTTACTTGGAAATAACAGAAGAGACCTATTAGCTTATGAAAATGTCTGCCACTGTTCAGCGTGTCACTTCATAGCCACATATATATCTGTTCAGGGAAACTAATGAGACAACTTGGGAGGAAAGCACCCCTTGATCTTCAGGTATAGAGAACCACACAGTTGGGAGACGGATGCAGATGTTAAACCAACTCATAAAAGCCGTTTTGAAAAGTTTAAACGCCGACATGATTGTCAGAATCAGCCAATATATTTCCAACACGGCGCGTTTTCAAAAATTGCAGGTACCTGTCACTTTTTTTTGACGATGATTTATTTTCGGGCTTGGAAATGCTTGTGATGTGATAACACATATTGTAGATGCCGGCGATTTTGGAAGATTAAACCCACTGTGTAATTTCTCACTGTCATTCGGTTGTATTGTTTTCTTCTTTTTTTTTTTTTTTTGTTGCCGAGAGGCTGTGGACAGTAACAACTGTGGTGAGTTCACAGACGTGGCCTTCATAATTGTTGGCAGGAGTGTAGGAGTGATTTCTGTTGCTGGCTAAACCCTCCTGCGAGAATCACAGCTTGAGCCTTGGGACGGCGGCCAAACTAGTTTAAGGTCACCTTGCTGAACAAGCTGGCAGGCGTCAGAAAGCCCTCATACAGCTGCTCGTCCAACATGCTTCTCTCACCGACTGGAGGCTTAAAAAAAAGAAAAAAAAAGGAGGAGGGGGGTTGCTGGCAATCATCCGTCTCGCCAAGCGTCCCACTCATCGGCCGCGAAAACTCTTGCCCTACTCAAACTGCCCCTTGCCTGAACCTGACGAACCGTTTCCCCATTGCTGTCGAGTCAAGCCGGTGCTTCACCTAACATGGTCCCGCTGACCCTCAAGCTTGTGTCTTCTTCAGGCCTGGCCTTGAAAAGCCGTCCCCGCCGCAGGGTTGGCAGGTTTAATTAACCCCAGACCTGCATCATGCCAGTTTTGACAGCTTTTGAGCATCTGGACTGCCTGCAAGTGGACATATACTGTTCAAGCCAGACTCCTGCAAGTCTTTAAAGCAGAGTGAGGACACAATAAAGGCACAATTACTTCACAAAATTATGGTAAAAACACTAACAATAAAGTAGCGTAGTCTGTTAAAATTAGATTTCCCAAGATGCATTTCAAACACCTTCTACAGACACAGTCTCAGAGAAAGTCCCCAGATATGAACTACAGTCCAACTTCTACAGTAGCAAACAAAAACAACTATTCATCAGTTAGTTGCATACCTAAGACAAGGAGGGCGATAGCTTTTAGATTTTCTGGTGCTAATGTGCCAACCTTAGCGCCGCTAAAACTTGATAAGAAGAAGAAACATTATGCAAATAAAACAAGAGAAAATATGTGACTTATCAGTGTTGTTTTTGGCAGCCATCTTAGTTTTAGTCTTAAAGACAAAATTGCTTGTTAGTTTTAGTCACATTTAGTCATTTGGAAATGTCATTGTTTTAGTAGACGAAAACGCAAACCTTTATTACATGTATTTTCAGTAAAAATAAAAGTATTAGTCTTTTAACACGAATTTAGGTCAATAAATGTTTGAAATTGGAATTAAGGTTGCTTGATCTTGAGCATGAAAAACAGAAATTATTTTTTGCACTGTATTAGTATATTGCTGTTTTAAAATGTGTGATTGCAAATGTATGAGGTTTGAAAAAGAATAGTCAAAACTTTAAATTAGAAAAAAAAAATCATTCTTCAAAAAGTGGCGTAGCAGAAAAAGTTTGCTAAAATGTGTTTGGTAGCCAACAGCTTATGATGCAATTACAAAATAATTTGTGTTGTATTTTTATCTAGCGCGGAAAGTCATGGAAGAAGCGTTCTTAGCGTACGGTACTTCAGTTACGTTTATGTGTAAATTAATGCATTAATCAGTGAATTCCATTGTTATGAAATACTTTCGTCCCCTTTCTTGGTGGAAGTCCAAACAATGAATGTATCCAACACCAGCATCACTGGCCAAGCCTTTCTCATGCATTCCAGCTACTTCTACAGGGCAAACCTAGCATAGGTTTCACCTTATACATGTATATGAGCTACTGTGGGAATCAATTCCAACAAGGCACTCGGAGACATTTATTTTCCCACCCAAACTTTTTGAAATGACCTCAGAATTTGAGTGAATACATTTCCAAACATCATAAAAATGTTTCAGACACTCTCTCGGGTAAACCGGTGCACTTTCTAAGTTCGGCAGTTAAACGAACAGATGAGCGAGCACGTCTTCCATTACCCCTCGCCTCCAATCTCTATCAAACGCACCGTCATTTGCATGCATGAGGGTTGAAAGAAAAAAACATATTGAAGGAAAATATAACCTCGGTCTCTCTTCGCAGATGTGGGTCAGCTAGATTACAGACATCAATAAGATTTTCTTATTTCAGGACATGAGCAAGGGCAAGCCCATCGAGGGGAGGAATGTGATGATTCTGGTATTCGTTTTGGCAGCAGTTAAAACTGTATTCAACTCACAGCTCGGGACGGGAGTGAAGCTAATCACCGGCAGACATGCCCGATTCAAAGCTGACTTAAGAGGGAAAATCTAATTAACATAATAACAAATGAAATGGAGCGAGGAGAGAAAAGGGATTGTTTTGAGCGTCAGGTTGGAAGAGAAAGGGTGAAACGGGTTACGACGAAATAAAGGAAGAGCCTCAGTCTTCTAGTCAAACAGTAAGAGGTTAAAGGTCACTGCAAGTTTTTTTTCTGTAATTAATATTACCGAACGTCTAGGAATATTCGACAGCATCGGAGTGAGAGACTGAAAATTGGCAGGTCAGAGATCAGGGATTAAGTTTGAAACATGATTTGAACGACGATGGTGAAAACAAGAGACAAGGCTTGATACTTTTTAATGACTCAAGGACTTTTTCCAAGACTTTCCACTTCCAGTTTGAGATGACCCGTGAGAAATGTTTAGCTTCGGACTTGACGGATGAAATCTAATTTGTGCGAGAGAGAAAAAAGTTGAAATCAGGAGGCGGAAGGAAGAAGGAAAAAGAATGAAATCCTACAGCGATGTCAGCCCAGCTCTGTAAATACCTGGGCACTGCGACACTTTGGAGGGGTTTTTTTTTTTTTTTTCGCCACCGCTGTCACGCATCACTGTCTCATGAAATTGGAAACACAGAGAAATACAAATCTTGACATTGCTGGATATCTGTATGCCACATTTAACTAACCACCGCAGTGTGAGTATGCAAGCAATTACTGGTGGGCAAGGCCAAGCAATGGGAGGTTTTTTGTGGAAGTACTGCAAGAACTTGAGGCAAAGAAGTAGATTTGAAAGTTTTTACAATATTATCTCAGAATGCTAATCTGCATCTAGTTCCTCTTATCTCTGACAGTCAGGAGCCAAGGTTCTACATTAATTATATCCTCTTTGCTAGGTCACATGCAGGGCTTGAGCACATTGGGAATTATTCATTGTGTCAGCGAAGCCACTGGACCCGAGTGGATAAGGACACCTGTTGATAAGGGCATAGGGCGCACAATTCTCCCCAAAAAACACTCGGCTACGCCAATAGCTGCTCCCTTGTACCGTCACCCTCATTGCCCTTTAACTCTCCCTGCTACTTCTATCACTTCTGGATGTCAAGGAGTGCAAGGAGAAGGAAGTGTGTCTTTTCTCTTCTTCCTCAGTGGGACGCCCTCTCGAGACCCAACGGTATCTCATAATTATTATGTTATTATGTTCCCTCTCCTCCTCCCTGAGGCCTCTTTATCCACTGACTTCTATCCTTGCTCTCCTCACAGAAAGTCTCCTTTACCGCATGACTGAAGGTTGTGAAGGAGTCGTCTTGGAGGAAATGGAAACTGGAGAGGAGAAACACCGGGCCAAGAGTGCACGCGGATAAACACCTTAAGATGGGTACACGCAGAAAGACAATCAGGCTGTTTTTATCCTGGTTTTTCCCCTTTCTGACCAAAGACGGCAAAAGATAGATTGTCTTTTGCCTTAAAAGATTATCCTAGATGATTATCCTGTGGTCTTAGGTGTGTTAACATTAAATTTGTCCCAATAATTGGCTCTGAAACAAGTTTTCACTCATGAGCCTTTGATTTTTGATGTAGAAGTGAATGTAGTGGCCAATCAAGAAGCGATTTGACTGAGAAAAACGTAATGCTGGGTTTCAGGCAACTAACCATAGACTTAAACCAAGTTCTGACTAAAAGTGTAAGAAAAAAATGTTTGTCAATATATCACAATATTATCGAATTGATCTAAAAAAAATTCCAAATCAATTTTTTAAATCATGTTTTTTAATAAAAAAATTTTTAATTGTGCTAACATCTGCATAGCATGTAAACGCCCGGTCACTAGGTGTCAGTGAACCACATCAGACCTTGTTAAACTACTTTTCTCCTCAATGCATTTTAGCTTGCAAGTTGATTGCACTTTATTTTCATGAAATACATACTAGGCACTTTCATAGATTTAAAAAAAAAAATATATTTAACAGAATAAAAATCTGTTGTAGAAGTAAAAGGTAAACATTTTTTGAAAACAATAATTTGACAGTTTGATTAACATAACACTTGTACCTAATTACAGTAACATTTATTTGTTCTCGCAAGTTAAATTTAAAAAACACAAAATTGCATTTCATACCATTTTGTACTTGTAAAGGTGAAATCTGCAATCATTGATATCGCGATATATCGCAAAGCATATCGTATTGTTTAGTAATGTGGCACATTGGGATATATCGTATTGTGACATACAAATCTTGAATTGTATCGTATCATCAGATTCATGGCAATGCACAACCTTAGTTCTCACCGCTATCATATTAGATGTTTTACTGAGTAGAAGCTCCGCCTTCAGGTGTTACAGACGTTCCAAGTCACTTTTTTGAGTAGGAAGTCGGAAAAACCGGAGTTCTGAGTTGCTTGGAAAGCAGCATTAGATCACGTTGTTAGATTTAGTTTGATCACGTGGAATTTCTGGCTTGAGGATGATTGGTGATAAAACATATCTGTTCCTTACGACTTTTCTTAAATGTGCTCAACTCAAGCTATCAGCTAAATCATGAACCCCAGCCATTAGCCTTGTTAAACAAACGACTGTAGGACTTCTGCTGTGGCTCGAGTCAAGTTACCTTTGACGACTTGCAGAGACGATCATTTCCACTTTAGATTCTGCTCGGTTACTGGGTGGAAAAGGGAAACGGGGGTAAAAGACGCAGAGAGGCCAGAAGCTCGCTGCAATCAGGGAATTCGGCTAATGACAGGAGTGCCAGGTGTATCGCCAGGTGTGGTTGATTAGAGGGAATGAAACGCACAGCGAAGGCAACAACTGGCGCTGCTTTTCCAGCAGAGAGATGAAAGGAAACGGGTGAGCAATGTGACACAGAGGACAAAGAGTCAAAAGTGATGCATTTTGAACAATAACAGTGGGATTTTGTGATGCACACTGATACTCCATGACTGTAGTACTGGTGAAAGGAACGATATTAAAGGGAAAACTATCTACAGTAGAAATAACTTCTTTTAGGTTACTGGAATAGTTGAAATGTGTTTTTTTTATCATCAAGTCAGATATGTGCATATTTATGCTCCATTTCCATTTAAACTCATTTACTGCATTATGTTATTGACTGAACACACAACACAGCCTTCACCAGGGTTGGGGTCAATTACATTTTTCAATTACATTACGTCTTCAATTATTATCATTATTATTGAATTATTATCTATCCTACTTTATTTTCTACTACTGTAATGTGTGTGTATCTGATCCCTAATTTTTAATAGTATTTTACTTAATTATAACTTATTTATTGTTCATTCTTTCTTTGTTAACGTTTTTATCTTCTTTTATTTTTCTTCTTCTTTTATTTGTGATTTTTTCTGTGGCTGTAACAAAAGCAATTTCCCACTGGGATTAATAAAGGAATTCTGATTCTGATTCATCCATATTACAACTCAATAATGATTACGAGATTCAAATTTGTATTTATTGTAAGTCAATTACAATTATGTTCTCAGTTACTAAAGTACAATTCAGAAGAAGAAGAACTAAAATATTCCACAGATTCTTCGATCGTGACGATACAAACAGTTCCTGAGCTGTAGTTTCTCAGCCTAAAGGGAATGTCCCATCAAAAGCAATGTGCCTTTTCTGTGTGACGTTTGCATGTTCTCACTTGGCTTGGACTTCGACATTTCACCAAGGGTCGCACAAAACGTGCATTTGTACTCGTTATTGCACGATAACATAAAAAGTAGCATAACCCTCAGGTAGAAAATGCATCAGTGTTCATTACATTACATTACGTTGCTCAAGCACTCACACACAATCAAGAGGAGACGTTAGCATTAGGAACATAAGGCTTGATTGCTCTCATCGCCACTGCAGAAAAAAGGTCGCTTTCCAAACAAAAGCACTGTTGCAAAACGCAGTAACAGAAGAATCACTGGTACCAGGTCTGAGCTTTATACGTTTTATCGTCACCTTAAAACATTATTAACGTTTGTTTTGATGAACATTCATTTCCATAGAGTAGAACTGATATTGCGTCATTATTTGAAACCTCCAAAGGCAGGTCATTTCTTTAAAAAAATACATAATTAGACCAACATGGGTTCAATCATGGATTAGTAGTACAATACCTAGAAAACAGCACATAAGCATTGGTTTATCAGTGAAACATTCAACACATGTCTAATATGTTTATGAATGTTTTGAATAACCATTATAGCAGGGTGTAATTATTATCAGGCCTTATAAGCCTTATTATCAGGCCTAATTAATCACTAATAATTAAAAATGTATACATTACCAGCAAAATGCAGTCTTGATATTTAGATCCAGACATTTTATTTTTATTTTTAGCATCTTTTTGTCACAATTCTGGTGTTTTCACGGATTGAAAGTTGTTGATAAAACAATTACTGGCAAATGTTAAAATTATGGTTTCCAAGGTAACACCAGGAAACTATGGGGTGCCAAATTTAAAAACTCGGTCACTGTTTCAAAGCCGACATTTGAACATTTAGCTCACTTTCCTCACATTTAGCTCATTTTTCTTTCATTTGAGACACAATCATTGTTAAAAATGTGCACACATGAAAAATAAATCAATAAATAAATGTTAAATGTAATCTAAATGTAAATACTAGATACAAAACTAAATGTTAAATCTAAATCTAAATGTTAAATCTAAATCTAAATGTTAAATCTAAATCTAAATGTTGAATCCAAATATGAATCTAAATGTTAAATCTAAATCTAAATGTTAAATATAAATCTAAATGTTGAATCTAAATGTTGAATCCAAATCTAAATCCAAATCTAAATGTAAATGTCAAATGTAAATCTAAATGTTAAATCTAAATGTTTAAATGCTAAATCTTAATCTAAATGTTAAATCTAAATCTAAATGTTGAATCCAAATCTAAATCTAAATGTTAAATTTAATCTAAATGTTGAATCCAAATCTAAATCCAAGTGTTAAATCTCAATGTTACATTTTACATTTCAATTTAACATTTACATTTAGATTTATTCTTCATGTGTACACATTTTAAACAGAAATATAGAACATGCAGTTTTACATAAATGTATGTCTCAAATGAAGAAAAAAAAAAAGCTAAATGTTAAAAAACACTGTATGTCAGCTAGAAAAAGGGACCGAGTTTTTACATTTAGCACCCCATAGAAAACTGGACAAAATTGATGTAAAATCGTATCACAGAAAATGGCGAAACAAAGTGGAAACAAACCAGAACAAAAATAACGTCCATCAAGTCACTGTATTCTTTGGCAAAGAAGAACAAAAAATCACGGTAGGAATTAAGCAAAAACACTTCTTAAACTTTTCCCGATTTGCGCCATTTTTGTGTTTTTCTATGAGACTCCAAATCCCACAATGCAATGTGTGAAACTTTTCAGAAATTCAAGTTGGGGTCATTTGTCAACAGCCCATTTGTTATGGGAGTCGAAAACAAACTTTCAAGCTGCCATTTCTACCTTTGTCATTAGTTTGTCAGTAAATCCCTATCAAAGGACTTATGAGAACAACTTTTGGATTAAATGTGAGTTTTGTGATGTAGCAGCTTTAAATTGGTCTGTATGCTGGATCCTGGCCGTAAAAAAAATAAAGTAACTTTATGAATAAAAAAGTGCAAAATCTTAGGATATTTGGCGTAACTGTGCAAGTGTGTTTCACTAGCCCAGAAACCGTTTCATTCTTACCAATATTGTCTCACTTCAGATTCATTTGACATTTGCTCGGATGGTTTCATATGCAAAGCTCACCTCCACTCTAAAGCATCAGGGCCGGTCAGAGGGGAAATGTGAAGTTCAGCTCAAGTCAAAATGTCAAGTTGCGTCAGGTCATCTTCACCCCAAGGGCTGAAATAAACCCTCCGCTTTCCTCTGAGTCACCACGTGTGTGTACTTTCTCACACTCTGGATGGAGTGAATTACGTTTGCGAGATTTCGTATTATATTGTACTTTCTTTTTTTCCAATTGGCCCGAAAGAAGCTGAAAGTGAAAACAAGCTCTGGTTGCATTACGGTGGCATCGTGTTCGACTAGAGTAGATGATTGTTTTGGTTGTTCTTTGGTAGTTTGCTGGCCAAATGATGTCCGCATAGGCGATCCAAGGCCAAGAAGAATATGCCACAATACCCTTTGAGGACTGAAGCTCTCACAATAGAAAGCAGATGTTTTTTTTTTTTTGTTTTTCTGAATGGTTTGTTTTTCTTCAATGGCAGAAAACATCCTGTTAATACAGGGGGATACACAGACGCTGTGTTTCTACAAAGAACTCATCCAGACACAGAAAACAAGCTCTCTGAAATGTCATTATCATGGAGGTACAACACTGTAGATCAGCCTGTGAAATCACTGTCAGACAAAGACAAAGAGGGCAACACAGCATTTGTAAAACCAGAAAAGGTGAACGACTGCTGCAAAAGAGCAAGAGAACCTATTTTGCCATCCACTCACGCCCCGACACCTAATCCTCACACTGAAGCTACAGTACCATCTCTCTTTATTTTCTATTTTTTTCATCACAACATCATTTCTTTAGCTTCGTCCGACCTCCTCGAGCACTCAAGGTCATCAATGTGTGCTGCTTTTCTATTAACTCCTGGAGGGACGCACATCTCCATCAGTAAGTGTTTGAAATATTAAGCAGCGGTGGATGAGGACAGAGGCTTTAAACTGCTTGGAGCACATGTTCGAGAGCTTTAGGTGATGAATAGCAGAATTGAGCCGGACACGAGTATCCGATACAGATAAAGCACTTTTGCCGAGTACGAGAATTATACGAGCAATACAAGCAGTGTTGGGAACGTTACTTTAAAAAAGTAGTTAGTTATAGTTACTCACTACTTGATCCAAAAAGTAACTGAGTCACTGCACAAAACACTACTTGGAACACAAAGATTCTTGAAAAACACAGACGTGTTAAGCTCTCATTGCCTCCGAAAAAAAAACAAAAAAAAAAACATCAAGACTAGACGGAGACTGAAAAAGGACTGAAAACCCGAGGCTTGCAACTTAACGTTAAACAACAAATCTGATTGGTTAAAAAGTTAGGGTGCTTGGTTTGAGTTTGTGGGAGCCCTGTCTGATCGGTTTAGTTTTGGTGCTGATTTGGCAGAACTCTTATTGTCAGCCAAAGTTTTTTATGTGAACATGTAAAATCAAGACTCAAATCATTCCTGGATTAAATATAGAACACATGATTCAATTAAAATCAATTATAGATTCTAATTAGTTTCTCGTTTCCTTCCTGCAAAATGAATATATTTAATTACAGTTTAGTAATTAAAATTGAAACGTTCTTTCCTTTGATCGCTGTCTGCATTGTGGATTTGTTTAATTCTGTTTTTTTTCTTTTTTTTTTTAATTTAAAGATGAAGATGGAAAAGGTTTGTTAGTCTTCCCCTAGAGGAAGAGGACGCTACGCTTTTCTGTAGCGAAGCAAGGGAGACAAAGGAGAGTTACACTGCACAGTCCATTTTGTGTAAACAAAAATACACTTTGTTCTTTATGGTTCTTTGGTAGATTTGTTTGAGAAACGACTCAAAGAATCATCTTTGTAAAACCGGGTGTGCCAGACAATATCTCTCTGACATCTATAACTACCATCATCTTTTCATGACCATGATGAGTACCTACAGTATATACCAATAATGTCAACGATACAAGAACCCGTTAGTATGCGGTCACAATAGTCCCTCCTATCTCCTTTCCTATCCACTTTTCCTTAAAGCCGATATCTGAAGTTTCTGAGAAATCTATGTTTATGTATATAAGTCCCTCCTTCGTCCTATAGACCCCTATACAAATGGAAATGATCGCCAAGTGCGCCCAGCCAATAGGCTTCGACTTTGTGTTTTTGAGACTGTCAATCAAAGTGAATGTGGAACTGTGCACGGAAACAAGGCCGCGCGTCACAACAGCAAACAGGTACATATGATTTTGGCTCTTACCTGACCCATAGACCTATGTCAACATGACTCGATGCAAATTTGTTATGTTCCGCGATGCGAGTGCAGAAAAGTAGAGGCGTGGCTTCTGGTAGATTGGCAGAGGCAGATGAGGAAGAGAGGCTGTTTAGGGCAGGACATCGAGAAACATTCTCAGAAACTCCGGATATCAGCTTTAACCCCCGAATATCAGCTTTAACCCCTGGAAGTGTTTAAGTGGCGGCCATGATAAGGAGCATTTCAATTCTCTGAAAGCTTAGGAAAGGAGGCTCAATTCATCCTTTATAACCTCCTTTAGCCTAGGAAACACTGATGCACCCTTTATCAAAGGAGTTTAGATAATGCTGGTGCACAATTCCTTGCAACAACAACATTTAAAGGGACCCACTCATCTGAGCTTTCACAGAAACTCACGATGACTGAAAAGCCAATGCAATAATATGCGTTGAACAACATTAAATAATCTAAAACCATATTTTATGATATACAAGCCATATTATCAGATTATAACTGAAAACAGAACACTCTGTCATTCAGCAAAAAGGGACCAGAGACATTTTTCGCCCCATTAGGTTTTATTCAACATATTTCTGTATTACTGTGTTTTGGATTTTGGAAATTTGTAGTTTTTTCACCACGGCAGACATCGCTATCCTTCGACGCCATCGGATTATTACGTCACCTAGTGGAAGTGCGTCTGATTGTCAAAACAATGTGATGGCCTTTCCCTAACTCCTTTAGGAAGTCTCCTAGCACCTTAAGGAAAAGTGGATAGGAAAGGAGATAGGAGGGACGCAGCCTCGGTTCATTGTCTCTTCAAGTCCAGTTGCCGAAATCGACACGACCTGGATGACTGAGAACATTAACAGACAATATTTATGAAAATTTGAATGTTAAAAAGCCATTTTCTGCACAGGAAGTTGCGCCCATTATCAGGAAGTAGAGGCAGCAACAATAAGTTAAAAGTACTTTATTGATTACCAATCAGTGACTACCTCCGTTATGACGTCACAAATTATCCCGACATGTGATAAATGGCGTATAGTTTTATTGATAATCCTGATATTGTTGCAGACAGTCTGGTTCATACCCTGACGGTCAAAATCACCTGCAGCCCAAAGGAACATTAAACCTAATTCTAAGAGTAATGGCTCTCATCAGTCAGTGAACCTAAAGCAATATAGTCCGACACGCATGGGCGCACGCTCATTAATTCCACCGTGCCGATACTTAGGGATGATGATTGGCTGCTGGCTGCTCTGATTCTTTTATCTTTCTAAAGTGAGCATGATCACATTTTAAGCTATATTTTCTTTTCGGCAGGGTGGTGCAGCTCCGCTTGGGTGACCCGTCTTTTACCTGACGCTTGCAACGGTTTTAATTTGTTTCTCAGATAAAAGTGTAGATACTTGAATAAAAAAATACTCAGGTAAAAGTAAATGTATTGAAGTTGCTCCCTTACTTGAGTAAAAGTTAAAAATTAACACGTTACTAAAGTAAAAAAAAAGTAAAACAAATGTCCTTTCAATAATGAGACAGGGTTTTAAAACCACCAAATTCCATTAATTTCATTTTATTTAAGAACTTGTAGAATACTGGTAAATGGAAACCAAGTTTAATCTGTTACCTTTGAACATCTGGAGAATTTAGCACTTATTATAACTACAATTTGTAAAAAAAAAAATGCCAAAGCTTAAATAAACCCAGAACACATTTGAGTTTAACATTTTTAAAAACTTGAAAATGTTCACTATAAATCTAAAAGATCTGCCTAACAGAAAAAAACTCAAACCACCAAAATTTTCTTTTCTTTTCTGTTGTGACGTCATTTTCCAAAGTTGAAAAACTTCTGTTTTTTCTCTCCCTTGCTGTTCCATATTTTGTAAAAAGTCAGCTCCAAACGGGCAAGTTGGATTTTTCGGAAACTCTTCCTGCTGACAATCCTGGCTCCTCCTACCCTATAAGAATGTGAGCTCCTCCCTCTCAAACTACCTCACAGGTAAAACAAATAAAGTGAAGGCAGGTTGACATTACAGTTAATATCACAGTTAGTATATTTACGTTCAGTTTAAAGATAATTCA
Source organism: Gouania willdenowi (assembly GCF_900634775.1). NCBI lineage: Eukaryota > Metazoa > Chordata > Actinopteri > Blenniiformes > Gobiesocidae > Gouania > Gouania willdenowi. The sequence continues at coordinate 11,775,661 of NC_041061.1, read as the reverse complement.
TGAGCGCTCACAATCAGTTTCATTTTTAGTAGCCGTTACACTGCCTTGTATCGCCTCTATAGGATGGTCCGACATGTTTGTGACCCAATGTGACGCAGCGGTTGGACAAAACAATGGACAGTCATCTTAAATTCACTATTTCTGTGGTCAGAAGAGGTGAGGAGGAGAAGGAAGTGACTATTAAAGATTTTTTCTTCTGCTGCTTTGACAAACACACAGGCTGAAGCAGCGTGTGTTTACACCCACTCATGCATATGCATTAAGGCCCAAAAAACAGCCTGTTTTTAAGAGCGGTCTGAAAGTGACTTTACAGAGGGCTAAAACTCCAGAAAACAAGCGAGTTTGGGAAAATAAACCTCAAATACTATGTACTGTAGTTGGACTGGTTGTCCACTAACCACAACCAGTCAAAGCAAATGGCTGCCACCTCTGGACCTGGTTATGTTGGAGATTTCTTCCTGATAAAATGGAGTCGTTTCTTCCCACTGTCGCTGATGTTTGTTAATGTGGATTTCTTGGGTTTTTCCCTATTTATTACAAATCGTACAGTATATGTTCATAGCGCTTAACTTTTGTTGTAATTAGCGCTATATAAATACAGTTGAATTGAATTGGATAATACTGGACCTTTAAGTACAGTAACAAAGTATTTGTACTTCCTTGTCATCGCTGGCAGTTTCTGCTCACAGCGGGAGATAATGTACAGTATATACTGTGAGCTTTATCATATTGCTTCCCGTCAGTTTTGCCTTTTTGTTATTTCACACTAATCCTCGTTTTACAAGCAACATTTGTTCTTTTCTGTTGCTCCGAAACCGCAGCAATTTAGCTTCAGCCTCTGGAAAAAAAAAAACCTTGTGTGAGATCCATTTATCATCTAAGTGGCTTGACGGGGAAGGAACACATCTTCCCCCTTGCCTTTGCTGATGTGTTGGCCTTACTGTTATTCAATTACGGTTCAGCTTGCTTCTTGGAGACAGGGGGAAGGCTATAACAAGCCCCAGTTTCCAGGAAGTAAAGGCAAGGAGATGATGCGCCGCCATGTCAAAGGTTCAGTCAAGCAGCGTTTGCTAAGAGACTAACCTCCTTCTACTCCTCTAGGCGACACCTCTAATCCTTCAACAGATTGGGTCGATGCTCTACTCGCAAATCAATGGCCATTGACACATTTAATTGATTTCTGTGGGAAAGAGGTGAAAACTCATCTAGCTAAAAGCTCACCACCACCACCACCACCACTAAGGATGTGGAGATTAATCAATACGAATCTGTATCTAGATACAAAGGTGTGCGATGCGAGTGTATCGGTACAATTTACGGGTGAAATCGTGCCTGCATCGGTAAAATCCATGGTTGCATCGTTTTTTTCATCAATCCAACCATTTTCTGACCTGCTTGTTTCTTTTTACAGGGTCGCAAGGTGATTTTTTTCATCAAGTACTTCATTCTATCCTGTGTTTCCGAGGCACATTGAATGCACCATCGCTGCTTCGTGTTTCGTTTTGAATGCGGACTGAAGCCAGGAAGCACATTTCTACCGCAACAAAGTTACAAAAACAGCAGCTATAGAAAAGATTTATAACACACCTAAAAACTTCAAATCAGTTCAGAACTAACTTTGTCCAAGGCCGTACTCTGGCAACTCCCTCTACCTGTGATGACTCCAGACCTGTTTCCAAAAGTGTGTTTTATTTTATTCTTTTGTTTGTCTTATGGACATTAAATACGATTAGGTAAGGGTCTGTTTGCAGCAGCTGTGACTAGTGCCAAATAATAGTTTGCATCTTTTTTTGCACAAGCAGTTGTGAAAGATGTAATTGTGAAAGGTTATTATTGTTTGTATTAATCATATTAGAAATGTTAATGCTTTCTGCTCCTCACTACTGTATTAGCCTAATACCTGCTGAAGAGTTCATATTAGTATCTGTGTGGCAGACAGGAATATAGACACGTACTATTGAAAGTGTCACTTTAAGTCACTCATTGAGAGTAATGTTGTTTTACTGTTTAAAGCTGCAGTTTGTAGAATCATGAGATGATCCATGCTGTCCCCTCCCCTCCTAAACAAAACTTACTGGTCTTCTTGTGAACGCTTGCTCAAACGAGCACAACGGTGGAGCTCTCAGCAACTTTTTTTCTTGATAGAGATTAGTGACAAATGTAGGGACTTTATCTTGTGTTATTGGAGAGTATTCTTTTGTTTTAGAGACATGAAAGCATGTACCACTTGCTGCTGTGAGAGCAGTAAGAGGCTCAGAGTGGAAGTTAAATCTGGCTAAAAAAATCCAGCCTGAACCGATCCAGGCCCACGGGCATAAAGCCCAACCCGAACCGAGCCCGACCTATTAACTTAAATTGTAGGCCTGAGCCCGAAGCAAACATGACGTAAATTATTATTTTATTGCTGCCAGAAGATTAGTCGCGCGGTGCCTGCGCACACGCACCGCAGCTCTGCCCAAAATGTATTGTAATGACGTGACTCGAGCCGTTATCACAGTTTTACAGCCTCTAATGGAGGTCGTAAAATAAATAAAACACACAAAGAACCGTCTTACATCGTCATACACGCTCACTACCGTGGAAACAAAATTGTTCACTTTTTTCCCAGCTTATCAGAACAGACACACTCTACACTGCAAATGAATTGTGTCTGTTGTGCTATTTATCCCGTCTGTTATCTCTCTCTCTCTGAACTCGCTATGTGGGGCAGACATAGCCCCGCGATCCGCTTTCAGTCCGTGCACATTCTGCCCTACATACCGAGTCAGAGAAACCGTCACAGAATTTGTTCCTCCTGAACATGTTTGTGCCTTTACTCTGTTGCTTCTCCACCGCGGTCTTCCTTTATCCTTTTGCTTTTACCGTGTAACCGCTGTGCCAAAAGCCACGTTAAAGACTTCTGCTGGAAAATCTACCATGGGACTCTCCCTATTCTCAGATCGGGAATGCACATAGACTTTTGATGAGCAGCTCGAGCAGCCAATAGTAATGCGTAAAACTAGGGGTGTGTATTGCCTGGCATCTGGCGATACGATTCGTATCCCGATACATAGGTCATGATACGATACAATGTATCCAGTGTTTCCAACACCCCTACTGAAGTCCAGCATCACGCTCCTGTATTTATAAAGCTCATTTACATAGCCAGGAGAAGGATCAGAGATTCACTGTCCACTCAGAACACTTTGGATTACAATATGCTCAAAGATAATTATGCATTTTTGACCAAATAGCACCAAAAAAAACTTACATTCTGCAGCGTTAGGTTTTGTACCAGTGTGATAAAACAGGTTATAAATGTGAGGAACCTCTTCCTGTTCCTTATCTTGAATTTAGGGGGATTCAATATATCGCTTATGTATCGTATCGCTGGTAGTGTATCAAGGTGCGTATCGAATCGTTGTCAGTGATGGAGATTCACATGCTTAGTAGAAGCTGGGGCCTCAGCAGGACCTCCAGTGAGCATGCAGAGACCCGGAGAACCTGCTTTCCACACGGCTGATCAAAGTGTTGCAGTATGACATTTAGCCTCCTTCCACGTGGGATAAAAAAATTGTAATTGAGGACAAGACTGCACATTAAAAGTAGAAAATCAAATCCCAGGATACGGGACCTACATGTGATTTACAAATGGAGAATCTAATCAGTATTTGTCATGCTTGATGTAGCATAAATTACTCTCGGTTTAGAATGAGGGAAAACTTCTTCCTTCGTGTCTCGCTCTGATATAACCATCTAATCTTCATCTGGTTATAGGCGGGAAGGGAACAGTCAGATCCGGTGGTTAGATACACCCTTGTCAGACCCTGGAACGTCTGGACTATCCATCAGTAAGTTTAGACATCACCACCAGCCTTGCCTAAATCACACATTGCTGAGTTTATTTGCCAGAGGACCTGCGGGCAAAAATTAACTGCCGGACCTCATTTAACCCCTTGTCCTCCCACTCTGTACCATCTGTGCAGTCTTTTTGGATGATGGCGGTTTGGAAAATGCACAACAGTCCGACATCGTCCAATAGTGAAATGCTTTAGATCTCAAAACTTGTTCCTGTTACAGAAAAAGCAGAAATGTACATCTTGTGATTTCTCCGGACCATGATTCCTTATCTTCTGGATCATTATTAATTCTACATTTCAGGGCTTTAAAAGATTAAATCTGTTTAGTCCCTTCAAGTAACAAAGTATAAACCAGTGCTTCTCAAATGGGAGTATGGGATAGTAGTACAGGGGGTTCTTAAGTAAGAGAGAGAGACCTACAACCCCAACAGACCCTATATATATGTATATATATATATGTATGTATGCACATGTATAACCCGATGCACACGTGTATATGGATATATAAAACCCTGTATATAACATTTATAAAATGATTGTACATTTTGTTCTACATATATATAGTGAAACTATAACTTTGTATGTACATTGTTCTATGTCACACTTGCTTTGGCAATGAAAACTTGTTTCCCATAGCAATAAAGTTGTTTTTGAGTATGAATTTGAGAGTGGAAAGTTAACAAATAAAAAACAAATCTATTCAAAACAATCTATTCAAGAGCCACTAAATTGGTGTTTTCAACCTTGGGGTCGGGACCCCATGTGGGGTCACCTGGAGTTTAAATGGGGTCACCTTAAATTTTTCAACAATTTAAATAGAAATTTTGTAATTATTATTTTTTTTTTTTTTTATTATTAAACAACACAATCTAAACAACTGTATTTCTATACTTTCAGTGCAACTATATATACTGTATAAATAGTTTTCTAAGCAAAATGTTGCAGTTGGACAAAGGGGGTACTTGGATTCAGAAATAAGAGAAAAAGGAGTACTTGAACCAAAACCAGTTTGAGAACTGGTCTAGAATAATGTATTATTCTACATTTCAAGCATTTATAAGACTAAATCTGTTAAGTTACTGCAAGTAGCAAAGTATAGAATGAACCACAACAAAACCATAACAGGATCATTTCATGTGATTTTTTTTTCCAGATTTGAGGGGCAGGCATGTCCACCACGTAGTGTGTGTAGCAGATCTTTTTCTACATTTTAAGAGAGTAGGTGGAGCTGTATGACTATACCAAATGTCAGTTTCCGATGGAGTTTCTGAGATATTGGAAGCTGAAAATGGAAGAAAAATAAGGACAAGCACAAATCAACACATCCCCCCCACCCCCCACTAAATTGGCGATACCTCAAAAAGTATTCATCCCATCAAACTCAAAATGTACAGTCTGCCTGTTAAATAAATAAACTTTCAGAATTTTAGACCGAAGTGCGTGGGATGTCCTGAAGATTTGTTGAAATGACATGGAATGACCCAACATTTTATTTTATTCTATTTCAATCTTATTTGTGCTGGTATCACATTTCTCATTGGCAAACATCCTCTAGCACAAATCTGCTAAAATATTCACACTGGATAGCCCTAAAACCATCACCTTCACTTTTCTTTTTCAGTCCGCACCACCTCATGACTGTAAACACGTTTCAAAAACATTGAAACTGGAACGTTTCACTTCACTTGCTAATTTTAAAGCTAAGGCAAGGGAAAGATGTTATCCCCCACCACAAAGTGTGGAAGGGGGATATTGGTTTGAGCTCCATCCGTACGAGTTAAAAGGGACAGCTTTTCTCAGAAACTGTTTAAGAGAGAATAACCAAATTCAGTGTGTGGCTTCTGGGTATCAATATCTTGAAGGAGTTCGAAAATGAGAAGCGCAAAATTATTTTTTCCGGAGTTATTGCCTTTGTTCCGTTTTTTTTTTTTTTTCGGTGGAGGATGTTGATGACTGTCTTCTTTTTGTACTTGTTTTTGACGTCCTTGGCCATGAAATATTTTTGCGCTAAGTCATGTTTTATGGTTGTCTTTGATGAAAACACTTGTATGTGTACATGTATCTGATTTATCTGCTATGTTTTTGCTCTTTGTTAATGTATTCCATCATCTTATGCGTTTGCACTATTGTTAAAAACTTCTGCCACTTGCCCAGGTTGTCATTATAAATGAAAATTGGTTCTCAATTATTTTTGTATTTCTTGTATTATGCTGTTTTATATTGTATCGCACTGTTTTTTTTTTTTGTTATTCTGATTTTATTGTAAAGTGTCCTTTGGTGGCCTGTTGTGTTGTTATTATTATTATTATTATTATTAGTATTATTATTATTATTATTACTACTATTACTACTATTATTATTATTATTATTATTATTATTATTATTATTATTATTATTATTATTATTATTTTTATTATTATTATTATTATTATTAACCTGGGTAAATAAAGGTAAAATAATATGAATAAACAAGTAAATTTTTGTAACCTAACAATATTAGCCAAATTGCATTGTTTGGATTCCTCCACCGCCAAAAAAATTATTAATTAAAAAAAAATTATTAAAAAAAAATAAAAGTCAGAATTTAAATAATCTGCATTAAGAAAAAAAAAAAAAAAAAGAGGATTGTTTTTTTCTTAACCTGCTGAAACATATACAAAGCTATTCAATGTTTATGCAACTTTAAGGCACTGCTAAATATGAACCAAAAAAAAGCTAATGATTGGTCGGAAGTCTCCCATATAATACATTTTTAATGCCAGATCAAAGGTGCAACTGCTATACCTGAAGCAGCCACTAGAGGGAATCATAAAGATATTGATGCTTCTAAAGACCAACACTCATCACAATCGTATTTGTCCGACTTTTATGAACCTTTTAAATCACAATTCCTAATGATCATTTCACGGTTATGAAACCAATCAAATTTTATAGATAACAATAAAACCAGCCTGTTTCCCACTCCTTGCGTTAGTAGCCACATTTAACGTTAAACGGCAAAGAATGACACGAGACACTAGAAATTATGTTGATTACCAGCCAGCCACTTAAAAATGACATTCCCTTTTATCACTCCAGGAGAAAACACTTTCAGATAAAGAGATAACATGTCATGGAGTCCGTCTAAGGATGGTGGAACACTCCGGCGATTTATTAGGTCACCATTGGAACAAAATAAACTACGGTAAATCTGATATAAAGTGTTTAACTGGGTCTGTTTTCTTTGCAACCAACTCTTCCCACACAGTGGCAGCGAGATTATCTCACTTTGTAGAACAAATCAGTAGGTGTGTGTGTGTGTGTGTGTGTGTGTGTGTGTGTGTGCGTGTGTGTGTGTGTGTGTGTGTGCGCGTTGGGATCAAGGTTTTTGTAAAACCTGCATCGGAAAAACGTAACAGCTGACTAATCGAGGACCAATGCAATTGAACTGCCCTGAGTGTATGTTCAACTCAGCACATTCTAATGATTTTTTTTCAGTGTGTGTATATGTGTGGGTGTGTGTGTGTGTGTGTGTGTGTGTGTGTGTGTGTGTGTGTGTGTGTGTGTGTGCGCGCTGCTTTGATTATCCCTTTAAATTTCAGCACATAGATGGCCGGACATGTTTTTTGATTACTCCAGAGTCTGCACACTCCCTTAAATACCATTCCAATTTTTTAATGGACCAATCAACTCAGTTTCACCGCCTAATTAAACCCCTCGAAGTTTTTTTTTTTTTTTTTTTTTTTTTTCCCCAGGATTAATCATTTCATAATGTATTTTATGTCTCGGATGTTCAATAACATGCAGATTTCTTGTTTTATAGCAGTGACAGATGGTGAGAAGGGCCCTCGCTCTATGCTTTTGAATGATAAATAAATTGAACGTAAAAATGTTGGTCTTTTGTTGAATCGGAATCTTGGTAATTGTGACATCAAAGGGGTGGGATTATGTTTGTGTGTTTAAAAAAAAAAAAAAAAAAAAAAAAAACAATAAATGATTTTTGAACTTTATTCTATGAATATCGCACAAACCTACAGTTAGAACAAACAAGATTTAAGCATGAATCAGCTGCTGTTGCTACGCAGAAATTAAAAAAAAAAAAATTACATACTAATTATTGGCAAGATGACATCAAAGTCCCTACACATAAATATGATTTGGTTTTTGTAAAAGAAAACTTTCTATTTTTAGTTCAATCTTTGCTTCTATGTAATAAATGTTTTTTTTTGGAGGATTTCAGCTTGCATGAATGCAACAATCTTTTGTTGAATCTGAATGTCGGTATTTGTGACATCAAAGGGGTGGGATTACGTTTGTGTGGAAAAGAAAGGAAAAAAAAAAAATTTATTTAGTTTTTTTTTTAAACTTTACTCTATAAATATCGCACAAATCTACAGTTAGAATAAACAGTGAGATTTAAGCATGAATCAGCTGTTGTTAATACGCAAAAATAAAAAAAAATTACATATTAATTATTGGCAAGATGGCATCAAAATCCCTACAAATAAATATGATTTGGTTTTTGCTGCTAAAAAACTGTTATAAAAGAAAACTTTGCATTATTAGGTCAATGTTAGATTCTATGTAATAAATGTTTTTTTTTTTTTTTTGGAGGCGTTCACCTTGCATAATTGCAATAATCTTCATTGATGTGTCTAATCACTGAACGCATTAAATATTTGACTTTATTCGATCAACTAATCAAATAAACCTCACCTACCTTTACAAGAAAGCCAGTTTTATCACCAAAGACCAATGGTATGAATCCACCACCGCCACAGGACCGCATTTGACCCCCAGCCAACGCCATAGCAACCACAGCTAGCAGCAGCTTCAATGCAAAGGGATTCTACCAATCATTTAGTCAAACCTTTAAATAGTCGTAAACTGGCATCCTTTGAAAGCAAAATAAAACCGGTAAGACTCGATCATACAGAGACACCAAACGTCTGCTTAAACATGCTAAAGCTACCATTGGTGAATAATCGTCTATTTTAGCCCTTTCTACCAAACTGTTGCTGCACCAGCTCAATGACAGTTGGAGAAGATTAGATATGTTTTAATAGACAGCATTTACCAACACAACAAGGTACAAAAACTAACTTGCTAACTTGCTAACAGCTTGTGAGTGTATCTGGTTGTGTGTGTGTGTGTGGTTTTTGTTTGGGCTTTGTTCTTAAGACATATTTTGTCTGTTTTATCAAAAGTAAATAATGAACAACGTGTAGTGTATGATTTTGTCTGCCTGTGAATTTCCAGGAGGAATAAAAAAAATGTTGTTAAAGCTAGCGGTGTCAATATCGGATATCGGTGCAATATAAGCCTGAAAACGAATATTGGATTCAAATTTTCGATGTATGTATGATTAATGCTCATATCTGATCAATATCGGTATCGGGAATGAAAAAGTGGTATTGGAACATCCCTGGTTAAAGCTATGTAACCTGATGTCATAATAAGCTAACAAAACCCTACTGTGTGAAGTGTTGATTTTTGACACTTGACTATGAAAATCTAATGTTTGTATTGTCACTTTTACTCTTTGATGCCAAAAAAAAAAAAAAACACAATAATGGGATGTTTGTTTAACTTTAATACGTTTACATACAACAATTGACTTTACATTAAGTGTTCCATTTATGGTCTTCTTGGGAATAATGTCATAATGTGCCAGGAACTGGATGTTATTTAAATAAGCATTAAAGCATCTTATTGAAAAGCTATTTCACCATAGACACTCTCTGAGAGGTAATATTGAGTTAGCCTGACATAAAATGTCACAAACTGTGATTGACCAAAATCTCCAAAATGGCGATGCCCACAAATAAAGGAATAACATGCATGTGTGAGGCTAAAAGTTGATAGAAATGACTGTCTCGCATGAATTTGTAAAGTCTGAATATTGAGCTTGAGACCACTTTGTACAAGTGTAATCAGTAAATTCAAACTGTACTTTAAAAAAAAAAAAAAAAAAGATTAATTTGACTCACGATGGTCCGTGGCAGCTGAAAATCCCTCTTCCTCAAGCAGGAATCAAGGTAATTAAAAATATGTGCAAGAATGCGGAAAACATGCATTACCATTACATTTGCAGTAATATTTTAATCTTGAGTTAAAGCACACGTTTCATTTGCATTTGGTAATTACTTTAGGTTCTATACTCCATTTGCATAAACTGTTGATTAAAAAAACTCCAATTTTACAACTTCAGTATTTTACGATGACAAACTGAGTGATAATTGCTCTTCGATTAAATGTAGATTTTACGGTGCAACCATTAACACATAAAACTGAAGGTTTTTTTTTTTTTTTTTTTACCTCCTGAAATGTTAAGGTGACATGTTTCACTTGCTTCATTTTAATGAAATGATTTATACATTTATGCTTTCTAACTCAATGTGATATATTATCATTATCGCATGCAGATATCACCTTTGAGTAAGTGTCACATTAACAATTTGCGACTTTAAAACTTTATCTTTGGATCTTTGCGAGACGAGTCTCAGTGGGAATGGTTTTTCTTCCCCGCGCATTTAGTTCATATTTCATGGCACACCCACGTGCGTTAATTGAATTCACATACCCGGATATTCAGATTGCTCACTGCTTTTAATACGAATGACTTCGGCAAACAGCAGGTAATAACTTTTTCCCTCGTTCGAATCTGCTCACCTTTCATATTCAGGGCTCGCGAGGATTCACCCTCAGCCTTCTAATCAGCACTCGTTGTGTTTCTCCAAATGTCACTCGTCTCACTACAGGTGGGGGTTGCGTTCGGGATCAACAGCGTTTCCCAGCTGAAAGATTACCAGTGAGATTTAATTGGAATCCTTTCCTGCCATCAGAAGTATCACTAATGTGTTAGATGGAGCGTAAAAGAGTCTAAATATCGTAATTGAGCAGCTGGAGGTGGTGCAGCCTCACGCTGCGTGTCAGGAGGCTATTTTTCACCCTTTTCTTTTGTGATCTCATCAAACTGGAGCTCTTTGTGGAGAAGTGTCAAGCACCACTCCACCATGGACACGCGCTCTCCTTTGCACCTGTGGGTTAGAGCAGCTCTTTGATATTCTGCTGGAGTGTGTCTGTGATCTGGCCTTACTCACCTGGCTAGCCACTTGTTCTGCTCTTCTAAACTAGCACTGTATCAGGGTCAGCCCGGGGAAGTGGCCATTCCAAAGGATTCCGATCTCAATTTTCCCAAAGCCCCCGATGGCCGAAATCAATTTGCAAGAAGCAGAAGTGAAGTGAAATCTATTTATAACCCAAAGAGCAGGAGCAAGTACAAAAGAGAAGAAAAGGCTCATTAGTAGCTTAAATAAAGTTGGAAGTTTTAAAGAAAACTCCATGTGCTTTGTGTACATTCCCCACAGTTGGACATCCTTTAATTAAATGAGAGGTTAAAGAACTTTTTCAGCTTCATTCCCAAAGGAGAAATTTGGTCAGTCATGGAAACTATTCATTACAATTTATGAGACAAACCAGAGAAAAAAGGCAATAAACTGCTGGTGGTTATTCAAAAATGCATCTGCCAGAACAAGTTCCTATGATATTATGGAGTTATTATGGTACATTCTGTTTTGAACAGTCATCAGGGATGCTTTCAAAGTAGTTGGAAATTCTACTCAACAACTAACTAGCCACTTATTGGGGTAAAGTAGCCATGAAAAATATCTAACCAGGACCAACCAGGCAGCCATCATGACCCACCATCAAGCAACAAGGCTGGAAATGAATAAGCCACACTCTAAAAACCATTAAAAGACATCGCTCTGCAAAGCCCTTTGATAGAATCCACAAGGTTCGAAACAGAAAAGACACTTGAAGACAAGTAAGTAATGAAAAGGGACAGAAATAATCAAAAGCTCATCTAGTCCTAATTAAAAAAGAACTCATAAGTACACATCGAAGCGATCAGCAGAAGCCTCTGAGGAAGAATGGCAGTTGACAGTCGAAACATGTCAGGAAATCAAAGTAAATTTCCTGAAAAACAGTTGTGTGAATAAACGAAACCTTAAAATATCATCTAGTCCTTCCCCCAACTTCCTTTCAGTGTCTATTTCTTAACCTAATATGTTTACTTCATCGACAATTCGGTTGAAATAAATAGCAATGGGTAACTAATCTTAGCACCTTTATCTTGGTTGTGTCACCAGTTTGCAACAATCCTGCCTACTAACAAAAAGCCAAATTGATAACACAAACAACAAACTTCATATAAGCCCAGCAAAAATGCACTAATTACACACAAGATAAAGTAGATTAGAAGATATTGTATCACATACACATAAAATATAATGATGGTGAAGTGATTACTCGTCACGTTTGCTTTAATAGTAAAGAAGACCACCTAATTAGCAACTAAAAAATGGACTAAGACCCATTTTGGGTTTGAATCCAACATTTGGGAAGAAAACTATCCAAAGAAACCCAAGAGTTGCACAACATTACAATTATTCAGCAAGATGCAATAATTTGAGATTAAATGTCTAGCCCATACAGTAACAAGATTACAATCTAGACATCTGTGGTTATAGAAGTATCAGATCATCAAGTAGCATGTATAATAATGCTACCTAAAACAGATTCAGCAAGTTAAACAGTAAGAAGTAAGAAGTTGAAGAGTCACTCTGAGCTTTACTTTCTTGAAATCTGTATTGACCAATGAAATCTCACAAAATGGGAGAAACAAGTACTTTTTAACCAACATACCGTTTAGGAAATCAGAAATCTACACTGAAACAGTTTTATGTGAACTACCCATTATAGGGCCACTTTTTCTAGGAATCCTGAGTCATTCTCAAGCTGACAGAGACGGGTTCTGATCTTAACCTTAGACTTCCTGGTAGTGTGTAAAGATGGGCAAAGAAGAGTCTTCCATCACCATGGAAAACTAGTCGTTGGACAAAGAGTTCCATCAGAATGGTTCAACTACTGATGTTATTATGAAGGTCCAAGATTTGTAAAGGTTTGCAAGGAAACAAAAGTTCCTGATAACAGAACACAGAATGAGTGTTGAAGTGCAGGTACAAGAGCCACAAGGTACATTTTTTTAAAACAGGGTTTCATATTTACTTATGAGTAGGGGTGTAAATCTCCAGTTTCATGATGATTCGTGGGCCTTGGATTGATGGAAGATAATATTCAATACCCAATTAGGAACAGGTTGATATGGAGTGCTGCATGGGGGTGAGGGGGTTCTGCCAAGGAGTTGCACCGGTGCTCTTTAAGATGGGGATTCAAGTACACTCAATTCCAAAGATTTCAATGAAGGCTTTTTAAGATAGCCTCCAAGTGCCTCCCAAATCTTTGGAATTGAATATTCTATACCCATTTACACAATCATTTAGATTGCACCTAAATGTTGCTGTTTTGACATGTTTATTGCCAAAATGATTTAGATATCCAAATGAAAATTATTCTTTTTACCAAAAAATAAAAGATGTGCTGTTTTTCACTGAAAATGTTAAGAGATGGTTTGGGTTTTCATCAATGTGATTGGATTAATCAATATGTCTATGCAGATTGATGGATCCGTACACTCCTACTTATTAGGAGATGCTTCCCCTCGCCTTTGGAAAGTAATGGTGTCTCTTTGTTACTATGAACTACTTCAGAAGCAGCTCGTACGACTCCAGAAAAACAACTTGATTAGTCATTTCAACCCTGTGAAACCTTTTAGATTCTCCAAGCTCTGAGAAAAAGTCTGACATGAAAGATTATTACACAGCAGGAAGTCCGTTTTCCTGATGGCGGGGAGTGTTTAAAGAGGCAGAGGTCAGTGGCGGAGCATCGCCAGCCTTTCCTTCCTAATGACACTTCAAAGTGGGAGGCCCATCATTCCACCTAATTATTGTTGATTGCATTCATTGTGTCATGTCCCGATACTGTGAAGACGCTGTTGGTGGTTGAGCTAAATGGCAGCTCCGGGTTGGCTTGTTTCTCAGCCATAATTGGACGGCCAAACAGGCAGCGGGCGGACATGGCAGCGGCTCCCGTCTGCAGCTCCACTTGTATTAAATGTATTTTTTATGAGCTGGCAGAAAACTAAAGGTTTGAAGGTCATGCACCTTTAGCCAGAAAACCCCAGAAGGTCTACGTAATGAAATTAAGCCGCCAACTTTAAAAATACACCTTACTGACATCTAACACAGCAGTAGAGATTTATTCCTTGAATGAATTAGGCTCGAGGCAACAGTTTGGTTGAATAATTTTCATCATGGCATGGTCAGCAAGTTTTTCTACATGAAAATAACAAGACCACGACTAATAATACTTTAGTCAACCAATGAAAATTACACATACAAAAAAATAAGCTGTTTTCATTTTTCTATCTTTTGTTGATTTGTGATTTTAAATTTATGTCAACATGAAAACACAATAGACGATAATGGGCTAGTGATAACGATATAATACAATATTTTTCAAAATGGAAAAAACACTGGATATACACACTCTGAAAATGACCTTTTAAACTCTATAGGAATATAAACAATAAAAAAAAAAAAGACAAACCATAACAATCTGGTGTGTAGTAGATTTTCTTATGGATTTTTTTTCATTTAGCAACCTTCCTCATAATACCACTCGTAACTTCCACGATACATCATGTGATGTTTCAATACTGCAATATCTTGCCACACAATATATCGTCCCACCTTTAGCAATAAACAAAACACATTATATTAATTTAAAAAAAAACAAAAAACAAAAACACAACCGTAAAACCACTTTTCTGAGCAATTTAATCCCTGGAATTACAACTGAAGAAGTGCAGCCATTCAACACACAAGGATGTGTGTTGAATGTATTCTGATGCACATTGGAGTAAACACTGAGGACACTGAGAGGATATTATAGTGATTCAGAGGAGAAATATTTTGTCAGAGACCTGCTCGACAAAGTTTTTGTGGTTCCCAAAATTGTTCTGTTGTGCCTCCTTTTAAGAAATGAAAAATCACACCTCGCCCCCCAATCACAACCAAAATGTTGACAAAGTTGGTGAAAATTTAACCTGAAATTGACTCCTAAAACACACAAAACAACAAAAATGTACAAAATAAAAAGAAAATATGAAATGACAACAAAAAGTATCCAAAAACCATACAGAACACAAAAACACAACAAACAAAATAAAAACATCCAAAATACCAGAAGAATATACTCAATGACACAAATATACACAAAATCAGATTAAAATATAGTAAAATGACAAAAAACAAAACAAATAAAATGAAATAAAATAAATGAAAGTTTAACCTGAAATTGACTCCTAAAATACACAAAACAACAAAAACTTACTAAATGAGAGAAAATATACAAAGAGCACATGACTAAATATGCAAAAATCATACAGAACAACAAAAATACTAAATAATAACTACAAAAACATACAATTACGACAAAAACACACAAAAAGACATCAAAACATTCAAAATAAGAGAAAAATACACAATGACATTAACATACACCTAAAATGTGAGTAAAATATACTAAAATGACTCCAAAAATACACAAAAACCTTTGTATTTTCTGCATTAATTGGTCTTCATTGTTATTGCTGACCTGAATGTTGATAATGTGGCCCTCAGATCAGACAATCCCATTTTTGTGGCCCCCGCTGTGATTAAAGTTTCTCATTTCTGCTGTAGAGGGATTATTAATCCCATCAAAGCCGAGTATGAAAACAAGATGTGAATTTTAGTCGACTTAATCCTCCACAATATAAAAAAATGACCAAGTGATGATATAAACACACAAAACGACATAAAACATACAAGATAAAAGAAAAATATTCTAAAACAAGTCAAATATGCACACAATGAGAGTAAAATATACCAAAATGACAACAAAAACACATACATGGCTTCAAAAATGCACCAAAACCTTTGTATTTCCTTTAATTCTAATATTGCTCAGATTTTTTGTGGCCCCGTTGTGATAATAGTTGCACATCTCTGCCGTAGAGGGAGTGTCGGATCCTATCAAAGCTGAAAATGAACACAAGATGTGTATTATAGTCGACTCCGTCCTCCACAATATTAAATGATGACTACAAGAACACAAAATGATGACAATAACACACAAAATGAAAATAAAAACACAGAAAATAAGAGAAAAAAAAATACGACGACACAAATATACACAAAATGGGAGTAAAATATACCAAAATGACATATACACAAAAAACCTTTGTATTTTTTGTAATATTAATACGATAATGTGGCACTCGGATCAGACTAGCACGTTTTTTTTTCAAAAAAAAAAAAAAAAAAAAAACTGGCATATTTTTGCGGCCCTGTTGCGATAATAGTTGCACATCTCTGCCATAGAGGGAGTGTCAGATCCGATCAAAGCCAAGTATTAACACAAAATGTGAATTTTCGTCAACTTAATCCTCCTCAATATTTGAATAACAAATCTTAATTTATAGTTTAATAAAATGTGTTAATCTCCTCATCTCTTTCCAAACGATCAGACTGTATTTGTATAGCACTTGTTTTTTTTCCCACTGGTCACTCTGGAGTAGCATCTATATTTATGACTCTTATCCTCTCTGTGGGGACAAAATAAAACAGCCAATAAATGCACGTAAAGGCACCACAGGGGAAATGTTGTGTTTGGAGCCAACATTTCCTTCCGTAAGAGAGAGAAGATTAGGGAAGCACTTTGGGAGTTATTCTAAATCTCGCAGATCTAGCAGTGAGGGGACAGCCAATCTGGCAACGTAGATATGAAGCACAATGGTGAATCACTCCCACGCGTTTCGCCCCCAACAACAATACGACGCAGGGCGAGTAACTCAGAAACAGTGATTCACCTCAGTGACACACAAGAAACACACATTTATCTCAATATTTCAGACCATTGATTCCCAGTGGAAGTAAAATTAGCAAAAGTATGATAAGATTGTCAGCAATTGTCAGCTCGCTGTGTGTGTGTGTGTGTGTGTGTGTTGGCAGCAGAAAAAGGTGCAAACAGAAGAACCTTCCGCACCTTTCTCTTTCCTGCCGTTTTCTTTCATCAGCCTTCAATGAGGCCCCTTAACGCAGCGTTCTGCTTGTGTCTGCACTTACTGCATCTCTGGGCTCTTCTCTGCTTTACTACGGTTGAAAATAGAAAAAAACAGACAAAGAGCAGGAAAAAGATAAAAGAATGGCCAAGAAGGAAAAAAGTGATCAATTCTTTAGCAGCCACTCTATTAGAAATAAACCTCACACAAACACTTTATATAAGTGCTTTCTGTTTACCGTGGAGGATGTAATAGACCACACAGCTAATGTTCTATAGCCAGTGATTCCCAAACTTTCCACAGTCCCGTACCCCTCCAGACCTTTAACCTGAAACCATGTACCCCCTACTCCTGCACGCATGGATGTAATGTCGTGTACAATGTAGCCCTACAGTGAAAATGATCTCTGAATTTTACCTATCCTAATGAGAAATAACATATAACTACAATATTTGCATTTCCTGAAAAAAATGCAAGTGCTGGCCCGCGTCATTGAACACTCCATTAGCCTAACATTAAAGTTAGCATTAGCATATCATTAGTATTAATCTAGCATTACCGTTAGCATTAGTGTAGCATTAACATTAGCATTTGCTAACATTAGCATTAGCCTAGCATTACAATTATAATTAGCTAGCATTAATTCAATTCAATTAAACTTTATTTATTTAGCACAAACTACAACAAAAGTCATCTCCTGGCGTTATCAAAATTTACAATTTGTAATAAGAAAAAAACTTAAAATCCACACGCACAAGCATTAGCAAAAGTGGGAAGAAAAAAACTAGCATTAGCATTAACCTAACATTAACATTTTCTAGCATTAGCATAAACCTACCATTACCAGTAGCATTTTATAGCATCACCATTAGCCTAGCATTAGTATTAACATAGTATTAGCCATATCAATAGCATTAATTTAATATTAGCATTAGCCTAGCATTAGTACTAGTACTTCCTATGATGATTTGCGTACCCACTTTGGGAACCTAGGGTCTATAGAAAATATGCAGCAACTTGAAGGTATTGCGTGGAAAACCTTTAGCAAAGGAGTTATAGCTTAGCTAGCTATATAGATAGAAACGGGTGGACTGGGACCAGAATTCCTTCCTCGTCATTTCTGTCCAGACCAGCCCACTACATTATCAGTGACACGGTGTAGAATCATTTATTTAGTCAGTGATTCTCAACATGTGGCTCTTTATGTGTTCATTTTAATTATTATTCCCCCAGAAATCCCTAAAAGCGGAAAACTTTAACTCCTTTTTACCCATTTCCTTTGACCATTTTGCAACTTCCTTTGTCCCATTTTTGCCACTATTCAAACTTTTTTTTTCGGCCACTTTTCATCCCAATAACCTACCTTTTTACCCAATAAATTCCACTTGTTTCCTTTTGCTTTACACCAGCTACCCTTTGCCATTACATACCACCTGGTTCCTCTTTATTTGCCCATTTTTTTGGCCACTCTTGACTGCTTTTGGCCCATTCTAGTCACTTTTCACTCTTTTCTAGCCACGTTTTTGCCACATTTGGACCATTTTCTGGCCACCTGTTAGCATGTCTGTCTCCACTCTCTCATCCAAAAAAAAAAAAAAAAAGTCTTGAAAATCTTTCATCTAAATCTTCTCAAATCAACTCAAAGGTATAAACTCTGCACCTATGGTCACACACATATCCTTCATATATCTATGGCTAAGATATTAGCTGTGATTCTACAGCCTTTATCTGGAGGAGTGTTTCCATCTTGTAACAAATGTAGTTTTAAATTGTATACCAATGTCAAGTCAACAAGGATTGGAGGCAATTATCCTAGCTTAGCATGTAGCAAATAGACAGGTTAACTCTAGGATCTCACAAACACACCGACCAGCACTAAACTTCCTCATTAACTCACTATATGTTTGTTAAATCCCAAGCAGGGATGAAAAAAAAAAAAGATAAATTGAGGTTTTTACCTGTGGGGGGGGGGGGTTACACGCAGTAGCTACTTCCTGACCCTCCACCAAATTAAAACTATAGATTAATTTAATTTAGAAAGTGCATACACGTTGCGTTTAAGGGACGGTACACGAGTGTTTTTGCTGCTAAAGCAAAGACAAAGAGGAAGCGAATGGTGCGCAATAATTCATCATTCGAATTAAATATTCACGATGTTTTGTGTTCACCTGAAATACTGAGAGCAATTAGCCCAAGTTGACTAAGCAGAGATGACAGCTGAAAGGCTTCTGTGTGCGCTCTCGAATTATTTACATTAACAATCTCCAAAGAGCAAATTGCACTGTAGAAAATGCAGGAAAGCAGCTTTCCATACCTTACTAATCACACACACACAATGTGTTTTAGCTCCGAGCTCCAATTATTTTGATATGAAGGCCTCCAGGAGCTGGTCTTGTTGTTTCTAACCCTAACCCTATATGATCTTTGATGGAGCTTGCAACTAAAATTCACTACAGGTACGGTTTAAAGCAATGGCAGTGGCCATTATTGATGGTTTTTGCGCCCCCTGGTGGCATTTCCTCATCCACATTTACAAATCAGAAGACATGTGACAACAGTATATGTCACAAAAATTCTTTCATTGAGAAGATTCTTAAAGGAGAAGTACCATTTAATTTGGGATATTTCTTTTAGTGTTAAAAACGTACACAAACACTGATACTATGTGTAATATTCTCTGCACTAGACCTTTACACTGTGAGGGAAATTATCCATATCTTATTAAATTGTTCTGAATCTGCTCTTTTCTGGATTGATATGAAATAATTAAGAAGCAATCAGGTGTTTTTTTTTTTTTTTTTTTTTTTTTGTTAATTGACCAGTTTATCCAAAGTTATTGAAAATAATAAAGCCTTATTATAAATAATAAGTAGCCTTTGTCACATTTTTTGAAACAATATTTGGAAAAAGCTGCATCAAAATTGGGCATTTTAGGCAGTAAATATCGTAGAAATTGGTCACGAAATCCTAAAGGTAATGAGAAATAGTTTTCATTAATTTAATGTAATTTTAGGAAAGAAATACTACATTGTTATCAGGATATAAATCTACGTATATCACGATATAAAATCATTATTATATACATAAGGCTGACTTTACATTGTCATTATTATGACATGACACCTGTCATTAGCATGAATAATGTGTTGTGAAGGCACATTATTATTAAGTGTCGTTCGCTAAATTATGAAAAAGCATTGCCATGACAACTTGTCATTGAGTGTTCACAATATATCGAAAAATTTTTAGGTGTGGGTTTTAAATAGATTTTTTTTTTTTTTAAATTGATTCAAAAAATGTTTTTTTCTTTTCTTTCTGATATTTAAACTATATTTTTCTTATTGTATTTTCACATTTTTGTGGACGTGTGTTTTCTACTGCTGGAGACATTGTCACTTCTCAGCTCCTGTTCCTACATAAAAACCTTAAATTGTGCCACTTCCGCACCTCCATTCCAGTAGATGGCGCCGTACATATAATAATATTAATAATAGGGATGTAACGATTAATCGTAAGGCAGTTAAAAATCGATTCATAGGTATCACGATTGACATCGATGCTTTGAAAATTGAATCGCAGTACCTTTTTTTATATATTTATCCCTTCTCTTGTCCAGCAGTGAACACGGCGGGCGGAATCCGCTACTACTTTCTTTCTGGCCGCCTTCTACTCTTATATGTTAATGTTTTGTGTTAATAAATGATTCCTTACCCCTTTAGCACCGAAAAAATATCTGTAATATTACGTGAATATCTGTAAAAGTCACGTTTTTCTGTTAGCTCTGTCTGCTAGCATAGCATCTCTTCTTCACTGCAAAAATTTCTGCATGCCAACCGACCACTGTGGTATTAGTGCCCTCTGCTGGTCCAAACAAATATCTGATGTAAATCAGTGCAATGACATTTTTTTATTTATTTATTTATTTTTTTAAGTCTAAATGTTACGGCACAAAATACATTTTCAGTTGCACTTTTAAAAAGAAAAAAAGAATTATTATGCAGTTTTGCATTTTTTACTATAGAAACATAATTTAAATTAAGAGGCTTCTTCTTCATTTGTATCATTCCTTTATTTATTTCATTCAAGATTTATTTTTAGTTAAATTGCATTGTTTTGAACAGTTTATCAAGGGATTATTTTGACAATGAAAAATAAAAGGAAAATAATACAGTATTTTCTAGGAATAATTTTCAGTCTCATTTTGTAAAATAAATTGGGAGAGAATCGTATCGTGAACCCAGTATCGTGAATCGTATCGGGAGTTGAGTGAATTGTTACATTCCTAATTAATAATGAATAGGATGTTTTGAAGCAAGTAGTTTTGACTCAATTTGTCCCCTGAATGATCAATATCTTCTGATAAACATATACGGCACCTTGATTTTTCATCTCTATGTTAAGAATATCGCAATATATTTGTGATATCGTGATAATATCGTAGCGTGACCCAAGTATCGTGATACAAATTGTATTGCAACATCCTCACCCCTACTCACAAGACCCTTTTTTGGGTCGTGACCCTATTTTAATGTCACACATTTTTTGCTTCTCCAGAGATTATTTTTCAATTCTTCCTAAAATTAGCTTTTACTAATGTTTGTTTTTGCCATTATTGGTGCACAAAGTGACAAGATGCATTTTTATTTGACCAAGATTTATATTTAAGAAAGTGAAAGTATAGAATGCAGTTATTTAAGATTGTTAAAAAAAGGTATTTTTAATCAGTATTTGAGTGAGATGAAACGTGACGATGGCACACCTCGCTACACGACACCTGTCACTGTCAGTGTCAGTGTTGACGTGTTGAGCTCAGACTGATAGAGGGGGATGTATGGATGACAGAAAATAATAATCTCCCACTGCATCATTAACAGGTCTGAGTTTGGCTCGTCTCCAAGACGAGACGAGAAGAGAGGATGAGTCAGCATCTTCCCACAATCTACCTTTAACACCATGAATGAGTGGTCCCCAAACTTTTTTTTAAAATTTTTTTAATTGTTGTTACCACAATTTTTACATCACAAATTTCTGGAGACTTTTTTTTTTTCATCTAAAATTTGCTTTTTGATCAGGTTTGTTTTACAAATAAAGAGTAGCCAGTATTAGTGTACAAAGTCACAATAAGCTTCAGCTCAGATATTTTAACTAGATTTATATTTGACAAAGTAAAAGTATAGAATACAGTTGTTTGAGATTGTGTTTTTGTTTTTTTTTTGAAAAAAAACAATCTCAAACAACTGTATTCTATTATTTAAGCTCTTTGATCTTTCTGCACCATGTATCTATTTCTGTGAAATTATATACAGCTTTTTTTATTTTTTTTTAATTGAGCAAAGTAGATGAATGAAATGAAAAAAAATAGTTAACATTTTTAAATAAATTTTTAATGTATTTATGTTTTTATTTTTATAAAGTAAATTTTTTCAATTTTACATTTTTTTATATTTTAAATGTATTTATTTATTTTTTTACTTGTTTTAATTTATTTAAAAACGATTTAAAATAAAAAAATATAATTTTAATCATTTATTTATATTTTATTTTATTATTAGACATTTCAGGCAACCCTATTTTATTTCCAGTCAAGGTAAATGCATAGGACTGTAGTAATTATTGAAGCTCTTTTTTTTCATTTTATAAATTATTTTTTTTTCATTTTAAAAGATTATTTTTTACATTTTAATTAATTTAATTAAAATTAAAAATCATTTTATTATTATTATTAGACATTTCAGGCGACCACATTTTATTTCCAGGCGGTGGATAAAAATAGTCATTATTTAAGGACTTTGAGCTGTTTGCCTCTTCCTCCACTGTATATATATATTTCTGTGTTATTACAGTATGTATAGTTTATTTTAATTGTGCAAAGTAGATGAATAAAAAAAAAATAAAAAAATCAAGAACAAAACATGAATTGCAACCGTTAGAAAGGCCAACACTGCCACCAACATGTGGAAACCCAATTCCCATTCCCTAGTATTTCTTTTTAGATGGAGTCGATTCTTTCCTATGGAATCCTTACAGATTAAAGGGCGTCTTTATGAGAGCGCCAGCTTCACAAGAACATAACAAGCGAGGCGACTAACCAAGAGACATCATAGAGGCTTAGCTGGAGGAGCTGCATGAGTGGCCACAAATCACTTTTCATCATTACCGTGGCTCCCTCCACACCTCAGGGAATGGAAATAAAGATCGGCCATGAGCTAAGACACATGGAAACACGGTAATGAACGAGAAAAGTCCCCAATCGGAGGCTGGATTAGAAGATCTTAAAGCAGATATGGGCAACTGGCGCCCAACATGACTGCAAAAAGTTACTAAATGACAGAGATATACAGAAATTGACACAGATTTTCACAAAATGATGAAAAAAATACACAAAAGGATGACTAAATTAATCTAAAAACACACAAGACTAAAAAAAAACCCACATAAAATAATCATAAATATGAACAATCGATAACCAAAATTCACACCAGAGACACAAAATTTCTCAAAACAACACACAAAAAACAACAAAATGACAGGAAAATACACACAGTAACATAAACTGTCTGCTATTCTATTGTATTGCTGCAATGTGTGAATTCCCCCTATGGGGATCAATAAAGGTCTATTCTACTCTAAACACACAAATTGACTGCAAAAACACACAAAACCACATCAAAAAACACAAAATAAGAAGCAATGCACAAAGTAACAATAGAAATACACAAAACAACAATAATACACAGAATGACTTGAAGACATAAAATGACAGAGAAATACACAAAACAATAGGAACAAATACACAAAATGACAACGAAAATACAAAAAAATATGAATAAATTAAAGACAAGACTTTGTACAAGAGAAATTGTATTTGGCAATTTTCAATTGCCCAATATAATTTCTGCCACACAAAACCACCACAGAAACACAAAATGACTGATAAAAAAAAAATACAAAAAAAAAAAAATACAAAAAGAAAATTTAAGAGAATATACAGAATGACAAAAAACCTGCATCTTAACAATAAAACACGCAAAAAGACTCCAAAAGCACATAAAATGAAAACAAAAACAGCCTCTTTGTTTTTTCCTCTATTAATACACAGATTGGTCATTATTCTAATTGCCAATATGAATGTTGATAAAGTGGCCCTTGGATCAAACAATCACATTTTTGTGGCCCCTGCATTTTAAAGTTTGGATGTTGGTGCATACGATCATTGGAACTGATTGTCCAACCATAATGAGATGCAACCCAGAAAAAGAAGAGCTATATCACATAGGAAAGAGTTGTGCAGTGATGCCTGGGGGTCACCTCATGAAGCGCGCACTTTAGCCCACAGATTGATGACTTTTTCACATGAGCACCCAGAGGTGAGATACGTCGCATGGATGGGATGTGGTTTACGAGCCGTGTGGGCCGCCCAGTCACTAACCATTAGTACAGTTTTAGAGGGTAATCCATGAAGTGGACACCTCCCATAAATGACTTCCTGACATCATCCACGATGCCACCAACTTTCAAGCAGAACCTCATTAATTCCTCCAGCAGCCTCTGTTTGTGAGTGTTGTTGCTTTGCTGGTGCTCGACATTCCCGCGTGCGCTTTATTAAGTGACTTCATCACAATATCTTCACAATGCTATGAGTATGTCTTGTCCAAGTGGCTCTCCAGAGGCATCGCTGCAGCACTCGCCGGACACAAGGGAAATTGACAATTGCTGCAGTCGTCTAATGATGCTCCTACTTCTCCACCCCACCCCCACCCCCACATCACTCTATCAACACCAGTTATACACCACTGTAGCTCAGGAAAGACTGATACACTAATACTTTGTCATTATTATCAAACAAAAGTTCATTCGGAATGAGCGACTGCTTGTACACATTCCATCTTTGCTGATGATGAACTCATTTCTAACAAAAGAAGGTCTAGACTAGGGCTGGGCGATATGAACCAAAACTCAAATTTCAAAATTTTTTTCTCAAAATGGCAACATACAATATAAATCTTGATGATTTAAACTAAATAAAGTCTTGCCAGAAAGACAATTCTGGGTTAAATTTGCTGAGGAAAAATGCCACACAGGCATATTTATTAACAAGCGGCTGCACAATATGTGCCACTTTGGTCTTTTTCTTCTATAAAGGACAGCACGTGTGTATATAGTCTGTATATAGTCTATGAATAATAATATTGTGTGTGTGATTGTATGTATAACAACAAGTAAAGAAAATAAAGATATATCTCGATCAATATTGTAATTTTCTATATCGCCAAAATTAATTACTATATCTTGAATCACGATATATTGCCCAGCTGCAGTCTACAGTCGTATCAAGCCTTGCCCAATCATAGGTGGAGTTTGAGATTCTTGACAGGGGGTTCTAAAGGAAAAATAGAAGAATTGCGCCAACCAAAACATAATTGATAATGTTGACTACAAAAATTTGCACCGACGTGTCGCTAAATGTTGTAAATGTATGATAAAATAAGGCCGGCGGACGCTTTCTGCTTCATTTTTGCTGCAGTACAAAACAGAAGAAGAACCAACCTAAAGTCTCAGAAGTTTGGACCCATTTCACTGAAAACTTATACCACACCTGAGATAGAACTAACTAACTTTGTACAGTCACTGTGTTTTAGGGCGCTTAAGATATTTGTATTTTATGTACATTATATTAAGAATTGTATTTTTTCGAATGAAAACTTTTGATTACTAGGAGGGGGGGGGGGCAATGCTCCCCCTGCCCCTCGCAAACTCTGTGTATGTGCCCAATGCAAGATGCTGTTTGGGTGCCCCCAGTTTGCCAAACTACATGGGGAGACATTTAATCGATTTAATGGTCCATGAACTACAACAATCTAGAACACTTTACCAGCTAAACCAGCTACAGACATTGCAACCTTTCTTTAAAACTAAACATCATAAGTTAAGCCACTAAGGAATGATACGTGATAATAAATGATAAAACAAAAACTACAATCTTCCATATGTCAATAAATAAAAAAACGTATTGTTTGTTTTCAATATCATCTTTAAGGAAATAACTCAAAAACCTGAGCCACTTTTAATGAACGTGGTTTGTTCTCATTCTTATAGTTCCTACATTTCTATGTTGTAACTATTTGTGTTTCAAGAAGTTAACTCCATAATTTCCATAAGTAAAGGCCATATTAATGCCAGAAATGGCTCTGGGGTTTGTCCTCCAACTTCGCTGAATTATAGAAAATATAGCACAACTATGCACCCTACATTTACATATAGTCAAGCAGCTGAATAAAAACCTTGCTAATGATTGCATATACAGCCATCCAGAGGAGGTTCACTGAAACTGGATTACTGATGTCCAAACCTTTGCTGAGAATATAGTTTGTTTTGGTTGAGAAGTCTCACGTGCATCTACGACTAGGGAAGAGGTTTTTCTGTCTTCTGGCATTTTCGTGGTACTGGAGAAAATAACCCTGGGTATTTTCCTCAAAGGAAGCAACAAACTGATATTAAGTACATCCAGTTCTTATCACACAAACACAATCTCATTCCTTTGACTTTTATTTATCCAAGTTACCCATTTACCAAACCATGACCTTCAACTGTGGAAAAAAGGCGTGCTATGAGTTAACAGGATTAAGCTGTACATACCGACTTATTACAAGAGGGAATAAACATAGAAAGAGAGCTAAATCTTCTCTGAACCGCTGGCAGTCTGAGCCTTGACATTTACCCAAACAATCCTGTTACCCGGCGTGTTTTGAGGGGATTCGACAGCCTGCGAAACTCAAGTTTCTCCTCATGCCTTCTCATGACCTGAGGTGGATTCAGGAAGGATGGAAAAGCTCAACCAGGCTCAAAGCTGTTTTCCCCCGTCCTCGTCTTTCTCTGCTCTAGTCTGCACCCGCTCTGTAGAACGCTGGTAAAAAATTATGCAACACGGTTTTTTTTTCCCTCCCCTCCCTTCACTTTAAAGAAGAGAACAGCTGAAACAGCAGCAAAAGTTTGTCCCAGTTGTCAGCAGTGATGATACAGCAAAGAGAAATGAACATATTGCTTGTGGCTTGAAAACAAGGTTTAGATTGAGTTTCGTAACCTTGCAATTAAATACATATTGCATGACTTGAACATCTTACACCTTTTAGGAAACAGTGTGTTTGAAACAAATATGATATTTAAGCAAACGCATAGCTTGCACAAATATGGTTAGAATAAGGTTTATCTAGCTTGTATGTAGAGTAACACCGCCCTTGAAATGATTATTTTGCTATACTTGGGTTAAGTTAATTTGTGATCTTTATCGTTTGTAAACTAATGGATGTACAAAAAAGTAGCTGGTTCACCTTTCCCTGAATTCCAGCTCAGTAATTCCCATCTTTTCCTTCAACATTTCCTAAAATGTTTGTATAACTGCAACTACTATTATGGATCGCATAACCATCTTTAACAGTTCCCATGATCTATAATTGATCTCTTCTACATACTTTGTTCAGCATTTGTGGTATTCTCATACATTTTATTACATTCTCTTCCAGGTCCAGCTTCACCAGAGCAGAGGAGCCCTTCATATACAGGTATAGTCCCTAATCCAGTTCAAAAACACTTTTTTATACTGGGTGACAAGGTCTCTGCATCCTGGGAGTAATCGATACTTTGTATATTCAGAAAAAGGAACGAAAAGAATGAGACTTCTGTACCAACTGCAATTCTGTAAAAAACTTTGGCCAATCCCTGCCATTCGGTCCAAATGGAGAGAACCAATCAGATACCTTCATGTCTTGTCCTGCCCAGAGCCGTTTAGAGAGAGAGAGTTGCGACGTCTCTGTTCAGGCCATAGGGACCGTTTAAAAAAAAAAAAAATTACAGCAATGGCGGTTGAACGGTAAGACGTTTAAATAATCATATTATTATTATTATTATTATTATTATTATTATTATTATTATTATTATTATTATTATTATTATTATTATTATTATTATCAGTGTATATATACCCATTAACATGTGCATTAAAGCATGTTAGTGGATTATTATTATTAACATATGTTGTATATACAGTACACATACATATGACGTGTACTGTGTAAATATTGTAAATCAATGCAGTTATTGACGACAAATTACCAAAAATTCCATTTAAGGCTCTCGGAATCAATGGATTCGAGTCGCCCGCCAATAACTTCCGGGAACTATTTCACTCTCGATCAACCATGTGATGTCAAGCATTTTCGAACTTCTGTTGTCGCAACTCTCTCTATAAACGGCTCTCGGCCTTCCTACGGCCCAAACTGTGGAGGGGTGGAGCTTAGAGGATGTCTTGCTGGCTCAAGTTTTGCTAGCTTTCCAATATTGCCAAATTAACCTTTAAGTGCAGCATGAACTGAAAGGTCTTTTATGTTTTTGCCAAAAAGCCAAAAACAAATGTATGTATATAGTTAAAGTCATGAATTGTCGCAATAATTGTAATGATTTTTAATATTTGATAATAATTTGGTTAAAGCTGATGAGTGTTTTCACAAATGGTAGTTTTTGTGTTTTGTCTTGCAGTTATTAGTGGAAACTCTCCTCCAGACCTTCTACCTCCACTTTTATCCCATGTAAGAAGGTTTAGCTGTATATTCTTCATGCCAGGGCCTAGAATAGTGTTTGTTGTTGCTTAGATACTAATCCATTTGTACGTAAAAAATTGCATAGGACGATAACTGCATCAACGCAATAAAGCTCATGTATATCCACAGTATTTCATGACCCTGAGACTGCAGAAGAACTTCCATAAAGGTCATCAATCATGGATTTATCAGCATATGGTGGCTCGAGTTGTAATTTTGTTCCACAATCTACTTGAAACTAAGTATGAAGAGCTTTGAGCATGTCAGCAAAAGCTGTTGGAAAAACAAATAATCATTATCTCCTACCAAGGAAACCTCAAGCAGCTTGTCGCCTGGCATGAGACCGTCTGTTGGCGGCGCGAGCGCGGGCACTTCACAAGAGGCCCTTCAGAGAAACAGTGCTTCATCACACCGCGCAGCATTTGATATTTCAGTTTTATTACTCCGAGTTAAGTCCCATCAGCCCTCAGCAGTTCTGCGACATTATTAATGAAATACAAAAAAAAAAAAAAAAAGTCCCCTTTTTTCCACAAGCACTAGAAGTTTCTAATTTGTTCTCAGAAGCGGTGATGTAAACGAAGCCCTACATCAGGTGCGTGGCTTTATTGTATTCAACAGCTGTGGAAAGAAGTTGCTTATTAAAAAAATCTCATCGTTAAACCAGGGTGAAGTATTTTTAAAAAGCAAGCTCTGCGCACACGTTTACAAGCATCCTCAGAGCTTCATAGATGTATTATTATGTTGATTTTTTGACTTTGAAGACCAGTAGACAATCTTTCTTAACCAACACGTGTGACGCTCTAATCTACAACATGTTCCGTACCTACAGACAGTATCTCTGTATAGTCTTTAGGTAGATACAACAGTTGCGTCGAAGGGTCAACAACAGTTTGTCAGGATGTGTTCACATGTGGGGTCAAAGAAGCTAACTCTGCTGAGCACTAATGACGTGATAAAACACCATAAATCTTTTAAAAACCGCTCATATGCTGACAGAAAAGCGGTGAGGACGGCCGTGCATTTGCGGATATTTGTAGAAACTCACCAGAATTGCCAGATTTTAACATGTTTAGCAAGAAAAGTAAAGTAAATGCACACATGGCACACAAACTGAGACCTGGAGTCACGAGCTGCGTTTCCATCACCCTTGGAAATGAGCAGAATCTAAATGAAAACTAGTAATGGAAACACCTCAAATATCGCAAATAACAGTTTTTACACTTTCATGAGGAGGTACCTTGTGTTGTTTGAATCGTTGAAGTGTACTTGAATGTCGTGTGCTATTTCATTGACAATAAAAGGATTCTATTCTATTTTATTTTTTAGACGTTTTGATATTGAAATGAATCACAAAAGCACTTTGGAAACTCTTTTTTTCGCAATTAAACAACAAAAGAAGGTGACGTACTTGGTCACACGACCACTATTTTCCAAGAAAACATGGCGCGGTACATGTGGATAGAAGGAAACATTTCTTAGCATTATACTTAAAAAAAACATTATTGCCATATTAGACAGCAAAGGAATACAGAGTGATTTTGACAAGAGTGAACTTCAATGGAAACAGCACAATTATCAAAAAAAAATTGAAATATAGCTTTTATTTGGTGAAAAACTAATGGAAACAGAGCTTCTGACTCGCTTTGGCTTTGCTTGTTCACTTCTGCTGCTGACAATCATATCCACGCTGTACGTTTTACTTTAACATATAAGCTGATTCCCTACAGTATGTGAAAGCAGTTCTAAGTAGTAGTGTCCAAAATTGGCCCTGGAGAGCCGTAATTCTTGTGTCTTTTAGACGTCTGATGGTTTTCTGCAGATCTGTTTCCTTCAATACTATTTATCTTTCTTGGGTTACAGACAGAACTTACCGATTTAGAATGAACTGTTACTTGTTTTATAGATTTCATCTATTCTCAAAACTGGAATATATAGTACAACAAACAATTACTTTAAAAAGAAATACGTCGGAACAAAAATACTTTAAAGGTCATTGTGCATGTGTTGTTCTTTTTTTTTGGGTTTCACCAGCCAATGTGTAATTCTCTCCCATTATAACTGTAGAACAGTTCATTTCAGGCACCAGTTTGAGGACAGCTCTGATTTATTAAGGGATGCTGGTATTAGTGAAGAAAGGGGATGTTTTTATTATTGAATAAAGTCCAAACGCGCTGTTGAATTTACTGCAGCAGCGAATCCTATAAACCAGTCACAGATCTCAACCATTGGTTTTAATTGCACTAATATCAAGAAAATACAGTTTAAGGTCAGGCTGTAAATATTCCTTTCGAGATATATCTGGATCATAAAATAATAATAAAACAAAAACAATTACAACTAGAGGTTGTAAGTCAACCGAGGAAAAAGTGTTTTACCAAAGATTTGTCCTATTTTTAATGGATTCTTCAAAGAAGGAGAAAATAAATCTATTGGGTGCCATACATCTCCTCTCGCTGCTGGTGTCATGTGACATTTGAAGGCCTGAAAGTGACAAATATTTACAAGTTTAATTTAAGACGGCACTATTGCCTTTATAGAAGGAGAAAACAAATGAAAAATAGGTCCAATGTCAATGTGGACACTGGGGATATGACAATCCATGATTAGAAATTGATTTTCTTTTCTTTTTTCTTCTCTCTAACCCGGGGTTCAATTATCTGGGTTTTTGTTAGATGGAGCCATAATGGCGCCTATCTGCAAATACAGGCCGTCACAGCTCACGCCATTCTGTTTTCTTTCCCATCAGGTTTGATTGAGCTGTAATTGATTCACTAATTGCATTTAATTTTGAATTAAATGACTTCTCACTGGCGCGCAACTTAGGTTATCTGTTAGGTTGGCTATCAAAGAAGAAGCTAATAAACTGGATGATAGGGTTAATGCATGCAATCATTGCTGTAATTCTCATTAGCTCTCAATAAGCATAAAGAAACGGGAATTACATCATGAGCACATAATAGGCTTTTGTCACATATTCTGCAATCTTGATGATTACATGAACTTATTCACAGACAAAGACCTCAGTCAATACTATTCTAGGATTTTCTCAGTTTTTTTTTTTATTGCGTTGGTCTTGTTTGCACACGGCGGACGCTACGCTACGCGACAGTCGGTGGCTATTTGCAGCTTATTTAGGGAAATCATTCACAGGACGAAAAATATTTGGCGTGTCAACCCCAGCACAGTATATCTAAATGAAAAGCTCTCTACTCGTCAAGGCGGCCGGACCAGAAAGAGAGTGAGAGTGAGGGGGGGAATAAGCAAGCTGTGATTTTTGCTGTGGTTGTTGTTGAGTTAAACACGCCGCTTGCTTTGCTAGCCCTGATAAATAAAACATAGAAGTGCTTCAGGAGGAGAGAAAAAAAAAGGGGGGCGGGGGGGGCGGCCGTCCTGCCAGCATCCCACTTGCCCTGAATACTCTACAGGCGGTGTGTGTCCCCAGCTTTGACACGACACAAACACACTGGTTCTCACCCCTTGGCTAACTCTTGCTCGCCGTGTCCCACTTCTCGCTAGGAAAACCTTGTACTCGCTCACACGTATCACAAAAAACACTGGTTTGTAACCCGCCCTTAATTATGACATGACACCAAACACATGAGCTGCAGTCACTGTCATTTACATGAGGGCCCTAAACAGCTAGTGAGCTACAAAAACAGAGAAAACAATCTACCACATTAGCTTACACAAACTGCTATTACGCTACGTTTGCCATGTTATCCAATTAAGCATTCACTGCTTTTCTACGGTGGCCCTGAAGTGAAAAGCACAATTGCAAAAGCGAGAACACGCACACAAGGAAAAACAAAAACAAAAGACAAAAGTCAAACCGAAAAAAAAGAAAAAAAAAACAAAAGACAAAACAAAGCAAAAAAGAAGAATTAAATTAAAGACAAAACACCAACGCAAATTCGAAAACGCAAACAAAAGACAAAACACGAAGGCGACATGTGACATCTCTGATTGGACGAGGCCACTGTCCTTTCCAGTACCCGGAAATGTTCACAATTTTGTTTGTTTGGCATCGTACTGGCTCTTCTTGGATGATACTGTTCGTGTTCACAGTGTTCACAGACATTTTTAACACCTCACTGGAGACATGCACCGTACCAGCACCGTACCAGCCTGTTTTAAGGCCTCCACCATCGTGCCTGTCCCTAAAAAGCTGAGGATCACAGGACTTAATGACTACAGACCCATCGCTCTGACATCTGTGGTCACGAAGTCCTTTGAACGCCTCATGCTCTCCCACATCAAGGACATCACCGACCCCCACCTGGACCCCCTGCAGTTTGCCTATAGATCCAACAGGTCAGTAGACGATGCTGTAAACCTGGCTCTCCACTTCATCCTCCAGCACCTGGACTCCCCAGGCTCCTACGCCAGGATCCTGTTTGTGGACTTCAGCTCTGCCTTTAATACAATAATCCCAGCTCTCCTTCAGGACAAGCTTTCCCAGCTGAACGTGCCAGACTCCACCTGCAGGTGGATCACAGACTTCCTGTCTGACAGGAAGCAGCACGTGAAGCTGGGAAAAACCATCTCTGCTCCCCGGACCATCAGCACTGGATCTCCTCAGGGCTGTGTTCTTTCTCCTCTGCTCTTCTCCCTGTACACCAACAGCTGCACCTCCTCTCACCAGTCGGTCAAACTCCTGAAGTTTGCAGACGACACGACCATCATCGGTCTCATCGCTGATGGAGACGAGTCCGACTACAGGTGGGAGACAGACCGGCTGGTGTCCTGGTGCAGCCAGAACAACCTGGAGCTCAATGCTTTAAAGACAGTGGAGATGATAGCAGACTTCAGGAAGAACCCAGCCCCCCTCACCCCCCTCACCCTGGGAGACTCTACAGTGAGCTCTGTGGAGTACTTCTGCTTCCTGGGGACCATCATCACTCAGGACCTCAAGTGGGAGCTGAACATCAGCTCCCTTATCAAAAAAGCTCAGCAGAGGATGTACTTTCTGCGGCAGCTGAAGAAGTTCAGTCTGCCAACAAAGATGATGGTGAACTTCTACAGCTCCATCATCCAGTCCATCCTCTGCTCCTCCATCACCATCTGGTACGCTGCAGCTACGGCCAAGGACAAGGCCAGACTGCAGCGTATCATCCACTCTGCAGAGAAGGTCATCGGCTGCAATCTGCCCTCCCTCCAGGACCTGTACGCCTCCAGGATTTTGAGGCGTGCAGGAAAGATTGTGGCCGACCCCTCCCACCCCGGTCATAAACTGTTTCAATCTCTCCCTTCTGGTAGGAGGTTTCGGTCCATCAGGACCAGAACCTCCAGACACAAAAACAGCTTCTTTCCCTCTGCCACCATCCACATGAACACACCCCAAGTCACCCACTGAACCCCCCCCCCCCCCCCCCCCACCCGATCACCACCTCCGCCAGCTTGATACCTGCTGCACTGTATATATATATTTATATTTATCCTATTTATCATTTATTCTCTATCTATCCTTTATTTATCCCTCATCCTTTATATTTATCATTATTATTATTATTATTGTTGCTGGGTTGTTCTTTGTTGTGTTGTTTTTATTTCTTTTGTTTCTTTTTGTTGCTTGTTTTGTGCACCAACCACCAAGTCAAATTCCTTGTACTGTCCTCAAAACTGTACATGGCAAATAAAACATTTCTGATTCTGATTCTGATTCTGATTCTGAAATGTTCCCAGGCGTGAGAAAAACCAGCTAAAGTGTCGCATGTCACTTCTCGCTGAGAAAACCCTGTCCTCACTCACACTTATTCCAAAAACACTGGTGTATCCCACCCCCCACCTTGTGACAAAACACCAACCACGTGAGCTGCAGTAACTGTGACATGCATTTACACGAGGGTGCTAGTTCGCTAGTTAGCAATCTGCCACGTTAGCTTACACTATCTGCTATTACGCTACGTTCGCCATGTTATCCAGTTAAACATTCACTGCTTTTCTCTCGGATGATGTTATTCGTAAAATGTTCCCAGCCGTGAGAATAACGAGCCAAAGTGTCGCACTTCCGACCTCGCGGAGCTGCAACGCTCCTGAGCAATCGAATGCTCTGCTCTGTAAGCAGCGCCGCTCTGCTCTCAGACTTCCACACAAATAAGTGCTTTCTGCACAGTCAAACATCATACATTCATAGATAAGACCCGCACGCATAATTGAAACCACACAGTGAATGGAATGACATGAGAGAGGAAAAAAAAAATGTACGGAAAGGCACTGTTGTCTGCGCACCTCTGGTTAGAAAAATAAACAAGGAAATGAACAAAATGGACGCTCGGCAAACCCCCATGAATCATTAATGGATGAGTATTATTTAACTGTGCAGGGCTAAATGGCAGCTCTTTTCCTTTTATCTCGTTGGAGGGCTGACGTTGTGCTGGATTTGACTGGGGAGATTTGTGGGCGACTACATTAACGATGATGAAGCCCAATTGTAGGACTGAGTGCAGAAAGTCAAACGTCTGACGGAATCTATAAGTCTCACAGCTTAGATGATGTTGCTTACGCAGTAAAACAGTGTCTGAGCACAAAAAACTGACACACACCAGATAAAAGCTGAACTCATCAGTGCTACAAGAGCTAAATAAAACCTATAGGAATGTTTTTAGCTTGTTAGGTTCAAGGATTTTTATTGTCTTCTTCAGGTTTCCATGAAAACAAAATTTGTTTCTCGGAGCAGGGAGCATACAAGAAGGAAATATTAACCGCAATATAGTGCAATATAAGCATAATACAACAGAAATAGATAATGTACACACAATACACACAAGGGCGTGCTTTTGTGTATTAAACGTATATTAAATGTGTTAGCTTACAGTACAGTAACTGCTTCACTCTTCCAACTCAGCAAAAGAATATGAAAAAAAATATAATAAATCAGCACAAAATATGTTTAATTCAACTGGAAAACTACTGTATATCAGTACTGGTCCATAGACATGTGGTGTAGTGCCACAAAGAAAATGAAAATAAAGTGTTTCGCTTGTTTTATTTTGAAAAATAGCCTTTTTAAATGTTTTTTTACACAGATCATTTATTTACTTGGTGTCGAAGTGATTGATGACCATAGATAGAAATGCGTATTCATAAACATGATGCAGATGGAGAGCGCAGACCTGGTTTGCTTTTTTTGTTCTCAAATGTTTCCATTCACACCAAACATTATTATGTTGTGCAATCACACACACTGTTAGATAAATAGTGAATTCAATTTATTAAGTGTGGATTCTAAGCGTTCCAATAGTGTCCCACACATAGAAATCCAAGAATATTTGAAGAAAATATTGCAGTTTGAATCGTAAAACAACCATGTGTTGTTTTTCAACGTGTAGTTTATTGGCTGACAACAACAACACATAAATAAAGTGTTTGTTTAGCCAAAGAAAGCTGTTGTAATTCCACACCCCCAAACACAAATGCTACTCTGCATTAAAACAAGTCATTTTCAAAGACAAAGTTTACCATTTTAAAACATCTTGGGCTTTTTTTTTTTTTATCACTTCAACTAGCGTGTTTAGCAACAAAACGAAAATCCCAATTTTCCTGAAAATCAAGATTTTTGCCCTTTTTCTCTCATGCCGACTTGTTCCTGCGTTTCAAATGGCGCGTCACGATAAACAAACATGACTAATGTTAGATATTATTCCCTAAAACCTCGACATAATCAGTTTAAAATGTTTGCTAAGTCAATATTTTCTATCATAAAATAGCTATAACTTTATATATAATATGAATGATTGATAAATACATGAATGTCACTTCCCAATATATATATATTTCACTTCACTCAGCTTTTAAAAGATTACTTTAGCATTAGTATTAATTGGAAGAAAGTCAAGCATGGTGCAGGTTTCATCTTCTAGAATAAATAAATAAATAAATAAATAAATAAATAAATAAATAAATAAATAAAATAAAATAAAATAAAATAAAATAAAATAAAATAAAATAAAATAAAATAAAATAAATAAATAAATACATAAATAAATAAATAAATTTAAGGATTATTGCTTACTATGTCTATTTTGGAAGGCTCTGCTTAGAATATTATGCAAAAAACATAGAAAGTAGTAACATAGTAAGCTAACTATGGTATAGACATGAAGCCTGTGTGAATACAGAAAATGTACCTTTAAATCAAACCAAAGTATTAGCTAAATGCTGACCTCATCAACATTGACTCAAACAGCAACATTTCTGCTTTTGTTTGTTTCTAAATAAAGTGAAAATGTAAATGACATATTGAGTTTCTTTCTACAGTGTGTGTATATAATCCTTGTGAACTTTCTCTTGGTGTTGTTGTCTTTGCTGTGGATGCGTTCCTCCTCTGAGACGGGTTGTTTGCACCTTAAGATGGCTACCATCTGTTGGGTAACCACGGAGGACATCCATCCGATTAGCTGACAGGCTATAATGATGGATTACATTATTAGAAAACTAAATTAGAAGATGCTTACCGCTTCGACTACTTCACACGGTGAGACCGAGCTTTGTTGAAGGCAAGTTTTTGGATCTATTTGAGAAAAGTTCATTCATGAATTTACGAGTTAAGGGTTGAATTAACAAGTGCAGTGTTTTTGTTTTTTTTTAATTACTAATAAATCTATCTACAAATGTATCTTGTGTGTTAAAAAAGCAGTTATGTGATATGGCGGGAGATCTTTTTAGGCATAATCTCACCACAAAAGAAAAATAATGATTTACAGTATACATTTTTACCTTAAAACAATTATTTGATACATTTAACCAAAAGAGATGCATCTTTTTCTTTATCTATTTCTATGTGTTCAAACTCTCTTCTCTCTGTCAGTGGCCTGTGCTTGTCTCATCAGGTCAGTGGTTCCCAAACTGGGGGGCGCGCCCCCCTTGGGCTAGATCGGCCTTGTTAGAGTCGGATATGTAACAATGACCCGAAATGTAACAAGCCCAAATTGTTATTAAAAAAATGTAATAAAACCCGAAATGTAATAACTGGACAAGATGCTAAGCCTATAATGTAAACACTTTTTTGCATTTGTTATTACAGTATCGTGCAGGCAAAACATTTAGCTTATTACTTCAATGTAGAGTTTGGTATCACACAAATATGTGCGGATAAGTGTGTGTGCGTGTGTATATGTATATATATATATATATATACACACACACAAATACATACACAATAAATATTTAACATTTTGGGTTGTTGTTGCATATTGGGCACTAATAGGCCTTGCTTTCTTTGCACTTCATTAAAGGTGCAGTCTGCAACTCTTATAAAAGTGACTTTTTGTCATATTTGCTAAAGCTGTCACTATGTGAGGACAGCGTTACATCAAACTAGTAGTTTGTGTGAAAAAAACAGACTCATTGAGTCCCCTCTGCTGCCGAGCAAAAAGAACCAATCAGAGCCAGGA
The DNA here is from genome assembly GCF_900634775.1 of Gouania willdenowi. Lineage (NCBI taxonomy): Eukaryota > Metazoa > Chordata > Actinopteri > Blenniiformes > Gobiesocidae > Gouania > Gouania willdenowi. The sequence goes on along the minus strand of NC_041061.1, from coordinate 11,737,848 downwards.
TTGTGTTTGATGGACTGTATGAATGTTGCTCAAAGTCCTCGCCCCTTTCCTGGGGCTTCAGCGCCGTCTTTTTTTTTTTTTTTTACAGTGTATGGTCTGGAGGAGTAGACGATGGACTTAGCAACTTTTCTGCTTGAAAGGTAATTACTGCTGCTTGATTTACACTATGATTTGTAATTCTTACACTAGAACTCTGTAGTGCATATGTTTGTTCACGCAGCAGCCTCAGTGTGGGCTGCTGTAAGTGACACTGTGTTGTTGCTGCTGCTAGAATCTGGTGTGTGCACATTGAGAGAGAGAAGCGCTGCAGTAATGTGCTTTTAACAGTGCATGTTATATTACTGTGATGTTGCTGTTGGACTAACGTTAGAATGTTAGCTCCTCTGAGGGAGGGACTTTGGAATGTTTGGAGGCAGGGCAAGAGAGCAGCGGGGAGGGAGGGGGAGAGAGGGATCTGAGAGTTGCTGACTGCACCTTTAATGAAAAGCTTTATATTACTTTTATTATTTTACTTTTTTTTTTTTAATTTCACTTTATTACCCATTTTTTTTCTTTACATTTTGTCGCGATGGAGGGGCCCTTAGAGTTTTTCGTTCCTCAAAGTGGGGCACAGCAGAAAAAAAATTGGGAACCACTGCATTAACTGGTTGATTGACAACCAATAACAACCCAGGTTGAACGGTTGCCAACATTTGGTCATTTTGCGGCAGCAATGAATGCTAATTTTCTACTGTCCTCCCCAATAGGGAATTCGGTTTAAAGCCTGCCTTTTTCCCCTCACCCCTCCTCCTGTTTTTGTCGCCGCAAATGGCCACCTCGGTGTGTGGATGTGTGTTCTTTCCGCTCCAACTACCAAATTAAATTCCTTGTACTGTTTGTTTAAACGAATAAAACCATTTCTGATTCTGACGAAAATGATCAACTCTGCCGGAGAGTGTGGAATGATTGAATGAAAAATAAACTGGAAAATGTCAAAATGTTGTTATGCAAGAGAAAAGAATTCGAAACTCAAACTCTGGCTTGTCATTTTCTGTTTCTTGATTTACCTCGCCGATGGTGTGCTGAGAGGAACATCATCTAATCCACTGTGAGGATGTCTTGGACCGTTCTGGGAGAGGAAAAAGCTGTTTCAGCAAACAGCAAAGTACAGGAGCAATGACCAGGCACCCACGCAGCCCCTCCCACCCCCCACACTTTACATACAAATAGCTGTCAAAATAAAATTGCCTATTTTGAATAAGAATATGCCTGGGACAAAAAACATAAATATGAAAGGACAAAGCAGCCCAGTGGAACAGACAAAGAAAGCATGAAATAAGATATTAATGTGCTCTAAATTGAAAGACACTGCGTTATGACTTTGCAAATAAAGTAAACTTGTGTCACTTTCATCACTTTCTTAAAATGAAGGCTTTTATTTCTCATTTTCCTTGCCTGAACCGAGAGACATAATGAGGTTTTTCATTCAATAATGTCACTGTGGTTCCCAGTAAAGGTCAAAAAGGAAAGATACAATAAAACGGGTCTGAGTACGAAAAGGAAAACTCTGTATAATCTGAATTACATGTACAAAAAAAACCCTAGCTGTGAATTTCTTTCAATGATGTATTCTCCCATTAAATATCTAATAATATAAGATATTATTATTATTATGTCATATTAAGAAAATCATTATTTTATTAACAAAAGCCGTCTATATTATTTAAAAATAAAGTACTTTTCTAAATAGGTTTATTGCTTGGGGGGGTCATTTTAATGCATTCTACCCTGATCGGACAGTGGTTTCCAAGCAGGGGTATGTGTACCCCTAGTACAGGGGCACTTTGCAGGGGGAAAATAATTGGGAAAAGTTTCTTTTTAGGCAAATTTTCAGACAAATTCACCTCAAACTAACAGTACTTTTGCCCAATATTTTCTTGTAATTTATTGAAACCAGATAATTTTGTGCTGTAGAGGCCATTTTATCACACTTCTGACAATAAGGCACAGTAAATACCTACATTTTACAAAGGAAAATCTATTTACTTTATTGAAGTAATCATATAAAAGTTGCATGGTATATATAACTTTTTTTTTAATAAAAATTCCACTCATTGTTTTAAATTTGTCAATGAAGTCTTAGGGAACCAATGTTGTGAACCAATGAGAGTCAGCTGTTCCACAGATGAAAAAAAAAAAAAAACATTGAATTATCAAGAGGGTATAATGATATGAAGAGGGGGATACAAATGATTTTACAAAGGGGGGTACATGAGACAAAAAACACTGGGAACCAATGATATAGAATAATATAGAAGCAATAGTTGTATTGACTGGGTCTCTCCCTTAAAATAATAATACCTTTAATAAAAGTCTCGGGCAAAGGAGTGACCACTTACTAAAAAAACACCACTAAAAAAAAGTATTTATAAGCAAACAAACACAAATTAGCAAATACATGTAAAATGGAAACACTTTTTAGTTCATGGATTTATCAGAAATGGCCATTTCCCACCAATTTATACAAATCTAGGAAAAGAAAAACTAAAAAACTTAGGACAAGAAATATGGGAACTTGAAAAGTTAGCGCACAGAGCTAATTGAACATTTAGCTAATAGGCCTATTTCTTTACTGATTAACATGAATCAATACTGCAGTTGCAGGCAGGGCCGGACATTAAATAAAAAAAAAACTAATAACTACGACAAATGACAAGAGCTTGAGTGAATAATCACAACCATAATGTAAGTTACATGAACAGACACTTCTTAGAGTAGCTTTATAAAAGCTAAAGTGTCCAAATCATGTCAACAGAAGTTCAAAACGTCTTTCCACATTCATAATGTTTTGGTTTACAGTCATTACAACTTGATTTGTATTGGGTTTGTTCTGTATGAGATTGTATAGTTGTAGTTATTTGTTATTTTGTTAAACCGTTGGCAGAAAACTAGCTAGCTGCTACGTTAATGGTTTTGAATCAAATTAAGTCACATATATAAAATAAGTCATTACCTAAGTGAAAAACAGGACATCTTAGATTTTTAGTGCAGTTTGGTAATGTGTACACCATATTAAAGGCAGGGTAGGTAACCTTCGAAAGCTAGCATGATTTGGAAGTAGCATCCTTCGAGGGCTCCGCCTTTACCCCACTCCCTTCCGTCTGTGCTCCCTCTAAAGCCACGCCCCTCACTCACATGCACAAGCGCAGGTTGTGCATGTGAAACGGTGTGCTCCAGAAACGGACCGAAGCTCATTGCTTGTATTGTGTAGACGCTACGTCGTCTCATGTCTCATTCAGCAGTAGGTAAACACTAAACTTTATCATAAAATGTGTTCAAAAACATGACTAATTCTGTCACCAGTGACATGCTTTGAATGTTGGCTAGCGCACGCAAGGGTTCGAGAACGAGCAGGGAGACGTGATTGGTTAATAAAAAACGAACCGTCGTTTTTTCATTGGTCGAAATTTTTACAGCTTACAGCTGCTACAGATTACATATCGTCTGCGTTCCTTTTTCAGAGCACATAAGATATTAATTTATGTCAGGACATGAAGACAACTTCTACTAAAAACTTAAAGTGTATCTGGAGAAAATTACCTACCTTACCTTTAAGCAAACAAGCTATGCCAGACATGAGCAACTGGTGGCCCGGGGGCCCTCTGTCTAATTTTATTTGGCCCCAAAAGTAAACGTACAAAATGGCAGAAAAATACACAAAACAAAGAATATATTACAAAAATTCAAAAAATTACAAAATTGCAGGAAAAAACACTAAAATACAAGAAAAACACAGAAAATACTCAAAAAACACATAACTAATGGTGTGTGTGTGTGTGGTTGGAGGGGAGGGTTGATATGTGTATATATATATATATATATATATATATAATGATCCATTTTCATGGCATTCTATTGTAAACACTACAAGTGTTAAACATTAAATCTTATCACACATCTGCAAGTTGTCACTTAACACAAAATCTAAAGTGTCAAGATCACTGATAGTCATTAAATGGATCATATATTATGAGAAATATGAGGCCAGAATGAGCATTATGTTTGTGATACTTATTTTAATTTCATGCAACAGCCATAGAGATAGAATAATCAAGAAAAATGAGACGATTATCCATCAAGGGCATTACACGAGGCAGGAGCCAATTTTTCCCTGACGAGATAGATCTGAATGGGGTTAATAAATCATCAGGAGAAGGGATATCATTTGGCCTCATTGCTGAACAAAAAAAATTGTAGTGCAAGCATATTTCAAACCATTAAGGGCTAAAGTTAGCTCTCACCCACCCCTTCCTCACGCCAATCTATCAAAGGGTTACACAGTGTTCAGTGTGAGCCAAACATCAAGGCTCCACTGTGTGCCTCCAAGGCACCCTAAAGAACAAATGTTTCATTTTCATTAGTTACCAGGTAGCGTGTGCCTGTGGGGGCCAGGACAGAGTCTGGGTGTAAATCTATGCAGGGGAATAAAAAGTTTCAAACAACCTTCAGTTCAAGCATTGCTGAAAAGTGATTCTGATATCCATTGGAGGTTATTCATCTCACTTAGAGCACTTTCGGTCCATATGTCTTGTTTCCGTGTTAACTTGCATTAATTTTTTTAAAAGTTGACCACCACTATACGAGTTATTGAGAATTTTCCCTTTAGTTGATTTTGGTGAGCAGAGAAAGTTACCCTACACTTAAAAGAGAAAATCCATTAAAAAAATGGCCAAACAACTCTTCAGTGTTGCTGAACTAGCAATTTTTCTGCCATATTTGGAGACCTATCAACGCAACTCATGCATGTAACATGGGTGTCAAATCAGTGCGTGCATCCTCTTGCCTGTCGTATCACCTTTGGTCTTACGTGCGGGTTGCATGCCGTCTGCTCGACCAATTCGAAAATCTATACTTTGCGCTTCCGGAAGCGGCGGGCACAAGCAAGAGACGCCTTGGATGTTGTTGCTACAGGTAGATTAACTTCAGTTAATGATGAAACTTGTGAAAATCGTGAAAGTGATTTAATTAAGCGATAACTCATAGAAGTCGACTCCCAAACGCCGACCACCGCGATCACGCCGCGCAATATGTAAAGGCAGTGGCTATTCGTACAGTTGCCGTATCAATATAGCGACATTCTCTCCATACGCAGCACCCCTATTTGGCTAGTTTAGGTCACGTGATAGGTCAGTCATTGGCCAGTTTAAGTCGCGTGACTAACCCTAAGACGTTACGTACGTGTACTTCAGTAACCGTACCAATAGCACCGGGGGTTGTCTGTACGGCAACAGTACAAAGGAACTTTATATTCTTTATAGTTATCATACTTGGCATTGTACATATGCACTGAATGGCCATTCAAAATAATGTTTGATGTCTGTTCATATAACACATGGTATCCTTAAAAGCAATTTGTCTGTTTCTTCAGTTTCCTGCTCCTCTCTCCTTGAGTTATACTTAGTCTTCTGATTTATTAGTCCAAAATTATACTTATGTACTTATTATTTCCCCATTATTGTAAGTATCATACAGTATGTGTTACAAGTAACTTTAGAAAAACAAAAGAAAAGAAACTAGAGACTAATCTAGATTCATTTCCTGGTGCCAGCTTGTCCACCACCTGGTCTTGACTCACTTAATCAACTGTAATCAAAGCTTCTTCTTGTTTTTCTTCTTTCTTGTTTATTGGCATGTTGCAAGCAACTTGATACGATGCATATTGACAGCGACTGTACATGTTTTATTTCATTACTTTCCCATTCAACACTCAATGTCCATTCCGCCATCAAAGCTATCAGTACCTACAGGTGTCATTAGCCGTCAACAGTCACATCATTTGGATTTGTAGTGCTTTCTGGACCCTCAATGTTGACTTTTTGGCAACAACTTTTAGCTATAGTTATTATTTGCATCAAGTATCACTCAAGACAAAGATTTTTTTTAAGTCTGGAAGTAGGTTTTGACTATTTTGATATGACTATTTTCAAAATCAAAGCAAGGAAGTGGTCAACAGTGTTTCAGAAGTAAGACATATGGCAACTAACTGTAACGGATCATGCTTGTGGAGATAGTGATAATCACATTCTAGTAATTCTGAGAAGGAAAACGTTGCTACAGGTGTGTGAGATGGCAATCACCATCGCCGGTTGCATCGGAGTCTGGTAAGTAACCAGAGTTTTACTGTTGTAAAGAACAGGAACTCCTAGAAAACTGTCTGGATTTGTTCTTCACCATCCATCCCTGGAAATGGCATTTATTGAGTTCTCCTTCTCAGAGAAGAACCTCCAGAATATGCAAAATTTTCCAGATCATAATTAATCATAATTAGACAAAACAACAGCGGTATTCAGTTTCTTGTGAAAGTACACTTTGACTGGCTTGGCGCTGGGATGGCCACTACCAAAGGTGGGACTATATATCGCGCAACAAGATATTAAGACATTAAAACGTCTCATGATGTATGGTCGAGGGTACGAGTGTTAATGCAAGCCAACTTTACCGTCAGAGCCACAGTCGCCCAAATGAAGATGATGAAGATTATCTGACTAAACCTTTTAGTATACACCATATTTGAATTAAAAGACACTGTCAGTACTTACAGCTTTTATCAGCTGTCAAAAGTCACGTCATTTGGACTTCTAGGGCTTTCTGGACCCTCAATGTTAACTTTTTTGGCAACACTGGCCACCATAGAGATTATTTGTGTCTCAAGATAACATTAATTATTTTGACATTGTTTTCCTTTGACCTTGTTTTGGAAGGTCTACGCCAAAATCAAAGCATGGATGTAGAAATCTAACACATGGGATCCAATCATTTAATCAAGTAAAGAACTGGCCTGACTATGTCTCACTTTTCGAAAAGGACACGCAGAGACACAATGGGCAAAGTGAAAGACTGATCAAAAGCTCTAAAATAAGCTTGTTTTTTTTGCCATTTACTGCAGCTTATTGTATACTTTTAACCTAAAGTTCCCATGGAACTAATGTAGGGTTGACTGTTTATGCCGATATTCTCAAAAAACTCACTTCTTAAGCAATTCTTTAGTGAGAACACTGTATTTTGATTTTCTTTTAGATATTCTACAAGTCTCTAACACAAAACAAGATAGTCCTCTATTGAGAGATGAACAGTTTATATCCAAACTTCTAAGAACATGCAGTTAAAGACTTAACCTAAAAAGTTTTTATTTACTTATTTACTTGTAATTAATCGGCCTAATCACAAAAGAACCTTTACTAATAATAAAGCAGTTTTGTAAGGAGGCAAATTGTGCAGATTTCTTCTAGCTAACATTAAGGTTCCGCCCTGATGTTGTGCTTGCTTGGATCAAGCCCAATAGTAGAAATTACATTCTTTGAGGGAAAACTGGCAGGGAGCATGATTGATTCCAGTAATTTACACGTGTGCATCATTTCTTGCGAGTTCTTTGTCTGAAAAATCCCTTCTCTGCTGGATTGGCTCAGCCAGTAATGATACTGATAATGATAAAGATTGACGACTTTAGAATAAACAGTTGATGTATAGGTTGAGAAAATTGCTTGCTTTTTATTCCACATGCTTATTCCCTTTTTCCTCTTCAAACATCTTACTGCCTCACATTTTAATACTGGTTATCAAAGTGCATATTTCACAGCCGGGATGTCACCTAATCCTAGCTGTGGTTGTATCTATAATGTAATCTTTAATATAATTCGAGTGGTCAGCAACACAGGAGGAGGATAAAAAGACTCAGATAGGCTTCTCCTTGACTGATCTCATGCATTTGTAAAAGCACTTTCTTTCTCTCCATTTTAATATAAGCACAACCTCAAACATTTGAGGGTTAAAGTCTTTGAGACCGAGTAACACAAATATGCACATGTCGAGAAGAAATTATGGATTATGTAAATGATTCCGATGTTTTCACGCAGACAGAAAACACAGAGACCTCAGCGTGAGATGAAATTACGCAAATCCCCTGCAATTAAGTCACTCTAAGCCATACTTATCTAAGCTCTAATTAGAGAAGCCGAGAATCACCGTTTGGTTTTACCATTATTCAAGCTATTAAGCTTAAATGTGAACCTCATGAATTTAGTGTGTGTGTTCCAGCACACCAGATGTGCACTCACAAAAGGTAAAAGCCTTCCCAAGGAAGTTAGTTTTGGAAATCTGGATCTGTGGTAAGATGGCTGACAGTAGGCATCTGAATGTTGTGCCAACTGGAACCTTCAAAGTTATATTTCTCCTTTCCTGGTCAGTAGGGATGGGTAATTTTATCGGCCTGTCAATAGTATTGTTGAATATCTGTCTACATCGGTATTGGTTTTTCCACCAATATTGAAAAACCGATATGTACTGTTACTTGAGAAAATGCAAATATTGCATGTTTTCCCCTTACTAAAGTTGAATAAGTATTCTTATTTTGCACAGATGATGTTTGTCAGAATAAAAATAGGCATAACCGTTAATTTCAATGGATTTCTTTAAAATGTGCGATACAATTAGCTGGATTGGTCCGTTGGTAAAGGTTAATAAAGGAAATTTGGTGTTGGACAATATTGGCTAAAAACGTGGTAAGTGCAACATCAAAATCCGTCCACCCGAATATTTCTGCTTTTTGAGTGATGTGTTTATGCGAAAACTACAACTTAAACAATTGCAACATTCTGGCTTACCCTGACTTTTAGCTTTCATGCTTTGATGGTAGGGAGAAACAAAACAATCTGGAGAAAAAACACAGCTCGAACATCCAAACTCAAGGTTCCAGGTTTGGCTACTACCTCTCCCTTTAAGACTTGTATTTCAAAAGCCTCTCACAGTGTGTTTTGGGCCAATTTTTTTCTTTCTCATGGTCATCAAGCAATCCCAAGTGGTCTGTCAGTTTATGGGGCAAATACTGTTTGAGACAAACATAATATTTTTAAATTAAAAATGTTTCTTAAACTGTTCACAATTGAATCCCAAACTGAGAAAATTCTATGTAAATTACAATTGTGTCGGTTATGAGCGTGATTGTTTTATTACAATTTTGCAAAAATGCCTCGTAACTTCGCAGGTGTGCGTTTTACGAGCTTGTGTCAAAATTATACGTGCAGTCAAATAAAGACGGTCCAGTGGCTCGAGACGGCGCCACTTAATAGAAAAGTAAATGAAAACTCTGACATAGGAAAAGTGCATCGTCCTCAATCCCAAGCGAACGATTCACCAGCAAGCGATGACCTGGGGAAAAGCTGGGCCTTTTATCCAAATATTCCTCATTGTGCTTTGTGTGTATTGCAATCTGCACACACTCTCTCTTGAAAATGTCCTCTAGCAAAAGGTTTATTGTCAATGACGTTTTGGAACAGCTCCTTCACAGTGAAAGTGACGTAGAGGAGAAGAGAGAGGACTTTACAAAAGACTTTAAAGTGAATAACGCCAAATATGTTACAAAAAACAATGTTCATGAGAGGAAGGGGGGGTCACCAACATCAATTAAGAGTCATGAATGTGCACCCTAAATTAGAAAAGATTTGGGTAAAATATTTTCAAGATTTATTTACTCTAAAAGTAAAAGTTTGACCTGATAGTGGCGCTGCAGCAAAGGTCACATCATCACCAGAACCAAAACCAATCGGGTTCATGCTTTTGTGGTCATTAATGTTTATTCAAGATAAATTAATCCTAATTTAAAAATTTGACCTGATGGTGGCGCTAGAGAACAGGTAAAGGTTTCATTATCAAGGGGTTATTTGTGTATTCAACAAATAAACAAAGCGTCTGACACAAAAACTTTTTTTTTTTTTTTTTTCTGAAAACCATTTTTTGTAGGCAAATATCCCTGGGGTCAGATTGACCCCAAGGTCATATTGTTGGAATAGTTGACAAATCTTTTGGTTTTGGATCTTTAGGTAGTTCTTGGTCTGAAAAAGTTTGAGAAACACTGCTTGAAACCAAAATAACGATAAAGACAACAATGGATCAACATGGGTATTAAAAACAAATTATTGGACATATTTCTTTGTCTTGATTGCACAAGTTGCAACCGCAAATAGAGCCAATGAAAACATTTCATTGGATTCAAGATCTACCTACTTGGACATTGGTGCTATTTACTTCCCATAGTTTCCATTCCTTGCCAGTGTCATTATCACTAAGCCACACCAGCAACCACAAGAAGTGTGAAGCCAGTTCTTTCTTGGAAAACAAATAAGCACTACAACACAACAGAGCCTCCCTATGGGGGAGCCTTGAATGGATTATCTGTCTTTAAACACCCACACTCCTTCCGCTATTTCTCTCTTCTTTTCCCTGACATCTCCTGTTCTGTGATCCAAATTATAAATCTCAACTGAAGGGTGAAAGATAAAAGTCCCCTAAGGAAAACAGCTTTTATGTAGCAACGAGAGAACAGCATGGGGTTGTTGGTGCAATACGGAAAGGCAAAGAGTTGACGATAAACAAACTGCGTGCAACTTTCCGCTCATATTAAATGTAAAGCTATTCTCTTTGCTACCCTTTTAACCTTTAGTTGGGTCACATTACTGTAAAATACCACCTAAAGGGAAATTTCACATTGTTATCCAAAGTGTAGCTATACAGATAGAAGGCTGCATTGACGATATGTGAAATAAAAGGAAACCTACAGTTGCAACTGACTAACAAGTGAAGCTACAAATGTTGTATTCCTTTAGTTTGTACCCTGTGCACGGCTTTCTGACCATTATCAAAATGTCACGAGTGCAAGACCTTTTTATTTTGTATCACTTGTTCTCCCACACACGGTATTTTCCATTTGGATAATAGCACACCTCACTGTGAATACTGACCGGCTTAAAATGAGACAGCTCCTTTATCCATGAAAAACACACTTTTGGACCAACTTTGGAGCCACACACAAGTGTGCCTATTATTAGCTCTTCCTAATGGTCTGATTCAGTGGAGTCTTTCTCTGCATGCGTAGAACCGGCCTCCATGGAAACAAGACTTCAATGAACTGAAATCTGGCCTTGTTAACCTGCGTTCTTCACCTGGCAACAACACTTCTAAAATGTCACAACACCATGTCCACAGTTGTGTATTCATCCACCACATTTTACTACACCACAAAAGTACAATAACTGTTTAAGTTATGGAAGCGCACGCTTTAAATTTCTACGCTAACCTCTCTACAGCTATTCGCTGGCTAATATGATCTGTTAGCGTGTGCTTTCAATAAGCAAAACTATTTTCAGCTGCTGTTGCCAATGAAGATGAAATACTTTTGTTTCCTATGCTGAAATCAAATCTCTCACATTTTTTGTTGTTGCTAGCTGTTAACATTAGAGCATTGGTAAACAAACTAGCTGTTTTTTTTTTTTTTTTTTTGTTTTTTTTTTTTTGTTTTTTTTACAAAATATGAATCAATTTTGATTTTTTTTTTTTTGGTAACTTTAGAGGTTTAGGCTTTGGTAAAGGCCATTTTGTATTTAATAAAAATACTACTTGTTAAATGTACCAAAATAGTCCATTTCATTAAAGTGCAGAACTGCAGAATAAATTTGAACCTTGAACATTCAAATCTGTTCACACTCAAACTATTGTTCTTTTACATTCAGCTCCTGAGGCACAGCAGTCCAGTTATAGGAGGAAAGAGCAGCTCTCTTTTTCTAAACTACTATTATAATAACAACAGTGGCAATACTACTACTACAGTACTACGACTACTACTACTAATAATAATAATATTAAAATGTAAATAAAAATAAAAAAATGATTATAAAAATACTGTTTTTACTGAGAAATTAAAAATAAAAATACTGTCTATTATCTGTCAATTTTTATTTTGAATTGCTAATAACCTAAAATTGAATCATTAACATCATTAATTGCCCCTGTTATTTTTTGTGTTTCTTTGTATGTAGTTAAGTTCTGCCATTCCAATTGTTTTGGCAGTCTTGAAATTTTTCAACACAGTTACAAATAAAACACAAATATATTATTTCTCTGTGTTACACAGGAAAAAAAAAAAAAATAACGCAAAGAGTTAATGCAAATATCAGCAGCTTTAGTTTTTAAATCATGGAAAATGATGCAAAAAGAAAGTCTATGAATCAATTATTACTCAGGTCTGGTTTCTTTTTAAGGCTCATTGAAGCATGTGGACAGAGATGCTCTGTGGTCCGACTGAAAAAAATGCCACTTAAATTGTTAAGGACAATAACGCTTGGTTAACTAAAATAGGGTCACAGTTTGCCTTGAAATTACCCCAGTATTTACAAAGAAATTCAAGAGTTATGTATTATTATCAAATATCTAAACACATAGTCAGCCAGAGACTTACTCAGATTACCAAATGTATTGAAATCCCAAAATGTGTAAAACAATGACGGGTCAAAACCCATATGCCAGAAAGCATTTCACTGAAGTTACTGATGTCCAAAGCTTTAATGCTTAAATCAGTACTTTCAACCTTAGTACACCAATTTTTTTTTCAAATTCTACCTCTGAGGTTTGGGACGAGTCGGCGAGATCATGCACATCCAGTGCCATCCATCCATTCATACAGTACATAGTCTGTGCCAGCATAAACTTCTCCTTCTCTCGCCTTCATAACTCTGTGGGAGTTGATTAATGAGGCAGATTTCCAGCTATCAAGCTGGGTGCAAACTGTTCAATTATGCATCTTGGAATCTCCTTATATCATGTTTTAATAGCGTCTCCGGCTCAGTGGGACCAGGCGTGTGTGTGCGCGTGGGGAGGCCAAGACAGAGGGAGGTCTCAGTAGCATAAGCTATATTTGTCTAAAAGGATGACCTTTTGCCATTGTGACAAATCAAAGTGGAGTAATTGGAGCGCTGTCAGTTTGTTATTTCCGTTAGGCAGGCCGTAGCTGGCATGACTTGGCACCATACGCAGGGTTTGAAAAAATATCAATTCTTAATATAATGTACATAATATACAAATATTCAAGTGCCATTAAACACAGTGGCTGAATTTATGTGTTTAGTTTCATGTGTTTATTTCAAACAAACGAATAATAAAAAAAAATGGATCAAAACAAAAAACAAATTAACAAATAATCAACAGAAATCTCTATGAAATTAAAAAATAGTCAATTTCAATATAATACACATTTGATTTGTTCGACAAGGGATAGGAAGTCCTACACCCATTCTTCACCATTAACAACCGCAAAATCCAACGGAATGAAATAAATTGACAATACAAATAAATACTCCAATCGAGCAATTAAGAAAAACAGAACAAAAACAAACTAAAGCACAGGCGCCATCAGAAACTTATATTCATAATTAGTTTCATTGTTTCATCAAGATTGTTCCACAAAACTACCCAATCATGGAAATAAATATAGTTTTTAAATCGGTCTGTGCATAATGCTGTTTCAAGTTTAGTTTTCCAAAATATATATCAATTAATTTGTTGTTCTTTTAAAAATACAAGTTATTTTTTGGCACTCGAGTCATGTAACCGCATTGTCTTCAGGTTGGTTCTTCTTCTGTTTTGCGCAATTCTTCTTCACAATGGTGAAGCAACACTGCGCCCAGCAGTTCATGTGTGGTACTGCAGCAAAAATTAAGCAGAAAGCGGCCGCTGGCCTCATTTTATCATGAATTTATAATATTAATCTAAAAATGAGGATTTTTAACGACACGGTTATGGTTAAGGGCCACACAACACAACACACCAACAAAAGTCACAACACAACAGTAAAAGTCACAACACACCAACAAAAGTTACTGCACATTACAGTAAAACACATGACTATTTTAGCGGCTATTGTGATTGTGAGTCCGACAAATGCTGCTCTACCACATCAGCAGCAGAGTCAGTCAGCTGTTTTAGATGTCTCAAACACTCACCGGAGCTGCTACGTTGCTTTCTGGTCATCCTCACTTTATACTGACCACAGAAATAGTCCATTTAAGACGATAGTTCACCGTTTTGTTCAACCGCTGTGTCGCATTGGGTCACAAACACGTTAGATCATATCAAAGGTGATACGAGGTGGTGTAACGGCTACTAAAAGTAGAACTGATTGTGAGCATTTCAGATTATCTGCATACTGGATTATCTATATACTGAATTCATAGATTGTATCTGTGGATAAAGGGACTAGCGGTTAAGGGAGCAAGCTTGTAATCGTAGGCTCACAGGTTCTAATTTCTGTGGTCCATCATGTTTATCAGTACCCTAACTGCTCCCTGGGTGCTACATCATGGCTGCCCACTGTTCCTCAGGGAGGGGTTAAATGCAGAAAACACATTATGTGTATGTAGCTTTAGATATATGACAATAAAGTATCATGTATATTCTATATTAAACTGCAGTGTTTATTTTACCTGTGAGGTAGTTTGAGAGGGTGGAGCTCACATCATTATATAGGGTAGGAGGAGCCAGGATTGTCAGGAGGAGGAGGAGTTTCCGCTAGGTGACATCACCTGGCAAGAAAAATCCAACTCACCAGTTTGGAGCTGACTTTTTACAAAATGTGGAATACCAAGGGAACTTTTTCAACGTTGACCCTCTGAATGAGGCTAAAGGAATGTATATCACTGTAGCAAAACCATTATAAAGTGATTTTTTCATAAGTGTTTGTTGTCAACATTATCAATTATGTTACTCATGATTTTTGCATTATTGTATATGTTACACACACTGCGGTTGGCGTGACTCTGGAGACGGTCTATATATTTAATTCTATTTTTTTTTTCCTTGGCTCTCATTGGGAGTTAATCTAAATGCATGGCTGGGCCAGGCGAGGAAGCAGCGACTCAGGCTGTAAACACTGAAGAAGAAGCCGTTTACAACCCGACGCAGACATCTGTCCTCATCAGGCACAGCTGCTCCGAGACCGCCTTATGATTGTTTGGTTGCATTTGCAGACACTTATCCTACTTTTGCATTTCATACTAGAGTGTGTGATTTGTTACACAACAGTCTCTTTAGTGGATATAATTCTTGGCAGATAAAAAAGCCTTGGGTGTTGGAAATGGGTGGGCTTTGAGGAACAAAATATTCACATCCCAGCAGGTGAAAGCTCGCATTATTATACTGCTGGTAAACACAAGCGTTTTAAATTCTGTTTGTGTGCAGCTAAACACTGCTGTCGTTTTTTCAAGCAACAGCACATCACCCTACAGTCGAATCGTGCAGGCATTTTTGTTTTGTGTTCAGCAACATTTCTGCCTGCTGTTCTTATTTGCAGAAGCAGAAATGAAAAAATCAGCTCAAAATAATCATAAATATTGGGCCCAATGCAGCAATATTCTCTTAAATTTCTCTAATTGTTTTGTTAAAGCGGCCGAGCCAAAACATGATTCATCAGATAAAGGCCTCAAAGATGAATAAATCAAAGATCTTTTGCTCAGAAATAGATGTAAAAGCTTAACAGTTTCACTCAAAAATGATTTGTGGAATGTGTGGAAAAGTCACTTTGGCCGAGTTTTTGGGCGCAAACACAAGAAATTACAATAAAAAATTAAGTAAAAATATGTAAAATGTGTGTTTACGTTGGAGATTAAAACAAACTTTTCAGCTGAAATTTCAACCTTTTGCACCTTTTTTTTTTTCTCCCAACAAATGAACGCCAAACTATTGATCTATTAGCCCTACGCAGTGATTTCTTTTTTGTCTCCAGCAGATTTAAGAGAACAAAACAAGAAGAGAAATCAGCTCTTGATGCATCAAACAGGTCATTAAAGGTTTATAGAGGAAAAGATTGTGATAATTACTTCCTAAATAAATAATTCTCAAGGGTACATTCCTCTGTACATCCTTCTGTAGGACTACAGCTTAATAAATACTGTATATGTATGAGAGAGAGATACTTATACATGTAAAACAACTAAAAATATGCAATAGAACATTTACAAATCGATTAAAAAAAATATTCAAACAAATATATATACTGTATATATATAAATTACAACAGGAATACGCAAAAATAACTGGAAATGTATAAAATAAATGCACACAATTACTCTAAAAACACACAAGGTTCCTCCAAAAATAACAGAAAAGTATATAAAACCACAAAAAAACACACAAAAAGAACTCCAAAAAGAAACATAACCACACACCCTTTGTGTCAGTTACTATAGGACTAAGGCTTAATAACGCCTTCATTTATTTGGCTTCATAATTGATAAATACACAGAAAGATACAACATAAACCCCACTTTCTGTCTGTTTGTGCAGCTGGAGACCGAGGATCTCTCGAGGCTTTCGGCAGCTTTTGAATTACAGCTAAATGAAATCACTACAACAAACCTAAATAGCTGACTCAACACAGCTGATGTTGAGAACAGCTGTTGTTCACACACAAGGTCCTTAAGACTACATCTCAAACTGTAGCCCGTAAGGCAGAGAAAACAGAGCAGATGGTGGAGCCTGCACACGTTGTTGGGACTGTCAGACAGGAGGGCGTCCGCGTAGCTACTGCCCATTAGCCTAGCAACCAGTTAGCTTGGAGATACTGGATTGTTCCTGAATTTAGAACACTTTTTTTTACATTAGTTTTTCTCAATTTCTTCAATCAAAGGCTATTTAACGAAGCACAACACATTTTTTAGCATTTGTTGAGCCTTAGCCAAAGCATATTTAGTTATTGTTGAATATTGTGCCTTTGTTAAGATTTAGAGCTAATTTCTACCTTGACAAATATCTAAACAGGTTCTTCAATGGCCATTTACAAGTCAGAACACCAATGCTGTTATGTTCTTTACAATTAAGCAGAGAAAAAGGTAAATGAGAGTTAAAAACAAAGCTTTGTTTGAAGGCTCACATCATTTAAAATAAACTACAAAGAGTCTACATCAGGGGTGTAAAATTCATTTTAGTTCAAGGGCCACATATGACCTACTTTGACCTTAAAGGTGCAGTCAGCAACTCTTATAAAAGTGACTTTTTGTCATATTTGCTAAAGCTGTCACTATGTAAGGACAGCTTTACATCAAACGAGTAGTTTTTGTGAAAAAAACAGGCTCATTGAGTTTGTGTTTGATGGACAGTTAGACAGCTGTTGCTCACAGGCCCCGCCCCTTTCCTGGGGCTGTAGCGCCGTGTTTTTTTTTTACAGTGTATGGTCTGGAGGAGTGGAAGATGGAATTAGCGACTTTTCTGCTTGAAAGGTAATAACTGCTGCTTGATTTACATTATGTTTGATTTGTAATTGTTACACTAGAACTCTGTAGTGCATGTGTTGTTCATGTGCGCGCAGCAGCCTCCATGTGGGCAGCTGTAAGTGACACTGTGTTGTTGCTGCTGCTGAGGTGTGTGCATATAGAAAGAGAGAAGCGCTGCAGTAATATGCTTTGAACAGAGCATGTTATATTACTGTGATGTTGCTGTCTAGCTAATGTTAGCTTGTTAGCTCGTCTGAGGGAGGGACTTTGGAAAGTTTGGAGGCAGGACAAGAGAGCAGCGGGGAGGGAGGGGGAGAGAGGGATCTGAGAGTTGTGGACGGCAACTTTAAATAGGCCAGACCAGAAAAAATCATGTTTTTGTGAAGGAAAAAGCACAAATTCAAACACAATCCTGAATGTTAAACAATTATTGAAAATTCCTTGACTTTGCAACAAATTTTCTCAAAATTTCCAATGTTTTGCCAGAATTCTGTGGGACAATTAATTATGATTTATTATTAATGTTAATAATGTAGTACTGCAACCCTTATCATATTCTTCAATTTACATAATAATTTACAAAAAGTTATGTTTTTGCTGTAATTTTGACTAAGAACTAAATCTTCCCGCGGGCCAGACAAGATGCTCTGGTGGGCCAAACTTGGCCCTCTGGCCTTGAGTTTGACATATGTGGTCTACAAGGAGAATTCTCAAGACTCAACAATCACCTAAACACCTTAAAGGGCCAGTATAACAAGTATTCTGGTGTTGACTTGAATGGCCTTAGTGTTCAACTTAAAGTTAAATCACAGCAACTGCAATTGGCAAGAAAACATTGGCCCGTTTGATTAATTCATATAAGGGAATGTAAATATTATATCTGTATCTGTCGTCAGAAAATCACACCAAAGATTTCCGTAGAGTTGGATTTAAACTATGAATTGAAGTAAACAAATAAAATGAATGAAAAAAAAAAAAAAAAAAATAGATACACAATAATATATAAAACTACAACATTAACCAAAACCTCACACAACTAAAGATATGCAAAAATAATTAAAATCAAAATCATTAAAAAAAAAAATCCAAAATTACAAAATAAAAAGAAAAAAAACCACAGGAACAATGAAAAAACAAAACAAAAACCATAAAAACGACAACGGCAGTGCACAAAATTAACCACGTATTGCGTAAAATGACAAAAAAATTTTATCAGATGACTTCAAAAACCCACTAAATTGTTCTAAAAACACACCATTGTGTCTCCAAAAATAACAGAGGAGCATATAAAACATCAAAGAAATTGACTCAAAAAACAAACAAAACCCACACACAGACTCTTTCCTGAGTTATTGCTCGGATTGGTCATTATTCTAAATGCTGACATGAATGTTGATAATGCAATTAAAATGACATTTTTGTGGTCCCCATTGTAATAACAGTCTCCCTTGCCTGTTGGTAAATATGAAAATGTTGGTTTGCTTTCGAAAATCAAACTGCTGAAGACTCGGTCACAACTACTCTTATGGCTTGACATTAAGGTATATCGTCTTTGGTGCGTATGACAGTGTGACGGATGAGTCTGGAGTCATGATGAATGGAGGGTGTGTTCACTATCAGAGAGGTCCTTAATACAGTATACATAAATACATTTCAGTATCCTTTAGGAATATACACAACCAACAACCAAAAGAAGAGAGTTGCACGGCGGTACAGAGACAGAAAGTGACTTTCGGAGATTCTCTTTGTGTGTTCGGTGCTGCTGAAGACTCCCTAGCGAGTAATGTAACTTGTGGGTGGACAAAACAAAAGATCAAATCAATAGCTTCAGCCACTGCTTAATTGCACATTGGGAGCCAAAGGTTTTTTTTATTGCCAGCCCTGGTCAAACTTTTAATATACCTCTGGCCTCTGGAGTACGGTGTTCTTCCACATCTCTATGTTGTCTGAGAAACAAAAGGCTTTCTCTCATCTTATATAAAACAAGTCTTCCAGTCAACCTCGGCAAACTGCCAGTTTTTCTTTTTTTTTTTTTTTCCTAGCAGGAACGGCAGAAGAAATTGTGATGAAGTCACAGTTTTTTTTCTGCATTAAGCTGCTTATGAGATTAGAGTATTCAACCCACCTTTCCTGGGATGGATATCACTGGAAAAACAAAAGGTTCACCAAGCACCAAGATTTCTACTGAATCGTACGTTTTCCCCCTCACTTCAAAGGCCTTTGAAATGTGTTGCAAATAAGTAACACACTCTCTATTGTGCCCAAACACACCTCCTGAAATATCACAGATTTGAAAGCAACTTGTCCTTGAAGCTTTAAAAACGTGTATATTTTTAGAGGTAGAGCTAATTTGATACAATTAGCCTTGCAACCTGATCTTTCGAGAGTAAATTCTGACATTCTTTATATTTACTAAATTCTAAATTCTGCCGTCAAGCTGTGGGGTCTGTGGTTGGTTTGTGTTTTTCATACGTTGGTATTAATTGTGTTCATTTTTTTGGTTTTGTTTTGCAATGTTCTGTATTTCATTTGGTTGTCATCTAAAACTTGCAACTCCAGTTTAGTCCCGGGCTTGGTTCGAATGATAATTTTATCACCTTGGTTTGGCTCGGTTTGCATTCAGAACACAACTTCTTGTCCACACCAAACAGCCTCTGGTGCGGTTGCATGAGCTAGCCGCTTAGGGGTTACTGGAGTAGAGACTTCTCTCGGCAAAAAAACAGAAAAACGAAGAAGAGGCACTGATCAATGGGTCAAAGCGAGCACCTAAGAGTGCACAGAAACTTGTGCCTCCTCTGGTTTGTTGTTTCGTAACATTCAACAATGGAGCAGCAACATATTGCCGTGCTTTTGGTGGTTTTAAAGCCTTGTTTTGATCCGTCGCCGTGCGGTCTACCGTGCGTCATTGCTGATACTTCCTGTGTTTGATCCGCTCTGAGTGCGGTTATGTACACGGTGCTCCTAATCGCTCTAGGCTTTGACCGGAAACGCTTCAAGACTGGGATATACAATCGCTCTAGAATTTGCCTGTTTGATACGCTCTAGTCTTTGCTTGCATAGCTCTTATTTAGTGTGTGTTGGTTCAGGATTCCAGTCCGTTTCTATGCTCCCAGTCCTGTCACTATGTTTGTTTGAGAGATTGAGTAGACTACAGCAAGCAGTTTTTACGTTTAATAGCTATCTTACATATTGGTTAGCGATATCTGCAACTCAATTCCGCCAAGTCCAAATGAACAATGTAGTTATCTGACTCATGTCTACGGGGTATGCTAGCCATATCTCCAAATGTCATTTAAAGTTAAATATATCTAAAATGTAATTTAATACTCATAAAAACTCATTTCAAGATATCTTTGACTCCCTTCAAATGAGGATATGTACATTGTCCGTTTTATATATCCAAAATAACATTTTGACAAAGTAAAAACGTTGAATTTCATTCACATGAATAGTAAAAGTGACATACTTTCATGTTGGTAGAATAACTTTTGAGATATCTGCAATAATAGTGTCAGATTTTGGTTTGACATAAAAATGTCTTGAAACCCTTTGGTCTTTTTTTTTTTTTTGAATCATTTAACAGGAGCAGTTAGATGGATTAATACAAAGATGCAAAAGGCTTGGTACCAGTAGGTGGAATAACTTTTGAGATATCTGTAATACTATCTTCAGATAGGCACATTTCAGTATTCCATAAAAACTTCTTGAAACACTTTGGTCTTTTTAAGAAAAATATCTAACAATAGCAGTAGACAAATTAATACAAAGATGCTAAAGGCTTGGTACCCATGTGAATATGTAGTGACATACCCAAAATGGCAAGGGCCATGTCTCTTTAACCTGCCATTTTAACGACTCCATGAAATGAAATCCAAACATAGGTGGATTTTTCCCATGGAAAAGGTATTGGCCTTGTGATAAAAGGTGAAATATTAAAATCCTACTTTAATGAAAGCTTCAAATTGGTGGATTAAACACTGTTGGCCCGTTTGAACCGTTCCATACAACCGAAACAAGGGGAGGGATTACCTTTGAAGAGTTCATTGAGTCTCCTCTGGAGTGCTGCGGCGTCCTCCGTTGCTCACTCAGGAAGCAGATCTCAGATTTGGATGTTAGAGGATGGAATCATCAGTGTGATGAGTGGTTGACATGTGGCTCCCACTATTAGTCGATTAGTCAATCGGGACTTTTCCAATTGTGGAATTGTTGAGTACCGGAGCTTTTCCCTTGTGATGACGGAAGTCTGTAGACACATCAGAAAGAAAACAGAACATTGTTAAATGCCTAATGAGAAATGTATATGTTAATTCTATTTTTGTATTAGTTTTCAAAAATGTTAATATTACTAATTCCACAGCAGTAATGAGTGCTGTTCACAAACCAGACATGTCTTCTTTTCATGTCTTGTTCTTGCTGTCCAGAGATATTTTACAAATTAATGAAACGCTTGAACGCATCTCGGGGAACACGTTAATTTAAAAAACTCCTGAAATATTTGCTTTTCTGAGAAATTCTACTCGTCACTGAAAGCTAAGGAGTTGCTCTTTACAGCCAACGTGCCATTTTGGTAATTTTATTTTATTTTATTGCATAATTGTGACCTCCCTAAGGAAGGGTAAGAAACACTTTATTATAGGGAGGATATAAAAAGAGAGTGCAGTGTTACACCTAGGTGAGGGGGAAGGGAACAAGGAAGGAAATGGAAAGGGTGGGGAAGAGTTTATTATTTTAAAGTGAGAGTGAAATGTGATGCAGTTGTGCATATTGTGCTTATTGTATTGTGTAATCAAGCCAGTCTGGTGACAAGTGTGAAGCTTAGGTATAATGGTGGTGGCTGTGAACAGAGGGAAGGAGTTAGTGGTATTACCTAAAGCAGGTATTTGGGATTGTCTAACAATAACGGATTTATTTATTACATTGTATTTTGCAGTTACAAAGTAGATTTAAGAAAATGTGGAGTACTTTGAGTATGCTGAGGTCGACCTAAGTGTCCTCTTTTTTGGAAATCAAAACCTCGTCACCCTAATGTACAGTACATAGTCTTAGATTTAGCAGCGAGCTACTTCTTGGAAGTTAAAAAAAGATCAAAAGAATACATTCAGCCTTAAGCACAGATAAATGCTTGGTGTGCATTTTTTCTAGTATTAAAATGTTCCTAACATTTTAAAGGAAAAAAAAAAATATATATATCAATAGTTCTTTCTCCAAGCTCACACACTCTCAAGCATATATCTTTTTTTTGTATTTTGTAATTTTCTTTATTTGGAGTCACTTAACAAATACAGAACTTCCATCTTAAAATGTCGACATTAGAAGTGATCCTCCTCGTATTTTATTTTTTTTTTTTAAATAAAGTAAAAGGAATAAGACGAATGCAGAACATGCACAACAGAACATGGGGTGTTTTACTATATATATGAAAAAGAGGAAAATAGGGGTTGCACAATGCGTACTTTACAAATTAAGCAATTACAAAAATTAGCAATCTAAGTGGAATATCTATGTATAAAGCAAGGAATCTCTGTTTGTCTGTGGCTCAAATATCTCTGCGGTCCAAGGACAGACAGAGCTGAGACTTTCAACATGGCTGCCTTTTGGTTCAAAGGTGTGCAGTGTCAGATTTGTTTGGACTGCTATAGTACCTTTGATGAATTATTTCATAAAATTGTTCACTGCCACCGGCGATAAGCCACTAGAGTCAAGTGCACGCCAGAGCCAATCGCTGCACGCCGCAGTCACCTGTGCGCCAGAGGCAATCACTGCACGCCGTAGCCACGTGCACGCGCGCGTGTGTGTAATTCAGAATTAAATTTGCGTTAGGATTTAAGTGTTTACAAAGTCAGTTTAAAGAGGATTAAACTTT
Organism: Gouania willdenowi; assembly: GCF_900634775.1. Classification (NCBI taxonomy): domain Eukaryota; kingdom Metazoa; phylum Chordata; class Actinopteri; order Blenniiformes; family Gobiesocidae; genus Gouania; species Gouania willdenowi. The sequence continues at coordinate 11,714,916 of NC_041061.1, read as the reverse complement.
TTTTCTGAATTAAAGGGGAATTAAAGCTTCTATGTAAACACGAGTGTCTCCAAGCATAACTTTATGCTGGTGAGCTGCTTTTTCCAGAATTATTCATTTAATGTCCCTGATATCACATCTTCATACACAACCTCAAAGCTACTTAACATCCCACTTTTCTATGGCAATACATACTTCCTACGGGCACTGCACTAGTATTACAAAAAACTCTGAAAAATAAATAAATTAAACGAATGACGGTCCTTTTGGGAGAATAAACCTTTTCTACTTTTTTTATTTTTATTTTTTTAAAAGAACAATCTCAGATATCCTTAACACTCAGTTAAATTGTCTCATCAGCACGGTCTGAGTAACGTTGGCCTTTAAAAAGCCCTGTGTCCAGCTTCTCTCCCCTTTAGCCAACAGATGTGTGGGCAACACAAACACCCTGCAACAGCTTAGCTGGGTCCATAAATAACCTGTTCGTCTTAAACCACCAGGTTCTGTGCAATGCAAACATGGCCCTTTGTTGCAGAAGGAGGCTAAGCATCAGCTGTGTGCCTGAAGTATCATGATGTATAAGCTTGTTCTTTGCACAGGGGTCTAGTCCACTACAGGCTATTATGCTAGGCTACTGCCACCAATCCATCAAGCTTAGGGCGCTTTTTCCCCTTGGCAGGGAGCCACTATCGCTCTGTTCACATATTTTCATACTCAAATCTATGGGTATGACTTATGCTCGAGGCTGAGGTGTTTGGGAGGAATTGCTGGAGGCTCAATGGAATTTCAAGTGGATGGAAGGAAATGTCTGTCCTCCATTTTTATTAGTGTGCAGGGGGAATCCATGAAAGTGGAAGTGCTCAGATCAAATACAAGTGCTATTATAGATATCCTTTAAAGTAGTAAAAGTGATGGAATAATATCTCAAACACAAATATTTTTCACATAATAGTGAAGTGAGGCAAGGTGAAGTCATGTATTTTTCAGTGAAACAATCATAAGACCTTCATATGAATTGTTTAAACAGCAACTCAAGCTGCCATATTATTGTATTTTATTACATCTCAATAAATGCAGAAATCCATAAAAGTCAGAGACGGTCTTAAAAAGCAAGGAATGCAAAGTCACTATTAGGGATGTAAAAATGTATCAATCTAGATTGTTTGATCAATGATTTAGTCAAATCGATCTCTTTGCGTTCAGAGCACAACTTTGATCTGCACCAAACAGCCTCTGCTGCAGTTACGTGAGCTAACCACTGGAGGGTGCCATTACTGGAGTACAGTAGCTCCTCGCTCTATCACGGTTCACCTTTCGCGGCCTCGGTGTTTCGCGGATTTTTTTACAGTGCAATTTTGGATGCATTTTTTTTTTTACAGCATATGAACACACATTGTGTTCTGTGTCCTGATTGGCTAATGCTGCGTTCACCTCTCCTTCTCCTGACAAGAATCCGTCCTCTCATCCATCTCATATCCCAATAAATTCAGTGCCAATCCTCGAGATTGTTGGAACTTTTTATAATCTTTAGCGTTCAGAAGTAAGTAGAGTTATCTTGTGTATCGCAATAGTCTGATCTGACATTTTAAAAAAAACAACAGAAATGGTAACTACAGTCAGTACTACTGTCTCCCTCACGACGGTATTGTTGTTTTTCCATGGTTTTTACTAGTTCTTTAATAGTTTTGTTATTAAAATGAATACAACTTTAGCTAAATAAGTACCATTTTTTTTTTTCTGACAAGTTTTTTTTTTTTTTACATAAGCATGGGTGTCAAACTCATTTTAGTTCAGTAGACAAATACGGAGTAGGTTGATCTCAAGTGGCCCACAGATTTTATGCAGGAAAACGAGTAAATTCAACATTATTGTGCTCTAGCTTACGCCATACATAAAATACAACAAATGTAATAAACCGACCATATCCAAGCAATAAGTAACAGATATCAGTCCCAGCACGGTCTTCACTTTGAAATTCCTAGATATTGTGACCAATTTTTATTTAATAAGAGGTATTATTATGTAATAGTTTGAGGAAAATTGAAGTATTTTTGAGTCTTTTCTGCGTAGTTTCACCAGCAGCCCAGTTTATTGACTATAGCTCTGCTTTTAACTCTCTCGTTCCTACGAGGCTCATTCAGAAACTCAAGTCTCTGAGACTATGTGATGCCATTTGCAAATGGATTTTTAGTTTTTTCTTTTTTTTTTAACCTGTAGGCCACAAAGGGTAAAGGTTATTGACTGTGTCTCTAATGAACTCACTGTGAGTATTGGCTCTCCACAGGGCTGTTTTTTTTGAGTACTTTGTTGTATACTCTGTACACCCATGATTGTGTTGCATCTAATCCTAACAATCTGATAATCAAGTATGCAGATGACACGACTATTGTTGGTTTGATTTCCTCAAATGATGACTCTTTTTTACAAAACTGAGGTGAAAAATGTATAATGCCCAGGAGTGAGCAAAACAATTTGACTCTGAACACCTCAAAAAAGTAAATATGTACCTCTACCTGTTTTTGTAAATGGTGCTGAGGTTGAAATTGTTGAAAATTGAAAATTTCTTGGTGTGACAGTCAAACAATCTCAGCTGGAGTTCAAATATAATTCCTGTCGTGAAAAAGTCTCGCCAGCAGCTTTTCCTTCTGCGTAAATTGAAAGAATTTACTCTCAATAAGCAGATTCTTTTCATTTTTTACCGCTGTGGTATAGAAAGTCTTCTCACTTCTGCAATCACGGTGTTTGTTTGGAAAAGCTACACAGAAAGAAAAGAAAGCTTTAAATCGCGTTGTCCACTCTGCCGGTAGGACCATCGGTGTGGAACTTTTTGTCCTGGAGGACATTTACAAACAAAGACTTCTGTCTCAGGCAGTAGCCATCATTAACGCACTCAGTGCCAGTGACGAGAAAACTCGTCATTTACGTTTTTTCACAGACATTACTTAAAGACACCCTGGCGGAGGTCCCTCATCGATATCTAAGCTGTAGTGTGATGTAGTGACCAACTGGTGCCCCGAAGGTGTGAGATTAGCCACTGATGCTACCAATAGCTAAGGAGGAAGAAGCAGGGACGAGGGAGATCATGGCGTTACGGAGTAATATTGTGAAGTATCCAGCAGCTCACAGCACCACATACTGACACAGAACATGTGTGGACCAGAGTGGATTATTCATAATGTTGCAATCGTGAGATAAAACCATCAACTAACTGGGCTAAACGGGTCATATCTGCATGTTGGGAGGAAGAGGAAGTTACGTCTGTGTGACAGACGAGGGAGGAGATACAAAATACAGTAAGTAAAACATTAAACTGTGAGCCAGATAGCAAAAAGCCTTGTCTCAGTGTTGTTACTTTTTTTAGAAGGAAACTAATGTTCAGATGTTGTAGTTTACAATAAAGCAAAAAAAAAAAAAAAAAAAAAAAAATTTGCTTCAAAGTCACTGACAGGCTTTTTTTTTCTTTTTTTTTTCAGAAAAAAGCCTGTTTTATCAGCCTTTTGCTCTGAAACTGGTGATTTGTGTAAAACTTGCTCTATTCAACGGCTGATTACGGGAAACAACAAAACAATTATTTTTTCTGATGAAAGTAGAGGCTTCAATCTTTCAGAATCTGGTGTCAGATTTCAGATAGTCATCGTAGAAAATATTCTGTGGGTTTTTAAAAATCAGTCAAAATGCTCAAAAACGACTGGCACTCAGGGTAGAAACTGTGAAAATGGCTGGCACTGAATGAGTTAAGGACCCGCTGCATCAAATGTGGTAAATGTCGTGCAGTCTGATCATTTTTAAACTCTATTGTAACCTTTTTAGCTTATTTAACTATGCGGCTCCTTTGTTTTTAAGACCGTCTTCTATGTTTTATGAATGAATGTTTGACAGTGCACTTTGAGTTACTTGCACCATCTTTTCCAATGTGGCTTTAAAATGCAAATTGCAAGTAAACTGAATCTGAATTCATGCGATTAAAGCACCGGGAGTACTGTGAGCGCCTGCAAATATTGTTGATTTTTGTTTACACAATCATGTTTTCGCTGTCATTTTTACTTCCTCCTGCAGGCGGAATACAAATTATAGCCAATGGGAGTTCACATGCACATTTCTGCTGTTGTAAATGTGCTTTTGTTGCACAATAACTCCAGACAAGAACAGTGACCCTAAAACAGCACTCATTTCAGTCTCTATGCAGGAGCGCCTTTCTTCCTCTCTTCAATTATCCTTTTATCACGCCGCACTGTGATTGGTTTTAGGTGATAAGCGGGCAGTCGGAATGAAGAAACAAGCAATTGTAATGTTGAGAATTAGGAAAAAGAAAAACCTGCCCTTCTCTTATCTCACGGGGCAAGTAAAATGAAAAGTCAAGTTGATTTGAATATTTTTTACGTGAGCGCGGTGCCAAGGTTGGGCTCGGCAATCAGCCGTTTGCTTTCTTTAATGCAATAACCTCTGGAAATATTTTAGGGATAAAGATTTTCTTTCTTCCCGCATAAGAATGTTGTCGAAGCCACGACTTCCAAGACTTCCTCGGAGACGTTTGTTCACTTTCCATAGAAGATAATCAACGCCTGGTTGATTATCACAGATCAAGACGTTCAAGCACGTTCAACCGCCATCTAATTATGTCCCGCCCCCAAAACAAATCCCCAAAAATTGTATTTCAAGAAGTTGGAATTGACATAAAGCCCAACATATTACACAAAATAACTCCCAAAACACACAAATCGACAACAAAATTCCAAAAATAAACAAAATGACTATAAAAACACAAAAAAAACAACAAGACATTACAGAATAGCTCCTAAGACACAAAAACACTCAACAAAATTACACAAAATGACAGGAAAATACAGAAAACAACAACAAAAATAGAGAAAGTGAGCCCAAAAATGCAGAAGTTAACAACATAAATGCAAAAAATGACAGAAAAATACACAAAATTACAATAAGAACACAAAAAAAAAATAACAAAAACACACAAAATTACTAAAAAGTGAGAAAACATTAAAACCACAGACAGAGACAAAACCCTTTCCCCGTATGTATTAATGCTTAGATTTGTCATTATTAAACATGCTGACATACAGTAAATGTGGCTCTCGGATCAGATACAATCACATTTTTGTGGTCCCTGCTGTGATAGAGTTGCCTAATGTTTCAGCTTATAGTAAATACTTCACATTTATGTACAGCTGCTCTTTTTGAGAAGTTGTGGTAGAACTAGGATTATTTTTGTACATGGGGTAACATTAGCACAGCTATTAATCATATCTAAGTCTTTCAAATAGAAATTTGACCCAAAGTGCGAACTTTGCTCTTTACCAAGTCTTTTTTTTTTTTTTTTTGGTGTGTTGCACCATTTCATGCATTGATTAATTTTTCTTTCACTAACAAAAAAAAATAACAAAGAGACAAAAGACCTCTTAGGAACAAAAGTGTCTACTTAAAGCTGATGTACAAAGGTTAAATGAAACTCTAAGATGTTTTGTCAAAAACCAATGAAACACAAACAAATGGACCATGGAACGATCGGCAGGGGAAGCAAACGCACTCCTCTGACGAGTGAGGGAAGGTAATCAGGAGATTAGAAACACCTGATTGGAGACATGATAATCACTGTCCCAGAACATACTGTGATTTACTGACAAAACAGGGTCTGTTGACTCAAACGGGAATCCTAAAACCACAGACATCAGATACCAAGATATTCAAAATTAACAGGAAAAAAAAAAATCACAGGGTATGAACTAGTAATAGACCGATATGGCTTTTTTGAGGCCAATTTTATTTTTTTTCCCCATCAGCCTTAGCCGATGACCGATACAGACTGGCAATTTTCTTGAGCCGATATTTGGAGCCGATGCCACTTTTGCAATTTTGAAATGAACAAATGTGAGGTCGAATGACAAGTATAAAAATATTTAACAACTATTAAGAACAAGTGATATAGAACAAGAACAAGTAAAAAATATTTTAAAAATATTAAGGACAGGTGATATAGAACAAGAACAAGTAAAAAATATGTAACAAATATTAAAAACAGGTGATGTAGAACAAGAACAAGTAAAAAATATTTATAAAATATTAAGGACAGGTGATATAGAACAAGAACGAGTAAAAAAATATTTAAAAAATATTAAGGACAGGTGATGTAGAACAAGAACAAGTAAAAAATATTTAAATAATATTAAGATCAGGTGATATAGAACAAGAACAAGTAAAAAATATTTAAATAATAGTAAGATCAGGTGATATAGAACAAGAACAAGTAAAAAATATTAAACTAATATTAAGGACAGGTGATGTAGAACAAGAACAAGTAAAAAATATTTAAATAATATTAAGATCAGGTGATATAGAACAAGAACAAGTAAAAATATTTAAATAATATTAAGATCAGGTGATATAGAACAAGAACAAGTAAAAATATTAAACTAATATTAAGGACAGGTGATGTAGAACAAGAACAAGTAAAAAATATTTAAAAAATATTAAGGACAGGTGATATAGAACAAGAACGAGTAAAAAAATATTTAAAAAATATTAAGGACAGGTGATGTAGAACAAGAACAAGTAAAAAATATTTCTGCTCTCTGTAAATAATGCGGATCGGCGAACGCAGCAGCCCACATCAGCCGATGCCGTTACACGTAAAAAAACGTAAAAATCGGCCAATAACACTGATGTTATCGGTCTATCACGCATTTGAACTCTTGACTTTCATCTAACCAAACTGAAACCACACTACGTACCATATTAAGCAACTGGAAACATGAACAGAAGAATTCCACCCACTTAGCATGACCGCTAATAATCTGTTGTTGTGTAGCGAGTTGCTACTTGTTTATTAAAAACTGATGGAGAGACTTATACAGCAGTGCGACTTATGTGTGGATTTTTCCGCAAGTCACAATCACCATCTGATGAGTAAAATATGAATCACGCTTTGAATTGTAATTTCTCCAAAAATGCCTCCCATTGACTTATTTAGATTTTATTGTTCTAAATATGATTGCACATTTTATAACATTTTTTATAAGGGAAAATATACGTATAGTTGTAATTTTAACGTTTTAAATAAAGGTTACATTTTCTTACTAATGAAAGAGGGTAGTGTACGATTGGTTTGAATCTTACCAATCAAAATTACACCAAGACATTTGAAAGCAGTCTAATAACTGAGCATGCAACTTATATACATGTAACATATATATACATATAAAATGTGGTTCTTTTCTCGTTTTTAGCGTTAGTGGACCAGTTTGATTTCAAGTAGGACGCAGGTTTTAGGAGGGAGAAGAACAACAACAATAACATAATTTGTGCCCTATAGTGTTTTAATAACTTTACTTTGAAAATTCGTGATCTTGAAACCATTTTTTGTGTCATTTAAAGGGAATTTTGTGGAATTGTTTTGTAAGAAATTGAAAGATTTATGGAAAAATTGTGAGTTCTTTCCACAATTTGCAATTAAAAATGACTTCATTTGTGTGATATAAACAAAGAAAAACTCAAAAATATTCTGGAGTTTCACTGGAATGGTGAAGTAGAGACATCTACAACTAGATTATTTGGTAATTTACACAATAATTCATGTTTTTACTGCCTCCTATGGGCCAGATTGGATGGTCTAAAAGGCCAGATTTGGCCCCCGGGCCTTGAGTTTGACACTTGTGGCTTGAGGGTTTCTTAATAATAACTGTATTTATGCTTTACAAGCAAACTTAATCAATCTGAGTAAAAGAGTAACGCTGCACAATATCCACGCGTGTACTTACATATTTATTTTGCTTCAGAAGCTCTTTGCATATCAGGGAAAGATGAATATTGAAATGTTTTTTAAAGTTCTTTTAAAGCCGATGCTCTCATATTTGAGGGCTTCATATAAAATCGTTTATAAAGAAACTCCAGATGTTTGTTCCGCAGTAGAAACAGCAGGCGTTTGTCTCTTCAATCCTCTCTCTTACTCACAAAATAGTTGCAAATTGCTTCCCGGAGCCAAGACATATTGTTTGATAGTCGAAAGATGCCAATTGGCGAGGAAAAGCCAAAGTGTGTAACAGGCTTGTTTGTGCACCCAAACGATGCACGTTGTAATTAACATAAAACAGTTGATAAAATGTGCGTTCACACTAGTTTGTTGTTTGTTGTTGTTGTTGTTGTTGTTGTGTTACCTTGTTATCCGGAATGATTCGACCCAGCAGAGGATGGAGGACACGCACGCACGCGCTGCGCCTGCAGCTTTCCCTACATAAAATCCAATAAGTTAGCTTTTTTGCAGGCATTATATACGGCCTCACTGGGTGCTCCCGCCAGCTCCCAGGCTTTCTATACAACCCCATTAAACCACAGAAATATTTCAAATGGAAGTGCTAATGCAAGACCTCTGCAGTATTCTTCCCATCACTTTGGCTTTTTATGCACATTGGTCTGCTTATCCAGCATGGAATTACATCATATTAGTAAAGAGGTTTAGTGCCAATCACCGATCAGCTCAACCAATTAAAACAGTGAGTTTCAAACTTTTTTGCAGCGCCCAACTTCTATCTATCAATTTCTATCTATCAACTCTTATCAATTTCTATCTATCAACTCTTATCATAGCGGGGGCCACAAAATTGTGTTTGTTTGACCACATGATCAACATTCATGTCAGCATTTAGAATAATGCCCACTCTGAGCATTAATACAGGAAACAACAAATAGTTTTAATAGTCATTTTGTGTGTTTTTCTGTCTCTCTGTGTATGTTTGTGGTTGTCTTGCTCGCCATTTGTGCATTTCTGTAGTCATTTTATGTATTTTTCTTGTAAAATGTATGTTTTTTAAAGTCCATCCATCCATCCATCCATTTTCTGACCCACTTGCTTCTGTTTTTCAGGATGGCGGGGGTCTCCTGGTGTTTTTTTTTGGAGGCATATTGTGTATTCCTGTTGTCATTTTGTAAGGTTTTTTGTTGCAATGTTTGTGTGTTTCTGTTTTCGTTTTTCTTGCTAGTACTGAATGTTTGCAGCGTCATTTATTGTACTTTTGGAGTCATTGTGTGTGTTACTGTTGTCGTTTTGTTCATATTTTGTAGTAGTTATGTGTGTTTTTGAAGTATTTTCTTTTCTTTTACTATATTTTCCTGCATTGTTGTAATTCTTTGTATCTTTTTTTAATGTATTCTTGTTTTGTTTGGTGTATTTTTCTGTCATTTTGTCCGTTTACTTTGGGGGCTGATCAATCAATTGCCCATGTCTGCCCGATAGTCATTCTGTGTATGTTCATTGTTATTTTGCTCATTTTTATGCATTTTGTGCATTTCTGTTGTCCTTTTGTGTAATTTTCCTGTAAAACGTATGTTTTTTGGAGTCATATTGTGTATTTCTGTTGTCATTTTCTGTAATTTAGTTATTTTGTGTTTTTTTGTTATTTATGTGTTAATTGTAGTCATTTTGTGTATTAATGTTGTCGTTTTGCTCATTTTTGGAGTATTTTCTGTGTTTTTCTCGTCTTTTATTATATTTTCCTGCAATCTTGTAATTCTTTCTATCTTTTAATGTAATTTCGTTTTGTGTATTTTTCTGTAATGTCGCATGTTTACTTTGGGGGCCACACAAGATTAGTCCGAGTGCCACCAATTGCCCATGTCTGCCCTAAGGTACTTCCATCCCAAAGGGAATATTTGCATTAAGAGTTGAAGTCAAAGGCCTATTTTTTTTGAGGGGAGGGCTTAACCTCCCGACTATATCACATTCAAATTGGAGTAAATTGGACACAATATCATCCAGTTTTACAGCACGCATGTACAACCTTTTTCCACATTTTTTTTTCCCACAGAAAATAGAAATTTTTAAATAACTTTGGAGCATTATGACTCCCAAGCTTTTTAAAACCTTGTTTTTCATTATTTGGACCCGACAACAGACTTCAGTGTCATGCAAAATAGCCCGTAACGTATTGAAATCACAGACTGTGCTCCAAATTGTTCGGGGTGAGGATTTCTGGCAGCGTTGCTCAGCGTGTTTACTGGCCATGTGGTGCAGGGATGAGAGCGACTCATTCTTCAGCTCTCTTACAAAAAAACGACTGGAGAAGAAGAAGCAGCAGAAGTCACGTCTCAGCTGGCTTTGGCTTTTATCAGCTTAAGAATGTCAACAATTAAACATTAAGAAACAAGATTTCCCTTTCTACTATAGATTATGTAATTAGCTAAATGCTACAGCAAACCCAAATGATCCATTTAGCTGAATAATTAGGTAGATTTGTAGCCTTAAGCTGAAATTCTAATTATTATTATTATTTTTTTTTTTTTTACAGGATGCTATGTTATGTACTGTTGATACAATCCAATCCTTGGGGAAACGTACATAAAAAAACTGACAGAAAACGTACTCCTTAATTAAAAAAGATGGAAGAAGAGGCTTTATTAGGTTAATTAAAACGTGTACCAGACTTAATGTGGCATATAAAACTTTCATGACTGAAAAGTGGGCTTCGTGCATCACAATAACAAGCTTTTGAAGCCTTTGTTTCCTGTTTGTTTACACGTAATCTGTCTGCCATGCCTCATTTGATAGCAATTTCTAATGGAGTTATGTCTAAAGACTGTGAAAAGTCATTTTTGTATTTATTTTTGGATTAAATGTATTAAAAAAAAAAAAAAAAACAAGAGATTTCTCTGTTTTTGGCTTCCAATCTGGCTTTAAGAAAGACAGTTTAAAGTTGGATGCATTTATTGACCTTTAGAAGCGAATTGGCTCATGATGATATCATATGATGATCATAAATTAAAAAAGTAATAAAATTCAAATAAATTCAAATGTTATTATTATTATTATTATTATTATTATTATTATTATTATTATTTATTTATTTTTTTTTTTTTGTAGATATGGTCCTTTATCAGACTAGTTCTGCTTAATGTATGAGAAAACAATACACAGAAACATAAACAAACATGGACAGAAAATGCACGAAAGGACTCCAAATTACAAGACAATATACAAAATGACTAAAAAATTACAGAAACTGGGAGCAAAGTTAACAAAATGTCAACAAAAGCGACACCAAAAACACCTAAAAGTGACTCAAGCACAAAATGATAACTTTAATACGCGATATGGCAACAAAAACACATAAAACTATACATTAAAACTAGAAAAGCACTCATTGGTACACTCAGGATTACCATGACTACCTGTCAACATTGAGCTGTTGACTCTGGGAGAACCTGTGACATCATCAGCAAGAAGTTCCACAGTGTGGATGGGGAATATATATATAAGCTATCTTGCTAACAGACTGTAGGATTGACTGACAGATAAACGGAAGATAAAACATAACCATACCATTCTGCGCATCGCGCTTGGCGGAGGTAAACAAGAGAAAAATAAACAAAATCTCCCCCCCCCCCTAAAAATTACAAAATACACAAAATATATAAGAATACACAAAACAAAAATGCACACAAAATGACAGAAATAATACACAAAATGTATCAAAAATATGCACAAAACAACAATGAAAACATACAAAATTAGATTATAATATACAAAATGACTAAAAGTATACACACAATGACTAAAAATTACAAAATGTCAACAACAAAAAACAAAAGAACAAAAATATTAGACTTAAACAGATCATAAAAATGAACAAAAAACAACTACATAAAAACGTGCAAATTTAAACAATGTACAAAACAAAATACACACAAAATGACAGACATAATACACAAAATGTCTCCAAAAAACACAAAACGATAACAAAAACATACAAAATTAAAGTAAAATATCACAAAAGAAGAAAAGAAAAGGGACAACTAAAACACACAAATGCATAAAAATTACAACAAACACAAAAATGACTCCAACACAAAATGAAAACAAACAAAAAAAACTACATAACATTTGAATTCAACTTTCAATTTTCTACACACACAAAAAATACACAAAGTTTGTTCAAAAATTACACAAAACTACAACAAAAAAAACATACAAATTTAGAGGAAAATCTACAAAATGACAAAAAAATAAAACAAAAAAGGTCCACTAAAATACACAAACACAAAATAACTCAAACAGATAATGAAAACAACAAAAAACAAAACAAAAACATACATATGATATTCAAAATAACAACAAAAATACACACAAAATTACTCTAAAAATATACAAAACAAACACTGCTGTTTTTTCCTGTACTAATGCTCATTTTTTAAAATGTGGCCCTTTTCATTTGAAATGGCATATGTTAACAAACCTAAAAGCAGTAATCAAATACAATAACTATGGTTACATTTTTTTTTTTTTTGTAATACATCAAAGCAGATCATCCACCTGAGTAATCAGCCAATCAAACGTAACGCAAAGCTGCCTTTTTTCCTTTAGTAAAATAAGTTTATTACATTTTATAAAAAGCAGTTGGTGATGGTGAAACATGCATTTCATTTCAGACAGAAACAGAGCAGAAGAGGCTGGTGAAGCTTGTGGGAAAGACAAATAAAGCGTATCATGACGGCCTGAGGAGAGGTGATTGCGTCCCGACTATCTAACAGATTGAAAGCTGTGAATTCTTGGATGTATTTAGCGCGCGGTCGCCATGGGACCTTGTTTACACAAACAAATGTGAAAACAGCATCAGAGAATCTACTAATGGCTCATGCTTGCTAGGCCCACACAGGTCAAATCGATGGGATGCCTTGGCTTTCAACATCTTTCTCATGCATTGCCAAGGCTTTTCCCAAGTTGCCCAATTTACAAGTAAAGAGATGTGAACACGCCAACTGCGCCGGGGCTCCAAAACTTCTGATTTCCCTGCACTCGTTCCTCCTAAAATTTGCCCAAAGTCACGATGAATATAGCACGTTTCAGGCAGATGTTATTGTGGCATGGATTTCTTTATTTATTTTTTTCTTCTTTTGCCGGCTGTAATCACTGCTTTTGACCAAAATAAAGTGCAACCATGGATTGACAAACACCTACATATTTTCTCCGTTTTCCCTTGGTTAGAGTCAGTCAGACAGCCACCCACATGAAGCTGCGTTCTCTGAGGCTTTTGAGTTTCTCCTTCCCTCATTTGATCGTTTCTCAGGATGACGGATAGTTAGCTTTGAGTTGATCATGGCTTTAAACATCATTTTTATACAAAAATGGTAAGATCACGATAACTGTATATGAACAGATTCAATGTTATAGTTTAAATGAAACTAGCAGAATAGATGGAGTGACACTTAACGTTAGCCGTAACAGCAAATGTCTATGTATTTGAAATTTTTGTCCGCAAAATAAAACGTAATTCAAATTTTCTTAACGTATTGCCAGATTCTGTACACTGATTCAATTAGCTAAGCTTAAATATTGTCAGAATGTTCGTTTCTAACCTGAATGCTATAGAATCAATATTGGGGGAACTAGATTTAGTAAATATTAGAACATAAACTCACAATCCGTGTACCCTTCATATGTGATTAAAGGAACCAGAGGTGGTGTAATGAATCTACTGGTTCTCATTTCTTGTGATCAACTTCCTTGAGTGTTGGCGGCTGCCGTTAGTGGCTAACGGTATTATAGCATGCAAAAAATGTAGTTTTTACCTCAAAAATGACTATTGTTCATCACACCAGCCTCACAGTCGATAGTCAGTCACCAGTTTATCTTGATACTATTTGGGACCGTAACTGACTTCCAGCATCAATACCTCTTTAACAAAATGTCATCGACACACAAATTACGCCCCTTTACCATTGGTGTGAGGAAGACAACATGCTATAAGGTCATTTTTAATCAACCGCAGCAAAGTAAAACCTTAAAATATGAAGCTCTTGTCCATAGTTTCCCCATAATATCAGACAAACAGAAGATTTCATTTTAAAACAGAAAAACGCTGCTTGTCTGGTTTTGGATTTTTCTGTATTTCTGTTTTGGTTTTAAGTCAGTAAAAAAAAAAAAAAAAAAAAACCCACACAGTTTATTTGTTAGTTTGATTTGTTTTCTTTTTAAAGAGGAATAAACAAAGAACGAAGGGTACACAAATTACACGCACAGCGTTGTAAAAAGGAGTCGACGAGAGGTGAAGATAATGATTTTTGGAACCGGAAGCAGAGATGAGGAAACAAAAGACCCTAGAAGAAACTCTCATCATACTGTTATCACAAGACTGGCAAATGGCAAAGAGTGGGGGGCTCATACCCCCACCCCTGGACTCTGAACTATAGGTGGAACAGCACCAGAAGAACAAGGAAGTCCGAGTGAATAAGAGGTATTTGGTATCCGGAGCAGTCTGATGCGAAGGCAACAAAGAACCACGCTCGTCCTCGTAGCTGTACATGTATCAGGGTTATTGATTATGTTAATAAATCTAGCCACCTGTGTGAGGTGATGAAAGAAATACATTCAAAGTTCTACGCTGACAGTATTCTACTTATATTGTCCAACAAGTACGAGTACGTTTTGCTGCCGCACGAGCATTAAATCCGATTGGCTAACATCACGCCCCGCCTTTTCACAAAAACCTGCCGTACCGAAAAGTTAGCCGTCGATTGGACACTGACAGAAAACGTTTACACAGCTAAAACAGCTTGGGGTCAAAGTGACCTCAGAGGAACACCAATGCGTGCAATATATGTTCAGCACATTGAAAAAAAACATCATCAATTGTTCCCATCAAATTAGGAAAACTCACAAAATATGATGCAAAATATAACTTTTTTGGATGGTAAACATTGAATGGGGTCAAATTGACCCCAAAGATAATAGGAGGGTTAAAAGTTTGTACTGAGAACAGCACAAGGTTTCATGACCAAGTGGTTATTTATGTATTCAACAAGTAAACAAAGAAATTGACCCCAAAGACTAAATGTGTTGGTAATATTTGAGGATAATAGGATGGTTTAAGTTCCATTTTTTATTAGTTATTTTTTAACTTTGTCTGCACATGATGTTGAAGGTCAACACTACAAGAAGTGTAATCTTTTTAGAAAGTGTCTATTTGTACGGTTGTCGTACGGACAACCCCGGGTGCTATTGGTACGTTTACCGTAGTACACGTACGTAGCGTCTTAGGGTTAGGTTATCAACCTATATCGCAACAATTTTTAGGGTTAGGTTAAGGATCAGTGTTAGGTTTACGGGTAGGTTTAGTCTTAGTCACGTGACCTAAACTGGCCAATGAGGGGCGCTGCGTACGGATAGAATGTCTGTACATTGATACGGCAACGGTACCGATAGCCACTGCCATCTTTTTATGACACCAATGCATGTTTTGTTATTGCAATTAAATAAATAAATTGAATAAGTACCATTTTAAAACAAAATAGAATTTGAAGAGTTGAAATGAGCCACAGTTTGCTACAATACATCGACGCTACTTAATCACCCCTGCGTTCTCCTCAGTGTGGCACATTTCTGAGGATTTCTGAGCTTTTCCCAACCCCCCCCCCCCCCCCCCCCCTCCAACCGTTGGACCCTGGAGGATGTGAGTAACCACTGGTTTATGTACACTTCATATCAGAGGGAGGCCCTGGACCGTTACCCTCAGCAGAGAACAACACATCATTTTCTCCTGTCAAGCCTTCTGTTAAGGCTCATCACAGAGAGCAAGCACTCAGGAGCCATGATATTATTAGTCTCCCAGGGAAGGTTGTTCATTCAATTTTCCTCACAACATTGCACTGTGGAGAGGTCCTTCAGCGCAGCGTAAAAGAAGATTTAGGAATAAGAGATGGCGAAAAGCACGGCTTGTATTCATCTGCTCGGCGAGGTTTGGAGACGTTTCTGGAAAACAAGGTGATCCAATCTTCTCCGTCTTTACGGATCCATGAAATACTTTTACCACTTCTATTCTTTTTGACTTTTTTCGTTCCCAGCTCCTGTCTCTGATTTCGGCGTCTGCTTTCTGGCTGCTCACGCTTTCAGATGTAGTTTGAAGTTTTTAGGTGAAATTGTTTTTGAAATCTTGAAAGATGTGCCCTTCACACAATGCAACAAATATGTGCACCTGAATAGAAGAAAAACACACAAGACGACGCCAAAAATACAGGAAAATAACTGAAAAATATAAAAGTGACAGTGAAACGGCACAAAAAATACACAAATTGACACGGAAAAACATACAAAATATCAGATAAAGGCACAAGGACAACAAAACTACACATTTTTGTCAATGTACCGTGGAAACACACAAGAAGACTAGAAATATACACAAGAATAACTGAAAAACATAATTATACAAACAACATTAAAGATACACAAAACACCTCCAAATATTACATAAATGACTCCAAAAAGACACAAAAAAAACCTTGAAAGGACAACAAAATATACAAATTTACTCTAAAAGACACAAGAACACTACAAATGTTCACAAAAAATAACTGAGAAATATAAAAATGACAAACAACACTAGAAATAAACAAAACAACTCAATTATTCATAAACGACTCCAAAAATACACAAAATGACAGAGAAAAACTTACAAAATAGCAGATATATGTACAGAAGGACAACAAAAATGCTCAAATTTACCCTGAAAACACACAAGAAGACTATAAATATACACAAATAATGAAAAAACAAAAATTACACTAAATGAAACCAAGAAAGCACAAAACTTGAGCAAAATTATACATAAAAGGCTAAAAAAAAATACAAAAAGACAGAAAAACATACAAAAATATAAATAATTACTCTAAAAACACACAAGACGACTACAAATATACTCAAAAATAGGTGAAAAATATGAAAATGACACAAAACACTAAAAATACACTCAACACCAAGATTTTACATAAACGACTAAAAAAATACACAAAATGATGCCAAAATATATACAAAATAGCATTAGAATGCACAAAAGGACAACAAAAATACACACATTTACTCCAAAAACACCAAAGAAAACTACAAATATACACAAAAACAACTGAAAAACAATAACAATACACAAAACAACACTAATAATACACAAAACTATACATAAATGATTTCAAAACTACGCCAAATGACACCATAAAATATCCAAAGTAGCATATAAATGCACAGAAGAATAACACAGATACACAAATTTACTCTAAAAACACACAAGACTATAAATATGCACATGAATGAAATAACATGTTACACAAAACAACACTTAAAATACACAAAACACCAAAAATAAACATCAATGACCCAGAAACACACAAAATGACACTAAAAACATACAAAATAGCAGATAAATGCACAAAGAGACAACAGAAATATACAACTGTACCCTGAAAACACAAGAAAACCATAAATATACTCAATAATAACAAAGCAAAAACAAAATTCTACATAAACAACTCCAATAAACATACACAAATTGACACCAAAAACATAAAAAAGAGCGGATAAATGCACAAAAAGACAACACAGTTACACAAATGACTCTCAAAACACACAAGACAACTATAACTGCAAGACTGTAAGTGTAAAACAAAAAAATTACACAAAACAACACTTAAAATACACAAAACACCAAAAATATACACATAGTAAACGACTCAAAACACACAAAATGACACCACACGTTGTTTCTCTACTTATTCGTTCTCAGCTCATATCTTTGATTTCAGCTTCTATCTTCTCATGCTTTCACTTGTAGTTTGATGTATTTAGTGAAATCGTTTTTTTTTTCAATCTTTAAAGTTTCAGTATGGGGATGTGCCCTTCACACACAGAGCAGCGATGAGCTCACACACATTGATTTGCCAGACACAAATATTTGCACCTGAATAGAAGCAGGAACAAACGGCCGACTTCAAACAACTTCCCTCAAACGAGAACGCAGCTTTTTTTTTTTATTTTACAACGCACGCCCTCGCCAATCGCAGGCATCTGGACTGTTTTCCTGAATAAAAGTGCATCTGCTGCACAGTTGAATCCCACTCTCTGTCAAAGCCTAAATCTTAATCCTCTCACTGGCAAAGCCGTTTGTTTGAGGATCACCCTCGTCTCTTCATCCATTATGTGCCCTTCAAACAAGTGCATCAACATCTTCACTCAGGGTGCTTTATTCTTGATAACAAACGCCAAAATATCTTATTTCACACACGAGAGCCACATGCGGCCCTCTGTCAAGTATTGTGTGGCCCCCAAAGTAAAATGACTTGAGAAAAACAGAAAAATGCATTGGCAAAAAAATACACAAAATGACTCGAAAAACATACAAAATGGCAGAAAGGACAAAAAAAGCACAAAATAAACAATTTCTCTGAAACCACACAAGAATAACAACTGTAAAGATACACAAAACACCTCCAAAATATACATAAATGACCCCAAAACACACAAAATTACAAAAAAAACATACAAAATAGCAGTTAAATGCAATAAAGGACAACAAAATATACAAATTTACTCTA
The DNA here is from genome assembly GCF_900634775.1 of Gouania willdenowi. Lineage (NCBI taxonomy): Eukaryota > Metazoa > Chordata > Actinopteri > Blenniiformes > Gobiesocidae > Gouania > Gouania willdenowi. Next base: position 11,696,577 of record NC_041061.1, on the reverse strand, counting down.
AAAGATACAAGAAGACTATGAATATAGAAATAACTGAGAAATATAAAAATGACAAACAACACTAAAAATGAACAAAACAACACAATTATTCATAAATGACTCCAAAAATACACAAAATGACACAGGAAAACTTACAAAATAGCAGATATATGTACAAAATGCTCAAATTTACCCTGAAAACACACAAGACTATAAATATACACAAAAATAATGAAAAACCATAAAAATTACACTAAATGACACTAAAAATACACAAAATGACACCAAGAACCATACAAAATACAAAATAAATGCACAAAAATACATGTTTTTGTTGTCAAAATATAAATTTACTCTGAAAACACACAAGAAGACTGAAAATATACACAAAAATGAATGAAAAAATATCAAAATGACACAAAACGACAGTTAAATTATACAAAACAACCAAAACGTATACATATACGACTCCAAATATGCACAAAATGACACGAAAAAACCCATAAAAAATAGCAGATAAATGCACAAAAGGACAACAAAAATACACATTTTTGTCAAAATACAATTGTACTCTAAAAACACACAAGACTACATAGATACACAAAACATATATATATATATATATTTTTTTTTTTTAAATTACACAAAACGACACTAAAAATACACAAAATAATCATATTCATACATGAACGACTAAAACTATACACAAAATGACATTGAAACATGTAAAAAATAGCAGGTACTTGTCAAGAACAACAAAAATACACAAATTTACTCTACAAACACACAAGAAAACAACAAATATACACAAGATTAACTAAAAATAGTTAAAAAAAAAAATACACAAAGCAACACCTAAAAATACACAAAACAAAAAAAAAAAAAAAATGGACGAGATGACAAAACCAGTACATAAAACAGATAAAAGTCTTCATCCTTTTCTTGTGTTCATGCTCAGATTGGTCATTATTCTAAATAATGACATTATTGTTGATAATGTAGCCCTCAGATCATACAATCACATTGTTGTGGACCCGTTGTAATAGAAGTTACCCATACCTCCATATCTCTGCACTATATAAAAGGAACCAGGTACTGTAGCTGAAAGCCAACAAAAAAAAAAAAAAAAACGTCTAACATTTTTAAAGAGCTGCAATACATTTTCCATTAACTGCCTCAATATTTTACAAAGCGTGTCTTTTTCACAATAAATTGTCAGATATTCTCAATGATAACATCATTTTGGTTGCTAAACATAATGTTGATATTGTTTCTTTTAAAAATGTAAAATTACTAGAATTCCCATTCCTGTTACACATTTCCTGTGCATTTCCACGGGAACTTAAGCTTGAGAATTTCATTATTATTCAAAAATATTGAATAATATTACGGAAATAATTTATTGGTATTAACTGGAAAATGGGAATCATTTTTGATAGCTGATGCTAATATGTGACATGATGCTGAAAACATCTTTCCAAACCCCAACTATATTTAATATGTCTGTTAAGGCCCAACTTTTCATTTATCTATAATGTAAGAAAGGTCTGCGTACGTACGTGCGTGCGCGCGTGCAGAGCGAATATCTCCCCAAAAACAAAACAAAAAACAAAATATTTATACAAAAAGTAGCAGAAACGACAACAAAAATGCACAAAAATATTAAAAAAGCTCCAAAAAAACACTAAAATGACTCCAAAAAACATACATTACAGAAAAAGACACCAAACGACAACAAAAATATGAAATACACAAAACTAAATATTTATACAAAAAATACACAAAATGACAACAGAAATGCACAAAACTACACCAAAAAAATTACAAAAACATACAAAATGACTGCAAAAAAAACATACAATTCAGAAAAATACACCAAACAAAAAAAAAAAAACATAAAAAAATGAGTAAAAAAACAAAACAACAAATTAAACGAGGGAAATTGCACACGCTATTTTACTTTGCACCCGCAAATGTACCTCTTTATAACACTACAGAGTACAAAGTATGTACACCTCTTTGTACATCCAACCTATACTCATTTGGCCATAATTGACCACTCTACTTAAGCTCCTCCCACTACATGAATACACACTAACAACGGGCACTGTACTAGTTTATTACTTCCCCATTTTTTTCTCATTAATTCCAATGGAAAGATTTTTGCCACCCTTGTGGAAAAATTATGTTTATCTAATTGTATTATTTTGCAAGGATGCTAATTAGCATCGCAGCAGTCAAAAAATCTACCAACCAATGCTAACCGCTAATGAAGAGAGCTAATGACTGTGACATAGAGAAAGAGACACTACTTTCTATCTCATCACCTTGTATCATAAAAGATGATCTAAGATGGGGTTTTAAAATGTACCAAACCACGAGTCCCTGGACGTAGCGTTTCTAAACTAATACTGCCACATTATCACCAAAAGGCTACATTCTCTGATTCCCTGGCCACCTCATTACCTTTCACGGTTTCTGGCATCGTTAGTGACTTTAATACCAGTAAGTGGACCGATGTGGCCAGTTATAGCAGCTAATCAAGGCCGTCCTCCAAATCCGAAACGAGGAGATACGACGGCTGTCGTTTGACAAAGTCCCCCATGATGCATTTCAGGGCATTTGCTCGTGAAATGAATGCACGCAACGGGCCTCGGAAGAAAAAAAAAAAAAAGCGAGCAAATATGTGCTGAGCATTTGGAAGTAATAAAAAATAAATAAAAGGAAGTAGAAGATGAAGTCCGACGGCGTCTCGCTAAAGAGTTGCACTTTTATTCAGCAGTTTTGAAGCAAACGAGTATTAGGCGGGAGACTTCTTTCTATATTTGCCTTCAGCTGAGAGAAATCCTCATTGGCTTGGTTGTATCGAGGAAAATCATTTCAATCCTTGCATCACTTTGCATCACTATCGCATCCCTAAAAGCAAGCTTCCAATGCTGGTGTTCCCCCTCCTTTATAACCACTGTGTACGGCCAAAATGTGAAATACTGATTTAGACTGGAGACCACCATTTATGAAAACTTAAAAAAAGTGCTTTTTTTAAGAAGTTTAAACATCAGCTGCATCAACACGTTTGAATGGACGGGCACGATAATGTGAGTTTCTGATACTTGAGATGTAGGCTAGACCAAACACACACACACTAGGGGATAGAGCAGGAGAAGGAAGGAGGGAAAGGCGCTGCCGGTGATTGATCGCTGAGCTGTAGAGCTGAGCTGTGGAAGAGGGATTTGGACGAGCTCAGATTTTTGAAAACATGCCAATAACGTTTCTTAGGAAATAAACATTACTTGCATTTACAGCAAATCACAGATTCACCAGTACGGGAAACATGCTTTACTTCTTCCTTTCTTTTTTATTTAAAGCTACAAATTCCCATCAACTCCTCTACAGCAGGGGTTCTCAACCTTGGTGTCGTCAGATGCCTTCAAAAAACAAAAAAATATTTTTGAAACAATTTTGGCCAATTTTTGCTCATTTTTTACCCTTTTTCTGCAACAACTTCAACACTTGTCATATTTTGACCCACTTTCACCAGATTTTGGCTCCTATTAATGCATTTCTGCTACATTCCTCCCATTTCTGCCACTTGTCCATCAAAATTCAAATTCTCCAGACATTTTCGGGACTTCTAAACCCTTTCCACCACTTTTACCACCTAATATGGCATATTATTGTCACTCTAAACCTCTTTTCACCATAATTCATGTTTATTTTTACAAATTTTAACCACAAAAAAAGGATTTACATCATTTTTGAAAAATTTTATTTTTGCTTATTTTTACCCTTTTTCTGCCACTACACCAAACTTGCCAGATTTTAACCTATTTTCATAACTTTTTCTCGCCATATTTTTACTCCTAATAATGCATTTCGGCTACATTATTCCCATTTCTGTCACTTGTCCAGCAAAATTCAAATTCTCCATAACTTTTTTTTTTTTCTTTTCGGTTTCAAGACGTTGTCGGAACTTATAAACCCTTTCCACCACTTTTTCCACCTAATATGGCATATGTTGACCCGTTATTGTCCTCTTAACCCAGTTTAGCAAATGTAACCACAAAAACAAGGATTTACATCTTTTTTGAATAATTAAAGCCCATTTTTGTTATTTTTTACCCTTTTGCTGCAAATACACCAAACTGGCCATATTTTAACCTATTTTCATCACTTTTTCTCGCCATATTTTTGCTCCTTTTAATGTATTTTTGCTACATTACTACCATTTTGACCACTTGTCCATCATAGTCCAAATTCTCCATTCAAATTGTTGCCATATTAGACACATGTGACACATATTCCACCACTTTTCCCACCCATTGACCCATTATTGTCACTTTTAACCTCTTTTCACCATATTTCATGCTTATTTTTTTGACCAATTTAGCAAATTCATGAGGCAATGGGAGAAAGTAAGAATATTTTTTTAACAATTTGACCCCATGCACTTTTTCTTGCCATATTTTTGCTCATTTTAATGCATTTCTGCTACATTACTGCCAATTCTGCCACTTTTCCATCAAATTTCAATATCTTTTCTGCACATTTTTTCGCATTTCCAAGACATTTTCGGCACTTATAAACCCTTTCCACCACTTTTCCCACCTATTGTCACATATGTTGACCCATTATTGACACTTCTAGCCTATTTTCACAATAAATAATGCTTATTTTTGGCAATTTAACCGCATTCACAATTTGTCAATCCCATTATTTGCCAGTTTAAACTAATTAAACTGCCACTTTTAAGCCAATATTGACATTTTTTACCACTATTTCTATCTGTTTTTGCCCACTCTAATTTGCAACGTTTCACCAGTTTCTGTGGTTTTTAAAATCCCATTTCACCAACTTTTCCACCATTTTTGTTTACTTTTAACCTATTTAAAACAAGGATTTGCATCTTTAAGACGACAACATACTATGGTGCAAAAAATAAACATACACACACGCACACACACACACACACACGCACGCACACAGAGTGATGATGCCTTGACAGCCTCAGAATGTGATGATAATAAAGGCCTCTGGGGTTTGTCTTATTTATTCATATTTGCGCCGGACTCTCCAACTGGAGGGATCAATTACTTTCTACACTTCAGGGCTTTGTGCAGAACCATGTAGAGACCAGAACCTGTCTCCAACCCCCTCCAACCCCCTCTAGGACAGGACACTATATTCAAACAGAAAGGCCTGACATCATACTCAAAAAATGTAAGGAGAGAGAAATTGATGATAGCATCCAAAGCTTCCTCAGAGTCAACAAATAGATCAGACGTGGGCACCTCGTGGCCCCTTAAAGCTATACACAAAATGATGACAAAAAATAACAATAAAAAATACACAAAACAACACCCGACACGCGAGGCAAGAAGAAAAATTCACAAAAAAACAAGAAAAACACACCTAAGGACTTCAAATACACACAAATCGACAAAAGTACAAAACACTACACTACACGTATGTAACAACACAAACCACACTAAAGGACTAAACACAAACAGCAACAACAGAATAAACAACTCCTAAAATACACTAATTTACTCTGAAAACACACAAAAAGACTATGAACACAAGAATAACTAAGTGTAATAATAAGACAAACTACACTAAACATACACAAAATGACACCAAAAAACATATAAAATAGCAAATAGCAACAACAACAACAACACAAAAATACACAAAGTGACAAAAGAAATACACACAACCACAACAAAAATACGAAAACAATGATACATAGAATGACTCCAAAAGCATGCAAAAATTACAAAATCAGACAAAATGAATAAAAAAGTACACAAAACAAAACAATACACAGAATGGCTCCAAAAAGATGTTAAATCAGAAATACTTAAATAATCTTATATATAAGGATTAAATACAATTTTAAATATATTAAAAATACACAATAATCTTGAACAGTAATCAGCTGTCGACAAACTGAACCAAAAATACTCAAAACAAATGACGAAATACACAAAACAAGAACAAAAATACACAAAGTGACTGCTAAAAGATGCAAAAATGACGACAAAAGCAGACAAAACAGAAACAAAATACACTAAATGATTTTAAAAAAACAAACAAAACGACTACAAAATACACAAAATGAGTAGAAAAACAAACAAAATGACTACAAAATACACAAAATGAGTAGAAAAACAAACAAAATGACTACAAAATACACAAAATGAGTAAAAAAACAAACAAAACGACTACAAAATACACAAAATAAGTAAAAAAACAAACAAAACGACTACAAAATACACAAAATGAGTAAAAAAACAAACAAAACGACTACAAAATACACAAAATGAGTAGAAAAACAAACAAAACGACTACAAAATACACAAAATGAGTAAAAAAACAAACAAAACGACTACAAAATACACAAAATGAGTAGAAAAACAAACAAAACGACTACAAAATACACAAAATGAGTAAAAAAACAAACAAAACGACTACAAAATACACAAATGAGTAGAAAAACAAACAAAACGACTACAAAATACACAAAATGAGTAAAAAAACAAACAAAACGACTACAAAATACACAAAATGAGTAGAAAAACAAACAAAACGACTACAAAATACACAAAATGAGTAGAAAAACAAACAAAACGACTACAAAATACACAAAATGAGTAGAAAAACAAACAAAATGAATCTTTGTTGCTTCCTATATTAAAGTTGTTTGTGATTAAATCAGCGTGTCTCTGGTGTGGATGGAATGATCTGACACATTTATGCAGAGCAACAGAATTCTTGCTTTCTCAATCCACCCTGCTGTGTCCACCCTGGTATCGCCTCCCCCCACCCTCAGCGGTTCCTGTTGCTTTTCTTTCAGCTGTGTCAGTCAGAGCCAGTGATCGTTGAGTATCTGAGGCGTCCCCGACGATCTCCCTGTGTACGCCAACAGAAACATCGCCTCGTGCAACAACACTTTGTTTAATCTCTGACACGACACGGTGAAATTCATCTTCATAGAGTCTTTTTGTAACTTCTGCGATGATAACTATTACCTCTATTGATTCTTTTAGTTATTCAACAACTCATTTATTCAATCAAACAAGCATGTTTTTCATAAAACGTCCTTGAAACACAAAGAAGCGGTGTAATGATGAGGAAATACTGAAACCAGTTATAAAGACGCAGTAATTGGATCAAAGTGGGACGACCTTGTGTTTGACTTCAAGGAAGAAAAGATATTGACCTTAATTCTTTGCGGTATACTGTATGAACATCTGGATTTTATTGGTGTAACGTCTTTTTAATGGTCATTCTCATCCATGGACACAGAGGGAAAGTCAAAGAGGATTCATTTTAAACCACTGGTTCTCAACCTTGGGGTCAGGAACCCATTAGGAGACAGTGTGAGGGGAAACTGAAAAACTAAGAATATTTTTTTTAACAATTTGAGCCCATTTTTCCTTGGTTTTTTTTTTATTTTTATTTTTTTACCATTTTTCTGAAAACACCAAACTTGCCATATTTTAATCTATTTTCATCACTTTTCTTGTCTTATTTTTGCTCATTTTAATGTATTTGTGATACATTACTTTAATTCCCGCCACTTCTCCATCACATTTCAAGACATTTTTGCCACTTATAAACCCTTTCCACCACTTTTCCCACCTAATGTTGCATATGTTGACTCATTATTGTCACTTTTAAGCTCTTTTCACCATAATTCAGGGTTTGCCAATTTAACCACATTCACGAGACACTGGGAAGGTGTCACCAGATGCCTTAATGAATATATATATATATATTTTTTTTAATAATTTGACCCTATGTATTTTTCTTGCCATATTTTTGTACATTATTACCTATTTCTGCCACTTCTCCATTACATTTCAATGCACAGTTACATTTCAATGCACAGTTTTTAAAACATTTTCATTTAAAAATCTCTTCCACAACTTTTTCCACCAAATGTTGCATATGTCAACCCATTATTGTAAACTCTTTTCACCAACTTTAATGCCCATTTTTGCCAGTTTAACCACATTTACGATTTATCATGTCTATTATTTGCCAGTTTACACTAATCGTTCCTACTTTTTAAAATGCATTTAAAGTGCAGGATTTTAGAAAATTCTGCAGTTCTTTTGTACTTTGGGATTAAAATGACTGCAGATGTGATATAAAAAAAAAACACGGTGAGGCTTAGAAAATATTGTGAAAGCTATAAGAGAAAGATTTCTTTTCATTTTTGCTGTGGACCAAATTCAATGCCATAAAAGGGCCGGATTTGGTCCCCGAGCCATGAGTTTGACACGTGTTAAGCATTCAAAGGAACATTTCAGTTTTGTGTTAACATTATTTTTCATTCAATCCAATATGTATTAATTATTTTATTGTGAAAATGCTGTAAAGCATTCAATGGCGTTTGTCCTTTTTTGTAAACACTTTTATTTTATCTTATTTTATTTCATTAAATATTCATCCAATACATGAAATAAGACACCATGAGAACACTGTAAAGCAGGGGTGTCAAAATCATTTTAGTTCAGGGGCCAAATACGGAGCAGTTTGATCTCATGTGGGCCACAGATTATATGCTGGAAAACAAGTAATGTCAACGTTATTGTCTCCTAGTATGCATTTTTAAGTATACATAATACAAAATATGAAAGAAACAACAATATCTAAGCAATAAGTGACAGATATCAGTCTCAACAGGATCTTTACCTTAAATTTCCTATATTTTGTGACCAATTTCTATTTATTTATGGGAAATAATATGTAATAATTTGAGGAAAATTGAAGGATTTTGTAAAAATGTAGTTTTTTTTTCAACAGTTTAACATTAAAAATGACTGCAATCATGAGATTTAAGCACCAGGAGTGTTGAGTTTCATTTACACAACAATTCATGTTTTCTCTGTCATATTTACTTTCTGCCGCGGGCCGAATCGGACGCTCCAAAGGGCCGCATTTTGCCCCAGAGCCATGAGTTTGACACGTGCTGTAAAGCCTTCAAAAACACATGTCCTGCATTCTCACTTGTATTTTCTCAATAAATGCAGTTTGTCTAGTTTGATCTGGTAATTTCTCGGCCTTGATTCTGTTTGACGTTTATTGAGTGCACACCAACACCTGGGCCTGACAGAAACGTCAGGATTACTTTAGCAATTAGAGATAATACAGTATTCTCGGCTCAGGCCCCGGTTTTACTTAAATGGCTTTGTTACTGTATCTCCTTCCCTCCTACGCAACCCAGGCTGTAGAAATCTGATATTCCAATGAGTCAGAGTTGAAATAAACAACAACGAACGCTTCGTGTCCAGCCGGAGCCGAGCGGGGAGGATAATGGATATCAACCCAGCGACATGTTGATTTGCATAGACAGCACAGAGGGATTAGGGTATGATCTGCGACGTCCCCGGCAAGAAAATGTGCTAGCGTTAATTCACCAACAAGCAAAAGCCCTCAGATTTGTTTTCCGTGCGATTTCAACCTTCAAAATCCAAATCAGACAGTTATCCCCCGATTGAAGCAAAACAAACCCCGGCATCACATTTGAATATCTGCGGCGTGAGCTTTATCAATGACAGACAGACAAGGATAAGTCACGCAAACATCATTTGATGCAATGCACTTCGTCTTATCTTTGAAGCTCGTGTTGCCAAAGCAAACAATAGGTCTCTTTTTTTTTTTTTGTTCCCATTTCTTAATCAGAAATAAAATGTGTTGAAAGTGACCAAAAATGGTGGAAAAAGGTGGTGAAATGGGATTTTATGAACCGCAGAGATTGGTTAAAATTTGCAAATTAGAGTGGGCAAAAACAAAGTGGTGAAAAGGGTTCAAAGTGTCAATATTGGAACTATGAGTTTAAACTGGCAAATAATGGGCATGACACATCGTGAATGTGGTCAAATTGGCAAAGATAAGCATGAAATATGGTGAAAAGAGGTTAAAGATGTGGAATTAAGGAGGAAAAGTGGTGGGAAGGGTTTTTAAGTGTCGAAAATGTCCTGAAAGTGGCACAAATTGGAATGGAAAATTTGAAATTTGATGGACAAGTGGCAAAAATGGAAACAATGTAACAAAATGCATTAAAAGGAGCAAAAATATGGCAAGAAAAAGGGATGAGAAGAGATTAAAAGTGACAATAATGGGTCAACATGTGTGACATTAGGTGGTGGAAAGGGTTTATAAAGAAGTGCTGAAAATGTGCAGAAAAGACAAGAAAATATGGCAAGAAAAAGTTATGAAAATAGATTAAAATATGGCAAGTTTGGTGTCGTTGGAGAACACCAGTGAAAATAGGCACAAATGGGGTCAAATTTTTAAATATCCAGAAAAAAAAACATGACGGACGAGACCACTTCAGGTCCATGTCCCACCAAGAAGATTCCCAGTATGCCAGATGGCCAGTCCAACCCTGGTTTGATGGATTACTGAGTGCGTCCTAACCCAGACCTTCCTCTAAACAAGCCACACTACAGAACTCACTCACACGTGCTGTCCCTTATAGGAAAAAAAGCCAAAAGCGGCACAAAAAATGTGCCTGTGCGGCATTTTTACATCAGCAAATGTAACCCTGAATTGTCTTTCTGATCAGACTTCATTTGAAATAAAATTATCAAGATTTATATCGAAAAAAATCCTAATCGCCATTTTGAGAAAAAATATCGGAGATATGAGTTTTGGTCCAACTCGCCCAGCCCTAGTTAAAAGTGACCAAAATGGTGGGAAAAGTGGTGAAATGGGATTTTATAAACCACAGAAATTGGTTTAAAGTTGCAAATTAGAGCGTGCAAAAACGGACAGAAAAAGTGGTAAAAAGGGTTCAAAGTGTCAATATTGGCTTAAAAGTGTCAGAAATGGGAGGGGTTGCTGAGGCGTTGGGTAATGAATTTTAAAAAGTAGCTACAATTAGTCTAAATTGGCAAATAATGGGCATGATAAATCGTGATTGTGGTTAAAATGGCAACAAATATGGTGAAAATAGGTTAAAAATGACTATAATGGGTCAACATGTGCGATATTAGGGGAAAGTGGTGGATAAGTGCTTCATAAATGCTGCAAATGTGCTGAAAAGGCATTGAAATTTGATGGAGAAATGGGAGTAATGTAGCAAAAATGCATTAATAGGAGCAAAAATATGCTTCTTTTACACATTTAAATATCTGAGCACACAAACATCCTTTGGTGCAATGCACTTTGTCTTATTTTTGAAACTCGTGACACCAAAGCAAACCATAGGTCTCCTCATTTTTGTTCTCATACTTCCTCCCGGGAAGACGCAGCATCTATCCAAGGCTATAAGGCGGACATCATGCCTCCCTCTGCTGTGTGAGCTGAAGGGGAATCCCCCCGTGGCATCTCATCGGGGGGTCCATGTCAACTGTTTGTTTGCATGGCGAATGGCCGCGGGGCATAACGCTGTCGAGCTCAGAGAACATAAACAGCTCATAACCGTCAGGAAAACTGTGCCAACCAGGAAGTTTCATCCTGGGATTGTCAATCATGGTGCTGTCATTAAAGGGAAGGACTTACATCTGCTGAGTGACGGACAAGAAGAAAATCTACAGACTCTGGAAAATGTGCCACTTGGGTGGAAACATGGCCTATACGCAGACTAAGCAGCTTAGGGCCCCCTGGTCACTAGAGGGCCCCCAAACTGGCAACCCCACTTGCATGTTACTGGTACTGCTGTACGTTACGCACATTAAAACTGGAATCGCCTACTACTCTTAAACACGTTCATAAATGATTCCTTACCCTTTTAGCACAGAAAGAAGATCCGTGATAATGCGTGAATATCTGTAAAAGTCACGTTTTTCTATTAGCTCTATTTGCTAGCATAGCATCTCTTCTTCACTGCTAGAACAGCTGCATACCAACAGACCACTGGGTTACCAGCGCCCTCTGCTGGTAGAAACAAATATATGCTGTAAATACAGTACACTGACTTAAATTAAATATCTATAACTAATAGCTTTCACATTTTTCATGTTGTCGGCTTGTTAATCACTACAGCTTCTGAATTTACTGGTTTTACCCCTTGACCATGTTTGCACTTTATTATTTATGTTAATTTATTTTATTTTAAAATGTGACCAGCACTGGCTTGTTTTAAGATTCACTAGGTTTTAACTTAAGTGAAAACAAATTATATTATTTATTTGAATTGTATTTGTTTTTGTGTTTGTTAAAAGCGTTTTCTAGATTGTGACTTTTGGTAAGACTCTACATTTAAATATAGTTTATAAATGGCTTATAATAACACATAAGTCATCATTTCAAATTTCCTCTCAACTTTTAAAGTTTTCTTTAAATTTCTTTTACAAAAACACGGTGGGCCGTCGGTGGGCTTCTCTACCACCACTAGTGTTTGACAGACATTGTGTTTGTTTGTTTACTGACTCGGGTGTGTTTGGTCTGCTGTGACTTTTAAATATTTCAGTTCACTTTTTGTTCAGTACTTACATTTGGAGTGTTTACCTGTGTTCTCTGTTTGCTTTACTTGAATAGAAAAGCATTTTACTATTTTTACTTGACTTTTGACACGTAATGATTGCATGTTACAAAAATTAAAAGCAGGAATTGCAGAATTTCTTTGTCTTTTCAGTTTAAATTGAAGTTTGGAACCATCTAGTGTACGTTTCAATCAACAAAAATGACAAATAAAACATAGGTGTATACACACCAAAATGTTTTCACCCAATATACTGATTTTGCTTCGGGCCCCCAAATTACATGGGTGGATACACAACTCTACACAAAGCAGGGGTTATCAACCTTGTGCATGTATATGTGTATATATGTGTGTATTTGTGTCATCATAATTCAACTTTCCCTTCACTTTTGTAATATGTCTTATCTCTCAATCGGCAAGGTGGCTCCTTTTCTTTGACCAATTGCTTTATTCAAAATGTTTATTATGACTTTTTTTCTGATTTACTGTTGGCTGTAAGCTAATTGTTTGCCAATATTCACTGATATGTTGAGCAATTGTTCTAAGCAATGATGCACAGTCGACGACGCCACCTTACCTCTTTGACGGGCTGGTAGCGACACGTTGTATTGGATCTGCTGTTGTGCATGTTTTCAGGGGTGCTTTTCTTCTCTGAATCACTAGAATCTCCTCTCCTCACCTGGGATGTCTGGTCGCTCCTGTCATGCAGAGTGATGCAGACAAAACGTGTGTAAAAAGTCCTACAAAGACATAAAAAAATGACTGCATGAGTCAGCTGCACGTCACATCTGCGATTCAAGGAATACAATTGTTCAGAAAAGTTAAAAAACATACAAAACAAAAAAAAATTAGGGTCGGGACCCCATTTGGGGACGAATGGCTTTAGGAAACTAAGAATATTTTTTGAACAATGAGAGACCATATGCTTATTTTACGCTTTTTCTGCAACTACACCAGACTTGTCATATTTTAACCTATTTTCATCACTCTTTCTTGCCATATTTTTTTGCATTTCTGCCACTTCTCCATCAAATTTCAATGCCTTTTTTGCACATTTCCCCCCTTTCAAGACATTTATAGAACTTATAAACCCTGTCCACCACTTTCCCCACCTAATGCCCATTATTGTCACTTTAAACCTCTTTTCACCACATTTCATGCTTATTTTTGCGAATGTAACCCCATTCACGATTTGTCATGCCCATTATTGAACCCTTTCCACCATTTTTTCTGTTCGTTTTTACCCCTTTAATTGGCAACTTTTAACCAACTTCTGTGGTTTTTAAAATCCCATTTCACCACCTTTTCCACCATTTTTGGTCACTTTTAACCCATTTTGTTTCTTTATTTTTTTTTACATCCTTATGATTTTTATATACTATCGTGCAAATAATAAAACTTTGTGTATAACAGTGGATATTATTCAGATAAATAAATAAATGTAGTTTTCACAGAATCATGAAACAACTGACCACCATTTTGTTGACTTTATGGAATCTTTAATCAAGTCAAACCAATCTCTATTTATAAGACGCACTTTTCATACAATAAAATGCAGCCCAAAGTGCTTTTACAATGTTAAAACTAAAAAATATATAAAACATCCACCCCCTATAAACCCTGTCCACCACACACAGACACACACACGTGAAAATAAAGACAATGGCACATGGCTGAGCACAGAAGATCTAGGTAAGGAGACATCACTAGGGGCCGTCTGCACCAGGGGCATCACACAGGGCGATGAGACTGAGCTCCCAGTCCAGCAAAATGGCAGAAGCTATTCACCATCACTGAGGGTCACGAGACAGACAGGCCACTGCAGCCAGGGCCCACTATAGCCCCCAGTGCAGAGGGCTCCCCCCGAGGAAACACTGGGACGGTAATCCTAAAAGAAAAACCTAAAACTATAAAAACAACATAAAGGAACAATCTGAAAAAACTATGAAAACAACAAGAACAATCCGATAAACTATAAAAACAACAAAAGACAACATTCCTAAAACTATAAAAACAGCATAAGAGATCATCTTAAAACTATGAAAACAACATAAAAGATACCAATCCTACAATTATAAAAGCATAAAGACAAGAATCCTAAAATAAATAAATAATTAGCTGAAAGCAGCGCATTACAGTAGACAATTCAACTGGTGATAAAAACATGCATTAGCGTCTCCGTGTTGGCAATGGGGCGACTCTGACTATGTTCTTCAAATGATAAAAACATCATTTTGTTATATTGTTCCCTTGAGGGATAAAATGAGCTCAGAGTCTAAAATAATGCCTGGCCCTGTCTCCACATGACTGTTCTTCAATGTTCATGCCTGTGTTCAACCACCTTCAGGTACAGTGGGGGTCCCCGGTCTCTGGAACCTTTATTTTAGGGCTCACAGGCTGAAAAGGTTGAGAACCACTAACGTAAAGGTCACTCAAGGGTCGTTGCTTAAATGTTGCTCAGCTCACTTCAATCCATCATTGGTTTTGATTGTCGCAAAAAGGAAGGGTTGAAAGATGAAAAAGACAAGTCACCGCTGAGGTTTAATAATACGGTTAAATGTGGGGAAAAGTCAGCATAAAAGAAACCCTTGAGCTTTAATATGATAATCATATTTTTAAGTGGGAACCCTGACGCTTGGAGGCTAAAAACCTTCAAAAGGTTTGAATAAAGTGAGTCAGAGGCTGTTGAGATTTGTGTTGACTGTTTCATTCAACCAAAGATAGACCTCACACCATAAAAGATTACGGAGGAGATCTAGATCAATACACTGATTATAGATCAGTTTCAAAAATGAAAAATCATTGGGCAAATTTCAATATTTCATATCTCGGTTCATAAGTGACTGATCTTTATGAAATTTGACTGTTTTATCGGTTTGGTTTTTCAATTATCTCACCAAGTTTCATGTGGATCAGAGCTGAACTGAACTGCGCATACATTTGGAACTACTGTATGGTTATTAATGGGGATATACAGTAAATGTCTCTTTAAAGTGTGACTGATCATGGTACCATGATCAGGATCAGTGATCCAGATAACTGGCAAAGAAAAGATTTGGTGCCTGGCAGAGGTTAGCGCTCTCCGAGAGATCTCGATGGGAATAGAACACCTAGCATTAGCCATAATGAGGTGTGTGCCATTTTATGAAGAGTCTAAGTCAAAAGTTATCAAGATTATATTAACGCAAAAAAAAAAAAAAAACATTCAAACCTTGCTCAGAACTGTAAATGTGCACAATACGCAATGCGTCTTTTTCGTACATACTTCCTTTTCTATGCTAACGTTCTGTTTTTGTACATTTGCATTGATTAATTAAAATATGGGGGAAAAAAAAAAAAATCAAAGGACGGGCAGAACTAGATCAGTTTCAATAGCTTCATTCAGCACCCTTTTCAAACGTTTGTGTATGTACATATATATATATATATATATATATATAAAATTGTGTCAAACCTACTTTAATTCAGGGGAAAAATACAGAGGTTATCTATCTTAAATGAGCTAGAAAACTAATAGCGGTAATTTAAACATATTCAACATATATTTCAACAACAGATGCTGTAATTTGTGCTTTTGCGTATAACTGACATTATTCAAACGTTAAGTGACAGATGTCAGTCCTTATAGGATCTTCACTCAAAAATACTTAATTTTGAGACATTTTTTTAAAAATCTAATTTGGGTACATTTTATGAGACAATTTGGGAGAAACTGATTAAATTTAATTTGTGAATTTGAGATATCTAGAACTGAGATATTTGGTAATTTACACACTGATTCATGTGTTTTCTCTCTTTTTTTTTTTTATCCTGCGTGCCCAATCGGATTCTCTAAATGGCCGGATATGGCCCCCGGGCCTTGAGTTTGACACATTTGCTTTACAGCGTATAATATAACAGATGTGCTTTGAACAATGCTTGCATAGGAGTCAAATCTGACCCCCATTTTTGAATTTGCATTGGTAGTAAATTGGATCTCTTGGGTTGTCTTTCTGCAAGTAGGTCACTGCTTTTATTTTGAAAGAAAACCAGGGAGAGCATTTGATTGAGTCCCATGTGACAGTAAATATTAATTTATTATGACACTTTCAGCAAAACCAGGCCTTTCGCTGGCTGTTTCAATATTTGGAAACAATATGGGGAAAAGGCATGTGTACATTACAGCGTATACTGTAAATTCCAGCTGCAACAAAGTACCTTCAGACCCAGATAAACACGCAAGCTTCCATAAATTGAGCCACATACGTATGATGTATGAGACTCCATCTTGTTTGCTCGCTGTAAGCATACCGTGTGTGTGTGTGCATAGAAAGTAAATCAATTTACATCTCCTGCACATCTCTGGCGTCTTTCCACAGCTGCAGGGCGCGTGCTGCTATATGGTCGGTCCAGCGAGCTGCCAGCCCCCATTTCCCCAGGGATAGATCCGAGTGGATCTCGTCTCCAAACGCTACTTAGAATGGACCTCTGGGACGTGAGCCCCTGAGGATCCCTGTCCAAGGCAGAAAAAACCCAAGCTTCAGGATACGCTTGGCTGCGTTCAAGAAAGGAAGAAAAATGGCAACCTGGAACCTAAGCTGTTGAAAAGCAGCGCCTAATATAGATTTACATACCTATAACAACAATTTAATGTTGTTCGTTGTCAGCATAACAAATAATGTTGATAATATAGCCACTGTCACTGTATTTTGCAGCTTTTGAGACCATTAATGGCTTTTTTTTCAAGCCTTGACAAAATACAGCAACTTCTCACACTGAGGAGTTGGCAGCACTGTTCTCAAACAACTACCGCAATGCAATGTTAGCAAGCATAACCAAATCAAAATCAGTCTCTTTTCCCAAATCAGGAGTGTTATTATGCTAGCCTAAAAAATAAATAACTAGCATTATGAGGAATTGGCAATATGACAGAGAATATACCCTCGAAAGCATTTACACACTTATTTCTAATATCGCGATACAAAATTTCGTGAGATGCAAGACTTCTAAAATTTACTGAAATGGCGTAAGCTATATGACACAGACCAAACCCTCATCTACATATTTTAGGACAAAATCACTAATTGCCACAATGCATTTTCGCATAGAACTGGTGGCTAAATGTCTAGCAAATGTAGCAAAAATGATGAACATTCCAAGAGTCACATTGTCAAATATCGCAAAATCATGCAAAATCAAATTTCGTGTGATTCCGGACTTCTAGATAGACAACTAAAATTGTGAATCAAATCTCCAAATAAGAGTTCTTGCGAGACAAATTTTCGCTGAAGAATAAATAGAAATAGCTAAATGACACGCATGAAATCAACATATTTAGGACAAAATCAGGAATTGCCAAAATACTTGTCCATAAAACTTGCATGTGTAGAAAATGATAACAGCCACTGTCACTTTATTTAGAGACTTTCAAAACCCTGAACTGCCTTTTTTTTTTTTTTTCTTTTTTTTTTTTCATAAAGCAACGAAAATCAGCTTCCTTGACAAATTACAGCGACTTCTCACACTGGGAAGTTGGCAACACTGTTTAAACAACTAACACATTGTTAGCACAACAATCAAAATCTGTCTTTTTTTGCCTTATTGTTATTATGATAGCCTAGAAAATATTGAACATTACGAGGAATTGACAATATGACACAGAATATACCCTCAAATGCATGTAATTCAGGAGAGATAATGCATTTACACACTTATTTCTGCGTAAACAGATGGTTGAATGCATAGAAAAGACGAAATTGTCAAATATCGCAAAATCTGACAATAGAAGATTTCGTGAGGTGCAAGACTTGTAAAATGAACTGAAACTGTGTATCAACTCTCCAAATACAAATTCTTGCAAGACAAATTTTTGCTGAAAATTAAATAGAAATAGCTATATGGCACGGACCAAACCCTAGTCTACATATTTAAGGACAAAAGTGTGAATCATACTTATCTACGTAAAAAGGGCGGCTGAATGTCTTGCAAGTGAAGCAAATGGATAGACATGCCAAGAGTCGCGCAACATAGCAAAAAGACATCATTGTCAAAGATCGCAAAAGCTTGTGATACAAGATTTCGTAGGATTCCAGACTTTTAAACAGACAACTGAAATCGCGTATCAAATCTCCAAATATAAACTCTTGCAAGACAATTTTTTGCTGAAAATAAAAGCGAAATATACAGTATACTGTATATAACACGGGCTAAACCCTCACAATACTTTTCTGAGTAAAACGGGTTGCTGAATGTCTTGCAAATGGATAAACATGCCGTGCAAAATAGCAAAAAGACAATAGTCAAATCACAAAATCTTGCGATACATATTTAGTAAGATTCCAGACAGTCAAATGAAATTGCGTATCAAATCTCCAAATAAGGATTCTTGCGAGGCAAATTCTCATTGAAAATGAAAGAGAAATAGCTACTAAACCCTCAACTACATATTGAATGACAATAATGCAAATTGCCACAATACTTTTCCCCATAAAACGAGTGGCTGAATGTCTTGCAAATGGATGGATACGCCAAGACTCTAACGCTACGTGATATCATGTGATTCCCCAATGTTCCCTTCACACATCTCAAGTATAGAAATAAAAAATGAATGACATCAGTTACCTCAAATTACCCAATTAGCCATTTTTGGCATGATTTCGTGAATGTAACAGCCACTAATTCTGGAATCATGAATGACAAGGAAATAAAATGTTATTGGTGATAATTTAAAATGGAAAATCAGTTTGTTAAAGGAATCATGAGGGCTAGGTAAAGGGGGGAGAATACAAATTTAGAATCTCACAGTGGGCTTCGTACTAGCTAGGTAGCTCCAAATAGTTTGGTCTTTAAATTTAGCTATCTTTCACTTTTTTGTGGATTTTGTGAAACAAATTTATTTTCTGCTGTGTAATTGACAAACACCAAAAAATTCAGACTTGGTTAAACTGTACAGTGTATTCTTTAATTTTTCAAAAAAGTTCTGTTGTGTTTGTCTTTTGCTAAGCTAAGCTCATAGTCTATCAGTTAGCTTTACCAACTTTTTTTTTTTTTATGTGCTTTAACAAAGTAATGTTCTACAATAAAAGAAAAGACAATAATAGTCTGGCGTTATCATATATTGGAAGTTGACAACAAATGTTTTTTTTTTTCTCCTCCCATTGGAAACTGTCCCTAATTTAAGCTAGCTCTGGCTAGCTAGCTCCAACTAGCTAATGTTAGGGACCAAACTAGCTTCCACTTTGTTGTTGATTTTGTACAACAATTTCATTCTCTGATGTGTAAATGACTGACAAAAAAAAATTAGACAAGGTTATTGTAGAGCATATTCTTTCTTTTTTTTATAGTTGCGTTGTGTTTTTAGTCGCTAAGCTAAGCACATAGTCTATCAACTAGCTTCACCAACTTGTTATTGCTATGCTTTAACAAAACAATGTTCTACAATAAAATAAACGACACAATAATGGTCCGGTTTCATCCTATATTGTTGCGACTTGTGTTGACAACAAAATTGTGTCATCGTTGTATCAGCTGCATCTGTTTTTGCTGCATTAGCTTAAAGCTAATGAGCTTAAATCACATCCATCATCGGCGTCGTTTTGATTTTCTACATCACATTTTTTTTTCTCCTCCCAATGGAAACTGTTTCTCATCTGAACTTGAAGCTTAAAGAGCGTAGGCTTTTTTTTTCAGTTTCTAGCTTTAGCTGTAAATTAGCAGTTAGCTATAAATCAACCAATAGCAGAGTTAGCTCTCAGATTTAACCGATGAGCAAAAAAGAGCAACAAAGCAAAGGAAAATAAAGACTTGGCAAGTAATTCATTAAAAGTCAGGTTGTATAATTGACCTCTTGAACAGTTGTTACTCTTAAAATGCTAACACGTCTCCTGCACAAACAAACCCGTTTGCGTGTTTATCCTTGTTTTATTGTTGATGACATTGTTGCAATTATTCAAAGCATCAACTTACTCCCCCTGTCCACTGATGCGTCCTCACCGCAGTTCACTCATTTGATGTCTCCCAAGATAATTTGATGGAAAATATGTTTCATTTACACATCACGCCACACTGCCAGTAATTAATTGTTCTGCTGTTCAGTGTACAATAGATCACTGACTCCTTTTGTGCGACTTCAGGCTTGTTACTCTTCTGTGATAGGTGGCGCCAACCTGAACCTGCTAACAGATGCTGCTGTCACATGTTGATGGAAATAAATCAAAAACAAGGAGGAGTGCATTGATAATAAACTCATTTTGGAGCATTTGTCAAGACACGTCACGGAGAAAAAAAAAAAACGTTTAGACAGATCCGCTGTTGGCTTTAATTTGTTCAATAATGTGCAAGTGTGCTGAATACCCAAGTTAACGACATTTTTTGGAACAAAATCAAAAAAAAAATACTTTAAAAACTATTTGAAAAAAAAAACAAACAAAACAAAAACAGTCACAAAATGACAAAAAAAAAAATACAGAAAATGACAAAACAACAAAAAAGACTGTACAATATTTTGTGCAGCTCTCAAAACAAACACAAAAAAATCATCCAAAACCCACAAAACAAGAACAAAAACACACAAATTGACAGAAAAAAATACACAAAATCACCTAATACATAGTAATATAATGGAAAAAGTCCACAAAATGTTAAAAAAAAAATAAAAATTAAAAAAACACAAAACAGCAGGAATACACACAAACAATTAAAAAACTAAAACAGAAAATAAGATATAGTACACATTTTTATAACACACAAAACAACATGAAAAACCCCACAATAAGAAAACACAAAACATCAAAGATACACAAACCCTTTGTTCTTGCATCGATTGGTCACATTATTATACATTTTGGTAATGTGGCCATCAGAAAATACTGTTTTGCTGTCCATTTATAATATTCAGTCCATTCAATCATAATATGGCTGTGTTCGAAATGGCACACTGCGTACTATACACTACAAACTCATTCTATTAGTCTATTATCTACTGTATACTATGATTAGAATGAACCAACAACAACAAAAACCTGACGCACACTGAGGCTAAATATTTCTGTTGTTGATTCACCACCTTTGAAAGTTCTGGAAACATTTTAAGCGAGAAAGTGACCAATTAGAATATCAACATGTGCTCATTTGATCCAGAAAACTCACGTACACACATTTTATGCGAACATTTCAGAGATTTTCAAAGACCCGCCATTTGTGCTTCCGATTAACTTCAAAACAAGAGCCCTATTTACAAAAGCATTAAAAAACTAATGGAAGACAAGAAAAGATGCTTTTATTTTGAAAAGGGGACGTTTGACTTGAAGTTGGTCGCACGACATATTTACGTTCCGCTTGCAATGCATCATGGGGCGGTTGAGTGTGACTAGTGCTGATATAAAATACATCAGGGTATTTCTCGCATACTCAATCTTTTCATACTATCTAATGTGGACGCACGACACACTAACTTTGGCTACAAACTTAGTATGAGTAGTATGTTAGTGTGTGATTCAGGTCATTATTGGCCGAATCAGGAAGTGAAATCTCATTTTGAGAAAACTGCAGTGAGTGCATCATTTCTTGGTTGTTTTTAAATAAATGTGGTTGTGCATTTTTTCCCACAACTTTAAATAGGTACCATATTGAAAACTTATATATATATATATATATATATATATATATTAAAGGCAGGGGAAGACATCCAAAGACTTTTTTTTACAGAAATACCTGAGTGGAAACAGGAGGGAGCCTAATTACTCTCACACAGACATATTGCCCACATAGGGACCAGGCTGAAGAGAGGCAACTACACTTACAAGTTTTCGACTAAACTTAAAGACTAAACTTATAGACTAAACTAACAATATAAACAGATTAATGAGAACTCAATCAAAACTTGTGGCCATAACATAAGCTCATACTTTCACAGATAAAGCGAAAAACCAAAAAATATGCATACATGTTTGTCTCCAAAAAGCTCAATAACACTCAAGTGAAAAAAAAAAAAAAAAAGATATAAACGCATCACTGTGCTGTTATTCATCAAAATATATGGATTTTTGCTACATCTGTAAAATTGGGCGATATGCGTAAAAAAGAAATGAATCGCTATCAATTTAGCTTTAATGCAAATCCCCTCAAACAACCCTATAATAAATAAATTTGAATCAATATTAACAAAATATAGAAAAGTGACTTTTTTTAGAAGTGGATTGGTAAAAGCATATTTGGGAGTAGCTCATCAGTAATGCACCAAAGTAGTGCTTAAAGCAATGGGAGCAGCTTAGCTACACCTGCATCAAACCAGCAGCTTCAGCTTCACCTTGACTACTGTGTGTGAGTGTGTGTGTGTGTGCGTGCGCGTGTGCGTGTGTGCGTGCGTGTGTGTGTGCGTGGGTGTGTGTGACAGAGGTGGTACCACATCACAATCTGCAGCCGTAATGAATCTAATTCCATTGCCCTTCATAGTTCACAGCTCCCTTAAGTACAATCTCTTCCTCGGAATACTTTGCCAGTTTATAGACTGGCTTAACTTCGCCAGTGACAAACAGTTTCCCCTGCAGATAAACACGGCCCTTACCTGTCCATTCAAAGGAAGTAGAGATGAATTATGTTGTCCAATGAATATTAGGATTATTATAAACTAAATATTACATTATATAATACAATAAAACAGATAAAGTGGTAATCAATCTAATTTTTTGCAGCCCCCAAAGTAAACATACAAAATGACTCCAAAAAAACAGACATTTACAGAAAAATTACACACAATGATGACTAAAATAATAATACATAATAATAATGCATTTTATTTAAGTATCCAAGTTCAAAAAGTACAAATAAAACAATAAAATACACAAAAAAATGAGGTGGACAATGACGCATAAAGTTACTCTAAAACCACACAAGACAACTATGAAAATAAAATAAAAAAAATAAAAAATTCCAAAACTACAACAAAGACTAAGAACAGAAAATGTGGCGGTTAAAGAATGTAGTATTCCTCAAAAGGGTGGAACAGAAAAAGTTTTAGAACCATTGCTGTCATTTGTTAAGAGTAAGCTAACGTT
This sequence comes from Gouania willdenowi, assembly GCF_900634775.1. NCBI lineage: Eukaryota > Metazoa > Chordata > Actinopteri > Blenniiformes > Gobiesocidae > Gouania > Gouania willdenowi. The sequence continues at coordinate 11,673,129 of NC_041061.1, read as the reverse complement.
GTTAGCATGGAGACCACCTACTACTGATACATCACAGAGACAGCCAACACATTACTCAAAGCTTAAGTTTATTTTAATAAATGGCTTTGAATGATTTGTTTGATATGAAGTTAATTTATGACAGTCGAGGGTTTCCACTGCCAGCAATCCTTTAACTCATTGAGTGCCATTTACGTCTCAAGACGTGAATTGTGTTTTTCGACTGGGGTTGCTAGGAGACAGCGTGACAAAGCTCTCCTGTGAATACCTAACTTGTAGTGACCAACTGGTGACATGTAGGTGGCAGCAGAGCACCTTTGGATGACAGTACTCCAGTGATGGGCAGAGCTCAGAGGGAGAGGAAAGGTGTTTACCAGCCAGAAAATGACCAGAGCATGTGTAGGACTAAGTGGACTATTGAGAGCGTCGCCATGGTGAGAGAAAAAGATCAAAAACTGGGGCAAGCGGTGACACTCGGCATGTCCGGGAGAAGGAGGAAGTTGCGTGTGGGGAGAATGACGGGGGGAGAGACTTGGAGGATGGTCAAAATACATTAACAGATCCATTCAACTCTGACACAGATAGCAAAATACTAATAATTTTGCTATCAAAAGCCAGGTCACAGTGTTGTTTTTGTAGTTTTATAGAAGCAAACTAATGTTGAGGTGTCCCTAAAGTTAATACAAAAAAAAAAAAAATAGGTTTTTTCAGAAAAAGGCGTCGAAATTCTGAATATGGCTGGCACTGAATGAGTTAAAAACACAATTGTCATGTATTCAAGCACAAAACTTTGTTTTGTATTTTTCTTTGTTTTTGTCAAAAAAAATAAAGTGTACGTTTTTTTTTTTTTTTTTTTTTTCTCTACCTTCTTCCCGGATTTTTTAATTGAATAGCTCCAAGGACCGATAAAAAGAGTAGAACTATTTTCAATGTCTCTGTTCATAAGTTCAAACATAAAAAAGCAAGCACAGTTATCTTCTGATCCTTTCTTCTTGCACTGTACACATGAGAGGCTGGTACAGACGTGATCTAGCCATAAATCACAGGGTAGTCAAGCTCTGCTCAGCGACCTTGAGGCCATGTGAAAACAGGGCCTACCAAAGGCAAACATTGAAAAATACAGAAACATCTCTCAATAGGCTGATAAAAGTCCAAGAATGTTTAAGAATCCATGAAAGTGTCTTGTTTCCCCATCGGACATGCTGTCAGCGCTAATGGAAAAAAAATCTAACAGTTTCATAGGATAAGGTCGGATATTGTACTTAACAACCAATATGACGTCATTACGGATATTTCACTCACAAATGTGACCAAAGCCTTTAAAATAGCCACTTTATTTTGACGAGCAGAAAAAAAAAACAACAGAGTGAAGAAAAGAAAGCAAATAACTGGAGATTTTTTTTTTATCAAAATGTCTGACATTTGCAGACAACTTCAGAGTTCTAAAACTTTACAGAGTAAAGCTGCTTACATACAGTACCTACCGTACTGTATATTTATTATTACAACTAACCCTTCTCTTCTCAACGTTGGGGTCGGGACCCACAATTTGGTCACTGCCCATTTCTGGTGAGTTGCGGGCCAAAAAACAACAACAAAACTAAAAACCTTTTGCTCTTTACACCACTGAAATTAGAAGTTACATTTAAAAATTATATATAATTTTTTTTTTTTTTTTTTTCAACTTGAAATTTTTATGTAGTTCATTGGGATTTTTTTTAGGATTGATTATTATTATTATTATTATTATTATTATTATTATTATTATTATTATTATTATTATTATTATTATTATTATTATATCCTATTTTGTTTTTTTTACTGTAATGTGTGCACTTGTATTTAATCCTTATTTAATAAACAGTATCTTATATAATTATGTACTTTTTTCCCCTCTTTATTATTCTTCATTTGTTCCATTTTAGAGTTTTTTCTTTTCATTATATTATATATATTATATTTCTTCAGCGTCTGTGACACAAGTAATTTCCTCCTGGAATCAATAAAGTATTTCTGATTCTGATCCTGATCTTTTGTAATGAATCAAGAAAAAACTAGTGTTAACTATCAAAAGAGTGAGACTATTCTTTAATTTGGGTTGTGCCCTGGTGTGATATACTTAATATGACATCTTTAAACTGCTCTATATTTTCAAGTGTGTGTTTTAAAAGAAATATGAAAAAATGTACATACTGCAGGAATTCACTCCTGGGAGTATGTAGAGTATGACCACATTAGAAAAGATAAAGTAGAAGCAGTTTTTATGATGGTAATATCAGTTTTTTTTTTTTTTTTTAAATGACAGAATCGACTGATGGTGTTTTTTTTAACGGAAGTGGAAGTTTAGAGCTGGAATCTTTCCCTCTGTGTGCCCTCAGCATGTGTAAAGCACTTCAGAAGCCGTCACTCCATTGTGCGGCGTGTCTGAACTCAGACGTCAGTAGAACAAAAAGTTGCGTCGCTCTTTGGCAGAAAGTGACTTTGTCGCCGAGCCGTGGGTTCATTGCTCATTTAAGCGAATGTGACAAAAGGGCGCGGGGAGGTCAAAAGAAAGGCGAGTCGATTCGAGAACGGAGCGTAATCTGAGGTGTGTTAAAAACTTATTACTGAGTGAAGTGACACAAATTAACAAGAAGGACGGCTCATCTGCGAGATGCAATGTGAGCGCGGTTCACAGCAGGGCTTTGGTTCGCTGCCATTACCGACGGGAAGGGAAGGGACGTCTCTAATTAGCTCATCCAATGACCTTCTAATCACGTGTTTCTGGTAATTACTTCACTTTTACAATTGCTTTGCTCATCTTAGGTTGACATGTTAGGACCCATTACTAAAATGGACCTCTGTCAACGTATTGCCAGCTTATATCAATCAATCAATCAATCTTTATTTGTATAGCGCCAAATCATAACCAATGGTATCTCAAGGCACTTTACAGTAGAGCAGTCTTAAGGACGGACTCTTCATTTTATGGATACACACATATGCATATATACGTATATACACATACATATGTATCCCACACCCAACATGAATTCATCATGGCGGCAAGGAAAACCTTCTGTTAAGCAGCAGGAACCTTGTGTTATAGGCAGTAGAGTAAAGCAGGGGATTTCAATTATTTTTATTTATTACTTGGTATGTTGGTCGTCATGTTTTGTTTGTGTGTCTGTTTGTGTACACGATCAATTTAAAAGTTATGAACGGATTTTGATGACATTTTAAAGAAATGCTGACATTAAGACAAGGAACAGGTGATTAAATTTTGGTAAATGTCCGCCAGCAGGTGGCGCTATAACTAAGATCAACGCGTTTTGGCCTTTAAAGGCGCAGTCCGCAACTCTCAGATCCCTCTCTCTCCGCTGCTCTCTTGTCCTGCCTCCAAACTTTCCAAAGTCCCTCCCTCAGAGGCGCTAGCAAGCTAATGTTAGTCAGACTTTTGAAAATGTATGACTTTTGAAACATTGATTCAACACATTTTGATGCCAATCAAGGCCTTATTTTGTGATTCATAAATGTATTGCCTTAAGGATCCGTGGGAATCCGGTGATATATCATTCAAGTAGAAGTAATGTTACTTGATTGAAATTGTTCTCAAGTACAAGAACAAGTAAGTCATACATAAAATAGTCAAGTACAAGCAAAAAGTAGCTCAATTAAATCGTACTCAAAGCAAAAGTTACGAGTTATATCTCATGTATGAACTTAAAAATCTTGTACATTTGGAAATTCATTTATTTTCCACAAAGGTATGTGTACAAAAAGAGGTTTGTAAAAATAAATAAATAAATAAAATAATACCAATTAATTTAAATAAAAATGGAAACAATAAATGCAAAATTAAAAAATGGTAAAACTCTAAAATATACAAAGAAACCAGTATTTAATGCTGTTTTGGTGCCGTGTGTTATGTTTAATCTGATTGGTCGGCTGTGATGTGATTCATTGCATCTTTTTTTTTTTTTGTAGTTTCACAACCTCCGTTGATCATTATAAAACTAAATACTCAGCAACAGTTGGGTTACTTTTAAAATGTACTTCAGTACAAGTAAAATGACTGATAAATAAACAAAAAAAAGTACAAGTACCCATAAAAGCTACTCAATTATAGGAACGTGAATACTTGTCGTCCATTACTTCCACCTCTGCTTTTATAGGCAGGAGTCAGAGTAAAGGGGAAAACGAGGGAATTTCTTTCGCAATCCTCCACTTCGAGGCCCTAATAATATGAAAAACATCTTCACAAATTTATCCTCCGCGCTGCATTAAATTCAGAGGGTTGTGGTGTATTTACGTGTCCTGACACTATAAAGTTTGCACTTATCTGTTTGCACACCTTTTAGGTGGCCTTGCTTGATAGCCCTGCCTTCCTGAACTTCTACCAACTGAGCTGGTTATATGTGAAATGAGAAAAGGGACGTTAGCGCACAGGCGGGTGAAGCTGAACACGGTTTATATTTATATATAGACAGGAAAAGGCTGTGAAGTGATTTATTCTCCAATCTTCATATTTTGGCACATTGAAGAAGTAATGTCACTCTACTACAGGCAAAGTGATTCAATGTTCTCCTTTTTTTTTTTATAACATTTAATATTCAATTCAAGTGCCAGAACCGCAATCATCAGGTGACAAGCCACCAAGTAAAGGTTCCTTTTGAAAGAGGCGTACAGTATTTAGATTATAATGATATCCTTTAATCAATAACCACAAAACTAATTATATTTTTGATGCTGTTCTTGAACTCTTTTGTTAAATACCTATCACTGGTATTGCAAAGGTTAAGGGTTAGGATTAGCCTAGCCCACCCGTCAAGTGCCTTTCAATTAAGACTCTATGGGTCTTGCTGACAGACTCACACTGATATTCAACAGGATGAAGTTTGAGAACATACAAAAGCCTCAAAACTAGTCTTGGGCTGTGTTCGCAATCGCACACTAACGTACTACTCAAACCAAGTCAAAATGAGAATGTAGTGCGTTCACATTAGATGTATGAAAAGATCGAGTACGCGATGAATACCCGGATGTATACAATATCGGGACATTTTTTGAGTATGCACGGTGGACACACTAGTCATACTCAACATCAAAATCTTCCTGGCACTGGCTACAAGCTAAAAATCAAACATCCCCTTTTCAAAACAAAAGCATCTCTTGTTGTTTTGTATTGATTTTTTTTCTTTTTTTTAACACATGTAAATAGGGCTCTTGTTTTGAAGTTAACCGGAATTTTTGTCAGTTGCACAATGGTGGGTCTCTGAAAATCTCTGAAATGTCAGCATGAAATGTGTATATGTGATGTACTTTTTGTCATTATAGATTTCAAATGCATCTTGGGAAACTTTAAAGTATACTTGTATGTATGGTACGGAGTGTACCAAGTGTGAATTGAAGATTATCGTAAGTTAAAAGGACAAAAACAGCCAGAAGAATAAATCTTCCAGGGCCCGTAGACTTATTCAACCAGAAAAGTATCATTGAGATTAGGAATTACTTTTTTAAGAGAATCCTGGAAGCACTTAGGTCTAAGGGTCTTGCTCAGGGTCCCACAGGGGATTTAAACCAGCAACTTTTTTATAATTATACTTCATTGGTGGTGAGCATAATACATATTTTAATGGTCCAAAAAGTGACTTTTGCCTCTTGCCTGCCCTTTCTTGATTTAAAAATGATGAAAACTTTCTCCACTTTGTTGCTGTTGATTTGACTTTTCTCATTGGGTTTGTTTTTTTTCCATTTAATTTACTATATTGTGTTACTCGCACATGTTTGAAATAAAGCATTCATTCAACACTTATGTAGATTTTCTTCTACATTTTTTGGAATTTCCATTTAATTTATTCTTTTACCTTCAGACATAAATAATTAACCGCGATCCAGGGGTGGAGACACTATAGCAAATTCATGTGTTGCATTTGGCCCACAGCGTTGTTCAACACAGCCTTCGGAGCACCTGCAACCTCTTTAATTGAGTCACGATTAATTCTGATTTAACCCTGCGAGGCTCAGCCTGTACGAACAGAAAGCGTACAGCTTCTACGTGGCCTTGACTGTAATAACTGTTTCTGGGACTTGTTGTGTACAACAACATGCATGCGTGAGAACCACATAACAAGACTTAAGATACAAGATCTCCGTTAATGGTTGTCAATAAAACAACAGGACACTAAGATGTATGGAACCTTACAACACTGCTCCCTTACCCTTAACTAATGAAGCAATTACTTCCTCATGATGGTACCACTCATAGATATGACTGTTTATGCTAATATTCATTCATGGTATATACTTATCTATCGTCCAAATGTCAAGTCAACAAGTTTTCCAATCCCTCGTCATATACTGTATGTGGCTATTTTGGCCAATCAGTGTTAACATATGTTAACGTCAGGATAACTACTCATGTTTCTGCTACTATAGAAAGTTTTTGATGATATACAAAAGTCGAACGGTATATCGTGCGACAACATTGCGATATTAAAACATCACAAGATGTATCATTGAGGGTACGAAAGATATAATAATCTGTCGTCCAAATGTGACAATCAAGTCAACAGTTTTTCCAATCCCTTGTCATATATTTCACTAATTTGGAGATTTCGGCCAATCAGCGTTTACATACAGTGTATTGTCGTCACGTCAGGATTAGTACAATATTTCTGCTCTATTAGAAAGTCTATGGTGAAATAAAAAGGTAGGACGGTAAAACTTATGACAAGATTGAGATATTAAAACGTCACAAGATAATAATCTATCAATCTCTTCTCATATATGTTGCTATTTTGGAGATTTTGGCCAATCGGCGTTTACATACAGTATGTTGTCGTCAAGTCAGAATTACGACTCATATTCCTGCTCCCATTGAAAGTCTTTGGCAAAAAATAAAGGTAGGACGATGCTTCGTGCAACAAGATATTGCGATATTAAAAAATGACAAGATGTATCGTCGAGGGCACGAGTGGTATAATAATCTGTCATTCAAATCAAATCAAATCGATAAGTTTTCGATCACTTGTCATATATGTCGCTATTTTGGAGATTTCAGCCAATCAGCGTTTACATATGGTGTCGTAACATTGGGATTACTAGTCATATTTCTGCTCCCATAGAAAGTCTTTGGAGAAATATAAAAGTAGGAGAGTATATCATGTAGCAAGATTGCGATATTAAAACAACGTCACAAGATGTATCATCAAGGGTACGAGGGGGAGAGGGGTCTCTCAATCCCACTACAAAACATTATTTCTGTTCAAGGTTGAGGGTCCATTTACTAATAATTTAAATTTTTTGCTAGAATTCAACATTTAAATTGACCACATACATGGGGGAACTCAAAATGACAACAAATGAAATGCCTATTTTGCATTGTACAATGCTAACACTCGTTTCATGGCTGCTATTAAGGTGATTTTAACAGTTCTTAACTGTTTTTCTCTTTGGGGAAATACTTTTGTCGCCACATCTTCATTCAAGCAGCTGCTAAATTTGCATCGTGAACAGACCCTCTGTGCCCCGTGCTGGAAAAAACAACTCCTCAACAACACCTAAGACATCTCCCAGCGGGACATCGTTAGTTGCAGCGAATGTGGCATCGTTTGAATCGGTGACCTTACAAGCCATGAGAGACCTCCACTTGGTGCAGACATCATTGAATAATACAGACCCTCCTTTTGTAGTAGCAAAAATCGTAAGGTTTCGGAGTGGCAGAGAATTATGCTAAAATATGTAGAGATCTCATTGTGTTCTGCCGGGCCTTGGGTTGCTGTTGTTTGTGCTGTGAGGACTGCCTCGACTCCTGGGCTCGCTCCATCTCCGCCTTGGGCCTCATTACGTGGGACACTGCTTTAAGAAAGCAGGTAGAGGAGGGAACGAAAGAGAAGGGAAGGAGGAGGTTTGCTGTGCAGAGACAGACGCCTCTCCTCTTCCTGATATCAGGGATGAATCAATTGATGCTGCTTTGTGCACTTTTTCTGCTGACCCAGCATTACAGGAGGGGAAATATTCGGCCAGTTGCCGACGGCATGGCAGCCGGAGTTTAAGTTTAGCTCACTCTGTCACCATTACATCCTCCTTCCTCCGCTTCTTGCAGACTTCCTGTAGAAAATATGCACACACACACACACACACACACACACACACACACACACACACACACACACACACACACACACACACACACACACACACACACACACACACACACACACACACACACACACACACACACACACACACACACACACACACACACACACACACACACCATTCCGCCACTAAAATGTATTTGTCGCCTGTGGAGTTATGGCTTTGGACCGCCTGCTGGATATTAGGATTGTGGGGGTAAATCTAGATGATGGATGATTTCTGTGGGAATGTCAAAACCAGCACTTTTAAAAAAGAACAACACGGGACGGACGCACAAGGCAAAGGCACGGTGGAGGAAAAACAATGCTGCTGCTCAACCCCGAACCCTTACAGATGCTGGAGACGAAACATATTTTATCAGAAAAACCCATAGTGTAGGCCACTGTTTCTCAAATGGGGGTACAAGTACCCGAAGGGTACACGATGGAGAGAGGGAGAGAGAGAGAGAGAGAGGAAAATGAACCATCAAAGCGTGTCTATGTCCCACCCCAGGCGTGAGATGTCTGGAAATAACAAAAACTGTAGAAATAAATCTATTCAGGAGCCACTAAATCAGTGTTTTTCAACCTTGGGGTTGGGACCCCATGTGGTGTCGCCTGGAGTTTACATGGGAACACCTAAACTATCTTAAAAATGTAAATACATTTTTAAATATTACTCTTTTTAATGAAAAACGACAGAATCTTAAACAACTGTATTTCTATACTTTTGCTTTGTGAAATATAAATCTAGTTCAACTAAAATGCAATAATGAATAAAAATGTCTGACCTCAAACATGATCAAAAACAAATTCTAGAAAAAAAAAATGTCTTGGGGATCACCAGAAATTCTTATCAAGATGGGGTCACGATCCAAAAAAAGGTTGGGAACCACTGCACTAAATACTGTTTCTTTTCACCCTTTCACATATTGAGATTATTTAAAATCACTCGTTCATTCCATCATTATGCTCTATAGTTGTTTTTAACTCGTTTTGCAAGCAAAATGATGTAGTTGGATAAAGGGGGTACTTGGATTCAGAAGTAAAAAAAAGGGGGTACGTGGGCCAAAAAGGTTTGAAAACCACAGATGTAGGCCTCAGAGATCATTACATCAAAGTTCATTTGGTACCAAAAAACAAAAAAAAAAAGGTTGAAATTGCCCCTAAGTTCATTTTCATCTCGACCGTAAACACTGTCTCACTGACATGGTCGGACAAGGTTTGTGCAATGCATTGTGGGGCGTGAAGTCCCGTAGACTGATGCATTCAAGTCCTTTTACTTTATTCTTACTGACATTTCTTGTGTTTCTTCACCAGACAAGAAGGACTGTGAGTGACTTGAACAAAATGATGTTCCAGTTGGTTTCCTGTATTCATTGGAACATCACCTCACTCTGCAAGAATTTCAGTCTAAACACCAAAATAAACATCTGCCATTGTTTTGCCACGACTTTCAGTTTGTGACAAAAAACTAAAATGTGTTGGCAAATCACTTAAGCACAGTTTTTTAGGGGCAAACACAACAAATCATGGTAAGTATGAAGTAGAAATAACTTTTCTGGATCCATCTGCGGGACTCCACGTTAGGGTGGTTCACAATGAAAATGAATTTTCACCAAATTTTCCAATTGACATTGTAAGCATCTGTTACCAAAAATGGAGCCCATCGCTGCACATTTTCAAGATTTTTAAGTTTTTGATATTTTCAGGAATAGTTTTTGAACTGTTCCAATGTTCCTACTCATTTAGTATAAATACAAAGATAAACTATTAATGACCATATTTACCTTTATATCGTTCAAGTTTCTGATATCTGTCAAAGTTATGCATTCTTTGGTTGAGCAATACAAATTGTGTAAAAAGTGTGCCACTGTTTACCGATGTTATATTGGCCCGGTTTTTGTTACAGATGTTGAAAATATCAATAGAAACCGGGCGAAATGCGATCCGGCAAATTTTTAATACCATTATATTGTGAACCACCTTACTCCACATCCCATAATGCAATGCACAAAGGTTTTTCCATCAAAACACACTTTCTAGCACCAAATTCAACCTTTTACATCATTTTTTAAGCAAATGACCTTTGATTTATTGATCTATGAGGCCTAGACTATGTCTATCTGATAAAAAAAGATAACCGCCATTAGCATTAAGCTAATCAAATTGGTTCATACAGGCAGTTTGTGACGACACTTCTACTCATAAGACCCTTCTTTTTCACTGTCAAACACTTCCAAAAACAGTCAATACATTAAGCGCAGCTGCAACGCAAGGCAAACATTATTATAGGTCCTCAATCAAATGCTCTCGCTCGCGTGTTGTGTCAACCCACCGGGCGTCTTCAGCTGACTGCAGGCAGAACAAACACACTGCTGTCTCATCTGGAAGAGGAATAAATATTGATATGCTCTAGTGGCCTAGTATGTTAATTAAATACATGCTTATTGAAATTCAATGACAGCTGGAGTTTCACGGTGAGCAGGGGATCTGACTTCTCCCCAAGAGTGTAAAACATAATTGGTTGACAGCATGAAAAAAAAAAAAAAAGTAACTCACAATTAGTTGCGGAGATTTAATTATTATTATTCAGGCGCGGCCCTCGTTTTAGATGCATCCAGGAGCGAGTCGGCCTCCGTGGTGCGGAGACGATGCAGATGTGAATCTGTGAGCTTGAGGCAACTTGACATGTGCAACAGGGTGGGGGTCGGCACTTGGAACCGTAACTCTCAGTGGAAACCGAGGAAAAACAGTCCCTTGTGGCAAAGACGGGAAGATCTCGAGTTCTCTAATAGATGGAGATGCCCTCGTCTTCAGCTGTTATTAGAGTGTCAATAACAATTAATGTCAAGATGGAAAAACCAAAAACTTTTAACTTTAAAAGGTGCCAAAGACCAAATGACTGGTTTAAAAACAAATGCTGAGGTTGAGAGAATTTAGATTAACATAATTAATGATCAATTCAATTCACTTAAAGGCGTTTTGACCAATTGCGGTTTCATAGATCTTAATCAAGCCAATTCCCCCACTCACACAATATAATCTACCTGCCTTAAGCAAAACACCTATGGCAATTTGTTTCTACATTGAATGCCTAAATGTGCCTATCAAGAGTCATTATCGACATTTCAATCCACCAATGGTGAAATGTCACTTTTTTCATTTTGGATAACTAAAATGAATACTTAGGTAGAGATATATTTAATGGAGGAGAGTTAAAGACATCTTGAACTGGAGTTTTGGCTCTACTTTACTTTTCCTTAATCAATGATATGTTGGAGATCTCTCTAATGACGTATACCATAGACCAGTGGTTCTCAACCTTGGGGTAAGAACCCCATTTTGGGTCACGTGAAACTGGGAGGTGGTCACCAGATGCCTTCAAGACGCTAGGAATATATATATATATATTTTTTTAATTTGAGTCAATTTTTGCTAATTTTTACCCTTTTTCTGCAACTACACCAAACTTGGCCTATTTTCATCATACTTTTGCTAGTTTAAATGCATTTTTGCTACATTACTCCCATTTCTGCCACTTCTCCATCAAATTTCAATGCCTTTTCTGGACATTTTTTTCACTTTCAAAATATTTTCGGCACTTATAAACCCTTTCCACCACTTTTCCCACCTAATGCTGAATATGTTGACCCATTATTGTCACTTTTAACCATTTTTCACCATAATTCATGCTTATTTTTTGCCAATTTAACCACATTTATGATTTGTCATGCCCATTATTTCCCAGTTTAAACTAATTGTTCCAATATTCACTCTTTGAACCCATTTGACCATTTTTCTGTTCGGTTTTAGCCACTCTAATTAGCAACATTCTTTAAAAATCCCATTTTACCATCTTTTCCGCCATCTTTAGTCAGTTTAAAATGACTATGTACTATGGCACAAATAATAATACATTTCCTGGATAACAGTGGATCTTTTTCAGCTAAATACATATATGTGGTTATCACAGATTCATAGAACAATGGACCATCATTTTGCTGACTTTATGGATGGACCCCAAAAAGTTCTCCCCTTTATTGCCCCTTATAGATGGCCCTGCTGTCTCTACATGACTGTTCTTTAATGTTCCTGTGTGTGTTCAACCACCTTCAGGTACAGTGGGGGTCCCAGGGCTCTGGCACCTTTATTTTGGGGGTCGCTGGCTGAAAGATTTTAGAACCACTGCCATAGACAACAATAGAAAGAGTGATAAGGTTTCACCGAGACGGAATAACATTTGAAATATCTACAAAGTTAATTTTGATATGGTAGCTTGAACCCATTGTAGCATGTAGATCTACATGAGTTGAAGACAATTTTAACAAAACCTGGAAGCCTTATGTCTACTACCTAACATTACTTACAAAAGGCTTGCGACTTTTATTTAAAGTCTCAAGGACTTCCTCAAAGAATAACGATGCCATCCTTTTGTCAAGAGTCTGAGGACACTTGAGGATGCTTGAGAGAAAAAAGGTCAAGGATCTTGCTGAGAAGGCCCTACATTAAAACAGAGAGTAACTAAACCCTCGAGGTTTTTGCGTCTAGACTGGAAACTCTAAAAAATGCCTTGAATATGGGCGGGGCTCCTGGGGTAGTTAGAACATGTGCAGTCTATGCTAACTACCCGCTCAATATTCACTATACCTCTCTATTCACAATTCCCTCAATCCAAGCTACTCGCTATAGATTGCAGAGTTGACGGTGCTAGTTTTTGTATGAGGGGCGGGGCCAACAGTGGTGGTTTGTGACATAAGAAGCCACCAAAACATCACTAAGCACCGTTCTAGGCCAATTCATACAGGGCAATCATATATTCAGTACTTTGACTATAATGTCAACAATCAAACACCAGCACAACCCAAATATGTTTGTTTTCAGCAGAACAAAATGGTTTTGGAGTTTAGTTACTTTTTAAGAGAAAAAAAAAAAATGATTTGAAAATCACATGGAGTTCAAACATGTGAAAATAACGCCCAAAAATGAAAGCACATGCTCAAAGCAAAGCTGTTTTAAGCCTGAAAACAACATCTTGCCATGTTTGTGAATGTTTGTAAACACAAGCTCCCCTAGCATTTAAAGCACCATCATCTAATTCAACCATATTTAATTTTGATTTACCTTCTCTCTTCACCTTGACTGTCTTGTCTTTCTTCCCAAACGTGGCTATGACACCTGTAGTCCTCCGTGAGCCATGTATCACACTCACTTAAATGGCCCCGCATGGCTCCTGGACAACAATCCGCTTTGTTTTGAGCTATTGTGTGAAACATTAAAAAGCAATCTGCGCTAGACCTATTGAGCAGACCTCCAATCGGTCCCCCAACATCACTCCCCAGGTTGATTGTTATTGTCAGTGAGAGGTTGGGGGAAGGGGACCTTCGACAGTAGGCGGTGGGGAAATTACAAGCTTTATTGAGCTGGGCCTCACAAAAGGCAAATGGAAGCAAGTTTAAAGAAAAGACTGCTGTGATCACACACAGACACATAAAAAGACGAGCAATCAGGAGCCGCCATGTAATTTAATTCTTAATGATGCTATTCTTTGGATTGGGGAGTATGGCCTTTACTCAAACAATTTGAACCTAAAAACCTAATAATTTACTTAAAGAAGAAACTAGAACTAAAGATGAGCATATAATACTATGTGATATTTGGTTAGTAATATTTTGCTGCAACCAAAATTATGCCACATTAGGAATGATTATTACCTTTTTTCTTAATTGTTCAGTATTTGCGATATTTGCCTAAATGACTGAGTAATATATTAACCTCTTATGCTGCGTTCACACCGGATGCGTCACGAAATGTCCGTACGTCCAGATTACATACAAAGTCAATGGATAGATGCGTCCCAGATGTGAAATCTTTCCAGTGCGGTGGTGTGGTCCGATCTACACGTCAAGTGCGTTGGCTATGCGAGTGCGCTCCCAATTTTATGCACATTCGCAAGAGATGAAAATACTGAACTCATGCGACTGTTTCGCATGACAAAAGCCAATCAGAGTCTGTTGATGATGACGTCAGGCTGTCAACACGGACACAGGTCTGTTCACCCATTCAACCATGGAGTAGAAGCTGTGTGTGACCACCTGGAGCTGTATGACACGACCTTTATAACCGAGACCGGACGAGGAAAGATTAGGCGTGGAGGAGAATCAGCGAGGAGGTGGTAGTAGCAGGTAAAAGTTCTCTCTGTAGCACTGAGCTAGCCGCTAATCACACCGGCCTTTTTATTGGTGGTTTATGTTTATGAGAAGAAAAAGGAGCGCAGCTCCTCGCTTCAGCAGGCAGTGAAACTCATTGAGTTGGATGGTAAATGGTAAATGGACTTGATTTTATATAGCGCTTTATCACCACACTGAAGCAGTCTCAAAGCGCTTTACATATCAGCTCATTCACCCAATCACTCTCACATTCACACACCAGTGGGACAGGACTGCCATGCAAGGTGCTTGTCGACCACTGGGAGCAACTTAGGGTTCAGTGTCTTGCCCAAGGACACTTCGACACATAGTCAGGTACTGGGATCGAACCCCCAACCTCTCAATCAGAAGACGACCCACTACCACTTGAGCCACGGTCGCTGGATGTGTCGCTGGTGGGTGGGGCTTCGTGTCAGACGTGCGTATGAAGCGAATGAGGACATTTTTTGACCCTGCGGTACGTTTCTTGAGGCAAATGCATCCGGTGCCGCAGAAGACGCATTCGGTGTGAACGCAGCATTACGCCCCACCCACTTTGCTCTGAAAATCACATACCCATACCAAAAAAAAGTTTTTCTAAGCTTCTACATCACCTACATTGCTATTTTTTTTCAGATTGAAGTAGGACCCTTAGTGTTTACAGATGATGTGAAATTTTGAAAATATATGTTATTGAGTGACAATCAATCATGTTTTAAATACGCCCCCCAAAAATAGAGATTTACATCAATTATAAAGCCGATTCTCATTATAGAAGGCTAAAAACCTGAAATAATTGAACTAATGTATGGGCATCAACTGCAGTAAGTAATAATAAACAATAGGCAAAAGACACATGTGTTTTTGTAAAAAAAAGTTCAGGCGGAAGCTCACGTTGCCACAACAGTGCCAAAGTTTTCCACAAGTTTGGAAACAAGTGTTTAACTGTAATATGTCAGTTAAATTGATTCTGTTCATTGTTAGTTTCATGTTTGACCACTAGATGTTGCAGTTTGGCCTTAAATAAACACATATCCTGGTTTCTTCTGCATAATGCTATTTCTCGTTTTGTTCTTTGATGCCGTTTCGCATGCGTCTAATTCAGCAATGCTTTGATCTGTGTTTATTTTGTGACTCAGCAGTGGAAAAAGGCAGAGCTTGCCGAGTTGTCGACTTTTCCCTCTTTGAACATAATGGCCTGGTGTGTGTGCTGTGGTTTTTTGTTCTGAATGTGGGTTGGCTACCGTTTTAGTTGAGTTTCTTAAGATTACGGAGAGGTATAGAATGTGCGATTTCATTCATTATTTACAACATTTAGACCTGTGAGAGTCATGGAAGCTGGAGCTGCCCCTACGGGTGGGTCCATTGGGGCTGAAGAGGTTAACTAATTCCTCAACAAAAAGCCACTACGAGCTTTAAGAAGAAAAATTGCCAGTACTCAAATAACCCCTATTGATAATCTGAGAAAACATTGGGAGTGATTCCAATGTTTTCTCTTATAGTTACTTCCTGTCCAGTTTTACCAGCCAATATTTCCTTCTTAGAAAAGTATTCACATACCAAAGGGTGTTGGATACATCTGTGTCAAGGCCGACATTACACTTTAAACCAACATTAGCTCTGACTTAATCCTGCTGCAGCCACTATCAAAACACACATCTCCACTCATCGTTTATTTCCCCATACAGAGAAGATCAAACAAACATGACCCGCTTTCTGTCAAGCCTTAAAATCACACTGGATATGAGATAAAGGCAAAAGGAAAATGGATGGTATTAGCTGTTGCAGTGAAAAGCAGCTTAATGGGAGATATACCTCACAACAAATATGATTTACTGAGTATAGATATGCATCAATTTCTCATGAGGGGTCTTGATATGTGTGGTTGCTAAACACAATAAATAAAAACCAAAAGACTGAAGTTTAGGGTAGTGTTTTAGATCACACTGTCCAGAATGCACCAACACCAAGACAAGACCAAGACTTTTATGAGTCGAGACCAAGTCAAGACCAACTCTTTCAAAGCTCAACATGCAGAAATGTCTTCAAATACATTTTTGCGATAAATAAATCCTTGTAAATTTAATTACAATCTAAAAATAACATCACAACTCATATTGGTCCATGCCTGTGACTTGTAGTGTTGTACTCAAGACCACAAGATCGAGAGACCAAGACTTGCCCAAGATCAGAATGCAAAGAAAGAGTTTTTGGAGTCAAGCCCAAATCAAGACCATAACAATCAATTTTAAAAACCATGACAAGGTTGAACATTTAAAGAGTATTCACTCTTTAATTGTAGGTAAGGCTGCAACTCTTTTAAAGTACATCTGCAAAAATATCCTTTGCCAGTTTGTTTAACTTTATTGCACAATAATAAATCATTGTATGCATTTAAAAGCTATTAATTGATAAGTCCAGAATTATTTTAACTCTCTGAAAATAATAGAAGGCCTAAAGTACCAGTAAGTGTTTAGAAGTATTTCTGACTAGAATTAAGCTGGACTGATTTTCAAGTTTTTGCTTAAGTCTGGCCAGTCCGAGACAAGACCAAAACCTTAAAAATGTGGTCTTGAGACTCGCGTAAGGTTTACATATTCTCCCGATACCCAAAAAGGTTATGTACAGATGTGTATACATTTGCATCTGATTATGTATACATCCTTTATGAATTAATGCTAAATTACATAAATATATAATGATAGATTCAGAGGCCCAAAGTCTTCTAAGAACATCTGATTGTGCCTCTATCTGTCTGATATTTAGCCACCATTGTTTTACATTGAAGATCTGCTGGTAATACTGTGAGCAATGGCCTGTGCTGTTTGCAAATAGAAAGCTTGGCAGGCATAGCGACAGTAAATTAGAGGAGCTAAGACTTAGAAACTGGTCAATTTACCCTAAAGTTTGTACTTTACACACACAAAACTGATAGAATTAGAGACTTGTGAGTTTACAAAGATCTACAATAAGTCCTTACGTACATCTTTTTCCACTGATGCTATTAGACAATCGTGTGAAATCCGTGACCAATGGTTTGACGTCTTCATATTGTGGTAATTTCATATCTGGTCACAGGAATGAATGTACTATTGATGTAATCAGCGTTGATTTGTCTTGGATATAAAGTAACAGTGTATCATAGGAAATTTCAAATTAAAGGTTCATTTATGCGAGGAGGAGCGATCTGTATCTACGCGAGTTGTTCCTTCCACTTGTGTTAGTTAATTTTTGAATACATAATATTTTGCACAAATTATGAGGAAAAATACAGACCAAACTTTAACACTTGATAATGACAATGTAGAAAAAAAGTTGCTTTTCTTATTTGGTACAGTTTAGTGTTTCAATCTATATGAGGTATTGTATATAGCATTGGTTTCCAAACAGGGGTACGTGTACTCCTGGGGAGCAGGAGCACATTACAAGGGTAGAAAGATTTAAAAAATAATTTAAAAATAATTGGGAATTGTTCCTAGTTCCTTTTTAGGCTATTTTTTTTTTTGGATAAATCCACTGCAAACTAAAAGTCATATTGCTCAATAAAATACTATATTTTCTTGTAATTTATTGAAATAGGATTTTTTTTTTAATGCTGTAGAGTCTATTTTATCACATTTCTGAAACAATAATTCTGAGACAACAATTATCAACATTTTACAAAGGAGACTGTATTTACTTACTATTGTAGTGATCACATAATTGTTGCATTGTATTAAAAAATCCACTTTAAATTCCACTCATTGTTTTACAATTCTAGATTAAGCCTTAGGGAACCAATGTTGTAAACCAATGAGACACAGTTAAAGGTTTAGGAGAGTCCGCTGTTCTACAAATGAAAAAGCATATGAAATTATGCAGAGGGTACTTATGATATGAAGATAAAGAGGGGGTACACAGACACATGATTTGACACAAATGCAAAGGGTAAATGGGACGAAAAAGATTAGGTACCACTGGTATATAGAATATTACTTATGTCTATTGTTATTACAGAATTTAAGTCCATCTGAGTACAAAGTATGGGTCTGAGACCAAAAGACTCAGGAATAACTTGGATCCTTCCACTTCCCGGCACAGATGATCATTTTCCGGACGATTAAGAAAAGCTGCTCTTTAGAAGGTCGGGTCAGTGAATGCTTATGGCTTGTGTGAGAAAACCAGCTCAGTGCAGTTGCGAGCAGCGTAAAATGCTGCTCGTCAGCTGTCTTACAAGCTTGGGTAATTGACCCAGCTTTCAGGCAGATCACCAATATCAAAGAGTCATTAAGTTCTTGAAAATTAGATTTGGTCATGAACTTATTCCTTAAGTGCAGCGTTTTAGGATCACGTGTATCAGGCTTGATTTTTATCTCACAGCCACTGACTTGATTCCTGCCCAATATTTAGCTATTAGCTATTTCTGCCGATGCTTAGCTGTAAGAGGATGTTCTGAAACACTTTGAAAGCGATGCTCTACAACAAGTTACATGTTGAAAGAATTGAAGAGTTGTTTGGGGAAAAACACCTTGTGAAAAAACATGTCCTCTCTGTATGTAGATCCATTAATCAAATTACAAAAGAGATCATTAAGAATAATAAAGTGGAATTCTGGACACCTACTAACAAACTGTTACAAAAATCTGTAACAATAAAACTTGGGTATGATATCACTTTTTAAACAAAGAGAAGGAATTTAGAACAAATATTAAAAGAAGATGCGTTTCTGTTCATAGTGTTAAAGTTTGGAATGATGTTGAGGATCACTTTAAGTTAATAAGTTCTCTATGTTCAAAAAATCTATGAAAAACTAAATATTTTAATATTTTGCTCCGATTGAAACAAAAGTTGATGAATACCGCTGTTAATGAGTTGTTTCTTTTTTGTTTTTTATAACGCTGTTTGAGGATGGGCTCCATTGAGCAGTTACCGCTTCAGCCCATTCCATTTTAGGTATTTAAAATTAATGTTTATTCTTCGTATTGTATTGTATGTGTTGGAAGACAGCCAAGAACCACTCAAAATCAATCAAAATGTTTCTATGTACACTAGTAAAGCTAATGGCATTTATAGAAATTAGCCAAACAAGTAAAAAGCAAGGGACTTTGCAATTAAAAATGATCAAAATAAGTTTTATCTCCTATAAATACCATTTTCAACGTGTTTTTTGAATATTTGATAGTATAATCTTAACTTTAAACTGTCACACGATGGTTCTTGCTAGCTTACATTTCTGATCTGTACATGGTTTTAAAACCTCTAAAGCGTTAGAAAACGTTTTTAGGTGCTTTGTGCTGCAATCGTTAGCCGATGCGACCATGATGATGCGTCATTGTTAGTGCCTGTTAGTGTTGTGTTGTCAATTTAGCAACTACACCTCCCTAGCAACTTTTTTCAAAAAAGCGTCCTGCAATGTACCCAGCAACCTTAACTGTTGTCCAGTTATTCTTCAAGAACACGTTTCGGATGCACAGTTGGAAGCAGTGATCTTGTCATGCCAAACTGCCATTAGCATAGCCTGTAGCGTCAGATGAGAGTACACTTCCAGGCCACGTGCTTTGGCAAATTGGTAATGAAGAAAACAAACAAAGGTGTTCGTTTTCCGTTTTTCGTTATCTGTACCAAAGCAAAAGAGCTTGAATTTGACAAAACAAGGCGTTTTTCATTTTTTTATTTTGGTTTTGGAAACAATTCTCAAATAATTAGTGTTTTTTTTTTTGTTTTTCATGTTTTTGTTACATAATGAACTAATGATACACGAATGGACCATCTCTTTGCCTGCTTGCCTCTCTTTTTATGTCCTTGATGGCCTCACTGTATGCCCCATACATACACTTTTCTATGAGATCAGGAGATCATTAGACTTAGTTGCTTCCTTCGTCATTGGTAAGGTGGTCTTTGTAAGAGATGTCGAGGAGTTTAAGAAAGCATTGTATCTCTGTGGTTGTTATTCTTCTTAGTAGATCTTTTGTTAAGGTCTATACTTTACCGGCTGATGGAGACCAAAGACCGCATCAATCTGATCTTGGTCTTGACTGATGTTCCTGTCGTTCTGAATAGTCCTTAGCTTTGTTATTTTTGCTATTGTCTGTGAAATAATCCCCACTAGCTTTTAACCTCGACACTTGGAGCTTTGTTTTTCTTCACACTGTTGACCCTAGTGTCCATATTGATGCCAGTGGTATGGGTCGTTAATTTGGCCACACTATAAACTGCAGAAGTTTGGTCCAAACTTTAGATTTAGGGAAACTTAAAAACTCTACTTGAAGCAGAACTTAGAATACAGGAAAAAAAAAAAAAGCTCAGTGCAACCAAACTGACAGGGAGTTTAAAACCTGCTTTATGTCCCGTATCTGTGCAGCTATTCTCTCCACAGTCCAGCTCAGCGGATTAAGGAAAAATATGCGGCAAACCCAACAAAAGTTTATTTGCAGTTGTCCTTATACATATATGTGTGACTCCAAGAAAGCAAACCTGTCATGCATCTCTGCCTTTTGTCATAGCCCCCATGCTGCCCCCTCTTTTTTCCAAAGTGAAATGTTCCTGGCAGCTCGTCGTATGTTGCCTTCTCTCGACTACCCAACCACTCAAAAGTTCCTTTAAAAGAGCTCCACAGAGGCAGTGAAGGACGGCCCCCTTATTAGAGTCCTCATCTGTGATTAACCTGAGATCCGTCCTCTTCCCGTCATCATGCTAATGAGCAATCTCTTTCTAATGAGTGATTTGTAATGCAATGCAGGTCATCAATCACGCAAAGTGTCTCGACATAACCAAAGTCAGCCTTTTAGAAAAAACGTGTGTAATTTTCTGGTTAAAGACTCCATGCTCTCAATACAAATCAAAATGTGCAACAAAAGTAGGTTTTTTTGTTGATCAAAATACAGC
Organism: Gouania willdenowi; assembly: GCF_900634775.1. Taxonomy (NCBI): domain Eukaryota; kingdom Metazoa; phylum Chordata; class Actinopteri; order Blenniiformes; family Gobiesocidae; genus Gouania; species Gouania willdenowi. Next base: position 11,651,978 of record NC_041061.1, on the reverse strand, counting down.
AATAACTGCAAGGAAAAAATAATAATTGTGTCCGACAATTTTAAAGTATTGACTGATGTTAAAAAAAAAAAAAGCTGTCAATCCATACATCAATTCTTTATTTTATTACATGGTGCTTTGCGTCGGCAACATGACTACATATTCACAATATTGGATTCATTTGGTCGATAACCTGATACAGATATTATTTCCCACACCTTAGTACAGAGATCATGTCATTTTCTAACTGCAGTAATCAATTCTCATGCAAATTAAAAAAAAAAAAAAAAAAAAAACAATTCAACTTATGTTATTTAAAGACATGTCATTTTCATTCATGTGCAGCCTATTCAACTTAAATTGATTTCTACCTAGTTTTGTTTTGTATACAAGTGGTAAAAATGGCATTTTTTCACGATTCTGTCATAGCTGTATATGACCAACTGCACTGTCTGTCTATTTTTGTGATATTATGTATTGTTTTGTTTTTTTTAATTGTGCTAAAACAGATACATAAAAATTAATAAATCCAACTAAAAAATGTAATTTTAATCACTAATTTTTTTTTATTTTATTAATCACATGGGGTCATGACCCCAAAGTAAAAAAAAATAAATAAATAAAAAAAAAAAAAACTTTTATATGATGTCTATAGGTTGATCAAGGAAGCAAAGCATGTTAATTTTTTGGTTAATTATATATATATATATATACTTCATGTTAAGGCCAATATTGTTGAACGCTGATAATATTGTGCAACTAATTTGTAGTTTTTAATTATTTTAATAAACCAACTTGTAATTAATTTGTACTTGCAACTTAAATGTTTACACGTCTGCGCTTTGTACAGTGCACACGTGTTTTTAGTGAGTTGACATTGCATTCGCTCCTCTATCGTTCAGCAGCACTGAGTGATATCTGCGTCCAGAGACAGCGATACCTCAACCGACCACTGTGGCTCAGAGCTGAAGGACTTCCCTGAAACGTAAATGTTGCCTGAAGACGTTTGGGAGTGATTTAGGAGGCGGTGACTTCCACACTGTGGTGCTAAGTCGGTGAAAGTGAAAGTGGCGAGTGGTGGGCTCCAGGTTCTCCTGCTTCATCATTGTCTCACTCCTTCTGTCCCCCGCCCTCGTCCATTCCCTCTGTAAGCAGCTGCCATAACTCAGACTATCTTAATCCTTTCTGAGTACACAAACAAACACACACACACACACAGAGTCACTGCCACTCAGGACCATACACACACACGTACAGTCATGGAATTACACAAAAAGCCTTTGTTAAAAGTGTGATCCCGTTAATCATGTGTTGGACTTTAAGCTGAGAGCTCAGACACAGAGGAAACCAGAGACCATGAGCTACAGAATGAGTTTACAGAAGGGCCAGTGGGAGACGTCCAAGTAGGAAACTGTTTAAATCACACACAATCAGGCACCATTTAGGATATTTACTATGAGAAAAAGATAGATTACATTGTCTAAAATTGGTCACAATCCTGGTGCAAAACCAAAGAAAAGAAAACCCTCGACTGACATTTAAAAAATCCTCAAAATATTAACTGTAATAATAATAATAATTTGCCGTAATTTCCAGGCTATGAAGCGCACTGATTGATAAAGCCAATTCTCATTAGGGAAGGCTAAAAAAGCTGAAATAATTGAACTAATGTATGGACATCAACTGCATTGGCCGCATTACAATAATTTAGCAATTTTTTAAGAAAAATACATAGGCCGCACCCTATTGGCCGATGAGGGTGCTCGTCAGACAACTCAGCCAATCAGAATGGGCAGGTAGGCGGGCTGCTGTACTCAAGTTAGGTTTCATGGAAATGTCCGTGTTTCAAATGATACGTTTCCTTTACTCCATGAAGTCTCCTCCTCACTGCCCCACGTCTACAGCCCATGTCCATTTACAGCTTTTTTATGGTCACTTTTTACTGGAACCAGACTGATACACCGCTTCGTCCACTCTTCTTACCGTGAACTACCACAGAGCAATCACGGCGAGTCGGACTCTGTCAGAATACGGACGCGATAGCTTCTGAACAAATCCAATGTGGTGATTTGGTAACTTTATGCTGTTCTGTTACTATTACAAACTGGCTGTAGACGGAGCGGAGATCAGAACAGCCTGTACATACTTCGATAAAAGTGTCCAGTATGCATACGTTAGCATAATTGCATGGATTTTTTGTTAAAAATCAACAAATTTTTTTGAATTGATGTAATAATCGCGCTGTGAAATATTGCAACATATCTCCAGATTGATTTTTGTTTTACAGTTTTTAATAGATACCTTAAACTTTTAAAATAATGCATGATATTTTTAATCTTTTCTATAGCACTTATACAATACATTGTAGCATAGAGTGCTTCAGACCTGAGCAAAAGCAGCCAATAATTATGTATAGCACATAAACATGGAGCTGTTGCCTTAAGTGTTGTATAAATTAGAGGAAATCTGTTTTCGTTCGTCCTTTTCATCTTAATGACGTCTTCATTTAGGCTTTAACAGACGCGGACCACCAATGGGAGATTAAGTAGGTGATTTACCATCACAGACAAAGTAATAATAACCATGTCATTTGGAGAGCACAGAGCTCATATCCATCTATGGTATGATGTGAAGATAGTCATACAGTTAAAAAAAAAGGGTAAAAATAGATGATAGCGTTAAAGAAAACACAGCTGCTTTTAATGCTGAATGCCCAATTCTTCAAACAATCACACTCCTTTGATCGTTTGGAGGTCCTTGGAAGAACACATAGCAACAATAGCAAACATGCTAATTTATTCCAGAGGAAGGTTGCTGCTCGTATTTAGTGAATTGAAATCCCTAAAGAGGCTGCTAGTTTTCTCTTAAACATACTGCGATAATGGCTCAACAGAACCAAACAACGACTTGTGTTCTCCAAATGGAACAAAAACACAGAAAGCTCCATTGGTTTTGTGGTCTTTGTGGTCTTATCTTGGACCAGAGCTGGTTCACGGCGGCGCGTCACACACACAGGAGACTACGCACGCTCCAGATCATGGCGTATGAAATCTGTGACTGTGGGGAGTCGCTATCGCACCCCATCTCCAGGTCATTTACTATAGGGTGGGTGGTTTCATTAGTCTTCTTTGCAACAATACTGGCTCGATTACCATCTTGCTTCACAGTGATTTATAATTCCGGTTCCTCGGAGTTTGCAGAAATACCTAAAGCAACTGCTCAAATAAGATAAGACGGGTTCTTTATGTATGGTGTTGTCTGCGGTGTACATCAGAGAGGAAGGGGGGGGAGTGGGAGCCACATGGCTGATACAACAGTTTTTTCGGGAGGGATTTACAGTCATTGGTGGACCTGCTTTTAACTACAGTAACAAACGGCAAATTACAAAAAAAGGATTGGTAAGGTCAATTAGGTTCAAGCAATAACTTCATGATAAGGGAGGTGGGCGCAAGACTTAGATGTATTATTACTTTATCGTTGCTGTTCTAATATATGTGATTGCATATCTTATATTTTTAAATCAGTTTTAAAAAAAAATAATCACGTTTACATTTTGACCCATTTTGTTGAAGGACACAGTCTTGTTTTCGCCAATGATGACGGAATAATTTTGTTGACGCCGCTTTTTTTTCATGACGGTAACGAAACAGTGAGGAGCTAATTTAGGTAAACATGGCTCAGTTGTGACTAAAGGATGACGATGCATGGTTAAGTTTTTGTTGAAAAGGAGAGAATTGGTGGCCTGGCAGACATTCAAAATGCATGTCATTTGACATGGATATTCTATGAGCGGATGTCAAGAGCCCTTTGGGGAACTTTTTGAAAAGCGGGGCTAAGATGGGGGCCCAGGGGCCCACCCCCTTTTCTGGTAATTTCAACATTTATCTGAACATAGTCATGTGATATATCGTTTCAAAGGCAATTCAATGTAGATTGCAATTTTACGTCGCACAATTTCATTTGTTTCACTCGCTGGAATCGAGTCATTTGAATTTTCGGGAATGTGGAACGTGCTATTCGGCGCGGAGACGTTCCGCGGGCCCGGCCGTAGTTCATTAGAACTTGTTTAAATATGTACGGTAGGTACGCTAGTCATACTTAACCGAACTACGCCATGATAATTTGCGAAAAAAATTGTCCTGGGACCAGCTTCAAACTAAAAATCAGACATCCTTTTTTCAAAAATAAAAGCATCTCTACTTGTCTTCCATTAGTTTTCAATGCATTTGTAAATAGGGCTCTTGTTTTGTCAGGAACTAAATGGAGGGTCTCTGAAAATCGCTGAAATGTCGGAATGAAATGTGTATACGCGAGTTTTATGGATTAAATGTTGATATTCTATTTGGTCACTTTCTCACTTAAAATGCTTTCAGAACTTTCAAAGGTGGAGAATCATTGGATATATTTAGCCTCAGTGTGATTGAGGTTTTTGTCATTGGGACAAAAACAAGCCATCACAGCAGCTTTTTTCATCTATTTTTTCTACATCGTGTAATTTACAAACAAAAAAAAAAACAATGCGGCGGAATTGACACTTGATCTCCTGTAATGCAGTTAATGCAACAATAAAAGATGCGTACATACTGGAAGCTCAAGGGCAAATCAATCATTAGCTTTGTGTTTGTTCTAAAAGCATATTTTATATTTGGTAAGGAGTGAACTCGGAGCCGCTCTACCTTTACACCAAGACAGCTACTGAAAGCGCACAGCCATGAATTATGCACAGGAATGTTATTACTTCCTCAAAACAGCTAATGGGCCATGCATTTGGCCCAGTTTAACATTGGCAACGCTCGCTTCCTCTAAATGTGTGTGTTTGTTTTCTAACCAGGTCGGCCCAGATTTACAACAAGCTACATATAGAGCTAAAAAAAAATGTGTCTTCATTTCAAAGGATAACGTTGAGGTAGAGACGAATGGTTCTTAAATTTGGGGATGCGACCCAATGTGGACCAAAAAACGCTCATGCTGCGTTCACACCAAACGCGTTTCGGACTGTGTTTCTAAACTTAGTGACTTCGATGCTATAATTAGCGAGTTTTAAGACTCCTCTTGTGCTTTTTCCCCATAAACTAAAAACTGTTTTGGCTGTTTTGGCTGACTAAAAAGGACCATCAGTATGTAAGGCTAGGTTCACACTACAGGTCAATTAAATTTTTTTTTAGGTACATGTGACATGAATGTGAACAGCACCATTCAGATCTTTTCAAATACGACCCAGGCCACTTCCATATGTGGAATCTAAACACAGTGTGATATTTTGCAAAGCAACTGGTGTCGGAACAACGAGGTCGCATTCTATCCAATTTTTTTGTCATCAAAATGCAATAACGTCATCATTTTGGCGGGGGGGGGGAACCCCGGTCGAGGACGGAGTGAAAAATAGACATTGGAAGGAGAGTGAGTTCTTAAAATGATTGAATATTTATTATATTATACATATGATCAGTGCCACAGACACGCCGAGACGAAATGCCTATTGACTTTTGTAAAAACAGTGAGTGCGTGAAGGCGCACGACCGCACGTAGTACCTCAGGACTTCTTTTGCGCATGTGGATCCCTTCTAGGTCGCACTCCGTTCATTCCCCAAACTGACAGAAGACGCATTTAATGTGTACATATCAACGAGCACACACACCAAAAATTTACATTAATACCTGCAGTGTGGACGGAGCCTTAGTCCTATATTACAGATGTGCACAAATACATGTATTTAATCCTAAAGCGCATTCAACACACCTTTATATTGACACACACTTGTTCACCTTGTGTACACAAATGGTCCATTTTTTTTCACTTCCACCACATTAGAGCTTTTCAACTACTTCAGACCTATCCATAGATGTATAATGTATATGTATTTTTATGTCTGTGTGGACTTTTTATGATAAGAAACTCATTTTTCCAGTAGGAAAAAGGTTAAATATGCAGTATTTCTAAAAATGAGGGCCAAAGTGAAGAAATTTGTGATAAAAATATGTCATTAACTGATGGCAGAATTGAATTTAATGCATTATTATTTTTGGCACAAGGACAATTTTGAAGTAAAAAATACACGTTTATTTTGCAAGATAAGAAATCAAGGCCTTCACTGAAATTTCCCTAAAACTTTATGAAATGGTCTCTCGTTGTTTGGGGGTCACTACACCTGAAACATAGTTCCCTTTATTTTGAAGGTAGAGGCTTTGATCTATTAGGTATAATTGGAAAAAGCATAATGATATGTCATCATTACAGTATATGTGGTTACAATGGGAGTCAATGGGGCAAATTTGGTCACGAGGTTACTAAGTGTCAATATGATGCACATCTCCTTTTCTATACACTTCTAATACACAGGACTTTGGAATTAAGCAAATAAAAATGTAAAAAACGATAGTGGCAACATTTCATACAACTAGACTTTAAATTGACCAGAATATTGAGAGCAAAACAAATAAAAACACCCAAAATGTCACTTTTGGTGACAAAGATACCCCTAGAGTTAAATGGGCATTTGGGGCTGCATTTAGCCTCACGATAGTAAAATAACATCACTTAACCTGAGACGGTTGATTTGTGGGCAGAAGGTCAAAATAATTCTTCTCAACAGTACCAGGATTTACATGGATTTTGTTTGACATGCTGATAGAAGACATGTCCAATCTTTCAAGCTGTAAAATGTCAGTATAACATTATAACAGGTTTCTCTGACTGACGTTCCAACATGTTTTCCTGCATCTTAAAGCAGCCAATGGGGCTTTACCAGAGAGTGTCTCTTCCAATGAGACCCAATCCATCACTTTTCATACATTTCGTATTTTTGTTCATAACATTAAAGGAAGGTAATCCCAGGGCAATGAGAAAGCCTTTGGACATGCCTCCAGGGGAGTGAATTCTCTCACCATTAGGCCTCTCAAAGACTATTAGCAGAATGCCCATCACGTGTCGCTCCCTCCATACGTGTGTCCGTGTCGCGGATGCACTGCCTTTCCCATTAACCTAGCCACATGTCTCCACGCGTTAGCTCACTTTTTTTTTTTTTTTATTGGGCGTGCCCTTCGTTACATTTATGTAGGCCAGTCCATGTCTTTCCTCTACCTATCCCGACCAATCAGAATGGACAGTACACGATCTAGTCTGGCCCTCAGCGATGTGAAGAGAGCATCGCCTGAGGTACAACTTTAAAAAAGCAAATCAAAGTCAGACTTTAAAGATGTACATGTACAAAGTAGCCTACACGTATAAATAATGTGCTTTGGCAGAGAACAAGACGCCAACTTATTCTAGAACAAGAGATATTCAGCCTTGCCCGTCGGACAAATAAATAACTACCGATGCTAAGCAAAGACATGGCCTTAGACGTTTCAGGAAGGAATTAATTGCATTATACGTCAGACAGATAAAAATCAAACAAAAGCTTAGTAAGACCTACATATCTGTTGGATAAACACATTATGTTTCATAGAAAGTGCAGTTTTAATGCAAAGTTCTAGAAAAACTGCACAGACTTAGATATTTTTCAAATGGTTTAATAAGACATTTCTCAAAAAGAGTTTGGCTTGGTAGACCAAATAAATGTACATAATAAGAATTAGGTGTTGATAGATGAAAGTAGAGGTCTTAATTATTTGCCTGAGCTGCTAATGGGGGAAAGAATGTCTATTAATATCTATGATAATCCATCCAAGTGTTGATGACATCATTTATCTTTGTGCAGTAATGGCATTCTTCTGTTCAGATACTTGTTATATATGTGTAGGTGACACTATTATATAAATTATCTGATTTTACATCATAGGTTTCTGGTTGAAAAGTGACATTTTGGAGTTTATAATTAATCCTGAATATAATTGTTGTATATGCATTCACAGAAAAAAAGTATTGAACTATTTAATATTTAAATAATCATTACAAAATTAATTTAAACTGCTTTGGCTGAATAAATACTGAAGGAACATTTACAATCAAATTTCAAAATAAAAGTCTCTGCAAAATGTACTTTTAAATCACCTGCCAAGGCAAATAAGGTTAGAAACACATACATTGAATTAGCTTGATTACCATTACGGCTGTGTCGATACAACGTTTTCAATTCCGATACGATAAGGGATGTTTCACATTTGAGTGTTGGCTGATACCGATATCGATCCGATCCAATTTCAACAGGAATCATACATACTTGAATTATTTATTTTGTGGTGTTGAATGTTAGAAAATCATTGATCAAGTAGTCAAATAGAAAACTATAGTCGGCAACAGTAGGTATGAGAAAATCTGACCTATTTATGAGAAATGCTATACGTAGACCAGAGGTGTCAAACTTGTTTTAGTTCAGGGGCCAAATGTGGACCAGTTTGACCTTGTGTGAGCCACAGAAAAGAGCAAATTCAACAGTAATCTGCCCTGGTTTGCACTTAAAATGATAAAGTAAATGAGTATATCAGTTCCTCCAAGATCTTCACTAAAATTTCCCTGATTTTGGAAATTTGGGGATATTTCGTGGGATAATTAGCGGAATGTTTTGCCAAATTACTTTGCCATTTCCATTGGCAGTTTGAATTACATTGACAAAGTAGTTTGATTTGGCCTTACCATGAGTAACTTCATTCCTCAAGGATGTTAATGTGATTATGTCTGTAGTGAGGCCAGATTTCAAAGATATTTTAAGTAGGACGTCTCTTTCTCTCATTAGAGCTTTACATTCATCGTTAAGCCGAGGTACATTTTTGGTTTACCGTTTCTCCTTTTTATGAATGGTTCCATCACTTTCATTTCATTTTAAAATTATATATATATATAATTGAGAGCAAATTTCAACATCATTCATTGTAAATAACGCATCCCAATTGATTTCACTCAATGCTATATTCAGATTTTGAACTTCTTGGGGTAGATGTGTTTTTTACTCAGTTTTCTAGAGAAAAAAAAAAAAATGTAAAAACTAATAATGTGATCTGAGAGCCCTGTAATAAAATGATATGTTTTGATGATAGGTTTGTGAATAGAGTTTCAGAATCATTTGTTATTCGCGTGGGATTCTTTATCATTTTTGTTGAATTAAAAATAATGGGCAGTTTTTTTTTTTTAGACTTTTCCCCTCTTTTTTGTCAGTCCAATTAATTGAAAGAGATTACCGTAATACGATATAAGAACTGGAAAACTGAGCTATGCAACTATTGTGGATTTTAATAGATTTTTTTTTTTTTTTTTTGTATTTTTTGTAAATGCTTCATGCTTTTTTCTAAAGGGCCGAATTTGGCCACAGTGCCTCGAGTTTGATACGAGCTTTAGACGGACAGCTTGTATCGCAGGTTTTAGATGCTGGCCAAAACAATCAGAAAAATCTGATCCGATATTCATAAAAATATGTGTAACGCATTGGTAAATAATCTGTCTGTATGTGCTTCTGTTTATTAAAAATCATTATTCAGTATTATCCACAGTCACTAAGTATATATCCAGGTGTATTTCATTAACATTTATGCTCTGCGATCTTTTTAAGAAATAATAAATGTTGAGCTTCCATTGAGCAAGTCAACGTTGAAACAAACGTTCAGAAGACGTCTTTTTCGGACGTCGTCGGGTCAGGTTAATTTAACGAACGCGCACACAACAAGAACTTCAAAATTGCATATACACATTACAATACCCCCAAAATTAATGGCATTGTATGCTTTTACAGTGCAAAACAGTTATTAAAATGTATTTTAATGCTGCAGTTTGTCATAGTGTTTGAGACAATTAATTTGGTAAACGTTTCAAATAACTGACAATGTACCTTTGAAAAATGATGTGGGAAGTGAGCTTGAAAGTAAAAGGTCTAGGGATGGAACCCACCGTGGGCTACATTTCTTATTCTTTTTGAGATGTCTAGAATACATCGTACATCAAACAAAAGACGTTGTAAAAACTTTCATTCTGCACCCGCCAAAGATGTCTTCTCAACTTCATGCCATCACATCATTTCAACGTTGTTTGCTCAGTGGGAAGCGGAAAAACTCATACCGATGTCAACCGATATCCAATTTTATGGCTAACATCTGTGGGCCGATAACGCCCATCACAAACTAAAAACCATTGTTACTCTTCAAAAATGATTTAATTACTATTATAAAGGCTAAACTAGGAACAAGGTCCACTTTGCTATACAATAAATAGAGCTGCAGATAGGAAAGAGTGGGAAACGGTTATGGGACGCAGCCTCAGGCTTGATCACCCTGTAGCTGGCCACCTTTGATGAGGGTGTCTAGTGTTAAAAAGGCAGAAACACCCCCTGATTCAAAGGAACACTGCTGATGATGCGTCCAAAAATGTACATACTTCAAATATCTGATCATGTGACTACCATCTTTTGGTACAAAGAATTATTTAAGGTCACGTCCCGTGTTTAATGATTCTTTGCCAATTATCATGACATGTTTAAACACAAGATCGACTTTGCATAGATTTGAGTCTTATCGGGGAAAACGCCACGAAATCCAATTTGGCGGGAAAACTGTTGTGGTTGTTACTGTCCAGTAGATGGTCAGAGGGTTTTTATGGATGCAACAAACCATCGGCTACGGCTGTGATCTTTTCATCAAACATTAACACTAGCATGCCCAAGGTTTTCTTACTCCTGTTGCCCTGCCCAGAGGCCGCCAAATGACACTCATTTGCAACTCAGTGGGCCACCTCTCTTATGTAAATGCAGCCATTTGATCGGAATGTGCAGCTGGGCAGTGACAAACTTTGGGGGTTGGTGTAAATGATGGCCAGTGTTGAGAAACCAGTTTCTCCCAGGTAGATGTTTGTTAATCCAAATAACATTATATGGAATTATTGGATAAGAATGGCCAAATTAATATGAGCCATGTGTGTTGTGATCAATTAATAAACCACAATAAATAAAATTAGAAAAAGAAAAACAGTATTAACAGTATTCACTATTTACCTTTATTGTTTTTGAAACGTGCTTATAAATAAAATGTATTGTTGCTATTTATGGTAAAGCGAGATTTCCGAGTGTGAAAAGGACTGTTTGCTGCAATCTCTGACGTTTGGGGGTCTTTTGTTGCCAACTGCATCACTTCGTACAACCCAGGCAGGCACATCACCATAGATGAGCAACTTTTTCCAACTAAGACTCGCTGCTGTTTCTTGCAATACATTGCAACGAAGCCGGACAAGTTTGATATCAAGTTCTGGGTGGCATGTGACCTTAAATCCAAGTATGTGTGCAAAATCATCCCATATCTTGGCAAAGACCCCAGTCGTCCACCTGGGGAGAGATTGTCTGAAAATGTGGTGATGAAGCTTATGGAACCGTTTATGGACAAAGGAAGAACTGTTACAACCGACAATTTTTTCACTTCATTGTCACTAGCACGTCGACTGCACAGCCGGAAGACCACCCTCCTTGGCACAGTCAATAAGATTCGCCGGGAGCTTCCAGATTCAGCTAAAAAGAATTTGGCCCGTGAGGAATTCAGCACACAAGTGTTTTCAACCTCTGGTGCCACACTGACTGTTTATGTGCCCAAACGAAAGAAGACTGTCTGCCTCCTCAGTAGCGTGCACAGCGTGGTGGAGACTGAGGCTACTCGGAAGAAAAAGCCGAACACAGTCACCGACTACAACAGCATGAAATGCGGTGTGGATGTCATGGACCAGATGGTTCGAAAGTACACTGTGCGTTCAGGAACACGGCGTTGGCCAGTCGCTGTGTTTTACAACATGATTGACATTGCAGCGCTGAACGCACATGTGCTTTATCAGGCATGCACTGGGGTCAAGGAGAGAAGGGTGGACTTCTTGCTGGAGCTTGCAAATGAGCTTGCCCGGTCTCTAATGGCAGCCAAGGAGGTGAATGAGCAAAACCTTCAGCAACAACCAACCACACCTGATGTGGGGAAAAGGGCATTGTGCCAGGTGAAGTGTTGCTGCAGGAAAAACCGTGCCACCAAGCGTTGTATGTATTGTGACAAGTTTGCATGTGGCAAATGCATAAAGGAGGTGTGGCAGTGCCAGAATTGTTCACAAAATCTCTATTAAATAAATTTCACCAAGAATGCAAACAAACTGTTGCCGTCTCACTATTACTACTTACTACTTTCTGTTGCAAAAGTTGAACTATAAGTTGCAACCTCTATGTAGCTGCTGTATGGGAAACACAAAGGAGAATACAAAAGGTCTTTGTGTCCTGGAACCTACCTAGCCACCCCCCCCACCCTAGCTGAGGGGGGAGTAGTGGCCTAAGTAACATAACAATGGTCACAAGCTGAGTTGTTCACACCCGCCAAATGACACCAGCTTGGACTTTATAGGTATAGGTGTCAAATGACACCACTCTGGTCATGCTAGTGTTAATGGCTGGAGGGCATACAGGAAGATAAAGGAGGAGGAAAAATAACAATAAACCAGTCAACACTGTTGGAATATCTGAGGTCACTTCAACTCTGTTGCATTACTGAGGAGAGGAGATTAGGTTATTAACCCCGTGGACACACTGATGTGCTCCGTAGCCATGAAATCACCACAGAAATGCAAATTCATCTATTATATCGCCTTTTGTTGAATATACACTCCAGGTCGAGACACTTCCACTCGACCTCGACTTGAACTCGTGCTTTTTTATCTGCTTATTTCAGGCCAAAGTGGCTCCACTGAAGGATTTCTGCATCCAAACTGTGCAAATAAAGTTTAGCAATCCAATCTCAGCTCAATCTACTTTTTTTCAGTGGAAGTACACATGCATGAATTCTAAACATATATATATAACTCCGTGTCCCAGATTCTGCAAATCCTGTAAAGAAAAGGGAGCCGAGGAGCCACCGGGGATTGTATTTCCTATTCCTCTGTTTTCTCTCTCCGTCTGTCTCAGGAAGGATTCTGTGGGTTTGAATTATTAATTCTCTCCGTATTTGATTTGTGCGGCTTGTCACTTTTATCAAATTATATGTGGGAACTCTCGTTCTTCTCGGCACCTCATTTTAATTCAACTACATTTCACCTTGGTTAAAATTAAACAGCTTTAGTAACTGAAACAAGCGCTAAGAACGTAATGCATGCTCAGGATTTAGTGAACTTAAACATATTTATGTGTTATTGTCGGCTTAAAACTTTACTATGTCGCAAATTCGAAAAAACATACTGCAATCAGCAAAAGTTTATGACCTTTTGCATCAGACATGGGCAACTCTTATCACAGCTGGACCACAAAAAATTGGATTTGTCTAATTTGAGGGCCATGTTTTCAGAATGAATGTCAATTTTTAGAATCAATACCAATCTAAGCATTAGTAAATATAGGAAAGCCCAAATGGTTTATGTGTGTTTCTGTATTTTCTGTGTGTTTGCTGCAATTTTTTCAGGTTTTTCTTGTGATTTGATGCATTTTTGATGTCATTTTGTGTTTTTTGCTATTGTTTTATTCATTGTTCTGCCTTTTTGTGTGTTTTTGTTGTTATTTAATGTGTGTTTTTATGTCATTCTGTGAGTTTTTGATGATGTTTGGTTAATTATTCTGCCTTTTAATATGTTTGTTGTCATTTTCTGTGTTTTTGTTGTCACTGTTGTTCATTTTCCTGCCATTCAGTTCATTTTTTTATTTTTTTTATTTTGTGTGTTTTGGATTTCTTTGTTTTTGTTTTTCTGCAGTTTGTCCTCTTTCATGTGTTTTTCATGTAATTTGTGTTTTTTTTTTGTCATTTGTGTTTTTTACGTCATTTCATGATTTCATTTTGTGTGTGTTTTTTTGTTTGTTTTGCTTATTATTCTGCATTTTTGTGCGCTTTCGTTGTTATTCGGTGTATTTTTGTCATCACTTTGTGTATCATACTATACTTTTTTGTGTTTTTCTTGTCCTTTTATATTATATTTGGAGTTGTTACTCATTGTACACACCATGACAGTATATTGAGATGTATCAACACAACACAAAAAGACATTCCTGCTGATGGCTAGTTTCGAGCATCTAACTGGTAATGTCTCCCATGTATGACGCTGAGAGGGGGCGTGGCCTCTGCAGTATGTTACAGGTAGATGTCTGAACATAGTAATAAAATGCCTCCCTTGTGTCAGATTGAATCCACTTAACCACCGTCACCTTCTTTCCATCCTACTTCCTTAAAAGCACTAACGACACCAGAACATTCCTTTTCCTCTGATTCTCTCTGCTCTGTATAGTTAAGGGTTTTCAAACCTCTTATATAAACCCCCCTGAGGTTTATATGCCTGCATCTTCCTATAGGAGCACTACTAATAGTTCTGTCCAGTGCTCGTCCACACTAAATCCCATTGTATTGCTCTTACAACAGAACTGCTTATAATCACACTGTTAATTGCTCATTAATCTTCTCCGCCAAGATAAACCCTTTCTGCAGCTTTCTGCTGCGTTTGCATCCCATAACAATCGGCTTTGATCAAGTGAAGGATGGTCATCTGTTTTCAATTTGAAAGCTTCATGCTGACTGTGGAAATGTAGATGAAAACAAGGGCATACGTTCCTTTAGATAATCCTCACAGTTTTTACAACATTTGTGAACACTAAAACCATAGGCGGAGTTTGAGATTATTGCCAGGGGGGGGAAAGAAAAAAATAGGTGATTCGCACCAACCACAATGTGTAACACATACAATAATTAAAAAATGATTAGTAACATCATTGATAATGTTGACTGCAAACATTTGCGTCAAAGCGTTGTTTAATGTTGTAAAATCATGATAAAAATCAAGCCCGGCAGCCACTTTCTGCTTTGTTTTTGCTGCAGTACCATACATGAACTGTAAGAGAAGAAGAACCAACCTAAAGTCTCAAAAGTTCGGGACTATTTCACTGAAAACTTGTACTACTAATAATTTCATGAATTCATACATATTTTGCACAGTTAAGTGTGTTTTATGGCACTTAAAGTATTTTTATATTATGTACATTATACCAAGAATTGTATTTTTGACCATTAGGGGGCCAATGCTCTCCCTGCCCCCCCAACCAAATCGCAAATTCTGCATATGGCTAAGCATATCTTTATTAATCCCACCCCTGCTACATTACAAATTTCCGTCAATGCATCGTTTAGTAAGAATTGCGCAACAGAAGAAGAACCAACCTAAAGTTTCAAAAAGTTTGGGACCATATCACTGAAAACTTATACTAATCATAAGTTGTATTTTTAACAACAAATTAATTAATATATATATATATATATATATATATATATATATATATAGTACGGTCACCCATGCCCATTAGTGTCAGTCAGTCAGAAAAATACACAAACAAAACAAAGAAACACAAAATTACTTTAAAAAAGCACAAAATGAAAACGAAAAAGCGCAAAATACAAAATGTTTCCAAAAACCCATTAAAATGACAGGAAAAAAACACAAAATGACAGAAAAAATACACAAAAGTGCAATTAACACACATAATACATGAAAAAACCCACACACGATTTCTGCAATAACCAACAAAACTACAACACGCACGCTCACGCACACACAGACACACGACTCCAAACAACATAAATTTCAGAAAACTATGTAAAAAATAAATAAAAACTTACTGAAAATAAACACAAAATGGCAACAAAAACTCATAGCATGACCATAAAAATGCACACAATGACTCCAAAAAACATACATTACAGAAAAATTTATAAAATGACAAGAAATAAACCAAATGACTCCAGAAACACACACAAGAATACACAAAATAAAAAAAAATAAAAAAAACAAAGAAAAAACAACAACTTGGAATTCAAATATATTTTGTACACTCACTGTGTTTTATGGCACTTAAAATATGTGTATATTTTGTACATTATGTATGGCCAATACTACATTTTTCTAATCCCACCCCTGCTACCATTAGCTGTTTTAGCTCTCATGTGTTGTGCCAAGATTGACACCTTTCTTTTACTCAGCCGTGCCCATTAGTGTCAGTCAGCCTCCATCGTGTCACATTAAAATAAACTAATGATGCAGTCTCGCCAAATGTCAAGCCAAAAATCTAAATCTATTGCACTTACAGCACTTCACCCCCGAAAGGTGGGACCATGAATATTCCATACATTGTCACAGTCGTAAAGGAGTCGTGTAATACAGTGTCCTACTGCAAAAAGGGTAAGTGGTGGCACGGGGGCCACATGTGGCTTCGGTCTAACTTTAAACACAAATGTACACATCAACAAGGTACAGCTAAAAAAAACACCTATTGACAGAAAAACACACAAAATGAAAACAAAAACACAAAATGACTAAAATACTTTCTATCTGCGTAGTTGTGCCTGCATATTTATTATCATATTTTTCATTTTTGGAATTGTTTGTTCACCATAATTTGTTGCTCTAACACGCTCGCACACACACACACACACAAATTATACAAAACAATAATACACATTGCTTAAAAAATCCGCAAAATTAAAGGAAAACACACAAAAAGGCAATAAAAACACACAAAATGACCCCTAAAACTCACAAAATGACAAACCACAACACGACGACACAAAACTACACTATAATACACACAAACACATACAAGCCAAGTGACTGCAAACAATATAAATTACAGAAAACTATACAAACAACACAAATACACTATACAACAAAACAAAAAATGGCAACAAAAAAAACACAAAATTACAATAAAAATGCACAAAATGACTCCAAAACATAGAAAACGACACGTATTGACTCCAAAAAACATACATGACAGAAAAATGACCAAAAATACATTAAATGATTTCAGAAACACACAAAACAAAGACTATACAAAAATGAAATAAAAAAAATAAATAAAAAAATGACCACAAAAACACACACACTGTTTTTCTTGCATGCTCAGATTGGTTATGATTCTAAATGCACATACGGATATTGACAAAGTGGGCCTTGAATCTGAAAAATCACATTTCTGCAGCCCCCGCTTTGATAAAAGTCTCACCTATAGCAGGAACTAAAGGGCTGTGTGTAAAGTTTTTGTGTGTGTGTTTATGAAATAAAACGTATTCCTTTAACACTTGTGCTAAGAAATATATACAATATACAACAACCAGGATGTTGTTTAGCTAAATAGTGAAACGATGTACTGATATATTTTACACTAAACAAATGTAGCACACATCCTATCCCTCGCACATGTTTCATACTGGACTAGTGGTGTAATTCGCTTGGTGTGCCAGGTTATGCTTCATTATGTACCTCTGCGTACACATCGCTTCATGTGGGATGTGAAATGAGATGAAACATGAGGCCAAAATGACGGCTGTATTTATTTATTTTTTTTTTTACAGGAACTCTCCTGTCTCATCATTTAGTCAGGATCCTGAATAACGGACTTTCATGTTGGTAACCAAGTGAAAAGGGTGCTTAGCAATGAAAGCCTTTACCATAGCAACCGAGGATGTTTATGTATTTCCAGGAGGGGGCTATAGCCTATGAAATGAAATAAGATTAAATATATATATATATATATATATATATATATATATGGGCTTGATACAAGTTCAAGGCATATTTTCAATGCTTTTAATGAGAAAACAAGCTTCAGCTATGTACTCACCAGGGCCTACCATGATATGAATAGCTTGGTCGCCTATACATTACAGGGAGGAATTCAACATGTCTGCCAGGGGTACTTGGGGAAATCACGCTCCTTGGCGTGTGTGCGTGTGTGTGTGTGGGAGTGTTGCTTTTTATTACCTGCCTCAGAGCTTCAAATCCAATTCCATCTGCACACTCGTCCCTGGGCCTTGCTCTGTCAGTGCAGGGAGAACATTGGATAGGTGCTAGTGTAGGCTTAGGGATGAACGGCTCTAGCCTGCAGGTGACTTTGAATTAACGCCCTTCATTAAGAGCATCCGTCAGGTGGGATCCATCAGGAATTGCCGAAGAGCTTCCATGAGTTGTTAGTGGAGAGCTCACAGATACGGAGAGAAGATTCCTATTTCATAAGCGTCAGTCCTCGAGTGGATTAACCCACCCGCCTGCTTGGAAGGTCGTTAGTAGAATATTCCAGGTGTAGGTAAGGTTTTCCTTTTCCTGAATTTCAGTGGCAAGTTCTACCAAAACACGTTTTGTCTTGTCTAAATGTATAGGTTCCTCTATTGTTAAGATAAATAGCGATGAAATGCACAATCTAGATCAAATCCGGATGAAACTTGGTGGGTTTCATAAAGAACGGTCGATTACAGATGAAGACATGAATTTGTGAAATTTCACCAATAATTTTTTAAACTGATCTAGAATCAGTACATTATTCCAGATCTTCTTTAAAATGTAATGGAATCTTACTCGGCGTATGTTCGTTGAGTACGTTTGACGTGATTCTGTTAAAAAACAAACGCTGGTGAAAATATTGCATGAGCGTCAGTCCTCTAGTGGATAAATCCACCCGACTGCCTGGAATGCCCCTAGTAGAAAATTCCAGTAACGGTTTACTGCTAGTTTTCCTTTTTTCTGAATTTCAGTGGCAAGTTCTACCAAAACACGTTTTGTTATGCTTGTTTTCTTTAAGTTCTTTTAAAGCAGCCAGAAAGTAAGTAAACCTTGCCATTTTGTTATACATGCTGACGCTATCTTGCGCAACAAAGTCGTCAGAGCAGTTGTGACACAATCCGGTACCCGACTAAATGGTGATATTGCTCACTTCCGCGGAGCCAACATTAGCCACCAATTCAGCGGCTGACGGTGGCTAACACAAGTTTATGAGTAAATATGAATGTAGTGCATGTGTACTGGTGGTGGTCGGAGGGGCCAATGGTGCACCTTGGCAGCCTCGCTTCCGTCAGTCTGCCCCAGGGCAGCTATGGCTACAATAGTAGTTTACCACCACTAATTGTGGAAATCCCTTCATTCTAAAAAGTGACTTTGAGCCTCCAAAAAAGCACTATATAAAATTGATGCATTATTATTATTATTAAACCTGGACTTCAGCCATCGGAACAACCGGAACCACCATTGTGTTGGGTCACAGGATTTACCACCACACATATGTATGCAGTGTTAATAGTGTCGACAAAACTTTCCATAGTCTACATTTTGTTCAGTGACAATTCCTGGACTATGACTAATTAAAAAAATGATGTAAATGAAAACTGAATCCAAATATATTGATATTTTTGTTAACTAATAAAAACAAAACTACAATGTTCACATGGGATGAAATCCAATGAGAACTAAGTTTCTTTCTTTGAAGGTATCGAATCAAAACTACTTTTGTTGCATGGAAGGCGGGACTAGCCCATAAGTGATCCAATAGGAAGTAAGAAATACTTTTTTACAGGGGCCTGTGAAATATTACAGATAAAAGAAGAAACAATACAAGTACACACATTACAGCAAAAAAAAAAAGAATAATCTCTCTCTTTCGATATATATATATATATATATATATATATATATATATATATATATATATATATATATACATACATACAAAAATCAAGAAGCTGTCGAGTATTACTTTCTGTTTCCGAATGAAAGACGGCACATGTGGTCGTATGTATTGATCTGTGTGTGTTTACAACCATTAATACCATCCCATATCAGGTTGATGGTAATTGAACCTTCATTAAGGTCCAACTAGCTAATCAGGTTAAATTATTAAGGTATTATATTGAGTTGACTAAAACTTGTCTATAACTGAAAAAAGACCTGATAACTTTTAGTCAAAAGACTGTGACTAAAACTAAATCAAAATTTGCTGTCAAAATTAACACTGACTGTATGATTAAGTGAAAAAAAAAACTATACCAATAACAATAACCCAACAAAACTTCTAGTATATTTTATGATGTTTTAATAGAGCTTGCCATTCAAATTCACTACAGGTACCCATTAAAGGAAAAATACAAAGACTTGTGAAAGTTAAGGAAGAAACTCAAAATAAACATTGTCTTTATTCCCTCAAAAAAGCACAGCTGCGTGGTTTATTAGGTAGAGAATGCTGAACCAGCGATCTGAGGAGAAAGACGGAGCAGGCGCCCAGGGTGACAGCGAAGGGTTGCTTCTTTTTAAATTCAACCGGACTCAGACAAACATTCCCCCTCGTCAACTCATCCTGCTGAAACAGCGACCACACTTGGCCGACCGAGCTGTGATTCTTCCACGTCTGGAAGCTCAAGGGGCGAGGGGAAGCTTTACCAAAAAGGGGCGGGAAGAGGCGAGAAATCTTGGGCTGCTGAGCACACCACTGGGCCGAGATCCCTGAGTTGAATTTCTGAAAGGCTCATTATTCTGGATTGTGGAGAAAGTGGCGTTCAAGGGTGGAAGGGGTGAACGGGAGCTCAAGGCGAAGTGTCCATCAGAGCGGCTGTGGTGCGTTTAGACACATCACCGCTGGGACAAATGGGGATCAGGGTTTGGAGTGAGATCATAAGACCAGACCATAGTCGGCGCCCTCCTGTTTGGTCGCACAGATGGCCCTATTATTTCTCGCATTTAATTAAAGCCCAGTCTTTTCATCCCATTCGGCTTTTTTACACTTGCAAACAAAATAAATCCCTTGATAGATTTCTTTCAGTTTGGGTTGAATTTTCTCTGCGGTCAGATCTACGACCGCCTCGAGTTACCACACTTATAGCTTACATCTTCCTGATCTACATTCAACGGCTTCAAAGGGGGATACAATTATGAGGAAATTACAAGGCAAGTGAGTTTCTGTCCCACATGGGGAATTAAAACTTATTATCTGTGACAACCTGTCAGCCAGCGAAAAACTCAAACATGAGCTCAAAGCCCAGAGTGGCACAGAAGGAAGCAAGAAAAAGGAAATGATAAAAGAATGGGGAAAGGAAGACAGAAAAGCCCAGCCGGAGACATTTTGGCTAAAAGAGAAGAACAAAAATCATGGTTGGATGAAGAATAATCGTTTCCTGTGATATGACGAGCTTGATCATAATGCAATGTATATTAAACATTAAGAAATGAAACACAGTAAATTAAGTCTAGACATAAAGAAACCAACAAAAGTGCTACTGGTGAAAAAAAGCCAATGGTAAAGAACTCGCCTAACAAATCTTATATGATGTACCATTAAACAAGTTCAAGTAAGTCACAGATCAAGGGAATTGCAATACTCTGCAGAGTTAGCAGTCATATCCAATTAGTGCGACTGATGACAAACTACACCAAGCAATCAGACTACGCTATGTGGTTTAATGGGCCTGGAGCGCCGCTCGCTGATGCTTCCCTATTCATGTCATCATCAAGACAAATCCCAAGAGGGCAAGTCAATCGCTTCACTTTCACGATCTCAGTGGAATCCAGTCCACCCACCATTACATCCCACCTGGGAATGTTCCACGGAGCTTCTGGAGTGTGCAGTAACTATCTGCGACAGCGCCTTATTGATTAGTCCAACCATCACGAGGTCAAGGCACCTTTAAAAAAGCAGAATCTTGACTATTACTCTCAGGATGACAAAAAAAAAAAAAAAACAGTTCCGTTTTGGCCCGGGTGCATTTACTGGATATGTAAACTAAGGGAGTATCAACATGTATCCCAGTTGAATAACCCAGTTGTGGGGGGAGGAAATGGAGGATGAAGGAGAGTTTTAGGTTGCTGATTCCTCGGCTTTGTGTCACTTTGCTGACATTCGCTACATTTGCATGGCAGCTGGAGATCCTTGGATTAAACGCTTACAAGAGTATTGCCATATCTCATTTAACAGCATAATCATCTTAGGAGTGGAGCGCTGTTTTATCCCTGGTGCTTTGCACAGCTCAGACTCGACTTTCTCTCTTACTTTCCGTCCCTCTTCTTTTTTTCCCTTATGTCTGACTGTTTCCCGGGCCTTTCCACTTCTACACAGTCCTTTGCTATGGGGCTGTCGAACTAGAATCTTCTGTGTGATCTTGCGTTACAGAAGGTATGTCTGAAGAACCTAGCGAAGGTACATTTCTATACCCATTCATTACAATACAGTTGGTAGAAGTTAGTGATTTAGGCCACAGAAAACACTTAATTCACTGAAATCCGCCGACCAAAACAGAGTGCGGAGCGGCTGTATTTATGAATTTCTAAACTTCTGAGCACTAAAGTTTCATATGACGTTATATTTGTGCCACAATTTGGCTGCCAGCGCACATCTGAACCTTATCATGACTGTACATGGTCCGCGTTCTCAAGATCATTACTTGAATGCAATTAATATTAAACCAACGTGCACAAGAGATGATCAACACCGTAACCAAAGAACACAAAGTACACAAAGCTCCGTGTGCGTCTCCAAGAACATGCTTGAATAATAAATAAAGCTTAGAAGCTGATTTTCATCAAGAACTTCATGTCACTCTGTGTTTTAATGAGAGAACATATTTAATGTGACTCTTTCAGCAGCTCAGTTAGTTATAGGCCTGTACAATATTATTTAATGCATGAACGGGGACAAGTTAAGCATTTCATTTATTTGATTTCATATTGTGCATTGTTGGAACGTCAGCGCTAAATAAACATTTTCATATTTTAAATGTATTTATTCTTTGAAGCATTAATATTGTTTTATGCAATTGTAATGTTTTAATTATAGTGAGGTTTGTACACTTTCAAAACTATAAATGCAATGGGAATAATCACTTGCTTAATAATTTCTTACGGTGCATTGGTTTTTGCATTTTCGGTTTTGGCCAAGAAAAATCGTCATGGAATGCGCAATTCGGACGAACCAACTGACACAACCGAGTCAAATTTCATAAATATCGGTCAGTTACAGATGAAGACATGAACCTTTGAAATTTCACCAATGATGAATCAGTATAAACTAATCCGGATCCCCTTTAAAATGTAATGGAATCTTCCATGGCGTAAGGTCTGTCTTTGAGGAAGGTTTTGTTAAAATCTGTTTGGTACTTTTGACTTAAACAACAAACCGATAAATAAACGGTGGTTAAAATATTCTCTCCTTGGAGGTACTTACAGAAACCTTGTGGACTGTTTTCAGACCGCCTTGGTTTTGGTTCGAGAACTGGACTCTGAGCTTTGTGGATTATCACTACGCCTTAACATGCAGTACATCTAAAATCATGAATTTATGCCTGAATAACACAATGACTGAAATACAGATTTAAAGCTGAGTCAAAGAACTCAGAGACTTGGAGGCGGTGACTTTTCTCTTCTCTTAGGTTTGTTTATATCTTTCTGTGTGCATTTCCTCACTTTGACCTTTAACAGTTTTAGATTTTATTCCTTTGCTTCAGACGGCAGGATAAACGGGTCCGTGTCCACTCTGGTTACAAACACAAGTCCAATTATTTCGTCTCGACTTTCCATTCCGGTTTCCCTTATTCTCCTTTTTTTTTTTTCTTGAGCGCATGATCAAATCTGTGTCCGCTGCTTGAGTCTTGACCCTCTTCCCTTTTTCCATTTGATGTTTATTTTGTTTTCAGAGAAATACAATATCACAGTTATCTGAAGGTTGCCTGATATGAGAAAACAACACGGTTTGTGAGAATGTGCTGATGCCGTCAAGGCCTTTCTCTTCTGCCAATATGCACTCGTAAGTGTTTCATATTTAATGTCTGCACTGCTTCACAGTCAGAATTGTCTCATAAAGAAGGATAAATAAGATTTACGGAAAAAAATGGCTGTTTTCTACACAGTCAGATTGTGTGTTAAATGTTGAAAACAGCACATGAAATAAACATCAATAGAATCCCACAAAGCAATACCGGTCCAAATTACATGGTTAAAACTTGAATTTAGCACTGCTACACTCTGCCGCACCTTAGAAAGATGGATTATTCCCAGATTATCTTTAAAGAAAAAGTTTGATCTGACTTTGCCATGGGAAAGTTTTCAGTTTTCCTTCACTGACTTTAGAAAAAAGGGCCTCTAATTTTCTGTTTCCAATTTTTCAGGAGATAGCGAACTCAATTTTATTTCCGTTTTATTGGCTTTCCTTGATTTGACGTAATCACTGATCTACTAAACATCCTACAATCAGATCAAAATGAATTTAAGGTCAATCTTGTAACTCTTTTTTGATGCTTCAAGAGTCAAAACAATATTCCTCAATCTCACTGTATATCACGATATTTTGTTGCACAAGATTTTGTGCGAATACGACAAGTTCGTTTCTTGATGCCTTCCAAATCCTTACCACTCATTTAACCACTTGTTTAAAGGGGAAAAAGGGTTAAAGTACCTGATATTATCCCTAAACATGTACAAAATGGTTTATTCCTTGTCATATATGGCTATTTTTATTTCAGGAAGTTAATTTTTTGATTTCCATCCATTTTTTCGTAATCACTAAAAATCGGACGCCCTACATTTGATGGTAGAGTCTGGATTTTTATCATAAAACAAAGAAAAGACAAACCAGAGCCAAATCAGGCAAACATAACAGACTGGAGAATTTACTCAAGAAAATGTTCTTTGCTTTAGTTTTACTATTTATATACTGGCTGCTTTTAGTTGTTATGCTGCAAAGAAGTGGAACAAACTGCCAGAAGGTCATCCAATAGGAACATTTTTAAATCAGAGTTAAAGGCACTCTTTTTCTACTGCGTATGATTGAGAGGGAGATTTTTGCTCATGTTGTTACTGATGATTTTAGATATTCTTTTTTGCTGCCGATTGATTTTAAGCTGTTGAATGTTTTCTGTTGCACTTTTTGATCATTTAAAGCACATTGAGTTGCCTTGGATACGAAATGCGCTATAATTACATTTGCCTTGCACTTAGGTTTGGGGACCGAATTCTGTACTTTATTAGGTACCGACCAAATTCCCCTGGTACCGATTCATGTAAAATCAAACAGTACCATGTTTCGGTACTTAAACGCATCCTTGTACATGTGAGGGAATAGAAGAGTATATAGACGAAGAGTAGAACAAACTAAGCTCTGGTATTAGCATCGAACGAATACTTATTATTTTGGCCGAAAAGGGGTAATACTGACATACTTGCAATATAAAGCCCTGTCACATAGAGCTGCTTTTTATTTAATTTGTGCATTTTTAAAAAGAAATTAAAAAAAACACTGTATAATTGCAGTTCATGGTTTTCATGATGAAGACATTTGTGAAACAAATGTTGCTACAATGATGTTGGTTTGATATATTTGTTAAAGTTTGTTATTATTATTATTATTATTATTATTATTATTATGAGAAACAGTATGCTAAATTTGAGATGTATTATTTACCATTAATTAACACACAAAAATAACGAAAATTGGTGTATAATGAGATTGTAACCCTAACCCTAACATAATCCAATAAACAAATAAAACACGTGTCTATTCACTTTGAAAACAAAAAGAAACCAATTTTTTTTTCACGCAAAAATTTGTTTACCGGTCGTGCGCATAAATGCGCATATACAATCTCAAAACGATGCGCACTCAGTACATGACACCAGTTCAAATGTGAAAGGTACCAAACACTACTTTCAGTAGCAAGAAAATAATGAAATAATTGACTAAATCTGGTATTTGTCTCACAGTCAATAATAAAAACCTATTCATATGCTTTACAGTCAAGGAATTATGCTCACAAAGAACCAATAAAAACCAACTTGTGATAGTATTTAAATGCCAACACTGTAACTGAACTGCAAACTAAAAAAACAAGTCTGTATTTTTTGTAAAAAAAAAAAAAAAAAAAGAATAATCTCTCTCTTTCGATATATATATATATATATATATATATATATATATACACATACAAAAATCAAGAAGCTGTCGAGTATTACTTTTTGTTTGCGAATGAAAGACGGCACATGTGGTCGTATGTATTGATCTGTGTGTGTTTGCAACCATTAATACCATCACATATCAGGTTGACGGTAATTGAACATATATATATATATATATATATATACAGTATATATAGATTAAATTAGGTTAGATTTTACTTATGCAGGGCAGAGGGCACACTAGGAAGAGAGTGAGAGTGAATTACATTTTCATTTAAGAGAAACTTTGACACTCTACGAGTTAAACAAATTCTAAAAGGCCACTCAGTTGTACACTCCATGTTTTCTCCAATGAAATAACCCTATTTACTCCTAATCCAAACCCCAAAAAATACTTGTTCTCCACTGTGAAGGCACAAGAATATGTAGCAATTTACCAGTTTGCCTTTTATCCCTAAATTAGCGACAAACTGCAAGTTTGTACTTCCAGACAAAATAAAGAAAAGCTAAGCTATTTATTTTATTTTATTTTTTGTCATTTAAAAGGTTCATTGGTTGAATGAATGATACATATTTACTTTTTGCTGACTGGTTTTTAATTAAAAAGATTAAATCCATTTTTTGCATACTCATCTGAAAACAATTTATACAAATGAAATATAACACAAACAAAATGCACATTTTAACTAGTAGCTTTTGATTGACACACACAGTGAACCATGACTCCAATGGCTCTACAGTATCACATCCAAATATCCATCTATTGTCCATAAAGAAAACACATGAAAACCAGACGGTGATTTTCAGCTTTTACAGGAATTTTTAATGCTGAGGGATTTTCCCTGCAGGGCATATTTCCCCGCCTTCTTCAAGCCGGTTTTATGTCGAAATTCATTTGGGAACATTTACATGTCACACCACCATTTGTGATACAATTGCACTTGACACGATACGGCCGAGCTACCTCAGGAAAGCCATCAAAGCAATCTCCGTCTCTCCATACACGTAAGGGAATTTGCTTCTTGCCACACACATTTTCTTAAGTACCACAGTTTTTTTTTTTTTTTTTTTTTTTAGTTTTTTTTTTTATCCACCTTATTATATTTTCCCTTCATTCCCTGGGTGGCACAAAGGAAAAGCAACTTAGCACAAAAATGGCTTTTTGACAGCGTGGCTTCATTTGTCCTCAGAGCTTTCGTAATGTCATTCATCTCCGCGTAGAGAAGCACAAGAGGAAGTTAAAAGAGGAAGAAATGTGTTGAGGGAGCGCGTTGAGGTGGAGGATGCCAACGCCTAAGAGACCAAGGTTTGGATTCCTGATTTAAGTCGAGCTGCAAAACTTTCTCTCACTAGTAGAGAATACACTTTAAAAATTTACCAACAGTTTACTTAGTTTTATACCTAACCAAATACTATCTAAAACATATATATATATATATATATATATATATATATAATGGAAGGAATGGAAAACAACATTTAGAACAGGCAGTTCTGGTAACTAATTTGTGTCATTACTTTTTACTATTCAATCAAACTGAATGTGGCTTTGCGTTCAATAAGTACAATACGCCACCTCTCCCATCGTCCTACCCTAACTCCCTCTTCCCTGTTCTCTTCCCTCACCTAGGTGCAACACTGACCTCTCTTTTTATTTTCTCCCTTTTATCCTTTTTTTTTTATTTTAGTTTAGTTTATTTGAGCTGTTTACATTCATTTACTTACAGAAATCACATTATTACACAGTAATGGAAGCTCAAAAGGAGTATAGGCTGAAGCAAAGAAGCTTATGTGCACCAACCCCGAGATTCATATTCTCAGTACTCATACATTTCACATTTGTATTCCCATTGGGAACTCAACCAACAACAACTGCATCTCACAAATTACATTACATTGGAAAAGTTACCGTGTAAGTTCAAGTACACCATTTTCAAACCCAGGCACACTCAACCACGAGCATGTACCTGTTTATGAGTTACATTTTCCGATTACAATTGCATTTTCAACCATACAATCAATAACATAGACCTTACAATTTTCTGCATTTGACATGGTAAAAGCTTACAGCTACATTCCACATTTAATTGCAATAAAACATGCATTGCCGTCGCGAAAATGTACATGTAGCGTTGACCTTAGACAGCATGTGTAGATAAGGAAAAAAAATAAAAGTCTATTAAATCTGCCTTCTACTGCTATGACTGCTCTCCCACATAACTTTTTTTTGTTGTTGTCTGGAAACCAGTAAAAATGGAACCAAGAACCAGTTTCTGCCTATTTGTGAAGCCGTACGCTACAGAGTAGAAACCTATGTTTCCAAAAGTAGTCAATCTTACAAGATAAGTGCGTTAATAGGCTCAGAATCTCCCATTGTCTGCAATGCTCTCTGAGCTATTTTTAAAGTCTGTGATGATACCGCTTATATCCTCAAATATTACAAACACATTTTACCCTTGGCGTCAATCTGACCCCAGGGATATTTGCCTCCAGAAAATGATTTTCAGAAATGTCAGGCACTGTTTATTTGTTGAATACATAAATAACCCATTGATAATAAAACCTTGACCTCAAAAAGAGAATATTCATCATCTCGGCTCCTGCAGGTGTAGGTATGTAAGGTCACACACAAACAGAGGTTTTACACAACTAATACAGCTAAGGGTCAAACTGACCCCATAGGAACACCAGTGTGTGCAATATACATTCAGCACATTGCAAAAATATCATCATGAGGATTTTATGCTTAATGAATTGTACCCATCAAATTAGGAAAAGTCATGAAATATGATGCATGTTAATTGCCTTTCACCAGCTAAGAGATGCTACCTAGCTTATTGTTTTAACAGCACTAATAAAGCAGCTTGAATTAAAGCCTAACCTATAATCTTGACTTAACTTCAATTTAGCAACTCAACTTTATGAGTAATAAACATTATTGTAGTCGTTTTAATTTAAAGGCACTGCTCCACCAGCAACCTCAATCAAAGCAACTTGGCTACCAGATCTCTGCGTTAGCATGTGTGGAAATAGGATGTAGCTTTAGGGAACTGGATTCTCAGGGTAAGTGTTTTGTTATTGTGGGCACGTGTGCAAAAATGTACTTATTACATTTTTACAGGTGTAAGAGAAAACTAATTTTAAAGTGAAATGCAACTTAAGAGGTTACGTTGATGAATTGGAATCTCTGTTTAAAGTAAGTTTCTATAAATGCTTCACAAGAGACTTCTTAGCTTAAATCATGGGTTGTCAACCTTGGGGTCGCGAAACACTAGGAGGGGCCGGATGCCTTGAAGAAACAAAGAAAATGTTTTGAACAATTTGGGCCAATTTTTGTTTATTTTTCGCCATATTTTAACCTCTTTTCATCACTTTTTCTTGCCATATTTTTGCTCCTTTTAATGCATGTTTGCTACATTATTCGCATTTCTTCCACTTGTCCATCAAATTTCAATTTCTCCATTTAAATTTGTGCCACTTTCAAGACATTTGATAGATTTGGTTTGATTATACTTTATTAATCCTTGAGGGGAAATTCAGTTTCAGTTACATCCCGACCAAGAAACATGAAAAGACAATCACATATAACATGGGGGACAGGGACGGGAGAACTGTGGGGCATCCAGCAGCAGGGCGGGGCTTAGTTTCTTAGATGAGAGATATGGAACAATGGGCTAGAAGAAGAGGTCCATACTTGGCCCTTGTAGAGAGGGGCAGAGTTTGGGATCATGAAAAAACTCCTCAGCAAACATTGCGACAAAAACCAACAAAGCCAACAGTAAATTCAAATACAACAGCACGTTAGCACCAGGGGGATGGGTCTTCAGGATGAGGAGTTCACAAGTTAGCCACAGGGTGGCGCATAGCCGCCCTTACGGCGCTTCGCCTCCTGCTTCCAAATGCAGAGAAGGAGGAGGAGGAGGAGGAGGGGTTGGGGCCAGAGGAGACGGTGGGAAAAAAACGAGTTGTGTGTGAAAGTGTGGGAGTGATCATCAAAGCGTACGCCTGTTTTCTAAGACTATGCTGCAGTTCTCCAATGCCAATGACGTGGGACGGCGTTGCCGTAGAGATGACCTCGAGAAAAAGTGAGGGAAAGGTCAGAGCGTCGAATCAACATAGCGTCCATGGAATAATGTGGAGAAAAAAACTGACCTTAACGACAGGCTGTTCATCTCAGGGGGCCGAATGAAGATATGTTGTTTTCAGACACAACAATGACTATTGGCCCTTTTGTTTGTGGTCATTCATATCTAATAATCCAATAATGTGGCCATTTCCACTGACACAAACTCTCCACTCCTCAAAAGTTCACCACGATTAACTTATAAACCCTTTCCACCACTTTTCCTATTTAATGTCAAATATGTTGTCACTTTTAACCTCTTTTCACCATATTTCATGCTTATTTTTTGCCAATTTAATCACATTCACAATTTGCCAGTTTAAACTAATTGTCACAGGGTGAAAAGGTTGAGAACCACTGGCTTAAATAATAATAACCTCTAATTGATGTACCTTTTTCCAAGCTGGGGAGTTTTGGACAAATTGGGGGTAATATTATTAGCAATGATTTGAAATAAAGAACATCAAGTCCAGCCGCATTCGTACCTGAATTTAAAGTTCTTACTATTTCTGCATCTGCATGCTAGAAGTTTACTGTAAAACAATTGCAAAAATACTGCTGTCGTCACTTTGTTTTACACAACTTGCATATATCATTACCTCTGACTCTGGAATTTATAGGAAGCAACAGTTGGACAAGGACATATGGCAGACCAAACATGTGCACTGTAGTGTGTCGCTGTTTTATTGTACACAGATGTTAGCTCGGCGAGAGATAAAGAAAAACATTACGGGAAAGAAATCCAGCCATAATTACAATTCTAAACTTCCTAGATTGACATTAATGTGAAATATTGTGCAATTATTGTTTAATTATTCCAGTATGGGAGATGCATTTGAAGCATGAGCGAGTTTGCTGTTTCTTCGTAGAAAACAGGAGCGTTTACTCATTTCATTAGGGTGTGCCTTCTATGCTCGATGGCATTCAACAAGTTTTTTGGTTTGCAGAGAGTCGCCTGAAGCGCGGCAAAAGCCATCAATAACGACAACGCAGAAGGTAAACTCTAAATTATGAATGCATCTTTAATTAAAACGATGCTAACAGCATGTAAATATAATAACGGCGGGAGCGAGAGATGAATAAACTGAGGAAAGCAGTGCACTCAGACTAGGGTAAAGGTTTTAGCATTAGCATTTAATATTGAGTAATTACACTCTGTGCATTAGCAACAGTTTTTGTCTATAGAACTTTGTCTTCTCTTTGTATTCATCTTTGTTTGTTGTTGCAGTCATTATACTTTGTTGGAGTGAAGTTAATGTAATCCTCTTGGCATTAAGTAGAAGCAGTGCTAGCTCGTCTATTTGGAGGTTAAGTACTTTTGGCACATTTTTGCTGTACGAGGGGTCTGCTGTTTTATCATTGGACACCCATAGGCAGAGTTTGAGATTGTTGCTGGGAAGGAAATTTAATGTAATGTTGTAAATTCATGATAAAATCAGGCCGGCGGCCGCTTTCGGCTTCATTCGTGCTGCAGTGCCATACATGAACTGCTGGGCGCAGTGTCGCTTGTGAAGAACAATTGTGCAAGAGAAGAAGAACCAACCTAAAGTCTCAAAAGCTTGATCCATTTCACTAAAATCTTATACTACACACCTGAAGTAGAACAAACATATGTGACATGAAACGTAATATTTTAGAATTAAAGCAGCAGAAAACTATATTATATATTTTCTTTAAATGGAAGACGATGGTCACGTGACTCAAGCACCAAAAAAGTAAATTGTATTTTTAAAAGAACAACAAATGAATTAATACATATTTTCTACAGTAACTGTGTTTTATGGCACTTATAATATTTGTATATCGTATTTTGAATTTGGGAAAACTGTAATGAAAACTTTTGATCACTGGGGGGGGCAATGCCCCCTGCCCGCGCAAACGGGGATACCCATTGTTTTTTTGTACAACAGGCTAATTTTTGAGCTGAAAATTTCAAAACTCGCTAAATAATTGTCAAGTGCAAACCTTAAACTACGAGAAAAATAAAACACATACCCTTACACTATCAAAACAAAGCTACTCATTAAGTTAAAAGCAAAAATTACATCTTAGATATCAACATCCATCTATCCTCAGTTCAAGTCAGTTAGCATGTAGCGAAAATATTGCTAGTCCATTATAGGTATAGATCAAGTGTTTACTGTATGTGGTAGTTACAAAAAAAAAAAAAAAAACGCATTTCATTTTTTTATCGTCATGTAGCATGCTGCTACCAGCTAGGCTACTTTTTAGTTATGAAAAAACTGTATGATAAGATGATGCTTTCTTCTGTGTATAACAGCTGGATATAAACAAGTATAATTCAGCAACTATATACTGAGAAACCCCCAGCAGGCCTTTGGAGAAATAAAACGTGAGGAATTATGTACACTAAGCGCTGAGAATCAATCCCATTGATTTGCAGAATCTCATCATCCTATATGAAGTCCTTAGTATAATAATGTTGTCAGTGGCTTTGGTGTGTGGTGTCTTCACACTGCCAGTGTCAGTTCATTCCGACTGAGCCCTGGCAGCTATCATCGCTCATAACCACGGCGTCAGTCAAACGCAGCCTCCTGCCCTTTCTGAGGTGTGAACGCAGCCACAGGAAGTGGCCACGGCTACGCGGGAGGGTGCGTTAAACGCCGTTTCCCTGAATACCAGATGTGTGACTCCATAATGGAAGTAAACGACTTGTGACACACTTGACTGTCAGTTTGTTTTCAGGTTGAGGCCCAGTGACTGCTCGCCTCTGGATCTCTCACTTGTCAAATGATATTTTGAGATAAGCATGAAGGATCTGTGTTTTGATAGCCAAGTTTCAAACGTCACCTTGTGTTGTTCGTCATAACGGATCTCGTGGCCTTTTGGAATACCATTAGCATGTACATACTGTAGCTAGTAGGAGTACATGTGGAAAGAAACTGTTCATCCTGTACTGGTTTTAGGGTGTGATTATTGTGCTTTAAGGGAAATTTAAAGGGAAATCTCAGGATTGTAGAGATATTAGTCACCCTCTGTTTTCTACATGCAAAAGGTAAGATAATTATTTAATTACAGAACTAAAATAAGCCAAGATTAAGCTTTTTTTTTTTGGAAAAACAAGTAAACGTCTTGTGATCTCCATGCAAACTAAATTCTGAGGGGATTTGTCAACCTTTGACATGAACATCAGAATGGCTTTTTACAACAAACAAGTGTTAAAACAATAATATAAACAATATCCATTATTAATTGGCTTTTGGGGGGTACTTCATTAATTAAAAAAAGGTAGTCCAAATTTATGAAAGCATAAATAAGATCTGCACAAAGTTAATACCAGTGAAATCTAAAATGAACAAATGCTAGGATTTAAGAAAGACTAAATGATAAAATAAGAAATGTAACAAATGACATTGTCCGTTTAATATAGAGAAACAATGTTTCAAAGCATTTGACATTTTCATTACATTTATATAATTTATATTACAGGTATTAAATATTTTCTGGGGTATAATTCACTACTTTTCCATTTTAAAATGAAGCGACTTATATATTGCAGCAACCTATTCATGGATTTTTCCCGCCATTCAGCAACATCATCTGATAATTAAAAAAAATGTAAATTGTAAAACACACAAATGCTAGGATTTAAGAAATGAAATTAGTATTTCATCTTTTGAATTTTTAAACCATTGACATTATCCATTTAACACAGACAAACCATGTTTCAAAGCATTTTACTTTTTATTTAAATTCCATTTAGATATTTTATATCATATTTATTGAATGCTTTCTGGGGTGTAAGTCACTACTTTTTCATTTTAAATTGAAGCGACTTACTGTAAATGGTGCAGCGACCTATACATGGATTTTTCTCGCCATTTGGCAGCAACATCTAATGTTAAAAAACGGGAATTATTAACACATTGAAATGTGAATCACTATGTAAAAGCATTTTGACTTCAATTAAAGCATGTTTACATTAGTTTATTTTGAAAAAAAAAAAACTAGCATGAATTATCCGTAACAACACATTACATTTGTCTGTGATTGTGCTTTCGGGCAGAACGAAAATGAAAACTCTTGTTTCTACTTCATAAAGTAGAGCCGATGGACAGTTAGCATAGCAAGCTAGCAGCAGCACGATTACAGTAAAAAATAAAGAACAAAAACATGTGAATGTGCAGAATGTCCGCAGGCATGCTGAATGAGTCGATTGATAATCTGAACTTTTGTCAGCCAATAGCATAAAAAAAAAGATGCACACCACTGACTATAAATGGCATTGCGACATATACGTTAATTTTCTCAGGATAATAGGCAGCAAATAAAATTGAGCCAGAAACAGCCTTTTAAATTTGCAGGTTTGATAAAGTGTGAATGCATCTTAAAAACAGGCTAATCTTAGAGCTGAAATCTCAAAACTAGCTAAAAAATGGTTGAGTGTAAACCTTTAACGACAAGAATAACAAAACACTCCTTACATTATCAAAACAAAGCTAATCTTTGAGTCAAAAGCAAAAACTTACATTTTAAATATAAACATCCATTCATCCTCATTGCGAGTAAGTTAGCATGTAGCGGAAACGTCGCTAGTCCATAATAGATGACAGACATGTAAACATGCCTAGTTATATATGTTAATGTGTTGTAAATGGAATTCTTATGTGTGAGTTACAACAAAAAAGCTACTTCATCGATTAGCATCATGTAGCATAGTAGGAAGTAGCATGCTAATTGGTTGAATCGATTGATTATTGGCACTTTGGTCAGCCAATAGCATAAAAAAGACACACACTATTGGCTATAAAATGCGACTTATAGCCTGGAGTGACTTATCCTTTTATTTCCTCAGACAATATTGTAAATTAGTGACTAATAGTGAATAATACTTTTCAAAATTCAACTTTCCAACATTTTTCAAAGCATTTGAAATCTGTATTACATTTATATCTTTTATATTATATTTATTGCATATTTTCTGTGGTCTAAGTCACTACTTTTCCATTCAAAAGTGAGAAAGCGACTTATATGGTGAGTCGATTGATAATTGGAATTATTTGGTCAGCCAATAGCATACCTCGAAAAATAAAGAAGAAAAAAATAGACGCACACTATTGGCTACAAAAGGCATTGCGACTTATAGCCTGGAGTGACTTATCCTTCAATTTTCTCTGGAAAATAGTAAATGAGTGACTGGAAATTATGGTAATTTGGTAGCATTTTCTCCATTTACGCCGATTCCTGAAATTGTGTACCTTTATTTTGGAGTAGCAAACATTATTAAACCCACAGAAGTGATCATTTCAATCTAATAATAGGGTTTAATATTACAGTGGCAGGCAAACGTGTTGAATATCTGCATAAAATGTTTGGCAATGTTTTGAATTCTCTATCGAGATCACGTTCTGTGTGCATACAGTGTGAGACAGCAGTCTTTCTTTCCTCATCACACATTCATGACATGTGTTTATCGACTTGACAACTAGGACACGGGGAAGCGTGCAGCTGGAACATTGTGCTGCGGAAAAGCATACAGAAACATTCCAGGATGCGTTAAATCCCCCAAAAAAAAAAAAAAAGAAAAAAAAAAAAGTCGAGTCGACCTTGGTGTCGCCAAAGAAATGAGGTGCTTTCAGCTCATGAAATGAAATTATCCACCTCTAGATTCTGTGATTTTTCTTTTCTTCTTCCCCCTCCTTTGAGCTTTAACTCTTCCTCGCAGGCTTGACACTGTTGCACAATGCCCAAAACCATCTTTGTGTTCTTCAAGGTGATTTGTCAATGTTTGGCCGTGAACAGCTGCCTCATTACAATGACGCAAGCACCAAATCCAAAAAGAATCTTTCATGCTATACAGCCAGCTCTGTGTTGTCATTTTCATACGAGATCAAACAAAAGACATATGTGACGAGCCTCTCTCTGTCTATTCACAGGTTTTTTTTTTTTTTTTAAAAGGAGCAAATACACCGTGATGGATAAAGTCTTTCTCACGCCGATGCTGAAAAACGCTGTTCGACAGTTATTTGCCAAACTGCTTCCGTTAGTCCAGCTTTGATCTTGTTTTTGAGTCATGCAAATGTCCTCCTTGTTGGCTCAATTTGAAAACGCGTGTAAAAAAAAAACGAAAAAAAGAAGTTTAAACAATTCCTTCTGATCATTTCCTCTCCTCTCAATGTTGCACAAGCCAATTAGGCTTGTGCAGAGCTGTGTAACGTTTCCCGACCAAAAAAAAAAAAAAAAAAGCCCTTAGCAGTACAATGGTGCCGAATGCCCAAGGTGTGTTATTATCTTGTATTAGTGCACCACCTGCCTTGCCATAATGATTAGGTAATTGGCTCCACGCGTGTCTAGAAATAATGAAGAAAAGGAAGACATTTCACTCTGATTAAAGTTGGGGGGAATAAAAGTAGATCAAGTGAGCAAAGCAACCGGAGCTGCATGAAAACACGCTCGCAAAGCTTAGAAGTGCCAAAAAAAAAAAAAAAATCAAGCTTCACAGAGGGGAAGGAAATGTGGAACTAAAAAGGTGAGCTGGAGCGATCACAGATTTATTGTAAAAAAAAAAAAAAAAAAAACACTTCAAAAGAAAAGAAAAGGAAGTAATGACTGTAGCTTTAGATTACACGTGGGGAAGAGGTTCAACCGTCGCCTGGTTTGATTACATCTTGCAGAAATACACCCAATTGCAGACCATATTATAGGAAAGGAATTAGTATCTTTAAAGGGATTTTTTTTTTATATACATAAATTCATGCTGCTTGGGATGAAAGGTATCAAATAGGAATTTTAGGAACTAGTAGTGAGGTATTGTACAAAGCCAAATACAAAACACTATTTAGTGTAAAAACTAAGTCAGACTTTACAATGTGAAAATAAAATGATATAACCAGAAACCAAAATGAACCACAGCATAATGCTGCGTTCACACCGAATGCGTGTTCTGCGGCACGGGACGCATCTGCCACACGAAACGTACCGCAGGATCAAAAAATGTCCCCATTCGCTTCATACACACATATAAGCGAAGCCCCGCCCACCAGCGACACATCCAACTTGGTGAGTTTCACTGCCTGCTGAAGTGAAGACCTTTCCTCCTCTAATAAATATAAACCACCTGTGAAAAAAGCCGGTGTGATTAGCGGCTAATGCTATCCTAGCTCAGTGCTACAGATAAAACTTGTATCTGCTACTACCACTGCCTCGCTGATTCTCCTCCATGCCAAATTCTTCCTAGTCCGGTCCCTGTTATAAAGGCCGTGTCAGGTGGTCACACACAGCTTCTGCTCCATGGGTGAAAAGACCGGTGTCCATGTTGACGGCCTGACAACATCGTCAACAAAGACTCTGTTTGGCGTTCGTCATGCGAAACAGTGGCAGGAGTTCAAAATTTTTAACTCTTGCGAATGTGCAGTTGATGTGCGGATCGGACCGCAATGCTGCACAGGAAAAATTCGGCATCTGAGGCGCATCTATTCATTGACTTTGTATGTAATCTGGTTGTACGAATTTTGTGACACATCCGGTGTGAATGCAGCATAAGAAATGTGTAACGGACACAACTGGAGGGAAAGGCATCGTAATTGATGGGCACAAGCACTCCTTAACGTGGTGAGGAAGGACAATCAAGTAGTGAAGCACACCTGCGTGCTAACAGGAGGGAGCTTAATCACTACCAGCACACACCTAGGCTGTGTTCCAAATGGCACTCTCTATACTATACTCTATAAACACAATGAGTATATACTCTCTACTATATACTATAAGTATGATTAGAATTTTGACCGTTCCCACTGAAATATACTTCCAAGTTTCCCGACAAAAAGCTGATGCACACTGAGGCTAAATATCTCCACCTTTGAAAGTTCTGAAAGCATTTTAAGTGAGAAAGTGACCAAGTATGTGGTCATTTGATCCATAAAACTTGCGGAAACATGTCATGCTCACAATTCGGAGATTTTCGGAGATGCGCCATTGTGCTACTGATGAAACTTCTGGTTAATTTCAAAACAAGAGATCTATTTAATAAATCCTTAAAAAAAAAACTAATGGAAGACAAGATGAGATGCTTTTGTTTTGAAAAGGAGATGTTTGATTTTTAGCTTGAGTTCGATCCCAGGACGATTTCACGTTATGCTCGCAATGCATCATGGGGCGGTTGAGTATGACTAGTGTGCCCACTGTGCATGCTTAAAAAATGTTACAATATAGTATACATCTGGGTATTTCTTGGGTACTACATACTCATTTTGACGTCAGACATATGAGTAGTACGTTAGTATGATATTTCGAACACAGCCCTACTGAGGAAATGCTGGAACTACAGTTGGGGAATCATCTAACAGACTAGAATAAAATAATTAACAAAAAAATCCACAAAAATGCTTTATCATCATTTTTTCTGGCCTAATAAAATATCTTCAAAAAACGACTGGAGTCTGAAACAGAAATGCAAGGTACTATCATAATGCTGTTTTGTCACCGCAAACAAATTAATACAACTTTGTTCACTTCACTATTTCCAATATTCTTTGTTGTTATTGTCAAGAATAACACAGCATTGAAACGTGAGCAGACATGCAGCATGCATCTTCATCAGTCATTCCACTCCACAGAGAAGATCAAGAACATGTAAAGTCATCATTCATATGCACTGGAACGTTCAAATGACATCCTGCTGTCATTGCTGAAGGTGTGGATCACTGAGCCCACATCTCAATGCCATTCATGTAAATGACATTCTTCCATTTTGCATCCATAGCTATTCTGCATGACGATCTCCTGCATGACGTCCAGTATCTGGACGTCAAGCTACTCTCATGTCCTTTAATTTTTCTTTTTTTTTTTTTTTTCTATCCCAATGCCATCAGCGGCACAACAATAAATAGAACTACATGTATTTCAATCCAATATATTCTAAATAGAAAACAAGTTAAATTGAGCAAATGCTTGCTACGAAACAAATAGGAATACTACATTGCAGTTATTTTTTATCAGATAAATTCACAGCATAGGCAACATTAATCAATTAATCCAAGATCATTTACCTGAACAAAAAATAAAATAAAATGTTGAAATTGCCACTTGAAAGTACATTTTCATGTAAACACTCCATAAGCACTCCATTTGCATTTTGGGAATACTGGAAACGAACTACAACTAAAATGGTGTCAAGTGAATCACTGTCCTCCTTGTTTGGCAAAAAAACACAAGAAACTACATTAAGACTGAAGTACAATACACTATGTATCAGTTTACTGGACTTCACATCCCATAATGCAATGCACAAAACTTTTCCAAAAATGTGTACAGTGGAGACCAACAACTTTTGAGTGGCAATTCCGACTTTTTTTGTCTTTTCTTTTTAAAGTACAGTATAAACTGTTCGAGTCATTAATCTATGATTTTATCTAAAAAAATGTGGTAGCATCTTTTAACTACAATATAGCAACACAATCTGACAGAAACAGTTAGCGTGACCAAACTATTTGAGTGTATTAATTAATTCACAGACTTATTCAACTAAATCGCACCCTGTGAACAGTAGTGCTCAACTGTCATACCTTTAGTTTATTAAAAAACAATCCAAATGTATTTCTATTAGTTTCCTCTTTAGCATGAGCTAGCAGTGCTAGTGGCTTCCATCACTTTCCTGCTTGGTGGCGCCTTATAATTAGCTTTCCCTCGGCCTCTTTTGCTGATTCCGTGACTTGTATCAAGTGTCGTCGTTCTTCTGGCTAACATTGTGGCTCTGGCTATTGCAAAATTCCTTGCTAGCCGAGGAAGCTAATCAGTAGGCTAGGTGCCAAACAAGCACAAGGTCTTCTGTTAGCAGGTTTGCGAGCATTGTCCATACAGGTAATAATAAGTCATGTGAGATAATGTAATTTAGCTTTAAATAAGTAAAATGACTTTTTAAATGAATTCGGGTGGCATAGTATCAACCAGGGTTGGGGTAAATTATAATTGTAATCACGTCATTGATTATTGATTACAATTATGGTGTGATTAAAATTGTAAAAAATATTTTGCTGTCGTAATCGTAATTAAATGGTAAATGAGTTCAGATAATTGACAGGTCAGGTATAATTTAAGGCAAAAATGGGGAACCATGTTTACAGTTCTATGTACAGTTCTACATATATGTTTCGTATCAAGCTTTCCCACATTTTACCATTTCAACAAATATCAAAACATGTATTTTCATTGATTAGGAACCCAACAAAGTATAATAGATATTTGTTTTTAGTGTATTTTAGGACCACTTAGCATAAGAGATGCTAACAGAAAGCTAACACAAGTGGAAGGTTAACTATTAGGTTATTTATTTCAGGCTTGGTAATTGTGATGAATTGTAGTTGACTTTAGTAATTGAGAACAATTGTAATTCACTTTCTGTGGATAAAAAGTAATTGTAAATTCATTGTAATTGGGAAAAAAATGCTGGTAACTGTGATCACAATTGAATATGGGTGATTGAAGACGTAATTGTAACTGAAAAAAATGAATGCCTTATCAACTGTGTTAAATTTTGAATAAAAGTTATTTTAAAACCTGATTTATCTGACTTTAAATGATCAGGTTTTCATCTTACAATTGAAAAAACAAAACAAAAAAAAAGAACATCTCTGCATCACTCCATTGTACCGTATGTCAGTTGTTTCCCTCTTGGTAACAAAATTGTTTCCACTTAGGAGGCATATACTTAACGCCGCAGGAACAAAGCAAACACCAGAGGGCTATCGAGTTGTTGCGTCGACGAGACACAGCCTTGCACTCCCACACAAATTTTCCTCCAAATAGTAAAGGCCTTCACTCACAGAGGGGAGTAAATATAGAAAGATTACCTGGACAATATTTCAGCAGCAGCACCGACAGCGTGACTGAAGCCTGTAAAGTGCTGCAATTCAGTGAGGTGGGAATAAAACCCAGACTTAATACAGTCGCTGCTGCTTTTGAACATGACTCAATACATATACAGAAATTGGGATTGTAGCCTGAGACATTTTAGTATGCTGTAACGTAAAGTCTTCCAAAGAAGAAACGCCAATTCATCCCTTCATGTTCGAGGACTACACTTTTGATATGAACCAAAATACTGCATGTGGACAAGAGAAGAACCCTTGCTGACAAATGAACATATAATGGCCCGACCTGACTCGGAATCACACTTTTATTCAAAGTATCAAGAATAAGTTTCATACCTGGAGGAAAAACAAGTTTTATACTAGAAAAAGATAATTAATTAAATGGTTTGATTGGTTTTCTAGATCAGGCATTTTCAAACTGTTCAGCCCTCAACCCCCAAAATAAAGGTCCCAGAGACCAGGGACCCTCACTGTACCTGAAGGTATTTGAACACCAACATGAACATTGGAAAACAGTCATGTGGAGACAGGTCCATCTATAAGGGGGATAAAGGGGAGATATTTTTTGGGGCCCATCCATAAAGTCAGCAAAGTGATGGTCCATGGTTCTGTGAATTTGTGATAACCACATATATTTTTTAATCTGAATAATATCATCTGTTATCCAGGACCTTTTATTATTATTTGCTCCATAGTATATAATCATCTTAAAGATGTAAATTCTCATTTCATTTGGAAAAAAAAATAGGTTAAAAGTGACCAATAATGGTGGAAAAGGTGGTGAAATTGGGTTTTAGAACCACAGAAATTGGTTAAAAGTTGCAAGTTAGAGTGGGTAAGAATGACAGAAAACTGGCAAATCATTTTCATGACAAATGGTGAATGTGGTTAAATTGGCAAAAATAAGCATGAAATATAGTGAAAAGAGGTTAAAAGTGAGAATAATGGGTACATATTAGGTGGGAAAAGTGGTGGAAAGGGTTTATAAGTGCCGAAAATGCCCTGAAAGTGAGAACAAATGTGCAGAAAAGACGTTGAAATTTGATGGAAAAGTGGCAGAAATGGGAGTAATGTAGTAAAAATGTATTAAAAGGAACCAAAATATGGCAAGAAAAAGTGATGAAAATAGGATGAAATATAGCAAGTTTGGTGTAGTTGCAGAGAGAGGGTAAAAATATATAAAAATGGGCTCAAATTGTGCAAAAATATTAGTTTCTTAAAGGCATCTGGCAGTCCTGGCCCCAATGTTGAGAACCCCTGCTCTAGATTAAATCTTTCAAGACCCAAAGGAACTGACTTTAAACAACGTATCACAGATGCTATGTTTCCTGCCACAGTCTCCTGTGTTTTGCCTAGAGTTCCTGTTGCGGTTTCACCTAATGGCTACATAACTGGCAGTGGATGTGTCACTCCTCAGTTCCCGTTTGCTACATTTGAACATAGGCCTATGAAACGTCCCGGGATTTCCCAAGCACCCACGGTAAACGGCGCTCAGGGGGTTTGACTGGCATTGACTTCGTTCCTGGCCACCATGTGCTACAGTGCCTGGGTCAGGGTGGTTGTCACTGGGACAAATAGTAGAGTAGGAGATGGCTAATTGTAGAGGTTGCTCCAGCGAGTCCCCTGGCAGAAGAGATAACGTGGGCCCCATCCGTGGGGGCCTTATCAATGAGTAATGACCTTGGCTTGCGTTCGCCAAAACACACGACTGTGCACGAGCTCCCCTGATAGAGAGTGACATCATTCCAAGGTATAACCAAATAGATAAGTGGCGTTGGGCTCGGCGGTGAGGGGATTGGTTCCATTTTTAAGGCGCACTGGGAGCCAAAAGCAGAGTGGTGGTTAAATTGTCCATTAGCAGGGCTGGAAGATGGACTCCTGGGTTTTGGAAAAGCTGGCTTCACCTCAGGAAGTGAGACCAATGGCTTTGGTAAAGTGGGACGGATTGCACAGTCTAAAAGCCTCTCTAAATGTTTCTCTCTATAGCAGTGGTTCTCAAACTTTTCAGTCATGTACCAATGTCATATACAATGTAGCCCTAAGGTGATTTTAACCTATCCTGTTGAGGAATAATAATAATAATAATAATAATAATAATAAAAAAAAAATGCAAATGAGGACGCAGATGCTGGCCTAGTGTCGCACTGCATTAGCTTATCTTTGGCATTAGCTAGGATTAGCATTATTTGGCATTAGCCTAGAACAAACCATAATATAACAGCAGCAT
This sequence comes from Gouania willdenowi, assembly GCF_900634775.1. Taxonomy (NCBI): domain Eukaryota; kingdom Metazoa; phylum Chordata; class Actinopteri; order Blenniiformes; family Gobiesocidae; genus Gouania; species Gouania willdenowi. The sequence continues at coordinate 11,609,214 of NC_041061.1, read as the reverse complement.
TAACCTAGCATTCTCATAAACAATTGCAAAGCAATAGCATTAGCCTAGCAGTGATATTGACAGAATATTAGCTTTAGCTTAGCATTAACCTAGCATTAGCCTTGCAATAGCAATAACCTAGCATTGGCCTAACATTTGCATTCATCTAGCATTAGCTTTAACCAGCATTATCATTTGCCTAGCATTAGCATTAACTGCTCTATTTATATTCTAGTTTCAAATGTCAGCATTTACATTATTTACGTACCCTCTATGACAATTTGCGTACCCCAATTTGGGAACCTAGTCTCTATAGGTAATGGATTTTTTTCTTTGTTTTTTGACTTGTTGGGTCACAAATTAAAGTCTTTTTTTAAGGTAACCATATTTTAAATAGTTGTTTCGTCAAATTATTTGGCTCAGGCTGAATGTTCCCGAATCGTCACAGTTCATTGTTGTTTAATCTGCGAGATTCAAATAGACAGTTTACACTATTAGTGCTCCATTTTCTCTGTGATTAACAGTTCAGCTCTGCAAATGCATGAATAAGCTCGACAAATGAGAAAAGGTTGTCAGAAAGAAACTGAGCTGTTGCCAGATTTTTACATCTGACAGTCAACAATGCCACAGTATTTGCTTTCAGCTGTTAAAAACCTGCGGTTCAGTCTCTCACCACGACAAAAACATGGTTGGATCATGTTTTCATACACGAGCTAATTGTGGTGATCAACAAGCAACATATATAATGCGTAGAGCAACAAGACTTGTTGGCTAGAGCTCATAAAATACAAATAACAGCATTAATTACATAAAGACAAATTCAGACAAAATTGTGCACTGTATCCCACTGATTTAAGCTGGCTAAACTATTGTATTATATTATTTGGCTAAAATATATATTTGAATTTCGTGTTTGTAGTGTTTGTGTAAAGCTAACCATTAAAGCTATTTCTTACTTCCTGTGCACATTACTGTGAATAAACTGAACAACCGGACATAGCGCCACATTAGCCGTACCTTGACCAATTTCCTAACATGTCTTGATGATGGGGTTGAACCGTTACCCACACCACCCAAAGGAAGAACATCAGAAACCATCAAAACCTAGTATTTTGTCACAACGCTGAAGTTCTAGCAAATAAACGTGAGCTAAAATAGTGTTATTTAACTGATTCAAGCTAGCAAAACTACCAGTACTAGATCCCTTGCTAAAGTCTGACAAGATGTCATAACAGGAAGTTGACAAAATTTTCTTCTGTATTATTTGGCTAAAATGTAAAGCTAACCATTAAGGCTAATTCATGCTTCCTCGTTCTCCTGTGCACATTACTTTAAATAGGCTTTATTGTTGATTTACAACAAACCATAAAACCAGACACAGCACCACATTTGCCGTACTCTGACCCATTTCCAAACATATATTTTGACGATTGCGTGGAACCAGTAACCACCCCACCCAAAGGAAGAACATGAAAAGCCATCAAACCTAGCATCCTGTCGCAACGCTGAAGTTCCAACAAATAAACGTTAGCTAAAATAGTGTTATTGCACTTATCATTCACTTCTAACCATTTGCGTTTGCTACTTCCTGATTATTGTGTTAATTTCCCGTGTGAGAAACTGGTGAACACATACCAAACATATTAGGAAATAATGTATCTCAGTATTGTTATAAAATCCAACTAATTCCAGCTAGCTAAACTACCGGTACTAGCTTCCTTGTTAAAGTCTGTCTGAATGTCAGAACAGGAAGTTGACAAAATGTTCTATATTATTAGGCTAAAATTTTAAGCTAACAATTAAAACTAATTCCCTTAACATGCTTTTTCCTTCTCCTGTGCACAAAAAAAAAACCAAAACAAAAAAACAGCCAACTTAGCATTTTGTTGCAACGCTAATATTTGTTTTAGCTAAAAAAAAAAAAAAAAAAAAAAAAGTTAGCTAAAATAGTGTTAGCAATTTACATTGACATTCAATCATTCCCGGGGTCACTTATTCCTGATTACTGCGGCAATTTCCTGTGTGTGAAACTGGTGAACGCATACCAAAGGCTATATAAAGAAATACTTACTGTGCAATAAATTCGCTTTCTGGTGCAAAAGTGGAAGTGGAAATTCAAAATAAGCACCGAGAACAGATAAATTACATTAAAAAAAATAAATAAATAAATAATAATAATAATTCTCAACCTTAATAAAGCACATTTAAAATAACCGGAGTTGACCAAAGTGCTGTACAGATTAAGAATAATACAAAGTACAGAAACACAGAGATTCTGATTAAAAGCCAGGGAAAAGAGGTGTGTTTTCTAAAGCCGATTCAAATACCTTGATTGAGCTAAAAAGCATAGCCGTGAAATGAATAACAATAAATAAAGCCACTTGCCTAAAGCTACAAAGCTAATAATTCCTGAACAGGAACCTTATCTCTATATTTTACAACAACTAATGTAGTTATAGTATAATAACAGTAACCTAAACCTTGATATCACCTTTAGAATAAAAAAAAAAAAAACAACTACACGTTATTTAGTGGTGTAAAAGTGTGTGAATCTTGCATGCATTGCAGTTTCAAACACCTTTTTAAAGCTTCAGCTGTCCTATAAATATGTATATTATTCATTTCTATATTTGTATTGTTTTGCACTATAAATGTAAAAAGGATTGCACATTGCTGAAACATTATGGTGTTGAAATTCCTGAATAATTCTAAGTAAATGCATAATGCACAGACATATGTGCTGTTGATTCACTGCAGGTGTAAAAATTAAAGTCCTCCCAGATGTAAGTGATGGTCGAAGCCCAACGCGGCTCTAATCAGTGATGAATTGCTTATCCTGTTACACCACGGATAGGTTATTACAGTCAGAGTGAATGGGTGGGTGGGTGGGTGGGTGGGCGGGCGGGGAGGGGGAAAGGGAGCTGCATGCTTACACCTCCACTACGGTTCCATGTGGGTATTTTTATTTCTTTTTCCTTCCTAACCTAGTTTGAAACGAAGCGTGTTTCACCTTGGAGGCGAGCAGAGAAGCTTTATTCAAATTGGGATAAAGAAGGCTGACAGTCACTTCTCCCCTACAGACACGTCCTGCTTCAAAAAACCTAAACATCTCTCCCTCCTCGCACCCCGTGGAATAAATAAAAAAATAATTCAGCTACAATGAGGAGGGGTAAAAAAAAAAGAAGAAATAGTAGCGCAGCTGCCTCCTCCTGAGGATAACAAGAATAATGCCTTCATTTGCTGCGGGGCCTCCTCTCTACGCGGGGTATAGACGCCGCTTTTATGGCTGTAGTATTTCTGATTGGCATCCTAGGACAGCCATTTGAATTATTTAATAAAGCTCCCTGTGCCTTAGTGGTGAGGGGGAAGAGAAATATATGTTTGTGTTTGCCTGTTTGTGGACGCGTCCACGCGTTGTTGTTTTATTTCTATAGCTGTTTATTGTCGTTCTCCGAGGCTTCAAAAAGGAAAGTGAAGCTGTTGTTGATAATGTCTATAATGTCAATGTTTGTTTTCTAAAGATGTGTTAAAAAATACAAACACACAGCGTTCACTGTTTAACTGTGGCATTCGATCTTAATCAACTGCTGGAATTATTTCACCTTTGGCACAAATTGCATCAGCCAACCTTTCACCAACCTGCACCAGTAGAGATTTTCATTTATTTGCATATTTTGTTTTTTAGATAAAATACAGAATAATACATTATGTGTGTGCACTGAGTGTAAATTGCATCCTGTAGAAGTCGATTTTAATTTAGTCATTAGGACCATTGAGGTTATAGTCTTGTTTTAGTCAACTAAATGACATTAAAGGGATCCTCCACTGTTTTTTTTTTTTTTTTTTTTTTTTTTTTTTGACAAATGTGGCCTAAACCATTGAAATGTCCTTTTGAGAAGATTTATGCCCAACAAAATGAATTATTTGGCATCATATTCATTTTTATTCACTTTTAAAACTGGTGCGACTATACCCTGTGCGCCGCCATGTTGAAATAACGCCATTGGTGACGTAAATCGCTCCTTTCAGTCCATTGAGTTCTATAGGAGGTGAAGCATTCAAGGTTAATTTAGCAGCTTTTTCAGTCAAAATAACAACTTTGGGTTGCTCTAAAATCAGTAAAAGTTCAAAAAGTCGATTTTCCCAAAATTTGATAAACAAAAAAATCTGTGACCGCAGGGGGCGACAGTTCCAACTCCGCTGTTTCATAGACGCCATGAAGAAGAGCAAATGTCAAAGCACAGTATGTACTATATGATTAAATGTATGTATAAGGGAAAATGTGTGTATGAGTATATATTAGTGCTGTCAAGAGATTAAAAAAAATGTGCGATTAATTATGCTTTGTAATTAATTAATCTACTTAATCTGTTTTTCACATCTCACATCTCAACATGTTGCAGTTAGCGCTCTCTGAGTGTCCGCGCTTTTTAAAAGCCAAAATGAATGCAATAGAAGCTGAGAAGCTTGGCAGTCTCCCTTCTTGTATTGTAGTCTGTGCATCAGTGTTATGGGTATACCGGGAACCCTTGAAATGAGAAAGGTTCCGCACTTTTTGGAGTGGTAAAAAAAACAAAAAAACAAAAAAAACAAAAAAAAAAACAATTAACGTAATTTTTATCCTGTAGTTAATCGCAAATAACGCGCTAAAGTGACAACCCTAATATACAAACAGTTTTATACATTATATGTACTTTTATATGGATATTATTTATGTATATATAATATTAGCAATGATATAAAATGAAAAAGGGGTAGGTACAAACCAAGTGTATACAGTACTTCACCCTACTCCTTTTTTTTGAACTTGAATATAATTTGTTGATATTAGTTTTGATTTTCTTGTCTTTTTTTTAATCTATTTATTTTTAATAATTTTTATATACAAATAGTTGATTTTTCTTTTTTTTCATTCATTTATTTGAGTTATTTGTCATATTGTAGGGATAGACATGACTAACACCAGGCATGCATCATGTGAATGAAAATATGGAACATTTTGCCAACAATCAATAATCATTTAACAAGTAAAATCGTTTTTTGAAAAGTTTGAAGAAATATTTTCTGTTACAGAACAACCAGTTTTGTGGACTTAGCATTATTCACCATCCGGAGCCACATTAAATGATTTATAGATGTTCTTATGAGATATAATGTAAATGTTTGTTATTTATAGGTTTTAGTGCTTTGATATTGTTTTGATTTTGTTGTTAAAATTGAGCATTACAATGTAATGTTGACCCCTGGAAGAGTAGTTATTAGCTTGTGGTAGTGACTAATGGGGATCCTAATGAATAAATAAATACAATAAATGTATCAACCTAAATAAACACAGACCGATTACTTTGATGTGATCAATGCAAGACCAAACGTTCACGTCAGTTCTGATTGGATTTTGTACCTTGTGACACAATTATAGATTCGTTTTTCATTAGTCGATAAAGACATTTTGAAATCTTTGGCTGATCTGTTGCTCAGTACACCAGTAGTTTCTTTCTTTTTCACGACATTCCAAATTGTTGTATAGGCTATGTCCAATGTTTGTCCAACAGCTCTGATCGATTTTCCATTACCACATCTAGATATACTGTATATACCATGAAATAAAAGCTGGAATTCTGAACTTTTGGTTCATATTCATGTTTTGATCTGAAACCCAAATGTCTTCAAAAGTATTGGAACGGCAAAGGTCAACTCCTTTGTTTTTGTTGTACACTGGAGGGGACTGTAGGTTTTGTCAACATGATAATTATCAGTTTTTCAAATAAATTGCTCAAAGTATAGTTATTGTCACTAAAAAAAAAAAAATGCAGTCGACGACAACTACGCTGAAAATGTACTTGTTAAATTCTGATACAATGTAATTGCTCGCCTCAGCCAATAAGATAAAGCAATAGCAACTTCTAGCCACTGTTGGGACAACCAATGTCCATTTGCCTGAATGCTCTACCTTTAAAACACCTGCTATAACACTTTATTTCACAAATAAAAGCCTTTGGATGGATTTGAACCCAAACGGTGGGTTGACATTGCTCACCTTAACAACACCAAGCACCTCAAACAGAACGTAAACACCATAACACACAGAGAGGGAATACACAACTTTTTAGGGCATATCCGATGCGTCAGGGAGTGTGGACTAAATGGGACTTAAATATAAAAGCACTTTGGTGTCAGGGGGGGATGTTTGGATATGACCGTAAACAGCTGGACACAATCCATTTGACCAGACGCATTCTCAACTCTGCCACCATCGCCTCTTACCTTCCCATCTTCACATCCTGTCTTTATCAGGACGGATCGCCTCAAGCCTGTCTGACCTTGGCCAGCCGATAAAACAGAAGACAGATAAGGAAGACGAGGCTGGGGGAGAAAAAGAGAGAGAGCGAGAGAGAGAGAGGGATGAGAAAGAGAGCGAGGTAGGCAAAAGCAGAAAAGTTGCTGGCTGTGATGCTTTTTTTCCCCTAAACCCAAGCTATTTGAGAACCCCAATTTACATTTCCGGGGAAATCCTCTGGGAAGCTTTATGATAGATGAATAAGACTTCTTCTCACCAAGGGGAGGAGATGAAGTCTGGGATGACCCGCTTTTGCAAATTCAGCCCGAGGGAGAGGGAAAGAGGAAGCCCAGAAAGTTAAGCTTTTGCAGAGTGGATAATTCTGTTCTGCCTCTCCAGTGACATTAGAGTGCTAAATTTATCATTGTGTCATATTTAGGATTATGAGCTGGGCTCAATAGACCTGATGTGCTTTGTCAGTGGGAGTGGCCAGACTAAACACAGTGAACTGGTCCATTGAAGATCGACTAAACATACGTGAGTATCGCCCACGTTAAAATGGGATATTAGCTTCATTACTATTAGGAAATTGGCAGTGGCTATCCGTACGGTTGCCTTATCAATATGCCGACATTGTATCCGTTCGCAGCGACCCTCATTGGCCTGTTTAGGTCACGTGATAGGTCAGTCATTGGCCAGTTTAGGTCGCGTGACTAAGACTAAATCTAACCCTAAAAATTGTTGCAATATTAGGTTGTAACCTAACCCACAAGCAATTTAAAAAAAAAAAAAAAAAAAAAACATGCAAGTAAATTTTGGAGTTTGTTGGATGTTGTATTTTATTGGCAGTGGCTGACTGTATGGTTGCCGTATCAATATACCGACATTCTATCCGTATGCAGAGCCCCTCATTGGGTCACCAGAAGTCTTCAAGAAACTAAGAATAATTCTTTTTTAACAATTTGAGCCCATTTTTGCTTATTTTTTTAATGATTTTTCTGCAACTACACCAAACTTGCTATATTTTAACCTATTTTCAAAACATTTTCTTGTCATATTTTTTAATGCATTTTTATATTGACCCATTATTGTCACTTTTAAGCCCTTTTCATGACATTGTATGTTTATTTTTTGCCAAATAAACCACACTCTCGAATTGTAATGCCCCTTATTTGCCAGTTTAAAGTAATTTCCCCTACATTTTTAAATTCCATTAGCTACAGCAACTTTTCACCCTATAAGTGATGAAAAAAGAAAGGTTAAAATATGGCAAGTTTGGTGTAGTTGCAGATAAAGGGTAAAAATGAGCAAAAATGGGCTGAGATTGTTAAAAAATTACTTAGTTTCTTAAAGGCATCTGGCGATCCCCTCCCAGTGTTCCGTGACCTCAAGGTTGAGAACTGGTTTCAAAGATGCTGTGCATACATTTCTCAGGGGATCTCATGTGAGATTACAGAAAAATGTTCACTAAATACTCACACCTGGTAATGAGCTACAGAAAAGTCTTTAAAATGACAAAAATGAAGGCATGGTATGTGTGCAGAGAGAAAATATAGTGTAGATAGTTGTGCAGGTGCAGATAGAGAACATTCTCTGTCTTTGTTGCACTGTGTCAGGCAGGATGGGTTATTCTTTGGTATATAGGACGACACAGAAAACCATCTGTGCTGCACTTTTTAAACATAAAGTTCACAAATACGAACTTGAAAGCGAGATCATTAATTCCTAAAATAATATGGCAGAGTTTTTAGGGTCACACTTTCAGGTTGAGAAAGTTTAGTTTTTGAGCTCAGCCGTGACCTCCATCCACCCCCTGTCCTCCCGAACAGTGCATATACAGAGGCTCGTTTTCACATTATTTGTTTGTACTTAAAAAAAAAAAGTTTTTAAACAACCAACATCTCCTCCTAAGATGTAGCCAGTGTGTGTGTCAGCATTAGACTTTTAAAAACATCACATGGAAATATGTTTAGATAAAAATAACTTTCTTTTTCAAAGTGTAGTTTTCATAATAAAGGCACAAACTTCTCTCTGAACCTATACGTTTCTGCCTCTGATCTGATTTAAAGCTCATCATCTTGGTCACAAATCAAACATAATGGAGTGCAAGTGTCAGCCCTGCAGTCAGCTCTATGCATCATACATTAAGTTTTAATACAAAAATAATTAACAGACTAATCAAAACTTTTCTCAGTGAATGGAGAGATTCCTGTTTGTTGAGTGGATTTAAAGGAATTTCATGTTTCTGGCGTTTCTTCAACCCTGTACCTTGATTTCCTCTAAATGCCACAACTTTATGAACCACATTAAATGTTGTTTCTTATGGGAACAGATTTGTCAAAAAAATATTTACAAATATATCCACAAAAATTCACGTGTTTTTCCGATTATTTACATGTTTTTTAGATTTTCAAAGGTGTTTTTTTGATTTCCACATGCTTTTTAGATAGTCACATTTTTTTTTTTAAACATTTTCACGTGTGTTTTAAATTTTCATGTGAGTTTTTTGAGATTTTCTCGTGTTGTTCAAGATACTTGCGTGTTTTTTAGATTTTAATGTTTTTTTTTTTTTTTTTTTTTTTTTTTGATTTTTGCATGTGTTTTAGTGTGTTTTAGATTTTTAAGTGTTTTTTTGATTTTAACAGGTTTTTTTTTTTTTTGAAGATTTTCACGTGTTGTTCAGATTTTCACATAATTTTTAGAATTTCACATGTTTTATTTAGATTTTTACATGTTTTTTTTTAGATTTTCACATGTTTTTTTTTCAGATTTTCACATGCTTTTCTACTAGATTTTTAAACACGTTTTTTTTTTTTTTTTCACGTTTTTTTTTTTTAGATTTTCATGTGTATTTTAGATTTTTGCATGTTTTTCAGATTTTCACGTGTTTTTTTATTTTAAACATTTTTGGGGATTTTCATGTATTTTTTAATTTTTACGTGTGTGTCTTAGATTTTATAATTTGTTTTTTTAGAAACATCATTGACACACTAATTGCGCATGTGGAATATCTGAAAAATTGTGGACATATTTGTCTATATTTTTGAGGCAAATCTCTCCCCATAGTTTCTTGGTACACACACTTTGCAAATGCAAATAAGACGTGTTCTCGACACCAGAGTGTCAGCGTCTGCCACTATTCTTCATAAATAATATCTCAGTACAATGCCCCGCACAGACCTGCCACCGCTGTTTGACATTTTGTGGAAAGGATGCAGTTCTCTAGTTCTCTGTGCCTCACCGACTTGTGTTTGACAGAATGTAAACCGGCCGACCGAATCGGGCCACATTGGCTACATCTGAAAGGTCAGAATCCCTCTCAGCTCCGACGCCCAATCAGAGCTGAGCTACAGCTTTCATGTCATGTGAGGGGGGGGGAAATGGAGGTGTGGAATTGTTCGGCTACAGGCTCACACTTCCCACAGCTGTGCAATTACACAGACATCGCTTTGGAGGCTTTGTATAAAGGAAACTTGTACCTGTCACAGTGTTGTACAGTAGCAATACTCTCAGAATCCCTTTATTCCTGTCACTACATTACAGTTTGAAGCCTTAGATCAAGGGTTTTCAACCTTGGGGTCAGGACACCATTTGGAATTTGCGAGACTCTGGGAACGGGTCGCCAGATGCCTTCAAGAAACAAAATACTTTATGAACAATTTGAGCCTGTTTTTGCTAATATCTTACCCTTTTTCTGCAACGACACCAAACCTGCCATATTTAAACCTATTTTCATCTTTTTTTCTTGCCATTTTTTTGCTCCCTTTAATGCATTTTTCCAACATTACTTTACTTTTCTGCCACTTCATCAAATTTCAATGCCTTTTCTGCACATTGTTTCCACTTTCAAAACATTTCCGGCACTTATAAACCCTTTCCAACACTTTTCACACCTAATGTTGCATATCTTGACCCATTATTGTGACTTTTCACCTCTTTTCACCATATTTGATGCTATTTTTTTTTTTTTTTTTGCCAATTTAACCACATTCACGATTTGTCACGGCCATTATTTGCCAGTTTAAACTAATTGTTCCAATATTGACACTTTTTCTTAATTAATTTCTATGGTTTTTAAAATTCCATTTCACCACATTTTCCACCATCTTTGGTCACTTTTAACCCAGTTTTATTTCTGATTAAAACAATGATGTAAATCTTTCAGATTACTATATACTATGGCCTAAATAATAATAGACTTTCTGGATAACAGTGGATATTATTCAGATAAATAAATAAATGTGGTTATCACAGATTCATAGAACAATGGACCCTATAACTGATTTTACTGGAATTAGCTTGAATTAGCATGTTAGCACATTTTTTATGTGCTAATTAGCAAACAATATCACACAAGCACACAAACATGATGAAAAAACTTTAAAATGTTAACATAAGGTTTAAAAATCATATTCTTTTCCTTTTAGATTTTTGTTAGCTAGGCTCCTAGCTAGCTTAGATAGAATGTAAAGCTAATACTTCCAAACTCTCTTTTTAACTCACAAGTAAATACAGTTATAAATAATTCCCAGGTATTGTTGCTTCTCATCATTTTTCATATATTATCTATGTTAAATTGTCTACGTCTTGCATCAAAAACCCAAAACATGAACTTTAAAATCAATTAAAATGACATCAAAAGCTATAACACAAACATCTCCTTGCATCTCTTATCTTCATTTGCTCGCAACAATGTAATTTTCTCAGCCACTCCGCCACTTTTTGTAATGAAACAAGTTAGAAATTGATAACGATTTTCTACAAAGATGTAATCACACAACACTTGTCTATCTTGACCTTTGTCTTGGCAAGCGTTTGTCTTAACTAATGCCCTGGTGAGAACTAAATATAGACATTGAATGAAGCTGTTTCTGAGTTTGATGTTGGCAAAAAAAATCAATTCTGCTCTTTTTTCTACTGAGGTATGGAAATCTTCCATATCTCATGATTCTAGCATATTGTAAACAATGCTGTGAACCTGTTTGACTGTATGCGACTGTCAAAGATCCGTCCTCTAGGCCAGCGGTTCTCAACCTTGGGGTCGCGAGACACTGGGGAGTCGCCAGATGTAATCAAGAAACTAAGAATATTTATTTTAACAAATTGAGCACATTTTTGCTTAGTTTTAGCAATTTTTCAGCCACTACACCTTACTTGCCATATTTTAACCCATTTTCATCACTGTTTCTTGCCGTATTTCTGCTCCGTTTAATGCATTTTTGCTACATTTTTGGTACTTATAAACCCTTTCTATCATTTTTCCCCATGCACCTAATGTTGCATATGTTGACCCACTATTGTCACTTAACCTCTTTTCACCTTATTTCATGCTTATTTTTGGCCACTTTAACCACATTTACAATTTTTCATGCCCATTGTTTGCCAGTTGAAACTGCTTTTTTCTGTGACTTTTAAGACAATATTTACACTTTAAACCTTTTTTTTTATTTATTTATTTTTTTTTACCACTTTTTCAGTCTGTTTTTGGCCACTCTCATTTGAAACTTTTAACCAATTTAACCCCATTGGAACACCTTTTTCACCATTTTCAGTCACTTTTAATTAATTGTATTCATGACCAACATTCATAACCCTGAATGATTTACATCTTTAAAATGACTATAAACGATGGAGCAAATAATACACTTCTTGGATAACAGTGGATATTATTCAAATAAATAAATAAATAAATGTGGTTATCACAAATTCATAGAACAATTGACCATCACTTTGCTGATTTTATGGATAGACCCAAAAAATCTCTTCTTTATTCCCCCTTATAGATGGTTCTGTCTCCACATGACTGTTCTTCGATGTTCATGTCTGTGTTCAACCACCTTCAGGTACAGTGGGGGTCCCCGGTCTCTGGAACCTTTATTTTGGGGGTCATGGGCCTAAAAGGTTGAGAAACACTGCTCTAGGCTGATGTCCACAACGGTCCCTGTAAACCCTGTATATTCTACAATAGATTGTAGAATTGGGGATTGTCTGTCTAGCTGAGGTTCTCCTCCTTCTAATTGGGTAAAATAATCAACATTCTATTCAGTATTAAAGTGGTATATGCGCCGCTGTCTTTGTTACAAAGCCCTGGCTTCATTCTCCACAAGAAACCTCTCAGAATGACATCATTAATAACCCAACATGGTGGTTTTGGTGTCTTCTTCCTAGATCATGTCCAGCAGGAGGTGCATGGCACCGACTGTGCCCGCGGTAATGACGAACAGTTGTAACACAAAGGCAAGGCCGAGGTGGAATGAGCCTCGACCCAGTCTGATGAGAGACAAGGTGATAATTGCCTTTCTACGGCGAGGTGAAAGGACGGGGCCAGACAAGGGCACAGACGGGGCCAACTCTGGTAAATCTCTCTGTCCGAGGTAAAGGTGAGCGCTGCAAACACAGACAGTGTTTGGCTTCTCTGTTTGGTAAGGGAGGGGTGTGATTGATGTGAGGGGTGAGGGCTTTGCCCATTTGTGTGTGTGTGTGTGTGTGTGTGTGTTTCCGCGCTATCACATTGGTATGGACGGACGTCTTTGTCTGTTTGCATTCATACAGTATTTGACTTTGCCAGTGTTATCTTGTCTGCAGAATAAACTAAATGTGTTTTTCTTGTAAACACCATTTCAGCTGTTCTTATTACTGATGCACATCAGTTGACTCGGCTGTTTGAGGAGCAGTGGACTGCCTGCAAGCCTGGAACACCGAGTGACATACGGATTGTTTTTTGTGAAGCGGTGAAAGTTTAGGCAAAGTGTTCAGTTTTCTTCATTGTTGGTCGAGTGACTTGGAAATAGTAATTAGTTAGTGATTAGTGATTACTCCTCCAAGGAAATACTAAGTTACTTTACTGATTACTTATTTTCAAAAGTACTGTAACTGGGTACTTGAATTACTTTACTTTATATAATGAAGTTACTTTTCAAAAATGTGATGCACAACATATTACACTGTAGAACTTTCAGCCTTATTCGATTCTTTTGGCATGTTCCACATTAAAAACTGAATCAAATGAAATATTGTTTTATTGCATTTTTTAACACTATGCACATTGCATCAAGCAAAAGTTTAATTAAATGCAACCATTTCTGACTTTAAACTTAAAACAGCTTTTCTATTAACTTATATTTCTAAATTTCTCTGTGGCAGCTTGGCGCCGTTTCTGGACGATATGTTTTCTACGATGCGTCAGAATGACTCGGAGTTTACGGTGGAAATTGGCAACACGTCATCGATAATATAGCCAACGACCAGCTTGGACAGTTCAGCAGCAGTGTTTAGCAGGAAATGGATCCTCGGAGTTTGGCTCACTGATCGTAGACGTTGAACTGTGGCTTTCTCTATGACTTTTACATTCCTGTCCCGGCTTGCTAGGTGCTTACTCAGATTTGAGGTGGAATTCTTTAAAACCGAGACCCCCAACAAACAGTCGCGAGACAGTCTGCTTGCGGGAAAAAAACTGTAATCTAATTATTGTTTCTTCAATTATTATCCCTTACTTTACTCATTAATTTGGAAAAGTAATGCGATTACAGTAACGCAATACTTTGAACACATTACTGCCCATCACTGGTTTTCTTTGTACTTTACATAGATCTACACTTTTCAATAAGTGATTGATATATCTCGGAACCACATTTTAATTACAAAACATGGCAAAAACAGTTTAATGAAAATTCATTTTTTGTTCAATATTTTTGTTTGACTCCCACACAATGGCATATTTGTTATCTTCTCGCATTGAAGAAACCAAAGGCCACAGAATAAAACTTTTCCGTAATGACGACCCGACAAAAATTGGACACGTGGTCCTTGCTTAAGTGGCTTTTGGCTAGCAATGTGTTCAGGGATTGTTCTCAGTCACCATAGCTGTCGCTTTAATACAGGTTCCACACTGGGAAAAAGCTCCAGGAGAATTGCATCTAAACTCAAGAGCACTTGAAACTTGAAGTGCTGCCCTTCATGTTATTCATTGTTCTTGCTCTTAAGCTGTGTTCTCTGATCACAGCTAGTTAATCGCTAAGCTTTTACTCATTGATTATATTCGCCCATTAAAACATTAGCATCACCTCTATAGGAAGCACTTGTTCGGTAAAGGGACTTCACTTGTTCACGTACCAGGAGTGGTCGAGAAGTGATGGTCGAACTACTTACATTTTTTTGATAAATACTTATGACACTAGGGGTCAAACCTCCGCTCAGAAAGGAATAATCATGTTTACACTATTAGTATACATTGATTGCGTGCACTGCACACAAAAATTTACTTTCCACTGTATTCAAAAGATCTTCAAAGTGAGAGAAATCCCATAGACTGTCAACAAAAGGCCATACAGTCACTGTATGTTTAAAGAAACCAGTGGAAAGTGAACATAAAGAACTGCGATTCTGGTTTTTTCTGGTTTATTTGTAGAATAATTTCTCAACTGAAATGAGACATTTATTGTCAAAATGAATGATAAAAGCTCTTAGCGTAGCTCTGAAGTAATTACCACAGACATGTCGGAAGTAACTTGCGATGACGACTCACTATATACCCTAACCGTTAAAGTCGGCTAGGCAGAAGTGAATGATTTAAGCTTAAAACTAAGGCTAAGCTAAGATATTAGTTGTTCACCCACCTTCAACTCCATAACCTTGATGACTTTTGCCACAACAGAGATAGTTTCGTAAATATTTAGACAATTATTGTCAATGCTAAAATGAATGATAAAAAGTTCTTTGCGTAGCTTTCAAGTAATGACCACAAACATGTCGGAAGTCACTTGCGATGACGACTCGTAACCCCTAAATTTGGCTAGGCAAAATTGGATGACTTAAGCTTGAAACTCAATCTAAGCTAAGCTATTAGCTGTTCACCCACCTTCAACTACATAACCTTGATAATTTTTGCCACAACACAGATAGTTACGCAAATGTTTACCTTTTAACTCGCCATTCTAACGTAACCGCACTGTTTTTTAGTAATTTTGCAGTTACTGTTTTCAGATTGTGTCTACACCTTCTTACGTTATTTCCTATGATTTATTCAATTTCTACCTTAGTGCAAATGACCTTTGATTATTCAAGTTTTGTTGATATCATGATAATACCATTACCATATTTTTTTCCACGATAATCTTAAAGTAAAATTCTGATATCATGACCTAATTATGAATACACGTGTTAGAGGCAATGGCAGTACGTACTTCCTGGTAGTTGTTTCAGCTCGCGAGAAAAACTGCTATCCATGCATCTATTCCATCTACTATTACAGTCTTTCCCAAACGTTATTGCCCCATGTACCCCTTCACCTTTATTTCTTATCACAAGTACCCCTTATCTCATGGTATACATCGTCTAAACTCTTTCCTGTGTATCGTTCAACATTAACATTGAATTGAGGCCTTTTTATACATTTATGTCTGATGTTTTGCTCGTTTTATAATTTAAACTTCACCTTTTGGTGTGTTTTAAACAGTTGTAACATGAATTATTATTGATGGATGAGAAAAAAGTATGTGTGCATGTTTAAAAAAATAAAAATAAATCTATACTATTAAAAAATGAATAATGAATAATGTTTCTGTGTACCTCCTGAGAGGCGTTCAAGTACCCCTACGGGTTTGGGAAGCATTTTCTTATTATAAACTACTTCAGAACTGTTCTAGAATAGGTATTAAAACACAATACATTGTAATAGGGGATATAAAGACAGATTTTTGGGGAACTCTGTGCACACATGCAATATCTAGGCAGACTGATTGAGGGCTAAGGTTAAAAATACTACACAACTACTGACAACTGCCTTGCCAAGAACACTTTTAATGTGTGTGAACCCAGCGGGTACATTTGTTTATGTCACATCCCAATCTGTCAAAGGTTTCATCTTCCATGTCAGTCATTTCACAAAAAACCTTGTCACATACTGTACGTTGCTGTTGGTGAATGGTCAGACCAAAATGTTTGGACATTTATTTAAGAGCAATTACCTGCGTTTGGAAAAAAAGGAACAAAGTAAGAAGTTATGAGCTAAGCTTTGTTTCTTTTAATGTTCTTCGTGTCCCGGTAGGACTAGCATCACGGGCCGCTGAAATATTTGTTGCAGCTGCACATTTTTTTTGCCTGTAATTTAAATAAGAAAAGAGACATTGAGACGAACTCTGGGACCCATTAAGTTCTCAAATCTTTCATCACTGTGGTTATTCTGTTTCAGCAGTATCTACACGAGTCATTTGGGATCTTGTCTGAGATTTTATTGGTTGGCCTAAATACTAATCAAATCATAATAGCACAGTAGAGCCCTTTTCATGGGTCTCTCTTTTTAACCTCCCCCCCCATGTAGGAAATATAATGTGACACCAGTTATGATCAAACCACAGATCTCTTAACGGGACACGTGTTTGCACAAAGGGCATGAATGTGCTTGTTTGTATGTATTAATAAACGCTGGCGTGTGTTGGGGAATGAGATGACTTGCTTTGCATGTTGGCTCTGTGAGTCAAAAATTGATCTGCTGCATGCATTACCAGATTGCGTATTGATGAGGGGGGGATTGGGGAGATTTATAAGACTCTGATTGATGGTAGCAATCTAGGAGTATAAATAAATGAATATGGGCCTGCCCCGCTTGGTGATGGCAGTAAAGCCTTGATTTGCAAGCTCATCTGCAATTGCAAATGTCACATTTAGTGCGCCCTCATCACCAAGCACCCACCTGCCCACCCACCCCAACAACTGATATTGTATACAGTCGAGTTAGATGTCAGGCACTGAAAGGACAACAAGTCTCTTGGTGATCCTCATTTATGGCGAGACATTTTCAGACACAAAAACAAGTTGATATTGGAAGGAAAGTAAAACGACAAGTCTAAAAATAACAAGTCCTCTCCTATTTCAAAGTTATAACCTTACTTAAAGGCATAGTCGCCAGTCCTGTTCAGAAAGACGATTTGTTATACAGTACAAGATGAAATGGTCCTTTCATCCTCATAGTCAATATGTTCAGGATCGGCTGGTCTTCCGGTGCACTAGGCAAGTGTGGACTTTGACCCAATACGAATGTTTCATACGTAAATCCAGTGCCGCCCCAACGTTACTTTTGACAATAACTAGTACTATAACACTATAGTACTGCAACATTTTTTTAAAACATAAACTCAGTTACTGTTACATTATGGTGCATTTGTCCGTTACTTAGCTAGCTGCAGTATACTTCCTGTTTACAGTGGCGCTACATATTTTTGCGGGGTTTGCTGTGCCAACCTCCATTAAACAGAAGATGCATTGTCGGCGTGTGTTTACTTTAACGTGCGCTAATCATGGCGAGTTAATGCGAAAGCAGGACGAGCTTCTCAGAGTGGAAATGCACGCATTATTTTACCAATCTGCCTCCAAAAGATACATGCATCGGTGAAGCTCTACGCTAACGCTGCGTTGGTGGACGCACTGGACTTGAGGGAAGCATCTGCACCAAAACAGTAGCTAGATTTTATCCAGACTGTTAGCCACGGACAGATCAGCAAAGCTATTGCACGGTATGTTGCTAAATAAATGCAGCTTGTTGCTACTGTGGAGTCACTGCTTTCAGCAGCTTGTTAGCCTGATACATGTCCTAAGCATTGTATGGTGTAGAAAAATGCTGTGATTTGTTTCTACAGGATATTTATTTTTATAAGCATATGCAACAGCAGAATCTGTACTTGGAATACGCACAGCTTACTTTACATATGTTAGGGTACAACTCGTGCTAAGGTTGAAAAATTGCTCAGTTTTAATTTTGGAGCAGCTGTTTTGTGCTTTATATGCACTTAATTTATGGGGGGTGCTAATTCAGATTGCTTTCATTTATTTATTTTAGAAGGTTTTTTTGTGTACAGTTTATGTTGTACATTGTTGCTAGTTTTTGTACTTAAGCTGTAAGGGAACATTATAAGGGCTAAACACAACTGTTTTTAATGATGCTGAAGCCACTCAAATTGTTGTTCTTTGATTCTGAATAATATTCAGGTTGTTCTGTGTTATTTATTTCAGAATTCCTTGTAACATTTTCGGTTTTTGCTGGTCTCAGGTAAATAAACCTGTTTCACTTTTATTGGTATTTGTAAAGACTAATACTGAGCAGAGTTTAATACTGTGCATGCAAATGGATAGAAAGTGTAATGTTGGATACAATACAATTTTATTTAGCAGAGGCTTTTATCCAAAGCAATGTTAATACAGGAGCAGTAGGGGTAGGAGGGATTCAAACCACTGACCCTCTGATTACATCCTCCACTGCGGAATTGATGAACAGCGGATTATTTTCTGATATAGCACCGCTAGGAAGCTGTACAGACACAAATGACCAAAAAAAATAATACATTCTTTAATTCTAAGTAACTTAAAAGTTACTTTTTCCAGTAACTCATTAGATTTTGGTGTAAGTAATCCAAATAGTAACTGAGTTACTTTGTGAATTAAGTAACTAGTAACGGTACCGAGTTACGTTTTTTCAGTAACACTGCATAAATCACACATTGGTCCAGTCGTACGACCAAATGTGAACTCAGATTCGCACCCATTTTCACACAAGGTTGATAAATGAGGGCCAATGTCTCTACAGACAACTACAAATCAGGGCTGGGTCTCTGCTATTTTGAGCACCAAATATTTTAACCACACAAATATTATATTGTTTCCAAGGACAGAAAATATATACACCTCACTATAAAGATGTGCCACACCTTTTGCGCATGTTTTAACCCCAAAGTAGTCTTTTTATTTCACATTTTATTTTCTTAGTAATAATTCACCAAGCCCTTCAATAATTTAGAAAACAAAGTAAACGACAGCTAACTGATAAATCTGTTGTTGTTGTGCAGGATTTGAAAACAGATCCTTAAAATCTGCAGATGTTTACACGACTAAGACAAATGCATGTCATCAACAACGGTTGATTCATACAAGGTTAATGATGTGGATTTCAAATTAAAGCGCAATCATTTGTTAAAGACTCAAGATGGAAATCAAACATCTCGGAGGAAATATGCAAACCCTGATGCAGATGAGGTACAAATGTGCAGTTTTGTCGATGATAGCGTGCTTTATGTGAGTCACAGATACAAGCAACAACACACGACATCTTTTCCAAGAGCATTTTTGGAGGTCATTGGTTGGACTTTGTCCTTCAACGAGGACAGTCTTTCAGGCTCTGATGGACTTGTGTATCAGAGTCATGGAGACACTCTGCCAATGACCTATAGTTTAACCTTAACAGTTAAATCATTTACCAGAGGGGAAATCCAGTGATAGCGCGCCTTGTCCGACCTCCTCTGTCTGTCTCTCTCTCTCTCCCATTCCTCCCCAACCTCTGAACCCGCCTCCAGACCCGCCACCAGAATCTAATCACACATATTTGAGATCGCTGAAGCCGATACAAACTTCCACCAGCAACCAGAATATAACTGATACGGCTTTATCCGCCAACCGCGTGCTTGGAATCCCAACCTGCTGCCTGAGTACATTATTTATCTGCTGCTAAGGAACCTTTTGCCCTTGGTCATTTCCACCCATCTCCAATTTTCCCTTTGGCTTTGATGGGAAGATAGTTACCTGGGGTTAAGTGACGGTTAAGTAGTCCGTCCTCTATACCAAAGGGGAAACTTTTTCCTTTTCATTTGGAACTGCATTGTTATCGAGATAATAGATTAACTCGAGGCGGACCACTTCTCTTCCAAGCAAAGTGAAGATTAACACTTCCTTCCTGTGCCTGCTAAATAAATGTGCTGCTCAGTGCAACAATAATCCAGCTGGCAGTGATAGAATGACTCACAACTGCACTTAATGTTATTATTGGTCAGTGAATAACTGTTATTGGTGCTTTTTTTTGTAAATTAGGTCGGAAAAAGTAACTGAAATTTTACAAATGGTTTCTGAAATCTGACCCTTTGGAATACCATTTATGTGATTTATTTATAGTGAATCACATTGTCATTAAAGGACATGTACACATCTGAACATTTTCTTTTCTTTTAAAGGATAGTTTGAAAAATTACCACTCAGAAGATAAACCACTCCTATTTGTTGGGCTGTAGTTCAGTGTATAAGGACAGATTCAATAGGGATCATGAGGACCTGCACAGGACACAATCTAGCACCAGTGGGGGGTCGAGCATCAATAAAGGTAAGATATGCACACGGTGTCTTTGCTATCTACTCTACTTAATGAGTTCTCCGAATCTGGCCCTTTCAGATAGGAAGGCGATTCCCAGTGGTTTTCTTAACCATCTTGTATACAGTATACACACATTTGCATTAGGGCCAATTACTACACACATACGCAACCTACAATGGCTTTGATACAAAAAAAGGGGGAAAAACTGTATTTAAAATAGCATTAAACCACAACACTTTCTTTTAGTGATTGGTCTATGATTCCAACCTGTAATGCTGGACTCAAGACCACACAATTCAAGAACATAATCATATTTACCTGTTTGCTGTTGTGACACGCTGCCTTGTTTCGCATTCACTTTGACAGTTTGCTACAGAAAGTACAGAAGCCTATTGGCTGGGCAATCACAACGCTTGTTTCCATTTGTATAGGGGTCTATAGGACGAAGGCGGGACTTATATACATTGATGTATATGAATGACCACCGGCAGTTGACCATAGTAAAAGACTAGTTAGATATTTTTTTCGCATTTCAAAAGAATCATACATAAACATAGACTTCTCAGAAACTCCAGATATCAGATTTGAATACACAAAAACAAGGAGTCTGCTTTTGTCTATGTTTTTGCAGGTGTCCGACACATTAGGCACTGGAAAAGATTCCCAAGGAGACAGAACAAAATAAAATACAACATTAATCAACCAGAAACAGTTCCAAGTGCTTTCGCTTATTATCACATGAGACTGGGTGAAGATGCTTCTGAGTCTGAAACAAAACCAAGACCTTCAATATGTGGTCCGGAGACCTAGACCGGTCTTGAGTACTACAATCAGTACAATGGCCCTGTCCCATTTCAAACTAGAACTTTGGCTTTTGGCACTAGTTTAAGTTCAGGATTCTGACATGGTTGATTTGTTTACAGCAGTTAAGGTGGAACCAAAGAGTATCAATTTCCCTTATTTTTTTTTTTTTATTTATTTTTTTTTTTAGACAACATTAAGGCTGTGTAATCACTAGCATTTAAAAGCCAAGTTTCAGATTGTCAAAATGTCATAGTAGAGAGATGACACCTTGGCCGAATATTGTGCAGTCCCCAAAGCAAATGCTAAGATTTACTCCACAAACTCACTAAACATACAAAATGAGAAATTAATATAGGAAATGACAGTGAAAATTCTCAAAAAGCCAGTAAGAGATAGAGAATCAAAACAAAAATGAGCAAAACAACAAAAACACACAAAACAAAACAAAAAAAGAGAGCGAAATGCACAAAATTTTTAAAAAAACAAAACACTAAAAACTCCAAAAATCCACACAAAAAAATCACTGTGCTCTTCTGTTATATGCACACATTTTTCATTATTCCAAACGCTGACATAATGTGGCTTTTGAATCCCACAATCACATTTTGTGGCCCTCTTTGTAACTAAAAATGGACCATCTCCGTCATAGTAAATCATGATGTTTTTCCCAATAAGTTAAGCACCTTCAGTTTGTAAATGACATTTTTTATCATATGAAATAAAGTATAGTGTACATTAACCTACAACACAATCAAATTGTTGTAAATCTGCCTTCAGACTGGTTTTAGATATATATCAAGTATATATAGTTATATATATATATATATAGTTATGATATCCCAACACTCTCAAAGCTCTCTGTGATTTGTGTGCACTGGCCTGTCGTGGGCCTCCTCCTGGACAGAATATATGAATGTTTATCCACACTTTGTGGTTAGCATGCTGAGCAGTCCGTCAGACTCTCTTCTTTGTTTCCATGAAGCAAACAAATGCTTGAACTGATTCACCTGCCACAGCCATGTACTCCCCAGAGGGGCCCGAGCTTAAAGAATAGAGGGGAGGCAGAGGCCCTTGTGATCAAATCCATGTCGGCTACGTCTCAACAGGCGCTGCCTCGCCACGTGTCTCTTTGTTTTTGCTGTATTCACCCTGCAGTCACAACTGTACAGTGTTCATTAGCGGCTCTAAAATGCACCAAACTATTGCTCCTCCAAGAGATTACTTATCAGTCGTGCTTTTTAATTGAGTTGGTGATAATTATCTGCTTCCACTCGTATGAACCAATAACCAAATCAATTTATTTCAGTGTTTTGCAGAAAAGCAGCGCGTGATTTATTACGTAATTAAGCACTTTACGTGATTTATGGTCCGTCCCCTTTTGTGCTGTATTTATGTACGGTGGCTCGCTTTTAGCGCCACAGTTCAACATGGCGTTAGGCAACTGGTGGCGCCGGGGTCACACATAGGCCTCGATGTAATTTTGCGCGGCCCTTGAAACAAATGAAGAAAACTACAGAGAAACACGCAAAAGAGCAAAAATACAGACAAAATTACAGACGATTGTTAATAATAAACAAAAATAACTGAAGATACAAAATTAAATTTAAAAAAAAAAATACACAAAGAAAAATAAAACTACAACAAAAATACATAACATGAGTGGAAATACACAAAATATGAATAAAGTAAAATAACAAAAACATAAAAAGGAGGGAGGGAAAAAAAGAGCAAAATTACAGAAGAATGCCTCTACAGAATGTGAGAAAAAAATACGAAAAAGAACATACAAAATCCCAGAAAAATTGAAAACAAAAATACACAAGAAAAGAAAAATTATACAAAATGAAAAAAGCACACAATATGAAAGGAAAATAAAACTACAACAAAAATATATAAAATGACTCCAAAAACAAACTAAAGTACACAAAATGAGAGAAAAAATACAAGAGAGACAAATGTACAAAATGACTTTAAAAAATCCCCGAAAATTCAAACAAAAATACACAAAAAAAGAGAAAAAAATGTACAAAAAGACAAAAAAAATGTTAAAAATGCACAAAAATAACTGACGATACAAAATGAAAAAAAAAAAAAAATTACATAAAATGAAAGAAAAAGAAAAATACAACAGAAATACATAAAAGGACACCAGACAATCAAATTTTGAACTCTGCTGTGATCAAATTTACCCATCTAAGATTTAACACTAGCTGTATTTTACTTTCTTCTGCTGAAGCACTTTATATTGTGGAACATGTATGATTTAGTTTGGAATGTAATTTTTTTGTATTTACGTTTTGTATTTAAAAGGTTTATTTTCATATTTCTATCCTTTGAGTTGTTTTACAGTATCGATAACTTCATTTTAAACGCGACACTAAAAAAGACTATCCAAACTAAATATCTGCATATTCAATGTTAATTTAAAAGGAATGGTTATCAAAAGTAATGAGGGCGACCATAACAAGTCTGGAAACATCCGTTTGCTGCTACTTTAAAGTTTTATGCTAGGCAATATTTTTATTTTGTTCTACAAAAACACCTTAAATTGGTCTTTAAATGTGAGGCAACGTAAATATTTTTTACTCTGAGATCTTAATTCACCATAATTATGTCTTTATCTGTTGTTAAGCTGGTGAAAAACGAGCAGGTCTGAAAGCACAGGATGAGGCAACGCTGATGCTGTAACTCAGCTCTTCTTTACATGGATTAGTCAAGGAGTGGGCATTAAAATAAATGTTTTTATTTTATATTTAAAGTAGACAAACAGAATAAAACCTTTTTAGCAGCACTAGTTGACATTAATGGTGAAATCACACTAGCCTGAGCCCAGCACGGTTCCCTCCATACACAACGTCATTAGGTATATGTTTGTATGCGACGGAAAATGAGCCTGAAAACATGGCTCATGCTTTAAAGGTGCAGTCCGCAACTCTCAGATCCCTCTCTCCCCCTCCCTCCCTGCTGCTCTTTTACCCTGCCTCCAAACTTTCCAAAGTCCCTCCCTCAGAGGAGCTAACAAGCCAACGTTAGTCCAACAGCAACATCACAGTAATATAACATGCTCTGTTAAAAGCATATTACTGCAGCGCTTCTCTCTCTCAATGTGCACACACCTCAGCAGCAGCAACAACACAGTGTCACTTACAGCAGCCCACACGGAGGCTGCTGTGCGCACACAAACTACACATGCACTACAGAGTTCTAGTGTAACAATTACAAATCAAACATAATTACGTTTCAAGCAGAAAAGTCACCAATTCCATGTTCTACTCCTCCAGACCATACACTGTAAAAAAAAAAAAAAAACGGCGCTACAGCCCTGGGAAAGGGGCGGGGCCTGTGAGCAACAGCTGTCAGACAGCCCATCGAACACAATCCTGGCTCTGATTGGTTCTTTTTGCTCGGTCGCGGTGCACTCTGTCAATCTACCAAAGGCTGCAGGAGCAGCAGAGGGGACTCAATGAGTCTGTTTTTTTCACACAAACTGCTAGTTTCATGTAAAGCTGTCCTTACATAGTGACAGCTTTAGCAAATATGACAAAAAGTTTCTTTTATAAGAGCTGCAGACTGCACCTTTAATTATGCAATAGGGTTTTTAGGCTTCTTTCTCAGATCAATCACCATGTTCCCCAAGTTCCCTACGTTACCATAAGCATCGCAAGGTTCATGGAGTCAGTCTTAATTTCCACGGTAAACTACCTTATTAAAAAAAAAATTCTCATTTTAAATATCAATTTATAAAAATTTTAATTAAAATTATTCTGAATTCAGCATAAAAATTGGTGGTTGTGGTTGAAGAAATCCTTTCATTTTTTCTATTATGAACGGTTCGGTGAATATGCGGATGAAGTTTGCGATCCTTTTAGCTCGACCATATAGTGTAAGATGAGATGTTAGCGCAAGTCTTGATGAGCGCTAACAGAACCGTACACCTCTAAATAAACAAACTCAAGAGTGTCATAGATGAAGCACCAGTGAGAAGTTAAAGGGCTTGTACGATATTTTTTATGTACGTACGCACATACGCATGATACAAGAAACTTTTCTAAAAAAAAAATAAATAATTGTCCAAGTCTTGTCAATAGTTACAAAGTCTAGGCTTGACTAGGCTATGACTAAAAACTCTAAAGCTGGTCTTTAGATGTGTTCGTTTTTTTCAAGTCGTCCTCCAAATCTTTTCCATTTCTTTAGACCAGGGGTGACAAATGTGTTGATTGTGTTTTACCAAATCTCTTTTTTGTACAAACAGTATCAATATTAAAATTTAATTATTTTCTATTATAACCCCCGACATATTAGATCACAAAGAGCTGTCCAAGTGTGGGCCTAATGGAAACTGCAACACTGACTCAACCTTTACACAAGCAAAAGATCTTTGAGTTTCTCCGTCAATGCTTTTCGTCAATACCCAACAAACAATCATCAACAAACAATCACCAACACTCATTTAAATTTACACGCTAACAAGTTTATTTACCATCAGTAAATAAACTGGTATTGTCTCTCCGTTGAATTCCTTCGTCCTCACTATGAGGTAGGACTTGGATGACTTCTTGTGGGACATGCAATGAATGCAGACGATGGAGATATCTCTAATCCTAATTACTCACATGTAATTAACATGCCGTAAGGGCAGCCAGTGTTCATTCCAATAAGCCAGTGACTGCCTTTTTTCCTCCATGTCTCCCAGGCTTGTAATTACACATTGATCAAACCAAATGACCACTCACATTCAAAGGGACACGTTTTGTGCAAAAGTGTCGTCTATGAAAAACAAAGGGATTGCAAACCGAATCAATAAAAGACTGGCTCCGCTACAGGAAGTTTTCTCATGTTGCAAAGCGGCCGCTGCCTATTTCTTTCTTTTTTTGTTTGTTTCTGCTTTTACTTTTAGCATCGTCTCCCTCGGCTGCTTGCTCAGGTAGTCTAGCTCTCATTCGAGCTCCAATCCTCTCCAGTTAGATATTGACCCGCGCAGCCGTCCGTGCTGGAGCCTCTGTGATCCCTCACACCAATCAGATGTGCAGAACCCGACTGAAGAAAGGGTGGTGGGAGGCAGAGGAAGCAGAAAATGAAAGGAATCTGAGCATCAAAAGGGAAAATGAAGTAAGGAAACCAATAGGGGAGGTTAGACACAAATGAATCAATAATCTTCCCAGGCTGTGTGGCTAATCCGTTTTCATGATTCATCACTTTCTGCCGTTCCAGGAAGCGTAAAAAATGGCCACCTGACCCGCAGTGTCACGGTGTGTATTTTTGCCACTATGCGGGCATTGAGGCAGTTGTGAGATACTTAAAGCTATTGATCGGGGTTCAAAGTTAAAGACGGAGGCGGGCAGATACAGAGAGAGGGTGAGAAAGCATGTAGAAGGCGGCTCCTTCTGATTGGTTCTGCTATGTTGATGAAGATCAGTTTCTCAGAGATAGATTACAGGCGACAATTCTTTCGATATGTTGGGATTTGGTTCGAGACGAAGGGGGAAAAAAACAAAAAAAGTCTCCTTTTCATAAAACATTCAAATAAGAATCACAAAACAAAAATCGAAGGAAATTGTTTGGTTTATTCTCTGACTTTTGCAAAAGGAGGGTTAATGAAATCTACAGAGGTCAGTAAAAAAAACTAATGTGTTATATTTCTATCTGAAAATGGTGCCAAATCTATTTCATCCCGAGCCCTGACCTTTGTCTGTTTCCCGCCTTTCTGCAAAGCTCTACTGACCTCCGGCTCAACAAACTCAAACATCTCAACTAATGAGAAACATGTGGCTTGAGTTTTGTCTGCACTGACTTTACAACCTCTATTAAATACGAGCATCAAAACAATGCAACATGTTTCAATTGTGTGAATGAGGACTCTTACATGTTTGAGCCAACTAATCTTGAGCAAATTACAGACGTTTCCTCAATAACATCCCCTGATGCCAGAGGCAACAAGTATTGAATCATCTCATTATCCAATAATAACCATGGCTGTGGTTAAAAAACAACTTTGACTTTGAATAAAATAAAAATCCCATTACGTTTGTAATAACTCCATGTGTTCGGAGTTCCAGCTGCATTAAGGAGCTTTTAATTGGTTTCGGAAATGTCTTTGAAGTGTCTTTCAATTACCGTATTTTCGGGCGTATAGGACACTATTTCTTTTCATTAAAAATTGAGGATGTGGCCAATACAGCAAAGTTTCTATGTGTAGATTTTTCAGTCAGTTGCACACGTGTCCAGTGAATACGGGTGTCGGGGGCAGAATATTGCTGATAGTCACCCCTACAGCGGAATGACTGAACTGGAACAGCCCCTTAACATCACTGTGAACTGAACGTTCAGAAGCGACCTTCGGATAGTGTTGGAAAAGGGAAAAAGCTCTCATAGTTTGCTTAAATAAAAAAGTAAATACTGGTAATATCCACTTGTAAAATACTTGAATTTTAGAGCTTTTAACTTACACGTCAACTTTACGCATATTTAAAAATGCTTTAAAATTATATTTTTTACCAATCTTAATGTATATATCATGTATTTTTATGGTGGTGTAATGAAAATGTGTCTTGATCTACCTTGTTATGTAATGTTTCTGTTCTTTTATGTACAATAATCTTTTTTTATGGACCCCACAAAGATTAGCATTGGAAGTTCATTGGAAGTTCATTGGTTCCCCATCGGAAGGTAATGGGGTTCCAATGAACAAATAAACAAATGATGGCGATGAAAACTCATCAGTTCAAACTCACCAGAATATACTTAAATCTCCATTAAACCAAACTTGAGTGTAGCAGCCCGCCTTCCTGCCCTTTCTGATTGGCCGAGTTGTTTGAAGGGCACTATCATCAGCCAATAGACTGACGTAGCGACCTTTACGTGAATTTTTTCTGGGAAAACAGCAAAATTCTTGGAATGCGGCCATTACGTTCACCGGGGGGGTGGCGGGGGTCGGGTGGTGGGGGGGGGGCACAAACATGGAGAAGCAGACAGTGGAAAAGCAAATACCAGGTGGGGGGGAGGGGGAGACTTCACTGCAAACTGAGTCGTAGAGATAAAGAACCATCGAGGAAATCTGCAACGATCTGGAATGTTACGATTGAGCTTTCATTACTTTATGAATAGAAAGATACAATGGGAGGAAAAAAGGAACAAGAACAAAGATAAATGTGCCCTGTGAAGGACTTGGGGGGGGGGGGGGGGGGGGGGGGGGGGGGGGGGGGGGGGGGGGATAATTCCACAAACAGATCAAATACCACATCCATTGTTTTAGACTTTACTGGTATAGAATTTATAGATGAGGATCAATATAAAGTAAGTGGACCAATAACACTGAACACACACACACACACACGCGCGCGCACACACACCTCTAGTTCCCCCCCCCCCCCCAAAACCTCTCTGCAGCAACGACATTTGAGATTTCAGCCAATCAGCGTTCAGATAGGTTGCCGTCACGTCAGGCTAACTCTTCATAATTCATATTGTGAGTCAATAGTCATTATCCAGTTTCTTGGAGGTTATGACGTTATTCTAAAGAAGACTAGGAACATTACGAATGGATTTTGACGTTCCGTGTTCATGGTCACCATCATCCATTTTACTACAGATCTACGGATACCTTCCAGTGGAACAAGGAGGATACCTTAAAACAGGGAAGTTTATGCTACCATGGAAACCACCTGATTCCTTTAACCTCCCACCAACTATAGTTACATGGACGGAGAACTTCCTTGACTAATTACTACATTAGCTTGTCAAATACGTCGACCTCTACAAGCGCACATTTAAAGTGCTTTTTATTGCATATGCAGTAACAAAAGCTAAAGTTGAATAGTCTTTTTAATAGTTCAAAACCAGATCTGTGGATTTGAGTTACATGACTTGGACTCAAGTCACAAATTTGATGACTTTAGACAAAATCACGGAGGACTTGCAACTCATCTTAGACTTGAACACAAATGACTCATGACTTAACTAAGACTTTAGCCTATTGACTCGGGAAGACTTGATTTCTTACTTTTCAGCGACAAAATGAATTTTAGATTTGATTGACAGGTCCACCTTTAAACAAACTGACAGCCAATCAGGAAGAAGCAGAAAACATCAAGCTGTGCTGGGATGTGTGCGCACTAGCAGAGAAAATGATTCCAAG
The DNA here is from genome assembly GCF_900634775.1 of Gouania willdenowi. Classification (NCBI taxonomy): domain Eukaryota; kingdom Metazoa; phylum Chordata; class Actinopteri; order Blenniiformes; family Gobiesocidae; genus Gouania; species Gouania willdenowi. Next base: position 11,579,892 of record NC_041061.1, on the reverse strand, counting down.
ACTTATATCCTTTGGTTTTAAAGATTATACTGTAATTAATATTTGATTTGGGAAATCACTGCTACTACTTCCAAGTATGATTATGGTTTGTTTTGTTAACAGAGGAACTGTAAAAATGTTAGATTATATCATTATTTTTAGACAAATATGTACTTTGTTCAAGTAATTCATTGTTTGTAGCAGTTGAGTAAACTTGTTTTGTAAAATGCCACGAGCTGTGGTACAGTATGTACTTGTTAAGTTGAGAACTTTGGCTTCTCACTTGATACTTAGACACTCAAAGCACCTTACAGAATCAAGGCATTATTCTCTCATTCCACACTTAATGGTGGTAAGCTACTATTGTAGCCACAGCTGCCCTGGGTCGGACTGACATAGGCGAGGCTGCCATAGTGCGCCATCGGCCCCTCCGATCACCGCCAACACTTACTCACACAGTACATTTATACTAGGCAATGTGGGTGAAGTGTCTTGCCCAAGTACACAATGACAGATACCACTGGAGCGACTGCCAGTATATACAAGATCCATGTCTATTTGCAAATTCCAAAATCAGAAATCCAAAGCATGCAAGATAGCAAAGGGAAACCATCCGTGCAGCGAGCGGTAGGTTTGCTCTTCTCACAGTTGCATGACAAGTAATGCAATACAAGGAAGGAATCCTGGTAGGATTCAGTTTGTTCTTTTTTTTTTTTGTTTCTAGAGATATTTTTTCTAAAGTTTCTTTTTGGCTCAGACCCCATGCTGTGCAGACCTCCCAGGGAGCCAGTCGCTCACGCTGTCCTTGGTGAAGACATGCCAGAAAGTTACTTGGTGCCTAAAAGATTGAAAAAAAAGAAGAAGAAAGAAACATGCACTGATAAAGTTAAACTACTTACAGTGCTCCGCTACATATTTGTGATCAATAGCCACCTACGAGCTGTTGTTGTGATGTACAGTTTTCCCGATAATTGGAACCAAAGTCACGATTTGTGCCTCAGGTGATAAAAAAGTGTGTCGTTGCCTCTGTGTAGTAGCTGAAGCAGCATAGTGTGATCGTAGATATAACCACACTGTTGTTTAATTGATTTAAATCTTCCTGTTCTCGCACGTCGCTGTCAAACATTTGATAACTTTCAAAGAAAAGTGTGTTCTCGACTAAAAAAAAAAGTCAAATGCGAACAGACTTTTGGGAGCTCCTAATGGGTCGGCTCCTTTCTATCTTTTATCTCTAATTACATTCCATCAGCTCCAGAACGTTCATAAAGCGTGAAAAAGAAACGGTGTGAAAGTAAAGGTTAGGCTGTGGATGTGAGTGTGAAATAAGGCAAAAGTGTCTCTATTAAAGCCTAAAGTTTTACAAAGACGAGAGATGTTTAGGTAGCCTTCAAGATCTTAGTATGGTAATATTTATGAAGGTTTATTACAGTTATTTTATGTGTTGCTGCTGCTCTTCTTCTTCCTGACCTATCTTACATAACATCACACTTTAAAAATGCTGTCAATTTAAAGTTGGTAAGATTTCCTTAGGAACCTTAACAGTAGAAATAAAGCCAACAAGAATGTTTCTTTTATTGTTTTTGCAGGAACCAATATAATAATCCAATTATGTGGTGCAATGACCATCCCTGAATGTATATGTTTGGGTTTAAATAAGGATCCAAGGCCACCTTGTTGGTCACAGGGTCACATTTAGTGCATGACTATCACTGATGCCAGCTAAAGCTTTTAATTATTGATAAGCTCAGATGTAAGTCGATAATGCAAACGTACATGCAACCACAAGCTTGTTTTCTAACAGACACAGGCTTCATCACTGACATAGTGAGTGCCAAAACGTATGTTTGTTGTTAGAGGTAAAAACACCTTCAAACCTCTGAACCACATTCCAATATATGTCAAATTCAACCGAGAATTACTTTAACTTTTGGGGCAAAGGTTGCTACTTTTCTCTTTTAAAATTAAGAAAGCGACTTATACAGTGTAGCAACCTATCCATGAAACATCCAGCTAGTCTGCGTCACCATTTATTTAAAGGTTATGAGCATTTATTGTATATTTATAATCTTTATTTATACAGGTATAGTCCCATTGAGGTCTCATTCACAAGAGATAGATTTTTCATACAATATAAGAGAGGCCTCTTTGGTTCCCATTTTTAAATCTCTTTTAAAAACATGCATGTTTTGTTATTATTAGAAATGTTCTTTTAAATACTGGTATTTTACATTGTTGTATAGCTGGGTTTCATGTTTTACTGTGCAGCACTTTGGTCAAAACTTGCTTAATGTTAAATGTGCTCTATAAATGATAATATAAAAAAGGTACAGTCCCATTGAGACAAAAGGTCTCATTTGCAAGAGAGAACTGTTTCGTACAATACATTAATGATTACAAACAGAACACTTCAAAAGTTAGACAAACATGTAAAGTGCAGCAAATAATACAGTAACAATAGTACGGTAATTAGCATGAAATATCTAAACCACCACCATTAAGTTTGTTGTACATGATTTTTTTTTTGGAATATTGCCAAATTCTTTCAATGCGAGCAATACAAAGGTGCTGAAACATATGGTATATCAATTTTTTTTATCATTCAAACACACACAATATCCTTTTATATGTGGGCAGTAGGGATGTAACGATTCACTCAACTCCCAATATGATTTGATTCACGATATGATTCTCTCACGATTTATTTTACAAAATGGGACTGTAGACAAATGATGACTGAAAACTATTCCTTTAATTTTTTGGGGAAAAAAAAAAAAAAAAAAACTAGAAAATACTGTACTATTTTCCTTTTATATTTCATTGTCAAAAGAATTCCTGATAATCTATTCAAAACAATGCAAATTCACTAAAAATAAATATTGAATGAAATAAATAAAGGAATAATACAAATGAAGAAGAAGCCTATTAATTTAAATTCTGGTTCTATAGTAAACAATGCAAAACTAAATAAGAGTTTCTTTTCTTTTTAAAAGTGGAATTTAAAATGTATTTTGTGCCTTAACAATTGAACTTAAAAAAAACAAAAAAACAGTCTGCACTGTATTTACATAAGATATTTGTTTGGACCAGCAGAGAGCGCTGGTAACCCAGAGGTTGGTTGGCATGCAGATATTATTGCAGTGAAGAAGAGATGCTATGTGCTAGCAGACAGAGCTAACTTGACTTTTACAGATATTCACGTAATATTACAGATATTCTTGAGGTGCTAAAGGGGTAAGGAATCATTCATGAACATGTTTAAGAGTAGAAGGCGGCCAGAAAGAAAGTAGTAGGAGAGTCCGCCCACTGCCTACACTTTTGGACAAGAGAAGGACAGATATATAGCACCTTCTGCTGTTTAAAAAAAGTACCGCAATTTAATTTTCAGAGCATCGATGTGAACCGTGATACCTATGAATCGATTTTTAACTGCCTTACAATTAATTGTTACATCCCTAGTGGGCAGCGTCATTTTGAAGATTTCAGCCAAAAAAGAGAAGAGCTGACAGACGTTAGCATGACAGGTGAGCAGCAGCCTGGTTACAGTAAAATAAATGACCACGAAAAGCTTTAAATGGACCGATATGCAGACATGCAGCAGCAAGAAGATGCAGGTGTTTGTAGATATTTGTAGAAACTCACAGGAATACAGTAAAACTCATGGAGAAATACTACCACAACCAGAGTATGCGCCAAGGCACATCGATAATTGACAACTTCTTCAGCCAATAGTGTACCGCAAAGTAAAAGATGCATATTCTTGGCTAAAAAAAGGAGTCAATCAGCATTGCACTAATCAAATAACACACAAACATAATGTTTTTTAAAACATACATCTATATATTTTCCTGTGAAACATGCATTTCACAGCATGTCTTTCCTTCAAAGGTCTAATATGCTATTTTTCGATCATTTCTATTTGTTCTAAAAACCCCAACTACATAGTATTTGAGGTTTATTTTCCCAAACTCGCCTGTTTTCTGGACTTTTAGCCCTCTGAAAACACACTTTAATGACGCTTCTAAAAACAGGTTGTTTTGGGGCCTCCATGCATATGCATGAGTGGGCGTGTCTGTAGACGCAGACTTCATGCCTCGCTCTGAGAGGGTGATAACCATAGTGATTTTCTTTTGCTATCTTGTTATTGTTTTCAGCCAAAAAATCTGCACATTACAGAAAAACACATGACTATTTAAGTGGCTAATGTGATTGTGAGTCAGACAAAAGCTGCTCCACGGTGCGTGTTTACCACATCAGAAGCAGCGGAGTTAGTCAGGTGTTTCAAACACTCACCGGAGCTGCTACATTGCTTTATTGTCATCCTCACCACTACCATTTACAGGAATAGGGCATTTAAGATGATAATCATTTGTTTTGTCCGACCACTGTGTTGCATTGCGTCACAAACAAATCAGATCATGTCAAAGGTGATACGAGGTGGTATAATGGCTACTAAAAATGGAACTGATTGTAACTGCTCACCGGGTGCTACACCGTGGCTGCCCACTGCTTCCCAGAGAGGGGTTAAATGCAGAGAACGCATTTTGTGTATGTATCTTTAGATATATGATAAAGTACAATGTATATTTTATATTAAACCGCAGTGTGTATTTTAGCTGTGAGGTAGTTTGAGAGGGAGGAGCACACATTCTTATAGGGTAGGAGGAGCCAGGATTGTCAGTAGGAGTTTCCACCTTATGACGTATTATTAGGGCAAAAATCCAACTCGCCCGTTTGGAGCTGACTTTTTACAAAATGTGGAATAACAAGGGAGGGAGGAAACAGAAGGTTTTTTTTTTTACTTTGGCCCTCTAAATGAGGCTAGAGGGATGTATATCACTGTAGCAAAACCTTTATAAAGTTATTTTTTCATAATACTGCTCCTTTAAATATTTGTTTATTTTTGACGAGCTGTCCGAGACCCACTTTTGGATCCCAACCCACCAGTTGAGAATCGCTGGTCTAAAAGGCGATAAATACAATTATTTAGCGTTCTCCAAAAAGTTTTCAAATGTTCCTGATGTTATCAAAATGAGGATCAATTTTACAATTTAACAATTACAATGTGATATCTAAGAGATGTGTATAGAAATGAGGCCAGAGTGAGTCCTTTGAACATGTTAATGATGGAGCAGGTTTTTTTAAACGGCACAAAGAACACGGGATAAGAGCGTGGCATGCAACCTGACGAAACAATCTTCCAGCCGAGCACACGAGGAACACGAAGCACACTCCACATTTAATGACCATCTTTTCAACGGAACAGCGGCTGCTCCCGATTGCTCTGCTCCAAACAGGCATTTGTAAATTAACTAAATTACAAATGATTGCATGCTCTTTGCTGGCACATTCCTATCAAGAATGCCATCAAGTCAACTATTCCCCAATCTTGCCCGTATGCCAAATTAAAAAAAAAAAAAAAAAAAAAAAAAAGCAGGCAAGGGATTTCTTTCTGTGGCAGCAAACCAGCTTGTTAGTGTGGGCTGTGTTTAACAAAAGTCCAGGGAATAATCTTACCAGGGAGATGGGGGAATGGGCTCAGGGATGAGTACTGACTGCTGTTTATATTTACCGCTGTTTACTGTATGCAATGCTCCTGGTGGCTTCGGATTTACGCTTTAAATACAGCTTGCGATGTCAATCAAAGTCGGTGAAAGCGGCAATCGTCGCAGCAGAGGCTTTACGTCTATCCCACACTCGCTGAATGTTTTGTAAACTGGAGATATAGCTAATAAGGTGTGTAATAAACGCCTGCAGGCCACAAAAGAAGTGGCTAGCATATCAATCTCCACCGCTATCGTCACTGTCACTTCAATGAGAGCAGAGACGGAAAGCCTGCATGACCACACATAATGCCAAATGAGAATAACATCGCCTACTCCTCCATGCAAATGCATGGTATAAGGTGCAGGATTATATGGAGAGGCGTTATTAACTGTATTTCTACACCGTAAAAACGATAACTAGTAATTGCTGATTTAATTGTTGTTGGTTTTTTTTGTTTTACATGTTGCTGGGTCTGACCTGTGCTTTATTTTCATTAATATAAAAGTTCTGATTTTGCATTGTGTATAAGTACACTATGTTACTATAGTAATTGAAATGCTTGTTTTCCACTGAGTACTCTTTAGGTGTGATCCTGCTGTGAAATGGTGTTTTATTTTGTATTGTGTGCTGTGTTTTAGTGTGTTTTGTATTGGTTTTATTTTTGCAGTGCATTTTAGCTTTTGTTTTATGAACCTTGCCAATCACATGCTGTCATTTGATCAACCCCATCACATGACTATGTCCAAACCCTGAGGCTAATCAACACACCTGAGGTTAATCAGCACCTGTGGCTGGAGCACAATAAAAGGAGCAGACAGGAGAAGGAGCAGGGGGAGGAAAAACGACACAGACAGGAGAAGGAGCAGCAGGGAAGCTGTGGGTCCTCCCCAGGTTCCCAGGGGCAGAGGAGGACTCTGCCCTCCAGGTTCCCAGGGCACAGGACGGCACACGCATCGGGGACCACAAGCACGCCGGGATCACAAGTGTTGCGAGGCGATATACACGCAGGGGCAGAGGAGGACTCTGCCTTCCGTGTGAGTACCCTATGGGACCGTAGTAACACTTGTTGGACAAAGTCAGATCGGGGATATTGTTGTGGGACGTTTGACTGCCCGGAGTTGTTCTGTGTAGGTGTCCCAGCGTGTGGAGGGCTGGAGCCAGCGGGAAGTATCGAGACTGATTGGAGTGTTAAGAGCCACATACACGCAAAGGCAGAGGGGAACTCTGCCTTGCCCTGTAAGTGACGTGGCAACACCCCTCCTTCGGACGTAGTCTCGGACCCCCATGCTGGCCTATGTTTTGCATTTTCAGGGGACCCTGAGCCTGTGACCAGTGGGATCTACCGCCTTGGGACAAGGGAGAGCGGAGGACCTGGGCGTAGCTGCACATTGCATTTTATTGTGGACAGTGACTTTTACCCTTATTTTATTTGTTCATTAGCCCACATCGTTAATAGATTTTAGCAACCATTGATTTTAATTTGTGGGCATTTTAATCTGTTTTACCTTAATCTTTTTAATAAATTTGTGACATCATGGTTGCTGTCCTCCTTGGTAACTAAGGGGTGCTCACACCCGGTTGCTTTACTCTCCCTCCATAAACTTTTGGTCAATTCACTGTTATTCAAACTTCCCCAGCAACTCACCCCACCCCCATTACATAGACATCCAACATTGTGTCCCACCGAAAGACAGCAGCAGTGAGAGGCCTGCCCATTTTCGTCAGAGAAGATACAACAGAGGTTTTCCTGAAATGCTTGGTAAGTACAAAAAAGTAATGCAAGTAAAACTAAATCCTGAGATGTTTCAAAGGATGAGTTCCAAAAGATCCAAAATGGAAAGATACACCTCAGTGCTGTCCAGATAATTTTATGGAGAGGATTGCAGTTGTCTATAACTCTCGCTCCCCTTTTTCTGCTCTGAAGCAGCTGGGCATTGTTTATGTGTGTTCCATTGCAGAAAATTCTTTTGTACAAAACTCATCACAAGGGTGGTGGGAGAAAGCTACTACGTCATTAATTAAAGAAAAATAAGCTTTTTCTATTTAAAACCTCCATGAGTCAAATGACCAGCATGATACGGAGGTTTAATTTCAAATCTGTAGAAATGTATTTTGTCTTTAGTTCTCAATAATTAGCTCTCAATAATTAATCTTATACCTTTCTTCAGGATACTGACATTTTGGAACCAGTGTTGAACGGTGTATCTGTTGCCATCCTCACCATCCTACAAGATGACGATGCCGGTACGACTGTGCGAGACCATGCAGTTGTGTTGGAAGGGGATATTGTGCTACATAACATTCCTGACCTCCATTCTGCCTTGGCATACCTCTTTGGCCTTCTGTATGCCCTCAACATTGATTATCCAAAGCAGATGAGTTATACCTTTGAAGCAATTCAAGCCATCTTTTTTGAGCTCGGTGGCTCTCGATGCTCACAGCGCATAAGGGCTCTGAAAACAAAGCTTTTGCTGTGACTGTTAATGGAGAAGCCAGACATGACTTTAACATGTGTTCTTTAGCCTGTTCAAGTCCATTGCTGTTGAGTCATGTAAAAAAAAACTGTAGTTAAACCCTTTTGCTTCTGATATAGTCATTCACCTGTTACCAAGAGTTGCTTATTTGGTGTTTAAACTGTTAAAATGAATTATTGTTCAAGTAAAACTAATGTATGTATACAAAAAAGAACAAAAAAAAAACAACCTCATCTCTGTTTCAACCTGCATAAGGATGTGTAGGTGATAGAAAATTCTATTTTCAGATTAACTGTTCCTTAACCCTCTTGTTGTCTTTCGGTCATGGGATGAAGAATAAGGAAGGAAAGGAGGAGAGGCAAGAAGGGAGAAAAATGGAAGGAAAGGAGGGAGAGATGAAGTGAAGAGGAAAGATGGAAGGAGAGAGAGAAATGGAAGGAAAGGAGGGAGAGAAGGGAAGAGGAAAGAAGGAAGAAGAGAGAGGGAGAAAAAAATTAAAGGGGAGAGAAGGGAAGAGGAAAGAAGGAAGAAGAAAGGGAAAAATGTAAGGAAGGAAAGGAGGGTGAGAAGGAAGACAGGGAGAAAATGGAAGGAAGAAGAGAGGGAGAGAAGGGAAGGGAAAGAAGGGAGGGGGAAAAATAGGGACAGAAGAAGGGAAGAGGAAAGAAGGAATAAGAGGGAGAAAATGGAAGGAAGGAAAGGAGGGAAGAAGGGGAGAGGAAAGAAGAGAGGGAGAAAAATGGAAGGAAGGAGGGAAGAGGAAATAAGGCAGAAGAGAGAGGGGGAACTGGAATGAAGGAAGGGAGAAAAGAAGGAAGTAGAGAGGGAGAAAAATGGAAGGAAAGGAGGGGAGAGAAGAAGGGAAGATGAAAGAAGGAAGAAGAGAGGGAGAAAGAGGGACAGAAGAAGGAAGAAGAGAGAGGGAGAAAAATGGAAGGAAAGGATGGAGATGAGTTGACAATATATGTTGAGATTGTGTCATGTATTTTAAAATATTTAAGTGTTGTCCACTTCACATGAAGCACAGAAAATGGTGTTTTACCTGTTAGTTTCCTGTTCATTGATGGTAATATTTCTAAGAACTTTTAACTGCTGTAGTTCATCATAGTTATGCCCATGTAAAACGTCAGTGTCTGGGTACACAGCCAATCATTTTTGGCACTATCCTATCGGTGTGTGCATGAGTGACTATATGTTGCTGAACACTTTTTTTTCCCCCCACATACTTTGTTTTTCTTTTTTGGTTCTGAACTTCAATTCTAACGTCTTTGCTGTGGTGCTCAAAGCACCCAAAAAAAGAAACTGGCAATACTTTTTATTTATTTTTTTTTTTTTTACAGAAATTGACCTGACTACCCATAACGTTCTGAAATGTACTTGAGGCACTGTTAAACAAAATGAATAAGATTTAAGATAACATTCAGTTGTGCTTTGTTTTATTCAATATCTATTTATTTGAGCATTTTTCAAATATAATTACAACATACATTTTCCTTTTATTTAAATAGGTACATTTTCAACTCACTGGAGTAAGAATTGTATGAATATTCAACAAGAATATCTGTGTTTGTTGAAGTTATAAATGCATGGCATTCAATGAATAATTATATGTTTATTTAACAAGAATATCTGCATTTATTGAAGTCAGAAATACATGGCATTGAAACCAGAATTTCTTCGTTAGACTTCCAGGATTTACTTAATTAGGTGAACAGGAAGATCCAAGTTGGCAGAACTCTTGTTAGAACTTGTAAATCTTAGTTAAGTCAACAACAGTATCAAAAGTTGAGATTACTCAAAAATCTCTTGCATCATGTTGCCTTGATATTTTATGTTTTCTCAACTTTTTTCTTTTTTACAGTATATTTTTGTCCTCTTCCACCTCCGCTGTGCAGCTAGAGCTGAACGACAGATGCCTGAAGGAAGCCAAAGCTTGTCTATGTGCGTGTCTGAGATATAATGATCACTTCAAACATAAAACTACCAGTCTGCAGTATTTGCATTATTACCAAAAGTCATTAAAATATCTGCTGTATGCTTTCTTTAAGCCTAATCACATCATTAGCTAATGCCCGTGACATATGAAAGGATTAGCTGTGGGAAAGATCCAAGAAATGTGGAGGTATTTGAATGTGAATTTAATTAAATATTCAAGGAACACTTGGTTCCAATTTGTAGATTTTATTTATTTATTCTTTTTTTAAAGCTAAAATATGCTACTTAAGGTTTAAATACACCCTAAAACCACTTTTTTCTGTTTAAAGGTGCAGTCCGCAACTCTCAGATCCCTCTCTCTCCCTCCCTCCCTCCCTGCTGCTCTCTTGCCTTGCCTCCAAACTTTCCAAAGTCCCTCCCTCAGAGGAGCTAACAAGCCAACGTTGGTCCGACAGCAACATCACAGTAATATAACATGCTCTGTTAAAAGCATATTACTGCAGCACTTCTCTCTCTCCATGTGCACACACCTCAGCAGCAGCAGCAACACAGTGTCACTTACAGCAGCCCACACGGAGGCTGCTGCACGCACATGAACAACACATGCACTACAGAGTTCTAGTGTAACAATTACAAATCAAACAATGTAAATCAAGCAGCAGTAATTACCTTTCGAACAGAAAAGCAACCAATTCCATCTTCTACTCCTCCATACCACTGTAAAAAAGACAGCGCTCCGGCCGAAATTAACGTTTTTATTGTAAAATATCAGTGTGAATGCCCTCTGTGGGTTCAACGCCAGCTATTAAAATTGAATTTTGCTATTAGCTGAGGTTAGATCAGGAATGTCTTTTTGGATCATTGACAGTTGGCCCCGCCCCTCCTATAAAAAATGGGAGGAGGGACTCGTTTTTTCCGCTTACAGTCCTCAGTTAGCTTCGATTGACAGCACCATGTGGAACGGTGCAGCGCTGTGGGGGCCAAATCGATTTGATATGTTTTCTTTACCTTAGCTCATACTTGGTGCGTAGCTTTCGATGTAGGCTAATGCTAACCTCGTACTTTTGGTCCGAGTTAGCTTAGCGCCAGGAAAGCTGAAGTATTACACGCTGATCAATATGGCGTTGCTTCTTTTTAACTGTTACTACTTTGTCCATTAGCAACTGCGACAGAATGCTAGTTAATCGCTAGCATGAGCGCAATATATCAATGTAGAAAGTTTGCTATCACTCGTTATGAGGCTACTTTTAAACCCAGTCCAGACTAAAGTGAATTAAACTTTTTATGAATTAGATAATAGTTTACGATAATAGAGAGTGACAGTATTTTAATACGTAGCATTAGCTTTTTACTTTGATCCTGGTTGTACTCCCAGGCTAACTTTGCTACTCTAGCTGACAGAAAACCCCAGTATGCACGTCAATAATACTCATAACACTGAATGTAATATACAGTACAATGACAATAAAAAAAAAAGGTTTCATCACCCCAAAGCAATAAACTGTTATTTATTTATTTTAAAACCAATCAGTCAAATTTTGACAACAGCACGAAGGGAAGTGCATTTCCTGGTAATATTTCACCATGAAGATAGCGGAAATGAAAGGCAGCAGGGAATAAATACAATCAAAAAGCAATAACCTGACCCTCTAATGGAGCCTGAGAGGGCACCGAAATAATACAGACGTATGTGTGTTTCCACTGACAGCTAGACAAATTAATAACACAAGTCACCGACACTTTGGGTTAACCTGCTCGCTGCCAATCACAGCAAAGCCACCGAATGAGGTTTACGAATCAAATAAAATCCAGAAAAGTAGATTTTTCATAAATATTGAAGAGCTTTATGAAGTTAACTTTATCACCAGCAGACCCCCGTGACCCTGAAAATGCTGACTCAAAAATGAAGGCCTCTAAGCTTTTCACTGTGATGTATTGGAAACAGTTAACCTTTGTTCAAAAGAGTTTAAACTTTATAATATCGAGACGCTAAATATTTTGATACACTTCACTGGCCAAAGCACGCCAGATACCATTGTACACTGACAGCATTCACCAAGGTTTCTTCTCGGAGGCTCTGTCATTGTTATGACTACCACTATCTGCAACATACAAAACCCTGAGAGCACAGAACAACAGCAGATTCATTGGGACACACACTGAAACGTCTGAATCCTGCTTCCAAAACCCATTGACCAGATAAACCCTGTGTCCACATCTGACCAGCAACCCTGATACGTTCACTTCATGCAGATTAGCCTATACAGTATAGTTTTCTGGTGATATTATAAGTCTCTTTCCCGTGAGTAAACAACTTATGAGAAAGAAAAGCTGTAAGCGAGAGCATCTTTGCACGAATACAAGAAACTTTTTCTGATTGCGGAAAAAAAAGGCACCAGTATCTTTTTCTCTTGCGCCTTGTGTGTGACTCACTGTCTGGAAGCTTTGTCCTAACAGATGGATGGAGAGAGAGAGAGAGAGAGACGTAGAAAAGAGAAAAAAGGGAACCAAGCAGAGACTTGCTGGGTTAATTCCCCTCAACCGATCTCGCTCCTGTTCTGTCAGGGAGCGCTTCGTCTATCCAAAAACCCTCTCCCTGGACCTCGCACCTGCTCCTAGACATGACAATGAGCTTCCACACACGATGACGGAGACAGGTCCATGAAAACAGGAGGAAGGGAGAAAAGGGATGTTTGAAACAAAAAGAAAAAAAATAAAGAATAAAAAATCAGAGAAGTTGCCGGTCGAGGGACACGGACAGAAAGCCTGAAAAAAAAAAAAAAAAGAACAGGAGGAAAGTGAAGAAAGTGAAGTCTGGGGAGGTGTGGGACGGGAGAAAGTTGTGATGCGGGTGTCAACATGAAGGTGGGCGCAGGTGATCCCGGGAGGGATAGAAAAGTAACAAAAATAAAGAGCAACCTAAACAGATGGAGAGCAGAGAGAGAGGCGACAAACACGGGAGGGTTGGAGTGAAGAAGATGGATGGCAGTGAGGAAAACATAGAGCGGCGTGATTATGATCTAAGCTATTCAGCAATATAATAATACTCCATATGCATTTTAATAAAGCCACTTATTCTATTCACGGATAAGCCAACAGTGAAAAATCAAAGGAGCGTAAGAATTGACTCTTATGGCTTCCACTTCTATCTACAGGTTAACAGACACTACAAATAATTCCATAAAAACACATTTTTCTTGTTGTTACAACTTGTATTTTATTTAACAGGTGTCCAATAGACAATAACACTTTTGTTTAGCTCTGATTATACCCATACGTTTGTTAGTAGAGGTCAATGATTAAACGTATTTCCCCCAATTTAATAAAATTGTGACAAAACCCATTAATGAATGTCCTTCAGTTCTCAACCTTGGGGTCAGGACCACATTTGGAGTCACGAGACACTGTGAGGGGGTTGCCAGATACCTTGAAAAAAATATTTTACCCTTTTTCTGCAACTACACCAAACTTGCCATATTTTAACATATTTTCATCACTTTTTCTTGCCATATTTTTGCTCCTTTTAATGCATTTTTCCTACATTACTGCCATTTTTGCCACTTCTCAATTATAAATCCCTTTTTCTGCACATTTTTTCAACTTTCAATACATTTTTTACCACTTTTTACACCTAATGTCACATATGCTATTCTCACCATATTTCATGCTTATTTTGACCAATTTAACCACGTTCACATATGATTTGTCATGCTCATCATTTGCCAGTTTGAACTAATTGTTCCTACTTTTTTAATTACATTACATTAATTTAATAATTTAAATACTTAAACTAAAATGTAAAGAGTGGTACTAGATCAATAAACGACATTGCTTCATACCTAATCATATACTGTATGTATTCAGCAGAAAAAAAAGTGGTTTTAGGGTGTACTTATGCTTTACGCTCATTCCTATATGTTAAAACGTTATACGGTTATAAATATACTGAAACGTGTGCAACCTTTTTCCACACTTTGCTAAAAACAAGTGACATGCCATTTCAAAATAGCTACACAACACAAATAAGGAAAATTATCATTGTTTATAATTATAATCAATCATTAAACCCATTGCTAATGGGTCCCAAATAAGAAAATCATGTTTTTAAATCATATTTATTGGATTTCTGGCCATTTTATTTGGAAAATATCAACACTTCTGCTTGCACTTGATTGAGGCGTTAGTAGTGGCTGCACTACTACTACTGGATCAATTCTGTGCTTCCTGCAACCGAACCATTCATGCTAATAATTTGTCTTGAAAAGAACAGAGAATAAAAGATCCAGTCCATCCCTTTCTGTCCAGTGCTTTGTCGTCTCTCTGATTTGAACCAAAATCCATGTTGTTGGCGTTTCCAAAGGACAGCCACTGTTGATGGGATGATGTGAGCTAAAGCTAAGTGATACCCACCACGTCATCTTAAGCACAGGTGTCTAACCCCCCCAAAAAAAAAACAAAGCTCAGAAGTTCCTGCTGAGCACATGACTTAAAGTCACTCTTATCTTCCAAAAAACGGGGAATAAAAATAAATAAATAAAAGAATAAAGAGCATGAGTCTAAAATGTTGCACCATTTTTCTAACTGATGGATTATGTGCAGGGTTCAAAACGACAACCGAGGCCCAGTCAAATAGTGGATGAAACGTCGTAATAAATGTCGAATGACGAAAGGCTTGTTGATGAATGACACCAGACTGAAACAAATGCAAGAATATCAACAAAATACTTAAAAAAAAAACAGATTTAACTTTGTCATTATTTTTACGTGACTGATTGAGAACCAAACATATTCAGTTTCTCCGTTGACAGTTATACAATTAATAGCTCACATGAAAGACTATGTATCATCAATCTATGTTTGACGTTAAATGTTGGAACATAACGGGAATACTTGTTGTTCATACAATGTGTAAATAATGCATTTTGATGTAAAATATACATTAATTTAACAGTGGATTACAAACAGTCACGTGACTTTTACGGTGTGACATTCCATCAAAGACTGATTTTAAATTTCCTAAGATGTTGGCCAGAAAGCAAATTCATTTTGTGTATTTATTTAGTTTGATATGTCGGGATTAATATTGTGTATCCATCACATCACATCTTTCCAAACGCATAAAATCACTCCAAAAACACACAAAATGACACAAAACAAGAAAATAAACAAAAACATTTGTTCTTTCATGTATTGATGCTCAGATTGGTCATCATTCTTAACGTTTTTATTATTCCGGACAAACTAGAACCAGTAAAAACTTCAACTTCTTTAACCAAACATGTGCAAAGCAAAAAGTGTGCATTTAAAAACAATAACTACGGTAAATTAAATAGAAAAATAAGCAACAGACAAACTCATATTCTTCCCATTTTAATGCTTACTTTACCCCCTAGACCAAGGGTTCTCAACCTTGGGGTCAGGACCCCATTTGGGGATGCGAGACACTGGGAGGAGGTCGCCAGATGCTTTAAAAAAAAACTAAGAATATTTTTTTTTGCCCATTTTGGGCAACTTTTTTTGCAACTACACCAAACTTACCATATTTTAACCTAATTCCATCACTTTTTCTTGCCATATTTTAGCTAATTTTAATGTATTTTTGCTACATTACTCCCATTTCTGCCACTTCTCCATCTACAGTAATTTAAATGCCTTTTCTGCCCATTTTTTGTCACTTTCAAGACATTTTTGGCACCTTTAAACCCTTTCCACCACTTTTCCCACCTAATGTTGCACATGTTGACCCATTATTTTATTATTTCAACCTCTTTTCACTATATTTCATTCTTATTTTTGCCAATTTAATCACATTCACCATTTGTCATGCCCATTATTTGCCAGTTTGAACTAATTGTTCCTACTTTTAGTTACATTACGTAACCCCCCCCCAGACTTTTAAGCCAATATTGTCACTTTTTACCACTTTTTCTATCTGTTTTTGGCCACTCTCATCTGCACCTTTATTTTCTGTTTTTTTTTTTTTTTTTTTTTATCCCATTTTCAATAACTGATAATAACATTATTATTATTAATAATAATAATAATAATAATAATAATAATAATAATAATAATAATAATATGTTCTATTTATAAGCATTTTTTTAAAAAAAGTACAAAAATAAACTAACAACAACAAAGGTTATAAAATTAATAATTATTAATTATATTAAAAATAATAACTAGAATATTTGCATTTCCTGAAGAAAATGCAAGCAAGGAAGCAGGTGCTGGCCCGAGTCTTCCTGCCTTAGCGTAGCATTAGCTAGCATTAACATTAGCCTAGCAATAGCCCTAACCTAGCATTAACGTAGCAATAACAAAACCTAGCATTAGCCTAGCATAACACTGGCCTAGCATTAGCTTTAACCAAGCATTAGCATTAGTCTAGCATTAGCCTAGCATTAGCATTCACTTTAACCTTGCATGAGCGTCAACCTAGCATTAGCTGCTCTATTTATATTTATATTTATATTATGTTGTCAGTGTTTTAAATTTTCATTCACGTACCACCTATGACAATTTACGTACCCCTGAGGGTACCCGTACCGCACTTTGGGAACCTAGGCTGTAGACCACCATCAATCTGAGTCCATTAACTTTAAATGGGATGATTTATTTTAAGTAACGCTCTGTTTAAGCTTGTGACAGTCAAAAATCAACATGTAGCGGGTGTTCAAGAGGAATTATCACATCAAAGTCTTTTAAAAACACAACACACACATCTTGTGTGGATCATTTTGCTGCAAAAAATGAGGAACGTGCGAGGATTTGAAAACAAAAATGCATAAATAAGCATAAATTTGAATTGTTACTGGAACGTGTCTATAAATAAGAGCTGCACTTTTACACATTGTCATGGTAATTTTTGGTTGAGAAAACAAAATGATTTAACAGGATACAGTTTAGTGTTTTCCAGCAGCTACTGCACCACTTTACTTTCTCACACCTATTAACTGAAGCTCCAGTGCCTCAGACGAGTGCTACTGAATCCATAAAAATGAGAACAAAACACACATGTACGCATGGAACTTACAGGGATTTACATTTAATATCGCTAATAACTAGTTTGTCCAGCCAAACTCTAAAATTCCAGTAAATTCCAGAAAATGATACATTGTTCATCATCACAAAGATAAAATAATCCAAGTTATTTGGTTTACTTCTATTTTTTATTTTTGTACAATAATACACGCAAAAAGGCTAATTTTTATGGTTTGCTTCGTTGTTAGCCTCCATTAGCGCAGATGAACAATGTTAGAAAACCCTTAAGTTGTTTGGAAAGTGAAAATATAAATTACCAGATATTACTGGATTTTTAAAAACGTTTAAAAATAAAAATAGCAGGGATTCACAAATGGGGGTGTGTGTACCCTTAGAGGTACGCAATGACACGAGAGAGAGAGGGAGCGAGAGAGGGAAATTAAGAAATTAAAGTATTAAATATATGAAGATTTAGATTATTTTTTCAATTAAAAATTATAATCATAATAAATATTAGCAGCAACTCACAAAATAAGGGATGCACCAAATGACACCAAAAAAAAAAAAAAAAAAGCACACACACACGAAGAGAGAAAAATAGTATGACCAGCCAACACAAAATGACAACAAAGACGCACTAATTTAGAGAAAAATACACAAGATCAGTACAAAATACACACTGAGATAGAATAATCTAAATAACACGCAAAAAGAACAGCAAAAACACACAAAATAAGAGAAAAATAAATGGATTAATTAAAAAAAGACAAACAACAACAAAATACACAAAATGATGATAGATATTATCTTGATTAGAACATGAACTGAAAGTCAGTCAGAAGGGATTTTACTGGAAATTATAAAAAACTATAGTACTGAATCAATTCAAAATAAGATTCTTTAAAGTGAGTGTTAACACTACAGTGTACTTGAGCCAACTTTTGTAGTCATTTTTTTTATCTCAAATTATGGAAAGAAACTTTTGTTTTTTGAAAAATCTTCAAAATAATTCCACAAATATACAAAATGTATAATTTGTCAAGTGAAGATCCTTCAGGGACTGGTGTGTGTGTGTGTGTGTGTGTGTGTGTGTGTGTGTGTGTGTGCGTGTGCGTGCATCAGGTGGCTGTATACGCAGCAGAAATGAGGAGGAGGCTGAAGCTCCACTACCTGTGACAGATGAAGCTGAAGGGTGGAAACAGATGGATGCTTTTCCCTGAGGAGCCGCTACGCTCGTTTGGAATGCGTGGCACCAACGGGAGCGTGGAGGTGGTTAGTGACAAATCACAAATACATTTAGGGAGCCGTGCAGCGGATTATTGTCAGAAAGTTTGTTAAAAAAAAAAAAAGCATTAGGGATGATTAAAAAAAATGTCACTCATTTTATACAAAAGTGTTGGAGAAGAATTTATAGAATTCCCAAACGTCAAACATCTTTACTGTGGGTGTGTTAAGTATTGACTATTATATTTTTGCATTATGCTTATAGTTTTTGATGGAGTTAAAGTTAGGTTAGAGCACAAAAAAAATAAACCAAATAACTAAAAAATATACTGTATTTAAAAAAACAAAATTACCCCCAAAACACACAAACTTATTTATTTTTTTTTTTTTTCCTGTTAATGCTCTGATTGGTCATTATTCTAATGCTGACATAAATGTTGATCATCTTTGATCAAAGAGTCACACACACACAAAATGTTTGAATATGGAATTATATATATACAGCTTTATTTCATTTGACACATGATTGGTCAATAGATGAAAAAAAAAAGTATGAAGGAAGTACATTTACAATAAATAACATAGCCTACAATAAAATGAATGTAGAATTAAAGAATTGTAAATATTGAATTGTTTTTATTTTTTATTTTTATTTCGTTTGTCTTAAATAGATACAGTAACTAGAACTGCAAGCAGTTATGAAAGGGGGCCAAGCCTTCCCGCAGGACTCGGCCCCCAGGTTTCGCGGTGCCCGTGGAAATATGTCACAAAAGATGACGGGCTTGGGGCGAGCGTCAGGACACAGGCAAGCATATGAAGTTTTTGGAAGATGTGATTTAATATGTGAAAGTTACAGGCCAAAATGTGTTTGCACCCATTATAGCGCCACCTAGTGGTGCACTTTTTGGTATGGATGATCTGTGTGCTCTTCTATAGTTACCCTGTAAATTTCACAGCCCTCAACACAAAACTACAGCTGAAATAAATGTTTGTTGTTCATGTTGTAATAAGCCACGCCCACTTCGACCAATCGCGATTAACTTTGAAATATGGCCCCAGGAGCGACCCAAGGTCATACCCACCAAATTTGATCAAAATCAATTTTGCCATGTAAGAGTTATAAATATCCCATATTTGCAGCGCCCCCTAGTGGCCTACAATATTCAAAATTGGCTCATACCCTCACAGTCACATGCCAACCAAGGATCTCAGATTTGGTGTTAGCATTTATTTTGACCGAGATATGCACCAGTTTGCGTTTTTATAGCTAGCTAGAGAAATGTACTCGTTAATAACTTGCGCATATTTTGCTCGAGCAAAATTCTTTACTCAACTTTAGATCAGGTTCAACTGAATATTCTTTGTGCCAAGTTTCACGCTGATTGGACAAAACTCCAAGGAGGAGTTTGAAAAAGTAGGTTTTCCAGTTTTTGCGATTTTGCTGCGACAAAAGTTGAGGTGGAAATGGGCGTGGCCTTGCCCAGGTGATTCAGTGCTATTCGGGGAATCTGTGGATGTGTGTGTGTAGGACATACAGTATTTAGTCTTTCTGATCCATTAATGCACTGTAAAAATGAAGTTAGGTTTTTTTTTATGCTTACGGTTTTCATGGTTTCAAATATATTTTTTCTAATTATGGAAAACGAACAGAAATCTCGGAATCAACTATCTGAAGCGAAAATAGCTACATATATCACACAAAATACGGTATAGCCTGACCTCCATGTTTGGTGAGAACAATCACACATTGTCACTATATATAGTTTCTCTCTTAAACAGGTGGTTAAATATGTGAAAAGCATTTGCAAGTGATAAACAAACGCACTTGTCAAAAATAGCGAAAAATCAAGGTCTCTCTGAGACTGCTCATTTGTGCTCAATCTAACAAAATTCCAAAGCTTAAAATTAAAAAAAAAAAAAAAAATCAAGATTTAACGTATTCACTTTGAAGCGTTTTGGCAGGATTTTGCAAAGTGTGCAAGTACTTATCAAATAAAGGAAAGTCGATAAAAATGAAATGGGTAGAGCCTGAAACAAGCTTGAGGAAAGTTTGAAACACAATTCCCAGGCTTTACATCAGTATTGTTAAACCTATACTATTGTGGCAAATTCTCTGTTTCCATCCCCTCGTTTTCCAAATACAAGCAGAGATTAGTAGAGGAGAAATAACTATTTTGGTGTTTAGACATCTGTGGGTTAAAACGCACCCATGATTAAAGAAGAATGCGGTATTTTCTGAGAATAAACTTTTTGTATTTCAAATGGATGGAAAACACAAAGGAACCTCAAGATGACGACAAGTCGGAGAAGATACAACACTACTGTGAAACTAGGGCTTATTTTGGGGCCGGATCCTATTGGGACAAGATCCGGCCCCATCAACCAAATTTTGACCGGCACGTATTTGATTTGATCCAGCAGCTCATTTTGCTTTTAGGTGTTTTGATTACATTTTGAAGTATTATATTTGGACAGATGTCTCTTTTATTGAGTTTCAATCACTGAAAATTTCATTGCACACACAAAATTGAATATAAAAACCGAGCGCGAGTGAGGAAGAGAGGGGAAAGTCAGGCCACGCCCACACTATGTCTAAAGTGTGATTTTGTGCAAAAATTGTTTCTCTGTGTCAACTTGGAAGACAAGAGAAAATAGCTTAAAAAAAAAAAAAAAAAAGGCAGTTGGATTTTTTTTTTAAGCTGAGCCTATGGTAAAGACGTCCACGGTTGTTTCTATGGAAATCGCGGGAAAGAGCAGCAACACAGCAGCAGTTAGCTTAGCGACTAGCAGCACCTGTAGCAATGATGCTAATGCAGGAGAACCTGCCTCCAACAGACAGCACACAGGAAGGGAACTATCCATGAGGAAGACTCAGGGACAGAGAGAAGAGAAGACGACGACGGGGAAAGTTCTGCGAATTGAGACAGAGGCTCATTCCAAAGCCCAGATGAGCTGCTATTCTTGGCTTATGAAAGACAAGGCAGGCCTTGGCTGTGAAATATTTAAAGAAGTTGCAAGGATAAAAAAAAGGAAAAATCCAAATCAAAGTTGCGAGGATACAAAGGACTCCATGGCTCTATAGGACAAATACACATTTTATTTTCATTTCCTGCTGTGTTACTGATTAATTAGAGGAGTTATGGCTGTAAAAGTGTGTAAATAATTTGTATTTGTGGGTTTTTGTTTTATTCTGTGACAGTTTTGTCTCTCTCTTACTGCCAGAACAACACCTGGCCTGTGTTCTGGGACCTAATGATTTACAAATTAAGCACTGTGTGAAACATATTGTCATCAGTAGGGAAAAACAAACCTGCGTTACGGTGAAGGATCCAACTCATGCAAAGATCTGAGAGCCAAAGTGCCAACATGGAAATATCAAACTAAACCAAAGATAAAGATTGAAGAGAAACATTTGGTGAACAATGCTCCTAATAATAACAAAAATGTGTGAATGCTAGATGATATAAGGTAAATATATGATGGATCTGAGATAACTACCTGTACTCAACTAGCAACAGACGTAGCGGTTAGCATGTGAGTAGCTAAATGTGCTGATAGCAAACTTGTAAAGCCCAAAAATGTGATTAATTGTAATAAAAGTAGGTATTAAAAACTATCATGATAATAGAATCCATTTTGACAGTGAAGGAAATGGCTCCATTTGTTATTTACTGAGAAAAAAAAGAGACTTATTGGCTTTAGCATTAGCATTTTAGCATAGAAAAATCAAAGTCTTCTTTAAAAATCATGCACTACCAATAAACCTTAACTTTTCCAAATATCATGCCCTTTCATGCATCTATAACACATTTTGAGGAGCTTTTCAGTGGTTTCGGACATTTATCCATCGCACTGTTTATCTCTGCGTGCCTCCAATATGGCCGCGCATCCGGTTACTGCCCAGAATCTGACGTACTGTAGGTGAAAACTACACAAATGCGTATGCGTAAATGTGTGTATGGCTGCATATTTGGCAAGTTGTTTATACATTCATATATATAAACGTATATAAAACACGTTTATTTATATATA
Source organism: Gouania willdenowi (assembly GCF_900634775.1). Taxonomy (NCBI): domain Eukaryota; kingdom Metazoa; phylum Chordata; class Actinopteri; order Blenniiformes; family Gobiesocidae; genus Gouania; species Gouania willdenowi. Next base: position 11,557,723 of record NC_041061.1, on the reverse strand, counting down.
TTTTTTATTTTTCTCTTAGGACCAGTTGTACCATTTTATGTTTTTTTAATTTTCTTATTACATTTCGGGCTGACCACTTTTGTTACATTATGACCAATTAATTTTGGGTTTCATTAAAAAAAAAAAATATATATATATATATATATATATATATATATATAACAATTTTTGTTACATATGTTGTTTATTGTGTAAAACAATTATTGGCTTCAGCTTTTTAGCACAGAAGAAAAACAAACTCAAGCTTCTTAAAAAAAAAAAAAGTGTTGTAGTTTATTTATTGTCTTTACTTTCATTTGATCTTGAATATCTCATTTATTAATATTATTTAAAACAACTAGACTTCATAACGCTAAACATCGAAGATTGACGACGCCGTTTGTAAGCCAGCTCGTTTTTCCCTCCTCATATTTCACTTGAAGCTTTTCGCCCCAAACAACAATTCATTTATCACATTACAGTGGCGCCGTGGTTTTTTTTTACCTTTTATAAATGCAGTGTCACTTTCTTCAGGCACACAAAAGGGCTGCTAATAAATTTGGGGCCTTGCTTTAGCTGACGAAGACTTGCCAACTTAACGCTCGCAGCAAAACACCTCGCTGTCGAAAAACAAATAATTGCAGTGAACTAAAAAGACTAAAGCCTTGCTTGAGAATAAACGTCATGCCAGGATGACAGAGCGGAATCGTGCACCTCCGCCGTGCCAGTGAGAGCAAGTCAATTGCATTTGAAAAACGACAGCGGTGATATGTCCACAAGTGCTCATCGAGAACAAGGATGAATATCTGGCGACGACGCGGCAGAGTAATGTGTAATTTGACGCTTCGCAGGTGTGAACATAGCGGCTCTGTATTGAATGGAAGACTTTAGTACTTTTAATACGACCGAGTTTTACAAAATATCTGCAAATTAACCTTCACGCATCGTCAATAAAGTAACCCTCTGAAATCAAAGATGCAAGTATTTTTTTTTTTCACATTTCATCTTCAAAACACTGTCCGCACACAGCAGTGTATCATCTGCTGCACAAACACGCCGGGGTTGACGCCCACCGCCTTCATCTCAATCACTAACATAAGGCCCTTCACCCACAGCGCTACTGTTCATCACTCATTCATCCTAATGAGACAAGGAGCAAATACGCTCGCATAGAAGAAGTCAAAAGCCATCCAAAGTACATATCTGTACGTATATATATATATATATAGTTATCAGACTCATGCATTAGGAAACAGAAGTTTGACAACTTTATATAAGAAAACAATTGCATGAATTATATTGTGCCTGAATGCTGACATGAAGGGGAAAAAAGGAACTCTACTATGCGCAGTACATACTTTCAAATACAGTACAACCAATGCTTTTGATGTTTAGTGGTTTTACTTTGAACTGGGGATTGCCTGTTGTCCTGTTTTTGTATTTCAATGGGATCCTTTGACTTGTGTCCTTTTTGTAGGTTTGTCACAAAGATGTAAAAAACGAGTACTGATAGTAGAAGTACTGTTACTTAATGGAAATTGTACTCAAGTACAAGTAAGTCATACATAAAATACTCAAGTACTAGTAAACAGTAGCTCAATTAAATAGTACTCAAAGTAAAGTTACTAGTTACTTTCACCCCCATGTTTATTTTTGGTAATAAATCTTGTCACGGTTCTCTTGCATACAGTAAACATCTCATGTATAAACTTAAAAAGGAAGAGACCAAATCTTGCACACTTGGAAATTCATTTATTTTCCACAAAGGCATCTAAAATAAAAGGTTTGTCAAAATGTACAATTAGGTTTTTTTTTTTTTTTTTTTTAATAAAATAACACCAAAGTATTAAATTCAAAATAATAAAAAAAAAATTCTCAGACTCCAAGTAAAACTGAGAAAATAACCGACATTCAATGCGGTGCATTACCTTTAATCTGGTTGGTCGGCTTTGGTGTGATGCACTTGATTGTTCTCTGGTAATTTCATTTTTTTTGTAGTTTCACAATGTCTGTTGATGATTTTACAACTAAAAACAATAATTTACTCAGCAATGGTTAGGTGTAGAAATGTAACCAATTACTTTACTTCATTTAAAAACATACTTAGGTACAAGTAAAATGACTGATTTCGATGTATTCTCAAAAAAGTACAAGTGCATACATATAACATTTGTTTCATTATGTCAGGATTACTCTTCATATCCCCTTTCTTCATCACATTTACTTTTGGGAAAACTACTCTCGGTAAATCCCACATGTATTCCAGTTTACTTCAAACAAACAAGACAGATATAAGACGAATAGACAATTTTCTCTGAGCTTTGACCTGCTTTCCTTGTCAAGCCAGTCATCACATGGACACAAAGCCCGATGCTCACTCACTGATTACCGACTGAACGCTGGATGTGTCCCTTCACCCTCCCCCCGAAGAAACAAGACAATCAAATACGATCCTCGCAACACAAAGTGAGATATTCCGCGGCAGACGTCAGATGAGTCACGCCGTTTCTCTGAAGAATTTTTTCACATTCATTCAGTCGCCCCTTTTTGTGACTCTTTGCCATCAAGGTCCCCCCTCGCGCATATGTCTGCATATCTTAACGTTTTTTTTTTTTTTTCATGGCTGTGGGCGACGTGTCACAGGCGTTTAGTGTGAGGAATGAAGGAGGCGGTGCAAACAGATTGGTAAAAACATGAAAGCCGGGTGACAATTAATGGCAGTGTGCTTTTAAGTGCAAAAGGATAATGATACCACGCACACCCATAGGCCTCAATACTATTAATATTCTGTGATGGAACAGGCACCTGCCACTGTATTCTCACCAGTCGACAGCCTTTTGTACGGCCCTCTATGCAAAAAATTGTTAAATAGAGAAGCTGATGAGGTGGAATGTCGAATCAGATTGCATGTGACAGCCCCCCTGACTTGAAGAGAAAGGAATCATAATTTTCATTGCCCATCTCGGCTCTTTTTCTGTTTTCTTTTTTTTTTCTCTCCCTTGACCGGCAGGAACTGATGTAACAATTGGATCCAGGATTGCTGTAGGAAAGAGGAAGAAAGGGATGGGATGGTGAAGGGGGAAATAGGAAATCGCGGGCAAGGGTGTTAGATGGGGAGGGGAAAACGAGAATCTATGCTCGAGTCGCTCTATCTGTCAGTTTTGTGTTTCAGTGTCATTTGAGTGCATGTGGTATGTTGGTAACTGGGATTCATCTTCTGAACAGCAGATAAAAGGAATGAAGAGATATAGCGTCTCGCAGCGCGGGTGAGGAACAGCGGAGGAGATTGGACGGTGATGAATAGAGCGCGGCACATCGGGAACAACATCTTGAAATCATCTTCGAGGCCGTGAGGAGCCTTTAGATGGAAGTGGCTTCTGGATTTGTGTAAATCCCTTGTGACAACGTTGGCCCGAGTCGTCAACTAAAGTGTCACTTTTCTAACCCTTTTATTTCCATGTGCGGAAAATGCCTTGAAGGAGACAGTGAGACTACTTTTATTAGATCCAACAAATAATGGCATCTTTATTTCCAAAGTCAGACATTATTGAAATCTGTTATCTAGACCAGTGGTTCTCAAACCTTTTTTTGCTCAAGAAATCTCTTTAACTACAACATTTTGCTCAGAATTTTGTGAAAAGGTAACTATAGAGCATAATGATGGAATCAATGAGTAATAACACACATTTTTGTAAACAAGAGGTATGAAACGGCATTTAGTGCCTCAATAGATTCATTTCTAGAGATGTAACGATTAATCGTAAGGCAGTTAAAAATCGATTCATAGGTGTCACGGTTCACATCGATGCTCTGAAAATTGAATCGCAGTACTTTTTTTTAAACAGCAGAGGGCTATTATATATCTATCCTCGTCCAAAAGTGTAGGCAGCGGGCGGAATCTGCTACTACTTTCTTTCTGGCCACCTTCTACTCTTAAACATGTTCATAAATGATTCCTTACCCCTTTAGCACCGAAAGAATATCTGTAATATTACGTGAATATCTGTAAGAGTCACGTTTTTCTATTAGCTCTGTCTGCTAGCATAGCATCTCTTCTTCACTGCAATGATATCTGCATGCCAACCGACCACTGGGTTACCACCTGCTGGTCCAAACAAATATCTGACGTAAATACAGTGCAGACTGTTTTTCTTTTTTTTTTAAAGTCCAATTGTTAAGGCACAAAATACATTTTCAGTTGCACTTTTAAAAAGAAAAGGAACTATTATGTAGTTTTGCATTGTTTACTATAGAACCAGAATTTAAATTAATAGGCTTCTTCTTCATTTGTATCATTATTTTATTTATTTCATTCAAGATTTATTTTTAGTTAAATTGCATTGTTTTGAATAGTTTATCAAGGAATAAACAATGAAATATAAAAGGAAAATAATACAATATTTTCTATTTTTTTTCCCCCCAAAAAAATAAAGGAATATTTTTCAGTCATCATTTTTCTACAGTCCCAATTTATAAAATAAATTGTGAAAGAATCGTATCGTGAACCCAGTATTGTGAATCAAATCGTAGGGAGTTGAGTGAATCGTTACGTCCCTATTCATTTCTATAGTTTTTATTCATTCCGGTCATCTATTTTCAGTTCATTGTCTAATCAAAATTATCAATTTGTACTGATCTAGAGACCAGCGTTTCTCAAATGGGGGTACGTGTCCTCCTAGGGGTATGTGATGGCACTACAGGGGGTACTTGGGAGAAAGACAGAGAGGAAAATTAACAAAGCAATACAATGTAGAGTTTTATAATGTTTTTTTTTTTTTTTTTTGTCAAAAATGTGATTCTCGCTAAATATTACCAGCAAATCACAAAACGACAACAAAAACACACAAAACAAGAGAAAAATTTACTGAATAATAAAAAAGAACAGAAACATAATACACAAAATGACACTAAAACACACACTAAGAGAGAAAAATACTTACTATTACCAGCAACGCACAAAACAACACCAAAGACACACTAATTAAGAAAAAAATACAGAAGATCACTACAAAACACACAAAAACAACAGAGAAACATACAAAAAGACTGAACTGAAAATACAAGGGTCAGTCTTGGTCCCACATCAGGAGAGAGATGACTGCAAATAATAAAAACTATAGAAATAAATCTATTCAATAGGCACAAAATACTTTTTCATTCCTCTGATTCACAAAATGTGATTCCTAAAAATTAGTGTTATCACTCATTCATTCCATCAATATGCTTTTTCACAGAATTCTCAGCAAAATGTAGTAGTCGGACAAAGGGGGTACTTGCATTCAAATGTAAGAGAAAGGGGGTACTTGAGCCTAAAAAGTTTGAGGACCACTAAGCTAGACAATGCAACTTTTTTTTTGGTTCATTTGGTTTTATTCAGAGCTGAACAGCAATCAGGCAATAACACAAGGTTAGCGTGTGAAAAATACACCAAAATACAGACTTAAAAAAAAGGTGACATCAACTAAATTTAGTTCAAAATCAGGTGTGCGAGAAAATTAGGGACTGTATTAACAGGTGACACAAGAAATGAAAGAAAGTTGCTAAATGTGTGTTTCAGTGCCATTGCCTCTGAGGTGCTGCCAAATTTAGCAAACATTTAAAGTGCTCTTGGCACATTTTTGCAGGTGTTAAAACTGGAGAATTAAAAAGAAAATCAAGCAAGCAGGGTGAAAACGTACAGACTCGACACAGAAAAGTCAAACTTTGATTCTGGTAGGAATCATTTTCAAGCTATAAAGTCCATGTCCAGTTACCTCAACCAAGCAATCAGAATCAACCTGGATAACTGAGAACCTCCATAAACAAAGTCACAATTTAAATTACAGCAAAGAGTTCCGTTATCGATGTAGATTACTAGCGTTAGCTAAGTCTCTGTTGCTAATTCACTGAAGTCCCAGAGTTGTAGCATCAAATCAATATCTTAGGTTTGTGCATTTCCATGAATCTGTCGATACGATATGATTCAGGATTTGCATGTCACAAAAACGATATATCCCGATACTAAACAATGCGATATACAGCACGAAATATCGCAATTTCATTTACAAATGTCACCTTTAAAAGTATAAAATGGTATGAAATACAATCTATTTGATTTTTTTGAGACAAGTAAATAGTAACTAACTGTAATTCAAGTACCAATATCAAAAACAAGTAGTATGTTTATCAAAATGAAAATAAAGTGCAATCCACTTCCAGCTAAAATGAGTGAGTGATGAGTGAGGTAGTTTAACAAGGTCTGATGTGGTTCACTGACACCTAGTGACCGGGCATTTACGTGCTATGCATATGTCAGCGAAATGAAATGGCATTTTTGAAATTAAAAAAAAAAAAAAAAAAAAAAACCATACTTTAAAAAATCAATATTGACATTTTTTGGAAGGATATGTGATTTTGCGGGAAAATATTGCAATATATCTCCGAATCAATAGTGTTAGCTTCTTCTTTTGTAGTTTAAAACTTGGTTAATAAATGTTTTTCATTATAAGGAACAACTGTCATTTATTTCTCTTTGTTGCAAAAGTAGTTTTTGCCACAAACTGTGGAGCTGATACAGTGGATATATTATTGCTAACATACAGTAAATAACCCGTAGATGCATATGGCAAGCAGAGTTGGGGTAAATTAGAATTACGCATTAATTAGGAATACGGTGATTGGTAATTTTTCCAATTACAATTAAAATAACTATTATTTTACCCCTAAAAGACAATTACATTTACATTCTGAATTACTATTATTCAATTTCAAATAATCACACTTACTGTGCCTAATATAAATAACCCAAAACTATTTTAACCTTCATCTTGTGTTAGCTTTCTGTTAGCATCTCTTATGATAACAGGTTGGTTTTGACCCATATCTTATTTCAGCTGTAAAATACATAAAAAAATGTATAAACCATCTAATACCTTGTTAGGCTTATCTATGAAAACATTGGAATTCATATGTCTGATGTTGGTCTCTGGTCAGTATACCCCAAGATTATATATATATATACATATATATATATATATATATATATATATATATATATGTATATATATATATATATATTTTTTTTAATTTATTTATTTATTTTTTAATTTTAAAATTATCTTGTAAGCAATGGAACTGTAAAATGGTTCCCCAGTTTTGTCTTTAAATAATATGTATTGAATATTTTGTAGAATTTACATGAAATTCCATAAAAATTTCCATAGAATAACAAATACAAATTAAAAACTGTTTTAATTACAATTTCAATTAAATTACTACATGGTTGTAATTAATGATTAATTATGCAATTATAATGAAATGGCCTCAACCCTGATAGCAAGTGACGTAAAGACATTTGAACCAATGGAATAATGTTCATATGTAAAACAAGTATGTCATAATTAAACAAAAATATCCATTAAATAGTGGAATACCACATTTATGCATAACATTGGTAAAGCCAACCCCATTTTCTTCCCTTTATGACAGCAGCTGTGTGATTCAAATCTGTGGCCACATAAAGCTGAGCTGAGCCCAGTCCAATTTGCTCGGCTTTCCTTTTCACATGTCTTTCTTGAAATAATAGTTCTCTGGGTTTTACTGCTGGTCACGGACACTGTGAGGCCATAAGACAAGGCGGTAACCAAAATTAATGGGGACCCTCTGGCCCGGACTTTCTCCTGGCTGACCGCTTAACGCTCTAAAGAGCGTGGACACACAGTGAAAGACTGCTAATGGGAATTGGACGAGTTAAAGCACATACCTTACCGTGTAATTATAGACAGTGAGATGGTATTGACAGGTGACTATGGATAGAGAATGGGAAGATGTTTCTGTATTACCAGTAATCCATCCCATGGTGAAGTATTTTAGTCGTTATAATCACTCGGTTACGTTGGACAAATTCTTTCAACAAACCTTCAATTTTTCCAGGTGGTTATAAATGACGAACCCGTTACAACACAATTTCTTCTCTGGCCTGGCTGTGCGTCTTTTCTACTTTCCCAGCCTCGAGGTAAAAAGTGGTAAAGTACCTTTTGCAGATCTCATCAGCAACAACAATAGGGCCTTGGAGGGGGCACCTATATCAGATCCCTCATGCTTGTCATCATCAAGCCTCTCATCAAGTTGGCACTTCAGTCGGCTGCCTTTTGGTGATAGCATTTTGTTTTCCTGACGAGAAACACAAAGAGGAACACATTGAAGGGAGGGGTAGGGGATAAGCAGAGGTGTCGGTCTACACACGCATCTTCTGGCTAATAATCTGGCAGAGGAGACAACAGTCATTCATCTGCGCCAGCGCTGGCAGGGTTGACTTTTCTGACTGAAGAAGGCGAATAATTGCGAGGCTCTTGTAACTGATGAATGCAAGGCAAGGCTAAGATTGCCGGAGTGCCGAGAGCGTCATGACTCCCCGTCTTGTAAAGCGTAGAAGATGAAAAGAGGAAGCGCACACAAAGGAGCATTTATGTAACAACACAAGGAGTATGTATAAGCTGTGTTCCACTTAGCAAGAGCTCCAAAGTCAGAGCAGACGAGAAAAATCTATTGGCAATAGCAATTCTTCATCCTGAAAGGAAGCTATGAGCAAACAAAGTCTCAAGATTTCTCTACAGATTCAATTAACTTCCATGCAAAGGCATGTTTTCTCCAGGAACTTGCGACAGTGGTTCATTTTTCATTGTTAATGCATGCAAACTCAGAGCAAAAGTTGAGGGAACAAATCCAAAAGACATATTGAACAAAGTGCCAAAAAAGGGCCCGTTTCAACAGTTGTCCTTTCACCTTCTACTGTCCTAACACAACCTCTTTCTTCATCATTGTTCCCCCCAGCCCCCAAAACTTGTGCCAGCGCTTCGTTTGCAACACAATCCCCCAGGTCAGAGGGGCGGATGAGGTACAGAATGTTGAAGTACTCTTACTTGTTTGATTCTATCAATCCCCCTTTTTCGCTTGGGTTTTGAAACACCTCAATCAAACCTCCCCCTCAAGGTCGCCTTTGCAGCACGCTCGGCAGATTAAGTCCCTGTCCATGTGCAATGTGCGCTTTGAACTGGAGACATCACCCAGTAGAAGATAAAGAGGAGAGGATAGACAAGTGGAGAGGCAGCAAAAAAAAAAAAGGGAGCGTTTGTTTGCTTTACCATTTGTGGGGTTTTTTTAGTTTAGCACAAGACTGCAGAGCTCAGATAAACACTCAGCCTCAAGGTCGGTTTTAGGCCTCATCCACACAAAAACCCTTTGTTTAAACCCTAAACTAATGAATTGTAGGGATCTTGAAAAAGTAGTAGCTAAAAACATTTCCAGAATAGGGTTTACTTCAAGAAACATTTTTGAACATTATGTTTAAGTAGAAACGCAGCACATCTTCCAACCAGAGTGAAAAGTCTTTTTTTATATTGTAGGTATCAAATATAGGTGAACTACTACTGCACTTTTCTGTAATTATGGAAAACAGACGAAAATTACTGAATTAATTTTATGTAACTGAAATAACTATATGACAGCATATGTCATCACCTACATGTTTTAGGAAAACATCACATATTCTCACCATATTATCCCGACATAAAAAGTTGGTAAATGTGTAGCGTGTTAAGACAAGAAAAACAGATTGACATGTCAAATATGGCAAAATTGGCAGTAATTGTCAATATCTGATGCTGAAATTTTAGATGATGCCAAAAATACATTTTCTTAAGTATATTTGACGTCCCACCTTACGGCCAACAATTAATTGTCTCTTCCACCAACTTTGCAACCCTAGCTGAAATGTTGTGTTTAATAGTATTATTTTTGCATAGATGCTAATATTTATATTTAGATATTTAGAATTACTCCCAATTTCCATTCAATTGTAATAAATCATTCTTATGAAAATATTATTTTTGAACAATTCCCCAAATTCCTCAGTTTCAGTTCGTGTGGAAATTTATCAGAAATGTTCCGACTCTACAGTATAGAAAATTACAATTATTTACGATATTTATGTTTTGCATTTTGTTCCATACTGTACCGAAAATGAACCAAACCTCAAAACCGAGGTACATATTGAACCATGATTTTCATGTATCGTTACACTCCTACTAATTACATTAAATTACAGAGCAGATTTTACAGAAATTTGAGGCCCTCGGTGAGCCATGCCTTTGTTTACTGTAGTTCAGTGAGTTTTTTACACTGCACGTTTCAAATCATTCAGTGACTTCTTTTAGTATTTTCATATTTCACTTTACCATTTTTAATACTTGATCATCTCAAACCGTTCCATTTTAAATCAAACATTTTCAACTGAAAATCTTCCCTAGCAGACCAATCCATATAATACACATGATAGCAGGAGGGATGGGATAGTGGTGCGAATGGTTCACTGGAAGCGACGCTTAATTTACAGCAGCCTGAGATTTTAATCTATCCCCGTCACAAAGAAGAAGAGCCAAAGAAAGGAGGGAGCGTAGGGAAGAGTGAAGCCCCGTCCCCTGTTCTATCTCATGAACTGAATGCCAACTCAAGCGCTGCATGACACCAAAGCATGAAAAAAGGAAGACGGGGTGTGACTGTGTGCATTGCTCACGCTCTTATCAGAGACAGGAATGCCTCCACATTTCTCTCGTCTTCTTTCAATAGACCAGTTCAGATTGGTACACCTTCTTTTTTTTTTTTTTGTTGTGCTTATACAGTATCTTCCCCCTCTGAACCACACCCTTCGTTTCTTTCCTTACTGCTGGTCTTCCTACACTTCTTCCATTCAAATGCACCATGTGGGCATACATCATTGGGTGTCATTGTTATGCTCCAGGCTCCACAGCATATGCATGCGATCCAATTTGGAAGAAGAATGAAAAAATCCTCGGCAAGGTAAACCAATCGTTTATCAAACCCACTCGTCCACACCATATTTCCAGCCTCCACATGATTCCAGGCATTCCACACTATAACAAACAGCCACTGCTCTTCTTAATATCTGGCGAGTAAGGAGCTAAAAAAAAAAGATGGACATTGGCAGATGCATTCACACACCAAAACATTAATATGAGATCATTAGGTCCTGCGGTACATACTTTTGAATGAAAATCCATCTGCGTAAAAAAAAAAAAAAAAATCGGAATTTTATCGCTTCTGTAGCTAATTTCTTTTCTTAATGCACCTCTGTTTGTACATTTTCGAAATTACGGGAAACAGACGGAAATCACTGAATTAACTTTTTGGAACTGAAATACTGTAGCTATATGACAGAATAAGCCCTCACCTAAATATGAAGTGTGTATCAAGTGTTAGGACGAGATAAACAGATGGATTTCATGATATCACGCAAAATCTCCCGCTAAGAAATCCAGTGCTACGAAATCTCACGCCATGTAATCTCGCGCTACGATATATCACGCGGGATTGCTTGGTCGTTCTCTATTTTACGATTATCCTGCATCCTCCTATACTTTTGAATCAGGTTGCAAAAAGTCGGAAAATTTGCGGTAAATTTCCAAAAGGAAATTAACACCAGGAATTTTGGTAAAATATAAACTTTGAGATTTTTTTATTGGAATTAACTGGAATTTGGCAGTACTTTTCAATAACTGATGCTGATATTTTAAATGATGCTAAAATATATTGTCTTAACTATATTCAACATCACTACCCATCGCCAACAAACAATTTTGTAAATTCCCCCAGCCTTGTTAATTCCTATGAAAAGTTTACAACTTGGAAAATTCCCGTAATTTTGCAACTCTAGTTGAATTGTTCTGTTTATTTGTAATATTTTAAATGGTTGCAAATATTTATGTTTAGCTATGATACAGTGCCAGTTAATTTCAACAAATAATTCTCAAGTAATTCCTTTGTTTTTGAAAAATTCCCAAAATTCCAGAGTTTCAGTTTCTGAGGAAGTTTACCAGAAATGTTTTGCCCATCCACAAGTCATATTCTAAAGCTGGGGTTCTCAAACTTGGGGTCGCGAGACACTGGGAGGGAATCGCCAGATGCCATTAAGATACTAACAATATTTTTTAAATATTTTTTAGTCTTTTTCTGCTACTACACAAAACTTGCCATAATTTAACCTTTTTTTAATTACTTTTTCTTGACATTTTTTGCACCTTTTCTCGCAACATTACTCCCATTTCTGCCATTTTTTAAATCAAATCTCAATGCCTTTTCTGGCAATTTTATGCACTTAAACCCTTTCCACCACTTTTCCCAACTAATGTCGCATATTATTGTCACTTTTAGCCTTTTCAAAAATATCATGCTTATTTTTGCCAATTTAACCACATTCACCATTTGTCATGCCCACTATTTGCCAGTTTAAGCTATTTTTTGCTACATTTTTAAATTTCATTAGCCACAATTTGCAACTTTTAACCAATTTCTGTGGTTTTGAAAATCCCATTTCACCACCTTTTCCACCAATTTAAAACGCGCTTTTATTTCTGATTGAAACAAGGATTTACTGTACATCTTTAAGATGACTATATACTATAGGGCAAATAATAGCTAAAGTCTATCACCATAAAAAAAAAGATGGACATTGGCAGATGCATTTACACATCAAACCTATCTGAGCGCCTAAATAAATCTCTATTTACTCCTTTCTGTAGCTAGTTTCTTACTTCAACAGGCCTCTCTGTTCGAACATATATCACATATAGCGGGACATATACATGATATATTAAATGAAAAATGCCAACCCACTCTGTTTAATCACATGCACTGAAGATCTGTTGCCTAGAAAGGAGCTTTGCCCTAAGCCACATTTCCCATGAGGTTATTCCCCACCTCTCATCTTCCATCTTTCTCCACCGGGGTCTACTTCCTTCCATGTGTAGCCCTTGGCCCTTCCCATCGAACGCTATGATTCAATTAATTAGCGCGTGGCTCATCTAGAAGGTTTAATGATGTTTTATCCCCATCACAGTGAATACCTTAAATTGGTGCAATCCCAGCAGGCCACCAAAGAAACCTGGTTTTTAAGCAAAAGATGGGGTCACGGTATCTGAGAGCAGTGAGGGGTGTGTAGGGGAATAAGGTGATGCAGAATACACGTTGGACTTGTGGGACAGCGGGAATGGGAGAATCAATGAAAGCAATCACCACCTACAATCGAATTTGTCTTGAGCCGCTCGAAGGACAAAAACAGATGGATTTGTACAGAGGTCAGGTAATCATATAGTCGTTGTGAGTAATGGAGAAAAAAATCATACTTTGATTGTGGTTCATTGTGCCTCTCCAATCAGAGTCAAACGCTATGGATAGACGACTAGGTAAAGCACAACAATGGAGAAAATGCTAATGTACTATGAAATCACTTGTTTTTGTATTTGACATATAAATAAAGTTTAACTGAATTGAATTCAAGAAAATGCATGGTTTTTCTAGCAGAACACTTAACGTATCAAAAAAAGGGGATCGTGAGCTTAAAATATTGGGATTTTTTATGTCTTGGCCTCACCAAACACCGAGGCTGATTATCCAACTGTTTCACGCTTTACATGTTTAATGTCCAAGATAGATATATTTTCATAAATATCTGTTGAAAACACACAAATATATAATCAAGCCTGTCAAAAAAAAAGTGTATTTCAAAATAAAAGACGAGCATGAGAGACATTAAGTATTTATTCATTTCTGACCAGCTGTCCGCGACCTTTTGGGTCCCGACCCACCAATTGAGAATCCCTGCTGTAATGCATAGTTCATAAATGTGCTTTTTGTTTGGTTTTGTAACAATAGATCATGTAGTTTATTTTCACAATTAAAAATGATTAAAACAAATTAAAGATGTAGTAAAATCAATGCTGACAATTCGACTTAGAGGTCGAACTTTCAAAAATAAAAAATAAAGAAATAATATTTCATAATTTTTTTCCATATGCGCTGTTATAATTTTGTTGGTGTTTCAGTTATTTCAGCAAAGGTCAGGATTCAGATTGTGCTCTTTTTAGGTCACATGGTCTTCAGATTCTCACTCTGCCCTTTGACATTCAAAAACCAGTTAAGTGCTTGATCTGTGTTGGTTTGTTCTCATGTCCCGCACACCTCTGACTCATCCCTCACACCATCCATCATCCACTGAAAAGAAATGATTCCTCTAAATGAATGGCCAGGCTAATAAATCGATCACTCAATGGGAGTTCAAGGCTAATTTTGCATGCACTTTAAAGTAATGATGGAGCCATTTTTGACACATGGGGGATACATCTGAGGCGACAAATCGATTTGTGAGGCTTCTCTCAGATAGAGACATGGTAGCAATCGCAGACATTCCACATATGTGTTGTTTTTCAGATGCAATGCGATGCCATCAAGTTTGACAAAAAAAACACACCACCATATTGTGCAGATAATTACATGCAACAGCAGCTGCTAAATCAAAGCGTCACAAAAGGCGTTCTCGTAACGAATGCAGTCATTTGTGCAATCGAAATGAACTGGACACAAATAGTGGAAAATCACAACACAAAACTGCATTTTTTTTTTTTTTTTTTTACCCAAATCAGAGCTGGTTGATGGCCTCTGCCAACAGAAGGTAGGGATCGCTTTTTTTTTTATTCTTCCTGCGATTAGTTTCATTTACGGCGCTTCCTTTTTTCGCGTGGTGAATCGTCGCTGGTGAAATGAGGGCGGAAAGACGACGCCTGGTTGGCGGGAGCTAATTTTCCACTTGAGGAAACTGTCTGCAAAATAATAATGTACGGTTTGTTATGTTGAAAATGATGATCTCCCTCGACCCTGCTGGGAGCCGAGTAATGGTACAGTGCTGGGGGAGGCTTTCACGCTTTCACAACTGTGTGCTTTCCTCAACTGGCTTGTTAGCCGGAGAGGCCGAGCCTGTCACCGCGCAGGCACAGAGCGCAGCATCTGCCACACGATGATCTCAGAGTTTGACCTGCATGCTGAGCAACCTATTCAGTCCACTGTGGATACTTTGCAGGGTATGGATTATATAGTGCAGGTAATTGGCCTTCAAACAAGTCTTTTCTACACAATTCACACATAGGATGAAAACAATTGGGGTTGAGATCCGTTTAGATTAAAATACTTTTTTTGTGTTGTGGTTTATTCTAAAAACGTGTATAACAAAACTTGTTTTAAAGAAAAGTTTGGAGCTTGACATAGATTTCAAAGAAGAAGAAAAAAATAAATAACAGGTGAACACAACATTCTGAAATGTTGTGCATTTTTTATGATATTGATCTTCATATTCTTCATTTAAAGAGATCAAAAAAAAATGGGTTCTGAGTTTAAAGTAAAGTATTTAAAGAGATCAAAAAAAATGGGTTCTGAGTTTAAAGTAGACTTAAATCTGTTTTTATGTATTACCAAATAGCCAAAGGCTTACACAGTCATTCAGAAACCACCCAGAAATTGGTTTTGTTCTTTAACACAGAACTAATGAGAAGCCGGTTGTGATGATTCTCAGTTTTCTGGTGAACGCCAACAAACTTTTAAAATGTTTAACATAAAGAGTATGACTAGTAACTGGATGTGAGTGGTTATCTGTTCTAGCCAGAGAGGGATAATGCTTGTGAGGACAGTGATTTTTCACCCCCTAGTTATTCGGAGGAGGAAAATGCAGCCAGACATCAGCTAGACATCAGATCCATCGCATGGGGAGTGTTAGGGTGCATTCACACCGATGGACCCTAGAGCTGTTAAAACACTTGAGGACTCGTTTGCTCAGATAATTCGCCTCGTTTGGGCGGTGTGAACATGCAAACAAGGTCTGGAGTGGATCAAACAGGCAAATTCTAAAGCAGCTGTCTGAGCTTTTCCAATCGAAGCCTCGAGCGATTAGGAGTCCCAAGAACACAACCGCTTTTGGAGCGGATCGAACAAGAAGTATCGGCAATGACGTAGAGTGCTTATGATGCGTTCACACTGGATGCGTCACCAAATGTTCGTACGACCAGATTACATACAAAGTCAATGGATAGATGCGTCCCAAGAGTTAAAACTATTGAACTCCTGCGACTGTTTTGCAAGACAAAAAGCCAATCAGAGTCTGTTGATGATGACGTCAGGCTGTCAACACGGACACCGGTCTGTTCACCCATTCAACCATCCAGTAGAAGCTGTGTGTGACCACCTGGAGCTGTAGGACACGACCTTTATAACCGGGACCGAACTAGGAAGGATTTGGCGTGGATGAGAATCAGCGAGGAGGTGGTAGTAGCAGGTAAAAGTTTTCTCTGTAGCACTGAGCTAGCATAGTATTAGCCGCTAATCACACAGCTCTTCACTTCAGCAGGCAGTGAAACTCACCGAGTTGGATGTGTCGCTGGTGGGTGGGGCTTAGCTTCAAACGCACATATGAAGCGAATGGGGACATTTTCTGATCCTGCAGAACGTTTGTTGCGGCAGATGCAGCCGCTGCTGCAGAAGACGCATTTGGTGTTAAAGCAGCATTAGGATTGTGGCTGGTTAGGAGAAGCGGTGGCAGTGCAAAACAGGGAATTAAAGCCAACAAAAGCACGGCAACTTGTTGTTGCTCCATTGTTGAATGTTGCGAAAGAACAAATAGAGAAGGCAGAACTTTGCTCGTTTTGACTCATTGTTGAGAGCCTCTTTGAGTTTCTGTTTTTCGGCCGAGAGAAGTCTTTACTCCAGTAACGGCCCAGCGGTTGCACTCTGAATGCAAACCGAGCCAAACAAAGTTGACAAAATTATCACCTGTCCTCCACCCATTCAGATTGAGTCTGGGACTAATCCGGTGTGAATGTACCTTTACTGTTGTAAGAGCATGAACTCACAGTGTATCACATGGAAGGCTGCATTACAGCCACACCAAATGTGCATGGTGTGGCTGTAATGGTCACGAAGCGTTCGGTGGAAAGATCCACCAGTACCTCGAAGAACCAGACAAACGGGCAAGTTCTTCTTTTACTTAAAGAATCAAGTAACTCAAAAATACACTGAATACAACTGATAATCAGAGAAAACAACAAATCACTTTCAGGCCTTGAAGGAGGCCACGTGGTTTCCTACCAAATCATTGCAATTACAACCCATTCTTATACAACTAGTCTGTATGCTGATGCAACCAGGAATTGAACTTGTGTCTCCCAGGTTGGAAAATCCACACTAAAACTATTTATTCACCAAATCAACTATCCAGAATGTGTGTCACGTCAGAAACCTTCCCTTAATGTGGTACAAAGGAAATGTCATGTGTTTCTCTGTCTGTAACTGATAGAGGTGAAGAAATACAAATATATCTAAAAGATAAAAGGTCATTCTCCTCCGACAGTTCACCAGTGGCCTTTAGAAGAGCTTCATTTAGTATGGAGTGTGTGTTTCTGCTGTAAGAAGGGTGGTCGTCTTCTTCTTTGAGAACAGAGCTTCATGTATTCAGCTCGTGTGTGGCGAGGGCAACAATCGACTAATCCTCTTACCCCTCCCTTAAGTTTGTCTGTTGATTCAAATCTGCTTTGGGCATCCAAGAGGAGATAAGATGGAGAGATACAAGAGAGTGAGATTCAAAGTCAGAGAAACTATAGTTGTAGGGTTTCAGACGTCTCTTTCAACTTTCATTTGACACAAAGGACACTTGTTGGGAGTTTTTGGTTTGTTCTTGAACTTAGTTGGAAAGTTTCTACTTACCAGATCTCTGTAGATCATGTATAAACAAGAAAAACAAACTCTCACCTATGTGTTTTGGTGGAGCATCACTTAATGGGGTGTTTAAAAGTGTAGCAAGTGTTTACAAGCTATAAACACATAGAATTGTCAAATATCGTGCAAACCAGTGACCTGTCGGGACCATTAGGTTTGGGTAGGCACGTTGCAAATGGAGACCACCAATGACAATTTCATATGTTTCTGCAGGCAAGTGTTAATTCAATTCAAATCAATTTTATTTGTATGAAGCAATTTCCAACAAAGTCATCTCAATGTGCTTATCAAAATATAAAATTCATCATAAGAAAGAAAAAACCCAACAAGATCCATATGAACAAGCATTTAGCCATCTAACAAAATCAACATTATAAACACCATTAAAGAAACAAAAACAATTATTTTATATAGCCTCCATACTCTCCCAACAACATATATCTCATGACACTACGCTGCCTTTGGACATAAATGGTTGTCATCTCGGGGACCTGACTGCGCATGCGCAAACACGTAAAAACATGCAATGGGAATGGAGGCAGAGGAGCAACGTGCCTTTGGGAGGGGGTGTGGCCTCCCTCTGCCTTACAGCGGAATGAGACTGTGCAGCTGTTCCAGGAAATAGCGCTGTTTAGTAATTTGGGCTATGAAATGCACAAAACACTTTCAAACTTATAGGTAATGTATGCTATTGGAAATGAAAAAAAATAAATAATTTATCATGATATTATAATGAAAACAAATAATCAAAATATCAATTCACCCTTGGGTAGGCACTACCTACCTTGCCTACCCTGACGGCACGTCACTGGTCCAAACAGTCAACGATTTCGCGAAATGGGACTTTGGCTTTTTTTTAAAGTAAACATGTATTTCAATCCCAATGTGATATTTTCGGCATCATTTGTTGATGTTTGGCAGTAACTTCAAAAAACGACGAAAAGCCTTTAATACGGCGAAAAAGCGATATCGGGTTTAACAGAATTTGAGGACATTTCAAACAGAAAATCGGATGCCCTATAAACATTAAGGAGCTTTGAAATGCCACACTGATCAGACATTGATCATAGAGAAATATAAAAATGCTGGATTGAAAGAAACACTAGCTGTGATTAAGGGAGTCCAAGCCCACCAGTGCAAGCAGGAGAATTAAAAATGAGCTCAGAAGACCAAAAATTGAGAAAACGCTTCTTGTGTCAATTTTTCATTGACTCCACATAGGATCCAAGACAAGTAGAGGGTTTATCTCTTTAATCTCCAGGTAGACAATTATGTCCCCACTGTGGGAAACAATTGTGCCGCTCTTTTTATCAGCATCCAATTGATATTCACATACAAATAGTTTAAAGCTAGTTTGTTACTGAGTGAGGTGCTGTCAATCAAAGATGGGTGACATTTGTCACAGAGAAGGCCAGAAGATGGTGATTGTTTGATCCGAGAGTCACATCATCAATATCCATGTCAGCATTGAGAATAATGACCAATCTAAGCTTAAATACAGGGACAAACAATGGGTTTTAGCACGTTTTTGTTGTTGTTTTGTTAGTTTTTTTGTGTATCTGTGTTTTGGGTTTATTTACTGTCATTTCTGTTATTCTGGGTTGTGTATTTTTGTTGTTCCTTTTTGTGTATTTTCTATATTCATCTTTTTTTGGTTAATTTAGTGTATTTCTGAATTTTCGTCATTTCATACATTTTTCTGTTTTTTTCTGTTATTCTTTTGTATATATTTCTGTTATATAAATATTTTGTGCCATTCTGCATAAGTTTATGCTTTGATTCATGTATATTTTAAATGAATGAAGGTATTTCTCGTATATCGAAACAAATATTTGTTTATACCTCGACTTTCTTAAAGAACTGCCTCTTATCCACTACTAGAATATCTTTGTAAACCCTAAATCATACTCAGATCTGTGCTCAACATTTCCTAAGCATTTTACTACTAAAGTAATTCCAAAACTAATGTTCTAGGTGTATGAAATAAATCATTTGATCCCATCAAATAATGGTGGATTTTCTTATATTATTGATGATCAGATTAAGCAGATGGATCAATGTTTTCTTGCCTATTGGCCGTGCTCAAAGCATGAATTTAATGCTCCAGGCTTGTAAACCTTTTCTATTACATCTGCCAACGTGAACGTCTTCTGGCAAACACACATGTTGATCAACTCTTCTGTTTTTTGTTTTGTTTTTGTTTTTTTTACTCCTTTACTGGCCAACTTTATCATTTCCCTGTTCAATAATCCATCAACATTTACATTCCATTAATCATACCGCTGTCTGAGTCGGAGCAGCGCTTTGGGAAGGGCCCCCGGGCTGTACACCAACTCTCCCTCATTAGCTCAAACACACACACACACACTAACACAGAGTCACGTGACTTACAGCTCTGGACGATATTGACCACAACAAGTGGATCAATGTGCTAAAATGCACTGAATGACGGGCAAAAGTGTATTTGTCAGCGAGACAGAAACGTGTGAATGTGCACTCTGGATCCATTTCATGTTTTAACACAAAGCCACTGATTCACATTACACAGATGATAAATAGTGTTGGGTGAGGCATAGGTACATTTACACTGTGGTTTTTCTTTGTGTACTTAATAATCAAATCACCACAAAACAGAAGAACATGAACATTTAATGGGATCCGCCACTGTCTTTACAAATGTGGCCTAAAATGTACTTATTAGAAGATATATGCCTAACAAAACGCATTACTTTGCACCATATTGTTTGTTTTTTTTTTATTAACTTCTAAAAATGGGACTACTTTACAGTTTTAGCGCCTGTGTTCCGCCATCTTGACGTCACGTGATTGATGTCACTTCTTGCCTGCTTCTTAGATCATTAGATCATTTAGCAGCTTTTTCGGTCAAAATGCTCATTTGTGCTGCTTTCGGTTGCTCTAAATAATCAGGAAACGTTAAAGATGACAATGTAAACCTATTTTGTTTACCGAACGAGGATGAAAACAGTTGTGACCCGAAAAAAACCAGTGACCGCAGGGGGCGACAGTTCCAACTTTGCGGTTTGGTAGTAGTCAATGAAGCAGAGAAGAAGTGCTCTCCTAAGGGACTTTTACTCTCCCTTAAACAGCGCGCACAACTTGTATTATCTCTCGGTAAACAAAGTAGGGTTACATTGGCATCTTTATTTTTTCCTGTTTTTTTTAAACTGACTAATGCTTAGATTCTACGCCCCCTACTTTGATATAGATTTTATTTATTTTTCCCCCACAAAATGCATTTATACTATCCTCAACCATTGGGCAAGAGTTTCCTAGCAGGTCATAAATCAAATTATATGGGGCCATGGGAAGCTTATTCATTGTAGCTCTGGCTTTTATCTTGAAAATCAGAACTCTGATGAAAAAAACTGCCAATTCGCAAACTAAAGAAACAAAACTGGCTTGATGAATCTTAAAGAATCTTAATGCAGGAAAAAGTTTACAGTATTTCATATTTATTTTATATTAGGAGTGAAGCTTCTCCAGAAAAAAGTGTTTAAAATCTTTAAAAGTCAGACAAAATTTGTGTTGAGTAGTTATAATAATAATAGTTTGCTTTTATTTGTGTTTCATGGACTTTCCAAGATTTAATTAATTATATGTGTACAATAAGCTTCACAAAATCATGACAAAAAAGCTTAATTCATATATAAATTATGTAAAATCTGGTGGAAAATTAAATTTTTTTTTAAGCTTTAGTAGTGTAGGAACGGACTTGTACACCAAATCTAACCAAATAAATGTGTACATTTATGCAAAAAATACAGTGAAAAACATGTAGGTGAGGGTCTATTTTTTGTCATAGCTAAGAAGTAATTTCTGTCTTCCGTCCATTTTCTGTAAAAGTTAGAGGCTAAATGTGTAAAATAATGATTTATATTTGATTTTTACAGCTACGTCACAACATTTCTTCAAGATAGCAAACATCAAAGCTAGCTTCCTTTATGTTTGGATCATTTCCGACCATTTCAAAGCTGCTTTTTGCAACATTTTTCCTCCTCATCCTGTTTTTTTTTTTTTTTTTTTGGCTCTTTCCATTCAGAAACCAACATAGCAAATAACTCGTGCCATCTTCTTTTTGGTCAAATTGGGATAAATTGCCTCTCGTTGTCATTTTTGGTAAACGTTCTACACTAGACACCAATGCTAATACGACCCTAGCTAGCATCATATTAGCTCCATTCCCACTGATGTGATGGACAGCTTTCATGACACCTTTCTATCAAAACCAGCATTAAATCCTTCAGCGCTTAAGCAACAGTTGCTCCTCTGTTGCATCACATCCAGCCTTTGCCTCTTACGTGAACGAATGAACCATTGCTGCAAATGACCTTGTTCACAGTTCACCGCTTTTCCTTTGGCCATTTCTTTAAACACGTGCTGACCACTACAGACCAGGAACAACCTACAAGAACCATATGTTAAGACTCGGGTTGACACCTTTCAGAAAAGAAAATAAAGGGACTCCCACGGGCCCGTGAACACAATCCTCAAAAATAAAAACATTTTGACATAAAACAGCGTTTCCCAAACGTTATTCCCACCTTTAGCTCATGTTATACATGATTTATTTGTGTCTGCAGGCTCATCTAAACTGTTTACTGTGTCTAGTCCAACATTAACCTTCAATTTAGCCTTTTTTATTCATTTATTTCTGATGTTTTGCTTATTTTCAAAATTAGAATTTCACCTTTTGGTGTATTTTAAAGAGTTGTGCAACAATTATTATTATTTTTTTTAAGGATGAAAAAAAGTCTATGCACATGTGAAAAAAAGAAATAAAAAAAAATCTATTATGTAAAAAAATTAAACTGAAATGTATTTAAAGGTGTTCAAAGTACCCCTAGGGGTACATGTACCCCAGTTTGGGAACCACTAGAATTTTTTAACCTAGGGAATACATGTATAAAATAAAATATTCATGTATTCATTTAATGTTTAACTATCGGTATGATTTGTTAAAATCCCATACATAATATGCCTATTTATATTGCCTAATATTACTATAATAATAAATACATTATTTTTAATTTGTGTCTAAAAAAAAATCTGTTCTGTTCACATTCTGTGTGTTTATTTTGTGTTTTGGACGTGTGTTCGTGCATGTTGTATGTGTGAGAAATCCGTGTATCATTCGTTCAATTGTTTTTCATTATCAAACAAAAACAAGGAAAAAAAAAAAAAAAAACATGCATTATTTGGTATTTGTTTCCAAAACCAAAATTACGTGGTACAAGCTATTCGGCGCGGAGACGTTACGCGAGCCTGGCCGTAGTTCATCCAAACTGGTTTTTCGGAAAGTAACCACTATATACGGGTGTAAATCACAATCTAGAAAACACAGTCATTTTGTGCAAACTGTAATTAGTTTTTGAGGCGGGGCCAGTTGGTAAATAACACGAGCCAATACAAAGCACCTTAAGATCCTAGCTTGCGACTTATAGCTTGGAGCGACTCATCTGTGAATTTTTCTTTTCCCAAGAACATTGTACATTTCTAATGATAGTGACCTCAATACTGGTGAAATTTATAATTGTAACGTAATTTACCACAAACTGTAATTCTTTTTTGGGGCGGGGCAGGTTGGTAAATAATTCGTTAATTTGACTTTTTCACTTGACGAAAACTAAACCCAACTAAAGCAACATATTATCTTAGTCAACGTCATGAAAAACATCAATATTTTAAATGACCACAATTAGTTAGAAATACTTTTTCTATAAGTTGCTAATTTTTCCATGAAAAACGCAACTTACACAATGGAGTGACATATATGTGGAATTTTGGTTTTTTTCCCCCAGGAAAATGGTAAAAATTTCAATAAAAAAAGCAACCACTATACTATTGTGATTTACAATTTGGAAAACACTGTGATTTAGCGCAAACTGTAATCAGTTTTAGGGGCGGGGCAAGTTGTTAAAAGAGCCAATGAAACTCTCTTAATCTGTCTTTAAATAATTATGATGAGATGTGACTAAAACTCACTCTTTCTACAGATTTTGGATATAACAAAAAAATAAATAGTGCCATCAACACACACACACACACACACACACACACACACACACACACACACACACACACACACACACACACACACACACACACACACACACACACACACACACACACACACACACACACACACACACACACACACACACACGTATATGTGTGAGAATAAGTAATTATACTTGACTTTTACATTATTCTGCATTGTGAACATCTGTAACATCCATGTGTCAATCAGCAGCAGGTGTATTACAGTAGGGGGTGCTAGTGAGCTAACGGGGCCTTATTACACACGCACACACACACGCGCACACCCCTTGCCATTTGAAATGTTTTAATCTCTAATGTGCTCCCCCCTATTGATTTTTATTCTGTCCCTCTCAGTCCGGTAAGATCTACAGTAGATTAATTCACTGCTGCTGAATGCATAAAACATTAGTGGATGTGCTCAAGCGTAGCTACGCAGGAATGTAACATCCTCCTTTTGACTGATGACTCAACAGTGGACATTGCCATGCTCATTCTTTTACAAACTCAATACAAACACAGACAGGCTTTGATTGATTGCAACTTTTTTGTTTGTTGTTTATTTTTTTATTTTTTGCTTTAAAGAAGGCGTCTATAAAGAAAAAGCAATGTGTTCTCCTTTGTGTAAAGCGCTAATTGACAAAATAGAAGATTTGACTTGAAACACGAGGACAATAAGGGACAAATACCTGCTTGTTCAATGCTGATTGTTTTCTATGTTTGTTTTGTCTTGTTTGAAAATGTATTATTCTTTTTCTTCTTTGTTGTTTTTGTCTGATATTTGGTCATAATGTAGCTGTAGATATTAGGCGAGACTTTCTCTCTGCATTTTCTGTTTTGTGTGTTTTTTTCCTGTCATTTAGTATATTTTTGATGTTAATAACTTTATTTTTTTGTTGTTGTTTTGTGTATTTCTGTTTTTGTAGTGTATATTTGTGTTGTGTTTTTTTATATGTTCATGTATAGTTTTGTGTCTTTCTCCCCTAATTTGTGTGTCATTCTTTTTTGTCATTTTGTTTATTTTTATGCTAATGTTTTTTTTTTTTTTTTTTTTTTTTTTTTTTTTTATTTCTGTAGTTAAATTTAATTTGAGTTTGGTCTGTTTTTGTAGTGGATGTTTGTTTTGTTTACAGTATTTGTGTGAATTTTGATTTTCTTTTTTTTGTTTGTTTGTTATTTCTGTGTCTTTCCCGCAAAATTTGTGTTTTTTTTTTCTTTCATTTGTAATTATTTTTTTTTTCATTTGTAATTTTTTTCCTGGTAATTTTATATATTTTTATGTTAATGTTTATTTTTTTGTTTTGTGTATTTTTTTCTTTTTTTGTGTATTTTTTTTTTCTTTTTGTGTGTATTTCTTCGGTTGAATTTTTTTTGTCCTTTTTTTGTAGTGTATATTTGTGTGTTTGTTTTGTTTATTTGTGTTTATTTTTGTTATGTGGTAGTGTTGTGTTCAAGACCACTCTATCAGAGACCAAGACTTGCCCGAGACCAGAATGCACCAAGACCAAGACCATAAACATTTTTTTATTCAATTAAAAAAGATATATAAATAAATAAAATTATGACAAAGTTAAACAACCGTTAAATAACATTCTCTCTTTAATTTTAGTGCCTGCAAAAAAATAACTCAAATATTAAAACTACTACTGCTACTGATAAATTCACAATTATTCTACATATTTGAAAACAAGATTTTTATGTCAGCTGAATGTACAGCAAGAAAAAGCATTTCTGTCAGGAAATAACATGGTGAAACTAAATAAAGCAAAGTCAAACCCTGGAACAGTCATGTGACAAATCAATCAAAAGATTATTATTATTCTGGATACAGTGGAAACAGAAACTATAAAAAAAATGTTATATTGTGAACTTGTTTATATTGTAGGGAAGATATTATATACATAAATGTAATTGGAGTCTAAAGCCACAACACCACACACACACACACACACACACACTCACCTCTCCCCCCCCCCAATTTGGTGCCTTCTTTACCGTTTTCTGTTTTTAAAGTCATTTAATGCTCATGTGTGTATTTTTGTGATTTTTTTTCGTGTGCTATGTGTGATAATGTGTATTTTTGCTGTTTTATATATTAATTTCTGTGTCTTTTGTGCTTTCTGGTTTTGCACGTTTGTCTTTGCTTTAAAGAAGGAATCTGGTAAAGACAAAAAAAAAAAAACCAACGTTGTTCTTTAGCGTAACATGAGGACAATATGGGACACACTCCTACTTCAATGCAGTCTGTTTTCTATATTTGCTTTGCTTTGTTGCTTTTGCATTATTTTTGGACATAATGCAGCTGTAGATATTGGGCAAGCCTCCACATTCCTGTATTTCTGAGCCCATAGCATTAGTGATGTTTACATGCTTTGATTTCTTTGCCCAGTTTGATAATTATTATGCCAACTTCAGTCCAAATTGCTTGAGGGAGATTATGTACTGTATGTTTACAGTGATAGTGTTTCTCTATCTCAGCCCACTGACGCTCACCATCTCTGGATCCTGATTGGTCGATTAAAGAGCTCCAACGTACAATGCCTGAGGGATTTTCTTCAGAATTTACATTTTAAATCTGACATAAGTAACTTTTATAAGAGTGGATTTCACAAAAATGTGATTGAGCCACATTATCGACCATAGTTGTTTGTGTCTCTGATGTTGTTGCATGTGTTTTTTTTTTTTGTATTTTTGTAGTTTAGTGTATTTTTGTTGCCTCTTTTGTGTGTTTAAGCGTCATGTCGTATATTTCTGTTGTAATTCTGTGAAATGTTGTAGATTTTTCTCTCTGTGCAGTTTTTGTTTTGTGTGTTTTTTGCCATCATTTGTCATTTTTTTGTCGTCATTTTGTATATTTTTATGTCGTCAAGTTAATTTTTGTTGCTGCTTTGCATATCTTTTCTGTGTATTTCTGTAGTTGAATGTAGTAGTCTGTTTTTGTAGTCTACATTTGTGCGTTTGTTTAGTAAATTTGGATTTTTTTTGTTGTTATTTCTGTGTATTTCTCCTCTCATTTGGTGTCTTTTTTGCTGTTTTTCCTTGTATTCCTGTCATACTGTGTATTTGTTGTCTTTTTTTATTTATTTTATCTGTTATTTCTGTGTATTTTCATCTCCTTTTGTGGTTTTGTTTATTTTTGGAGTCATTTTTAATATTTGTGTTGTTGTTTTGTGTATTTCTTGTTCATTCTAGTGTATGTGTTGTTTTATGCATTTGTGTTATCCTTTAATGCACTTTCCTGATATTTGTGTGGATGGGGTTCAAATTATGTCTCTTTATTTTGTTTTAGATGTTTATTGCCTTTTTTTACTGTTTTGTGTGTTTTAGAGTCATTTCATGTGTTTGTTGTCATAGGCTTTTGTGTCATCTGTATTTTTGTCGTTTTTTTTTCCTGTGCTGTGTGTAATTCTGGTTGTTTTTGTTGTTTTGTCTCATTTGGTGCTTTTTTCTGCAATTAGTTTGTTTTTGGAGTTATTGTTTTATATTTGTGTTGTTGCTTAATGTATTTCTCTTTCATTCTAGTGTATTTTTTTTAGTTTTCTTATGTATTTTGTTGTTTTTTTAGTTTAATTTTCTAATAATTGTGTATTTCTTTCTAATCATTCATTGCTCTTTTCCATAATTTTGTGATCTATCACCCCTATGATTCTGTGTGTTATTGTTGCTGCTTTTTGTATATTTATTTAGTTTTTTGTGTAATTGTTCTGATATTTGTATAATTTCATTCAACACATTTCAAGCGTTTTTGTTGTTCTGTGAGGTTTTTTTTTTTTTTTTTTTTTTTTTTTTTTTTTATCATTTTGTTGTGTTTTTGTTGTTTTTTCTATTTGTGTCATTCTGTTTATTACTGATGTCGCTTTGTGTTTAATTTTCAGTTGTCTTGTGCATATTTAGTTGTCCATTAGTGTATTTTTGTAATATTTCTGTGGATTATTTTAGGCGTAAATGACGTGCAGTGGGGTTTTAATGCGAGCGTTAAAAGCACACAATGTGAAAGCTCTCAGAAACACTTCATAACGTGTGTAAAAACAATGCTTTCAAATGTCAAATGTTGAACTATTGTGTCCACAAATCCTCACAAAAGGGGTTTGCTTCATGCTTTGTCGATGCCTGCCAGCTGCAGAATAAAAGTTTCAATCAACTCCGAGCGAGTAAAGTAAGTTTTTTTTTTTTTTTTTTTTGAAAGGTTTCGACTATGGCTTCAAAAACCTGCCGAGGAAATTCACGGAGGCAGCAGTCTGCACATCAAATATTCCTCCCATTAGATGACTAATGACAGGCCTCCCAGCCGGCATATCTGCACTTCACACATTAAGGTAGAATATGCTAATGTGTGCGTTTGAATACAACATTTTTGGAGATTAAAACCATTACTGCTACACGGTCACAATGCCTTGAAAAAAGTGAGTTGAATACAGATGGAAATCGGTTGACTGCTAACCCCGTAGCTCCTCATAATGGAGGAAAATGCTAAGTATTGTTACTACTAAATTTATGCTCAAAGAATCCAAGATATTTTAAAGGTTAGTTAAGCTCTACTAGTACTCAATGACCACGTTTACATGGGAGCGTTAATTCCTCTGTAAAGCGGAATAAAATTAATTCCTCTTTAACCTGACCTTGTAAACACATAATTCCTAATGCTAATTTAATTCCGAATTAGGTGGCTGGTTTATTCCCTTTTTAATTCCGAATTAGATAATTCCTCTTTCTTGTAAACACTTAACTTGGTTAATTCCGCTTTAAGTTCATTCGGATTGTTTTGCGCATGCGCGACGTGCGGCGATGACGCGCTGGTGACGACATAATCCAAGATGGCGGCGGCCCGGACTCCAGCCTAGACTCTTTAATAAGAGCCTTAAAAGACATGGATATAATGAAAACAGTGGATGGACGGAGGCAAAAACATGCAGACTTTCACACGGACTTATTAAACACACACGGACCTCGGTAAACGGAACAGACGGCTGGCACTAGGACCCTGAGGGGGCGTAAATGTGTCCCTGTACTGCATGTACAAGCTGTAATATCACCAGTTTATCATTTTACCAGTTGTTAGAGCTACTATCTTTACCAGGGAGCTAATATTTATTCCTGGCGATTGTTTTCCTGAGTTTTACCTGTGATTAGTTCACATCTCCTTCCGCTCTGCGATCCAAACGGAAACCGTGTGTTATTGTTGAGCTGCTGCTTCAAAACTACAATCAAAATGAAAGTGAAAACAGTTGTGTGTGGTCGTCCGTGTTGCAGCCGACAATAAAGGTTTACGTCATGTTCACCCCCTGTCCAATCAGAGCCTTCCCAACCCCCAGACCTAAAGTGGAATTATCTAAAGCCGAACAAACCAGTTTTCCATGTAAACCTCAGTTCTGGAATTACTATTTCCATGTAAATACGAAGCAGAACACTTGAATTCCGAATGATTTCATTCAGAATAACTAATTAAAAAACATCATGTAACCGTGGCCAGTGTGGAGTACATGCAGAGGTGTAAAGAGTACTCATATATCCTAGTCAATTAGAAGTACTGTTAGCTGATAGACCCACTCGTACTTGTACTTGAGTTCAATTTCATACAGTACATACAAGTCAAAAGGAGTTCCCTTGCATACAGTAAACATCGCATGTATACATTTAAAAAGGAAGAGACCAAATCTTGTACAATTGGAATTTATTTTCCACAAAGGCACCTGTGTTAAATAAAAGGTTTGTCAAAATGTACAATTCTATTAAAAAACGTTGGTAGTTCTGTCACTGCCGGACCCGTGTCCTTTAGTTCCGTCAGTTTTATTTTAGCCCTAACCCTATCCCTTACCCAGGAAATATCCTGAAATGTTTATTTTCTTTGTATATGTATTTGTAAAGGTGAAATTTGCCGTGTTAAATATGTTAAAATGAAGAAATTTGCCAGAAGTGGGATTGAAACCACACATCAGTGGAAGGGAAAATCCTTGAGTCTCGCGCCTTAAACCCACTCTGATCAGCACTTTCTCACATATCTCTTCACTAAACATGTTTCCTAATGTATGTTTTTAATGTAGGATCTCTGTTTAACTTAACCATGCAGTGACATCAAAGCGGACGTTTTAAGCTTTTCCACCTAGCGATGAGAGCACAATTACTCCACACATTAAGCTAGTGCCTTATAGCAGCCGACACTGAGTGTGTGAATGTGATTAATGGCGTAAAGTGCTTTGAGACAATCAGGTGGTCATAAACAGCAATACAAGTGAAGCCCATTTACAATACCGTCAAACTACATTTGCAAAATTACTGTATTCACTGCTACCACATTGGTTGAGCACTAAGGTGTGGTGTGGAACCATCAAGCTAGAAACTATATAGCAGACATAGGCAACTGGCGGCCCGGGGGTCACATGTGGCTAATTTTGCAAAGTCCCCAAAACAAATCATCCCCAAAATTGTATTTCAAGTAGTTGAAAGAAATATAAAGCCCAACATAATACACAAAATAACTCCCAAACCACACAAATCGACAGTAAATTGCGCAAAGTACACAAAACATTCTTAAAATACACAAAATGACAAAGACAGACACCTAAACAAACAAAATGACTATGAAAACATAAAAAAAACGACACATTACAGAATAAAAACACACAAACTGTCAACAAAATTACACAAAATGACAGGAAAATACACATGACGACTCCAAAAACACACAAAATGAATAAAAACTGACAAAAAATGTTGATAATGTGGCCCTTGGATCAAAATAAAATCTCATTTTTGTGCCCCCCCCCCCCCATTAGCATTAGCTTAAGTCCGTCAGCAATATCTTAACAGGATGAACAAAAGGAAAAGAAATACCACATGTTCTTATGAGTGTATTTAAAATAATAATTGTACAACAAAAGCAGAAAACAGAAAGACATAAGCAACAGTTTTTCTTGCTAAAAGTGTTGCTCTGTTGGAGCGCTCCAGCTTAACCCAGCAGCCATCAGACACTTTGACTGAAATAGAAGGTGTTGTTTTAATTACTGTGATTTAGAGGTGTTATGGGAGCTATGTGAGAATGGAGTACGTATATGTGATAATAACCAAGTACCATTGAGTGACAGCAGAAATCCCACTGTACAGTATATACCCAGTTTCATGAAAATATAACTGTTCTGTAAGTGTGAAGTGATGCTGAGAGCTTTTATTCACAGCAGTCGTGTTGTCACACCCCCCCCCACTTTTTTTTTTTTAACTTTGAATTAAAAAAAAGTCTCAACTCGTCTCAATCAATGTGGCAAAACTCTTTTCTCCCTTTTCACACTGCGATACGAAAATGCAAGCAAAGGTGTAATTATATGTGAATGAAGTTTCAATTTCCCAACTTCAAGCATATGTAGTTAATCAAACCAATTTGTGACACATTTAATAAACTTGATATTGCCTTTGGTTATAAATTGCACATGAGCAGAAAAAAAGGTAATTACTCTATATTGTGCTGCGCAAATGCAGAAATAATTTAATTAGGACTTAACACCCATTGCCAAGTCTTGGGTGTGTGCGTTTGCTGGTTTGAGTGGTGCAGTGTTGTCTAGGGTAATTAAATGTTAACTGTTGAAAGTAAAAAAAAATAAAAAATACTATTGTTTTTTTTTTGTTAGTTTCATGGTGTTTATCTTCCTCATTTCTACATCTTAATTACAGGTGAAAGCTATCATCAAGTCAGAGGCAAAAAAAAAATAGAATTAAATATATAGACCGTCTTGAGATTTGCGCCAACAACAATGTGTGTAACATATACAATAATGCAAAAATTATTAGCAGCACAATTGATAATGTTTACTACAAAAACGTGCGTCAACGTGTTGTTCAATGTTGTAAACTCATGATAAAATCCAGCCGGTGGCTTCATTTTTGTGCGAGAATTGCACGACAGAAGAAGAACCAACCTAAAGGCAGGAACTTGGACGCCAAAAACAAATGATTTAATATATATTTTGTACATCACTGTGTTGTATGGCACTTAAAATATTTGTATATTATGTACATTATATTAATAATTGTATTTTTTCCTAAAGAATTTGGGAAAACTGTAATGAAAACTTCTGACCACAAAGAGGGGCAATGCTCCCCAAACTCGGCAAGACACCGTAGCGTAACCTAAATGTAACTATTAGTTAGACAATCGAGTTAATAAAACTTAACTTCGTATTAATTACTACTAAAACCACTTTTTTGGTTATTTTTCAGATTTTAGTTAATTTAGGAATATTGTGAAAGTTACCTCCGATAGGTAAATGTTCTTAATACAGGTTAGCTTTCCTTAAATCTTTCTCTTTCTAACAGGAAGAACATTAATAAAGTCTCTGAATATTTAGAATAAAAACATTTACTACACTATTAGTGATAAGCTTGAGAGTGCCTTTGCTAGTCTTTCGATTAGCTGGATCGTTGATTAGCCTCCATAGCATAATCTAAATTTCAAAAAATGAGTTATTAAAAGTTAGCTTAGTATTTATTGTTACTTTAAACTACCTTTTGGGTTATTATTCAGATTTTTAGTGCATTCAGGAATATCTGTTTTAGTCAGATGTTTGTGTGATCTTCTTTATAACATGTCGGCGACCTCTAAAAGGTGAAATAGTTTTAAAACAGGTCAGCTTTCACTAAATCTTTCTCTGTAAAGACTTATACTCTTATAGGATGAAAAATAAGGCCTCTGAACTTTTAGAATAAAAACATTTACTACACTAATGATACAATGTAAACGCTTCAGAGTGCTTGTGGATCGTTGATTAGCCTCCATAGCATCATTTAAATTTAAAAGAGAATAGTTAATACCAGCTAGCTTAGTATGTATTGCTACTGAAACTACCTTTTGGGTTATGATTTAGATTTGAGCTCTTTTAGGAAGTTCTTTTTTAGTCAGTTGTTTGTGAGATCTTCTTCATTACATGTAAGCTAGCTCCAAAAAGTTAAATGGTCTTAAAACAAGGTTAGCGTTCCCTGAATCTTGTAATGTGAAAATATACACACTTATAGGAAGAACAATAATGTCTCTGAACACTTAGAATGAAAACATTTACTACACTATTAGTGATACAATGTACAAACTTGAGTGCCTTTGCTAGTCTTCCGATTAGCTGGATCGTTGATTAGCCTCTGCACTCTAACCTTTACCGTATCTGCTGTTCAGCGGCCAGCATGTTAAAATTCTGACGTTCATCTCTAAAGCATTACAATGTCTCTTCCTGTATGCCTATAGCCATTAACTCAGGAGATGTGCTGTGAAATAAACAAGCCCAACATTAATGTTTTGTTTATGGTACATAACCAGGGTGGAATTTATACTTTCACTAATGCATTACGGTTGACAGTACTTTGGATTCCTACCATGATTAATTCATTCCAGCCATCATCTGCATTGACATCATCAGCATAATATTTGTTCGGCATTGTCTATTTCCTCCATCACTATCCTTTCCTTTGCTATTAAAGGTAAATCAAAGGAAGGGATGGTAAGAGAGAGAAAGCAGATGTATCTATCTTCAGTATCCTTTCGCTCTCAGAAGCTCTTTGCTCTCTCAGGTAATCACGCAGCACACCTCTCATTTCAATATAGGGATGAGTGCGCTGAGTGAACACTGCAATCTAGTTCTGTGTAATGAAAACGTATATTCCAACTCGCCTTCCTGAAAGAAGCTCCATTAGAAGACTCAGTTTCATTGATTGAAATGCTTTTAAAGTTGAATGGGGGCCATTAATGCGAGAGGGGAAGGCTTTTTAGAGGAGTAAGACAATGGTACCACACTTAACCCATTCAATAGAAAAGGATTACCAAGACTTTTTTTGTTAAAGCGCGAGTTTGCCTAAAGCCTGCCAAACATCTTAAATGAGTAGTACGCATGTTTTAATCATGGAAATGGGTTTTCTTAATAATTATCAACAAATTTATGAAATTGGGGAGAAGTTATGGAGATTATTTATTAACATTTTTGGACAGAGCGGTAAATAGTGGTTAGCACATCTTCCTCACAGCAAAAAGGTCCAGGGTTCAGGTCCTGGAATAGGCACTTGTGTCCGTTCTGTGTGGAGTTTGCTTGTTCTCATGGTACTTGCGTGGGTTTTCTTTGCGTACTCCGGTGTTTCCCAAACTTTAACGTCTAAACTATTACCTATGTCTCGTCCAATATTAACCTTGAATTTAGGCCTTTTTTATTCTTTTATTTCTGATTTTTTTTTTTTTTTTTTTTTTTGCTCATTTCAGAAGTTGAACTTCACCTTTTGATGTATTTTAAAGAGTTATGCTACAAATTATTATTGGTGGTTGAGAAAAGTGTGTGCATTTGAAAAAAATAAATAAATCTATACATACACTACGTACCACAGTTTGGAAACCACAGATTTAAGGTTAATCAGAATCTCCTGATTGCCAATAGGGAGTGAATGGTAGTGTGTTTTATGTCTATTTGTGTTTGTGCTGTGATGAACTGGGACCCTGAAAGCATATGAGTCATGAATGATTGAATGTTGTGTGCTTTTATAACTAGCCTAGCCAATAGTTTTACCTAAATTGTAGCGAGAGCCTTGGAAAAAAAAATAGTTTTCCACTATAAACACTGAGGTGATACAGTAAATATGATGTGGGTACAACTTTACCTGTGATAGAAGAGGTAGCAGAATGCAAATCTGTTGTATTTCCTCCTAAAATAATATTGTAAATGGTTTAGGAATCAAACAAATGTACAATACCTGCCGTTGGCTTTCTTTGTGTTTATATACAGAATAAATATTGAAGCAGTTGCTCAGGTGGTGTAAACAAGATGTTGGTGGTACAGTCTCAGTCTATATCTAACTATTCCACCAGCCAAAATGTCCCAACACAAGAAGAACATACCTTTGTATTGCTGTTATTTGTCGACGTATTTAATTCATTCAAGATAAGGGAACCAACGTTTCACATTGAGTCCAGTTGGACCCAATCTCAGCTGTGGGAGAGACCAAAGATATTGGGAATATTGATGATTGTAAGCACTGGAGAGTACCGTAGTTGTAAGAATATTGCAAAGAAGAAGCCATAGGATGAACTTGCAGCACTTTGATGTGCATTCGGAAAACAAAAGTGGCCGATTGTTCCTTCAAATCGAAGCAGATGTGAGTCAGTTACTAAAAATGAATCCAACGACTTGCTGGTTTTAAACAGACCCATTAAAGTGACGGAGCTGCTTGTGCTGCTGTGTATTTTCAACTGAGGGAAATGCAACGTAATCCGTCTCTCGCAAGACTGCTGATGGTTTCTTCTTCCAGAGTGCAAAAATATTAGTAGTATAGTCCGTAATGGCACAGTGTTCACCGGGCACGATGGTTTACTGTGTTTTAAGGACTTAAAGCTGCTATCCAGAGTTTCCAGAGAAACGTCTCGAAATCCCGCACTAAAGAGCTTCACTTCTTCCCACTGCCTCTCCCAATTAACCAGAAGCCACACCTCTACTTTTCTGCAGAACATAAGGTCGCATTGATATACTGTAGGTCTATGGGTCAGGTAAGAGCCATAATCATTGTTGCCTGTTTGATGTTGTGACGCGCGGCCTTGTTTCCGTGCACAGTTCTGCATTCACTTTGATTGACAGTCTCAAAAACAGGAAGTCAAAGCCTATTGGCTGGGCGCACTTGATGGTTTCCATTTGTATAGGGGTCTATAGGATGAAGGAGGGACTTATATACAGTAATGTATATGAATGATCACTGGCAGTAGACCATAGTAAAAAACTAGTTTGGTGTTTTTTCGCATTCCAAAGGAATCATACATAAACATAGATTCTTTCTTTCTTTCTTTCTTTCTTTCTTTCTTTCTTCTTTCTTTCAGCTCAGCTCAAGAAGGCATTGACATTTTTATTGTGGAAGTTTTATTTGACTTCAAACTCCATCACAATCTCAAGCCTCTCTTTTCCAGCAATCAAACACACACCAAGGTTAGTTTTCAAATCCTAGCCTTGACTACTGTGGATAGTTCTGAAAGGAAACACCTGGGATCAAAGATTTAATCTGGATTATAATACTTTATAACCTAAACCTCTAGCCTAGCTACTCTAGGTCACATATGTCTAAATCAAGGCCTGCGGACCAAGTTTGGCCTGCCTGAGCATCTAGTCCGACCCACAAGATTGTGGGAATTGTAGATAATACAATGGAGGTTGCAGTACTACATTATATACAGTAATATAAATTTGCAAATATTTTCAAAAACCTTGAGAATTATTGCAAATTATCCAACACAGTTCTGGCAAATTTCCAGAAAATTAGTTGCAAAGTCAAGGAATATTGACCAACTGCTTAACATTCAGAATTTGGTCTTTATTTATGCTTTTTCCTTGCAAAAACCTTTTTAAAAATTTAGTCCAGCCCACTTGATTTCAAACTCGGTCATACAGTATGTGGCCATTGAACTGAAATGAGTTTGACACCCCTGCTCTCACTCATTGAAACTATTGAAATTCACATTAGATTTTTTCAACATGTTCGGTGGTGCCCCCTGGCCCCCGACCCAAAACATTTCTAATAAAAGGTGTATAAGAAACTGTAAATAACATCCACCCACAAATGCAAACATTGTAGTTTCTTTTGAAAACTAAATTACAAATTGATTCTTAAATTCAAAAAAATTGAGTTTTTACAATTTTTAAATTGTGATGCAAACCATGGGAGTCTTCCTAATCAAAATATTGCTATTACCATGTACAAAGCTGAAGTTGCAGTGAGGTGTTACTCAAAAGTGAAGTCAAAAAATTAAACAGCTGAATTATGTTGTATGGAAGATGAATAATCAGCAATAAACAAAAATCGAAAAAACAGTCGTAATCAAATCGAGACTTTAATAATTGGAATCAAAAAACAAAATTTGACTGAATAAAGATAACTAATTTTAACCTGTTAGTGCTTGTATATTCCTTTAACTACTCCATCAGCTTTATTGTACAAGGATATTGTAAAAGGAGCTTTTAAAGTAACGTACAATCACATGTCGAGGGAAGCTTTGTTCATATATTGCTTGGTGGTTGCCTCAAAGTCCGTGAGTAAATGTGAGGTCACTTTCTCGGCTTTAGAGTTACACGGATCGTGCAGAAGCATGTCTGGTAGTCGGCGCAGGTGGCTTTTGCTTTAATGAAGGAGGAGATATTGATTTGACCACACCATTAAGAGCCTGCCTTCACATTCAGAAAAAAAAAAACGACAGCGTAATCTTCAGATCACGTCTTTTTCCCTGTGTTTGTGAACATATATCACCAAGAAGACCAATCCAGTCCAAACATACAGTAAATAAAGCCAAACTGTGCTGATTTAATCTCTTGTTTCCTGCGGGAAAAGGGGGGGGGGGGGTTGCCTCATCTTACTCACTCCTTTCTCTAGAGGTTATCGTAGTTGTCGAGGGGGAAAACCTGTGCGTTTGATCTGACCTCTCAAATTCAATTACGACCCAATCAGATTCGCCCTGAGACTGACCCCCCTCGAGCCAGCCAAAGTGGGCTTGTCTCATTTGGAAAATAGAGTCAGAGATCCAGTTATGCCTTTAGAGTGAGAGGAGTGGGGAATGTCTGGAGGAGGGTGTTTGAGATGATTATCTAATCTAAGGGAAAGGATGAGAAGATGGGAGGCAATCGTCAGACTATTCCCAATGACAACAATGATGAATCGCTGGATTCCATACAAACGAACACAGATACATTTTTTTTTTTCCCCCGTCTGGCCTGCACCTCAGCACACAGTTGAGAAGTGCTTGTTTAAACTCACAGATGTGTGGGAGCCAGAATTTAGCACAGCCTTTCTGAGCTTTAATTTCCCTGAGTGCAGGGAGAATAAAAGCCTGTTTTTTTATTTACTGTAGAAAGTGCTGAAGGATGCAGACGAATCAATCCTAATACTGGCGTGTCAAACTAAAAAGGCTGCCCCGCATCCCATAACATGGGATCGCCCTCGGAATGGATTTACAGTAATTGCGCTTAAATGTTAAATCTTTGTATTGGCTAATGAATCCCCATTGTGATGCTGAAAGTAAATCAGTGTTTTATTTCCATAAGAAGGATTGTAACTAATATGTGAATCTGGGTTGGAGTCAATTATAATGGTAATGGAGTATTTGGTAATTAATTACAATTACGACAAGAGTTACAATTGTAATCGTAATTGAAACAAGTTCTGATGAACTACGACCGGGCCCGCGGAAAGTCTCTGTACCAAATGGCACGTACAACGTTCCCGAGAATTCAGTTAAATGACAGTTCCACAGAGTAAAACAAATAAAAATGTGGGACAAAAAATAGTAATCTACGTTGAATTGCCTTTGAAACAATATATCACATGACTATGTTCCGATAAATTCAGAAATTACCGGAGAAAAGGTCTCAGAGAGGCTCATAAAATATCGTTGTCAAATTACAGCCCGATTTAACGAGCATTAACGGGGGAGGAGTCATTTGACAAATGGGGCTCCCGGGGCACATACAGAGTAATGGGCTGCATTCATATATTGGCATGTGTCAATGATTTGATACCACCAACTGTCGCAATATTTGACTCACATTAAATGAGAAAACGACTTTAATGGAAATTGTATAATTGTAATCTACAGTGAATTACCTTTGACACGATATATTACATTACAATGTTACCACAAATCATGACACGTACGGGGTAATAGGCCCCATTTATATATCGTATGTCCCAATGATTCGGTAGCACCAATTGTCATAATATTTGACTCGCAAACAAATGCCCCCTTGGGCCCCAAATCAAAAATCGGGCTCTGAGCGTCGATGCGAACACATCCATAGATTATACCTCCCAAATTTCAGCCCAATCCATTCACGAATAACAGAGGATTAGCGATTTTAACTAGCGTACACAACAACAACAACAAGAACAAAGTGAGTGGCGTTTTGAGTCCGGTAGCCCAGCCTAAACACATGTTGCTGTTGTAATCGTAATTTTATATTGAGTTGAGATAATTTACTTTGTAATTGTTACATAAAAACTGTCATTTACAATGTAACTAAATAAACTATGGCTGACACCAAATTCGGCCCTTTGCAGCATCCAGTTTGGTTCGCAGGAGAAAGTAAAAATGACAGATAAAACATGAATCATTGTGTAAATGAAACTCAACATTATTTGCAGGGGCTCACAGTTTTTCCGGTGCTTATGTCACATGATTGCAGTCATTGTTAATGTTAAACTGTTGAAAAAACTCAAAATTATTCCATTTTCATCAAATTACGACATAATATTTCCCTTAATTAAATCGAAATTGATCACAAAATCTAGGAAATGTAAAAAGATCCTGTTGGGACTGATTTATATATATATATATATATATATATATATCACTTATTGCTTGGATATTGTCAGTTTCTTACATATTTTGTGTTTTATTTATAGTAGAAGTAGAAGTGCAAACTAGGGCACAAACATTTTGAAATTACTCGTTTTCCCGCAAACGATCTGTGGCCCACATAAGATCAAATTGCTCCATATTTGGCCCCTGAACTAATTTGAGTTTGACTCCTCTGTCTTACACTGAGTAAGCCATAGAACTATAATATATTCTGGTCCTACAGTTTTTCATATTTTAATAGTGTAAGTTACACATTTGTAGTTACCTATTAAAACATTGTTTCATATCAAGTTTACCTTTCAGTTCTCTTAAGTATCATTTTACTATTTAGAAATAATTTGAAATCTAGGATTTATAGTGACAGAAAAGAGGCTCAGATGACCACACAAAGAATATTAATACCAATATTTGAAAGCATAAGGAAGCTTAACAAGGCAACTAAGAAACTAAAAATAATTGGATGATAGAAAATGTTTTTAGTGTATTTTACAACTGCTTTAATACATCGGTCAAACTGACCTGTTATCATAAGAGATGCTGAAGAGGAAGGTCACGTTTTATAGGCTTATTTATGAAAGGCTCAGTAATTCAACATTAGTAATTGAAAACGGAATTGTAATTGATTTTCAGGGTAAAAATAGTTTACATATTTACATTTCATCTTATGACTTCTGACCTTTTCACAGGCCTGTTCCTCAGTTATTCCCATTGCATCCGGATAAACCAATAAGACTGGACGAGCAAAGCCTTGACCAAACATCAGCACCGCGCTGAGGCAAACGGAGTAGGGTGAGGGGAGAGAAAAGGAGAGGATGAGGCCGTCTCAGAGTGGCAAGTAAAAATATCTGTAATAGCCTCAGGTAAGTTATTGGCCTGAAAGTCCCCAAACTGATTTCAGGTACAGCAGAGAGTGTGGGCGTGAAAATGGCCTTGAGTGTTGTTAAACCGCTTTAAGAGAGTGAGCTGAGAGGATGCAGTGATAAAATACAGAGCGGCGTGGCAGTTCACCCTAAATCTTATCGTCCATTTCCACAATTTACAGGATTTTTATGCTTTCTGTGACAAGTATTTACAGATTACAGAATTAGCCTGTATGGGCTTTTAGGCTAAAGATGGCAGATAGAAACACAATAAAGGTAAATGGAACCTAAACTTTGAATGTTTACAGCGGTTTCCTAAATCAAAGACTTTCTTGGATGCAAAAAAAAAAAAACAGTGGTGGCATTTCAATCTGGGAAAAATTGCTCAACTCTTTCACTTTACTGGACTAGATTAGACTAGGCATGTGCAAATGACACCAGGGAGTGTACTTATTGAGGCGCGGACGACACGTGTGAAACCCCCCCCCCCCTCCCCCCCCTATATAAAAACTTGGTTTGGTCCGTCACACACCCACAAGACTATAAACAAATCAATAAGGTTCTCAGTTTCATATATTTAAAGTCATAAAACCAAACTCTTTACTGCCACGTCATGCAAATAAACTGTAAAAAGTAGTAAAACATGAGTTTATTGGTAACTGAGCTGCCATCACCCATCATGCACTAGACACTTGGTATTCCCAACATGTCCGTCACTTTACATTTTCACATTTCCTCACCCACCCCTGGATAACACCTGGAAGCCAATGCCCTCCTGGTGAGCGTCAGCATCCTTGAGCGTGACGGACAGGAAAGACATGGCACCAACCGATCTGAGATCCTCCCAGGAGGGCAAAATGTGGGAGTGCTTCCATTATGGAAAAAGCAGGGAAGTCGTGATTTCCGTCCACTAATCTTAATCTATTCACTCTGTGCCACCCCATGTGCATGTAGGGACAGGTAGGGGGCAGCTAGAGGGGCGTGTGGAAGGGAGTAAATAGAATTGATGTAGGATTGAATAAAGAAAAAGGAGATAGAAAGGAAAGGTTTGACAGATAAAAAGGTGCGTGACTTTTTACTCAGGAATTTTAAAGTAAATACTACTTGTTAGTGTTTTATTGTCCTATTTAACCAGTTAGATGATGGGTCGTGTCAATGCCTCAAAGGTCGGTGGTTTGAAACACCAGGAAAGGTGTGCTTAGTGACACCTACACTTCCATTGGCCTATTGTAAGTACTAGTGGTATACAATATTTAGCACAGGCCGGGCCAGTCAAGCAAGGGCCATTTGAGGTCCCGATTGGTTTAACGTATGTTGCTTACCTTTTTGCTTCGCCGTGCAGTAGTGGTTTCTTGGAGGCCTGTGTTCTTCAGTCTTGGCAATCTCAACTCGCACTGCCTCGGGCCTCGTCTGGGGCTTTTCTGCACAGAAACAAAAAGACAAATGTTTCAGTACAAGAAGCAAACACCAGTCCTTCAACTTCGTTCATTGTTTTTTGCGGCCATGTCCGTGTATGACGTGCTTAGAATGAAGACGTCACTGAGTGGATTTGAACAACGGGTTCAGATCGTTGTAACCTTCACAATTGAAAGCTTGCAAATGTGCAATTTAGATGTCGGAAAGGTGCATTACCAAAAGGTGTACTTCTGTCTTTTTTTCTTTCTTTTAGCCTTCAGTGTCTTCTTGCAAAGAAGTCAAGAAAGTTCTCACATTTCTATAGTGGAAATTTGATGTAACTTTGAGCTCAACTACAATCTCAATATCTGCCTTTTGCACACTTGAATTTTCTTATTTGTTCAGCAATCAATCAAACACCAAAGATTAATTCCAAATCCTGGTCTTGACTTGTGAACACGTGATCAAGGAAACGTTTCATCATAAGAAGCAAACACACCAGTCCTTCCACTTTGTTCATTGTTTTTTTGCAGCTATGTCTGTGTATGTCATGTTTAGAAGATAGACGACACTCGGCGGATGTGTCCGATGCCGGGGAAACCATCCCCTAACGCAGTGGTTTTCAAACCTTTTTCTTTTTTCTGAATCCAAGTACCCCCTTTGTCCGACTACAACATTTTGCTTAGAAAACTATTTAAAAACAACTATAGAGCATAATGATGGAATGAACGGAAAAACAAAGAATCTCATTTTCTAAATAAGTGGAAAAATAAAAACTGTATTCAGTGCAGTGGTTCCCAACTTCCCCATTTAAACTCCAGGCAACCCATATGGGGTAGATTTGATCATTCATCCAGTCATCTCACAGCTGGGGTGGGACCAAAACTGACCCTTTATTTGTTCATTTTCCACTCTCCCACTGTATTGCCATTGTGTACCCTGAGGGGTACACGTACCTCTATTTGAGAAACACTGCTCTAATGATCAACTGGTGGCAAAAGATTGTAAACGGTACAGTTTAGGTATTGACAATAGAAATGCTGCATGATAAACAGCAAGAAGACTGCTAAGTCTAGTGGTAGCAAACAAGACTGTCTCTCCCTGGTTTAAAGTCATAGTTTTCCCAGTCTATGGACACATCTTTTAGATATTTACTGAAGTTCTAACAGCCGGCACTTTTGAGCACAGTTTAAAAATAGTGACTCGAGCCTCTATTGGATCACCACACACCATTTACCTCCATCTAAATATCTTTATACTAAAGGGTTCAGCTCTTTAGTGACCACGTTGGACTGATTGCCCTGACTTTTGCCTGAAGTAATGAATTAAAAGTCAGAATATTATAACAGCTTTTAAGGTCTCATCTGCAAAACGTAACCATGATATATCACCTAAGTAAGTTTCCAGCTTTAATCTGGATCTTATAACAAAGTTCATTACCAACCGTGGGCTACTCTAGAATTTACAGGTCAGCACAGAGCTGCTTTAAACCCCCTCTGAGAAAAGGGCTCTACCTCGTAAAAGCTTTATGCTGTAGCACTGGCAGACGTTTGGCATTTACATTTAATCGCCAACTTGGGTTAATTAAACTTGACCTCCCTGCCTTTGTGATTAGACAATGGTAAATAAAGAGACAATATTTCTCGGAGGATAGAGCGGTGTCAATATCAGGGGCGCAATAAACTATAGAAACCTAGAGCTTTGACACAGTAAGAATAGTTGTAAACGTACTCTTAACCCGACAAAATTGAAATACAGCTGTCTAAAATGATCTAAGCAACACACAGCGATAAGAAACGACTTGTTTGATTTGGTATTATTTGTGTTGAATGCATTTGCAGTTGATTAAAGCTTGTGGTCTCAGTGGCTTGGAAACGACACTATTGTTGTAATTTCCTGATGAATCCTCTCGATGGCCCATTAAGTGCAGGTAAATAAATCCTTCTGTTCTCCCACACGCCCTTCCATTTTCTCACCCTATGGCTTTTTAAATTGATTCTAATGACTTGCGGCTGGTTTCCGGGACGTTGGAGTTACAGTAATTATCTGGATTATCTGGCTATTACAAGGTTTAAGATTGTTATACTTATACGTCATTCCACATCCCACTCATGACCAGTAGACCACTTTATATTAAATGCCTTAAACCGTCTTTATGTCCCTGTCTCCTTTTCAAACTTTTATTTGTTCCACTGGAATTTTTAAGTGCTACAGTCATGGCTACATTTTGGGCCTAACTAAGCTAGCAGTCAATAGTACCTTAAACAGTGAAACAATGTTCAAAGTAAATGCTCTAGTGGTGCTGCCATGACCAATAGTCAGTTTTGATCCTTGACTAGTGTCCATTAATCGCCAATGCACCTAATAGGGTGTGCAAGTAGCGCTAATTCAAGCTAACATTGGGGACAAGGCGGTGGTACACCCTGATGCTAGTCTGTTTCAGTGCTAACACGCAGAAATAATCATATTATGCCAACTAGGATATTTGATAGAGCCATTACATATACATTATGTAGCTGTAGAACAAGTACATAAACCAAACTGGGAGTAATATTTAATAGTGAATTAATTTAGTCGAAACACATTGATAAAATAATAAACTGACTGGGTGTTAGTCTTGTAGTGATAAGGAGATGCTCAGGTTTCCTACCTTTAAATATAAGGAGAAGTGTAATCAATAGTCTGGTTTTATCACACTTGGACTATTGCTCAGCGGTTTAGTCGTACGCTGCCACGTCACACATGCACAAATTGTGCAGAATAAAGCAACACAATGTCTACTGGGTTCTCCATTACCAAGCCAGTATAAATCAAATGCATAACTGTCTTTCGTGGTTAAAGGTAAGGAACAGAGTTACTGCCTCATTACTTGTTTTTATTAGAAAAAATTCTGCAACTCAACAGCCAAGGGTTTCATTTATATGATTGTCTTTTAGTTCTGATGAGCATGCATATAAAACAAGGCATGCTACGGAAGGTAGATTTACTCTACCTAAAGCAAGGACTATTGGCCTTAAGTTCCAATTGTGCAAGATTTAGTCTCTTCCATTTTAAGTTTATACATGAGCTGTTTACTGTACGCAAGGGAACCGTGGCAAGATTTATTACGAAAAATAAACATGAGTATCATTTCATTGAGGTACTTTTGACTTGTACTTGAGTTATTTACGTATGATTTACTTGTACTTGAATACAATTTCAATCAAGTAACAGTACTTCTACTGAGTAGGATACACAGTATATCAGTATTCTTTACACCGCTGCTGAAAACAAAGCAATGTCCCCATGAGTTCAGAGAAACGGATAAGTAGCAGCATCATCCCAGACCGAGTTAACCACTAAAAAATGTTGGCGACTGCTTACATAAGAAAATAAAAAATTATAATTCTTAGATTAAAAATGCCGCAAGGTTTAATAACATTGTTCAACTCAAGGGTGCTGGTGCTTTTGCAGTCAACACACGTGACTGTAACTCAACGTGTTAC
Organism: Gouania willdenowi; assembly: GCF_900634775.1. Taxonomy (NCBI): domain Eukaryota; kingdom Metazoa; phylum Chordata; class Actinopteri; order Blenniiformes; family Gobiesocidae; genus Gouania; species Gouania willdenowi. Next base: position 11,513,012 of record NC_041061.1, on the reverse strand, counting down.
AGAAAAAAACCAAGTGAGACTAAGTGAGGACACACAAAGAGCCAGAAGAGAGTCAGACCTTCCTGTGAGAAGACCCGCCTAACCTCCTCAAATTTATCCTGTTTTGAGTTTTTATTAATTCATCCGATGCTATTTCTGTCCCCTGCCGCTTGTCATTCTTTCATTCTCATTTAGGCGCCTCCCAGCTCTTTTTTGTCACCGAGCACAAACATTGCCAGTGGACCATCACTGACTCGGCTCAAATCACTTCTGAAATTGCTTTGTTTCCCCTTCCTTTGCTCGCTCGTGTCGCAGATGTTGTTTGGCCGAGTGTGGCCACTTGCCAGAATGAAGCGTGACTCGCCATTAGCAATAGGGCTGACGGCGCATTGGTGTGGTATTATTTTTGTTGGTGTAAAGCAGACTGAGAAATGTGGCGTATGCTTTGGAACCTGCTTAGAAAACAATCTGCGCCGATGCATCTTCGGATTAAATCATTGGTTTCACTTTTAACACAACTGACCTTTTAGATCTGAAATAAATCGTCAGTGTGGTGTTTTGCGAGACTGTTCAAGGAAGTGAAACATTAATTAGTGAGGATTCATGAGGCATTGTTATCCATTTTTCTTCCATCTGTGTTAAGTCCTACTACACCGTTTGTCCAATTTTGAAAAAAAGCGATCAAAAATTCAGAAAGTTCCAAGATTTATGCTTGTACTTCTATGATTTACAACTTAAACTTTGACCCATTAATTTTTTTTTCTTTTCCATTAATTTTTATTGTAAATTTTAGCTTTTTCAACCTTTAACCCATTCATCCCCAGTCAGTCATTCTTCAACCCATTTTGACTTTTTTCAACTATTTTAACTTCTTGAACCTTTTTCAACCAATTTCAACTTTTTCAATTCATGTTCAGCTATTGTTAGATTAATGCTTAGCTAATGCTAGGTTAGTGCCAATGTTAGGCTAATGCTATTGCTAGGTAAATGTTAATGGTAGACTGACACTAATGGTAGGTGAATGCTATTGCTAAGTGAATGCTAATGCTAGGTTAATGCCATTGCATGGTTAATGCTAACACTAGGCTAATACTAATGCTAGGTTAATGTTAGACTAATGCTATTGCTAGGTAAATTCTAATGGTAGGCTGATGTTAATGCTAGGTTAATGCTATTGTCAAGTGAATGCTAACACTAGGTTAGCCGCTAATGTTAGGTTAATGCTATTGCAAGGTAAATGTTAATGGTAGGCTGATGATAATGCTAGATGAATGCTAGTGCTAGGTGAACGCTATTGCTAGGCTAATGTAAATGCTAGGCAAATGCTATTGGTAGGTTAATGCTAGGCTAATGCTAGCTAGTACTCATGCTCGATCATGCTATAGTAAGTTAATGCTAATGTTAATGCTAAGCTAATGCAGCGTGGCACGGGCCAGCACCTGCATCCTAACTTGCATTTTCTTCAGGAAATGCAAAAATTATTTTTGAAAAAATATAACCAATCTGAAGCATCACAGTAATTCAAATTTTGAGATGAGCATGGCTGAAAAGCTGTGTCAGTGCGATGTGCCTGTCTGTCTCTCTTTCTGTCAGTTGCTCAGAGGTCAACTTAAGATTAACTAACGTGTGATGCATCTCTGCTGCCACTGAGCATTACCTTTTACTTTGTTCTCCAGGTACACTCAGAAGGCAGCCGTTGGCTTCAATTACGACCTTAATTTTTCTTTTTAATTAAATATACAGACAGATTCATTACCGGACGACGTAAATGATGGAAAAATTAGAGGTGTCCTTAAACATTGTGTTTGGTGAGATCTTGGCCAACCTCCTTGACGGCCCCCCTCCAGCCCCCTTTAAACTGTCATGCCTGCTGCTGTTCAATAAGCAATCTGGTAGGGAGGCGTACAAACGAGCAGACTCGTGCAGGGCAGTTTGTTTCTGTTTGCCAGACAGCTTCGATTCTCAGAAAGACACGGTCTACAAAACCAGACACTCCAGGGCTGGAGGCTGGGTAAAAACTAATTATGGTGGTGTTAAAAAGCAAGCTCAATGAGGCATAGGAGAGACAGGACGAAACTCAACACCTCTTGACTTGGGATCTCGGAGGCCAGCAGTGGGTTTGGTCCATTTAAAATCAACTTTTTTTTTTTTTGGCCACGATTCCATTATAATTTACCTCAAATTTAACAGAATTTCCTGTTGTGTGAAGCCCTCCTGATTTCTACCTCAATGTGTTTCCCAATTGTTTTATATCCCAAGAAAGAGACAGAGATCAGATATTTTCTTACATTCCCACATGCAGTTATGGGCCAATGAATATAGTCAAAAATAACTATTTTTCGGATTTAAAGAGAATGTCACCTAAGAACCAATGCATATATGTGACTAATCATTAGTGTGCTCAAAGCTGATCAAATGACAGAGAGCTGAGGCTGATGGAAAGTTTTTAACTGAGGGCCAAACATTTTCACCCAAAATCCCGAAAAATTTGAGTGGCTGGCATGTCCACTAGAAAGAATGTATAGCAGATATTTTGGAATACACTAAGAAAGTAGGAGGAGCTGTATTATTAAACCAAATTTCAGTTTCCTGTGGTGTAGTTCCTGAGATATTGGAAGCTGAAAATGGAAGAAAAATAAGTAGCCACGAAAATCGGCATATAGCCCTCTCACTAAATTGGCCTTATCTCCAAAAAGTATTCATCAGATCAAACAAAAAATGTACAATGTGCCAATTTAATAACCACGGAACAATTGGAAAAAAAATTCTGAGTTTTTTTTAGACCAAAGTGCTGGGATGTCCTGAAATTTGTTGGAATGACGCTTTTGTTTTGTTTCCTTCCCAAATACATGGTAATGTTAACACAAGTCCATTATCATCAATCATATCATCCCAACTCTATTATTTACTAGGGATTCTTTTTTTATTTTGACTTTTTTGAGAAAATGTACACATTCTGTCTTTAAAACTGTATTATATGAAAGTACAGTGGTTTAAAGCGGTTATTATGTGGTGTTTTTATGTAGTGTTCTTAACTTTTATCTTGACCACATAAAAAAAAAAAAAAAATTGTTACTAAAAGTCAAATCGTCAACAGTTGTAGGGCCACAAATGTCCTGAAACAGTAACAGTTATGACATGAAATGTACACTTTTATAACATTTTTTCACTACATTTTTCCATTAAACGAAGGGTTTCGTGTGTGGCATATAACTCAACATCTTGCACTACGGAATCCAGCGAGACTTGTGCATACCGTTTTGACTTCTGAAGCATCGAAAAATTTAAATTAAATACAAGATTTGACCTTATTAATCAATATTACGCGTTTCTTGCATGATGGAGTTCTTTTCGTAACTATGTTAGCAATTACATCAAATTAGGGAAAGCTGAGAAATGGTTGTACCCTGAAACACAATTTGGGAATCTTGAAAATGGAAAAATCTGAGCCTGTTTCGTAGTATTTGAGCTAATGGACGTTTTCACTTGGAGTTAATCATTGCGTCTCGTTTCATTTCAGACGCCCGGCTCTCATCCCCCACATTGAAAGACGAGGGATATCAATCACAAGCTTCCACATCTGGAAGACAACGTGGAGCTGATATGTGATGAAGCCATTACGAACCCAGTGACACAAACACGTTGTGAGAAATGAGCAACATCTGCTTGGCTATATCTCAGCCTCTGGTCACCACACTTTCATTTCCTATGCATTTGTATAATCTTAACCCTAAATCCCAATGTATCCCCCTGGCTTAATGGACTCGTTGGGGGTATTAGCAGTTTTACTTCCAGGGATATACTTTGTTGTGTCTCGCTGTGCAAGATTTGTTAAGGCTTTTTTTGTTGTTGTTTTTAATGTGGTGTAAAAGCTTCTCCAATTGTTTTGCTTCACTGACATTAGGGAGGATTTTTGGCTGCGTCGTACGCGTTGTTCCTAAATGAACCAAACACCACACACAACCAAAGGAATTAGGAGAGATTTCGGCTTTACGGTACTTTTTCCCCATTTTCCGTTAATGCAATGAATGTTTTCCCACCAACAACTCTGTGGATATCTTGCAAATTAATGAATTTGCGCAGGTTTTCCAGAACGTAACTCTGCTAATATTTGCTCTATCTGAGAATTTCTACCAGTTTCTGAAAGCGAAAGAGTTGCTCTTTAAAGCCAACATGGTTCATTACGGTAACTATGCTCACACGTGACGGAATCATTAAAGACGCCGCTTTGTTTTGACGAAATTGTCACATACGAGGAGAAAAGAAAGAGGAGCAAAGTCCAAGAGAAAAAGGGAATTGAAAAGGTAATTTATAAAAATCTTGAGTTTTTTTTTACAGTTTTGAATGATTGAGAGATTTTAAGAAGGTATATTTGACACTTTTCAAGGAGAGATTGTTAAAATGTTTTTTTAAGATTTTCAACCCTCCTATTATCCTCAAATATAAGACATTTTACCCTTGGGGTCAATCTGACCCCAGGAATATTTGCCTCCAGAAAATGATTTTCAGAAAGTTGTTGACCACGTTTTTATGTCCAGCACTTTGTTTATTTGTTAAATACATAAATGATCTCTTGATAATGAAACCTTGACCTGTTCTCTCGCGCCGCCATCAGGCCAAACTTTTAAATTAGAATGAATTTATCTTGAATGGTTTTCATCCAATTCTTCTCAAATTTACTGACATCATTAATGGCCACAAGAGTATGAATTCTATTGGTTGTGGTGAATATAAGACATTTTTGTGCAGCACCAACATCAGGTCAGGAGTTAATGTATCTTGAAAATGTTTAATCCAAATCTTTTCTGATCAGGGGTGCACATTCATGACTCTCACATTTACTAATTGACAGTTTATCTCCTTTTTTGTAACACATTTGGCGATATGTATCATAAAATCCCCTGTTTCTGACACATTTTCATCTCCGTCACTTTCCCTGTGAAAGAGCTGTTTCCAAATCAACTCAAATTGCCCCCAAAGGACCACCAATGCGTGCAATATGCGTTCAACACATTGAAAAACATATGATTTTATGCTTAATCAATTGTACTTATCAAACTCATTTCAAAGTCATGAAATATGAAGCAATAAATTAAAACAAAATATTTTTTGAAGTTGACCCCAAGGATACTAGGAGGGTTAAGATATGGCTTTATCCTCATGAAATTATGACTACTCTCAAAATCTTACAACTTTAATAATGAAATATTACGACTTTAATCTAATAAAATTATGAATTTATTCTCGAAATAATACAACTTTAACCTTGTAGTGCACAGATGTCTTTTTTTAGTTTAATATGGCCCTAATACACTGTCCGACCACCAAACTTACACCACTGAGCGTCATCAATTGTCGTGAAATATGAAGCAAAAAATAAATAAATAACAAAAAAAGTCAACTATTGAGTCTTCATTATAGAAAAAAAAAAATTTTTAAACCTCATGCACAATAACATATTTATTTATATTGTATTTTGTCGTTGCAAGGTAGAAAACTAGTGCTTTTTGAGTATTGCCGAGGTCGACCCAAGTGTCCTCTTCTTTTGGAAATCAAAACATGGTCACCCTAATGTCGCTTTCCTCTGCGGGCTCATGAAGTAAACTGGGGCAACGTGTGGAAAGCGAAGGCAAATGGGGGTGGGTTGGGGATAGGTGCTCCCCCGACTGCCTGCAACAAAATGAGCATGGCCCTTGACTAAACCAGGGGGATTGAAAGTGGATTGAATGCATCACACCACATATAGACAGCCGCTAGCACCACAGGGGCAGTGTGGGGGAGGGGTGATGTGGGGGGGTACTATGTCAACCAGTGTGACGGGGATGAAGAAAAGCACAGGAGAAGAGAGCGGTGATGTGTTACCGACTGACCGCTGGAGCTTCACAACTCCCTCCATTATATCATTACTGCTGTTTTCACTCAGTGCTGGAGTAGAGCTCAGCCTCCTCATCCACCATCACCACCGTAAACACGCACAACCGCAAGATCCCAGACTAATTCATGAGTGAAAGGGGTTAAAATGCCTTTTATCTGGTTTCTTATTTATCCTGTTCCACAGAAAACCACTGACAGATTTGATGAACTCAAGCTGTGAACCATTACATACATGGTGGTGGGTTTAGCATCTACATCACAACATTTTCAATTTAACACATATTTAGAGTGAAATCTGTCACTGTGTGGTGCAAATTACTGTAAATGTATTCATCTCAAACTTGGAACATGATCCACCATATTCCTGGACGTAATTTCCTGTTTGAAAGGTAAACTATAGCAGCTAGCATGTGATTAAACTATAATAGACACTTTCATAAAAAAAAAATTAAGATTTCCCATCAACGCCAGATTCAATGTTGATATTTTTTTAATTGAATAATTCTGAATGGAAGCTAATATTTTATGTTAGGATATGACACATTTATTATTATTTCCATGAACAGTGTATATTTAAAATAAATAAAATAAATTCCTAAAATTTAGCCTGGTCAAAAAACACATCATACAATTATCTTTTTTTTTTTTTAAACTTGATTTATTGATATATTTTACACAGGTTTGCATTTAAAAAGAACCAAAATAAACTTGTTGAACAAAATCAAAGCCAGCGGTAAACTCAAGTAATACAAAATTAAAGTAAAACACTTACAGATTAATGACAAAAATGCATATTCTGATATATATAATTGAAATGTTTAGCAAGTAAATAGTCAACAGTAAAAAATATTAAGAGATAAGATCGATAATAACATAGAATGTTACTTCATAGTTGATGTAATAAACCTAATTTAGAGATTTTGAGTTCTTTTGTAGCATATAATAGTGGTAATTTAAGTATAAAAAATGTATGGAAAGCAAGAAAGGAGTTTGTTTATAGTGAATATCAAATTAAGCCAGAAATATAATAAGGTTGTGAATGTAAAATTCGATAACATCTATAAAGTGAATGTCCAGACTCTTATTGTGAAAGGCTGACGTGGACCTTATCAAGTTTAAAAAATTAATAGTCAGACACCCATTCTAATACACTCAAAACCAAGAAGTAGCACTGCCAGGAATGATGTGAATACTGTTCCAAAACCTTTAACTGTTTCATAAGCTCTTTAAAGTATATCCAACCCTCTGTGTCACATCAAAAACACTTTCAGGAAGTCAAAGAAAATGTCAGTAAGCATCTCTGTTCCTCCGCCATGCTCACACTTATATTCTCAGCATCCCCAGTTCCCTAATGAGGCGTGATCACTGTGTTAAACTGCTAATTAAAATCAGATATTAAAGCCTACTACCCATAATCCCTTTTGGCTCACGCTGCAAACACCAGGCTGCCTGTCGCACAGCATTACGCTGCGACGCATCTCCAGGAGTCCTCTCACCTTCACAGAGCAGCCACTGCATCAATCAGCAGCCGATGGTCCACCCAACTCTGTACGCTAGACATTATCAACTGTAATCAGAAGCAGGGCCACAACAATGGGATTTGATCTTATCCAAGGGCCACGTTATAAATGTTCATGTCAGCATTTATGGTTAAATAATAACCAAGCTTTTTTTATTTTTTGTGGATTTGTGCATTTTTGTTCTTGTTTTGAATGTTTTTGAAGTTTTTTTTTGGTACATTTTTTAAGTTTGTGTGTTTTTATGACAATTTATGCATTTTTGTTCTTGTTTTGTATGTTTTTGAAGTTTTGTGTGTGTTTTTATGACAATTTGTGCATTTTTGTTGTCATTGTGTATACTTTTGTAATTTCTGGTATTTTATTTTTTCTGTCATTTTGTCTGTTTAGTTCTCATCGAGTGTTTTTTTAGTTTTTACTTTGTATCTATTTAAAGCCAATTTGTGAATTCTTGTTGTTTTGTCTTTTTCTCATCATTTTGTGCCTTTTTCTGTCATTTCTGATGTTGTTTTCTGTATTATGATTTTGCTTGTCATTTTGTGTATTTGTCCACCACTCTATTTTTGGAGCTCTTTCATGTATTTGTTCGTTATGTGTGTTTTCTGAGACATTTTGTGCATTTAGTATAGGGGCCAAACAAAATAACTCCAAGGGCCACATGTGGCCCCGAGCCGCCAGTTGCTCAAGTCTGCTGTAGGCCACCACAACGCCTCTAAACCCTCAATTTTCACGAACATCAATCAACATTGTTCATTTTGTATTACAGGAAAAATACACAAAGCAACAACAGAAATACACAAAATCGCTGAACATAATAGACACAATTACAGAAAATGAAAACAATAATACACAAAAAGACAAAATAAACACCAAAAATGACTCTGCAAACCCACAACACTAACAAAACAAGAACAGAAATACACAAAATATACTCAAAAAACGCAAAATGACAGACACAAATACACAATATGACTCCAAATATATATATATATTACAAGAAAAATGAACAGAAATGCACAAAATTACAATAAAAACTCTGTCTTTGCTGTGTTAATGTGCAGATCGGTCATTATTCTAAATGTGGGAGTGGTGGCCTAGTGGTTAAGGACGCTGGCCTTGTAATCAGAGGGTTCCCAACTCAAGCCTCACCTGGGCTATCACTGTGCCCATCTCTGCTATAGAGGGAGGTATTTCACAGAAGTCGCATCATAGTGCTGTGTGATATGGAAAAATGTTATATATAGATTTATATCCTGATAATGATATATATCCCAATATAGTATTTCTTCCTTAAAGGAGACAAAACATGCTTTTAAATCTTTTCTTTTTACATATAAATCATACAGTTGTGGTCTATATAAAGTGGAACTGCAATGCTTGGGTCTGAATTCCTCATTATTATAGCTCCACAGGCCCCTTTTCTACCACTTTTCTGATGTGCTTCTGAGAGCAACTCGTTTTGGTGCCGCCTCTTTAAATGCAAATGAGACACTTCATACCCCGCCCCCTCTCCAGGTTGCAGAGGTGACACTCGGTTCAACTCCACCCTGTTTGGCCATTTTTGTAGTTTGATAGAAGAGATACGGCTATGTAGCGGAGCATAAACTTTTTATTCACACGTTATTTACACAATGTCAACAACGTTAGACTTGTCCATCCAGCCTTACATGTTCCAGCCAGAGTCGGACCCGGCGGAGCGAGATGAAAATGAAGATGATGAACCTGCAGAACAACGTCTTCATATGGATGTTAACAAGTGAGCTAATAGAAGCAAACAAGCTAACGCTGCTTCAGCAACCTCCGCCAGTATAAAGAAGGATTTGCTGAAAGACTTTGTCTGATTGAGGGTTCAATTCCTTCTATCTTTGGAGACGACGAACAGAGCACTTCGGTAAGCTGTAAATAACGCTAAAAAGTGTGATAAGACGTCCTGTCATTGTTTTGTTAGCATTAGCAGTTGCACCGTCTTCATATGTTAGCGCTGTGTGCTCGTTTTAGATCCTTGATGATATGGCCTACGTGATTTAATTTATGTCTAAAGTTTTCATTAGTCATTTCATTTTGCCGTTTTTGTCTTTGAAAAGACTGTATTAAAATGCATTTCGTGACGTTAGCTTGGCACTAGCGTCATCCTTGAAGTGCTTCGCGCACACAAAAATGACCTTACCCACAGATGTGGGTACATTTCCGTGAAAAATAAAACTCAACCAGGCACTTTGAAAAGGTTCTGATGCTGGGAGACGTTGTAATGAAGCGTGTGGGTTACTACATCCAACAACCAAACATTTTGACTTATCCTCTCGTAAATTCTGCATCCTTGAGCTTGGACTACAAAATAAAAGCGAGAAACAAGAATGGCAGATTGCTCGAAGTGTTGGGCCTGGAGTCGATGTCCTAATTTGGCAGTTCCGCTGCAAATACTGTGACGTTATTGTTCAAAAAACGTAATAGAGAATCAAAAAATCAAAGCAGATTGAAAAATATGACCAAAACAGAATATAAAGATATCAACGAAGCACATGAAGAAACTGATTTGAAATTTTCTGTACTTCTAAACACTCTAAATATACAACAAAATGCATTTAAGGGCTAAAAAAGTGGATTTAGCATGATATGCCCCCTTTCAAATTACATTAAATTAATGGAAAATTTATATTAATTATATATTTTATTATATATAAAATGATATCCAAAAAATAAATGCTACTTCTCCTTTAATAAACTTCTCAATATAGGAATATTTGTGACTTTTGCTGCATACAATGTTGACTGATGTGTCCTGATTTGTAAATGTGTATGTGGAAATGCCACCAGGGGGGGCAAAAACATAGTTCACAAAAAATTGTACGTTTTTTCCGATAACTTGTTTCCTCAAAATGTTAATCATCACCTGAAAACCAAAAACTACATTGCTGCCAAATAGTGTAAATAGATGGTATTAAGACATTTTATTTTGGCGAACAATCCATTTTTTGGCCCTTACTCAGGAGACGACATCATGTGTAAAAAAAAAAAAATATGCAATGTTTTGAACGGGTGTTGCTACGGTTACAATGAAAGCACATTCAACATAGGACACAGTCATAAGCGGAGTTGGCAGGGGCCAGGGAAAGCATTGCCCGCCCTGATGGTTAAAATGTTTCTACAGTTTTCCCATTTTTGTTCCAAAAAATACAATTCTTAATATATGTACATAATATACAAATATTTTAAGTGTCATAAACGGTATGTATTCCCTTTAGCTTCATGTCACATATGTTATAGTTCTACCTCAGGTGTGTAGTATAAGTTTTCAGTGAAATGGTCCCTAACTATTGAGACTTTAGGTTGGTTCTTCTTCTGCTGTGCAATTCTTCTTCACAATGTAAATGGTGAAGCGACACCACGCCCAGCAGTTCATGGATGGTACTGCAGCAAAAAATGAAGCAGAAAGCGGCCGGCCACCTGATTTCAGCATGAACTTACAACATTAAACGGTGCATCGACCATTTTTGTAGTCAACATTATCAATTGTGACTAATTATTTTTGCATTATTATATATCACACATTGTGATTGGTGCGAACGTCGATATTTATATATTAAATTTCATTTTTTTATTCCCTTGGCAAGAATCTCAAACTCTGCCTATGAACACAGCGAGTATCTGCAGTTTAATTAATAAATAATACCTGATGCAGGTGCAGCTAAAGAGGAATATATTACATTCTCCTGGATTGATTTGTTTTGAATTTGTTAAAAAATAAAACCCCCGCCTTTCCAAATTGAAGCCTTGTAAGTTTTTTTCAATTACGCAAAATGTTGCTAAAATGTATATTGTGATGAATTAATAATATTCATACATTTAGAAATTGTCATTTAAAAAAAAATTATTGACTTCTAAAAACAAGCTTCAGCACATCTGCATTCATTCATTAAAAAACAAAAATATACATATATATATATAACTTCCCATTCACATTGCAGTAAAAGCCTATTTTTCATTTCCAATTCTTGCACAAGAAAAAAATAATTCTTCGCCAATTTGCGATTAATATTCTCAGCTCTGTGGTGGTCGGGACCTTGGTGATCGTCAGGGCGATGGAGCTCGGAGAGCTGCTCCAAACAACGTCAGGTCTCTGCGGCTCAGAGTGAAGGTGAACCCTGAACTCTACTCCGCTACCTCATTAGCCTGCAAACACACAGGCATCTGTTCCATCATGAACCCTAATATGACCGAGGCTGAGCTGGAAAATGACTGCCATATCAGAGCGTGTGGGATTTATGTTCATTACCTCCATCAAGAAAGTCATATTTTCACTTCAGTTATTCTTCTTTTGTTTGTCTGTGAGCAGGATTCTGTCAAATCTACTTCATGGATTTTAACCAAAGATGGTTCTGAGGGTCACATGATCAACATTCAAGTCAGTGTTAAGAATAATGACTAAGCATTAATAAAGTGTTTTTTGTTGTTTTTGTTGTGGTTTAATCTGCTTTCATGTCATTTTTGTGCATTTTTATTGTCGTTTTATATAGTGTGTTTTTTTTTATTTCTTTTGTTTATTTTGTTGTGTGTTGTTGGAGTCGATTTGCATATTTTGTTCTCATTTTGAATATATGTGTTTTTGTTGTTTTGTGTGTTTTTTTAATTCTTTGTCGTTTACTTTAGTTGTTGTGTGTTGTCGTAGTTTTGTGTGTTTTTTTAATTCTTTGTTGTTTACTTTAGTTGTTGTGTGTTGTCGTAGTTTTGTGTGTTTTTTTCAGTCAATTTGTTTATTTTTGTTCTAATTTTGTATATTTTTCTTGTTTTGAGTCATTGTGTGTTTTCTAGTCATTTTAGTGTAATGTTATTATCCATTTTGCTCTCTTTTTCTGTAGTACATAATGTTTTTTTCCCCCGATCATTTAATTGCGTATATTTACGTCATTTTGGGTGTTTTCAGAGTCATCTTGTGCATTTACTTTGGGGGCCGCACAAAATTAGATTGAGGGCGGCCAGTTGCCCATGTCTACTTTACGCCATGGAACATTTCGTTAGATTTTTGAGGGGATCTGGATCAATATACTGATTCTGGATCAGTTTTCGAAAAATTCTTATAATCATTGATTTGTAATTGACCAATCTTTGTGGAATTTGACTCAGTGAGGTCATTGTGGAACCAACCCGACATAACTGAGTAATATTATATACAGATATTAAAAGATCAATGCCTAACAAAACACATTATTTTACACCACATTTGTTTCATTGCCTTTTAAAAATGGGACAAATTTTTAGTTTAAAGGGTCCATGTTACGCTAAATCAACTTTTCTGTACTTTAAACATGATAAAAGTGCTATTAGGGCTTCATACACATGTTCCAAAGTGTTTTTTTATTGATTCCCTCAATCTTTAGAGGGTGATTTGCTCCTTTCTTACTGCAGGGTGAGCCCAAACACCTCGCTCCAATTTGATGACGTGTTCCCACTTTGATGACGAATTTCACGCGGCACTGAGCTGGAGAAGCCACGCCTCCAGGAAGCTCTCTGCCGTGATTGACATGTAAACAGGCACGCCCACTAAGGTTAGCATTTCAGCGTCCTTCACGCAGTGCTATGTACGTATTTTCTACAGTTTACTACATTTTCTGTCTCGTGTTTATAAAGCAGCATGAGCTCGGCGACGGAGTGGGTGGGAGGAGGGCGGGGCCGTCCTCTGGCCCTACGTCACCGTGCGGGGAGGAAGAAGGGAGTGTCCTGTCTATAGACACGCCCGCTCATGAATATGCATAAGTAGGCCGTAAATCAGCCTGTTTGTGTAGAGTTGCTCAGAAAGTGACTTTTCAGAGGCTAAAACTCTGGAAAACAGGAGAGTTTGGGAAAATAAACCTCAAATACTGTTTTTGGAGTTCTTAGAACAAATGGAGATGGGTGAAATATAGCATGATATGGGACCTTTAAGTGTAACGTAGTTAAGTAACCAACGCAACTTAACTAAGGTTCATCCAGTTTGAATTTCACATTTGATTGTACTTTCATTGTTAAAATGGGGGTCTCCATACATTTAGATGTACTTTATCATTATTAATGGTGATGCAAGTTTCTCCCAAGCCTTTAAAGTGTGAATGATCTCGGTACCGTGATCAGATACCTGCAAATATCTGGCAGAGAGGAGATTTGGCACTTGCCGGAGGTTTTTCATGCATTTGGAGAAAAGAATGTAAATGAAAAGGTTTGGTTATTTTTGTGGAGAAAACTGATGAAAGGCGCTGATAACAGATCTAGGAGGGGCTCATTGAGCACGATGGGGACACAGGAACCTTCTCAGCTGGAGGGACCGAGCCACCGATCTTACGGTGACAAGCAGCAAATGGGGGCCCATTACCGCACGGAATGCTAATGCCAAACTTCGGGCCCTCGGGGACCGGTCCCTGCTCTTCCGAAACGCCAGGACAGAAGACCTGCTAGGGGTTGCACGCATGACGGCATCAATTCACACCCACAAGTGCGGGAGATAATACCCACATAAATCACAAGAGACTCCTCCATTCTCTCCTATCTGTGTCTTCCTGTACCTAATTGTCCCCTTGTCTATTTTCACCCTCCCTTCCCCACCCACTTCCATTCTTTATGCTCTCCTAACAAGTGCCTCCGTGCGCCGCCGTTCCCTCCCATGCTCTTGTCGTTCATTGTTAAGATTTCTTGGAAGAGGTGGCGACGACGACAGCTGGTGAAAAACCATTTACTTTGATTGAACAATCTAGCTTCATCATATCCAAAAATAGTGCTGCCAAAGTAGATTATAGTGCACATTACGGCACGTGTGGGAGTATTCTCCTGAAAATTGAATGTATTTTTGCAAAAAAAAAAAAAAAAATATCCAATGACATTTTTGCACAGGGGTGAAAACTAAAAAGAAAAGAGTGAGTGCGAAGGGAACAGAGGACGAGGAGACGCTCATGGAGAAAGGCAGACTTGTCTCTGTCCTCCCTCAGGCCTTTGGTGTGGGCACTGACTCTATTCGACATGGAGACGCATAGCACTGAGAAAGACGGAGTGAAGCGCAGAGGGAAGACATCACAGATCTGTGCCTCCGGGGCTTGTGGGAATGTGAGTCATGTCACGATGGGCTGACTTGTTCAGGGGGAACATTGTCCTAATAACTTTCAATTCTACTTGCTCTCCTTGTGAGACAAACAACAAAAAAAAAAGACTTCAAACTGGCCAGATTGGCTCAAGCACACAACAGCGTGTCACAATTTTTACATGTTTTCAATAGTAAAACTCATACACAACTGTATATGATCCAAAAAAAAAAAAAGGTGTGACTAGCGTGAACAGAGCCATTGTGTTTGGTCTATTCTCAGAGTTTCACCTTTAATTCTGTGCCACAGCTCTCACAGTTTAGTTTCAAGGACAGCAGGAGGTGATTTTAACAAAATAATTGCCAAATCTCACTAAATATCTCCCAACTTCAGCCAAAAACACAACTTTGTACAACTCAACTGTGCTAAATATTTTCAGAAGTTGTTAAAACAAGAAAACAAAACAAGAAAGTGAGATAGAAAAAGTGTGAAAATTAGTTCTAGATGACCAAACTTTTTGCCGATATTGTCCACAGTGCACCTCAATGTCTGATATTAGCCTATAACGATGTACTGTCTACATGGCCATAGACCTCATCCCCCAACCTAATTTTAGCTCATATTTTTATGAAATTAACATAATAAACTGACTGTTAATGTGACAAAACATCATCTGTGCAAAGTAGAAAAATCAACTTGTACCAGATATAGTTAAATTTATTCCCATGCAACAGCACACATTCATTTTTCAATATATATATATATATATATTATTGGTGGACCATTATTGTCACCACTCTGTATTTGGAATCATTCCTGTTAAATTACACAAGGATCTTCTATTGAACCAAAATAACCAATAAGTACAGTAGCATGTGCCACATATTGTGGCGTTTTCTACACGTATTGACGGTTGGTTGTGTTTGTGGCACAGTTTCTGTTCAGGCCACCACAGATTTATTGTTATTTTATTTTTTCTTTTACTTTGTCTGCACATGCTGCCAAAGGTCAACACTACAAGACGTGCAATTGTTTAAATTGTGACTAAATTATGCATAATTGTGACCATCACCAGCCCTCACCAAGGGAGGGTAAGAAACATTTTATTATAGGGAGGATATAAATAGAGATGGCAGTGTTACATCTAGGTGGGGGGAAGGGAATAGGGAAGAGAAAGTCAGGGTAGGAAATGGAAAGAGTGGGTAAGAGTTGACTGTTTTAAAGTGAGAGTGAGATGTGATGTTATAGTTGTGCGTACAGTGACGAGTGAGAAGCTTAGGTACAGTATAATGGTGGAGGGAAGGAGTGAGTGGTAATACCTAAAACAAGTATTTGGGATCAACGCGTCTAAGGTTAAGCCCACTACAAGTTTTATCCCACAGTCCAAGGCATGCCAGTGCATCGTAGATCAATGTATGCGCAAAAACCGCTGCGGCAAACCCAAGCGCCGCCCCGGAACCAAAGACGCAGCCGGGCCAGCAGAAAAAGCCCCAGGTTTTTGGAGTCATTATGTGTGTGTTTTTGTTATTTTTGTTCTCTTGTAATTATGTGTATTTTTTCTGTCATTTTCTGCATTTTTGGGGTCACTTTTTGTATGTTTGTTCTTGTTTTCTGTATTTTTCCTGTCATTTTGTGCTATTTTGATGACAGTTTGAGAGTATTTGGAGCTATTACGTTGTGTGGTGTTTTTGGAGTCATTGTGTGTTTTTGTCTCTTAGTAATTTGCTGTCATTTTTGTGACAGTTTGTGTGTATTTGCAGCTATTTGGTAATGAGTTTTATGAGTTATTTTGTGAATTATGTCTGGCTTTATATTCATTCCAACTTCTTGAAATACTATAAGTTTTGGGGATTGGTTTAGGGGGCCGCACAAAATTAGACCAAGAGCCACATGTGACCCCTGGGCCGCCATTTACCCCATGTCTGCCTTTGACAATGAAGTCTCTGATGCTGTTTTGATGATAGCCTCACAAAAAAAAGAAAAAAAAATTAAAAAAACAATGGTATTGTTACATCTTTTTCCGAAATATCGACTTAAGAAATTGCAACCATGGATTTATTTTGAACAGGCAACATCAACCCTCCATTAATCTTCTGTTCATCTTAATCATAACTTGTCCCTGCACACAAATCCATTTTTACGCAACTAGGGCTGGAATCACCATTACCTCCTTCTGATAATATCTGCAAGGTGATGGAAATGCTAATGGAAACTAATAGTAGCCTGGAGGGTGTTAAACAGGCCTTAAAGAGGGCGCGCTTTGAAAAATAGTTAGCAATAGCATGGTACGCATCAATTCTAAATAATGAGCTTAAACATGAAAAAAAAAAAAAAAAAAAAAGCTTCAGTATAGGCTTATAATTAGTTTTGAGTCATGTTACTGATTGCACTGTTGTACCATTAATCATTCAGTAGGATTTGGGCACCTGTTGTTTAAAGTATGAATAAACATGACTCGGCGCTACACGTGATTTGAAAAACGTCCGAAGCTAAACGGAGACGGTCACTGGCTTTTTTCCCGACTCCGGCAGGAAAAGAGTGAATGTCGATATAAAAGAAGCAGTCACAAATGGCTGGAGATGGGAGTAAAAATCTTTGGGTAATGGGCTTCCACACAACGGCCCCCATTTATTGAGACACCTGAATTGGAGCTGGGTACATTACAGTGTGGGAGGAATGACACGGTATCCTTCACGCCGCCGACAATAAACGTGTGGGAGTGAAAGTGGATAGTGGCAATTCTGGAGTGTCAGTGTGCACTGATAAAAAATAAATAAATAAAAGGAGTCTGGTTTTTTTTTTCATGTCTGCTATATTCAACATAAAGTGTATCTGACGCTAACTTCACCTGCTTTTTATGTGGCATTGATTAAAGGATGGAATTACATGATGAATATATTATTTTTAAAATTTGAAGTAATGTTTACATTGTCATATAGCAGCCAGGTCAGCAGTTTAACACTACTTATGCTAAAATTATAAAAATTTGACCACAATAAAATAAATTATTTATCATATCATGAGATGAAAGATATGATACGTAGCTGAAACTGTGGATCAAAGCAATAACTACTTTCTGGCTTTCTGGTTCTTGCTTTTTTTCCTAACGTTTTTTAAATTAAAATAAATAAAATAAAAAAAGTAAATATATATAAAACTACACAAAAAAACATACAAAAACATACAAAATGACTCCAGAATCACACTACAATGGCAACAAAAAACAATTATACAAAAAATGCACAAAAACACAACAAAAAGATGCAAAAATATGCATACACATCATTTGGCCATAATTGACAACTCCACTTAAGCCTCCACTATATGAATACATATTTCCGGGCACTGTACTAGTAGTAGCTTACCACCACTAAGTGTGGAGTGAAAGAATAATGCCGCGTAGAGCGCTTTGATTCACCAAAATAAGGCGCTATTTAAATCCAATGCATTGTTATTATTATATATTTTGGGGTACAAGAATTAGGTTTGTTTCTCAGTTATTAGGTAAAACCAATATTTTTGGTCAAATCCAGCATTTCAACTTTTTATAAGTAAATACTAAAATGAAAAATAATTGACTCAACAAACTATTCTATTGCAAAATCTGGAGGGCAACTTTCTCAACATGCTTTGCAGTATTATCAGTTTTGACAGACAAGTCTCACATTTTAAACCCAATTTTAATGCTTTTTGTGAGTAAAACATAGGCTGTGAATGTGAGTGGTTTGACTTAAAAATATCAGGTAATTTAGTTCAAATTCTTACGTCTATTTAAATGAGTGGATTCTATGGGTAGTATTTTAAAGATGTAAATCATTGTTTTAATCAGAAATAAAATGGGTTAAAAGTGACCAAAGATGGTGAAATGGGGGTTTGAAAACCACAAAGTGGCCAAAAACAGACAGAAAAAGTGGTAAAAAGTGTAATTATTGGAACAATTAGTTTAAACTGGCAAATAATGGGCATGACAAATTGTGAATATGGTTACATTGGCAAAAATGAGCATTATATATGGTGAAAAGAGGTTAAAAGTGACAATATTTGATCAGCATATGAAACATTAGGTGGGAAAAGTGGTGTAAATGTCTTGAAAGTGAAAAAATGTGCCTAAAAGGCAGTGAAGTTTGATGGAGAAGTGGCAGAAATGGGAATAATGTAGCAAAAATGCATTAAAAGGAGCAAAAATATGGTAAGAAAAAGTGATGAAGCTCGGTTAGTTTCAGAAATAGGGTAAAAATAAGCAAAAATGGGCCCAAATCATTAAAAAAATTATTCCTAGTTTCTTGAAGGCATCTGGCGACCCCCTCCCAGTGTCTTGCGACCCTAAATGGGGTCCTGACCCAAAGCTTTATCTCATTATCGCTAACCCTCGGCGAAGGGCGTCTTGACTTGTTTGTTTGTGACTCATTTTTCCAGCAGAGACGCTCGTTTCAATCCTCCTTTGTATGCGTCTGTCGTCGCGGTTACCACTCATGACACCCACACACACAAACTGACACCTAAGTGTAACTTACCCCGCCTGTCACACTCGCCTCCCTCCCTTTTTTTCTGTGTCACATGACGCTCAACTGTCCAAAGTTGTGTTTTTAGTCACACACACACACACACGTACGTTGTTGTTTTCCATCGACACTTGTGTTGCTCAGAGCTTTGAAGAGGGTTGTCGAGTGCGTTTCCCGGGATATTAGCTCAGCGTGTTTGCAGATACATGATAGTTGAATGTACGTGTGTCTGACGAGTTAAGCCCGTCTGAACACTGAAGAGCAGCCCAATTACATGGCCTGGATTAAACCACAAATCCCAGCTTTAATGAGAGATTGTGACGTATCCTAGCAACGCGCTGAGCTAAAGATTGTTGTTGGGTGTCATTATGATGAAATTTGTTAGCTATTGGAAGGCCTAACAGAAGTAGAGATAGATGAATTATTGTAAGAATGATGGAGAAAGAGAAATAGATGGGGAAAGATTTGGACATGAACGGGGTGACTCAGCATTTTTAATAGTGAGGGTGTTCAAAGGGTAGAGCAACTGTTGAATCCCAATTTAGTTTATTAAATTAATTTACTAAAACCATGATAAAGCTGTTATTATATCAGTGATACTCAACATATGACTCTGTCTTAATTTTAATTATTATTCCCCCAGAAAACCTTAAAAAGAGGACTTTTTTAACCCATTTTTACCTTTTTCTTTGGCTATTTTGCAACTTTTTTTGTCCAATTTTTGACCCTTTTCCAAAAAATGTAAGTATCCCTTTATTCACGAAATAATACGACTTTATTCTCGAAATATTACTGCTTTAATCTAATAAATTATGACTTTATTCTCAAAATACAAACTTTGTCACAAAATATTACAATTTTAATCTAATAAAATTATGACTTTAATCCCAAAATATTACAACTTTTTTCTAATAAATATTCTAATTTATAAAAAAAAGAATAATATTGCCAAAATATTACGACTTTAATCTAATAAAATTATGACTAATCTCAAAACATTACAATTTTAATCTTGAAATATTACATCTTTTTTCACAAAATATTACGACTATCCTCAAAATATTATGACTTTAATCTAAAAAAAATCCGAATTTATATATATATATATAAAGAATATTACTATTCCCAAAATATTATGACTTTAATCTCAAAATGTTACATCATTATTCTCCAATTATTATGGCTTTAATCTAATAAAACTAGGACTTTATTCTCATAAAATTACAACTTTATTCTCAAAATATTACCTGTTGACCAAATCTAGTAAAAAAAAAAAAAAAATGTCTGACATCCAAACTTCAACCACTGAGAAACTGGCCCTGGGTACTCTGGGTACTACCCTTTACCCCCCCCCCCCACACACACACACACAGTCTGACAGCCATGATTACTAGTAAAGTGTGTGAACTGACAGGCATGTAGAAATGAAAAGAAAAGAGCGAGACAGTGAGAAAAAAGGAGTGAAACTGAGCAAAGACAGAAATCAGAGAGTTGGAGGAGAAAACATTGAGGGATCTTGAAGGAATTAGGCAGCTCAGAGGGCATTATGTCAGTGTACATAGGATTTGGTGCATAAATCTGGATTATGGCATTTCGCTATCATAAGAAAATACTACTTTATAGTGCGACCGAGCTGTGTTTTCCTTGGTGGGGGTAAATTATCAAAAAAGTCAGTGTGCTGTGCTACTGCTGCTGCTGCTGCTGCTTTGGAACGTGTGCTGAGGAGGTGGACACTCAATCCCTTTTCACTGAGGGATTTGTAACGCCAACCACTCAGCTTTATATCGTACGAGGCTAAAGTGACAGCGTTATATACAAAAGCGCACAGACTTAACAGGGTAAATATATCAAAGCAGACACAGGGGCTAACTTTGATACATGGTGCATCACATTCTATCCATGACCAGGAATTTAATGCTGATTAACAGCAAATATTCACCTAAGAGAGAAAACACTTTCATAGAATGATCCCATTTGACCAAATCTCATAAAAAACCCGCCATAGTTCTATCCTAACCACAAAAAAGGCTCAAGTTTGATGGTTCTGATTAAAAATGTTACTTTTAGTACATTTCAATGTTCATATTTGTAATGGAACTCGAATAACATTTTTTTAAAAATTCAATACTTAGAGACATTGTAATTAATTAATCTTGATTAATGTAAATTAAATGCATTACAATATTTGACACAAGAAGCAATGTTTCGTTTTCCAATTTAAATGCATGTTGGTATATGACTGAATCAATGAAAACAATAAATGAGCTTAAACAACGGAATTGTGTTTATTATTTCCATCACTGACATAATGTGCAATATGAATAAATAATATTATGATTGTATTGTTCACAAAGCACACACTTAAATTTAACTAAGCTATATTTATGGTTTTCAGGATTTTCTTTCTAAAACAAACTTTTTATGTATTAAAATAAACAGCACTAAATAAAGTCTTTCTACATAGCGGCTCATAAATTGGGTCGAATGATGCTAGCCCCGCCCACATCCTATACTACACAGGGGTGTCAAACTCGTTTTACTTCAGGGGTCAAATATTGAGCAGTTTGATCTCATGTGGGCCACAGATTATATGCTGGGGAAAAAAAAGTAATTTCAACATTATTGTGCCCTAGTTTGCACTTATACAAAAATCATAAGAAACCAACAACAATAAGAGACAGATCTCAGTCCCAACTGGAGCCTCACTTTAAATTCCCTAGATTTTGTGACCAATTTGTACCACGTTCCCAAGAATACAGTGAAAGGACATGGTTCCAACAAGTAAAACAAATGAAATTGTGCAACGTAAAATCGTAGTCTACGTTGAATTGCCTTTGAAACGATATATCACACTACTATCTTCCGATGAAATTAGAAATTACCGGAAAAGGTCTCCGAGAGGCTTTTGACATCCGCACATAGAATATCCATGTGAAATTACAGCCCGAGCACTAATTGAGGAGTAGTTATTTGAAAAATGGGGGCCCCCGGGCGCTCCCGTGGCACATACGGAGTAATGGGCCCCATTCATATATTGGTATGTGGTAATGATTCGGTAGCACCAACTGTCGCAATATTTGACTCACAAATAAATGAGAAAACGACTTTAATGGAAATTACCTAAAAAAGGGGTGTGGAATTGAATTGTGCGTGGCATAATCATCATCTACGTTGAATTACCTGTAAAATGATGTCACATGACTATGTTCCCATAAATTTGGAAATTTCCGGAAATGGGGGGTGGGCCCCATTTAAAAAAAGGGCTCAGAGCGTCTCATCATATTCATTCTTAGAGTATTCATTCCAAACAGACTTCCAATCAAAGTAGAACTAACGCAGAAGTCACTTGAAAAATGGGGCCCCCTGGGTCCCCCGTGACACGTACGAGGTAATGGGCCAAATTTATACATTGGTATGTGCCAATGATTGGGTACCACCATTCGTCGCAATATTTGACTTGCAAATAAATGAGAAATCAACTTTTGTTTTGTTTGTTTTATTTCTTTTGGGGCCCCTCCTGGGCCCCAAATCAAAAATCGGGCTCCGAGCATTGATGCGTTAACAATACACATCCTTAGATTATAGCTACCAAATTTCAGGCCAATCCGTTTACAAATAACAGAGGAGTCGCGATTTTAACTAGTGCACACAACAACAAGAACAAAGTGAGTGGCGTTGTGAGTCCGGTAGCCAGGCCTAAAAATAACTGCAATCATGTGATATAAGCACCAGGAGCTTTGAGTTTCATTAATACAATGATTCATGTTTTCTCCATAATTTTTACTTTCCCCTGTGGGCCAAATTGGATGCTCCAAAGGGCCGGATTTGGCCCCCGGACCATGAGTTTGACACTTACTAAAAAGAGTGCTTGACTGTCCACTACAATAATTTATCCAGTGACTTTGTTCAGTTGTCACTCATGTACTTATTAATTTTGAATCTGATCCTGTCATCTTGTCCAGTGTAGATTGTCCGTGCTAGCTGCTACATGGTTAGCATTGAGGTAGTAGCAGAAGCTAGAAGATTAACTGCGTTATTTAATTTAAATTAATTAATTAAATTAATCACAATTAATGCAATAAAGTCCCAGCCCTAGTTAATACATTATATCAAGCACATATTGTATTGTTTTAATGCATTTCTAATGGTTTAAATACGAGATTTAATTTGTCAAACCTGCAGTAAATCCCTATAAAAACCTATTTTCTTCACGAGCAGAAAGTGGCGTCTGACCTTGCAGAGTTCCAGTTATTTTTTTTTTACGAGCCTTGTATTTTCAGACGCCTGCCTCTAAAACTCCTGATCTACACACCAGATAGAGGTGCATTTTCTTTGGGCTCATGAAAGCCTTAAAGATTTGAGAGACTCAGCGCAGCTCACAACAAGGTATAGTGGATAATCCAAAGAGAGCTCATTCACTTTCAGTGAACTGAGCTGAAGTAAGAGGCAAACGTAACCATTCCACAACTCTTCCTGGGCTTCGTGTCCTTTTCCATTCCCACTACTTTTTATTGGCAACAATGAAAACAAAATAAATGAATGAAAAACATTAAACAAACATGTAATAAACAACCTGCTTTTGCCTGATTTTATGCAATAAACCCTACAAGATATTGCTTAATTTTCACGCTAAGCCACATGTGTCAAACTCAAGGCCCGGGGACCAAATCTGGCCCTTCAGAGCATCAGATTCTGCCCGTAAGAGAAAGTGACAAAGAAAACATGAATCATTGTGTAAATTACCAAGTATTTGATGTTGAAATAACTTTTTTTTCCAAAATCCTGCAATTTTTTCTCAATTTTCAACAAAATCTCCTTAAATTAAAATAAAAATTGGTAAAAAGAAGTAAAAAAAAAAAATCAAAGGCATTTAGGTGTCGGTCACTTTTTTGCGTAGATAATGTTGATGCCTAATTTATAACTGCAAATGCAAATTTTACACACAAATACTTTGCGTCAATGAGCTTTTTTGGTATGTCCGGTGAATTTGCATATTAGCTAAATATTTAGTTTCATCTGTGACATTTAGGTTAACATTTAAGATTTACATTTAACATTTAGATTTAATTTTTAACATTTAGATTTAACATTGACATCATATTTTTGCACAAGTTTCACAACTATTGCTGCAAATCTGGTCAAAAGTACCATTAAAAAAAAAAATCACTTTTTTAAACGTGAGTTTTTATTTTGGTACTTCCGGGTAATTTGCATATTAGCTAAATATTCAGTTTCATCTATGACATTTAGATTTTACATTTAGATTTAGATTCCACATTTAAAATTTTGCATTTATATTTAATATTTAACATTGACATCATATTTTTAAAAGAAAAAAAGTCAATTTTCACAAATATTGCTGTAAATCTGGTCAAAATGTACGTATTTCCATTGAATTTGCATTTTAGCTAAATATTTAGTTTCATCCATTAGATTTAGATTTAACATTTAGATTTAATGTTTAACATTTAGATTTCACTGACATATTTTTACGAGAAAAAAATATCACTAATTTCACAAATACTGCTGTAAATGAGCTTTTATTTTGGTACTTCTGGTGAATTTGCATATTAGCTAAATATTTAGTTTCATCTGTAATATTTAGATTTAACATTTAGATTGATTTAGATTCAACATTTAGATTGATTTAGATTCAAAAATTAAGATTTAGATTTAATATTTAGATTTAACAATACAGAGCTACAATTAATATTTAGATTTGATTCAACAATTATTTACATTTAATATTTAGCTGTAGCATTTGTATTTAATATTTACCATTTAGATTTAAGATAAACATTTTCACAAGAAAAAATTTCAAACATTGCTGTAAATTTGGTCAAATATACCATTAAAAATCCAGATATGTTTTTTTGCTAAATGTTGCAAAAAAGTTGAGGTTTATTTTAGCATCGGCGCTCCACGGGAATTGTTTGTTTTCCCGTTAAAAACCCCTAGGCCCTATTGTGATGTAACTGGTCCGTATTTGGCCCTTGAACTAAATTAGTTTTACACCTCTGCGCTAAGCTATCAGCAGTTGTTATTCTACACAAAACACACAACAATTCATCTTCAATCTGTCCGTGGATGTAACAGCCTTTAATTGTTACACCTCACCACTTTCATCATGTGTTCAAAGCTATTTCCTGCATGTGTGGGGGCGTTTGGATCTCTGTTCCAAATGAGCTCAACAGACTGTTTACACGCGTACGGAGGTTTGGTATGGCTTACGTATGGTGGCCGTCACAGTGTTACAGGCTAAGACAGATGCCCACGTGCACAAACACGCAGTGGCAGATGCTGGTTAGGATTGGTTCGAGTGCAGATGATTTTTTTAAAGGAGGCTTCACTTACGTCTTTGCAACAAAACAATACAATGAGAGTTTATTTCCATTTAGAATTAATCAGAATCTGTTGTACTTTAATGATCCCAGGGGGAAATTACCAGAGGTGTAAAGAGTGCCGATATATCCTACTGAAGTATAAGTACTGTTACTTGATTGAAATTGTACTCAAGTACAAGTAAGTCATGCAATGACTAAGTAGTCAAAATACTAAGTAGCTCAATTAAATAGTACTCAATTAAATAGTACTCAAAGTAAAAGTTTCTAGTTACTTTAACTCCCCACACTTCTTTTTGGTAATAAATATTGCTGCGGTTTGCTATATATAGTAAACATCTCATGTAGAAACTTAATACATGAAATGCAATTGTAATTGTAATTTATTTTCCAATCATTTTTACTTGTGATTCTGTAATTCTCCTGTAAACATCTGTAATTAGTCAGTTTCATTACTATCACTTAAAAATACTGTATGTAGACGACGAAAACTATAACGACTGGGGACTTTTCATTGTGGACTGAAGAGGCATAACAGCTGGGTCTACACCTCTTTTGGTCCATTTGGTGGGACCTGGTGGATTTGCTCTTGTGTTACCCTCCCAAACTCCCTTTCCCTTGTATTCCCCCTCTCTTTTTATCTGTTTTTCCTCCTAATAAAGTCGGTTTACCATTTTCTAGGGGGTGGGGTGGGGGCGTGATGGTGGTCTGGTGGTGGTCACAACTGATCAAAAAAAATAAAAGTATTACAACTTGAAATACTGCATGTCTCATAGTGTTAACCTTTGACATATGTAGATAAGGGTTTAAAAACAAAATATTTTTTGATAAAAAATAACACTACGTGATAGCACACGCTGGGATTGGTACAACAAAATATGTAAAGTATATATATGGACCATAAGAATATTAATAAAACAGGATTTTGTTGTCTTGGCTATTTGCATTGACGCCCAATTTCCCTCTACTTTATTCCCAAGGCTCATCTAGATAAGATGGGCACAACTTCCTGTGTGATATATATTTGACACATGAATAATGTTATTTCTTTTTTTTTTTCTACATATACGTATTCATCCCATTAGTGGTTGTATGATGATTTTTCTTTTCAACAAATGCCATGATTTTTTTTTTTTTTAAATTGTTGAAATTTACAAATTTCATTGTGAAAAGCTCAAATTGAAAGTTGGTTTTCCTTGTGCAGCACTTGAAAATACTCTTTTTTTTTTATTCCAGTCTAGTCTATTTCTTTATATCTCTATCATACAGGAAGTTACACCCTTAATCAGGAAGTAGTCAACCCTAGAATATACATGACACATTTACGTCGTGGTGGTGATTTCCTAACTAACGATGAGCCGTTCACGATGGTGTTAAATTTTTTCCCTGAGGCAGAGGAGCGTTGCTTTATGGCGTTGGTTCTGTCTGCGATTCATCTTCATTGGAGTGTTTTCACTTCATCACGGCTGAAGGTCAAGCTGTGAGAGATACATGTGAATGAAATGTTCCCCTTTTTTGCCGTCAGTTATATGTTCAGTCGTCAAAGAGATGATGGAGGAGGTGTGAGAATGGTGTTTTGTGGAGATGTACGGCATTTTCCCCTTCATTCTAGGATGGGAGCATCACATCACGCCTGTTGGTATAGCGCTCTATCATTCCAGGTGTGCTCGGCTGGCGATAGCAGAATATATGACACCATGAAATGAGTTTATCATCCATTCATTTTTTATTCTTTTTCGGATAAGATAAGACGTCAAAAGGATTTGAAATATTTTTTTCATTAATGATAAACACTCATCTGTTACATAGGCAGAGTTAGAGATGAATAGAATTAAATACATAGACCGTCTTGAGATTCGCACCAACCACAATGTTTGTAACATATACTGTACAACAAGAAGACAGTCATCAACAGATTGGTTGTCATAACTCACAGCCGTTTCTTAAATGTCCTAAATCTAAGAAGTTAGATGTATGCATAACAAAATATTATGACATCAGAATATAAAATTACTATCTCAGTTTCTAAGAAAAGCTGTTCCCTTTGAAAATACCTCGAACAGAGTCCAAAAAACAAAAGGGCAATAATTCCAGAAAGAATAATTGTGCGCTTCTCATTTTTTAATCCATCAAGGTATTGATACCCTGATGCCACACACCGAATTTAATTATCCTATCTTAAATGGTTTCTCAGGAAAGCTGTCCCCTTTGAAAATACCTCGAACAGAGTAAAGAAAAACGGAACAAGGGCAATAACTCCGGAAAAAATTATTGCACGCTTCTCATTTTCGAACTCCATCAAGGTATTGATACCCTGTAGCCACACACCAAATGTGGTTATCCCATCTTAAACAGTTTCTGAGAAAAGCTGTCCCCTTTAACAGGGACGGACGTACGGACAGAGCTCAAACTTATATCCCCCTTTCACACTTAATGAAGGGGGATAA
Source organism: Gouania willdenowi (assembly GCF_900634775.1). Lineage (NCBI taxonomy): Eukaryota > Metazoa > Chordata > Actinopteri > Blenniiformes > Gobiesocidae > Gouania > Gouania willdenowi. The sequence continues at coordinate 11,485,309 of NC_041061.1, read as the reverse complement.
TAATGCGAAAATGATTAGTAACAATTGATAATGTCGACTACAAAAATGTACGTTGATGCGGCGTTTACAACCCCTTAAACGTCCACCGTCCGAATACGGGTCAAAATGCATGTTCTCACTAATTCAAGATCTTAAGGGATTAAATTCTTCTTAAATAGAGCATTATATCACAAATATCATATAGCGTTTGAAAGCTTAGAATTGTACATGTTTAACCATATAAACCCTTCTAAGACCCAACCATCACAGCAGACAGTCAATTCATTTGTCAAACTTGGAGAAAAAAAATGCCGACAAACAAGCCAAAAGCTCAAAATCTTCTTAAGACTTTCAAAAATCCAACGAATCCCAGCATTTAGTTCAAACAGAGTAAAACTGGTGGGAAAAAAAATGAATGTAGCATCCTATTTACATAAACAAAGCAGCTTCGCCCTGATTTCTTTTTACTTTTTTAGCTTTGTGAGGCTGACCCTGTCATTAAAAAATCCTCATTTTTGTATTAATGTTATAAATTCATGATAAAATCAGGCCAGCGGTCGCTTTCAGCTTTATTTTTGCTGCAGTACCAGACATGAACTGCCGGGAGCAGTGTTGCTATACCATTTAGAATGTGTAACAGAAGAACCAACCTAAAGTCTCAGAAGAAAAAAACCAAGTCACATGACTCTAGCGTCAAAAAATAACTTGTATTTTTAAAACAACAACAAATGAATTCACATGTATTTTGTACAGTCACTGTTTTATGGCACTCAAAAATTATATACTGTATTATGTACATTGTATTAAGAAATGTATTTTTTCAAATGAATTTGGGAAAACTGGAATGAAAACTGTTGACCCCCAGTTTCTTGCCAATCTTCTTAAATGCTTTTCTTCATTGACAATAAATATCATTAACGCTAAACAAAACACCTACGCACAAAAGCAATACATTAGGAAGTACATACTGCATTAGAAATGCAACCGCGAACAAAATGTTACGTGGAAGTTAAGTGCAAAAATAATGATTTACGTCGGCATGTACTTCACATGGATTGGAGACAAACAAAATTTCAATTGCTGACTTAAAAAAGTTTTTTGGCATATATTGCAATGTTTCGTTATTTCCTGTATTTTTGACGACTGCACTGTTTTACACAGGTGATTAGTTAGATTTAGTTTTTCACGTATTATAAAACATGACCTTAGTGGGCACAGCATTTTTTTGGTCATTGTGGTTTTGATGTTTTGACAGTTTTTAGAGTCATTGTGTGTTTTTGATGTTTGTGTTCTTAGTGTCATTTTGTTGTCGATTTGTGCATTTTTGGGGACATTTTCTGTATTTTTGTTGTCTGTATTTTCCTGTCATTGAGTGTAATTTTGTTAACAGTTTGCGTGTCTTTAGATCTATTCTATAAAATGTTGTTTTGTGTGTTTTTGTAGCCTTTTTGTTTTAGGTGGTAGTTTTGTTGGTCTTTGTTGTCATTTTATGTTTTACCAGTCATTTTGTGTATTTTAATTTTTTTTTGTTTGTGTGCATTTGTTTAAATACATATTTGGCGATTTCCTTTGGGGGCCGCAAAAAATGAGACTAAGGACCACATGTGGGCCCCGGGCCACCAGTTTACCATGTCTGCCTCACGGCGTGGAAAAAAACTACCTTTAAAACCAAACATTTAGGTAGTTTTTGCTACTGTATTCTAACGGCTCGTTCTGCTACTAGCTATTCAACACATGGGAAAATTAATCAACAATGTAATGGTGAGATTTAAATTCAAGCAGAGCTAAACAGGGCCGAGGCTTGTAGCAGACATATATAGTGGCAAGGCCACTGCTTTGCTATCGGACCGGAAAATTGCTAAATCGCTGGCCTAAGTCTGACTAAAGACTTTTGTCAAATAAAAAAACACAGAAAAATACTACCTTTCCAAAAGTCGACCTTTTTGGATTCATCGCCTTCTTCTCCTGAGCTCAGTTTTATAAGGATAACCTGGGATGTCGTGACAATTACATTTTATAAGGTGAAGAAACAACTGAGTATCTATATCAGACATGGACAACTGGGGGTCTAATTTAATGCAGCCCCTAAAGTAAACATACACAAAACAAAAGCAAGAATACGTTAAAAAATACAAAGAATTTAAAAAATTGCAGGTAAATACAGTAAAAAACAAGAAAAACACTATTGCAACAGAAATGAGCAGTACGACAACAGTAATACACAAAATGACCCCAAATAACACAAATATGACACAAAATGACTCAAAACAGTGAACAAAATGACAGAAAATGACAACAGAAGTACACAAAAATACAAGAAAAATTACAAGAAATTACTCTGCAAACCCACAGTATTAACAAACATGCAAAATAACAACAGAACCACACAAATAACATAAATACAGATTATGAGTCCAAAAAACATACATTTTACAGAAAAAAATGATGTAAAAGGACAACAGAAATGCACAAAAAGCCTCATAATGAGAAAGACCACAATAAAAACATACACAGAATGACTGAAAAACACACAACTACTATAAAGACTCTTCTTTACTGTGTTAACGCTCAGATTGGTCATTATTTTAAATACTGACATGATTGTTGATAATGTGGCCCTTCGATCAAACAAACACATTTTTGTGGCCCCGCTGTGATAAAACTCACCAAACACCCGACATCTTTTAGACGTTCTTTTTTCGGGCTAAATCTAGTCGTTCCGTCTTAGCCCAAAAATAGTCGTTGAAATTATTGACTGTCAAAATGTATCCAAATTTTGTACCAATGTTGTGGTTAAAATTAGATTAATATTAAACCGTCTAACTTCCAATTTTAGCCCTTTTTTAGTGTGTTGAAATTGGGGGTTTATTTTACTGTTGAAATTGTTTAAAATTTAGCCCTAATATAGTCGTTGAAATGTAGTTGTCATTGGATCGTCCAACTTAGTCCAATTTTACCTTAATTATAGTTGATGAAATTGGTGTTTTTTTTAGGACTGTCAAAAAATTGGTCCAAATTTTGTACCAATATAGTCGTTGAAATGAGGTTATTATTAAACAGTTCAACATAGTCCAATTTTAGCCCTTTAGTCGTTGAAATTAAGAGTTTCTTTTATGGTCAAAATTGGTCCAAAATTAGCCCCAATTTAGTCGTTGAAATTTAGTTGTCATCGGATCGTCCAAATTGGTCAAATTTTAGCCCCAATATAGTTGTTGAAATTGGGTTGCAATTGGATTTGGTCCAAGTGTGGTCCAAAAATAGTTGGAAACAGGACTTCTCATTTTGGATGTAAGTTGCTTAACAATTTTAACTCTTATCTGGGCTAATTTGGACGAAATTAGACACAAAAAAAAAAAAAAAAAATTCCAAAAAACATAAACCAAGAATACAAATCTGATCCTTACTACAAAGGTTCATACAATTAGGTATTACGTTTTGAGAAGGCAAGACGTAACACTTATCATTAATTAAATTCACTTTGAGTGCACACTATAGCACTACGACCAAAAAACAACGTCTTTTCACCTTTTTAACCATATTTAGACTATGACACGTTTTAATTAAGACATTTTCACCTTCCTACTAAAATTTTTCTCAAACCGGGGTACATGTAGCCCTAGGGGTACAAGATGGCACTACGGGGTACTTGAGAGAGAAAAAGTGGAAAATTAACAAATAAAGTGTCAGTCTTAGTCCCACCACAGGCATGAGATGACCAGAAATGATAAAAACTATAAAAATACATCTATCCAGGAGCCACTAAATCAGTGTTTTTCACTGAAATTTTGGAGAAATTGAAATAGATTTTTGAATTTTTTTAAATATTCTTTTCTTTTTTAATTCAAACAACACCAAATCTCAAATGTATTTCTATACTTTCACTTTGTGAATCTGGAGTTTATTGAGTAAGACATTGTGAAATACATGAAATATCCCATTTTGAGTCTGTGAGCAATTCATTTCTGTATCTGTATATAGGGTTTCCGATTTTCTAGAACTGTGGAAAATGCACCGAAAATTTGGAATTCACGATCTAAAACATAAAAATCAATCTGATTTTATCTAAAATCGACCCTAAAATGACACAGAAATGCATGTTTTGGGACAATATCACGCATTTACACGTCATTTTTCACCGTACATCTGGTGACTGAATGTGACAAACAGACAAATTCCACCAATAATCCTGTTCAAAATCTTTCCCTACGTGTTAAAGTGTGATCGTGTTTTCCTGTAATTGAAAATAGATAAAAAGCCGAATCTGAAGTATGTTTTTAAAGTGTTTAAAAGTGATGATCATGCAGGAGGTTGGCGGTAATTATAGGTATCACAAACACATTTCAAACTTTTCTATTGGATTTTTCACGCTAAATGGATTGCTGAGGTTCTTACGCTCAAACATGATCAAAAACTACTTCTAGAAAAAAAATATCTTTGGGGTCACCAGGAATTTTTGATATTAAAATGTCAAGATCCAAAAAAGGTTAAATACTCTTTCTTTTCACTTATTTTCAAAACGAGTCTAAAATGCATGCTATCACTCGTTCATTCCATTATTACGCTCTATAGTTGTTTTTAAATCGTTTAGGTAAAATGTTGTAGTTGGACAAAGGGGGTACGTACATGGATTCAGAAAAAGGAGAACGGGGGTACATGAGGCAAAAAAGTTTGAAAACCACTGCTTTAGACGTACGTCAAAGACGTCTTTCCAACCATATTTTGCTGTGTGGGAAGTTGCCCACCTCTGATCAATATGCAATACCATGAGTGCAAAGCCCAGTGGCGGGGGGCTTTAAAGAAAAAAAAAAAGAGGCTACATGTTCAGCAGAAGCTACATTTACCAGTGCTGCTGTCCATCTAACTGCCCACAGCAGTCCCCGCACGCTGTAGCTCACTAGAGTTGCTATTTTCATGTGTCTGACTTGTGTTGTTGTTGTTTTCTCCCGTGGGCTGAGTTTTACACAGTCTGTCAATCTCCTGAGCGTCACACATTAGAAGGACCAGTGGAGTGAGACACCAAGAGTGATCCCTCTGGGGAACAACGCACTCTTCTCCCAACCTCCAACCCCTTTGTGCTTGTCTCTCTTTATCTTCCACTGTTTCTCCTTCACACCCTTCATTCTCTCCCCTCTTCTACTCCATATTCTTCAGACTGTCGTTGTCCTCTGGTCTTTTCCACTTCCGCAAAACTCTCCAGAACCTCAGCAAGGTTTGCCGAAATGCTCAGAACGAAGGAAGAACCTATGTCTATGGCCATGTCAAAATCTCATACTAACGTACTACTCGTACTAAGTTTGACGTCAAAATGAGTATGCGGTGCGTTCACATTAGATACAGTAGTATGAAAAGATTGAGTATGCGAGAAATACCCGGATGTATACTATATGTGAGGTGGGCACACTAGTCATACTCAACCACCCCATGATGCATTGCGAGAGTAACGCACACTCTTTAAAGCTCCCCATTCAGCCCACAGGAGAAAGTTAAAGTAAAAATGATGGTGAAAAAATGACTCATTTTGTAAAACACCAACTGATTCAAATATTTCAGTAATATATATATATATTAGGGATGTAACGATTCACTCAACTCCCGATACGATTCGATTCACGATACTGGGTTCACGATACGATTCTCTCACGATTTATTTTACAAAATGGGACTGTAGACAAATTTTTTTTTGGGAAAAAAAATAGAAATTACTGTATTATTTTCCTTTTATTTTTCATTGTCAAAAGAATTCTTTGATAAACTATTCAAAACAATGCAATTTTATTAAAAATAAATCTTGAATGAAATAAATAAAGCAATAATACAAATGAAAATGAAGCCTATTAAATTAAATTCTAGTTCTATAATAAACAATGCAAAACTGCATAATAGTTCTTTTTCCTTTAAAAGTGCAACTGAAAATGTATTTTGTGTCTTAACAATTGGATTACACTGATTTACGTCATATTCGTTTGGACCAGCAGAGGGCGCTGGTAACACAGTGGTCGGTTGGCATGCAGATATCTTGCAGTGAAGAAGAGAAGCTATGCTAGCAGACAGAGCTAATAGAAAAACGTGACTTTTACAGATATTCAAGTAATATTACAGATATTCTTTCGGTGCTTATGGGGCAATGAATCATTTATTAACATATTTAAGAGTAGAAGGCGGCCAGAAAGAAAGTATTAGCAGACTCCGCCCGCCGCCTACACTTGTGGATAGCGCCCTTTGGTTTAAAAAATATTGCGATTCAATTTTCAGAAAATCGATATCAACCGTGATACCTATGAATCGATTTTTGACTGCCTTACGATTAATCGTTACATCCCTAATATATATATACACACATTTATTAAAACTTTACAATTCTTTGTCCAGGGCTCAGTTTTCCCATGCCTTTATTACATGAAGTCATTTTTAATCTCAAATTGCTGGGAGTACTCTAATTATTTCCAAAATCCTACAATTTTCCTTAAAATTTCCCCCCAAAAAAAATCAATAAAAATTGGTCACAAAAATCAAGGAAATTCATGAAGTGCAGGGACTGATATTGTCGGGGCGTTACATACTTTAAATACAATTATACGTGGAAGTGGAAGCTAAGGTAAAAGAATGATGATAACATTTCTTTGTTTTACCTGCTATAATCTGTGGCACATTAGAGATTAAACTGGTCCCAATTTGGCCCCTGAACTAAAATGAGTTTGACGCCCGTGTTATACGGGGACATTTTTTAAGTATGCACTGTGGGCACACTAGTCATACTCAACCGCCCCATGATGCATTGCGAGCAGAACGTAAAATTGTCTCGGGACCGATGTACGGAGGTAAACTCAGACCGTGACACCGGCTTCATGTTAAAAGTCAAACATCCTATTTTCAAAATAAAAGCACTAAAGGTGGAGAATCAGATATTTAGCCTCAGAGTGCTTCAGGTTTTTGTTGTTGTAGGTTCGAAATGCATCTTGGGAAACTTGGAAGTATGCTTCCTTTTTTTTAACGGTAAATTTAACCAGATTTACAGCAGTTTTTGTGACATTTGTGATATTTTGTTCTCGTAAAAGTATAACGTCAATGTTCAATCTAAATGTTAAATGTTAAATCTAAATACAAATGCTATATCTAAATGTCACGGATGAAACTAAATATTTTGCTAATGTGCAAATTGACTGGAAGTACCAACATAAAAGGTCATTGAGCCCAAGTTTGCACGTTCAGTTATAAATTAGGCAAAGTATGGAAGTCACTGAAACTTAAATGTAAATAATTTGTTTTTTTCTTGTTTTTACCAATTTGTATTTAATTTGGGGAGATTTTGTGGAATGATTTGAGGAAATATTGCAGTATTTTGGAATATTTGGTAAATTACACAACGATTCATTGTCGATTTCCCTTTCTCCGAACGTTCTTAAGGGCCAGATTTGGCCCCCGGGCCTTGAGTTTCACACACATATAATAGACAGTACTCATTGAGTTTGTAGTGTATAGTACGGAGTGTGCCATTTAGCTTTATGTACTATCTACTAAATGTCTATGGATGACCATTAAAACTGGTATTCACAGACAGGAAGCAGTATTTCAACATAGAAAAACTGAACCTTTAAACATGCAAATGAGTAAAAACAAGTGAAAATAGCAATACTAAGATAAGGAAATGGGGTTTTTTGTCCTCAAATATGACTTTAGGGAAAGAGATTAAGTGTCTGTATAGAGATGACCATGAATGGGGTTCAAAGACGAAGGGAAATATAAAAATACAGTACTTTGGACTTGGACACCTTTGTTCAATAGCTCGACTCATTCTTTTGGATTTAATGGAAGCTTTAAAAGTAAGTCAGATCCTGAAATTGCAATAGCGGGGCGCACAATAGTGGCCTTAGCTGTAGGTATTAAACCCCTACAACCCAGACCTAATTGGCTGACCGGTGAATAGGCTAATGGCTGACTGAGTCTGGAAATCTAATGTCAGAATTCCCTTCTCGCCCACAGCTCGCCCTCGTCCTCTTCATTCTTTCCCAAATGAAAAAAGAAAAAGATCCAGCGTTCCTCTTGGCTGAACAGTCATATCGACTTCACATCGCTCCTCATTCTGATTCTTTCACTTAGGAACTACCGTCAGCAAGATCCTTTATTAAACGCCTTCAACTCTCTTCGTTCTATATGACTGATGGTCTTTTTATGCTGCTCAACTCTGAAAAGATGAGTTTAGATTCATTCCACCTGAGATGTTCACGTAGTGTCTTTTATTGTGACAGAACCAACACAAAAACACTGAGTCAAGTGACGAAAAAAGGCAATTTAAATAGTGAGGGTGTTCTAAATGTAGAGCAACTTATTAAATGTATTTACTAAAAAAATGATAGAGCTGTTATTAAGTCAGGGATACTCAACATGTGGCTCTTTACTTTCTGTCTTCATTTTAATTATTCCCCCAGAAAACCTTAAAAGGGGGAAATTTTTTCCCTACCTTTTTCTTTGGCCATTTTGCAACTACATTTCTCCCATTTTTGCCCCTTTTCCCAAAAAAAAAAGACACTTTTTTGTTTTTTTCAAATTGTAGCTTCCTTTTGCCAATAAATATATATATATATATATATATATATTTTTTTTTTTTTGACACTATAATCCAATTTTTGTCCTTTCACAATTTATTTTTGCCACTTTTCATCCAAATAAGCCACCTTTTGCACAATAAATAATACTTGTGTCCTTTTTCCCTACATTTTGCATATTTTTGTTCCACATTTTCGCCCTTTTTCACTATTCTTTTGCCACTTTTTGCTCATCTTTTACCATTATATACCACCTGTTTCCTGTTTTGTCAATTATTTTGCCACTCATTACTGCTTGCAGCCCATTTTTAGTCACTTTTCGCTCTTTTCTTGCCACTTTTGGACCATTTTTTGCCACCCGTTACGATTTATTTTCTCTTTTCCAAAAAATTACATTTTTTTCAGATTTGTTGTGTTTGCCAATACATTTCCCTTTTCCCTAATTTCTGTCAATTTTTCACAGTTCTTTTTGATACTTTTATCCAATTTTTGTCAATTCTTTAACCATTTTCCCATTTCTCATCCGAATAAGCTACATTTTGCCCTTGTTTGCTTTTTATTCCACATTGTTTGCCACATTTTGCTCATTTAAGCTACCCTTTGCCATTACATACCACCCGTTTCCTCTTTTGTTCCCACTCATCACTGCTTTCGACTCGTTTTAGTCACTTTTCACTGTTTTCTTACCATGTTTTTGCCACTTTTGGACCATTTTTTGCCACCTGTTACTCATTTTTTCCCAATTTACTCATCGATGTTAACTCTGTGGTGCTTCTGTCAAATAACTGGCCGTGATTGGCTTGATCAAACTGGACCAATACCTTTTCAACAACGAATCCCTCTGTAAAAAACGAGAGTGCGGGCGTCGCATCCCCTGCACCCCATAGGGTGAGACGCGCCTACATTTTTGTATCTTTTACCAAAGAGGATGGATAGACGGAGCTGGTGGTGTATCCAATCACCGACTCCAATGAAGTGAAGCACTCCCTCGCCAATAGAGGAACAAGGCGGTGGGATGGTGGAGCACAATCATGCAGCGAAGATCCCGTTATCCAGCCAAGTGTGCTAATCAAAACCTTGTGTGCCTGATCAATACCAGTAGACAACAGATTGCACTCGTGGGGAACTGTTAGAGGCAAGAGGGGTGTATCAAAGACCAGAGGAGAGGGGGCAGATAAGAGGGAGGCGGCGATGGTAACTAGGGACAAGTTGAGTGATTTGATCGGGTATAAAGTGAGACACTGCCTGGCCCACAGGAGGTGGAGGAACAAACACAAGCTGGGTAGTCTCTTAAATGACCCATCGCTGGCTTTTCTTCAATATACCAAGACCTTGACAAAGACCTTCAACTCCCTCCCAAACGGATTTAAAGTCATCTTTGTTTCATCACACAAGGTTAAATCATAACCACAATAGATGTCATTACGTACGACAAAAAAAACTATTCAACAAGTCTTTCCTGAAAGCCACAACTATGGCAAACATCAAACTAGAAAGTACTCAAAAAAAAAACAAGACAAATTTGAAGAATAAAACAGAGAAAGGTTTTAGTCTGTTTTTGCTGTTATTTGATGTTATTCTGTGCATTTTTGTTGTGGTTTTGTATAGTTTTTTTCTTTTTGTTATTTTGTGAATTTTTTTTCGTTCTTGTTTTGTTTATATTTGTCATTTTTTTTGTGTATATATGTGTTTCTGGACTAAATATGTACAATTTTTGTTGTCCTTTTGTGGAATTGTTTGTAATTCTGTGTATTGTTGTGCTCTTTCGCAATTTTTTTTGTTTTTTGCATAGTTAGTTTGTGTGTGTGTGTGTGTTTTTGAATCATTTTGCACATTTACTTTTGGAAGCGAACAAGTAATTGTCTGATTTCATGTCCATATTTTAGAAAAATGAGCAATCGGAAAAAAAATAATGTAGGGGACCATAGTTGGTTTTGTCGTCGTTATTTATATTTTAGTTGTTGTATTGAGTATTTTTGCTGTCATTTTGTAATTTTGCGTGTTTTTGGATTCATTATGTGCATATTTTGGGTCATTTTGCGTGTTTCTGAAGTCATTCTGTGTCTGTTTTTTTTGTAGTTTTGGACATTTTGTGGATTTTTGTTGTCATTCTCGTTCTTGTTTTGTTCATTTTCTGTATGTATCTGTGATTCTGGACTAAACGTGGCCAATCTTTTGTATTTCTGTTGTCCTTTTGTGCCATTGATTGTAATTTTGTTGTGCTCTTTTCACTATTTTTCATAAATTCATGTTTTTTGCGTAGTTTTTTTTTTTTTTTTTAATATGTGTGTTTTGACTCATTTTGTGCATTTTTTTTAGTTTAACCACAAGGGCCACATATGGTCCCCTCGCCATCAGTTGCTTATTTCTGTATTAAAATTACAATGTTGTGAGATTAGCCACACCCATAATTCATTTTGTGACACATTTATCTTCACAATAATTAGGAAAAAAAAAAAAAAAAATGAACATTTTCAGGTTAAAACAGACCCCCAATGATTTTGTTTTTTTTTTGTTCCTGATTTGATGCTCAGTGAAACAAATAAAGCAGAATTTATGCTGAGAAAGCTTTGATGGCGCTGAACTGATGACTCAGCAATTGTTCAGAAGCAAAGGGTCCTCAGCATTTGGCAGCATTTGCGACATTTACAGTAACTTACGGGACATTTTGATAGAAATCGACTAAAACTCATCTTGTTGGAACGCACAGCGTCCTTCTCCAGCGTGTGTTTTCATTCCGACAATCAGGTGAGTCTGTATCGAAAAGTTTTTTTCTTAAAAAAAAAAGTTCTTAAGTCTTTAAGGTAAACTTATTAATGCTAAATGGCATTTGACTCAAAATGATACACAGCCATCCACAGAAATTAACAATATTTCCTAATCCTGTCATCTGTGCACGGTTTGAAACAAAGCAGATGATGGAAGGGATTTAAAGCATTATACATTTCATTTTAATCACATCAGTTAAGCCGCAGCCTTTTTCATCCCTGAAAAGCATTAGTTTTGCTATTTTTAAGGAAAAACCATGATGTAGTGCATTACGCTGCCTTTTGGATAAACAGGTGTAAATATAAAAACATTAAAGATGAATATCAGTTGTAAATATGACTTTTTTTTTTTTATAGCATTCTCTCCACAGGCGTAGGCGGATATGACTAATTCACGACGCAGTTTAAAACCAAAAACATTAATCTAGGATAATCTATCGATCAATCCTGATGATCACATTAATCCTGGTAAATATCTGTCATTGATACGGCTGAATAATGAATTACCTTCATCGGAGCCAAACATCTGCCAGCGTGTGAATGTCACTGATCCACACGGTAACGGATTTTGTTTAAATGCAAATCTGAATATTTCAATTCCCGGAGAAAAAAACAAAGAAAATCACACAAAAACAGTGTGAATAACTTATTGGTTGTGTTGTAAATAAAGATCTAACATTGCTCTGCGAGATGGAACGAGAAGAAAAATCATCTGTTTGGATGAAACAGGGTTTTTTATTAACATTTCACGATTTGAGACAAAATCTATGAGATGCTTCATTGTTGTAATTATATAACTATCAATAAAGTTGAATTGAAATATGTTTACTATTAGTAGATTTGATTATTTATGTTATTTAAATGTAATTGATTTAAATAAACAAATTGGTTTTTTAAAACAAGTTCGCTTTTTTCCCAAAAAAAAAAACTATTATTAAAAGTATTAAAGTACATATTTCTTTAAGTTAAGTCAGGTTATTTTGTACAGTAGATGTAAGTTTTTAAACGTAATATGGTAATTTAGCAAATGCACACTTACCACTGATTTAGTGTATTTTAGTTGTCATGTTGTCAATTTTTCTCTCATTTTGCCAATTTCTTCTATTTGTTTGTAGTTTTTGGATTATTTTGTGCATTTTGTTGTTCTGTGTGTGTTTTTTTTTGAGTCATCTAACACTTTTTTTTTGTAGATTTTTAGATCTTTATATTCTTGTGTGTTTTGTAATTGTTTGTCTTGCATTTTTGTTATTCTGTTTTTCCAAGACATTTTTATTGTATCTCGTGTATTTTTTTTTTTTTTGTCAAATTGTAGATTTTTCTCCCATTTAGCACATTTTTTCTTCCCATGTGCGTTTTCGGATTAATTTTGCGTGTTTGTCTTGTCATTTTGTGCATGATTGTTGTTTAGTGTTTTTGAGTTTTTGTTGACATGTGGTATATCTTTGTAGTACTTTGTGTGTTTTGTGAGTATTTTTTTCCCCCTTCTTTGTTATCATATCCTGTTTTTAGAGTCATTTTTTGGCATTTTTGTTGTCATTTGCTCTGTCATTGAGTGTATCTTTTTTTTAAGCCATATTGTATATTTTTTTCCCATTTTTCTTATTAGTATTTGTTTTGTGTTTTTGGATTATTTTGTGCATTTGTTTTGTCATTCTGTGCATGATTTAGTGTTTTTTGGAGTTTTTGTTGACATGTGTTGTGTGTTTGTGGTCCTTTGTGTGTTTTGTGAGTATTTTTTCCCCCCTTCTTTGTTATCATATCCTGTTTTTAGAATCATTTTTTGGCATTTTTGTTGTCATTTGCTCTGTCATTGAGTGTATCTTTTTTTTAAGCCATATTGTATATTTTTTTCCCATTTTTCTTATTAGTATTTGTTTTGTGCTTTTGGATTATTTTGTGCATTTGTTTTGTCATTCTGTGTATGATTGTTTAGTGTTTTTTGGAGTTTTTGTTGACATTTTGTGTATCTGTGTGTTTTGTGAGCATTATTTTTCTGCCTGTTTAGTATATTTGTTGTCATTTTTTTATATTCTGTCATTTTTGTGTACTGGTTGTTGTTGTGACATGTGTTGTTGTATAATTTTGAGTGATTTTTAATGTCATTGTTTGTATTTTTGCTGTGGTTAAGTGTTTTCTATTTTTTTCGAGTTTACTTTGGGGCCACATTAAAATAAACTGATTTTGCCACATGTGGCCCCTGGGCCACCAGTTGCCCATGCTATGCTAGGCTAACCATGCTGTGGTCATCAAACCAACCTTACTACTACCAGGACTACCAGGAAACTTCAGCCTAAACTACCAAAACACACTGAAACACCATAATCCAGAAGCTAAATGTAACAGGAGAAGAACGTATACGCTACTCACTTTGTGCTGCCTGGTGATTTGTGGAGCAGTAGCTGCTGATGATGATGATTCCTCCACATTCACAGCTTCTTCCTCAGTCCCTAATTACAGACTCACCTCAGGTGTGTTCAGTGGGAGGAACACAATCAGGCTAAGGGGAGCTTAAGGGAACATAAGATAGTTTCCATAGTTAAAGTAGCTAGTTATAGCAAAAATAAACTTTAAAATTGTGCTACAAAACCCCTAATGATGTCTAAAGTAAACTTATGTTATTTTATCATTCTAAAGGTAGTTGGTTTATCATCATTTTTAGTTTGAAATGATCATGGAATGTTTCCTTATTTAAGTAAACTGATGATAATAGCCTTAAAAAAATAAAACAAAAATACATTTTCAACATTGACTAACTAGAAAAAGATCGGAAGATGTATATTTAAGTAAGACTGGGAAAGTTTTCCGTTTTAATTGAACAGCTCTGAGGACAGATGACAAGAGTTGTACTATTTCAATGTGGTTTATTTTAGTTATAGTCACAATTAAAATACACACACAGGTGGCTAACAGAAGGAGCCTATGTCTCTCTGTCTGTCTGTGTCTCTGCTTCTATCTGTTCAACAGTAAAAAAAAAAGAAAGAAAAATAAATGAAAATAAAAAGCAAGCACAGTTATCTTCACGTGCCTGACATAGTGGGAAAAGTGTAAATCTTCTTTTGGAAGGTAAGCCTGTATGAGCGATGTCGACCCCAACTTGTAAACAGAGCTGTGCACGAGGAAAACTGGGCCCGTGCATGCTCTCTCGCACACGTAGGCGTTCCCTCTTGAGCAGGTAGAGATTCACGCAAATCGCTTATCATATCAAGATTGTGTCATCAATCACCAGGCTGTTGTGCAGAAAGACGCTCTGCCCCCCCCTCCTCTCCCCCACCACCACCTGGAACTCTGTTTCTAAACAGATCTACTCAAGGTTGTCACGCGTCATCTGACTGTATCAGGAAGGAAGCGAAGCGATTATACTTCAACGCCTCAGTCGGCAGTCCGTCCACCCACCCTCCCCTCAAGCTATAAGAAGGGGGCGGGTGAAGCGTCCACAAGAGGTTGCTTGCTTGCACGCACACACGCGAGCCACCCGATGGCTGGAAATACTTTCTCACCCAGGACTCCCCGACCCAACCCTCACCCCCCCCGCTCACGTGCTATGTTCTCGAGATTCTGTGTGACTACTTTTTGCTTTTGGTGCACGTACGCCGAGGAGGTTTTTTCCTAGTTGTATACTGTCCTCCTCAACAGGGAACTCAGTTTAAAACCTGCCTTTTCACCTTACCTCTCCTCCTGTTGTTCTCCCACTTTTCATCTAAATACGGGGCGCCGCCCTGGTGGCGACCCACGCTTTTCCCGTTCTTGTCCTCCCATGTTATATGTGATTGTCTTTTCATGTTTTTTTGGATGGGATGAAACTGAAATAACATTTTGCTGCTTTGTTGTTCTGTAACATGTGCAATGACAAATATATATAATTCTGATTCTCATTATCCTTGGGGTCAATTTGACCCTATTTAATGTTTATCATTCAAAAACGAATGGTTGACTTAGTTTTATTGCTTCATATTTCATGACTACTATTAATTTGATGAGTACAACTGATTAAGCATAAAATTATCAAGATTATTATATATATATATATTTTTTTCCCAATGTGCTGCACATATTGAATGCATTGGTGTTACTCTGGGGTCAATTTGACCCCAAGCTGTTTTTGCTGTGTAAAACTTGTCAGACCTTTCACAGTGAAAGTGACGGAGAGGAGAATGTGTCTGAGACAGAGGACTTAATAGTGAATAACCCCAAATATGTAACAAAAAAGAGATTAAAAAAAAAAAAAAAAAAGTAAATAAATATGTTTATGAAAGGAAAGGTTAAAACTAACTCTAGAACTGAAAGTTTGACCTGATGGTGGTAAGTTTGAGAATATTTGGATGAAAACAAGTCAAGATAAACGAATTCTAATTTAAAAGTTTGGTCTGATGGTGGCGCGAGAGAACAGGTCAAGGTTTCATTATCAAGGGGTTATTCATGTGTTCAAAAAATAAAAACAAAATGCCTGACACAAAAAACTTGATCAAAACAATGTTCTGAAAATCACTTTCTGGAGACCAATATTCCTGGGGTCAATTTGACCCCAAGGGCCAAATGTGTTAGTGATGTTTGAGGATAATAGGAGGGTTAATGTAATGATGTAATGAAACTGTTGTCTTGATCTTGATCTTAATGGGACAAAACTGGTTAAATAAAGGTTATAATGATACTGATCATAATGATTATAATCTAGTATTCCATTTCTGATTGATGCCAAATAATAAATACTTGATTACTTGTGGAAAAGGCCCGACAACACGCAAAGGAAAGAGATAATTAGTGATAATACGACGTGAATCAAAGCTTCGAACAAGCAGATTTTCCCGTTTTGCTGTTAACATGAAAATAAAAGGAATTAGTTAAACACTATTAACACAAAGACGGCCAAATAAATATTAAACCTCTTCAGATTTGTTTCGTTTTTGAACACGTTCTTCTGCTGCTTTGTTTTTGACAGCTGTGTCTTGGAAACACTGCAACACACCAAGAAGAATTACTGCCAATACTGACACGGCAGCAATTACAGTCTGTCAGTTTGAGCCACTCGAACGCAGCAAAGACTTTATCTCCTAATTAGTTGTAATAACAATTGCTGCTTTCAAGCGTCTGTTCATATCACATCTGCTGGTGAGGGCAGAGGAAGGCCCAGCGCTTTGCTACAGCCAGCGAGAGACTGGACACTATTTATTTTTAACCTCACTGGGAATTTTAGGGCCGGACTGCACACTGTTTTGGAGTGTTATTCATTGAAAATCTATATTTTCCATTTCTGGGGAAGCAGAATGAATTATTACTGAGATGAGCCAAGTGGAGAGATGGAGAGCTTGGTCTGAGGCATCACTCATGTGAAGACTTTCACAAGGACATTTACTTCTATTCCCCGGGAGTTAACTCAGTCAACACAGAACTTCCTTATTTCTTTTTTTTCCTCACCACTCGTGTAAGGACGACGATTTTTAGTCGTCATGAAGCGGACAAAGCAATCTGACTTTCAAAGATTCCATTACATTAATCAACCTGATATTGGATGGTATTAATGTTTGTTAATGCACACATACAGATTTGATGTGATCAATACATAAGACAGCGTTTTTTCAACCTGAAATTTAAATGGAGTCACCTGATAAAGCATCATTCTTTTTCCAAATTAAAAGAACACACAATCTTAGACAACGGTATTCTATACGTTTACTTTCTCAAATATAAATTTAGTTAAAATAAAGTGCATTATGAAAAAAAAAAAAGGAAGAAAAAAAAGACAAAAAATACAGTATAAACATACCTGAGCGAGAGCATCTGGTCACTTTGTGCGCTAATCCTAGTTTATTTGTTACACAGTATAACAAATATGATCAAAAATTAATTATAGAAAATATTGATTTGGGGTCACCGTGAATTAGTGATATAAAAATGGGGTCACGATCCAAAAAACGTTGGGAACCACTAGGGTAGGACCACTTGATCACATCTGATGAAATTCTTTAGTTTTGTTTTTATTTGTCGAAGAAAATATCAATATATTTTGTATCGGTTTGTCATAGTTAAGTTATTTTCACTTAAAAAAAAAAATGGTGACCAAAAATTTTTACTTGTCAAAATTGATTCTGAATTACGCGCGATTATTTTTACTGGAAAATGTGTGATTGAATGTGTAGAAAGTGTAACAAACCAATTCTGATGATAATCCGTGTCAAAATCTTGCAGTACGTGTAACCATTCGTCTCGTGATCGTGTTATCTTGTGATTACAAACACATGCCAGGCTTTATCTGAAGTGTTTTCAATGTGTTGTGATAAACAAGTGGTTCAGATTAGTATGACTGCACTCAAATCTGAAAAGGCTCTGATACAATTATAGGTGTAGATGATGGTGTATTAGCTGAAGTGGTGATCATTTTACCTGGTGGCACGTTTCAGCAGAAGCTTTGCAACTCCTATCGCGGTACTTTTGCGTGGGATTTTGTGCAAAACACAAGGAGGATTTGTCGGTTGTTGGTAATTTAAGGTTTTACAAACAATGTTTTGGGACCATATCACCATATTCCCATAAAACAGTTAGCTACGTGTATAACAGAGTGGCTAACAGACACAAAATAATCTCGGAGTATTAGATTCTTGCCGGGGGAGCAAAAGAATCAATTAAATATATAGACCATTGCGAGATCCGCGCCAACCACAATGTGTGTAACATATACAATAATGCAAAAATGATTAGTAACTGATTTCAAAACTTTGCGTTGACGTGTTATGTTATAAATTAATGATAAAATCAAGCCGGCGGCCGCTTTCTGCTTCATTTTTGCTGCAGTACCATACATGAACTGCTGAGTGCAGTGTCACTTCAGTATTTACATTGTGAAGAAGACCTGCGCAACAAAAGAAGAACCAACCTAAAGTCTCGAAAGTTTGGGACCATTTTACTGAAAACGTATACTTAACACCTGAGGTAGAACTGACACCTGTGACATGAAACTAACAGTGATATGTTTGAATCAAAGCAGCAGAAAACTATTTAAAAAAAAAAAAAATATTATTTTCGCATGAATTTTGGAAAACTGTAATGAAAAATGAAACTACCAACCAGCCGCAAACTCTCACGTGATTTCAGTGTAAACCTCCCATTTTCGTAATTCATCTGAAGCAAATCAAATGCAAAACTCTGTTTAGCATGTTTGGTATTATTTGAGGACGTTTAAGAGCCAGTAAAGTCATCTAAATAAGCAAGGCAATGCAATGTCAAACAGATAATCGGAGGCTCTACTCAAGCCGTACAGATCACTTCCTTTTCCGGACGACTTTTTCTCAGTTGGAGCCAATCCCCATCTGTAGATTTCTTAATAAATTACTGCTTAAAATCCTCAGGTCTTTGAGTATTAATTTGGTTTTTAGCGTCTAGTGCTCAGGGCTCAGTGACTTGTCAGATGTTCTAAAGTTCTCGTCAGGCTCGGTTCACGCCAAGCTGCCATTTTTAATGATCATGTCAGAAGAATGCCAACCGTGTAATTTGACAATGACCTCAAATCCTTCATAGGAATGATGAGCTTAGCACAGGCAACGCTTTAATTAACAAGCCACTCACAATAGAGATGAACAAATTATGAAGCCAGTTTGAAATGTCAAGATAACCAATTATCAAATGAAAATGGCCATTAGGAAGTGGCTCCTGGCCATGTGTGATGAAGCCACCTGGAAAAATGGAAAAAAGTTGAGGCAGATGAGGCTTTTTAAGAGATAGCTATTGGATTGGTTTTAAAATTAGGCGCCTTAGGAACCAAATACAGGCATATATATGTATAACATGTTCAAACGTGTATATGGTATTAAATGTCAATGGCAGGTCAATTATACAGTACATTGCTTTGGTCCTTTTTATTAAAGGATATTATAGATACTGTACATTACAGACTTTTGTGCGTGGATACACTTAACCTCATGAAACTGATAAAACTATCTGAAATACTAGATAACGCTTGATAATACTTTGAATAAAGTCAAGGTGTCGCTGTTTTGTCGAAAATAGGTTTTTGAATATTAAAACTTGGCGAATGGCGAGCAGACATACAGACGATTAAAAAAGACAGATTTTTCTGTCAGCACACAACAAATACAGTATATACGTATCAAAGCTACAACTGGTCATAACAACATGCTTTTTTCTTCCATGTTGCTTCAAACACTTGTAGTTTACCATCAAATCACTTTCTTGGCGGTCCTCTGACTCCAAAATGACAGAAAAATACATAAAAGGGTAACAAACGTACACAAAATGACTCCAAAAACACATAAAATGACAACCAAAACACACAGAAGAAGAAGAAGAAGAAGAAAAATAATTTTCACGGAGAAAAGTGGTTATGTGACCAAGTACGTCGTGTCCTGTGACGTGTAATTGCGGAAAAATGTGTTTCGCAACTGTTTTACGTAATTTGAGCGTTTTTTTTTTTTTTTTTTTTTTAAAACTCAGGTGTTTGTAATACCAGTTTTTATTGCGCCATTTAGATTTTGCGCATTTCCAAGGGTAATGGAAATGCAGCTTCTGATACGCAAGCATATGTGACGAAATGGCTTCTGGCTGCTCTAAAAGAGCTTTTGACTAAATACCCCAACCATACATCTTGTAATAAATAGGTTATTTTTGATAGAGCTTGTAATTTACATTCACGACAGATACGCTTTAGATTGTTTAAAGTAATGTAACTAAAATGGAAACAGCCACTTTTATCTTAAAGACCTACAATTGAAAGGGATCCGCTACATCTTTAGCTGTCATTCTCTAATTAACCTTCTTCAGTGATGTGTATGTTATAGGTTTATCTACTTTTATATTGTTTGTGATTCTCAGGGCCAAAAACTGCCTGTTTTACACATGGGAACCAGATGATGGATGTCATGTTTCAGTGGAGAGACACGTCTGGGTGACTGGCAGACACCTCACAGAAAGCTCAGTCTATATGCTACGGAGAGAAATGCAGTGGGTTTTTTCCCTCCAAGCAAAGGCGGCTTTCAAAGAGAACTCCAGTGGTCAGGATGAGATGCCCTCTCTGTGCGTGATGAAGGATGGACAGAAGGGGGGGCCGGGGCTGAGAAAAAGGAATAAAGTGAAAGAATAGTCGGAATAGAGAGAGAGAGCTTTCCACTCAAAAGACATTCTGACATGGCAGAGTCAACGCGTGGCACAAAGCGATGCCATTTCTTCGTCTCCTACCAGGAGCTTGAGGAAAGTGGGGAGCCAGAACAGACATATCTCAGGGCATCCACGTGTTTTTTTTTTACCCCCTTATTCCTCCTCCGTCACACTGTTCTCGGCTGTCAGCCAGCTCAGAATCGCCAAGCAGGTGTCTTCTGGTTGTTTTCTGCCGTATAACAGTGGGGACTGTGCACAGAAAAAGCGTCCGAACGTTGCTCATAAACAGACAAACACACGGGCGTAGCAGACGGACGAGCAAAGCCACTCTCGCAGACAAACAAACACACGAAGCAGAGTTACCGTGGATTTGGAAAGACTAGCCTTCACATAGAATGTTTTCCATGGTTGACGGCGGATGCGGAGAAAAGGGACAATCTGTGTCTATTGATGGTGACACCAAATCAGTGTCAAAAAACAGGGTAGTTATTTTTTCCCTTTTGACACACGCAAAGAACTGGAAGCTACTGACACAAAAGGGGGCAGGGGGTTAGAATGTCTCACTCATTTTGTGCAAATACTGGGAGAGACTATTAAAGCTGCAAAATGTAATTTTGAGAAGCAACAGAATAAAGGCACAAGCGTGGTCAGGAGGAACAGAGTCCTGGGATCAGGAAGCGGAGGAGCGGCTGCTTGTGTGTGCGGAGTGGCTCTGAGCCTCTTACTGTTCTCACAGCAGTGAGTGATACATGCTTTCATGTCTCTAAAACATCAGAAAACTCTCCAAGCACAAGATAAAATCCCAACATTTGTCTCTAGTCTCTACAGTCGCAAAGAGTTCCACAGTTGTGCGCGTGCACACAAGCGTTCCCAAGAAGACGATGAGTTTTTCAAGAGGGGAGGGGGCAGTCTGGAGCGCCTCACGATTCTACATATTGCAGCTTTAATGACCATACTTACTTTTATATTGCTCGAGTTTCCGATATCTGTGAAAGCTGCGCATTCTTCAGTTGAGCAATACAAATAGTGGAAAAAGTGTGCCACACCCTTTATTGATGTTGTATTGGCTCAATATTTGGTACAGAATCGGAAAACTTTTACGTACAGTATACCATCACATTGTGAACCACCCTCGTGTCTATCGATTCTGATACTAAATCAGCGTCAAATAACAGTGTAGATGTTTTTCCACTTTTGACACACGCAAAGAACTGGAAGCTACTGACACAAAAGGCGGGGCTTAGAATGTGTTGCAATTTCTTGGTCACAGCTAAGAGGGGGTAATTCCCTCATAAGATCCTATTAATGTGGCTAATGTCGCATTCCTTCAGCTGCTGTTTGTCCCGTTTCGGTAAAGGTCTGAAATTAGCGGGATTAATTTCTCAAATGTTCCCTTTTGAGTGTCAGATTGTTGAAGTGCTGAGCTCGTGTGAGGAACGGTGGGTCTTGAGGGAGGGGTACCCAGTGTGGACACTGGAATTAGCCCAAACGTGTCGCTTCAGAGGGAATTTGCTGAAAAATCAAGCCATTCATCGCAGCCTCAGCGACCCTCGTCCCATTGAAGATCAGACTTCTGAATGGCTGCTTTGAGAGGCCGGCTTTTGAAGTAGGGGAGTGGGGGTGGGGGGTGGGGGGGGTGTTGAAAGCACTGTGTCATTGGCGTCAGTGATTAAGTTGTGACTGGGTGACTGACAGCCTGGAGGGGGTGAGTGATGCCAACACAATGTACATGGCCTGTGTACTGATTGAAGAGATATGAAGACAATCCCTTAGACCAGAAATGAACAAATTTGGACAAATTTGTCTCAAATATATCACAAAATGTTCAATAATCATTTAGAAGCCTTTGTGATTACACAAGAAATAAAAGTATAGACAAAGTTTTATACATAAGGTTGAATAAGGTGTCATGAAGGCTGTCATTAAGTGTCGTTCCCTAAATTATGACACCTTTGGAGCAATGTTGGCATTTTTTGGTTAGGTGGAGGGATCTAGGGTTAGGGGTTAGGGTAATGAAGGGTTAGAGTAACGAATGACACTTAATGACAGCCTTCATGACACCTTATTCATGCTAATGACAGTTGTCATGTCATAATAATGACAACATAATGTCAGCCTTTTGTATAAAGTCTTTTTCTACCAGTGTATCCAACACATGTAGGTTTGGTTCATTAGAGTCTCATGGCCATAGGAGTGAACAATAATAATAACAATTAAAGCCGCGAGCGGCGTCATAGGTTCCGATGAACCGGCCGGGGGCGGTAACCCACGGTCACGTATACCACTGTTGGGGATTTGGGAATTGGCCTGGAGTTGTAAGCGTTTTCGTATAACGGCGTAGTTATGGCGAAGGATTTTCCTGTGTCATGATAGGCCCCTCCCACTTTTCACAGCCTGCTCTATTTGCCATAGCAATGTGCTTCCATCTAATAAGATTCATCCTACAGTGTTTTGAAGTCAACACGACATATCGTCTGTCCGCTACAGCTGCTCGTGTAGGACGACCACAAAAGCGGCGCCCTCTGAGAACGCAAGGCATTGTGGGTAAATTGGTTATCGTTTGTTGTTTAGCTCTGGACAGTGATCGTGTGTATCAAATATGAAGCAGTTTGAACTTTGCACTCTAGAGTTAGAAGCGTTTTCGTATAACGGCGTAGTTATGGCGAGGGATTTTCGTGTGTCAATATAGGCCCCTCCCACTGGCCATGATGGGTAATTTGGTCATCGAGCGTTGTTTATGGATGGACAATCATCGTGTGTATTAAATATGAAGCAGTTTGAACTTTGCACTCTAGAGTTGTAAGCGTTTTTGTATAACGGCGTAGTTATGGCGAGGGATTTTCCTGTGTCATGATAGGCCCCTCCCACTTTTCACAGCCTGCTCTATTTGCCATAGCAATGTGCTTCCATTTAATAAGATTCATCCTACAGTGTTTTGAAGTCAACACGACATATCGTCTGTCCGCTACAGCTGCTCGTGTAGGACGACCACAGAAGCGGCGCCCTCTGAGAATGCAAGGCATTGTGGGTGTTTTTGGTTATCGTTTGTTGTTTGGGGCTGTACGGTCATCATGTGTATCAAATATGAAGCACTTTGAACTTTGCATTCTGGAGTTGTAAGCGTTTTCGTATAACGGCGTAGTTATGGCGAGGGATTTTTGTGTGTCATTATAGGCCCCTCCCACTGGCCATGATGGGTAATTTGGTCATCGAGCGTTGTTTATGGATGGACAATCATCGTGTGTATCAAATATGAAGCAGTTTGAACTTTGCATTGAAGCGTTATAAGCATTTTCCTATTATAGCGTGCTGATGGCGAAGGATTCTCCCGTGTCATTATAGGCCCCTCCCACTGATCACAGCCTGTTTTTTCTTCCATAGCAATTTGCTCCCCTCTGTGTAGGTTCATCCTACAGTGTTTTGAAGTCAACACGACATATCGTCTGTCCGCTACAGCTGCTCGTGTAGGACGACCACAGAAGCGGCGCCCTCTGAGAACGCAAGGCATTATGGGTAAATTGGTTCTCGAGTTTTGTTTATGGCTGTACGGTCATCATGTGTATCAAATATGAAGCAGTTTGAACTTTGCATTCTAGAGTTATAAGCTTTTTCCTAGAACGGCATCCTGTAAATGCTAACCGTGTACATGACCTTAAATGACACCGGTCGAAAACACAAGGCATGATGGGAAATGTTTCAAAGCAGTCATGACCAAGCTTGGGCACATGTCCTTTGTGTGAAATTTGAAGCTGATTGAAGTTTGTGTGTCAGAGTTATGGAGATTTGGAATTTTTTGCGTGCTAACGAAAATTAGCATTGCAGTTTTTGTGGCGGCGCCACGACCAAACCGTGACAGATACAAAAATTCTTTCGATAACTTTTCATCTTCAATGGGTCCTATGTGGTGTTGCCAAGTTTTAAGCGAATCGGATGAATCCCCTCAGACTAGATAGCGCAGATGCGTTTCGAGGGCGAAACGCCATTTTTGACCTTTGACCCAAGATGGCTGACTTCCTTTTTGGTTTTGGGCGGGGTCACAATGTAACTTTTTGCTCATTCTGGGGCGAAGACTACATCTGGCGATTTTCGTGCAAATCGGTCAGACCTGGCGGTCGTGTGGTTCCATCGTTTGTTTTGGCATTTTTTTTCACGCCACCAAATTATCAAATTTTTCGCCAGGCCTGAGGTGCGTGCACATTTTGGTGAGTTTTCGGGCATTTTTAGGGGGTCGAATTAGCGATCAAAGGCGGGCGGGGTATAATAATAATAATAATAATAATAATTAAAGCCGCGAGCGGCGTCATAGGTTCCGATGAAGCGGCCGGGGGCGGTAACCCACGGTCACGTATACCACTGTTGGGGATTTGGGAATTGGCCTGGAGTTGTAAGCGTTTTCGTATAACGGCGTACTTATTGCGAAGGATTTTCCTGTGTCATGATAGGCCCCTCCCACTTTTCACAGCCTGCTCTATTTGCCATAGCAATGTGCTTCCATCTAATAAGATTCATCCTACAGTGTTTTGAAGTCAACACGACATGTCGTCTGTCCACTACAGCTGCTCGTGTAGGACGACCACAGAAGCGGCGCCCTCTGAGAACGCAAGGCATTGTGGGTAAATTGGTTATCGTTTGTTGTTTAGCTCTGGACAGTGATCGTGTGTATCAAATATGAAGCAGTTTGAACTTTGCATTCTAGAGTTATAAGCGTTTTCGTATAACGGCGTAGTTATGGCGAGGGATTTTCCTGTGTCATGATAGGCCCCTCCCACTTTTCACAGCCTGCTCTATTTGCCATAGCAATGTGCTTCCATCAAATAAGATTCATCCTACAGTGTTTTGAAGTCAACACGACATGTCGTCTTGCCGCTAGAGTTGCTGGCGTAGGACGGCCCAAGAAGCGGCGCCCTCTGAGAGCGCAAGGCATTGTGGGTGTTTTTGGTTATCGTTTGTTGTTTGGGGCTTTACCGTCATCATGTGTATCAAATATGAAGCACTTTGAACTTTGCATTCTGGAGTTGTAAGCGTTTTCGTAAAACGGCGTAGTTATGGCGAAGGATTTACCTGTGTAATGATAGGCCCCTCCCACTGGCCATGATGGGTAATTTGGTCATCGAGCGTTGTTTATGGATGGACAATCATCGTGTGTATCAAATATGAAGCAGTTTGAACTTTGCATTGGAGCGTTATAAGCATTTTCTTATTATAGCGTGCTGATGGCGAAGAATTTTGCAGTGACATTTTAGGCCCCTCCCACTGACCACGGTCTGTTGTTTCTTCAATAGCAATTTGCTCCCCTCTGTGTAGGTTCATCCTACAGTGTTTTGAAGTCAACACGACATATCGACTGTCCGCTACAGCTGCTCGTGTAGGACGACCACAGAAGCGGCGCCCTCTGAGAACGCAAGGCATTATGGGTAAATTGGTTCTCGAGTTTTGTTTATGGCTGTACGGTCATCATGTGTATCAAATATGAAGCAGTTTGAACTTTGCATTCTAGAGTTATAAGCTTTTTCCTAGAACGGCGTCCTGTAAATGCTAACCGTGTACATGACCTTAAATGACACCGGTCGAAAACACAAGGTATGATGGGAAATGTTTCAAAGCAGTCATGACCAAGCTTGAGCACATGTCCTTTGTGTGAAATTTGAAGCTGATCGAAGTTTGTGTGTCAGAGTTATGGAGATTTGGAATTTTTTGCGTGCTAACGAAAATTAGCATTGCATTTTTGTGGCGGCGCCACGACCAAACCGTGACAGATACGAAAATTCTTTCGATAACTTTTCATCTTCAATGGGTCCTATGTGGTGTTGCCAAGTTTTAAGCGAATCGGATGAATCCCCTCAGACTAGATAGCGCAGATGCGTTTCGAGGGCAAAACGCCATTTTTGACCTTTGACCCAAGATGGCTGACTTCCTGTTTGGTTTTGGGCGGGGTCACAATGTAACTTTTTGCTCATTCTGGGGCGAAGACTACATGTGGCGATTTTCGTGCAAATCGGTCAGACCTGGCGGTCGTGTGGTTCCATCGTTTGTTTTGGCGGCGAAAACGCACGCTACGCGTGCGTTTTCTGTCCGTTTTTTTTCACGCCACCAAATTATCAAATTTTTCGCCAGGCCTGAGGTGCGTGCAAATTTCAGTGAGTTTTCGGGCATTTTTAGGGGGTCGAATTAGCGATCAAAGGCGGGCGGGGTATAATAATAATAATAATAGGAAATAAAAGCGAAAACAATAGGTTCCTCTGTCCCATTCTGGGACATCGGAACCTAATAATAATGTAATGATTATCTATTTTTTAATAATAAAAAAAAATAATAATAATAAAAAAACAGGGTTACAAAGTGCTTTACAGATAGTAAAGACAAAAAAAACAATGAAAGAGAAAATATCACGAGAAATTCAAAAAGGGAAATGTGAGAAGAACAGAACACATAAAAACCATCAGCCAATAAAGAGAAATAAAATGGTACTGTAAGTCTTGAATGGGAGTGTGAGTAGTTGTCCTTAAATCACTGGCAGACCCACTTGATCCTGAACACAAGCTAGTGGGTCAGAAAATTAAGAAATTCATGTTTTATCAATTCTTTTTCAAATTAAAACT
Source organism: Gouania willdenowi (assembly GCF_900634775.1). Lineage (NCBI taxonomy): Eukaryota > Metazoa > Chordata > Actinopteri > Blenniiformes > Gobiesocidae > Gouania > Gouania willdenowi. The sequence continues at coordinate 11,458,318 of NC_041061.1, read as the reverse complement.
TATTCCAATTGGTTATCCCAATTGCAATGGCTTAAAATTGGGACAACCAATTGGTTAACGACAGTCATTGCTACCTTGTGTAAAAATAGTTGTCGTTGAAAGGGGTTCGATAGAGAAAATGTCAACTGACCCACAAGATTAAACTTGAAAAATGTATTAAGATTCTATTGAAATTGATATACATGTGTTGAACAATTTAAAAACTTTGTGGCCTAATATTTTTAGACCTTGTTAATGACCTTTTTTCAAAAACTCTTCGGTGTGCCTCCCACGTATGAATGCATCCATCTACGGCTTCGAACAGCTGTCTCGCCTCTAGTCCGAGATGCTACGTACATGCAGGACACAAAATCTGATGTTAGTTTCTTTTACTGTGTTTTCTTGCCTGAGGATATCAACATTTTCAGTGGATTTCACCATGATGCAAAGAGGCACCACCTAAAATATTGCCTAGGTTGCCAAATTGCTTGCCTACAGGGAAAAATTTCTACCACATGGAACAAATACAGTCCTCATTGTCGGTGTGTTTGTTATAATAAACCTGCTTTTAGGACAACTTTGTGTCAACTGTCTCCAATGACTACAACCTCCTAGTTCAGTGGTTCACAACCTTTTCAGCCCACGACCCCCAAAATAAAGGTTCCAGAGACTGGGGACCCCCCACTGTACCTGAAGGTGGTTGAACACAGACATGAACATTGAAGAACAGTCATGTGGAGACAGAACCATCTATAAGGGGGAATAGAGGGGAGATATTTTTGGGGCCCATTCATAAAGTCAGCAAAATGATGGTCCATTGTTCTATAAATCTGTGATAACCACATTTACTGTATTTATTTATCTGAATAATATCCACTGTTATCCAGGAAGTTGATATATATTTGCGCCATAGTACATAGTCATCTTAAAGATGTAAATCATTTTTAATCAGAAATAAAATGGGTTAAAAGTGACCAAAAATGGTGGAAAAGGTGGTGAAATGGAGTTTGAAAAACTACAAAAATTGGTTACAAGTTGCTAAATAGAGTGGCCAAAAACAGACAGAAAAAGTGGTAAAAAAAAGGGTTCAAAGTGTCAATATTGGCTTAAAAGTGCCAAAAAAAAAAGGTAGGAACAATTACTTTAAACCACCAAATCATGGGCATGAAAATGTTTGAATGCGATTGAATTGGCAAAAATAACCATTAAATTTGGTGAAAAGATGTTAAAAGTGACAATAATGGGTCAACATATGTGACATTAGGTGGAAAAAGTGGTGGAAAGGGTTTATAAGTGCTTAAAATGTCTTATAAGTGGAGAACATTTACAAAAAAAGTATTGGAATTTGATGTAGAAGTGGCAGAAATTGGAGTAATGTAGCAATAATACATGAAAAGGAGCAAACGAAAATAGGTTAATATATGGCAAGTTTGGTGTAGTTGCACAAAAAATGGTAAAATAAGCAAAAAGGGGCTCAAATTGTTCAAAAAATGTATTGAAGGCATCTGGCGACCCACTTCCAGTGTCTCGCATCCCAAGGTTGGGAATCCCTCTCCGAGGTCATGTGCTGTTGCACTGGACTCAGGTGTTCAAACATGCTAACGAACCACTAGCTTTAGCCTAACATTCATTTGATGTGATATTTGACACATTTTCAGCCAAAACGCACTCCCTCTAGATTCTCTCTTTAAAGACGTCTTTGCTGATGCAAACCAACAAGCTCTGTCGCTTATGGTGTGAAATCAGCGGCAAATATACCTCACGCAACTCAACAATGCTCTTGCTGCATTGTGTTTTCACGTTTTGAAATGAGCGTGAACTCGACACGGCTCGGCTTACATATTTAAAGGCACGCAACGCAGTCTTCTGTGAGCGAGTACCTGAGCAATCTGGGCAATATGGAAATGTTCTGAACCTTTTTTTTTTTTTATTGTACTGTGATCTGTTCCAACAGTACTTGAAAAGCCCAAAGGGGGGGGAAAAAAAGGTAGAACAAGGCGTTGGAAGCCTGAAAATAGCAACTTGCCAGAGGGGAGTTGGAATGAACAAGGCTTATTGCTGAACTGCGGCGCCATAGTGCTGGACTCTTCCTTTTCTACGCCGTTGAGTCACTCCTTGTTGATGTTTCAAATATGTGGTTGCCGTGACACATTTACAGCTCAGGAAAACCCTATAAAGAGATGCTAAAGAGTGTCCTGGCAGATTGCCCAACAGTCAACATGCTGACTTTTTTTTTTTTTTTTTTTTTTACACAATCTTGATGGATGTTTGTGTTTCCCTCCAAGGCCACGCAGTCAGAAAACAGAGCGAAAAAAAACCGAGCTCCTCGCACAGCAAGCCGGGGACAATGACTGACACATCCACACTACGGAGGAAGGAGGAAAAAAAAAAAAAAAACCTACACATATGCAAAGTGGAAGCTTGCACCCACATGCGAGTACGCGCAGGACAGGAGAGAGGCAAGGAGATAAGGATGCGCAAGAGATGCAATGTTAAGGGTTAGCCTTGTTTCTCCAGAACCGACGGATGGAGGCAGAATGTTGATAAGACACCGAGTGGGTGCAATCTCTGCACCCAAATACGACTGACAGGACAAGCTGTCATTCAGCAAACAAACACTGACCACCTTTCTTTTTTTTTTTAGGATATATCCTTGCAAAAGTTATTCTAATAAAGTCGTCCAAAACCGACATTATTCCAATCCAAACCAGAGGTGTTAAACTCATTTTAGTTTAAGGGCCACATACAACCCAGTTTGACCTCAAGTGGGCCAAACTAGAAAAATCCATGTTTTTGTGAAGGAAAAAAAGCACAAATTCAAACAAAATCAAGAATGTTAAACAATTGGTGAGAATTCCTTGACTTTGCAACTAATTTTCTTGAAGTTGGCAACTTAATTTGTCAGAATTCAGTGGAATAGTTTGCGAGAATTTTCCAGCTTTTTAAAAGAATGACCCGCCCCAGCAGAACCCCCCACATCTGAGTGTGTGGCTGTGTTTGAAATGACACACTCCGTAGTACGCACCACAAACTTAATGAGTATACACTGTCAACTAAACACTAGTACAGTAAGTAAGTGATGTTTTATTTATATAGCACCTTTCATAGACAGAGGTCACAAAGTGCTATACTGCTCATTCACATTCACTCACCAATGGGACAGCTGCCATGCAGGGCGCTTGGGGTTCAGGACACCAAGAACACTTCAACACATAGACCGCTATAGACCGGGGTCAAACCACCAACCTCTCGAACAGTGGATTTTCAGAGAACCTGCCATTGTGCTGCTGACCAAACTTCTTGATTAAAGGGTCCATGTTACGCTAAATTAACTTTTCTGTACTTTAAACATGATAAAAGTGCTATTAGGGATTCAAACACATGTTCCAAAGTGTTTTTTCATTGATTCCCTCAATCGTTAGTTAGAGGGTGATTTGCTCCTTTCTTACTACAGGGTGAGCCCAAACACCTCGCTCCAATTTGATGACGCGTTCCCACTTTGATGACGAATTTGACGCGGCACTGAGGTGGAGAAGCCACGCCTCCAGGAAGCTCTCTGCCGTGATTGACATGTAAACGGACACGCCCACGAAGGTGAGCATTTCAGCGTCCTTCGTGCAGTGCTATGTACGTATTTTCCACAGTCTATGTATGTACCGGCGAACGCCCCGCCCCCCATGCTCTGTCTCGTGTTTATAAAGCAGCATGAGCTCGGCTACGGAGTGGGTGGGGGGAGGGCGGGGCCGTCCTCTGGCCCTACGTCACCGTGCGGGGAGGAGGACTATAGACACGCCTACTCATGAATATGCATAAGTGGGCCGCAAATCAGCCTGTTTGTGTAGAGTTGCTCAGAAAGTGACTTTTCAGAGGCTAAAACTCTGGAAAACAGGCGAGTTTGGTAAAATAATCCTCAAATACTATGTTTTTGGGGTTCTTAGAACAAATGGAGATGGGTGAAAAATAGCATGATATGAGACCTTTAACTTCAAAACAAGAGCCCTAATAACAAAAGGGTTAAAAAAAAAAAAAAAAAAAAAACTCATGTAAAACAAGAAGAGATGCTTTTGTTTTGAAAAGGGGATGTTTGATTTTACGTTCCGCTTGAGTATGACGAGTGTGTCCACCGTGTATACTTCAAAAATGTTCTAAAATAGTATACATTGGTGTATTTCTTGCATACTCAATCTTTCCATACTATCTAATGTGATTGCACTGCACACTCATTTTGATGTCAGACTTAGTATGAGTAATACGTCAGTATGAGATTTCGAACACAACCTGCTTCTGCTTCTGGTTTCTTCCTCTCTGTCAGGGACATATACTTACTCATGTGGAAATGTTGTTTTTTCCATTGAAATACAACATTATTATTAATACAATAAGTGTCATTGTAAAAAAAAAAAAGAATTGTTGTATTTGGGACTGAAAATAAAATACATAAAGTGTACTTTATTTTTTCAAATAATCAATTGATCAGTATCAGTGTGCAGTCCAGTTCGAGGTGACCATAGCTTCAGAGCAGCTAACTCATATATTAAGCTTTTTTAAAAAAGTGTTGATATTACACATACTGTAAATACAAAGTCCTTCACACTTTTTATTCTCTCATTCTTTCTGTATTTTCAGTGCAGAATTTGTCCATGGTTATCTGTGGAAACCAATGTGTTACAAAAATAAATAAATAAATAAATATTTCTTGTCCAAAAAGTCTAACGTTTGACTGACATTTTATTGTAGTTAAATATCCTAAATTCAATTTGAACGGTGTACCTTCACAGAAAATATGGGCTATTATGTTTTTTGACAAGAAGCAGACAACAATTTGAAAAATCTTTGCTGAAAATTGTTAACATTGTGCTAACTACCTGATGCCAGAATGCTAATTAGCAGGTCCTTTCAACAACAAAGGAGCGCTAGCAATCACACAGCGTGAACGTCTGAGGCCAAATTACCCACATTCATATTTCAAAAGGAGCACCTGTCAAAAAAAAAAAAACTTTCACACTTTTTTTGTTTTTGTTGTTCTGTTTTCAGCGAGAACACACATCAACGAAGCAGAAGAAAAGTCGCTCCGAGCCACACTTCCCGCGCTTCCCATCCGCGTGTAGGTGACGTTCCCTCGTCTTGCTCTCATTCTGGCACCACTTTCAACAAACACTGAGTCTAACGCAGATGCTAGTCCATGTGCAGCTACTTCTCTACCGTCATGGTGAGGAACACACATCCAGGTTAGCCTTAAGCTAATGAGCCTGTCTCTGATTCTGGTGCCAACACTAAGATTCACGAGAGAGTGATGAAAAATTTAGCAGAGCTAGAGGTGGTGACCAACTTTGTTCCCATAAACGAAGAATATTTTATTATAATAACACATTCCCTCTGTTCTCACAGCCATCTTTTAAATAAACTGACATGTGCCTGTGAATAAAACACTAGCTTGTTGCCAGAAGTTGTCTGCTGAGGTGTAAATTGAAATGTCTGCCAGAAATCATCACAGGGTTCTTTCAATATGGCTTCTCTTCTGCTGAGATACAACCACCAGCCTTTTAATTAGGTACAACTGTTCAATTGTTAAGCTAACGTGCTAATCTAAACCCCAAGGTTTTGGCTGATGTCCGTCTATAGGTTGGAAATTCAAAAAACGCCTTAATTATGGGAGGGGCTTCTGGAGTAGTTAAGACACGCCCAGCCTATACTCTAGGATTTCCAAAGAACAATCAATGCTATGCTAACTAGCTACTCAATACTCACTATGGCTGTGTTCGAAATGTCATCCTAACGTACGACTCTTAATGAGTTTGACGTCAAAATGAATATGTAATGCGTTCACATTATATAGTATGAAAAGATTGAGTATACAAGAAATACCCAGATGTATACTATATTAGGACATTTTTTAAGTATGCACGATGGGCACACTAGTCACACCCCATGATGCTTTGCGAGCGGAACGTAAAATCGTCCTGGGACCGGCTTCAAGCTGAAATTCAAACATCCCTTTTTCAAAATAAAAGCATCTGTTCCATGAGTTTTTTTTTTTTTTTTAACCCTTTTGTAAATAGAGCTCTTGTTGAAAACTTAACCGGAAGTTTCGTCAGTAGCACAATGGAGGGTCTGAGAAAAACCCTGAAATGTCACAATTAAACGCGTCTACGCAAGTTTTCTGGATCACATGACCACATGTTGATATTCTACTTGGTCACTTTCTCACTTAAAATGTTTTCAGAACTTTTAAAGGTGGAAAGTCAACAAAGATATTTAGCCTCAGTGTGCTTCAGGTTTTTGTCACTGTAGGTTTGAAATGCATCTTGGGAAACTTGGAAGTATACTTCAGTGAGAACGCTCATCATCCTAATCGTATGTATAGTCTATAGTAGACAGTATACACTCATTGGGTTTGTAGTCTATAGTACAGAGTGTGCCTAACAATCTATGCTACGCTAACTAGCTACACAATAATCACTATAACGTTCTACCAGTAATTCTCTCAATCCAACCGACTCGCCACAGATTACAAATCCACAGGTGTTAGTTTTAATAGAAAGGGGCGGGGCCAAGAGTGGTGGTCCGTGACACAGCCGCCTCCATCTCAGCCAATAGCAAAACTTGATTGTAATAGTCGGGTTTCAACCAGTAGCGGGCAGTCACTCTTATGTTTTCACAACAAAATATGTTAAATTGAAATACTTTCACTAAAATGTCAAAAGTTACCGTCACTTATTACCTCAATACGCTTTATTTCAACAGAAATTCGGGGTTTAGCTACTCTTTTAGCATGTTGACGTATTCAAATGGGGGCTGTTAGTCCCCAACTACTAATCTGTAACCCACTAAAAGACCATGAGACAGTCTTTAATGGGTTAAATGAACCATGATATATCATAGAATCTACTAGCGTAGCCACAGCGGCTAATCTACCCCTTTGACTAGCACCAAATTTATTTGTAAGGATGATAATGTAAATAAACAACGTTTGAGCCGAGTGGAGTACGTAATTTTGCGAAGTGGAGACGTAATTTCAGATATTTATAACTAACAGTAGAAATATCTTTAATAGAGGAGAGTTGAAGATAATTTGACCTGGGGTAGATACATCTGATGACGTACCCCCATAGACATGAATGGGGAACGTGACAGTTTCTTTTATAGGCGCAATAATGCTCGAGATATCTGGAAAGCTTTTTACATTTTTTTAATTTTTTTGGACTAACCAATATCCAGAATAGCAAGTAAAAGCTTAAACAGTTTGCCATAAGTGTAGTAAGTGCACCTCAAAGTCTAATCAAGTGCAGTCACGAAAAGAAGTAATGCGCGTAACAGGGGAAGTAGCATTTTTTCAAAAATAAAATACCCAGAACACTAATGAAAATTTAAAAAAAAAAAAAAAAAAAAAAAAGAAACTTGATTATTTGTTAATAGACAGATTGGTCAGCTAATGTTTGAATATCTTTTCCTTCACCATTCACTGTCTTTTATTTTGAAATCTTAACTTCTGTGCCCTTTTCCTGGCCTCACACAAGCTACAAAAACATTTCTGAGCATAAACCTAAACAAAGGTCATTTCAGAACGTAAGTTTATTCCATGTTTGACCATCTTTTTAAAAAAAAAGATCCTTTCTTTGTGGAGCTGTGTTTGTGTGATCTCTTGCTTTTTTCAAGCTAATTATTTCAAACCGCAGCATTTGTCTGCGTCGCCACCTTTATTTATTTATTTATCTATTTTTCTCCTCAGAGCTTTTGATAAATGTAGAGAAAGCACTTAACAGAACAGCGCCGAAGAAGATGAATGTGATGAAAACGTATATGCTGTATAGGCTCTTTTGCTGCACATAAATAATTAACTATATAATGACTATTACATGAGTAGAATTTAGGCTCCTCTCTGGATAAAAGCCTTGATGGCTAAATGTGTCAAATCAATGGGGCGAACATGTACGAGCCACATGTTTTTTTTGGTTTTTTTTTATACTTCTGCTTCCCTCAATGTGGTCGATCCAGGAAATATGAGGCGTTAGTTACAGCATCACAGGAGATATTGTGGAAATAAAGACGGGCCAGGCGTTATCTGTCTTTAAAATAGAAAGCATTCATTCAGCAGACAGTGCAATCATCTCGCTTTTTCATTTTCCTTTCTCACATTTCATTAACACATCTCCTCTGTGTGCGTGAGCAAAGGAAACCAAAGATGGATGTACTACTAGAGCGTCGGCGACGTGGATCTGAAAGGGAAGAAACCAGAGTTCATCCACGGTGCCACGTTCACACATTCTGATCAGAAATTCCAATCTTCTGATCAGAATCAGAGACCAAAAGAATGTCTCATCTTTAGTTGGTTGTCATGTTTATCTATATCGAGGCGTGGGAGCGCCTGGAAATATCTGTGTTTTTAAACTCCTGACAAGTTCTTTTGGATGATCTGGCATTTTCTGAACATTTGAATTGATAATGATCATTTTCTGCATTTTTGTAGTCATTTTGTTTGTTTTTGGAGTCATTGCGTGTTTTTGTTATTTTTTGTGTTCTTGTTGTCATTGTGTGTGTTTCTGTTTTTGTTCTTGTTTTCTGTTTTTTTTTTTTTCCCAGTCATTTTTTGTGCAATATCGTTGACAGTTTGTGTGTATTTGGAGCTATTCTGTAATGTGGTGTGTTTTTGTCGTCATTTTCTTAGTTTTTGGAGTCATTATGTGTGTTTTTGAATTTTTGTTTTTTATTTGTGCGTTTTCAGGGTCATTTTTGTGAATTTATGTGAACAGTTTGTGTGTCTTTGGACCTATTCTGTATTATGTTGTTGCTTAGTGTGTTTTTGTTGTCATTTGGTGTGTTTTTTGAACTCTTTGTGTCTGTTTGTTGTGTGTGTTTTTTGAGTCATTATGTGTGTTTTTGTTATTTTTTGTGTTCTTGTTGTAATTATGTGCATTTTTCTGTCATTTTCTGCGTTTTTGTTGTCCATTTGTGCGTTTTTGGAGTCATTATGTGTTTTTGTTATTTTTGGTGTTCTTGTAATTATCTGCATGTTTTTTGTCATTTATTTTGCATTTTTGTAGTCATTTTGTGTGTTTTTCTGTAATTTTCTGCATTTTTGTTGTCGATTTGTGCATTTTTGAGGTCACTTCCTGTATTTTTGGTCTTGTTTTCTGCATTTTCCTGTTTTTTTTGTGCAATTTTGTTGACAGTTTGTGTGTCTTTGGAGCTATTCTGTAACGTGGTGTTTTTTTTTATAGTCATTTTGTTTAAGTGGTTGCTGTGTCTGTGTCTTTGTTGTCATTTTGTGTTTTACGAATCATTTTGTGTATTTTGGGAATTTTTTGTCTACTTTGTGCATTTTGTTGTTGGTTTCTTGGGCTTTTTATTCCTTCCAACTTCTTGAAATACAATTTTAAGGGATTTGTTTTGGGGGCTGCACAAAATTAGACCGAGGGCCACCAGTTGCCGATGTCTGACCGACGTGCTCGTTTCCACTTGTGTTTGGATGTTTTCGCGGCCTCAGGGCACGGAGATAGTGTTTTGTTGTTTTTGATCTGACTGGTTATGAGAGAGAGAGAAAGACTTCCAACCCTTTTGTGCAGCAAAGCAAAGCTTTAGGTGGAATCAGCGCTGCCAGATTGGCTGGTTTTTAAACTCTATTTCATGGGCACAATTGTCATTAATCTGGGTAAACCTCGAAGAAATAACCATAAAATTATGGTTTTCGGGGCATTTGTGTGGATTCCTAACAATTTTATGATGCTAATTGTAAACGTGGACCTTTTTTTTTTTCCAATTTAGTACCAGATCCATGTGCCTTTGGTCTGAATAATGTGTTTGTAAATCAGTGGTTCGCAACCTTCTCAGCCTACGACCCCCAAAATAAAGCTGCCAAAGACCAGGGACCCCCACTGTACCTGAAGGTGGTTGAACACAGACATCGACACTAGGGATGTAACGATTCACTCAACTCCCGATACGATTCGATTCACGATACTGGGTTCATGATACGATTCTCTCACGATTTATTTTACAAAATGGGACTGTAGACAAATTTTTTTTTTGGGAAAAAAAACTAGAAAATGCTGTACTATTCTCCTTTTATTTTTCATTGTCAAAATAATTCCTTGATAAACTATTCAAAACAATGCAATTTAACTAAAAATAAATCTTGAATGAAATAAATAAAGGAATAATACAAATGAAAATGAAGCCTATTAATTTAAATTCTGGTTCTATAATAAACAATGCAAAACTGCATAATAGTTCTTTTTCTTTTAAAAGTGCAACTGAAAATGAATTTTGTGCCTTAACAATTGGACTTTAAAAAAAACAAAAAAAACAATTGCACTGATTTACATCATATTTGTTTGGACCAGTAGAGGGCGCTGGTTACACAGTGGTCGGTTGGCATGCAGATATCTTGCAGTGAAGAAGAGAAGCTATGCTAGTAGACAGAGCTAATAGAAAAACGTGACTTTTACAGATATTCATGTAATATTACAGATATTCTTTCGGTGCTAAAGGGGTAATGAATCATTTATTAACATATTTAAGAGTAGAAGGCGGCCAGAAAGAAAGTATTAGCAGACTCCGCCCGCCGCCTACACTTGTGGATAGTGCCCTTTGCTGGTTAAAAAAAGTACTGCGATTCAATTTTCAGAAAATCGATATCAACCGTGATACCTATGAATCGATTTTTAACTGCCTTACGATTAATCGTTACATCCCTAATGGACACTGAAAAATGCGGAGACAGGGCCATCTATAAGGGGGAATAAAGGGTCAGCAAAATGATGATTTATTGTTCTATGAATCTGTGATAACCACATTTATTTATTTATCTGAACAACATCCATGATTTTAAAAATCATAGAAAATGGTTAAAAGGTGTGACTTAGGGTGGCCAAAAAAATACAGGAAAAAGTTTAAAGTTTCAACATAGGAACGATTAGTTTAAACTGGCAAACAATGGACGCGACAAATCATGACTGTGGTTAAATTGGGAAGAAATAAGCATGAAATATGGTTAAAAGACAAAAATGGGTCAACATTTGTGACATTAGGTAGGAAAAGTGGTGGAAAGGGTTTAAAAGTGCCAAAAATGTCTTCATCGGAAGACCAGGAAGTTCAAAAACATACCACAGGTAAACCTATAGAAAATGACTAAACTATATCATCATGCTGCACTTTAAATATGCTTTTAAAATGGCTTTTATCACGTTACATACTCTTAAGGAGAACATGTAAATGCAACACAGAGAAAAGTGGATAAATGGACGGATGGAAATCTAGTTTAGAATCCATTTAGCTTTGATATATGAGCAAATATTAAAGAAAATTGCATTTTATATTAAAAATCAAGGGAATAAATGAATTGATCAATAAAATCGACATTAGAATGTTCCTTTCCAAATATTTGTCCCTGATTTCTTTGCACCTGATCTATTGCCTGTTTTAAATATAACAATTACATTACAAATACGTGTTTTACGTCATTGTTTTAATTCCTTTCTGCAAAACATGCTGGGTTGAAATAACTGTCCAAAATATGTGCGTCAAAACAGAAAAAAATAATCATGGCTTCTCGACAAAAAATAAAGCAACATTAATGCCTTAAAAATGTAAACATATACTTTAAATTTCATCAGTAATCTGATGAATTATTGGTGAAATTGACAAACGCAGTCAAGGGACAACCTGTGATAATTTAAGGCTTTCTTATAAAGCAGACAAATAGGCAACCGGCGACCCAGGGGCCACATGTGGCCCTCGGTCAAAATTTTTGCAGCCCCCAAAGCAAAACCTCAAAACTTGTAATTCAAGAACAACATAATACAAAATGCACAAAGTACAGAAACAAATTCCAAAACACACAAAATGACAACAAAAACACACAAAGCAAGAACATGTTGCAAAATAGCTCCAAAAACACACAAACTTATAACAAAAATACACAAAAATGACAGAAAACAAGATCAAAAATACAGAAGGTGACCCTGAAAATGCACAAATCAACAACAAAAAGGCAAAAAAATTACTCATAATTACAACAAGAAAACAAAAAACAACAATAACACACACAATGACTTCAAAAACACACAAAAAAACCCCCCCACCATATTACAGAATAGCTCCACAGACAAACTGTCAACAATATTACACAAAAATGACAGAAAATGAAAGAAAAGAACACAAATACAGAAAGTGACCCCAAAAACGCACATATTAAACAACAAAAACACAGAAAAATACACACAATTACAACAAGAACACAAAAACTAACAAAATGCTGACATGAATGTTGATAATGTGGCCCTTGGATCAGATCATTGTTGTGATAGAGTTGCCCGTCCCTGTTTTAAAGGGTCACTTTCATATATTTTAACGTGCTATTTTATTTGATCTTTTTTTTGCCTAAAGCGTGCGGACAACGGATGCTGATATCAATATGTATTTCTTTGGAAGGTTTGAACAAAATCAGGACATTTTGCTGACACATTTCTACTTCACATTAGCTCCAGTTAACACCTTTAGAGCCAAAGAATTAAACACAGCATATCTGAGAAGTTGCTGCGTCGCTGCTTCCCTTGTTAGTGTCAAACACCTGGGCTGTGCTAATAAATGCCTGAGGTGAACTTGTGAGTGTACCAAAAGTACAACGGATGAAACCTGGGATGGTTTCCTCTGCTTCCTTCTTCATTAGGGGAACAAAAAAAAAAAAAAAAAATGTGTAGATTTTATTGGACAAAAGGGGGCGCTGTTTAGCAAGGATGAGAATAAGAGCCACTGCTGGAATTCAGAGAACGTCCTGTGAGCCCTGCTGCTGCTGCTGCTGAGACCGACTGAATGTCACCCCCCCCCCCCCCCCACACACACACACACCCCCACACCCACTCATTACGCTCATTCACTGTAAACTTCACGCTGAGGCAAGCAAACCCGCACAGTAAACACTACTAACCCACAGCGATGGACACAGACCTCACCTATGCGTAACAGCGCGCCACTTTGGAGAGATCCGTTTCCTTCCTTTACGAGCTTTAATGCGACCATGGTGAACGGACACACACACACACACACACACACACCGTCCCTTACGCAGCGTCAAGTCAGTCAGAATAAAGAGATATTGGGAGATGTGCGCGTGGGTTGCGCTCAATTCTTTCCGTGCGCAAATGCACAGCCTTGAAAGTTCGCAGAGGAGAAAAAGGAGACCACACGGATGCATGAACCACAGGTGAAAGCACAGCAAATCCTGTCCCATCCTGGTCAGTCCTCCCTGTACCGATGCCCGACACACACACGCGCGCGCACAAACACGCAGAGAAATGGAGAGGTAACAAATCAGGCAGGTGCGCCGTGCGTAAAAGTTGCGCAACAGCTTTTTTTTCCTTTTTTTTTTTTCCTTGCGCCACCAACATATTGTAGCGATGACGTTTTCCAAACATAAGCCCCTCTGATGCAGTTTTTTTTTTTTTTTTTTTTCCCTCACCACACACGCACACACACACACACACACACCATTTTCATCTTCTTCCGCACATGCACGTTTACGCAGCATCATAAAGTGCGGAGGAAGCACCTGTCAAACATCTCCGACCTGAGAAAAACTGTCCGCTGACCCCACTGGTGCAAGTCCGACCGGCTGTGGGGAGAAAGGGGTGGGAGGGGGAGGCAAGGGGAGGTGCAGAGAGAGAGAGAGAGAGAGAGAGAGAGAGAGAGAGAGACTCTGCAATATCATTAGTGAATCCCTCTCTCGGTGCTGCAGACAGAGGCTGCCAACACATGCGGTGCGTCTGCAGGTGAGGAAACAAGGCTGAACGTGCAACGGGGCGCAAACCGAGTTCCAAACCTGGGAATATGAACATTGTTCCTCTCCTTTTTTGTGGCTCAACATTATTTTGAATTTTGAAGAGACGCTTTCTCTCCACTGTTCCGCTGCGAGGGAAACCGAAGCAGGTGATTCCATCCACATCCACATCCAGCCCGTTCAGCTTTTTACGCGCACAACGCAGCCCGTGGGATGAGTTTGGAAAACTGATCCTCGAGGATAATGCATGCAGCTTCACACAATCACTGTTGATGAAGAAATCTGAGACGTGGACTGAAATCATGTTTGGACTATAAGGTTTTTTTTTTCTTCTTCTTCTTTGTTTTCTTTTTCCTCCGCCTCTTCTTCTTCTTTTTTTTTTTTTTTTTTTTTCCTTTTACGTGCAGGACCCCCACATTTTTTGGTGCTGCGTCCGGAGCGCGCCCTGGTGTGCGCGTTTGGCTCTTGTTAATTTCTAAAATAAGGAAATTCACACTTACATCCAGGACTGATTGGGAAGGAAAGGAAAGCGGAGGACAGAGAGAGAGAGAGAGAGAGAGAGAGGGAGGGAGGTGAGACAGTGCTCTGCTTCTTCTTACAGCAGAGGATGAAAAATCCGGAACGTTTCACATAATCTGACTTACCTCCAAGTGATTTCGTTTTTTTTCCTACTTATTTTTCCACTAAAGAGGACATTTCCCCTCCCAGTTTGGAACTATGAGGACTACTTGTGCAGTGGACTATTTGTACTATCTGATACTCATCCTGCAGCTCGTTGTGCATCAGCCCGAAGCCAAGCAGGTGCTCCGATACCGCCTGGCAGAAGAGGGACCGGCGGACGTCAGAGTGGGGAACGTGGCCGGAGACCTGGGCATTGTGGCCGGCTCTGGTGAGGTGACGTTCACTCTGGAATCAGGCTCAGATTTTTTCAAAATAGACAACATCACAGGTGAGCTGACCACTAATGAAAGGCGGATAGACCGGGAGAAACTCCAACAGTGCCAAATGATTTTCGATGAAAACGAGTGTTTTATAGATTTTGAGGTGTCTGTGATCGGACCAGCCCAGAGCTGGGTGGATCTCTTCGAAGGGAAAGTCATCATATTAGATATAAATGACAACACACCATCATTCCCGTCCCCTGTGCTGACACTGTCTGTGGAAGAGAATAGACCCATAGGAACCCTTTATCTGCTGCCCACAGCCACAGACAGAGATTTTGGAAGGAATGGCATTGAGAGATACGAGCTGATTCAGGATAATGGTGAGAACTCCAGGCGCTCCTCTGGGGATTCGTACTCGGGGAAGAGAAGGTTTGAGGAGGGGGCAAGCCGGAGCAGTGTCTTTGAACTGCAAGTTGCTGACACCACCGATGGAGAGAAACAGCCCCAACTCATCATTAAAGGAGCCTTAGACAGGGAGCAGAGGGACTCTTATGAGCTGACTCTACGTGTGAGGGATGGAGGTGATCCCCCACGCTCATCTCAGGCCATTCTGAGAGTAATGATCACTGATGTTAACGACAACAGCCCCAGGTTTGAAAAGAGTGTGTACGAAGCTGACCTGCCAGAGAACAGTTCCCCCGGTTCCCCCATCCTGCAGCTGAAAGCAGCCGACGCAGACGTGGGGGTTAACGGTCAGATAGAGTATGTGTTCGGGGCAGCCACAGAGTCAGTGAGGAGGCTGCTGAGGTTGGATGAGAGCACGGGGTGGCTGAGTGTGTTGCACCGCATCGACCGCGAAGAAGTCAGCCAGCTGAGGTTCACCGTCATGGCCCGAGACCGAGGCCAGCCCCCCAAAGTGGACAAGGCCACAGTGGTGTTAAACATCAAGGACGAAAATGACAACGTGCCTGCTATAGAAATCAGAAAAATTGGTCGAATTTTTCTAAAAGATGGAGTTGCTAACGTCGCTGAGGATGTAGTGGTGGACACCCCCATAGCCTTGGTTCAGGTGTCCGACCGTGACCAGGGGGAGAACGGCATCGTGACCTGTACAGTTGTGGGAGATGTTCCCTTTCAGCTGAAACCGGCCAGTGAGATGGAAGGCGAGCAGAATAAAAAGAAATATTTCCTCCACACGTCTGCAACGCTGGACTACGAGGCCATACAGGAATACAACGTGGTCATAGTCGCTGTGGACTCTGGAAGCCCCAGTCTGGCAAGTAATAACTCTCTTATTGTCAAAGTTGGTGACACTAACGACAACCCTCCTATCTTCAGCCAAAATGTTGTTGAGGTGTCTTTCCCTGAAAATAATGCCCCCGGTGAGAGGGTGACAACTGTGAATGCTATTGATGCGGATAGTGGGAAGAATGCTGAAATTGCCTATTCCCTGGATCCATCAGTAAATGGGATTTTCTCTATCGATGCCGACAGTGGAGATGTTCGAGTAAACACCATCCTGGACAGGGAGCAGAAGGAGCGCTATGAATTTAAGGTGATAGCCAAAGATAAAGGTATTAACACTCTGCAGGGATCTGCAACAGTTGTTGTCCTTGTGGCTGACAAAAATGACAACGAACCAAAGTTTATGCAAGACGTGTTTACATTCTACGTCAAAGAAAATCTGGATCCAAACAGTCCAGTTGGCATGGTAACGGTGATTGATGCAGACAAAGGAGAAAATGCAGAGATGGGTCTTTTTATTGAGGAGGAAGAAGAAATCTTTTCCATTGAAAATGAAACTGGAACAATTTTTTCCACACTCTCCTTTGACCGGGAAATGAAAACAACCTACACGTTTCGAGTGAAAGCTGTGGATGGAGGTGACCCCCCCAGGTCGGCAACCGCCACTGTTTCCCTCTTCGTCATGGATGACAATGACAATGCACCCACAGTCACTTTCCCCATAAACAGCTCCTACACCCTCCTCCCTCCCTCAAGTAACATCCGGACTGTGGTCAGAACCGTCATTGCCACTGATACAGACACCGGCATCAATGCTGACCTGAACTACAGCATCATCGGGGGAAACCCTTTCAAGTTGTTTGAAATCGATGGAGCCACGGGGGTCATTTCACTGATGGCCAAGCTGGAGCAGAAGCACTATGGCCTCCACAGGTTGGTGGTGCAGGTGAACGACAGCGGGCAGCCGTCACAGAGCACCACCACCCTGGTTCACGTCTTTGTCAATGAGACTCTCTCTAACTCTAGTGTCGTGGAGGCCCAAGTATCTAAAAGCCTGAGTACGTCACTCAACACCAACATTGCCGGTGATCCCAACTACGACCTCAGCAAACAGCGACTCAGCATTGTGATCGGAGTAGTTTCAGGCATCATGACTGTCATCCTCATCATTCTGGTCGTCGTCATGGCTCGTTACTGCCGTCCCAAGAATAAGAACGGCTACGA
Organism: Gouania willdenowi; assembly: GCF_900634775.1. Lineage (NCBI taxonomy): Eukaryota > Metazoa > Chordata > Actinopteri > Blenniiformes > Gobiesocidae > Gouania > Gouania willdenowi. Next base: position 11,441,212 of record NC_041061.1, on the reverse strand, counting down.
GGCCGGCAAGAAGGACCACGAGGACTTCTTCACACCTCAGCAGCACGACAAATCCAAGAAGCCTAAGAAAGATAAGAAGAGACAGAAGTCCAAACAGCCGCTCTACAGCAGCATTGTCACCGTGGAGGCGTCCAAGCCCAATGGTCAGCGCTACGACGGCGTGAACGAGAAGCTCTCGGACAGTCCAGGAATGGGCCGGTACCGCTCCGTCAACGGAGGACCAGGGAGCCCCGACCTGGCTCGACACTACAAGTCCAGCTCCCCCCTCCCCACTGTCCAGCTGCACCCGCAGTCGCCTACAGCTGGAAAAAAGCACCAGGCAGTGCAGGACCTGCCCCCTGCTAACACCTTCGTCGGCACCGGAGATAACATTTCCCTTGGATCTGACCACTGCTCCGAATACAGCACTCAGACCATCAACAAGTACAACAAGCAGGTAAGACGCCACACTTAAGTGTTCTTTCTTTTTTTCTTTCCCTCCACTCCTCCTCACTGTTTTCTGCTTCTTCTTTTTAGTGTTTTCCTCACCATAATGCGTTCTGACAGGGCTAGTCTCAGTAGTCTTGTTACCTTTATGGTGCTAATGTGTGTCACGTTAGCGGTATTGATCTGATTCGGTTTGGAGTGCCATTCACATGCTATATTGGAAAAAAAAAAAAAAAAAAAAAAAAAAAAAAAAAGTCGTTTGGATTAAGACCAAGGAGGGAGATTTGAACCAGAATCCGTCAACGTTTTTTTTTTGTGTGTGTGTCAAGTTTTCCGTTAGGGGTATCACTGATTCTAACCTCAGGAAACGTGCAGTGCGGTGGTGGACAACTCACATCAGGCTTTGGTTTGCGGTCCAGGGTCTGTGTGTGTGTGTGTGTGTGTGTGTGTGTGTGTGTGTCAAGCCCTGCCCTGCCCTCTGTCTATGACAAGGCTCCTCTTTCTTCTCATGAACAAAAGCAGAAAGCAGAGCAAGGTAGAGGTTCCGACAACAAGGTGCCAATTAACATTCCTTAATGCCTCCACATCAGTCCAACCACCCCACCCTTGAATTTGGACATTCTTCCACCACCTATTATTTTTCTTCTTCTTAATCTCCTGGTTGCTTTTTTTTTATTTTATTTTGGGTGGTAAATGTGGTTTTTATCTCCAGGTGTGCTTTTTTTTTTTTTTTTTTTTTTTTTTTTTTTAAGTATCAACAGTAAAAAAAAACAAAAAAAACCAACATTAATACTTAATGAATCAAGCTCGTTTGCATTTTCAGGGAAAAAAAAGGAGCCCATTGTTGTATGTTTTTCCTTCGTTCTGTGGAAATCTAATGCATTATTGATCTTTCTTTTTTCTCGGTGTCAGCACTATTCGTTTGGTCTTTTTTGGAGCGAGGCTTAGTTTTTGTGGGCTTTCTAAAATACATTTTTACTTCTTACTCTCATTGCATCCACATGCAACCCCCCCCCCCCCCCCCCTCCTTTCAACTATGTTTTAAAACCCATGATGTGCATCTGTAGCAGTCACATGACCAGTTTCTTTGGTGTTGCTGTTCTTCTAGGTTTCTTTCTTTAATCTCTTCTCTCATAGTTTCTTTCTTTCTTTTTCTTTTTTACATTCCTCCCTATTCTTCCGCCGCTCTGTTTCTAAGATGGTGTATTCACTGAGCTGCTTCCCAGAGTGTGAGGAGTGCTGTTGCTTTCGGATGTCTCCTGCATAATTAAAAGGGCACTCTATTTGCTGCATGTATTGTGTGTCACTGTGCTCCATTTATATAATTATTCATTTACCCTCCGCACATTAACGCGGCTGCGCTAACTTTTTACCCACACGGTGCTTTTTTTTTTTTTTTTCCCCGTATTGGTCGAAACCTGAGCTAAATGAGATTTATGCCTTTTGGAAAATCTTCCAGAAACAATGAACTGTGATGAAGTGTTTTTGTGTGTGCCGTTGCCTGTGAAGGATTTAATATTTGATACACAAATCTCCAGCAGGTATTCAGATTGCCTCGGTACACACCCCATCGACTCGGTAAATACTTAGTGTGGAGAGCTTCAGTCAGGGTGAAGAGGGTGTAATTTAATGACTCCACAAGAGATCTAATTCAGGAGAAGGTGTGCGTTCATGTGCTCCAATTACGGCATTAAACTGCCCTTATATTAGATTAAGTGGTGGAGCGGTCACGCTATTGTTTTGAGGGTGGACGCAGCTATAAATACTGTATGTTGTTGATGTCTTGTGAGCGCCATAATGGCCAAAGATTCAGATTAACGCACAGCAGTGTTGATTCAAGAACTCAGGGATTTTAATTTGTCACTATGTGCATGACATGTACATAGTGACATAATGTTCCCAAGTTCCCCATTAAGCCCTTAAACAATAAATAGAGTAAAATAAGAATAGTATAAAACAATGCAAATAGAAAAACACCAGTAATATTGAAATAATATGTACAAAAATAATACAAATATACAAAACAATAGAACCACAACAGCAGCATGTTGACTAAAAAAAACATTCTGGTTTATTTTACGTCGATTAATTGAGGTGATAAAAGTGACAGGAACGAGACCATGACTAATTAAAAAGGATTTATACACATATGAATTGATATTTTCCTCAAATAATTAAAACTAAACTATAGGTTGCTGTCCACATGGGACAAAATCCAATCAGAACTAAGTTTCAATCAAAACTACTTTTGTTGCCTGGAAGGCGGGACATGTGGGTAAATAAACCAATAGGAAGTAAGCTTTTTGACTCAAAAGGTAATTGATTTATTATTTTTTTTTTTTTATTTATGCGTAAGCATAAAACTTTAGTCCACTAAAATCCTAATGTCATTCAGTTGATTAATACTAGTAAAATATACTGTATAACAGAAATAGTCCTGATGAAGACATTTGGACAAAAACTAATTATCTTTAGATGCCTCTGAAGAAGACTGACAATTGGCAATTGAAACATGTCAGGGTTAAAGTAAATTTCCTGAAAAAAACTTGTCTGAATTAACGGAACCTCAACATAGCAAATTTTTATTTAGTTTTGGTCATTGTCTTAAATTTTGTCTAAAATGCAACTAAGTTTTAGTCAAAATTCATTTTGTTCAAAATCATCAGGACTATTTCTATTCCATTTTATTACTTTGCAATTTACTTTAATTTCCTGACATCTGCCAACTGTCAGTCTACCGTAGAGGTATCTGTAGATTGCTTTGATGTATCGATAGACACCTCTGAGGAAGACTGACAGTTGCAGTCGAAACATGTCGTGAGATTAAAGTCAATTTCAAAGTAAATTCCCTGAAAAAAATGGCCTGAATAATGAATTCTCAATATATTTCAAAAAAGAAGACAAAATGAAATTGCTGGAATAAAAAAAAAAAAAAAACACACAGAAGGGCAACGCAGTGTTGTTTAGTTACACCAATAAATGGGAATTATCCAAAATCTAATCGAAATCCACATTAAATGTTTCATTCTAGCAAATTTGTGTCACATGTTTGTTTGCAGTGGGGCATAAGACCTGTTCTTTTTTAGCTTCTCTTCCTTATCCGTCCATCTTTAGTAAAAAGAGACGGGCGTAAGAAAGGCGGCCCTGTGAGCTGGACAGAGAATGGCTCCCACTGTTTCACAAGAAGCTTATTTTGTGTGTAGAGATGGAGTTAAAACAGGAGGAGGAGGAGGACCATTGACTGTAATATCCTCGCATATCAGGTTTCGTCCCCTTTTTGCCCTCCCGTCTTGTCTAATCTCACAATAACTGTGGAGGAAAACCTGCTCGGGCAGGTAACCAGGCAACTGAGGGAGTTTATCAGTGAGGTGAACCTGTCTTTGTAGCGTCTCGGACATTTAAACAGTCATTAAGGTGAGCTAACGGTGAGGATAGAAGCTATAGCGAGTCGTCCAGCAGCTGTCGGAGAAGTGGGGGGTGAAGGCTTGACATTTCATCTCTTCCTCCATTGATCGTGGCGTGTGTTGTGCATGTTTTCCTTTGTTTTTACAGCCTTGTGTGTATCTGATTTCTCCTCCTTACGCACACACACCTCTGCACCAAACAATGCATCCAAAGTTTAATGAGTAGCACCTCCTATTATCCTAGGGGTCAATTTGACCCCATCAATATTTATCATTCAAAAAATAATAGTTGACTTTGTTTTTTTTTGCTTTATATTTCATGATCTTTCATAATTTGATGGACACAATTGATTAAGCATTGGATTTTATCAATCTGCTGGACACATATTGCATGCATTAGTGTTCCTCTGGGGTCAGTTTGACCCCCAAGCTGTTTGTCTTAGTGTGTGTGACCCATGTGTGACCTTACATTCCCACACCTGCAGGTGCAGAGTTGATACTTTTTAGTTGACACATGATATGGTTTTAGAAAAAGCTCTTTCACAGTAAGAGTGACGTAGAGGATAATGTGTCTGAAACAGAGCATTGACTTGAGGAGGATTTGATTTTGAGGCATTCTCATCTTAAGTAGTAAATACACTATGGTTGTGAGAGGAAGGGGGGGAGGGGGTCACCAACATCAATCAATAGGGTTCATAAATAAGGGTAAAAAATATGTCCCCCCACAATAAAAAATACATTAACTCAAGTTTGAATTGATGGTGGCGCTGCAGGAAAGGTGGTATCATACTCTTGTGGTCATTAATGTTGTCAGTAAATTTGAGAAGAATTGGATGAAAACAATTCAAGATAAATTCATTAGAATTTAAAAGTTTAGCCTGATGGTGGCGCTAGAGAACAAGTCAGAGTTATATTACCAAGGGGTTATTTATGTGTTCGACAAATTAACAAAGTGCCTGACACAAAAACTTGGTCAACAATCATTTTCTGGAGGCAAATATCGCTGGGGTCAGATTGACCCCATGGGTATAATGCGTTAGAACTATTTCAGGATAATAGGTGGGTATAATAAGGACTATCTTTATCATTCACATTCTGTTGATGTGGTTTATAGACTCACTATCATCATTTTCAAGCTTTAGCCTAAATTAACGTAATACAGAATGACTTGAAATAAATGAATTCAAAGTAGGAAAACAAGAATAGGCAAGTTGTGACTATAGAGGGAGATATTTCACTGTATATTTAATTAAGTCGCACCATGAATTTCACATATAAGTCGCTCTGGACTATAAGTCACATGCCTGGATGTTAGACTGCTTCCAATTGGCTCAGTGCCATTAACATTAGCACCTTTTTTTCAAGCCAATAGAATATTTATTTTTATCCGCTAGTGCGCTATTAGCTTAAGGAAGTGCCAATAATGGATGAACTCACGCCTGTGGGTGGGTTTTGGTTCCCTACAAGACAAATGAACTCTAATTTAAAAGTTTGGTCTGATGGTGGCGCTAGAGAACAGGTCAAGGTTTCATCATCACAAAGTTATTCATGTGTTCAACTAATAAAGTGACGATGCAAAAACTTGGTCACCACTTTTCTGAAAATCATTCTCTGGAGGCAGATATGATATCCTTGGGGTTAAATGTGTTTGAGGATAATAGGAGGGTTAACAGAACACTTAGCTTTATTACCTTTGGCAATCACGCCCGTTCCGTCTAGTGGCAGAAAATTAACGCCACCCAACCATAATGCAGCGAGGAGGGAGTGAAATGACTTGGCACGAGTCATCAGCTTTTGTTTTATCGTTGCATTTCAAAGCAGCGCCGGAGCCCAGGTGGATCATTTTTAATCAGCTGTGATCCACAGCAGCTTGTATCCTGTGCTGTACCAGTGGAGCCCCTCAGGGCAGGAAAAAGCTCCCGTCTGCACATTTGCAACCACTTGATCCCGCCCACAGGGCTGATCAAGCCGCGAGCGTCCAGCGTTTCTCATTTGAATCCAACCACTCCTCAACTTTCACAGGACCGACAACATTTCCATGCAAAAAGAGGGCAGCTGGGTGGCGCTTTTATTTAAAACATAACATGTGACCGCCCCGCAACGTTAATGGACTATCAGGAAACCAAAAAATGAAAAACGTAATAATTTGCTTAACCCTATGACCCCACATTTGTTTTTATTTACAAATTGTAGCAAACTAAAGACAAGCAAAAAAGTAAAGTCACAACCACAAGTGATCCAAATAAAACATACATCTCAAATAACCATTTCACTTGAAAAAGAAAGTACCCTTAATAGGACTCCAAAAATGCATAAAGTGACCAAAAAGAAGCTACATTTATTAAAAAAAACACACAATTTAACAAAAAAAAAAAATGATAGAAAACATGCAAATCGGACAACAAAAGTACAAAGAATTACAGAAAAGTATATAAAATGTACAACAAAAATAAACAAAATGAGGCGTATGTCACAAAATGTGTTAAAAAAAATATATACAATTTCACAAAAATGTCAATAAAAGTACCACAAAATGACAAATTCAACACCCAAAACAAACACAAAATGGGAATATAATATAACAAATGGCAGCAAAAACACAACAATTTCTCCTAAAACACAAAATAACAACAAAAATACACAGAATGACAAAGTAAATGAATTTAAGCTTTTATGTTATACGAAAACAAAAGTGGAGGTTTTTGAGGCTCTTGTTGTGAAAGGACATAATCCTAGAGTGTGTTGAAAAAAAAGTGGTTAAGCAAACAAAAAGTGAATAAATATGTATTTTTATTTGATCATTTTTTTCACACAGGAAGTTCCCCCCCGCCATCAGGAAGTAGCGTCTCCATATATGTGTTGGGCAGGCAGACGTTGAATAGATTAAATGATGAACGTGAGGGGTAGAAATAAAAAAGAAGGTACAGTTTATGTTAAGATGGACACAATTACATCAAGCATCGTAAAAGTTTATGGCTTCGAATTTGAAACTCATGATCAACGTAGCCTGATATTTACTGTCGCATGCAAACGATTCCCATAAATCTGCCAACTTATTTGTCAACAAACTGTCCGCGCCCTAAATCTGACTCCCAGTTCACCTTTAATAGCTTCCCCAGTCCAACCAGTTTGGTCATCAGTAGCTAATTATACAGATAACAGGTTACACGGGAGCGTTTGGCCCTTTAATCGCACAAGCAGGTCTCCTCAGCAGCAGCAGGGTTTCATTCCACGCAGCCGAATACAAAGCGTGATATAAGATGATCATACCATCTTGCATTGTGTGGACTTCTTTATTTGTTACGGTTTAACGATCAGCTATTGTCGTGTTCCTGTGCCAGCGGTGGTTAATTTAGTCTTTTGCTTTCAGGATGTGTGATATAGTTTTATTGTGGGACAGCACTAAACTATTATTACACATGGTCACGTATTTTTTTTTTTGGGTGTCATTTGGTTTGGTGATTTTTATATATTTGCTCAAAGGTGACGACTAATTCAAGGATTTGAAGTCGAGGTTTTCGTTTATTCAGACAAGGTTTTATTTCCTGAAAAAACCTCGTTTGATTAAACAAAACCTCAACATAGTTTTAAGAAAAAAAAAAAATTGAATCTCGCTGGAACTAATGAAAGGATTTCCTTTATCAAATGTCAATACTGACGAATAAACTTTCAGAAATTGTGCCAAATATGCTCAATACTCTAGGATTTCAAAAGAGTACGGTAGTCTCCTCGGGGTCCTGGACTGTTGGGTTCCGTTATTTTTATTTTATTAAATATAAGTAAAAACAATTACGTGTATCACATCGTGAAGTTAGTTTATCGTCGCACCCCTACTCAATACATTAATCCTCAAATTATACTCAAACCATTTACTGTATCTTTGGATTAGAGATAGTTTACCGTTTCATTTTATAGTGACCGCAGTGTCACCCGAAACCATCTGAACAAATGTGGGTCCAATATAGTGAAAACAGCTTGGGGTCAAATTGACCCCAAGTCCCACTGATGCGTACACTATGCATACAGGACACGGAAAACACATCATCATTTCAAATTCATGTTTACACAGTAGTCCTCACTACATTAGAAACATTTAAAGCAAAAGCAATGTTGCCAAGCATTTTTTAGAGAGGTTAAAAATTGAATGGGGTCAAATTGACCCCCCCAGGATAACTAATTTGTCCCTCAAACTTAGTCATGTTATAAAAGCCCCAGTGTCACCCAAAACAACTTAAAGAAATATGGGTACAATATAGTGAAAACAGCTTGGGGTCAAATTGACCCACTGATCCAAACACTGTGCATACAGGAAATCGAAAACACCTCATCATCCTTTTAAATTCATGTTTACACTTTTGTCCTCACTACATTAGATAAATTTGAAGCAAAAATGAGGTTGCTCGGCATTTCATTTTTAGATTGGTTAAAAATTCAATGGGGTCAAATTGACCCCAATAATATTTAATTTGTCCCTTAAATTTAATCATGTTTTAGGGACCACAACGTCAACCAAAACAGCCTGAACAAATGTGGGTCCATTTTAGTGACAACAGCTTGGGGTCAAATTGACCCCAAGTCCCACTAATGCGTACACTATGCAGACAGGACACTACAAACACAATTTTAAATTCATGTTTACACAGTAGTCCTCACTACATTAGACACATTTAAAGCAAAAGTAATGTTGCCAAGCATTTTTTTTAGAGACGTTAAAAAATGAATGGGGTCAAATTGACCCCCATGATAACTAACTTGTCCCTCAAATTTAGTCATGTTATAAAAGCCCCAGTGTCACCCAGAAACAACCTAAACAAATATGGGCACAATATATCGAAAACAGCTTGGGGTCAAATTGACCCACTTATCCGAACACTATGCATACAGGCAACCAAAAACACGTCATCCTTTTAAATTCATGTTTACACTACATTAGAGAAATTTGAAGCAACATTTAGGTTGCGAGGCATTTTTTTTAGATGTTAAAAATTAAATGGGGTCAAATTGACCCCGAAAATAACAGGATGATTGATTTGTCCCGTAAATTTAATCATGTTTTAGGGACCCCAGCGTCACCCAAAACAACCTGAACAAATGTGGGTAGAATATAGTGAAAACAGCTTGAGGTCAAATTGACCCCAAGTCCCATTATGCATGCAGTATACACTGAAAACACACCATTTTAAATTCAACTTTACACAGTAGTCCTCGCTATATTCGAAAAAGCACGTATATTTATTTGAAGGTTATAAATAAAATGGGGTCAAATTGACCCCAAGGATAGCATTCCTGCTATCTTTTGCCATTTTTGTAAGTTTAATGGTTATTAATTAGTTGTCAAAAAATAAATGGAAGTTTTCCTATTATAACCTATTGGAACAGTTAAAAAAGCGCTTCCTGCTAGTCATTATAGGGTTATACTGACTCCGAGGGGTTCAGCTTATGCATTCTCACTTGCATTTTCTCTGGGAAAAGAAGTTCGTCTCGTTTTAATTTTTTATTTCATTATTTTTTGCTGCAAAAGTGTGTAGAAAGCATACGCTGAAAGTCCCGCGAGATTTTGGGGAAATTTGACTGAGATCTGTTTTTGCTGTTTCAGGCGACACCGTTTTGCATTCGGGGAAATTGTGTAAATTGGGTATATTCCATGCCATGCCATTTCTACTTGATATTGTTCTTAAAAAACCAAATAAAAACACCAAAAAAAATTACAAAAATATTGCCTTTTCTGTTCCAGGAAGTTAGAGGCCGTAGAATGACCTGATGTGTGAAATAATGAACGTAGATTTAACTTCATGTATCATGTTTAAATGAATGGTTTTCCTTTCGAGGAACCTCCCCTTCTTTTCTTCACACAATAAATGTGCACATCTGTCCTCACATGTAGATACTACACAGTCATGATTGAACTCGCCAACACGGTTTTGACTCATCGATGGCGGCGCGTAATAATAAGATGGTTAAAGACCACGAAAACGGAAGAGGACGATGCAAAGTTAACTCTGGTAAATTCCCCGCCGCACGCCATCTTCATTGCTCCTGATTGTAAGTGGCGGTGTTGAGGATGGCCATCTTCTTCTTTCTCGCCCGCTTCTTTCAATTTGGTGCCATGGAAAAATGGATTTCCATTTGGTGCTGAGCAGCGATTGCATTAGATAGGGCTCGCCCAGGATAAAGCCCAGTCATATATTTGCAGATCCACTTTTCCTGTTACATCAGTTGCTCCCTCTTTCCCTGTATTCCAGGCCTGGTTTTCTCCCATTGTTGGGGCGAGATTGTAAAATAAATTGACTTTTACAAGGCTCCTGGGGTTTATGATATTCAATGCACCGTTGTCGTCGCCTTAGCTAAGCCTCGGAGACAGGGAGCCTTGAAATGGCAATATCACAGACTTGCAGCGCTCTACGACCCACAGGAATAAACCTGGTTCACAACAAACAATCTTGTTGTTTGTGCAAATAATATCCAAAACCAGGGGTGGACTGAGATAAAAACCTGTGGTACTTTATGTCTTCATTTTAATTATTGCCTTAAAATGGGAAACTTTTGAACAACTATTTACCTATTTTTATTTGTCCATTTTGAAACTTCATTTGTCGCATTTTTTTCAGACCTCAGCTACACTTTTGCCAATAAATATCATTTTTTTTCCCCCGATTTCGAATTCCTTTATCAAATTTTTGTCTTTTTTAAAAGAAAATATTTTGCCCACTTCTCACCCAAATAAGGTACCACTTGTTTCCCTTTTTTTTCCCTACTCTTTTTGTTGCACATTTTGCCCTTTTTCACTATTGTTTACCATATTTTGCCCATTTAAGCTGCCCTTTGCCATTACATATCACCTGGTTCCTCTTTATTTGCCAACTTTTTGGCAACTCTTTTGGCCCATTTTAGTTACTTTTCACTCTTTTATTGCCATGTTTTTGTCACTTTTGGACCATTTTTGGCCACCTGTTACCATGTCTGCCTCCACTCACTTGTCAAAAAAAAACCTAAGCAGACCAGACCCCTTTTCAAAAAGGTCTGACACATTTTTTATTTCAGATTTTAGCCTCTTTTTGACAATAAATACCCATTTTTACCTATTTTTTTGTCCATTTTTACAAGTTTTATCAAATGTTTATCCTATCTTTAATTTTTTTGGGCACTTTTCATCCAGTTAAGCTAACTTTTGCCCAATAAATACCACTTGTTTTCTTTTTTCCTACAATTTGCTTCTTCATTTACCCATTTTTTGCCACCCTTGACTTCTTTTGGCCCATTTGAATCACTTTTTACTCTTTTCTTGCCATGTTTTTGACACTTTTGGACCATTTTTGGCCCACTTCAGGTCGACGGCCCACAGGGACGATTGAATGACTCGTCAAAGCCAAGCTTATCATAATGAGTGTTTTTTCCTTGGTGAAAAAGGTCACAGGTCAAGTGTTGTTCACTTGTACCCAAACAGGTGACAGTGTTTTCACAACAATCTGGTTGAGTGTGTTTTTTTTCTTCTTTTCCTTTATGCTCCTCCTCACTCACTGTCGAAGAAGCATTTTGAAGCATCAGATAAATCACTCCCTTGTCACGGACTGCTCACACAGGTCCATGGTGTCAAGGGAACTGCCAGCAAAGGTCCGTGGCCTCACGTCAAAGGGGGCCGGCGATTTAAAACCCAGCCATGCTGTCACATCTGGCCTTCGCCAAAATGAGAACACAAGTCCGTGAAGAGCCAGACTTGTTGGTTCATAATTCACCCCCACAAAGAACCACCTTTTGCTCAGGCACTGGCCGTAGGACAGAACCGAAGAGCAAAGCCAGGTGGAGAAAAATACTTTGTAACCATTAATCGGGCAAGAGATCATATTTGATCAAGCTGAGGACTAGTCCGTCAAATTATCTCACAGTTTGTAATTGACAGATCTTTATGAAATTTGACTCAGTTATGTTGGGTTGGTTCTTCAATAACCCCACAGAGTTTCATCCGGTTGGGATCCGGATTGCGCAGTTCATCACAATTTTTTGATCAAATGGGGCGACCCCAACTTGAGCTTCAGATCTTTGCCCCAACCCAAAAGGACCAGATGGGTTCAGTCATTTATTTTACTGGGGTTCAGGCACTGTGCGTTAAATGAGGGGTAAGTTAATGTGGTTCTATTAGTGCGAGAAAGATGCTCAAATTGATGAGGAGGTAAATTGAAGGCTTGACTATGACACATGAATATATTATGTTTAGAAACATATAACTGGGTCGTTCTTGAGCTGTGTACGAGCACAGATTTGAATAGTGTTGCACTGGAACGTGTTTGGGCTTTAAAGAATTAGCTTCAGGCTGTTGTCTTTTGAATTTGGGCCATGTTGGGTCTAAGTTTTGAGGCTTGATTTCAGCTCTAACCCATAGATTTTGACCTACTATACTGTTATTAATGAAGATAGACATTTCTTAAAAGCCTCCAAAGCAGGAATGGGCACACTTTATCAACATTTAGGGTTTTGTCTTTGCTTGGGGTTTTGATTGTTTTGTCAATTTCTTGTCATTTTGTGTGTTTTTGGAGTAATTATGTGTTTTTGTTATTTTTTGTGTTTTTGTATTTATCTGTCATTTTCTGCATTTGTGCATTTTTGGGATCACTTTCTGTATTTTTGTATTTCCCTGTCATTTTGTTGACAGTTTGAGAGTCTTTGGAGCTATTCTGTGATTTTTGGGGGTTTTCGTCATCATTTTCTTTGTTTAAGTGGTTGTTGTGTTTGTCTTTGTTGTCGATTTGCTTATTTTAAGATTTTTCTATGTGTTTTTATGTACTTTGTGCAATCTCGATTTGTGTGTTTTGGGGCTTATTTGGTTTATTTTGTTGGGCTTTATATTCCTTCCAACTTTTTGAAATACAATTTTTGGGGATTTGTTTTGGGGGCTGCACAAAATGAGACCGGGTACCACATTGCCAGTTGCCTATGTCTGCATTAAAGTGTGGAATTTTCTGTTTTTGAGGTTATTTTGTTCGTTTACTTTGGGGGACTGCACAATATGACGTTGTGTATGAAAGAGAAGACTTTACCCAGGAAAGGACAGCTTGACTACACCTATTAGCCCCGTTTTGGTGTGGCCCCCACCTTTTGGCTCTCAAATGAGATTATATATGTATGAAACAGGAGGCAGATCCCTCGCAGAACATCCATCAAAGCATGGTGGGGGGGGAGGCGGGGGTAGCTGTGTGAAAGTTTGTGCTTGTCTACTCAGCGGGTGTACAGGCTGTGTTGATGTGCAGGGGTGTGATAAAGCGTATGGCTGTACAGTGTGAGTGTGTGTGTGTGTGTGTGTGTGTGTGTGTGTGTGTGTGTGTGTGTGTGTGTGTGTGTGTGTGTATCCTGTTTGGGTTGGGGAAGAGAGCAAACTGGGGGCCTCCACAGTTCAAGCCTCTTCATCATCCGGCACGCCAGACACACGCACGGCGACATGCCTGAGAGGGTTTCAATATCCTGTGTGTGTGTGTGTGTGCGTGCGTGACGGTAGGCCTTTACTGCTGTGTTTATCCAAGGAATGCAGTCCATTATGTTAGTATGTTTGTCTGGTTATTACATACACTCTTCACACACGTGCGCAGAGAGGCAGGTGGAGGCTGGGGGCAGGGTTAGGGAGGTGGGGGGCGTGGGGGGGGGGCAATGCTTTATCTTCACCTGTTGAAAAAAACCAACAACAAGCGCGAGTGGTCAAGCTGGATGATGTGGCTTTTTTTTTTCTTTTTTTTTTTTTGCCAGTAATCACAAGTGCCCTTAAGCAAGGAACTGGGGAAAGTCCTTCGCTCCAGCTGAGCCGTTTACTGGATGCAGCTGTGACTAAAAATGTTTACTCTATCCGATTTCTGCCCAAACACGGGACACACAAGTTGTCTTAAACTCTGAAGATATGTGTAAACAAAAGCAAGGGATACCCACGTGTGGAAGCCACCTGCGACCCATGAGTGAAGGCTATTAGCCAAGCCCGATAAATCTGGTTGGGTAGAACCTTTCTGCTCGCTGAAGAATGAAGGTCACAGGGCAGGTGGAGTTATGACCGGCCTCAGGCGCTAACTGCCATCGAATTAACTGAAATATGAAGTCAGGCGTTGAAGAAGTATAGCAAATATTGAGAATGCTAAACATTCAAATCACCTCATTTTATTTTATTATAAACTATAACTAAAAACTATATAGCACTTGTATGATTTGAGTTTTCATAGATAAAAAGATCTCAAAGATATCCTCAGATATTAAAACAACAAGGTGTGGAATTGTATTGAATTGACGCAAAGTTTTAACAATTTTTATTACGTTAGAAGTTTCAATAAGATTACTTGTTGGCATTAGTCAAGGCTGAATGTGGATAAATGGTAGCGCCCCTGTTTTTTCGCAAAAAATTTGAATTCTGTTGTATTGGCTTTCACTAATTTGATGTCAATGCATGTGTAAATGCTTGATAGGGATTCATTTTAATGTTAAGACATTTTTGTTATTTTTCTATGCTTCAGAAGAGCAGAAAATATCTTGCGAGTTTTTGTAAAGTTAGATTTTATAGTGCAATATTTTAAGGCACAATATTTTAAATATGCAATATTTTATATACGCAATACTTTAAAGTGCAATATTTTAGAGGCAGTGGAGATCTGTACGGTTGCCGTATCAATATACCGACAGTCTATCGTATGCAGAGCCCCTCATTGGCCAGTTTAGGTCACGTGACTAAGACTAAATCTAACCGTAAACCTAACACTAACCCTAAGATACAACGTACGTGTACTTTGATAAACGTACCAATAACACCAGAGGTATACAAATAGACACTTTCTATTTTATATACACAATATTTTATGTACGCAATATTTTATGTACTCAATATTTTATGTACGCAATATTTTATAGCACAATGTTTTATGTACGCATTATTTTATGGCGCAATATTGGACATGTCCGTCTATTTGCTACACATTTACTACACGTTCAACTATAATGTTTGCGTGAAAAAAATCTTGCATGTGTGGGTATTTTTTTGTGTAACATAGCTCTTTCTGTTCTGTTAGTTTCCAGAGATCACAGAAAATTGGAAGCCTGAAACCACATGTTATATTTAGACAGTTTTGGGTGTTTTTATAGGATTTGTTTGTGTGGTTTTTAATTAGCCTACACTTAATTCGTGTCATGCTGACACGTGTTTATTTACCTTTTCAAACCTCTAAAATGCTAGACAAATCCATTGATTATCTATTCATTATATAAGTAGTTAAAGATCATTACTTGGAAATTCCAGTAGCTTGTTTGAAATAGGAATTAAAGGATGTTTAAAACTCCTCTAATCGCAAACATGAGTTACCCAAATTATCTTGGAGCTGCGGGACAATTCAGCTTGAGTTGATGTTTACAGGATATTAGTAAAACCTCTGTAAATCTTTCATGATGCGTTTCCTGATACGTCTGCGTTAAGTAAGAATAAGAAAGACTTAAAACAAAGCTTCTTTCGGGTACAAGTCTCTGTCATGGTGCCACAGTCGATAACCCTGGCATACAGTCGGACACAGTACCTCATATGTAGCGTATTCCCAAAAGCCAGACCCTTTGGAAAATGCAATATAAAGTGCAGAGGACTTGTAATACTGGCTGTAGTCAGACACATTCCTCTGTGGATTGTGGAGATCCAGACATTTAATATGGTTTCATGTATTGATTTGCGGCACCTTGCCCTATCTGTTTATTACCCAGCAGGATTTCACCTTTCACTCTTATCCGTGAAGAATCTCTGGAGATTAAGTCTTTGTTGTTATTTCTTCTGACTTTCGAGCAACAGTGTTCTCGGTAAAAACTACAAATAGTCAATCAAACTGGCCCCTGGCAAAACATTTACTTCGCTGTTCTGTTCATTGGATATGTCGGGGAACTTCGGTGGACGTGCAAAACAGATTTTTACTCAACTTCGGTTTAATTACAGAAAAATACTAATGTTAAGGTGGGGTGTAATCAAGACTGAGAGATGGTCTTTCGGCAAGGTTCATTTACTTCGAGGGGCTCCAATGGAGCACTTGGGACACAATAGCCAATTGTAAATTACTGAGTGGATCTGGTGGGGAGAAGTGCCTGGAGGGGTTTCTTGCCCACAGAGGTGGAGAAAATAAGGAATGTTGTTACATTTGTTGCTGTTTACTTCTGGTTTGATGAGGTCTGGGAATGGGGGAAAAGCAGGGATATCAATCAAATTGACAAGTCTGGAGGCGGTAAAATGATTAGAATAATAGCAAACACAGGCCGCTTGAATATGGCCATTCATTTCAGAGCTTTACTCAAACTTTTATTTCAAACTCATGCGTTTATTATCTAATTACTTTCTCTTAACCTCTGATTTATCACGTAATCTATGGGTAATGATATCTTTCCATAGGAGGAAAACGGCATCGGGGAAAGTCGGGGGAGGGGCTCAAAATGACAAACAGCTGAGTGACATTTACAAGTGTGTTGTGTAGATCCCTAGACAGACTCCGATGGAAGACAGTTACTTTGTGTTTAATCACCATCCGGATTCTGTGGCTGCTGTGGCAAATGTTTGAGTAGGGCAGATTACTTTCCTCCACGAAGCCAATTGCGGGCGACCGTTTGATGTCGACGCAAATGTGCTTAACATGCATGGCTTTTTTCTTCTCTCTTGCCTGCCTTCACTTCCCCTTTGCAAGATTTACGACTTTGCGTGCGTCTACTGAATACGCCTTTCTTTACCTCTTCTCATAGTGAATTGAGGACATGACACGACAATTGGAGAGCTTGACATTTATGTTGAAAATGTTGTAGTTTGCTGTGCCAGCGGGTTTTTAGTGTGAACAAAGAGGAATACTAGGGTCCTCAGTCACTGTTGAGACCGTATGCTTGGGTTTGTTCAGGAAACCATTGGAAGGCGTCCCATTGTCACTATGACAATGCACCTTTGCAACTTTTATCTTTACTCGTTGCATCTTCTCCAACGGCCATATGCTGGGAAATTTCTCCAAAAAAGGCTTTTCTCTGCTCTCATCTCGCTTGTTCCCAGTAATTCAGATCCATCACTGCCAAAATATGGGCACAGGGGCAATGTCCCTCTGCCCCCCAAAAAACTCATGCCTCTTTACCAGCATTGGCCCAGAGTTGGAAGAGGCGTGGGAACGACATGTTCTGCTAAACAGTTTTGATAAAGCCATCTGGGCATGCAGTGAGCACTTCAAAGATGAAGGTCCCTGAATGCTACATTGGCAGCCAGTTTGCTTTTCTACAGTGGGTTCATCTCTTCCCAGTGTCACTGGTCCTTCGGGAACCCCAGGAATTTACTGCTATTCCTACTTTTGAGCTCTTGATTCATAAGATCAAATTACACAGCGAGGGAACATCAGTGGTTGGATGTTTTTGCTTTTTTTGACTCAAGGCCAGAGTTTTGGGAGCTTCTGCAAATGGGGCTGAGTTGCCACTTGGGAAAAGTTCAGAAGGTTTTTAATTCAATGACGACATTAGAAATTCACCTTGGATTGGAAGTTTAAATTTGATTGAAATCTAGTGGTTTTTTAGCTATTCTACATTTGAAATGGGCATGTTGCCCATATTTCATTCCTTTTCTAAAGAGACCACGGTTACATTATTTTTTTCAAATTCAGAATTAGTTATTAGGAATTAAAGTGTTCTGCTTTGTGTTTACATGAAAATAGTAATTCCAAATTGAGGCCATGGAAAACAGGTTTTCTCGGCTTTATTTAATTCTTCTTTAGGTCTGGGGGCTGGGAAGTGTTCTGACAGGGGGTAAACGTGCCATATCATGTCCATCGGGAAAACACACACAACAAACCTTGTATTTTTGGCTACAACATAGAAGACTACATAATAAGAACTGTTTTCACTTATATTTTTGATTGTAGTTTTGAAGTGGCAGCTCAACACTGGCCACGGTTACATGATGTTTTTTTTTAATATGGAATTAGTTATTCCCTGTTAAATTATTTGTAAATAAAGTTTTCTACATAGAAATAGTAATTTCCGTTTGCCGACATCCGTGTGTAATAAGTCCATGTGTAATAAGTCGACGTGTCCGTGTGAATGTCCGCACGTTTATGCTTCCGTTTATCCACTCTTTTTATTATATCCATGTCTTTTAAGGCTCTTAATAAAAAATAGTCTCGGCTCTATTCCGGGCGACCGTCTTGGAATATTGTTGTCACCAGTGCGTCATTGCGGCAAGTTACGCATGAACGACCGTAATTAACTTAAAGTGGAATTAAGCGTTTACAAGGTCGAGGAATTATTTAATTTGGAATCAAACAAACCAGCCACCTAATTCAGATTTAGGTTTAATTCTGAATTACATTAGCATTAAGAATGAAGTGTTAACAAGGCCAGTTTAAAGAGGACTTAACTTTTATTCTGAATTAAAGGGGAATTAAAGCTCCTATGTAAACATGGCCAAAAACACATGGTTTCACTTTGGTCTGCGGAGCAGGAGAAGGTGATCGGAACTAATCGGTGTTAAATAAAGCTCAGTAAACTACCAGGAATACATTTGTATTTGGAATTAAGTGTTAAAAGAGGATTTAACTATTATTCTGTATTAAAGGGAAATTAAAGCTCTCATGTAAACGTGGCCAGTGACAACATTATAAATCCACCTTGGAATGGAAGTTCGTCACTGCACTTTTAAGTTCAAATTTGACGTGCCCCATTGACATTTTTAGATATTCTACATTTGAAATGAGCAGGACTCTCACAGACGGATGAAACATGTTGCCCATATTTAATTCCTTTTTCCAAAGAGAATGAAGGCCGAATAGCAATGAATTCACTCAGGAAGATTAAAAGAAACTGGTGTCAGGGATCAAAAAGAAGGAACGTTGAATACATAAAGTTAAAGCCTAGGGAGAAAAAAAGTGAATGACCGAGATTGTACTATGTATGTGTGTAAAGATTGAAGAGCATAAAAATGCAAAGCACCCCTATCGTATTTGGAGTTACGCAGGCAGCACATCAACACTCAGCTTAAAAAAAAAAAGAAAAAGACGAAGAAGCTGGAATGACTGGAACTTCAAGAGCCATTTTTTTTTTTTTGCCTCCATCAGATGAAGGATTCCTGAAAGCGAACACATAAACTAGCCTATGTGTTTTAGCATGTTTTTACTGCACATCAAAACAATTAAATGATAACGACACGCGTTGTTTTTCAACTCGCATTCCCGTCACTCTTTAAGGCAGACGTTTGTCGCGTCATGTAGCAGCAGGTACATATTAGTGTCACACGTAGGGACTCGTCAGCCTCTCGTTAAAAATACCAACCATTTATGAAAACAAAAGCATGACACTGCAGCTTAAGCTGTGGTTAGGTTAAAAGAGTGCACGCTTTCACAATGACTACCAGGAAATCATTGTATTACTGATGCTAGAAAAGCCCAAAAATTCAAAGTTAAGTCTGATATTTGGAAATTGACACAGCTCAAAGCTGGCATGCAAGCTAAAAGCTTAAACTGAACACTACAGTCATTACTGCACAATAATAAATCATATTATATGATAATACAATTCCTTGTTGACATTTTATTGTACTTTGATACTCCCGTATATGACATAGTTTGTAGAACTCTGGGGACAAAACGTTATGAAAAAAGGCTGTACGGTTGATAATCAATGCAGGATATTGTGACCATACCCATCCATTATTTGTTAAATCAAACCTTATGAAATTTTGAGATATTGTTTATTATAAAATAACACAGATAATGTAATGTTCAAAGCAAGAATAAATGCTCTTCCAGAAGGCGTTAAAAATACTTCTCACTGCAGAAACGAAGGTGTCTGTCTGTTCCCGGGGTTCATTTGTGTAATAATGATGAGAAAGAAATAAAAATGTGTGACGCACTAATTAATTTCAAATAATTAAACGTCACAATATATTTTAGTGTGTGTGTGTGTGTGTGTATTATATGAGAAAGGTAACTTGAATGTAATGTGTTAAGTTGGGCATATAAGCATTTTTGCTTCTGCCTGTTTCAGCCTTGTTATGTATTTTTTAAATGTGATAAAGTGGAAAAAAAAAAAAAAAGTAGATTTTTATCTTAGTACGACGTTTATGTTAGAAAACATGTGGGTTTGATTTCACCTTAGTTTCCCTACACAGTCCAAAAACATGCATGTTTGTATCAATGGAGTTAATTATTAGCGGGGAAAAGGAGGAGAGTTTGAAGTGACCTGTCTGACATGGATGGATGGATGGATGGATGCTAAACCAGTGATAGGTTACCATTTGGGACCGCTCCCATTAAAAAACTGAAGTCAACATCTCCAGGGTGTACCCCTGCCTAGTGCCCGAAGAAAGGAGATAGGCATTAGGCGACTCCTGCGGCCCTAAAAAGGTCCAAGCGGGTCTGAAAATGGATGGATGGAAGGATTGAACAGAAATTTGCTGCCAGAGCTTATAAATAGTATTTGAGGTAATGTAAGAACATAAATGCAGCTTCGACATGTGTTCTTTTGATTTTTTTTTTTTTTTTTTTTAAGTACATGACACTCTTTCTTACCTGCCAGCTAACAGAAGTCTGTCCTGTTTGTACAGATTAGCATGCATCGCACGGTAGGCGAGACTATGTCAGGGAACTGTTTTCATTAGCATCCAGGAGTAGCACAAATGTTAAACTAGGAAGAACCTGACGGCAAGTGACATGACTTACTTTAAAAGCAGCCTGATTCTAGACGTAGGCCTATCTATACTAGTGTTTCTCAAATGGGGGTACGCGTACCCCTAGGGCTACACGATGGCACTTCAGGGGGTACTTGAGAGAGAGAAAGTGGAAAAATAACAAATAAAGTGTCAGTCTTGCGTGAGATGACCTAAAATAATAAAAAAAAAAAATATTATATTCAGGAGCCACTAAATCAGTGTTTTTCAACCATGGGGTCGGGACCCCATGTGGGGTCGCCTGAAACAACTGCATTTCTATACTTTCACTTTGTGACATAAATCTAGTTCAACTAAAATGCAGTAAAATAATATCTGAACTTGCTTTGTGGTACACGAACATTTATCAGGTGATCTGAAACAGTGCTTCTCAAATGGGGGTACATGGACCCCTAGGGTTATTTTTTTAAAATGTGTATCACTTGTTCATTCTGTCCTTATGCTTTGTAGGTTGTTTTCAAATAATTTTCTTAGCAAAATGTTGTCGTCGGACAAAGGGGGTACTTGGATTCAGAAATCAGAGAAATTGAGTACATGAGCCAAAAAAAGTTTGAGAACCACTGTTCTATTCAACTCCTCTGGCCAGGAATTCATGTTGTTTTGTGCGTGCTGTCCTTCCTATAATAATATTTGTCGCCCGACACTGTGTTTGAAATTGATACATTGTGGGTGAACGAGAATCCTCACGTGTTTGCCTCGCACTGGCACAAAGACAACAACAATAGCAACAACGCCAGGAGGCGAACCACACAGGCAGATAAGCCGAACGGGAGTGACTCGTTTGAAAAATTGGCAAAACAGAGTTTGCTGGAAGGCTTCCTTGGGGCTTAGGTACCTTTTGAAATCATGTGCAAATGCAAGCGGAGTGTGAATGAAAAATAGCTGTATGATCCCTTCATGTTGCTACTGTCAAGAATGTGGTTTTTCTTCTTCCCCGCACCCCATCCCCCACCATTGACTGTCACCCTCATCTGATTTTTTTATGTCTCAATTTTACTTTGTCCCATTTTTGCCCCTTTTCAAAAAAGTTCTGACACTTTTTTCAGACTATAGCTACCCTTTGCCAATAAATATTCCTTTTTTCCTCATTTTGTCAATTTTTTACAAGATCTTTTTGACACTTTTATTCAAATGTTGTCCTTTTTTCAATTTTTTTTAGCCACTTTTATCCAAATAAGCTAACTTTAGCCCAATAAATACCACTTGTTTCATTTTTTTCCCCTACATTTTGCCTGATTTTGTTCCACAGTTTTGCACTTTTTTCACTATTGTAAGCTACTCTTTGCCATTACATACCACCCAGTTCCTCTTTATTTGCTCCTTTTTTTGGCCACTCTTGACTGTTTTTGCCCATTTTAGTCACTCTGAACTCTTTTTCTTGCTATGTTTTTGCTACTTTTGGACCATTTTTGACCACCTGTTACCAGTCCGCCTCCACTTGCTTGTCAAAAAAAAAAAAAAAAAAAAAACCTAGCAGACCAGATCAAACCAAAGCTCTGGCACTTTTTTTTTTCAGATTTTAGTTCTTTTTTGCCAATAAATATCCCTCTTTTCCTATTTTTTTCTTTTTTTTGGCAATGTTTACAAGTTCTTTGTGTACTTTGTTAAAAAAAAAATGTGGCCAGTTTTCATCCAAATAAGCTAATTTACCACTTGTTTCCTTTTTCTCTACAATTTGCCTTTTTTGTTTGACAATTTTGCCCTTTTTCACTATTGTTAGCCACATTTTGCCTATGTAAGCTATACTTTTCCCTTACATACCACCTGTTCTGCTTTATTTGTCCATTTTTCTGGCCACTCTTGACTGCTTTTGGCCCATTTTAGTCACTTTTCACTGTTTTCTTGCCACATTTTTGCCACTTTTAGACCATTTTTGGCCACCTGTTACCATGACCAGTCCACTACTGCCTCTCTCCTACCGACACACTCTCCTGTCTATCTGCCCCCCCCCCCCCCCCCCCCCCCCCCCCTCCAATCCAGTCTGCTCACTGTTCCTTCAGCTGTGCAGAGATAGTTATTTAAGGCTTAGAATCCATAAAAGCCGCCCTAGGTGTGTTTGCTTTTGTTACTCTCTGCCACATTGTCAACTGTTGATCCGTCTTCAGCCACAGTATGTCAGAGGACAGTGTCATGTGGTTTGGGGGGTGGGGGTGGGGGGTGGGGGGGGGGTACATTTGGGCGTGGATCAACAAAAATCCATCTTCAGCAGTCAGGCACACATTTTCTACATACTGCCTTCTGTATTCCAAGTTGTTGACATAAGCAATCTACTTCTACAAAGCTAGCGTGTCACCTTGCCCATTCATACTCCATAGTAAGCGTCCTTATGACGCAACTGATGCATAGTTTTTGTGCGTGTGGACTGGAGGAGGGGTTTCAAAACAATTACCGCAGCTATTTCTGCCTATTCCGGAATAGCAAGAACTTTTATTTTTCCTCTCCGTGTGTCACAAACTAAAAAACAGTCTCAGCGTGAAATCCTCCAACACATCTGTCCCAGATTGCTCTACCCTTCCTAATTAAACCCTGTTTACCTCAGCACTCCTAAAGCAGGCTACCGACTAATCATTGAGCACCAGCTCCTCAAAGCCCTGTTTAATTCCTGCGAGCTGATGGCGTCTCTAGTGAAACGTATGTAAAAATAATGCAACTGTAACATGTCTTTCATTCCCTCGAGCGCTTCCCCCTTTTCTTGTATTCATGACTAGCCCTGATGGTGCCAATTGTTGGACTAGTCTTTCACATGAGAAAATACAAAAAAGGAATTTTAATTAATGCCCTGCACTGTGCTTAATCGCTGTTTTGGTGTATTCGATGGAGGGCACTGTAAAAGGAAAGGAAAAGATCTTGCGGCAATTTCCAATCATACATTTTTAATTTTTTTTTTTTTTTTTTTTTTCTTGTGATTCTTAATTAAAACCATGGATCTGAATGTAGTTAGGGGAGGGTTGCAAGGGAAACACAATTGTCTGGGTCTCCTTTTATCGTGTTGTGTCAGTGAGGGTGTTTTATTGTTATATTTCACCAAAGAAAAACCACTCTATGATTTTTTATTTGCCAGCTAGGTTTTTCTGTGAAGATCCTCCAAAAAACCTAGACACTGGGAGGCACATACTATTTCTAATTTTCTGGTTTGATATTTTATTGAATCGGTATCTAAAAGGAAGGTCAGCTCAGAAAAAAAAAAAAACCACAGTTACTGGTGCAAACGCACATATAACTCTGCAATGTCTTGCTCTTGTACACACATACATAACACTCACTGTGAATTATCGCGAGCAGCAGCCGGATTCAATTAGTAGAAGGTTAGGAAGCAGAGAGATGAGGGTCACACTTGCCATTCCAGCCCAAAACGGAGCTGCTTCCTGGGAGACCTGGCTTGCCGCTAATTTTGGCTTCTCCTGGATCGTTGTTTTATCTCATATCAAAGCCACTGAGGCGCTCGCAACGACTATACATCTGTGAGGATGTAGGTTTCGATTTGAAGTCTTTTCTGCCAAGGATGTTTCTGTCTCGCGCTGTCGGGTGCATTACTGCAGTCATAAAATTGACTTTGTTACCAAGTTACCAAGATGTGGTAAGGTATTTGGGCCGGCATAGTAACCAGGCTACATAATAAACTCTGCGTGCACTTTGATATTTGAGCAAGTAGTTTATCTTGTGTGATCTTTTCACCAAATATTCAGAAATCCCAACTGAAATACTTCTTGCCCCCTAACCCTATTATATCTGTGATAACAGGCCACATTACACTCTTATCACACTTTTAAAAGGCCAACCATAATCGGGCATTAGGTATAGATTTTTTGTAATAATAGTTCTTGATAACAGCAGGTCCTCCCATTTGAGGTGCCATAGAAAGAGAGCAGATCAATGCTGGATAAACAGCAGGCCTCCATAATAGAAAGTTATTCATACAAAAAAAAAAAAAATCAGTTCCACTTCCTAACAGGGGGCGTTTATGAGGACAACACCTCACTCTACGTTCTGCCTCACAACATCTAGAGATGGCTGCTTGCGTCAACTGGTCTTACCATTGGTCTTCAAGAGTATTATGTTGCAAAAAAACAGATATACAGACAAACACTGAATGTAAATGAGAGACAGCTGTTTAAATTTACTCTTGCAAATAAAAATAAAAGTAACATTTTTACTTCCAAAGACTCCACATCAGAAAGGCAGTATATGCTGTGTTTATTTTGGTGATAAAGTTCTCCAAATGAAAGAAAACTCAATATCTTTCATTATGGTTGTTTGTGACCATGTGTCATGTTTACTGTGTTGCAACTTCTATTCAATAAAGTCTTCCAAAGAGATGCTAATGTTCTACTTTTGATATACATATATTTCTAAGCATATTGACAAGTAGAGTTCCTCATAAAACTTTGAAAGAGCTGTATTGAAAATGTACAATGTCTTGTGTTGTTTTCTATAGCCACTTATCATGTACAGCAGAGGCCAATGCATGATGTTCCCTTGAAATGACCACACTTAAT
The DNA here is from genome assembly GCF_900634775.1 of Gouania willdenowi. Taxonomy (NCBI): domain Eukaryota; kingdom Metazoa; phylum Chordata; class Actinopteri; order Blenniiformes; family Gobiesocidae; genus Gouania; species Gouania willdenowi. The sequence goes on along the minus strand of NC_041061.1, from coordinate 11,416,214 downwards.
ATTTCCTTTGGAAGCTTTTGTTTTTCATGGGCTAGAGATTCAACATATTTACAAAATATGTACAGAACTGTCCATCGCGCAACTTTAGCCTCACACTTTTCTCACTCGCACTCATCACCAGCCGATAAGAAGAGTGATATTTGTAAAGTCAAAATAGTCTGAAAATTAATAACAACTAGAATTAAAATCGTCAGAATCAGAAAAAAATGTATTACCAAGTATAGTTTTCCCAATATGAGGAATTTGGTTTGGTGGTTGGTGCGAAAACATCAACAGTAGAATAATAATAGAGGAAAAAAAAAGATAGAGAATAAAGAAAAATGATGGACGTATGAATATATATACAGTATCTAAACTCTTAATTAAGTAAAAATATATTGTATATCTGAATTTAGGTAAAGCGGCAAACATAACGCTCCGGTGGTAACATCCGCAACCACCGGGCCAGTTTAGGGTTGAGGTGAAAGGTCCCATGTCATGCTATTTTTCACCCATCTCCATTTGTTCTAAGAACCCCAAAAACATAGTATTTGAGGTTTATTTTCCCAAACTCGCCTGTTTTCCAGTTTTAGCCTCTGAAAAGTCTACACAAACAGGCTGATTTGCAGCCGACTTATACATATTCATGAGTGGGCGTGTCTAAAGGCGGGACACTGACTTCCTCCTCCCCGCACGGTGAAGTAGGGCCAGAGGATGGCCCCGCCCTCCTCCCACCCACTCTGTAGCAGAGCTCATGCTGCTTTATAAACACGAGACAGAGCGTGGGGGGCGGGGCATTCGCCGGTACATACATAGACTGTAGAAAATACGTACATAGCACTGCGTGAAGGACTCTGTAATACTCACCTTTGTGGGCGTGTCTGTTTACATTTCAATCACGGCAGAGAGCTTCCTGGAGGCGTGGCTTCTCCAGCTCAGTGCTTCGTCAAATTCGTCATCAAAGTGGGAACGCGTCATCAAATTGGAGCGAGGTGTTTGTGCTCACCCTGCAGTAAGAAAGGAGCAAATCACCCTCTAACTAATGATTGAGGGAATCAATGAAAAAACACTTTGGAACATGTGTTTGAAGCCCTAATAGCACTTTATCATATTTAAAGCACAGGTATTTTACTTTGGAAATATTTCCACTTTCGCTTGCACACACTTTACATAGTGTCAAAGTGACTGCCCCAGTCCTCCGTATAGTCTGATATTGTCCGTAACCCACAAAAGTTCAGTCTACGTTAACTCAGCTTAGTCTAGAATAGACTTGATAGAAAACCTTGTAATCTAGTTTGAACTATAAACTTCAGTTTCAATGTGTCAGTGATTTAAGCTCTCAGTCTTTCTTGTTATTGATGTGCATCAAAGCGCTGATGCTGCTTTAAACCTTTTCAAAGGCTGTCTGGGCTTTTTCTAAAGGATGAACAAAATTAACACTAAGACATCAACAACACCCACAAGGATTGGGAGTCTCATCCTCTCCGCGGGCATGTCTACATTTATTAACACCGTATTCTGCAGGTTTTTCGTAACGAGACGGGCTCGAGACTTCAAGAGTTTGTCTGACACTGACTGAAGTGGAGTGAGTTTTGGCACCCGACTCTGGATCTAATCGTGTTCCAAGGCATCTCCCCCCCCAGGGCAGAAAAGGAGAGAAGGCGTGAAGCAAGGAGCTTGATGAAAACAAGTTTTTTTTGTTGTTGTTGTTGTCTTTTTTTTATTCCACTCAGTGATTAATTACTGACTGACACAAGGCTTGTTTAAAAAAAGTACAGGGGGGGGGGGTTAAACATGAAAAACAGCGTTAAATTCTCATGCTGATTGCATTTATTATGATAAGCTGGAACAAACACACTCCTCTCCTCCTTAAGGGACTGTATATCTGTGTGTGTGGATGAAGATAAATCTTTTTTTTTAATTATTTTAATAATCTAACAGCTCTATGTGTAATATTCATGTAAAGACTTTGAAGTAATGAGTTATTTCAAAGCTGATAGTTTGGAGTCATTTTAACGCCCCACTAGCAATGCACTAGCGTGCAATTTGGGAATGAGTTGCCGTTAAGTATGATGAAATAAACAAGGGGGCCGTCGAGCTGACAAGGGCAACGGCAAGCCTATAACTAGGCCAAGCTTGTTGCCAGGTTGGGAAGTGGTTTTTCCGCTTTCGCCGCAATCCCTAATCGTCTTCAAACGGTTCGCGAGGGGAATGCATTCCTCCTCTGCGTGTAAAAATAAACTGAATGACTCAGACCAGTGGCTAAATGAAGGTAATTATTGTAACAGTTCTGACACTGTTGTTGAATGATTGCAAAATAGTCCAGGTGTTTTGAGAAGGCGTGTAGGTCACATTTTGTCAACGTGGAATGTAACAGTTGTGATTGAGGAACCTGTGTTTGTATCTGTGAGGCTCATTTTCCTAATGGGCTTGGATCAGAAGTGGAGCCAGTTTTCCGTGATTGTGCAAAGTTGGAGGCAATGGAAATTGTAATTGCCATGGAAATTCTATAACAAATGTCAATTGTAATTTAACGCTAAACTGGGGAACCATGTCACAGTTCTATGTACAGTTAAAAATGGTTTCATATTAAGCTTTTACATTTAAAAAAAATATAAATCCAGGGGTTCATTGATACAAAAAAGGTTCAGATGCCCACACCATGAATATTAACACCTATATTTTAATTGATTAGGAAGCCTAACAAAGTAATACATAGGAAATAAATTAGATGATAGATGTTTGTTTTTAGTGAATTTTACAGCTGATTTAGGAGCCGTTATCATGAGAGATGCTAACAGAAAGCTAACACAAAAGGATCATTACGTTTTATTAGGTTATTTATTCCAGACTCAGTAATTGTAATTTAATTTTAGTAATTGAGAACTTATTTGTAATTGACTTTCTGAGGATAGAAAATAATTGTAATTTAATTGTAACTGGAAAAACTGCTGGTCACTGTAATCGTAATTTCATGTAACTGAACATGGGTAATTCAAAATGTAATTGTAACTAAAAAAATGTAATTGATCCCAAGCCTGCTGAACACATAAGAAGTTGGAAGTTAAAATGATGAAATATATTTGGAAAGGAATGTGGATAAAACTCGAACGGTTTCCTCTGTCGCGTGAAAAAAACCTGGAATGACTCAAATTACCGTAGTTGTTTACTTTGAAGGCTTAATGAAGGTAATTAATGTAACCGTTCTAACGCTGTTGTGATCGCCGTTGCTCTTCAATGAATGGATTACAAAATAATTCAGGTGTTTAGAGAAGGCGTGTAGGTCTCGGCAGTTGCATCTGTATCTGTGAGGCACGTTTTCCTAAAAGGTTTCGATCAGAAGTACAACAAGGTCACAGCGCTGTGCAACGGTATTCCACTTCAGGTGGCAATACTTCAAGTAACACGAGTCGAAAGCTTGACAAGAGGAAGCGGAAAGGCTTTTTATATCACGGTGTACACTGAAATACTACATTTGAAGAAGAGGTGTGTGCCATCTATACATTATTAATGTTACATACTTCAGGTGAAGGAAATCTGGGCTATGCCAGACTCTTTTAAAATAAGGATTTCTAGACTAAGCCAATGTTACACTATGGAGTTCATCCCACAGCACACGAGGCAGATGGAAAAAAAAAAAACATCTGATGACTAATAATCTAATAAATATGTCTTTGTTACTGCTCACATTGGCATGCAGAGTAGTTTATGGAAACAGCTTTAATGGTAGCAAGCAAGAGAAATGTAGATTAAATATAAAAACATAGGGCCACAGATTTACTTTTTAACAGTTTCCTAAATTCCATTTCAGTGAATAACCATTTACATTTACTTAATTTCCCCTAATTAGATGTAATTACAGACATACTAAATCAGTGTTTTTCAACCTTGGGGTTGTGACCCCATGTGTGGTCACCTGGATTCAAAAAGGGGTTGCCTGAAATGTTAAGTAATTGGTAACAAAAAAAAGTAAATCAAACTATATTAAAAGTATTATTTGTTTTCATAATACACACAATATCAACCAACTATATTCTAAACTTAAAATTGTTCAAATAAAATGCATTATTTATGATAACAAACATGTTAAAAAAATAAACAAAAAAAATGTCTCTGGGGTTGAATTTGCCATATCAAAAAGTTGGGAACTACTGCACTAAAAATTCCAAAATGATGTCAAATATGCTTGATGAATTAATTAAGTTGAATCGTGTAAATATTTTTATTTTAATGCTTCAGAAATATAATGTAATTAAAAAAGTATGAAGAAATCCACCGTCAAATCTCGCAAGATCAAGCACCAGATTTGACCATGTCCATCTGTAAAAATGCATTATTTTCTCCCAAAACATGTAGGTGAAGGTATTTTCCATGTCTTGTAGCTATTTCCATTTCAGATTGTTAATTCTGTGATTTTGCATGATTGCGGAAAATGGGAAGCCATATAGGTGGTTAGCCCTATAAAGTGGGTGTAACCCGGTGGTTCCCAACCTTTGTTGGGGTCGTGACCCCATTTTTTCTGGAATTAGTATATATGTTTGTAATATAGTGTTACGAGTAGCACTATAGTGACAAGATGCGCCGTATTTTATTTTATTTGAACTAGATTTATATTTGAGGAAGTGAAAGTATAGCATACAGTTGTTAGAGATTGAATAATAATTAAAAAAAAATAAAAATGAAAAAATATTTTAATCAGTAATTTTTTGAACGACCCCAAGGTTGAAAAAAAAATAGCGTAACCGGTCCTGTACAATTCCAGGCTTCTTTATATCTCAGGACAAACTACAAACCCAAAAAACACTGCTTCGATGGGTATTGGTACTGCTCCATTAGTTCTATATTTAAGATTGTTGAAAAATGAGCAGAAACACATGAGAAAATGAAGACAAAAAAGCACAGTAAGGATCTCTTTTGAATGCCTAATGGGCCTTAACTCCACAAGGAGTTGGAAGTTATAATGATAAAATATATTTGGAAAGGAATGTGGATAAAACTCCTGGCGTTAGTCCAAAATAAGTCAAAGTATCCAATCCATTTCACACAGCTCACCCTGAAGTAGTGGTTCCCAAACTGGGGGGCGCGCCCCCGAGGTGGGGGCGTGACATCATGGCAGGGGGGAGGACAAAATTAAAAAAAAAAAAAATTAAATCCTTCACACTCATAACCTTATTATTAAAAGTCAGTGCTTCAAAGTCACTGACAGGTTTTTTCAGAAAATGTCTTTTTTTCCTCAGCTTTTTGCTCAGAAATTGGCATTTTGTGTTAAACTACCTATATTCAACTGCTGATTATGGATGAACGAAACAAGCTCGAAACAAAATTGATGAAAATAGAGAGTCTATTCTTACAGAATTTGGTTTCAGATTGTAGATTGTCATAGTACAAAATATTCTGTGGGTCCTCTGTCAAAATGCTCTAAAATGGCTGGTAGAGAGGGGGGTTAGCTGTTCTGAAAATGGCTGGCAGTGAGGGGGGGTAGCTGTTCTGAAAATGGCTGGCAGTGAGGGGGGTAGCTGTTCTGAAAATGGCTGGCAGTGAAGGGAGTAGCTGTTCTGAAAATGGCTGGCAGTGAGGGGGGGTAGCTGTTCTGAAAATGGCTGGCAGCCATTGAGTTAACAGAAAATCAAGTGGAAGGAAAATACCGTAGCTAGCTGTGAGTATCGGCTACCTGTCTGTGTTTCTTTCACCAGATTTATGTGATTCAACAGAGAAATGTGGGATTGTGTATACACTAATGATTCAGCTCTTGTCTGCAGCTCACAGGAACGCTGTCTGCAGTCCATGCATCCAGCCTCCTCTGCATCAATAAAACGCCTCGGGCAATACACTCGTCATGTAAGCTGTTTCTTGTCTTCCACGTACGCTCCCAACATTTCTTTTTTGGACGAGTCAGAGGGGGATCATTGTTAAAAAAAAAAAGTCCAAATAAGGTGTTTTCTGCACAAACAAGCCCATCCCCGAGCCTTTGCAGGCCTTTATTATCCCAAATCAGCACGCTTTTTATAAACCACAACCAAACAAGGAGCTATCTGCAAAGAAACGACAGGAAACACTACAAATCATCGCGCTAGATGAACTATTCAACTTTCCTTCACTCCTCTCACTATTTTTCTTTTATTCTTAGCAATAAACACACTTTTATAGGTGGTGTATGCGGGTTTCCTTCCTCAGTTATGAATATTAGCCAATGAATCTCATATCAGTGCGAGCTTATATTTTCCTGTGCAACATGCATTTCACAGCAAATAAAAGTTTCTTTCAAAATAAAATACAAGTCCAATATGTCCAGCATTTATTTATTTTTCACCAGCAGTCCGCGACCCCCTTTTGGGTCCCGACCAACCAGTTGAGAATCACTATTCTAAAACATCAACATAAGTTATATACTGTATATAAAAAAAATACTCACCATTTACAGTTCATTTCAATAAAAAAAATCATGTAAAAAGTTTATATTTTTGAATATTCTGAAAATTATGTTTCTGTGGAATTTTATCGGAAATGTTCTGCTCCTTAGCAACCCTAAGTGTGTATGCCTGTGTGTGTAGTATTGATGTTCATGATATTAAAATTATCTCTCATGGGAATTTTCTGGATGTGTTTCCTTGATGGGGGGGAAAAAAAAAAAAAAAAAAAAAATGTAAAATACATAAATCTTATTAATATATGTCATTACATATTCCACTTGGTGGAGTAATTGAAAAGTTGTCGGATGGACCCTTGTAAATGCTGCATTTAATACCCCATCTTGGTTAATTACCACATTAAATATTTGGCATGAATGTAAACACAGATATAAATAAATAAATATCTCATCATTTAACAACCCAAGCTACAAAGTTAATGGAAACCCTGACCATCCCCGGCACAGACGTAAATCTGAGGCTATCGGTCAACGCTCATTTTCACTTCATTACTGGAGGTAACTGAATACATTAAGTTACCTCTGCATGTAGGGAAAAGTGGGCGCCTCAGCATTTTAATCCATCGACGAGGTCTTTTTTAATGAGAGTGCTGTTTTATACCACAGTGCATTATTCAATTAGGGAGGATGAGCGGAAGAAAGGTCTGCTGTTAAAAAAAAAAAAAAAAAAATCCCGAGCGTGGGATTCTCACCAGGAGATCACGGCTAAGATGACGGAGGACGAAGAATTAGAAGAAGAGATGAAATGGAGGGATGAGGCGAGGGAGAGAAAGTGAATGAGCAATGCAACGTGAAATGTGAATTACACATTCTGTCTCAGCCAGATTAATAACGCGAGCCCAACACACACACACACACACAGCTGTAGCCTTGCCAGTGGCAGCAGCACTATCCTGCATACCAAAGCAGAATGATAATGTAATATTTCGCCTGTATTAGTGCGGTATGCATAGACCTGATGGCAGTCGTTGAATTGCAAATATCCTCGACAGCGAGTTCTTCCTTTTGTGTTTATTACCCTTGGTATTTAGCGGTTTAGCATGCTAATTGTAAAAAGTTAAAACGTGAAACATCGAAAGGACTATTCCTCCTCAGGTATGTTAGGCTATTATTCAAGCTACAGTAGTCATTTCAGCTTGAATTGTGTTGCAAATCAAAATATGGTGCACTGTGGGTTCTTTTTCGGATGTTTTCAGTGCGTGCCAAGCTGTGAGCCATGCTGGCAGAAGCACATTACAAAAGCAGGCAGGTGCACAAACATACTGTAGCTGGAAAAAGAATAACACTTGTCAACGGTTCTTTCCCACTTTGTCACAATTTGAGGCAATGTGCTCAATTGCCCAGGAGGGGGTGGTGGGGGGGGGTTTGAACAAATGAGCTCTGATTGAGGCGGATGTTTTCTAATGGCGTCAATGCTTTCTTTCTCCTGCTTTGTGGTCTGAAACAGTGGTTCTTAACCTTTTCAGCCCATATAGTCAGCAACATGATGGTCCATTGTTCTATGAATGTGATACCCACATTTATTTATTTATCTGAATAATATCCACTGTTATCCATGAAGTTTATTATTATTTGCACCATAGTATATAGTCATCTCAAAGATGTAAGTCTTTGTTTTAATCAGAAATAAAATGGGTTAAAAGTGACCAAAAATGGTGGAAAAAAGTGGTGAAATGGGATTTTAAAAACCACAAAGTTGCAAATTAGAGTGAACAAAAACAGACACGAAAAGTGGTAAAAAAGGGTTCAGTGTCACTAGTGGCTCGAAACTGACAGAATAAAGTAAGAACAATTAGTTTAAACTTGCAAATAATGGGCATGACAAATTGGTAATGTGATTATTGTGGCAAAAATAAGCATAAAATATGGTGGAAATAGGTTAAAAGTGACAATAATGGGTCAACATATGTGACATTTGGTGGGAAAAGTGGTGGAAAGGGTTTTTAAGTGCCAAAAATGGATTGAAAGTGGAAAATTGTGCATAAAAGGCCTTGGAATTTGATGGAGAGGTGTCAGAAATGGGAGTAATGTTGCAAAAATGCATTAAACAGAGCAAAAATATGGCAAGAATATAGGCCCCTGAACTAAAATGAGTTTGACACCCATGATATAAATTGACATAGGCAATAATTTTCACCAAAATAGAAAACTCAATATGTCTTGAATCTCTCCACAGTTTATCGCCCAGGCTTATGCTACAGTGTCAATAGAACGCAAGAATTAGCAAGACTTGCTGGAGTGTGTTAACTGCCAGCTGGAGGTGGACTAACAGAGATTTGGTGAGATTTCCTTCACAAACATTAACCTGGAAGCAACGATGGCAAACGCTGTCTCGCTCTGTGGCCAAACCGGGGATGAGAATACAAATGCCCGTTTTGTACGTTGGAAAAAAGATAGAGGTTTGCTCACAAAGTCCTTCAAAATCCTCTGAGGCATGAAGGTTCGTCATGTGCCGTGTGGGAAATTGATCATGACATCGTACTGTTGGGGAAAAAAAAAACCAAAAGAACCCGGAACGCAAAAGCGTGTCAACGGCACAAAAGATGAGGCGATGAATGCGGGGCCAGTTGAGAGAGAGGGAACACACACAGACCGCATCATTTCGACGTCTTCGCTGAAAGGCCGCAAGTCTTAACTCCAGAGAATTGGCTCTTATAGATTTTTTTAGGTGTTGAATTTGCAACCCACAGCATACAGATGCACGTTTGAAAACATTCCTTTTCACTGAACGTTGTATTTTTCTAGGTTAAATATACTCTTTCTTATATGGGTCTCTGTCTCTGTGTGTGCAAGGATTACACTCGCGTCCTTGAAATATTAAAAGCTAAAGTCCAACAGAGTGATTCTTCCCTTTTTGCCTTTATTGCATTTTTCAGTCTGTCACACACTGGACGGTGACCATCTGGATAAACCTTGTAGGATTTAGTAACATATCCAAATGGCCAAAGAAAGTAAATCCTCCGATGGAGTATGAGGGAGGGGAGGAGGTCGGATCAGCGACGGGCTTAACCCAAACAATCTGGCAAGTGAAGACACAACAGGAAGCGGACTTTCAGTCTGTCTGCAGTTAATGCTAAAATATTAATCATGAAATGTTTTGTGTGACAGACCGCTTTGTTTCTGTTGAGCTAGAGCGATGGTCTTGGCGAGATGACAGCGAGTTCTGTGTCAACGCCATTTGGTACATGTTAAGTTTTAATAGTTAAACAGGATCCTGTGGCGGCTTTGTCTGGACTGGGATACAAATAGTCAGTTGACATGATGATTTTACACAGATTTGAATATTTAAGTTTGATTTGGCATTCCGGTGTCTTCTTTATTTTGAGTAAAACTGCAATGGTCAGCCCTATAAGCCTTCTTAAGTGTCCTCCTTTGTAGAGCATTATTTGCCGTGCTTTCATACAACCGGGGCCCCCCTTTGAAGTGATGCTTAACCTTAACCTCAACCCTTTGATCTTCTTGCCTGAACTCAGAAGGTGGAGAATTCCATGCCACAACACTGAAATTGAATAACCGGCTGAATGAACATGGATAAATAGAGGTTCTATCGCTCTTTCAGTGTTTTGAGGATTTCACATCTTTTGTGGCCAGATTTTTTGTGTTCCTCAAGTGCCTCCCGGGGCGATTTTGAAGTATGTTACCAAACAGGTGGCCTTACAAATCAACAAAAACTCCTCGGGTGCTGAGAGGAATGTCTTTTTTCTCTCCTTGTGGGCTTGGTTTTTCCAACAAAGAATTAATCCTTAATTATTATGTTCATTTATTAGAATCCCCACCATACTTCAGCGATATTTACCTTTCAAACCAATAGAAGGGCTAGAGCTTTGGCTTGATGTGCTCTAAAAAAACAGGAAGTGCTGGTAAATGCGTATTCCTCCTTTGACATTAAGCCATGCCATTGAGATGTGGCTCTGCTGCTAGCGCCTTTCTGCCTCAGGCTAGCGAGGATGCGCGCAGCATACCTGAACCTATCCAAAGTACTTTCGTCTTCTCAAGTCCTGAATGTCTCCAGTCCACTAGCTTCTCTCTCACTCTAGCAGCCAATTACCAATTCCCTTTTGAGACACAATGACATTGAGCTATGACAGCTGAGGGGTTTTCTGTTGTTGCCATTGACCCCTACCCGCCCTGTCTATATTTGAAGGGCTTTAATCTCTGCTGCTCAAAGACAGGTGTGGTGGAGCCCAACGCTGAATGAAAGCCTGTGGACTCGAAGTTTTTTTCTTTGACCCCTGGTTCTCCTTCCTCCAGAGCAGGCCTCCTTCTGACAGTTGGATGTCACTTCAGCGCCAGCCAGATAAAACACTGTCTGAGGTACGGTGCTAGCATGTGCTAATTTGAGTAGTATTAAATTCACCTGACAATGTCAAAAAATGTTTTTTTTGGGGGGGTTCAAACTTGAATAACACATTTAAAGATTTATCGAGAGCATACGTGTCAAACTCAAGGCCCGATGGCCCTTTAGAACACCCGATTTGGCCCGTAGGAGATAGTGAAAATGAGAAATCATGAATCATTGTTTGAATTACTCAATATTTCAGTTGCAAATTAATGCAAGTTGAAAGAACTCAACATTTTTCCAAATCCTGCAATTTTTCTCAAATTATTCCACAAAATCTCTCGAATTAAATGAATATTGGTCAACAAATAAATAAATCAACGGACACTTACGTCCCACTTGTAATTGAACTGGTTCGTATTTGGCAGGGGTACTTAAGACAGACAGAGAGGGGAAAATTAACAAATAAAGTCTTGGTCCCACCCCAGGTGTGAGAAGACCGGAAATGAAAAATAATAATAATAAAAAAAAATAATTATATATATATATATATATATAAATACTAAAACAACATACAATCTTAAACAATTGTAGTTCTATACTTTCACTTTGTAAAATATAAATCTAGTTCAACTAAAATGGAGTGAAAAAATTATTTGAGCTCAAACGTGATCAAAAATAAATTCTAGGAAAAAAAAAAGTCTTTGTGGTCAGTAGAAATTCTCGATATCAAAATGGGGTCACAATCCAAAAATGGTTGTTCATTCCATCATTATGATATATAATCGATTTTATATAGTTTTCTAAGCAAAATGTTGTAGTCGGACAAAGGGGGTACATGGGTTCCGAAGTAAGAGAAAGGGGGTACGTGAGCCAAAATAGTTTGAGAAATACTGATCTACATAATATGAATGATAAAGATGATACATTTGGGAAACTTAGAATCTTCTGTTGCTTTCACTTCCACACCATTGACATTGTGTTTGATGGTATTGATGATTCATGTCTGAAGATAGAGCGAGGAGATTTCAAGACTTCAAACTAGCCCAGTGGCAAGGTTGAACCTAATCCCAACACTGCTACTTAATCCTTCCTCATTGAACCCTGAGTGTTGGAATATCGGCCGTTGCAAGGTTAGTGCAAAGACATCCATGTCCATCAAAACTGGGGTGGATGGGTAAGCAACCATCATCAAATGGTTACCAAATTGCTAACTGAACAGATGTTGCGAGAAGAAGCATGAAAAGTCAAATACCTACTTTCGAAACGGCTTCATTATTCACCATCCAGTCCCTTCCTTTCATTTCAGTCCCTGTGGCAACATTTCCCTGTCTTGATATTCTGGTTTTCTCTCCTGGTTTCCCTCATTCAATCTGTTCCCAATCTGGTCTCTCCGTCTCTGGTGTGAGTACAGGTCAAGGGCAGGAAAATGATAACATTCGCTCATTCTCTGCTCAAATTAGGAGTCTAGCAAACCTGTGCGCACACACCAGCACACACTGACACAGCAATGATGGATGAAAGGTCTTGCGCCAAGGGTATAAACATGATTTATAGCATCTTTGTGGGTATTAGTCCCGCGCAACATCGGCACCAACATTAATGCACTCGCTCAACTGCATTTGTATTTTTCGAAAATGCACTCCTTTTGTCAACACATTTCTTTATAATGCCAGATGGATCCCACCTCTGGCACTTCATGAGCAAGAAAACACCGTTTGAATTTCAACAACGATGACGAAAAAGCAAGAGAGCCTTCACCACACTGCTTCCAGTCAGTCATGGCAGGTGCAAGAAGGTTCAAGGAGGTGTGTTTGTATCCAGACACACTACCAAACACACACACACACACACACACACACACACACACTCACAGATGAGGAACTTCTCTGATAGCGTTACCTTTGTTTATGCGCCTTGCCTCGCGCACATTAAGCAAAGTGACGAGGCAACTCTTTGTTGATGAATGGTCTCTTTCCAGCTCTTAAACAGGCAAACATCCATCTTCACTGAGTCACAAAAGCTGAGTGGGAGAGAGAGACGGACTGGAAACAAGGGGAGGAATAAAGACAGAGCAGGGATGAAAGGAGGAAGAATGGGTGGCTGGGAAGAAAGTCAGGAGGTAAAAAGGCAGAGGTGTTGATGGAAAAGAAGAAACAAAGAGAAGTCAAAAATGTTTTGGGGAAGTCTTCATTGATGGGTATTTCCGATGTGGCTAATGATAGATTTAAACAAAATGTGAGTTTTTCCTGTTACTTCGTAAGGTGGGATTAGTTACAAAAAAGAACCATGTTGTATGTCTATCTTTACTAAACCTCTGCGTCTTTCTTTGGCTAAAACCATCGTCGCCACATAGAGTTGGCTTGATTGGAGAACCTATCTTTTAGTATTACTTGAAAAGAAATTTGTTCTTATCTGAACTCAATCACTTTTTCATAGTCCCGAGAGAATGTGTGTCAAACTCAAGGCCCGATGGGCCAAATCCTGCTCTTTGGATCATTCTATTCGGCCCGCAAGAGAAAACAAAAAAAATATTCTTACAATACCCTTTAATTTTCCTCAAATTATTACTTAACACTCCCCTTAATTAAATAGAAATTGGAAACAAAATCAAGAAAATCTAAAGTGAAGATCTGTTGGGACTGATATCTATCACTTATTGCTTGGATATTGTTGGTTTCTTACATAATTTGTATTTTATGTGTACGTAGAAGTGCAAACTAGGCACAATAATGTTGAAACGTATCATTTTCCTGCATAAAATGTGTGGCCCACTTGAAATCAAACTGCTCCATATTTGACCCCTGAACTGAAATGAGTTTGACACTGCTCTCCTACCCTCTGTGAATTTTCTTAGCACATTTTTTGTTAGCAATTTTCACCTCGTACACCTTGAATATCCTGAGTAAATTTGATCACACTCTATCCAGCAAATATTTCCAAAAAATCTCAAATGTCAGCCTCAACGGATAAATAGGAAAGGTCAAAGGATCACCGAAGGAGATTTTATGTGTCGATGTCAAGCTGACTCAGTAGTGGGAGAAAAAAGAGAAAAAAAAACCCCAAAAACTATCTCATTATTGGACAAAGAAAAACCAGAAACCTTCAGCTTCTTTATACTACCGGTACTTTTTTTTGGCAACCTGCTAGAACAGTGTGTGAGTGATATTTTCTTGGACTAAAGAGGTCGACAGAGTGAGATACTAGACTAGGATTGCCAAAACGAATGTGGTTTGTGTCTGCTATACCCTTGTCCACATGGTCGTTATTCTCCCATCATGTCCCCAAAGTCACGAGGCTTCTTTGTGCTGCTTTTCCTCTGTATCCCCTTACGTTACTTCTTTCATTTACTCTCAATCTCCTCCATCTCATTTATTTTACCAACTTTCATCTTTTCGCTTTATTACTTTTTGCGTCACTCCACTCCCACGCACACAAGTGATTTTTTTTTCCTTTTTTTCTTGCCTGCTCCCTTTGTGGCATTTAATTCATACAGTACAGAACATTTCAGTTTTGTCCTTTTGCTGGATGCAAAAATTTGACCTATTATTTTTGTTGCTTATTATTTTCACTAAGGTCAGTCTACCAAAACTAATAGTATAAAACACTTGCCACATCATCCATTTTGAAGAAAAAATATTTAAGATTCTTGACCAGGTTGATGAAGAAATTATGATTTTCTTTTAGATGATACGCCTTAATTTGCTTTTGCCATTTATCTTAAATTGAATTTTCCAAGTCGTATGTGGCAAAGGAGGGAGGGAGGAGCTTTAGAGCTCACCCACTGGGTGCCATCCAACGGATTTGATCCTTGCTCTGGCCTTAGCCATCTGTGTCCGCTGGCAATGCAATGACTAAAAAACAACAACAACAACAAAAAGTTAAAAACAAAACAAAAAACAAAAACTGACTGGTTTTTCCACCAATCCTCTGCAAAGCAGTTCTATGGCCTTTTAAATGAATGAGGACCTCGTAGCCTTGTCTGTGCCCACGCTTGCGTAACCTTGTGGATGATGAAAACCAGATAAAAGGATAAGTTTTTTTTGGAAATGAGCCAGGCACAAACAAGTAGTATTTTTTCTGTCTCTGTTCAGTCAGGCTAAAGAGATAGGGGAAACATTAACTCATCCCCTAGGTTAATCCTTTGAGACAAATGTCCAATCCCAAAACATGGTGCTCATTGCACTACTACCCAGTTTACTGCTTTGTTCAACGTTATTTAGTCCCTTGCTTTGATAAATATTCATCCTCTTTGATAAACAAATGCCTTTTGGGTCACTCGTGTCCTTAGTTTGGGAATTCAACCCTAACCTCATTGTGGCCCAACAGGTTTTCTAACATCACCTACTGTATGTGGTATCTATAGATCAAAGTATGTTACACTTAAGCTTTGTATGAAGGGATAAGCATGTAGGCTACTATACGTTTTCTTACTTTTTATTGAAAGTTATATATTTGGCAATTTTACCATGAAAAAAAGTATTTTGTTCACGTGAGCTACCGAAAAGATTTAGACAATATAAGCCAATATAATGCTAACATCTTTAAAAAGTTGTTTCACCGTATCTGTCTTCTTATTCAAATAACAGGCTAGACAAAAAACATTGCTAGCTAGGCATAATCAAGGACTTTAAATATTTTTTAAATAGCTAACTAGTGCTACGTAGCTTCAGGCTAGCATAGCCTTGCTAGCCTACTGACAGCAAACATTTGGCAACTTAGTTTGATTCTTTGTTGCCTGAAAATGACAAAAACAATGTTTAACTTCCTACAGTAATTGATTTATGACAATCTTAAAGTGTTAGGAAAATAACTGCGCAGCTTGAGAATATTGCCGACGTTTTAAGCAGAAAATCTGAACTCAAAAATATACATATTTTCAAATAGCGATCGTGCTATGTAGCTGTAGGCTAACACAGCCCGCTAGCATACTCACAGCAAACAATTGGCAACTCAGTTTGGCTCTTTTGTTGCTTAACAATGACAAAAACAATGTTTAACTACCCGATTGATCAATGACAATATTAAAGTTTTTCGAAAATAACTGCATAGCTTGAGAATATTAACTTTAATTCTCATGAATTGGCTGACGTTTAAGAAGAAAATCTGAACTGAAGAGAATTAAACTAGCCAGATTTGCTGAAAAGTCAAGCTATCTTTGCTAACTATCTGTATTTATTGTTTTACGGTAACACTCCATGTAAAGCTATCTTTTTGCAACAACGATGTCGGCTAATTTTTTTTTCTTGCAGTCATGCTAACTGGTTTCTGGTCGTAGCTAGTTAGCAAAGAGACCCAGGTACAGAGGTAGGCACAGCTGGGGCCATGAAAATGTGTTTGATCGAAGGGCATTTATGTCAGCATTTAGAATAATGACCAATCTATGCGTTAATACAGGAAAGAACAAAGAGTTTTTATAGTAATTATGTGCTTTTAGTGCATTTCTGTTGTCTTTTTCTGTATTTTTCCTGTAAAGTATTTGTTTTTTGAAGTCATATTGTGTATTTGTGTTGTCATTTTGCCTTTTTTGGAGTAATTTTTGCGTATTTCTGTTGTTGTTTTGCTTGTTTGTTAGTACTGTGGGTTTCCAGAGTAATTTTTTTTGTGTTTCTTGTCTTTTTGCATACTTTTGTTTTCATTTCCTGTAATTTTGTATATTATTTTGAGTCATTTTGTGTATTGTTGTTGTTGTTTTGTATTATTTGGCGTAAGTTTGTGTATCACTGTTGTTGTTTCGATCATTTTTGTAGTAGTTTTGTGTGTTTTTGGATTTTTTTCTGTGTTCTTCTTGTCTTTTGCTGTATTTCCCTGCAATGCTGTGTACCTTTGTATTGTTTTTATGTCTTTTTGTTTACTTTGGGGGCTGCATAAAATTAGACCGAGGGCCGTATGTGGCCCCCGGAGCCGCCAGTTGCCAATGTTTGCCCAAGTACCTCCCCAAACTTTAAACAGTGCCTTTGGTAATGGTGGCATAGTCCATGGGGTGAATTAGTCTCTCCAATGACTTGAGTGTGTGTATATGTGTGTGTGTGTATGTGTGAAGAGTGTGTGTGGCTCTAAATCCCAGAGTGGGTTCCTCCTTATAATAATGATGCTATTAAACCCTGTGCTTAAGCTGACTTTGCTTTCCTGTACCCCCCTCCGTCCTTTATACCGCCCCCCCACATCTCTCTCTCTTTTTACACCCCTGCCCTTTCTAACACTTTCTGAACGCTTGGTTGACCCCACCAGCACCAGCACACCCAGTCCCTCCATCTCTTCCACCACTGCATTATTAGCGTGGATAGCTCTCTCTTGGCTTTGCAAAAGCCATTAGCTGAGATTAGCAGTGGAGAAGCCAGGCGTCCCTCTCTCTCTCCCTCTCTCTCTCTTCCTCCCTCTTTCTCTTTCTGAATTTTTTTTCAAGCCCGCCATTGCTGCCACGCTCACTGAATGATTACCATCCATTATAGGGCCTTATTGTGCTGACAGAGGCAACTTCAGACCTGAGCGCTGGTCATAAAGAAAAAGAGAGAGAGAGCGGAGTGAGAGACACTCATATTCTAAGACACACTTCCTGTAATGTGTGTATATGTATGTCAGAGATGATTGGCCTGTGCAGAGAAGATGAAAGGGTGGAGTGGAAGAGAAGATAAGGGGAAGCCAACGGGGATTTGGAAGCAAGAAGAGACGATGGGGAAGGAAGTCATGAATAGGGGATAAGAGAAAAATTAATCAACAACTTTAATGCTTCTTTTTTGGATTGAGTCGCATATAGAGTGGCTTTTTACACAAGGAAGCACAGTTTTCACTCAAGGTTATTTGGTGATGGTAACTTACGCAAGCCTTCAAAATGGAGTTTGGTCCACCCGGATATCGTGAGTCGGGACTATTTTATTTAATTTCGTAAGGAAGTCGTGCTCATTTTGTTGACTTAACATTTCTGTCATTAAGCTCGTCAACTACATTTTTTTTTCAAGTGACAATAATAAGATTTTGACTAATATTAAAATTACATGTCAACGAAAACTATATCAAAATGCATTGATAACACTTTGAACCAATTTTCTCTTATGGAAGGTATAAAATAAAAACTGCTTTTGCTGCTGTTTGGAAGGCGGGACAAGCCGGCAAGTTATCCAATAGGATGTAAGCTTATTTTGGTCTGATGTGGTCTTACACATTGATCATATCAAATCTGTTTGTTTGCATTTACAGTACGAACACTCATACTATCTTATATCAGGTTGATAAATGGTATTTTTGGTCAGTAACTGATTTGGTTGACTAAAATCTTAATGTCATTCATTTGACTAAAACTCTAGACCAGGGGTGTCACACTCATTTTAGTGTTAGGGCCACATACTACCCAGTTTGACATCAAGTGGGCCGGACCAGAAAAAATCCATGTTTTTGTTCAGGAAAAAGCACAAGTACAAACAAAATCCTGAATGTTAAGCAATTGGTGAAAATGCATTGACTTTGCCACACATTTTCTTGAAATATACAATGTAATTTGCCAGAGTTCTGTAAGATAATTTGCAAAAATTATCCTAGTTTTTAACAATACTTGTGATTTTCTAGACAATTTAGTACTGCAACCCCCACTCCCCATCATTTTTTATCTAAAACTTATATGGTAATTTCCAAAAAGTTCTGTTTTACTGTAATTTTTACTAAGATTTTCCTGCGGGCAGAACAAGATGACCTGGCGGGCCTTGAGTTTGACAAATTTGCTCTAAACAAAAAGTTCTCAACCTTCCGGTCGGGACCCTATTTGGGGTTTGCGAGACACTGCAAGTGGGGTCAACAGATGCCTTTAAGAAAATGAGATTTTTGCAATTTGAGGCCGTATTTTAACCTATTTTCATCACTTCTTCTTGCCATATTTTTTGCTCCTTTAAATGCATTTTTGCAACGCTACTCTCATTTCTGCCACCTATCCATCAAATTTCAATGTCTTTTCTGCACATTTTCTTTCCACTTATAAACCATTTCCACCACTTTTCCCACCTATTGTTGCATAAGTTGACCCAATATTTTCATGATTTGTCATGCCCACTATTTGCCAGTTTCCAATATTGATAGTTTGAACCCTCTTTACCATTTTTTTCTGTCCATTTTTGGCCACTCTAATTTGCAACTTTTAACCAACTTCTGTGGTTTTTAAAATCCCATTTCACCGCCTTTTCCACAATTTTTGGTCACTTTTAACCCATTTTATTTCTTTTTAAAACACGGATTTACATATCTAAGATGACAATATACTATGGCCCAAATAACAATAAACTTCCCTGTGTGTTCAACCACCTCCAGGTACGGGTCCCCGGTCTCTGGCACCTTTATTTTTGGGGTTGCGAGCTGAAAAGGTTGAGAATCACTGCTCTAGACTATAACTGAAATAGTCCTGGATACTACATTTTGACTAAAACTTGCATTTTAAAAGTTACATTTTAGTTAAAAGACTATGACTAAAACTAAATAAGAAATTACACTGCAGGAGTGGGGTTAAACACTACAAGTGTCTGTGAAGTATTAACAACTCAACAACACACCCTCCACCATCCATCCTAATCTCTCCAAAATCTCTTTCTTCATCTTTAGAGCTTTGACGAACTGCATTTCAATGAGTGTCCCAATATGCCCTGCCAATATTCACAGCAAACCTTTGAGGTGCGATACTGTAAAACTGTGATAGGAAATAGCTCGCGGCGGCAGGATTTTCACCTGGCTCCAGATATCTGTACGGGGGATTTGATTTCCTTCAAGAGAGAAAAAAAAAAAGGTAAACACGCGTGTGGATAATTTACTTCTCCCTTCCGTCCGTCTGCTCATGGTCATAGCTGCGTCGTGATCCGTACAAGGTCCTGGATTTGCATTTCGTATAATTCTCTTTTTTATGATCACTTTCCAAAGTGAGTGTATTTCTTCTGCTACAAACAAACAACCAACCAACCAACTGTGAAAATGGTGACAGGTAGTTGCATGGCAATACGCCACATCCAGCTTAGGTAAACATAGATTTCCTATTTTTGTACTCGTACATTAGCACTTCTTGCGATTGCATCTCCCTTTTCCAACTCTCCCTCCCTTTCCAGACGCATTAGTATCAATCACATCTCTCTTTGAATCCCTCCTCCTATCCCTCTCCTTCGTTATTCCTAATCTATTTTACTCAACCTATTTTTCGTGCCAGCAAACGACTATCTCCTCCAGTTCTCCCTTCTTTACTACTTTCAATCGCTCCCCACTCAGCCACGCTTTTCTCTTTCTGTTTTCCATCTCGTCTCGCCACCTCACCTCCCCCCACCCCACCCCCCCACACACACACCTCCACTCCTCCCCGTCTCTGTCTCTTTGCCCGTGTTTCTCACCAGTCAATAATGAAAATTGCTTGCTACCTTGAATGGATTATGGGTTTGCACAGGGGCCCGAGGTAGTTTGTTTGAAGGCGCAGCAGTGTCAAATGAAAAGGCCCGGGCCATTTTCTACCTGCCACAAGCCTTCTGCCTCCATCACACACACATACACACACACGTGCCTGGGACAGCAACAAAACCCACACAGAGACCTGCTGGCTGCAGAGACACATGAATGGCCACATGATGGAAACAACCTGAAATCAACACGCTGGTGCACACACACACACACACACTCACATTTGATCAATGACGGTGGATCAAGCATAACCACTTCAGTTCTCCCTCTGCCTTTCCCTCCACTTCCTCCCTTTTTCCCTCCAGTCATGTATTATGAATGTTGTCTAATTACGCAGCCCAGAATTCTTCATACAAGCTGGCACATTTATTTGTTTGCTTTGTAGCACTTTGCCTTTCGCTTGTATGCAAAATCCTTCTGTGATAGACTTGTTTATTCTTTGGCTCTTGCTCTGCCAAGATCAAACAGTGAGCTGATTGAACGGAGACGGTGCGCGATTGATGGTCAATCCTCGGGTTGACGCGCACAGAGGTTGGGGACAAAGTCGTAGGAAAGAAAATCATGTTAACAGGGTTAACAGTAGTTTTTCTTGCAGGATCCGATCTAGACTGTGAAGGAAATCTAAAAAAACATGCATTTGTTTCCTCATTTTTATTCGTGACGAACTGTATCTGATCTTTGTTGGTGGATCCAAGTTTTAGAAACAGATTTATGTGGTGATAACTTGCTGCACATTATCTCATTCCAGCTTTAGTTAGTATCTTTGCTCAGTTGTCCCTGGTAAACAATACTTTTGGTGGATTTTTTTGTACTTTTTGTAAATTGATGAAAAATACTATATAGCATATAAACAGGGAGAATCGGGCCGTGTTTCAAATGGCACACGCTGTACTACATACTACAGTCTTAATGAGTATAAACTTTTTATTATATACTATTAGTTTGATTAGGATGATGACCGTTCCCACCAAAGTATACTTTGAAGTTTCCCAAGATGCATTTCAAACCTACGACGACAAAAAAAACGGAAGCACAATGAGGCTAAATATCTCTGTTGATTCTCCACCTTTGAAAGTTCTGAAAGTCGAATATCAACATGTGGTCATTTCATCCCTAAAACTCTCAGAAACACAATCTTTTCATGCTATCTAATGTGAATGCACTACATACTCATTTTGACGTCAGACTTAGTATGAGTAGTACGTTAGTATTATCTACCACTTGGAAATAGTAATGGCTACAATTCTTTCCCTTTATATTTTCTTATACATGCTAAACACAGCTAGAGGCTTGTGCTAAAGTATGTTTCTGTGACTACTTTTATTCACATTTTTTTGAAGGGTCAGTCAATTTCCTGTATTGGAAATGAATATTTGTACATACTTGAATTTCTTAGTTTTTTAATATTTTTTTTTTTCATTGTGGTGCAACGTTTTTGACAATCTCCCGTTTTCACAACTATGTCTAGCTCAGTCAAATTTGTGATTTTAGTTTATAATGTTTAAAAAAATAGGCTAGTTTTCACTCTATTATTATTTCTCTTCTCCCCTGAAGATTCATGGTTAAAGATGCTTTACTGCCACCTCTCTGCCTGGAGGTGAAACAACAAATAGGCAAGACTGAAAGAGAAAGATAAAAAACGCAAGGTTTATATTAAGAAAGCGTGATGAATTTTTCAGTCATTTTAACTCCTCTTTCTTGTCTCTTTTCTTGCCATTTTCTTTTCAACCGGTGACTCACGCCAACTACTGAATAGACCCCGTGAGTAGGAGTATGTTTTGAAAATCCTGCTCGTGTTCTGATGGGCAGCTGCTGTGTATCATTATTTTAAAACAGACTCACGTAAAGCTTTTGCATATTGCATCTCCTCTTCTCCGGCAAGTGCAAAGTAGCTGCATCTGTTTGACAAATATGTTAAGACATCATTATTTCAACATTGATGTGGACGGCGGGAGAGTGAGCCAGTGTGTATCTGCACCAGACGCAATCGGAACGGGAGCGCAGCCCATTTTAATGTCAGATTCGTTTAAACGCCACGTCTATCTGCTGAAAGTGCACAGATGTGAGCACCGTTATATTTTTTTGTGTGTGGGAGTGTGTTCCTGTGGTGCTAATGCATGGATGTACACTTTTAATAATGCATGACGGTTCACACATGTGAGCTTTTTTTTTTCCACTCTAAAGATTTGAAATTCTTCCACTGGTGTGAGTTGTGGCTCACTCATATGAGCTGTCGGAGCAAATTTTTTTTCCTCACCGTAACGAGGACTCAAATTGAGACAGAAAACACAGTGGGTGGATGAAAACTGGAGCGAGCCTCCGTGAGGCCACGGCTTTAGAGAGGAAACGTGGCATTAGCACAGCCCAGGGAGGGAAGAATCTCTCCTCATCGACTTTAATTGTGGTTCTAAGTGTTCACCGAAGAGTTGGAGTTGACTGTCAAGGTCGACGTAGCCAATCAGCATTCCCTAGCTTGCACTTGCGTAGGATAAAGAAAAAGCTTCCTAATCTCTGCAAACACACTGTATCAAATGGCTTCTTCTTTCATGTTGCCTCAAAGGGCTTTTATGTATGTTTCTGGCATCAGGTTTTTTTTTTTCTTCAAATCTTATCGATCCGAGTTCCTCACCCAAAGATGGCATTCACACTTAGAGAATGGACTCAACGAAAAAAGCGATTCTGCCGCTTGTGAGTGACGCTTCTGCACGCTAAAGGAGCTTTAGGGCGAAGATTTCACAGTCGCTAATAAGCATTCAGCCTCATCTCCTCCCCTGCCTCGTGGTGACTTGGTGGCTAATGTGTGACTGACAAGCCTCGGCGTCTGTGATGATTGGAGATTGGTGGGACGGTTTCGCGAGCTGATGGACAGATCTGGGTTCGGCGAGGGATGGGAGGGTCTTGGTTTGGCGCGTACGCCCAATTTCATCAACTTGATCGTTTTGGTTGGCAGAGCGTTACCAAATTAACGTGCACAAGATATTGTTGTCTGTCCTTTTTAAGACTAAACGGATGACTGCTGTTTTTTGTGATGGTTGTGGATGGCTGCCTGTAACAAAGGGCATTGGTTTTGTTTATTAATAGTTGGCCAAATTTGACTCTTACAAGGAAATTACACTTGCCAAATTTCTTCCTCTTGCCCCAATTCTGTTATTAATGATATATTTTGTACATTTGCTGATCCTCCAATAAAGATCAATACCTATTAGCTAAGCAGCCTGGTAACCAGTAAGGTCATTATGTGTTTAAGTGCATTATAGGTCAGGCTCTCAAGGGTCAACTGCAATGATCACTGGTCCCAGTGCAGCCACTGGCTGACTTATATTAGCGCCCAGCACATCTATTAAACATGATTTACATGCAAACATTCAAGTATATAATGCTAATGAGAAACCATTTTGGCTTTAACTTGCTAAATAAACTCCTCGCCTTAACGCTAAATTTAATTTAACGTTTTTAGCTAACCGTTTAAGTTGTAAAATAATGGTAAATTTGATAGAATAAAATTAGTAGTTAACTCTGCTGCCTCTACCCCTTGGAAAAAGGCATCTATTTGCAGGGTTTGCATGTTCTCTCGCAATGTGCAACAGTTTGGTACTAGTAAATTAAATTCCTTTAATGGATACGGGTTAATCGGAATTATGTACTAAATAGATCCAGTTCATTTAATTCATTTAACACAACCCCTTACTTTGGTATTTGTATTTTATATTTGTAAATAATAACATTATTTTGTATTAATCATATATTATTCTTATTCTATTTATTTGTTTTGTTTTATTGCATTCAATCACGTATTTATTTCCCAAATTGTTTGGAAAAACTGGTTTTAATGCAACCTTTATCAAGCTAAAAAAAAAAAGTTCAAAATACATTCAAAACAAACAAATTTACCTAATCTGTCACCATCAGTTTGTAAATGATCAGAGATGTAGCTAAAGTCCCTAGCCTCACAGATTGTTCCACGTTAAACTGGCAAATCTTGCCTAAAACCAAACTTCCCATTTCCACCCTCCTCCACTGCGAGCTACAGGCATTCTTAATCAAAGATCTTATCATGAATGAGTCTTTGTTAATCCAGTTCAGATACCGTATCTAGGGTAAACCCACAGAATCCATTGTGTGCTTAAGACCTGCTCAACACACACTTAATGCGCTTGTACAGATGTCCCTCAGTGGGCGTTACATGCATTTACACACAATAGATGGCATTCAAAAAAATCCTTCTCACAAAATGTCAAATATTTATTTTAGCAAGATGAAATATTTAAAAGTCCCAATACAGCAAATGGTGTAAAAGCTTCTATTATTAGCTATAGTTTGCCAGTTAAATGTGTCACTCGCAACCATGGTGATATCATGCTTGTAGTTTCATAAGCGAGGGATTTGTCCTAGACCAAAGAGAATCTGTACCCGGCAAATGACTGCGGTCGCTTTTCATTTAGCCGTGCGGTATTTTATATTCCCAAATGTTATTTTATTCATGTGGAATCTGGTGGTCTCCCACTCTCTCTTCTTCTCTGACATTGCCTCCATCTCTCACATCCTCCCCCCCAAACCGTGTGTTCTTGGCCCCTCCGCCTTCTCTCCACGGCTCCTGGTGATTGCACTATAAGCACAGCGACGAGGGCTCAAATTAATTTAAAATTGTTAATTCCCTTTGAAAAAAAAAAAAGAGCGTGCAGAAGGGTGAGGCGAAGACGGGGGTAGATTAAAGAAGCACGCTCAGGTCGCTGTTTGAGTTTCTAATTGCCAAGGACCAGAATGTGACCTATAGATGTGAAATTCCCCACTTGATGAAATATTAACTCGATGGAGATCATCTGCACTGGAAAGAGAGGGAGGCAGAGAGATTGTGGCGTTGCAACTCAACACGACTGAGGTTGATAAGGTCATGTAAAGGAATGTGGGAATGAAATGGAACTCATTAGCGGCAAAGGAAAGAACGACAAGGACCTTTATTCGTGGCTGCGAGCTCGAGCTCTCTGCGAGGCCCAGGGAAGTTCCTTTAAACAACGTGGCAACGAAGAGCATAACGTGAAACATACCGCTCGCGTTATCGCAGGATTTACAAACCGTCTTGTCTTTCACACTCTTGTTAGTTTTACACCACAGCTCTAAAGTACTAAGATAAGCAGAGCAAGACACGCGGAGGATTAGGGAATGTTTGGAGTGTGATGGATGACTTGGTGGCTAATATTCCTGACAGATGGATGGAGAAATGAAAAGTTGTTGGAGCTGAAAAAACAAACTCACTAATGTTGATGATCACATCTGGATGGGCTGATGTGTTGGGCAAACATCAGGGCAAATGAGGGGGGAAAAAAAGAAACATGGAGAGACTCCTTGAGAACAGCTTGACAGCGCTGACAAAATCCTCTCAGTGTTTAAAGTAGGGCCAGGGTAGAAGAACAAGTACTGATCTAAACTGTTTTATTAGGGCCTCCGTTAGCTTGTTTTAGAAATACCACCACATTAAGGACTAGCTTACTGTGAGGTAGGGTTACTAACTAACACTTTAGGACATTCTTTTAAGGTCTACAGACGCTACCAAAACTCAAGATTTTTCGGCTAACGCAAGTGGAACCGTACCGTGCTTGAGCATGCCATGTGTTGCTGGCAAACTTGTAAAAAGGTGTGCTCGAGCATGGGGTTATCAACCTTAGGGTCGCGATACACTGGAAGGGGGTCCCCAGATACCTTCAAGAAATAGAACATTTTTTTTAACAATTCAATCCCATTTTTGCTAATTTTTATCCTTTTTCTCCCATTAACGCTACAGTGCCACTTCTCCATCAATTTTGTTTTACTTTACAGACATTTTCCACACCTATAAACCCTTTCCAGCACTTTTCCAACCTAATGTTACCATTATTGTCACTTTTAACCTCTTCACCATATTTCACGCTTATTTGTTTTGCCAATTCAACCACATTCATGATTTGTCATGGCCATTATTTGCCAGTTTAAACTAATTGTTCCTAATTTTTAAATTACATTACCCCATTACATTGACTATATACTATGGCACAAATAATAATCAACTTCCTGGATAACAGTAGATGCTATTCAGATAAATAAATAAATGTGGTTATCACAGATTCATAGAACAATGGACCATCATTTTGTTGACTTTATGGATGGACCCCAAAAATCTCTCCTCTTTATTGATGGCCCTGTTTCCACATGTCTGTGTTCAACCACCTTCAGGTACAGTGGGGGTCCCCTGTATCTGGAACCTTTATTTTGGGGTAGCGGGCTAAAAAAATTGAGAACCACTGTACTAGAGCATGGTACGCTCGGCCACGCTTACACGCACACACACCGTCAAGTACACTACAACCACAACACCGATAACAACAGTTATTTTGTGCTACAAGGTTACTGTAATAGAGACAATATACCAACTGACTGCTTAATCCTGATTAGTTGTGTACAGTACATACAGTTTTATCATTGATGTCCAACTTAAAAATGACAATTCAATAAAGATAATTGACATGTAAATGTAAAATAAAGGAAAAATAACCAAAGTGACCCATACAAATATAATATAATATGACAATCATTTCCTGTAATGACGTAAATTATTGTATACTGTATGACAAACAAAATACCATTATTAATAAAGCGTAAAACAAACTACTGTAAGTATAATAGAAATATGTCAATGTTGACATGCTTTGAGGTCAAGCCTTTGTTACGCAACTTTTTGAGTCATTTTCTCAAAGATCATGCATGAGGTTCTACGGGGACTGTCAGAACACAATTCAAAAAATCTAACTATAGGTGTTGGAAATAACCATACTATGACTCACGTGCCATCAACTCGGCTATTCCACTAGGATCATGAGCAATGATTCACAACTAACTATTGCTAGTTTACATGAAGTGTGCAGGAACAAGACATTTTACATTTAGTGACAATTTATTTTTTTGTGGTTTTTATAAGATTATTCCAGCCAAGCCTTTGTTGAGCACTCAGCAGCTGCATCTCAGTCACCCAGCACTCTTTAGAAGCCTCCCTTGGGACCACATGTCACCACTTTGAGCCACTACACGGGCAACATGTGCTATTTTCCAGCACCTGAAATGGAACTTAGACCAATCTGCCTTGTTTTGCCTCCTGGTGGTGTGTTGCATGCAAACGACTAAAGCCACCAGTCATTTTGTTTAAAGTCGTAGTTCACTTAGACTAATAAAATGTCATGTAGGCCTGACCTGCTTTTCATATTGGCCAAATAAGTTGACCAGAGGACCAGCAATGGCAGGAGACTGCAGCCTCTGAATAACTTCTCCACCAATGCCCCAATTTCATAAAATACAGACTGTGCTGCAAATAGAAGAAAAAAAAAAAAAACACCTAATTTTCTGCTTGCTCTGAAATGTGGGCCAGCCAGCTGTTTTCTTTTTTTCCTTCCGAGAGACCTGATTATTGTTTTAAGTTAGCTAAAACGCACCGCCTCGCGCTTATTCAATGCCCCCTCATGACCGCCGACTCTCAATTTACACTGGGGGTTAAATTAGCCTGCCTGATGAGAGCCATCATTAGTGCAGAGCAGTGCTTTGCTTTGCTGCTAGCAGGTTGGCTTTATGAGCGTTGTGAATAGGGAGGAAAACCTGTTTCAGCAGAAAGAAGAAGAAGAAGAAGAAGGTGTAACAGAGCGCTTTGGAAAGAGCCCAGTCTGAGGCAGATCCTGGCCATTGTTCTAAGATCAAAGAGAGAGAAAATAGCAAAGTAATATGGGCACAATCTAAAAGGATGTTTTGTCTTTTCATGTGACAGCATCAATTCTGGCCTTGAGTTTTGATGTCGGGTTGCATTATTTTTTCTTAAGTAGCTTTGCTGAGACTGGGTGACAGAGGGAGGAAGATGAGAAAAAAAAAAGGGAAAGGGAAGCTGTGTCCCTCTGTTTTTCTCCCAGAAAGTCCACAAGGATGCAGGACAAGCTTTTTTCCAGGCAATCGCAAACACACATATCTCTAACCTACTATCGATCGGATATCATAGATGCTTGATGACGCTCGCGTCTGATGCGTCGCAACCATTCCCGGCGCTCGTCGCCGTCATCTGTCACACCGGTGTCACTTTGAATCAATAACCATTGACCTCCACCCCGTACCGCCACACACACGCTCAGCAGCACCACCTCTTGTAATGAAAGTTGAGAAGCAGAGACATGGAACGCCACACAGTAGCTGGGTTGCCATTACAGATTTTCGCAAAATAAATAAAAGCGATATTTCTAAATGTCAACAAAGTATAATTGCGCTTTGACCGCCTTTCCATTGAAGGTTGTTTCGAGTAGGCACATCTTAACTAGTGAAATCTTGTCTCGCGAGTTATAAAACTCTGTATTCCTTTGTTTGTTGTCTAATGTGGCAGTAAATATTTTTAACTATAACACAAAGAAATGTTCACGTTCTGTGATGTGCATTTGCGGAAAAAGTGTTTCCATGGCGTTTTTGCGACACATTTCAATATCAAAACGTCCGAAAAACATCCTCATGAAAGCAAATAAACTTTTTCGTGATATTTGAGCGATTTTTTTTTTTTTTTTTTAATTTAGGTTTTTCCATTATTAGTTTTTATTGCGCTATTTAGATTTTGCGCATTTCCAAGGGTAATGAAAGCGCAGCTACTGTACAGTCTACGCAAGGGTTTTCTATGTCCACACAGCAACTTTTTACTTGTTGGCTTGGGTTACCTCAATACCACCCATTCTTCCCTTCCCTGTCTCATTACCAGAGGTGACAACTAAGAAAGTACAAATACTTCATTACTGTACTTAAGTAGTTTTTTCTAGTATCTGTACTTTACTTGAGTATTTATTTTTTGGGTGACTTTTTACTTTTACTTCTTACTTTTAAGACCTTCAAAGATTACGTCAAACCAACAACCGTAAAGCTCGAGGAGCCATGTGCCAGTTTTATAGAAGTTCTTGTAAATGTTAAACTCAAAGCTGCTCTGGGTTTTATGGAATATTTTTTTTTTTCTTGACACATTTTATTTACAAATTGTAGTCATTTTGAGTGCTGAGTTCTCCAGGTGTTCAAAGGTAACAGATTTAACTTGTTTCCATGCACCAGTATTCTACATTGAAGGGACATTTTTTTTTAAATACTTTTTTTTACGTAAGTACATTAGTAGAATTAACTTTTTTACTTTTATTCAAGTAAGGGAGCAAATTCAGTATTTTTTTATTTTTTTATTCAAGTATCTTTACTTTAACTTGAGTATTGAAGACTAGTACTGTTGCCGTCACTGCTCATTACTGACTCACTCTTAATTAGTAAAAAGTCGGAGCTGTGCATAGCTGGGTGCTTTCACCTGCTCTGTTAAGGAGAAGTAATCTTTTCCATTCTCTGCCTCCACTGACTGACTCACAGACATTTCCTTTGGTCCGTGAATACCAGCTGCCGGTAAGGTGATAGGCGAAATACTCACACAGGAATTCACACAAGACACTCATTCAGGAGCAGATGCAGGTTTGAGATAAAGTCCTCAGTTTACCCTCTGGTTTGTTAAAAAGTGAAAGATGACTTCTTTTTTTCATGCTGACCATTTATCTAATGCTCTCACAGAGAGCTTCATTGTTGGGGGAATCCTGTGTAACCTGACCCTCTTCTAATAACAAAATGGCAGCAGTTTGCAACTGGGAGTCAATATTGAACTTCTCACGAGTTTCCCCACTTAATATTCCATGTTGTTCTATACTTCTTGGGAAAAACATAACTAAGAACGTCATTCAATTCCGTGTATAACCAAGTGTCTCTGGCAATATTGCTGAAATGAAAACAACTGTACAAAATGTTCTATGAGTGGTGTTGTACTCAAGACCACACACAAGACCAAGGCTTGCCCGAGACAAGAATGTACCAAGACTATGACAAGACTATGAGAAGACTTTCGGGGATTAAGTCCCAGTCAAAACCAAGGCCTAGACCAGTTGAGGCAAGACCAAGTCCATAACAATCAATGACAAGGTTGAACAGTTAAGGAGCATTCTTTCTTTAATTCTCTTCAAAGGAAAACAAATTTGTTAACTTCTTGCAAAAAATAAATCCTTATATGTATTTATAAGCCACTGATTGTCCAGAATTACTTTAAAGATCAGTGTTCGGGCATTTCTGATTAGAAATAAGATGGACTGATGTCTGAGTGTTTGCAGGGCCTTGAAAAGATTTCCATGGATACAGAACAATTAGGGAGCTAACACCTAATGTCTCCTTTTTAACACATTATTGATGTTGAAGAATTGCAGATAAGTGCTGGTCTAGACAGACAATCCAGAGACTGGCCAGTCCACGACAAAGACAAGGCCGAGTAACAATGCTCTCAAGTCCAAGACAAGACCAATACCTTCAAAATGTTGTCTCAAGTATGTCTACAACGTTTTCTTCTACTTTTTAAATCTGGCTTTACAGTGACCAACACAGTTGAAAATGACACCTTAAAAGCACCTTTTGGACCACTCTAGTTTTTGTGTTTCACTTACTGGGAATTGTATGCTAACGAAAGGATCCGAGAGCTAAAATACTACAAAGGGCACTTGAAGAATTGCCTGGGAGACGGAGACTATTTTACATGCGGATTAGTCTGCATATCTCCCTGATCAGACAGCGATACGGGGCCTTGATAGACTTGCTTTGCAGGCTTCTGAAGCATGAGAGGCCTTCTCACATACTGTGATACAAACTTCCAGAATCCCTGGGATGATGTAGATTACATCAGGAGATGTGTGATGTGTCAAATGCAAAAAATGAGGCTCGGCACATGCCAGTATGTAAACACAGTTCTCTAATCATACACCTTTGAGAGCTCAGACACTCAAACACCTTTGAACTCCTCGTGCAAAGCCCCCACAGATGTGCACGTTGGCTTTTTCCAGCACAGTCTGTCCCTCTGCTACTGAATAGATGCTTTGTGTAATTCAGAGACTTCATTTTGCATTCCTGCATCAGACAAAATGAAAATGTTTGACTGGAAAAGACTCGCCGCCTTTCCGCTGTCTCTCCCCTTTCAAAACGCGACTCAAATTTTTTGTTGTGTTTCCCACTTTGGCCCTCTGGTGAAAATAACACATGGGGATTGTCTGGGCACGAGCCAAACACACATACATTTCAATATTAATTTGGTTGCACCTCTGCAGCCTACCCCCCCCATCTCTGAATCTGCCCACTGCATATCTTCATTATCTTAAAGTGTGCTTTCATCTTAGTTCCATTTTCATCCATCAAAACGTCAGAGAGGTTTGACCTTGTGTGATCCCTGCAAAGGAATTGTGTTCCCAAAGGGATGGGCGAGAGTCAGAGACGAGATAGGGGAGCGAGAGAAGATGGAAGTTTTGGAGATAAGAGGCTAAACAGAGGATGAACGAGATGGAGTGATGTGGGATATTCATGGATGTAAACCTAACTTTAAACTGGCTGAAAAACCTAAAATGAACATTTTCTGTGTTGGAACCAAAACATTTGTATTTATTATTGAGATTCAAAAGCGTTGTTAATATTGCTAAACTGTTGTCTTCTACATTTTCACATTATCGACTGTTGGTGAGCGCTTGAAAATATTTGTTCGTGAGAGATATACCAGACATGGGCAACTAGCAGCCTCGGGTCTGAAAGCAAATCCCCCAAAAATTGTAATTCAAGAAGTTGGAAAGAATATGAAGCCCATCATAATACACAAAGTACACAAAAATACACAAAATGACTTATAAAACATTAAAGGACAACAAAGACAGACACAACTACCACTTCAACAAACAAAATGACGACAAAAAACAAACAAACAAACAAATTACAGAATAGCTCCGAAGACACACAAACTGTTAACAGAATTACACAAAACAACAGGAATGTACAGAAAAATGCACAAAATTGCACCAAGAACACAAAAAAATAACAAAAACACATTACAGAATAAACAGAAAGACACATAAAACAACAACAAAAATACAGAAAGTAACCCCAAAAATGCTCAAATCAACAACAAAAATGCATAAAATGACAGAAAAATACTTAGAGTTACACCAGGGACACAAACAAAATTACAAAAAATACACATATTGACTCCAAAAACACACAAAATGACTAATAACTGACAACACATCAAAAACACAGACAAATGCAAAACTCATTTTCTCCATGTATAAATGCTCTGATTGGTCATTATTCTTTAAAAAAAAAAAAAAAAAAAAAAAAAAATCTGAATATTGATTTTGTGGACCTCGCTATGATTAAGTTGCCCATGTCTGAGATAAACTGTTCACATTATGCAACAGTAAAGTAATGGCATCTCACTATGGTTCCATCCAACATGTTAGAACCATGGCCTGGTACTGTGAGGTGTCAGCAGGAGCTCCAGGCCAAACTATTGGACTCAGTTAATAATGGAAATACTGTGTGTATAAATTCTTCATACACTCACAGTATTCATCTTCTAATATGTATTCCTACCATCCCAGCCCTTGTTATTGCCTCTAGTTGCCTCAGGCATTCTCTCATCTTTTTTTATCATCTCCCTTCTCACCGTCTCTTTATTTATCCCGACATTGAGTTTAATTACTCATTTGTAGTAATTGTTTTCATAATTGTTGGGATCATAATCATCCTATGCCACAGTGGTGTGCGTGTGTGTGTGTGTGTGTATCGTGTAGTTGGCTGGACTAGTAGATGCCTCCTGGTGGTGCCATCCAGAATGGGGTTCAATGATAATTGTAATTGTGTAATTGACAATTAAATATAAATATGACGCAGTTGTAATTGTAATTGCGTAATTGATGATTAATTACAATTTTGGCATGATTATAATTGTCATTTTTAGAAACAATTGCTGTTGTAATTTTAACTCAATTGTAATTGAGTTTAGATAATTGACTTTGTAATTGCAATTACATGTAATTCATTAACGTTATTAATTGAGAACACAATTGTAATTGAAAAAAAAAAAACTGAAATTTAATTGTAACTAGAATATTAGCATTTCCTGAAGAAAATGCAAGTGAGGATGCAAGAGCTGGCCCGCATTAGCATTAACCTAGCATTGACATTTGCAATAACATTAAATAGCATTAGCATTAACATTAAACCAGCATTAGCATTAGTTAACATTAGCATTAGCTAGCATTAACATTAACATTAGCCTAGCATTAAACCAGCATTAGCATTAGCTAACATTAGAATTAGCTAACATTAGCAAATACCCTAGCATTAACATTAACATCAGCCTAGCATTAAACCAGCATTAGCATTAGCTAACATTAGAATTAGCTAACATTAGCAAATACCCTAGCATTAACATTAACATCAGCCTGGCATTAAACCAGCAATAGCATTAGCTAACATTAGAAGTAGCTAACATTAGCAAATACCCTAGCATTAACATTAACATCAGCACTAACATTAGATATCATTATCATTTACATTAGAAAGCTAACACAAGAGGAAGCTTTAACTTTTATTGTAATTAGAATATTTGCTTTTCCTGAATAAAATGCAAATGAGGATGCAAGTGCTGGCCTTAGCATTTACATTAGCCTGACATTAGCATTGACATTAAATAGCATTAGCACTAACAATAAGCAAACATTTAACCAGCATTAGTATTAGCTAACTTTAGAAATAGCGAACAATAACATTAACATTAGCCTAGCATTAAACCAGCATTAGCATTAGCCAACATTAGCATTAACATCAGATAGCATTATCACTAACATTAGAAAGCTAACACAAGAGGAAGTATAACTTTGAAGTCGCTTATTTCAGGCTCAGTAGATGTGATTTATTTCAAATTAAACTTCAGTAATTTAAAACATAATTGTAATTGACTTTCTGAGGATGAAAAATAATTGTAATTTAATTTTAATTGGAAAAAAAATGCTGGTCACTGTAATCGTAATTGAACATGGGTAATTGAAAACGTAATGGCAACTGTTGGCAACCCAACCCTGATGACGCCATTCTAAGCAAAAGAAGAAAAATGCGGGTGGCTGTCACATTTTTTGTCCCACATGAAGGATCCGTGCCACCCTGACCACACACCAATAGAACGCCTCATTAGCGAAAAGGCAGGATACGCTCTCTAACTTCCCCTAATCCATCTCTCTCCTCACATTTTGCCTGTTTGGATGGCCACGTTGAACCCCTAAAAGCACATTATCCATCAGCAGTGACTCAGGATGGTAAATACACAACCATTCATCAGCCTAATTAAAGCCTACACTCCGTCTCTGTCTACTTTTTTTCTTGGCACTCAGCCCCTTGTCCCACAGACGATACACCCCCGCTGAACATGTTGACACTTTTTTTTCTCTGGGTGTAGACATTTGTTTATCTAGTGGAGTGGGTGGAGCAGTGATTTTACTAGTGAGGGTGTTCTCAGGGTAGGGCGACACTCCATTCACCCGCTTGTTCCACTTTTCAGGGTCGTGGGAATGTTCCAGTGCCAATCTCCGGCTAGGTAGCGTAGGGCAACCATCAACTCCCAATTTAGTTTATTAAATGATAAAGCTGTTATTATATTCAGTGATACTCAGCATGTGACTCTTTGTCTTCATTTTAATTATGATTTCCCCAGTAAAACCTTACAAGGGGGAAACTTTTTAACCCCTTTTCACCTTTTTCTCTGGCCATTCTGCAACTTTGTCTAATTGTTGCTCCTTTTCCAAAAAATGTGACCCTTTTTTTCTCATTTTTGTTTTTCTTTTTGACACTTTCACCCAATTTTTGTTGATTCTTTAACGATTTTTGGTCACTTTTCATCCAAATTATCTACATTTTGCCCAATAAAAAACACTTATTTCCTTTTTTCCTCTACATTTTTCCTCTTTTTGTTTCACATTTTTGCCCTTTTTCACTATTGTTTTCCACATTTTGGTCATTTAAACTACCTTTTGCAATCAATTTCCACCTTTTTCCTCTTTTTCCACTATTGACTACTTTTGGCCCATTTTAGTCACTTTTCACTGTTTTCTTGCCACGTTTTGCCACTTTTGGAGCGTTTTTTGCCACCGGTTACTCAGATTTTAGCTTCCTCTTGCCAATAAATATATAAGTTTCCTCATTTTTGTCAATTTTTGCAAGTTATTTAACCATTGTTGGTCACTTTTCATCCAAATTAGCTACATTTTGCTCAATAAATAACACTTGTTTACTTTTCCCCTCATTTTGCCTCTTTTTGCTTCACATTTTTCCACTATTGTTTGGCACATTTTGCCATTGCACACCACCTGTTTCTTCTTTTTTGTAAAAAAAAAAAAAAAAAAAAAAAAGAAAAATCACTCGACTGGTTTTGACCCATTTTAGTCACATATCACTTTTTTTCTTGCTATGTTTTAACAACTTTTTGGACCATTTGTTGCCACCTGTCTTCCCGTTTTTTTGTCACTTTACTTACACCTAACTCATCACTCTTAGCTTCGTCAAATGGCTGGCTGTACCAATACGTTTTCAACAATAAATCCTTGTGTAAAAAGTCAGGGGGATGATTTTGTGTTTTTATCGAACTACGAGTGTCGCATCCCCCTCATCCTCCACTGGTGAGACGCTCCTGCTTCCATGTCTTAATCTGTGCAAGGTGTGAGCCACTACTACTGCCTTCTACTCCGTCAAACGGTGAAGAATACTCGGTTGTGGCATTCGGCTGCTTTGCTCCGACTCTTGGGCTTTGGATGATGCCGTGTCATGCTTTTCTCGCTGACACCCAGACCTGTGTCACACCGAGCTAATGTTACAGGAAGCCCATGGCTCGTCACAAACTGACAGTAGTAGGTCGATGGTCAGACACCGAGCTGCCACTGCTGTGATGGATTTCCACATGCGACACCTAGATATGCCCCCCCAACCCCCCACCCACAGCCACTCGCACACCACCCGATGCCGAATCTTGGAAACTAAACTGATGGCAA
The DNA here is from genome assembly GCF_900634775.1 of Gouania willdenowi. Classification (NCBI taxonomy): domain Eukaryota; kingdom Metazoa; phylum Chordata; class Actinopteri; order Blenniiformes; family Gobiesocidae; genus Gouania; species Gouania willdenowi. Next base: position 11,380,204 of record NC_041061.1, on the reverse strand, counting down.
GGTGACAAGAAAAATGCCATAACCATGTCAAACTCGCACACACACACGATGACACATGAGCGTTGACTCATCTCTTCGAATAGATCTAGACACCTACATGTGCGACATGCTTGTCCTGGACGACCATATGCCATTATGACAGCGGGGGCCACAAAAATGTGACCGTCTGATCCGGGGGCCACATTATCAACATTAATGCCAGAATTACTAACTGCGCATTAAGAGGTTTTTGCCGTTGTTTGTTGTTTTTAGACATTTTGTGTACTTGATGAGTCATTTGTGTTTTTTTGTTATTTCTTGTGTTATATTGTCAATCTGTGCCTTTTTTGATTCTTTCAGTACTTTTGTCGTTAAGGGTATTTTGTCTAATTGTTGTTGTTTTTTGAGTTTAGGTGGTTGTTTTTTTTTTTTATGATTCATAGTTTTATATTATTATCAAATAAACACCATACAAAGAACAATGCGTTTTTTGTTGTTGTTGTTTGATGTCTTTTTGTGTTGTTTATTTCTGACTTTTTAATCATTTTGTGTATTTATCTGTCATTTTGGGCATTTAATGAGTCATCATATCTGTTTTTGTTTCATTTGTGTGTGTTCTATTGTCAGTCTGTGCCTTTTTTTTTGATTATTTCTTTTTTATTTGTTTAATTAATTCAATTTACCTATTTTTTCAATTTTTTTTTTTTTTTTTTTAATTTCTTTATAATTTATAATTTCATTTTTATTTTCAAATAAACACCATACAAACACTGAAACTTAACATGAAAGCAGGGTCATGTGCAAGCGTCCTGAGGTTATCAATACATTTCATTAACACAGACAAAAATAAAATAAAAATTATAATAAAGAAAACAAAGAAATAATAATAAATTAATAGAATAAAAAATAAATATTTGCAAAACAAAATAATAATCATAATAGCTTTGGGATTACTTACTGTATATATTAAGAATTTACACAGCATAACTAAGATATTTACTTGTTATTTAGGTCGTTGTTTTGTGTGTCTGATGACTTTTTTGTGTATTTTCTTTCTGATCAGACTTCTTTAATTTGAATTAAAATTACTGAGATTATTATCGTGTATTGCCATTATGAGTTTTGGTCCATATCGCCCAGCTCTAGTTGCTTTGTGTATTTTTGTTGACATTCTGTGCATTTTGCTGTTGTTTTGTGTGTTTTTGGAGTTATTATGTGTATCATGTTGGGCTTCATATTACTAACAATTTCTTGAATTACAATTTTTGGTGGATTTGTCTTGGGGGACGCACTTACTTACACCGAAGACCGATGTTCCGCTCTTGAAAAGTCATGGAATAATTTAACTACTTTGGAAACGTTTTGGAAATATAGCCTATTTTATTTTAATGTTTAAAATCCAACCTTTGCTATTACTATGGAACGTTAAGATCCCTTAACCCTAACACCTTATGTTGTATATTGCTTATAATAAATGTGTCTACAAATTGAAATTGTAATCTTAGAATCTTAAAATTAAACAAGGTAACGCTTAGTTAGTTGTTGTTCAGTCTTACATTCAATAGCGGATGCTTTATTATTTAAAAAAATATTGCAAAATGGGCATCAAAGGCATTCCCTGTGCCATATTTTGCGACTAATCGTGATGGCACGCTGTCCTCTGACCTCTGTTTTTGGTCTTGGATAGATCTTAGCGGCTCAAAACTAAGTGATGGAAATTTGGTAAAATACTTTGGCGACATTTTGGAAAAGTGTGGGAACCCCCCATAGTAAACCACATACTTAACAAGAAAAGCATGGGTAAAAGCATCTTCAGATTTGCAGAAAGACTGTGTCTAAGCGTCATCAGGGCCACGCTTTGTTTGACACTCATTTTCTGTCTGCCAGCACTCTTGTCAGCAGCAGTTCTAACATGGCTACACAGGAGAATGATCATCCACTCCTAATGAGAGGATGCAACACACTTTGCAAGTGACTGCAGTGAGAATCCACAAGCCCTCCCTCACACCAATAATGGGACGTTTACTGTGTTTAGATGACAATAACAGGATTTTCTTCCATTAATTAAGAGGCTTTCACATAGTCATTATTTAGTCTCTTTGTCTCTTCTTTAGATTTGTGCTATCAGTTACATGATGCTTGGTCGGCAATCATAGAGAAGGAGAATCTAACCATGGGTGTTATTTGTCAACTCTGCACTAATACAGTGCCACTCAAAACCAATGCTTCCCTCCCTCAAATACTACTTTTATCTTCCTGCAAGTAAAAAAAAAAACCCCAACATACTATTCAAGTGCTTCTCCATTGGTTTCAGATTTTAGCGTCCTTTTGCCAATACATTTTCCTTTTTCTTCATTTTTGCAAGTTCTTTTTAACGTTTATCCAATTTTTGTTGATTCTTTAAGAATTTTTTGCCACTTTTCACCCAACAAGGCTACATTTGGCCCAATAAATAACACTTGTTTCCTTTTTTCCCTACATTTTGCCTTTTTGCGTTGCACATTTTAGCCTTTTTTCACTATTGTTTGCCACGTTTTGCTCATTTAAGCAACCTTTTGCCATTGCATACCAGCTGTTCCCTCTTTTTTGTCATTTTTTTTTTTTGCCACTCTCGACTGATTTTGGTCTTATGCTGCGTTCACACCAAACGCGGTTTCTGCGGGATCGTTCGCGTCTGTCGCGCGAAACCTTCCGCAGGATTCGCAGGATGAAAATTTTTTTCTGTATTTGCTTCGTATTCGCGTCTGAAGCGAAGCTCCGCCCACCAGACTCCCAAAAAGGCGACAACCAGGCTCTGTTTGTTTCCACCATCAACTATGGGGAGAGAAACGTGTGTCAGCTTCATTTTTAACCAGAAAGAAATAATCCAAGAAACCTCACCTCTGAAATTAATTTAAGGCATTAAAAGTCTCACAGAGAATCAATATGAGGAAACTATATATTCTTGTATGAAAATATATAACCTTGATGTGGTGTACACATAGCTGTTAAGATGCATTGATAGAAATGAAAAAGAAAGCAAAAGTACACTTCAAAATGTGTTTTTAATCAACAATTCTGAAAGAACACCATGTACATTAACATAATACCTCAATTTTAAACAAACTATTTACTTCAATATTATAATACTTACATAATAAACAAACTAGTATAAACAACTATTCACAATGTGGTTCCTGCCATGCAAAGAGTGCCGCCCACCCCAGCCCATCCAGCCCAATCAAAAACTTAGTGAAAATTTTCCAAATTTAGTGTTACCGGATGATAATCAAGAAGTTTAAAACTTTGAAATGTAACGTTCCCTAAATTTTGGTGGCACTTTTTGCAGGTCTCTGAAAAACATCTCATCCTCAGTCAGAGCTGGTGGTGAGGAGGAGGTCTCCTGAAGGTCTGTATGATAAGCTGCTTTAATCTCCAATAAACAAACACATTATATATATATATATATATATATATATATATATATATATATATATATATATATAAACAAATATTAATAGCTTATCAAGTCACTGTTACTTAAATAAAATCAGATATATTTTTATTAAACATTAAATGAGGTAATAATCAACATTGTCATCACTGATATACCAAGCATTTATAGATACATTTGAATTATAACAGAATGCAAAACAACTTCTGTCATGTTCATATCAGATGGTTTGGCTGCACTTGTTTCTGCAGGAGATGCTGCTGCAGCACCATCATCATCATCACCATCATCACCACCAGCATCCCCCTCCATCACTCATCTGATTGTTTACCTCTGAGTGACAGCAAACAATATATGAAACACATTACTATAGATTTTAAATCACTATACTAGATTTAGATCCCCCCACTAGAAGAAGCCCTGTGATGCATAAAGGCCTGAATATTAACCTGGTATATATTTCTACATGTCTGCACTGATAAACAAACCTCCAGTTTCTGATGGTTGACCATACTTTGCGGTCCTGTCTTCCTCAACCCCCTGCCCCATGTTGCTGCTTGTCTCTCGCGGTGAAACAAAAGGGTCGATGAAGGACATGACCACAGGGTATTTCCACAGTTTGGATGTTCCTTCAGCTGACGCACTACGCTTCTCCTGACTTTTTTTCCTCTCATAAACCATCAGTGAAAAAAGCTGGTGTTAGCGGCTAACTCCATCATTAGCTAATGCTATCCTCGCTCACTGCCGACTTTCAAAGATGAAAACTACAGAGAGAACATTTACCTGCTGCTCCACCTCCTCGCTGATTCTCCTCCACACCAAATCCTTCCTTGTCCTGGTCCCGGTTAAAATAACAGGCCGTGTCATATAGCTCCCAGTGGTCACACACCGCTACGATTAGCTTCTCCTCAATGGTTGAACGGGTGAAAATACTGGTTTCCGTGTTGCCTGCCTGACGTCATTGCCAACAAGGACTCTGGATGGCTTTCGCGCCTGCGCATCACGCGAAACAGCCGCTGGAGAATATCACGAAAATCAGGAGCGCGCTTGCAGCAGCCATCGCTTTCCACGCGCTAATCAGTCCGCGCCGCCCCACCGGCGAATAATTCACCTCCCAGCTCGTCTAAACCATTGACTTTGCATGTAATCTGTTCGCTTGTGCCGCAAAAAACTCATTTGGTGTGAACGCAGCATTAGTCACTTTTCACTCTTTTCTTGGCATGTTTTTGCCACTTTTGGAACTTTTTTTGCCACCTGTTACTCATTTTTTGACATGAATACAGTGCCACTCAAAACCAACGCCCCAACCCTCCTTCCGTCCTGCATATACTACTTCTATCTTCCTGCAAGTCAAAAAAACAAACATACTATTGAAATGCTTCTCCATTGGTTTTCCTAGACTAAGCTTCTGAGGATGTTCAAACATCTCCTCAGAACAGTTTCCCTGTTACAGCAGTGGTATAATCCACAACCTGAAGAGCAATTAAAAGTTTAACCCAGACTTTAAGGAAGTAACCATGTGTGATCTTTTCCCTCCCCTTCCTTTCCAGCTTCTGTCTACAGCTATGTGCACGGGGTGAATGCTAATAGGGAAGCCCTGACTGTGGCTCTCTTCAAAACCCATCGGTAAAAGGAGAGACCAAAGGAGAAGGTGTTTTGAAGAATGTGAATAAGGCTTAAGATGGAGGAATAACGATGTCTCCTCTGGGATATTATTTATTCCATTTGCCTTGCCATTTTTTCACCAACTTACTTTTTATCTCTTGCGTCTTTTCTCCGTCTCCATTTGTCACTTTATTTTATTTCTTAGAGATGTCCCTGATTGTTCCAAATGAACCAATCCCCTGCCGTTAACTCTTTGCAACAATTTCATATGAGTTGTATCTACTACAACATCATTAGGTGTAACAGTTGGGGTATTTTTTCCATTAATTTTTGCACATATTTTCCTGAACCGAGGATCTGATTGCCTTATACCTTCTGCCAAACAAGTTTAGTAGATAAATATTTTGAACTGTTATTAATGCTCCAGGTAAAGCATTGGGGATTTAATTGTACAGTAAAGTACATTGTTACGTTTTTCTTTATTGTCTTTTTGTTTCCCCTTTTTATCCTATCTTTATTCAAACAAAACATGACCCGGGATGAGTATGTTAGATAGCAGTTTGAAAGACACAGGGAACATAAAGAGAAGCACTAGAGCTTGACGGGACTGGAGCTATCAGTGAGGCCAAAACGTGATACTTGAGACTCCACAGGGGAGAACATTTACAAAAACCTTGCAGCCGACTATTTCACTGACATTCCCACGACTTACCCAGCCCTAACCAACCCTCCCCCACGCTCCCTCACAGCAGGTATTAGACACCTGAGATTCCTTCAACATTCAATACACCTTCTTGTTCTTGATTGCTGATCCTGCAAAGAATCCAAGCTATGCAATGTAACTTAATATAATTCAAGAACAAAACAACCTGAAACCATCCTCTTCTATGACAGGATGACTTGGAGGTATTTGTCTCATTAGCAGCACCATTGTCTATCTACTCACAGGATTAGAATTGAAGTTTTAGCAAAACAAGAACTTTAAAACAAGATATTGTGATATGAAAACGTCAAACAAAATGTATCGTCAAGGGTACAAGTGGTATTGAAATAGGGGCAAATTAAATAAATCAACAATCTACTACACACCAGATGATTGTAGTTTGTTTTTACTTTTTATAATCGTATTGAGTTGAAAACCAGTCATACCCAGAGTAAGAATATCAAGAGTTGAAGCAAAAATAATGGCTTTTTTACAAATGGCAAGTTTTTGGCCTTTTTCCCTTGTATCTTGAAGCCAGTGTTTCATCCTCTATTTGGATTATTACAGGTACATACTGTAGCTTGGTGGTGGATTCTGTTTCAACTCGCTTTTTTTTTGGCAATCATGGTTAAACAGTTTTACCTACAATATCTTTTGGTCTCGCCCTCTGTGGTAGGACTTTATCTTCTCTTTCATCAAACCTTGGATCCATTCTCCTAACATTCTGGTTGACTGCAAAAAGACACAAGACCAAATATTTGTGTGCACTCCTTTTATCCCCAAGACGAAACCTGCTTCGTTGACTTTCTTTGGTTACCTGTAGTAAGTCACTTGGAGGTATTCATCTAATTGTCAGCACCATTATGTATCTATTTTCAGTCTTAGAATTGAAGTTTTACCAAAAGTAGAACTTTAAAAAAGGCTACTGTGAAAATAAAACGTCAAACAAAATGTATCGTTGAGGGTACAAGTAGTGTCGAAAGAAGGTTATGGCTTGTTTTTACTCTTTCTAATCGCATTGAGAAAACCAGTCATACCCAGAGTAAGTGTGCAAAGAGTTAAAGCAAAATAATGGCTTTTTTTCCAAACGGCAAGTTTTTGGCTTTTTTCCTTCTTATCATGAAGTCAGTGTTTCATCCGACTCCCAGTAATTAGAGTTCGCTATATTTGGATTATTACAGGTACCTTGTTGGTGGTGGATGCAGTAGCAACTGGCTTTTTTTTTTGGCAATCTTGGGCAAACTATTTTACTTTCTTTATCTTTTGGTCTCACCCTTTTTGATAGGACTTTGGTTAACTGCAAAAAGAAACAAGACTAAATGTTTTGTGTGCTCCATTTATCCCCAAGTCTAAACCTGCTTTATTTACTTTCTTTGGTTACTGGTAGTTAGTCACTGCCATCTGCCAAAGGTATTTACTGCTTAAACCACACATGCGCTTTGTTAGCTTTACCAGGCACATCATTTTCACAATCCAGCGTTTTGTCCAGAAGGTTTTCCGCAAACTTGCGCCTAATGATATAATAAAGCCATACACAAAAACCAGGCTCAAGATCGTTCTCCAAACACAGTCTGCATTGTACTGTATGTGAACACAGGCTTTCATCAGCATAAAATTAAAAAGTCTTTTCACAGTTTTCAGAAGATAAGTGACAAAAAACTTTTGGGGCCAAAACATCAAGACAATGTGTAACCTATTCAAGGTTTTCTGGGAGACAAAAGCAAAAAAAAAAAAAACCGTATGCCTCAAAGAGAGTGGCTTTGACAGCACCCCAACAGTGTCGTTCAGGGCAGGAGGAAATGAAAATCAAATCTGAAAGGTCATGGATTATAGACAAAAGTGGCACGGTCCTGTTTTTATTGGCTCAAGGTGTGCTCATACACAGACTGCCCATGTGTTTTCTCTCTAGCACTGAGGAAACAGGCCAGGGCTGAGCTTTGTCTGGATCTCCCAGTTAAAAAAAAAAAAAAAGTAGTAAAAGAAAGACTATTTTCTTTGGTTCTTTGGATGACGGATTTGCTTAATCACCCATGGCTGTCACAGCTGGATTTTTATCACAAGCACACCTCAAAGAGGCCCTTCTCTGTCAAGACCCTAAAAAGGGTCACCACATCTGGCAAAAATAAAAGCCCCAAAAGTGCTAACTGCTTAATGAATGACATACATTTGAAGATTGGCTCTACTACGGCATGCAGGGCACAGCAATGTTTGTTCTACGCGCGCGTCTAGCAGTGGATTGTTCATCTTTCTAAACGCAGAGCTTAAAAGAAAACCCATCACATCAGTGTGAATCAATAAATTGAATTGGACGTTAAGTAATTTTTAAAACCTCTGTAGCTCTCTTGAAATTAAAATGGAAACGGGGTCACGACTTTTTTCTTTGTTAGTTTGAGTTCCTGGCTTTGGTCAGTGCGTCACGGCTGGATTGATTGGCAGGCAGCAGGTCGGGGTGGGAGGTATAGGGACCGCCAGGAAAGGGCAAATACTTAGTGAAGCTTAGCAAACACTGCGGTTCTGAAGGCAGCTTCTAGAGGAAGGTCAAGTCTGTGCCATTTGACAGCAAGATCGCTCATTCACTTTAGCGGCCACTGTGTTTTTTCTTTGCATCGTGTCAAATTTCTCAAAGTGTCTTTGCGGTAATGAACCCTAGTTTTACCTTCATTTTGCTTAATGTACATGGTAGATAACGTCTCAATTTCCCTCCTCTGGTCGGGTAACATCATGACAAGTCTGACAACAGTCTTACTTTTGAATACTCAAGTGATCTAGGATAGTGGCTCTCAAACGTTTTTGGCTTAAGTACCCCTTTTCCTTTTATTTCTGAATCCAAGTACCCCATTTGTCAGACTATGAAATTTTGCTTAAAAAACTATTGAAAAACAAATATAGAGCAAAATGATGGAATGAATGAGTGACAACACACATTTGAAATAATCTCATTTTGTAAATAAGTGGAAAGAAACAGTATTTAGTGCAGTGGTTCCCGACCTTTTTTGGATCGTGACGCTATATTGATATTAAGAACTTCTGGCGACCCCAAAGACATTTTTGGGTGGGACCAACACTGACACTTTATTGTTAATGTTCCAGTCTCTCTCACTCTCAAGTACCCCTTGTAGTGCCATAGCGTACCCTGTAGCCCCATTTGAGAAACACTGATGTAGGGAAAAAATGACTGGTCATGACAAGCAGTATTAGGTGGAGGGTTTCATGTAGAAAGCTTTACGATTCAGTTTTCATGTCTGGCTATTTCTTAAACATCTTTCTGTGACAGCGAGACAAAAAAAAAAAAAAAAAAGCTGACTTTTTCTTTCTTATTCATTTATTTACAAGACACAGATTGAAGGGAGTGAAGGTCGCGGCGCACTCAGTGCTTGCTGCAGATTCTAATCCAAAGCCTTTGGCGATATCTGCATGAACTCCATTTCTGCTCCGCAAACAAATTTAGCTTTTTTCTTCCCCACACTCTTCCACCTTTCTTCCACCTCACTCTCCCTCCAGTGAAAACACAAGGAAATTCTTCTGAAGAGAATCTATTTGTTCAATTAACTTTTTTTTTTTCCCCCTCTCTGTATCAGCTTCTTTATTCTCTCCCCAACTCAATTTTCTCTTGCTCGGTGCTAGCTACGATGCTTTCTTTTCTCAGCTATTCATTAGGTAAGCATCTTTTAATTCGCCCCATTAGAAAGTGGTGTTTTCCAAAAAGTAACCGCATTAAATCAGATCCAAACAGAGTAGTTGTTTTATCTGTTAGAGTCACACAAGCTGTGGGATTTGTTAACACACACCTCGCAGTAAACAAGTGTTTGGAAGAAAATCAACGTATCCAACGAGAGGACGAAAAGACAAAGAAAACACAAATTAACATCTCAACCATCGCTTAGTTGTTTTGTTGTTGCTTATGGAGAGCAATTATCTGTGTTGGCCTCGTTTTTAATTATGCAAAAAATGGTTGACTGTCCAAGTTAAATTTGAATATTTACACTAATTTATTTGTGGAGTGTTGATTGTAATTATATGGAAACATGATTTAGGATTTAGGGAACCAAGCAGAAAATATAGAAATGAATGCAAATTCACACACTTACACACAGACACTCAGTATTTCAACCCAAATATTGATACAGGACCGTCAAAAGTATGGTTCGTGGCCCATGTGAGGCCCTCAAGACAGATTAAACAGAAAGGGTAGGGTAGGGACTCCATGTTTGTTGTTATTCCACTTTTATCTCATTTCAATATTGAACTTATCTTTTTAACACTAAAAATATAAGTATGTCTAGAGAATTTATAGAGATGTATGTCGCTGCATAACTAAAAATAGTATGAGCTTTTTGATTTGGTTCATCCCGAATGTGGGAAAATTGCTTTGATCTTGCAGATTTTGTATGTAATTTTAATGTAAACATGAATATTTTAGTACTGCACCAAGTTCGAATGACTAAACTATTTACAGCATAGAATCTGAGAATCTCATCCATATCCAAGTAGATTTGGTACTGTAACTGAAATAACGCTAACTAAACTGAAAATCAAATGGAACCAAATTAAATCTAATTTAATGGTAAATCAAATGGAATCAAATTAAGAAAGTTTAATTCATATCCCAGCACTAATAGAAATAGTATAGTATAAAGGCTCAAAATGGCAGAGAACAGCCGACTATGTTACCACGATGATTTGACTCGTTTTTTGCTCGCATCAAAGTTTTGGAATCGGTCCAAACTCACAGGAAAACCCTGTCAGTTACAGAGCTGTTTTCAATACTTTATTGTACAGTCTCGTTGTGATTTTCAGCTGTAAAAGCAGTGAACTGAACAAGCAAAGGTGTGCTAAAATTACGTTTAATCATTCTTCACGGTACCTTAAATAAGTATTTAAGTGAAGTCAGATGTACTTTTAAGCCAAAAAACGCAAAAGGGAGGGAGCAGAAAGCAACATTAAGGTTCAGGAATGTGCATGAGTAGTGCTGAGTCAGCACGAGAGGCGAGCCCCGACTGTATTTTCCAGCTAATTAATCAATAGCATTATCCATTTGTTATGCTATTTACTGTGTTAAAGACCGCGCCCGGTCTTTGATTTCTTGCCTCATGCTTATTCTGGCCGTTTCATTACTAATTTCTACCTTTAATCATCCAATACTTGGTCGATGTGGAGAAAAGAGAAAGAAACAAACTAGCACAGTAAGAAAAAAGGCGTCCTTGACTGCTGATGATATGACGCTGTACAACAATAAGGAAGAGCGAATATATAGAAGAAGCTGCCTTGTGTGTGGAATCAGTGTGCCTACTTTTTTCTGGCATTCTCTAGTGACAAATTAAACCAACCATAGCCTAAAGCTGGCTGTCTGTTTGCCTCGTGTTTATTTTAGTGGAGGGAACATGGGGACGAGCAGCCTTTCTTACTTAGCTGCAATTAGCACACAGGCTTAGTTAGCTTCTGTTTTCCTGGCAAGCTTGTGAAGGTCGATTGTTGTGCAGTCTGATTACAAGGTTTTTCTATTGAAAGTTGTGAAGCTAAGGAAAAGCTAGCAAGGCAAGTGCAAGGTGTTTATTTATCGTTGTGATGGGGTGTTACTTTAATTTTTCAGGGCTAAAAACTCACCACTCTTAGCTTTATCCTAGTTTCTACCTTCATTCTCTTTCTTCCTTACCTCTACTTTTGCCATCCTAACCCAAATCCCCCTCCAATCTTTGATAAACCGTCCCTAGCTGACATTAAAAAACAAAAACAAAAAAAAAATGTAAAACAGTCCATTTGATAGGGTCCTTCAGCCATTTGGTTTCTCTACTTTTTCCATTGAAAGTTGTGAAACTAAGGGAAAGCTAGCAAGGCAAGTACAAGATGTTTCTTTACCGTTGTGATGGAGTGTTAGTTTGATTATTCAGGATGAAAAAACTCACTACTATTAGCTTTATTCTTGCTTCTACCTTCATTATCTTTCTTCTTTACTTACACTTTTACCATCTTAACCAAAATTCCCCTTTTATCTTTGATAAACAAAGCCCCAAGCTGAAAATAAAAAACAAAAAAAACAGTAAAGCATTCCATTTGATAGTGACTGCCGGCCATTTATTTCACTGTACTATTTCTATTGAAAGTTGTGAAGCTAAGGGAAAACTAGCGATACAAGTAAAATATGTTTATTTACCATTGTGATGGGGTGCTACTTTGATTTTTCATAGTGAAAAAACTCACCACTATTAGCTTTATCCGAGCTTCTAGCTTCATTCTCTTTCTTCCTTTCCTTTCCTTTTACCATTCTAACCCAAATCCCTCTTCAACCCTTGATAAACCAAGCTCCTAGCTAACATTAAAACAGTAAAACAGTCCCTTTAATAGTGACCCCTGGCCATTTGGTTTCTCTGAACTTTTTCTATTGAAAGTTGTGAAGCTAAGGGAAAGCGCACAAGGCAAGTACAAGATGTTTATTTACCGTTGTGATGGAGGGTTTTCAGGGCTAAAAACTCACCACTACTTGCTTTATCCTATTCTCTTTCTTCCTACCTTTACTTTTACCATCCTAACCCAAATCCCCTTCCAATCTTTGATAAGCCGCCCCTAGCTGACATTAAAACAGTCCCTTTGATAGTGACCCCGGGCCATTTGGTTTCTCTTGTAGCCGTTTCGCCGAGTGACCTTCTCGGTGGTGAGCCAGCCCCAGGACCCTCACCAGCAGGGATCGCTGCAGAGCTGCTACGACAGTGGCCTGGATGAGTCGGAGACACCCAGCAGCAAGAGCTCATCGGGCCCCAGGCTGGGCGCCCTTCCCCTACCCGAGGACAGCTACGAGAGGACAACGCCGGATGGCAGTGTCGGTGAGGCAGAGCATATGGAAAATGGTAGGGGCAAACATTGAAAGGAGATTTAGACATCGCTAAGATACAGGAGTACACACACACGCACACGTTAGCGGAGGATACACACACAGAACAACAGGCGTTAGACGCAAAAACAGTGCAGATCCATCGCCAATTTTCTCCTTCCCTCTACTCTATTCTGCGGAAACTTTTCTCTGCATTAGGGATGGTGTGGTGTGACTGTTGTGATCTTTAACACAGTTTTTCCTTTTAAACCAAAAAAAAAGTATTCTATTCTTGTTTTAACTTGTTTCAGCGTGGTGGGTGATTTTCAATAAGATCTTTCTATATTGTCCTGTTATTTGAGTTGAAGCATAAAAAAAAGAAAATACCCTGGATATTATTCCGCTAGAAAGATTTATGAAGAATGCCAAAACAAACACGCAATATGTTTTTGGCTTGAAGGTCTGAAGGAGTTCATTTGGCTGCCAATTGGGAGGTAAAACTGATGTTCTGTAGGTTGAAATCAAAAAAAGAAGGCAGCCTAGAGAGAGTGAGTGGGAGCAATAGAAAAAGAGCTGAGTGAAAGACATTTTGTATCTTCTCTTCCAGAACCCTCCCCTAGCTAGTCCAATCTTCTTTTGCACAAAGCCAAAAAATATGTATCAATGTGTGAGTGTGTGTGCAGTAAGAGATGAGGGTAATGGTCCCATTCATAGTGGAGAAGTCTGAGGCGATGCTTAACAAGGAGTAGCTGTCTTGAGAGTGCTAAGCCTAAGTGCTCAAGCTTACCCAGTGCAGCTTAGGATAAAGATATTCAAATAGCTCAGAGATTTACATCTCCTCTTCTACGATGCAGTTGTTTGCCAGATGATGCCTTAACTCATTTCACATCAAATTTACTTTCTCTTAGAATGTGCAAGTCGAAGTCTGGGCAGAAGTTTACCCATTTTGGGCTATGCTAACGCTAACTAGCCCCACAAAAAATATATATATTTCAAATAGGATTCTCTAGTTTTCATCAACACAATAGACATTAAAATAAGAAACTGGATCCAGGCTTTGTTAAAAGTTACAGAAAAATAATAAAACCCTGATCTTAAACAACAAAATGTTTCAATAAATCCTGTCTTTTTATAATAATCATGATCATAATAATCATAACACTTCATTGTCCTTCTGGCTGTAGCGCAGTGTGCACATGTTTCCAATTTCAGACCCTTTGAGGTTGCCAGTGAAAAGTAATCTGAAGCTTTGGATAAGATTTTTTGGACGACCGTCAAGGTCAATTCATGAATCAGCTTCCATCTAAAAGAAACAACATGCTCTGCTGCTGCTGCTTGCTATCTTTTGTAATCAGGTGCGTGTGTATGGCCGTGTGTGTGTGTGTGTGTGTGTGTGCGCGCTTCAGTATAGTTTGGCTTGTTGCTTGTAGATCTTAGCTTACTTGTTGTCTTTTCTTCGGCACAGCAACAAAAGGATTTTAACTTGCTAATTTGATGCTGGGGTGGGGGGGTTGATTGGGACGCTTATTGCTTTAAGTTTCGTGATACGATTGGGGATACAAGCACCCCTTGTGTGTACAGTCAAGGCGTCCTTGAAGAAGACACCAAGTCCCTGCTTGCTCACTTGCGCTAGGTCAATGTGGATAAGGGCATTAGCCAAATACCTAAGAGTAAAGTAAATGCAATCATCTAAGGTTAGGGCAAATATTGGCAAACGGCTTCAGCCACTGGAGCGAATTTAAATACAGTCATTAGCGCCCCCCCGTCTTGTTGTAGCGAGCACGCACAAAGACACCATCACATTTGCTCGGTGCTCAGTCTTTTGTGAGAAAATGAGGAAGTTATGAGTAGAGAGGGAGAACAAGAGTCAGCAGATGGCTTACTGTGGCGTTCACTGCTGACATGGGCATCGTTAGCCACAGGTAACTGCATGCCAACACTTACTGCAGCATTTTGAGACCATCAAACTTATTTTTCGTGCCACGACCAATGGGAAGGGTTGACAGAGAGAAAGAAAGGATATTGGTTCGTGTAGCTTTGGAGCTTAGCTGCGTACGTAGATGTTGGTAACAGTTGGGTTTCGTTCACCTGTTTCATTCTTGGTTTTCGGACCAGATGGCTAATTGCGACCGTTTTCTTGTCGGAAGACTTCAGCTAATTTTTAAAGAACACATTATTAACTGTTTTTCAATAACTGATGAGAGATAAATACAGAAGAAACAAGTAAAGGTTTTTTTTTGTTGTAAGTTTGACTTTTGCTGAACTGAACTGAACTCCAGACAAAGACACACGCCCTTGTTTGAGTCTGAGACTTCTTTGATTGTGGTTCTTCGTCAATGTTTGCACCATGTGAACAATCATTCTCCTCCACTGTTGATCACGCATGATTGTAGCCCCGCCCCTCCACTCAAGAGAAGTTGATGCAGTAATAACACGCCGACTGTTTTTCCCCCGCTTTAGACTGTTTATCCTCCTATAGTTATCAAGATTAGATTTCAAACTATATATCACTCTGTCAATCTTTAAAGTCTTTTAATCACAACAACTTATTGATTCTTACCCACTATTCATGGTCTTTATAAGCTGCTCAGATGTGTGTGTTTTGCAATCATTTTGATGCACAGCTGGTCCTTTCACTTATTCATAACTTACCCTGGAGCTCATCAGGTCTTCACAAATGTTATGTATTCGGAGTCAAACACCCGATTATGCCAATATAGGAATCAAAACGTGTATCGTCCGTCTGGTGCGTCAAAGACTTGTACTTGTTATTGATCGGAACAATGCTTATAGCCTGTGGATTTTAGGTTTTTGTTTTTTTTTCCTTCTTATAATTTTTTACTGGAGGAGTTTAGCTCGAGATAACATGCCTCCACGTCGTGCCGTTGTGATGAGTGAAGCATGTGAGGTGTGCAAAGGGTTTTCCTGTGAAGCCTCAGCGTGAATGTGAAAAGCTCCTGGCACTGGAGACGTAGTATAATTCTTAAGCACATCAGTGAAGCTAGGCCGTTGTGCTGTGCTTGTTACAAACTCAGAATTCTACAATTGGGTCCATGGCGTGATTCATGATCTGGTAGCTTTTCATATATATATATATATATATATATATATATATATATATAAAAACTAAAAAAACAACAACTAGATTTCATTGATTTAAGTGTAAAAAACACACAAAAACCTTATTCTAAGCTGTAAAATGTGTCACATTTATATGGAGCCCCTGAAGGGACACAATTTATTTTATTTATTTATTATTATTATTATTATTATTTACATGCTTATGTTAAAATTTTACTTAAGCGCTTAAAATCATTGTGTTTGCGGAAATGTTTGTTAAATGTGCATGTCAACAAATTTATGTTTTAGTTCCAGTGAGATTCATTTTGTCTTCTTTTTTAATCATATGCTAAGTTGAGATTTGAGACAAGGTTTTTCGGGATATTTTTATGAGAAACTTCAAAGGACGCATCAAAGGCGATCAGCAGAACTCCTCTGACGAAGACTGGCAGTCGTCACTCGAAACATGTCGGGAAATAAAGATTTCCTGAAAAACCTTGTATGAATAAACAAGTTAATGCTTGTACTTTTAATTTTTACGCAATTGCTTAACTCCCTAAAGTTGGTTATAGGGAAGTAATGATGCGGGTGTTGTCGGCTTTTGTCCACCACTAACACACTGACATGTTTTAAATTCAGCACCAGCGGTCACACAATAGTATGGTTTACAACTTGAGGCGAAACATCGGGGGCACTTGCACGCTAGCGTAAAAACTTATTAGCGCTCACTTAAAAACTGTGTACGCACTCAAGTTGAGGCTTTACATGAGTGCGTGAAATGGATTTTAAATTAGAAGTAGGAATTACTTGTACTTTAATGGTAAATGGTAAATGGACTTGATTTTATATACCCAATCACTCTCACATTCACACACCAGTGGGACAGGACTGCCATGCAAGGCGCTAGTCGACCACTGGGAGCAACTTAGGGTTCAGTGTCTTGCCCAAGGACACTTCGACACATAGTCAGGTACTGGGATCGAACCCCCAACCTCTCGATCAGAAGACGACCCACTACCACCTGAGCCATGGTCGCAATACAACTAATACAACTGTAAACTTGACAGTTCTGAGCTAAATAGAAAATAAACTTAGATGATTACATCTGTGAACCTGCCTTTCTAAAATGTACTAAGCATTTTGTATGAGGTTGAATGCTGAATCATGCTATGTTGCTAAATAATGTCCCCACGTCACGTTTTGTCTGAGCGACTGATGCTTTCTTCATTTAGTTTGGCTGAAACAACATTAAAGAGTGTAGACTATAGCATGTCCTGCTGGGTGTTAGCGTTAGCATGCCTCCCACGTTTCACTTCTGTTTTGGCTTCTAGACCACCTCCCTCCCTCTCTCTCTATCGCTAGCAAATGAACACACCGACAAGACCTAATCAATCTCTTATCCCTCCTGATGAGAAATTTTGGGTACTACCACTGTGGTACTACCACAAACAGGATCTTGCGTTAGCTTGCTAGCTCGTTAGCACGCGTAGGCTAAAAACCCCTGGCAGAGAATGCAGACTTTATACATCATTTACACACACAAACACTTCACTTTGCTGCCTTCCATTCCTGTTTCGCCACATTTAAAGTGCGTCTCTTTGAAAGGCTGCTTAGCCTAGTTAATAATGTGCGAGCGTATGTGTGTATACACTTGTGTGTGCGAGTCTGTTCATTAGGCAAACCCAAATTGTAAGGGGCCAGATGGCAAAGCGAGTTTGTTTAATTAAAACCATTCATATTTTAAGAGCGGAGCTGCAGTTGTGCTGGTCTCGAGTCGGATTTTTTCCCAGACTAGGTGGAGGCGTGAGGGTTTGTGTCTGTGTGTGTGCGCGTGTGTGTTTGTGTGCCAATCACTACCCAATGGAGAGCAATGTAGTGAAAAATCGCTCAGCGGAAGGCACTCTGTGGTATAAATCAGCGTGCTACACACATTTTAAGCCCTTCCGTCTGCTTTCCCCGAGGTCACAATGCGAGTTTAAACACCAATCCAAGATTTAACATTAAGGGGGGGAAAAAAAACAAAAAACTAAAGCGATGCTAATTTGCTACTTTTCCAGCAGTCTATTAAAGGTTTGGATGCTTGCAATTGTTTCACAATGGGGTTTAAGTTTCTGTGTGTACGCCTGTAGCCGTGCCTGGTGTCCCTCATTTATTTCCATCTGTCCCTTTACCCCTTATTACTTTTTTTTTTTTTTTTGCGATAACCTCGGGCAAAGCAACAGCGAGGGAGACAGAAAGAACAAGAAAACCTGGTGAGATGATGTGAGAGAAAGCACTGAGGGGGAATGACAAAAGCAGCCGCTCGGCAAGACAAGGTAAATGAGTAACACGCGGCGCAGGAGGGTGAAATGGATCGACGGATGGATAGGAGGTTGGAAACAAACCAAGGGATGGAGGTGAAGAATTAATAGGAGAGGGGAGAGAGAAAAAGTGAGGCGCGAAGGTGAGGTGCGCTGCGGAGTTGGCAGCGGGGAGTGGTGCTTGACGGAGAGATGATTGATCACTGCTCAGTGGGAGCCGGCAGGTATTCAAATCACAACCTGATGTCACATTCACTGTCACGTTCTCCCACGTGTTGCCTCCAATGGACACAAGTGGACTTTAAAACCCAACCGAGTGCATCTTCAAGCCTTGAACGCACACAGAGTTAGCTAGGACGGGAAACAGTGTGTATTTGGAATGAAGTAGAGAAAATGTCAAATATGTAAAGAAAGCTCAAGCTAACATTTAGAAGTACAGGCTGTTTCAAGATTGTTTCATCAAATCTGTTTCATATGGGATCACAGTTATTTATATTTATTGATGGTATGTCAAACTTTTCTCATTTTAAAATGTTTTACTTTAAAAATGTATTTATTTTTCCCTTTCAAAAAACAACAAGAAACAAAACAATTACTGTATATGACATTTTTAATCTTTAAACTTTTAATAAATCCAGGATCCTGTTTATTTTTTTATCAAGCAGCCCTTTTCTTTCTTTCTTTTTTTCTTTCTTTCAAGAATGAAAACAATGTGTGTTTTAAATAAAGCAGTGAAAATTAATTTTTCTTCATCTTCTTCTTTTGTTTTTTTTTAATTGAGGTCAGATAATGAAGTCAGGAACAGGCTTTTTTATGAAATCAGTTACAGTGGATCATATAGTTTATTTATATGCATTGATGGTGTGTTACAAACTTTTTTTTTTTAAATTCTGATTTAAAAAGTTTTTTATTTTTTTTTCAAAAACATCCCCCTTAAAAAAAACTGTATGACATTTTTGAAAATTTCGTTTTTAATAAAATCCTGTTGTTTTTTTTTCAACCAGCCACTTTTTCTCTTTAGACTTTGCAAAAATATTTGGTGAAAATGTTTGTATAAAATATTAAAAAAAACAAATATTTTTTATTTGGATCACCATTATCAAAAGAAAAAAAAAAAAAAATTAGATTTTGGGATTTTGATGAAAAAAAGGGGGGAATAAAAAGTAAGATACAGAATGAGGAAACAAATTGTAAAAAAAAAAGTATGGCATTTGAATTAAAAATGAGGGTATTTAGTTCTTTCTATAAGTGTAACAAAAAGCAAAATTATTAGAATAATATGACATGTTTGAGTGGGCAATGAAAATATATACTTATCTGCATATTATAGCCTCAAACCATCATTTACAAACATCTGTTAAGATTAGGCTCACTGGAACTGTATTGTTAGCATTGCCATTTTGTAAATTTCAGCCAATCAGCATTAGCATAGAATGTTGCCAGGCTACCTCTTTGCATTTCTGTATAGAAAGCTTAAGTATAGACATAGCTCTTCAATAGTGCCCAGTTCCATTCCTTGGACGTTATAATGTTATTCCCAAGAAAACAGAGCGTTCAAAGTGCTTTTTATTGCACATACTGCCTCTAAATCGCCTCCCATTCCAACTCGTAAAGGTTACATATAATAGTCTTCCATTCGGCCTGTCTTTGTCATTTAGGTTGAGTATTCCTCTGCACACTGTACGTGTATGTGTACGTGTCGTACAGTCACAGTGTGGATAATAGAATTCTCACCGTGGCGTTTTGTGAAGCCAGGGGCGAACTGATACCCACTCCTAGAAGGAGATTACAAAAGCCATTCAGCGGCCTCACAAACACAACTGATACACAACATCAGAGCTGGACAATGGAGGTTTGGGTGAAGGGAGAGGAAAAAAAAAAAGTGCAACTACTCTGTGTGCGTTCCTGCACAAAGAGTCTGAGTAAAGGTGTTGTCGTTTGGTAATTGCACCAAACGCCCCTGTAATATTCAAGCGAGGTGAGGTGGCCATATTGTTTTGTTGTTAAACATGCTTGTTGTCGTCGTTGCAGTAAAGAGAAAGAAAGCCGTGTGTGTTTTCTTTTTCTCTTGCACTGATAGGACATGACTGTATTTTCAATGAAGGCCTACAGTCCTATGCATATTTGGTGCCTTTTAAAGTGCAACCAAGCGGTTATTAGCAATTTGGCTCATCTCCGAGTAGCATGAACATTTATTATGTGAAACAGGGGGTAAAAAAAGAAATAAAAAATCTGCCTTTCTGACAGTTGCTATTTCTCACTCTGTTTTTTTTTTATCATGATAGCAACTCTCTTTAGCCGAGGTGTGCGTATGTTGTTTTCGGGGCGGTCTTTCTTTGTAAACAACACCTCTGAGGCACTGAGCCAAAGCTTCCCTCCCTCTCCTTTTCCCCCATGCCCTTGACTCCTTTTTTCCCCCTCCAATACTCGGTTAGGATTCTGCTCATGGTGAGGATGTGGTGAATAAAGTTGTGCAGAGTGAAGTATCACATTTGCCACATGCTGGAACATCAGGTGGGACTCAGCGGGTGTCGTGTATTTCTCAGTGTTAAGTCCACAACCAACGAGCGACTCGTGCCAAATAATCCGACGAGTGTTTGTTTCTTTGCACGGTTTCTGAAAGCTCAAAATATACAGGCATCCGAAGACAAGTGTGGATATGTTTGTGCGTATTTGCATATGCCGCGAGCTTCACACGACATAAGGAACGCCGAAGAAGACAAAGAGCCAAGCGTCCTTATTTTCTCACTTCAAGGACTTTTGTTGGAAAAGCGCAAACAAACAGAATACAGGAGAGAGAAAAAAAAAACACACACTCAGGTGTTCACACATTCTGTGGGCCGGAGCCAAGCCGCGGCTGCTGCTCATACATTCATTCATGCACTCGCCAAAACATACTATACTTTATGTGCAAACACCGTCTCTCACCACCCCCTCCTTATATCTCACTGTTAAGACAGAGACACCGATGCATGCATAACGACTCTGCTGTAACTCTTTTTTCCCTGCTCGACAAAATTCCCCTCCAACTTTTGGGAGGGACTGTGCCTTTACACGAGGAATACAAGGGCTGTGTTCAAAAACGCATACTAACGTACTACTCATACTAAGTAGTACCTCAGAATTAGTATGTAGTACGTTCGCATTAGATAGTCTGGAAAAATCCCCGGATGTATCCTATATGGGGACATTTTTGAAGTATGCACGGTAGGCACACTCGTCATAGTCAACCGCCCCATGATGCATTGCGAGCGGAATGTAAAATGGTCCTCGGAGCGACTTCAAGCTAAAAATCAAACATCTCTTCTTGTCTTTTATTAGTTATCAACGTCTCTTGTTCCAAAAGTTTTATCTGTAGCACAATACCGGTTCTCTGAAAATCTCTGAAAAGTCGGAACAAAATGTGTTTCCATTAATTTTATGGACCAAATGACCACATATTGATATGCTACTTGGTCACTTTCTCACTTAAATTGCTTTCAGGACTTTCAAAGGTGGACAATCAACAACAGAGATATTCAGCCTCAGTGTGCATCAGGTTTTTGTTGCTGTTGGTTCGTATTTTTCTAAGTATCTGTCTCGGTAATTCCTTAAGTATTTCTCTTATTTTTCCCAGTTTTTAACTATTTTTTTAAGTATTGTTCTAAGTTTCTCTAAGTATTTTTCTAAATATCATTCAAAGTATTTTTCTAAGTATATTTCTAAGTAATTCCCTAAGTATTTCTCTTATTATTTTTTTTCCCAGTTTTTAACTATTTACTTATTTTTTCTAAATATCTCTAAGTATTTTTCTAAGTATCTCAAAGTATTTTTCTAAGTATCATTCTAAGTATTTTTGTAAGCATCTTTTTATGTATTTTTCTAAGTACCTTTCTAAGTAAATTGCTAAAGTATCTTTGTAAGTAATTCTTTAAGTATTTCTCTATTTTCTACGTATCATTCTAAGTATTTTTCTAAGTAGTTTTCTCAGCATTTTTCTCAGTGTATTTCCAAAGTATCTTTCTAAAGTATTTCTCTAAGTATTTATCTTAGTTCTTCTCGAATTATTTCTCTATTTTTTTAAGCATATTTCTAAGAAAGTATTCTTCAGTGGGAATGGTCAACATCCTAATCATACTTTTAGTATATACTCATTGAGTTTGTAGTGCACCATTTTGAACACAGCCAAGGTTTGTACACTCACAGAGTTTCCTGCAGTGCACGATAGGGACAAATATCAAATCCAAACCACTGAAAGGCTTCCCCGCAGCCACCAGACACAACTGCGACCTCATTCTGGAGAAGCGTGGCCTAAATTGTTCCAAGATATTGGCGCCGTGTGTAGGTCTGTGAGACGGGGCTTCACTTTTAATATAAGTTACAACACTTTCCCTGACCTTTAAGGTAGGAATTGCAAATTGGCTTCATCTCTCCGGCTGTCAACGCATGAGCTGACTCATGCATGTTCAAAGCTCTTTGTTTATTATACACATTATGTATGTGGGGCAGGTTAACCTTTGACATTTTTACAGCTTCATATTTTTGACCGCCCACATTTTTTGCTGGTGCTGTTGGGAATGGATTTGTCAGGAAACGTCAACTGCTAATGCTAATTGATAGCAATTAGCTCATATTACTTAGGAGTTTGTTGCTGAATCAGTCACTGGAAAAAAAGTAATAATGCAATGCTTGATATGATCTTCAAGGTTAATTTTTCTCATTGATTTTTTGCGTGTGAGTGGGTTTTTGTTGTGGGTTTGTACCTTGCGTTATGTTAATGTATTCTGTGTGTACTTATATAAAACATAAAATCTGTATATATATATATATTTAAAATAAGAGGTTATATAAGAAAGCTGATGAGGATCAATGTGTTTGTGGAAAAGAAAGACTTACCTTAGTGGTACAGTATCTCAAATAATGACAGTTAAACCATCTTCACACAAGTAAATTTGCATAGGCCTACATTTGTACAAATTCAAAACATATAAAAGAGAGAACTTTAATCAAAACGTAAAAATCCTTATCGGTTGCCTTATTGAAAGATGCCATTTGTAAAATACAATGAGCAACATTTTGAAATCCCCCCAGTTGCTAATAGCATTCAGTGCAGAAACGTCCAACATAGCCAAGCCTCTGTTGTGTATTTTAGTCAGAAACTCGCCATTGTGCTACTGACCAATTCTCTGGTTAACTTCAAAACAAGAGCCCTATCCACAAAAGAGTTAAAAACCAATTAGAAGGACAAGTTTGATTTTTAGCGTGAAGTCGGTCTAGGGATTTTTTTACATTCCGCTCGAAATGCATCGTGAGGCAGTTTAGTATGACTGTGCATACTTAAAAAAAAATGTGCCGATATAATATACATCAGGGCATTGCACACTCATTTTGATTCAGACTTAGTATAAATAGTATGTTAGCATGAAATTGTGAACACAGCCTATGTGTGATCCTCAAAAAGCCGACCGTAAAGGCTAGCTCGTTATCAGGCTTCTTGACTGTTCCATCATTAGATTCAGGTTCTCTAGATCTGGAACATGCTGGATGTGAATCGAGAACCGGACTTGAGTCCTTCTGACACAAATCAATGAGTCACTGTGTATTTTATATTCAGTTATTACAGAAATAATGGCAGTTCCACTCGTCATAGCTAGCTTGAAAGCTAACACATTTAGCGATGTTGGATAGAAGTCTTAAAACAAATAGCATTTCTTCATAGCGTGTCTACTTTCTTCCTTGTGGATTCCAATCTAAGCGAAGATGCATCATTTTTACTTTCTTCTTTCCTTCTCTTCTCTCACGCCTTTTTGCTTCCTGGCTCTTCGTCTTATAAAAATAGATGAAAGCGTGTAACAATGGAAGATGGGGGATTATCCTCCAGTTCTTCCACTCACTCTTTCTTCTCGCCTACTCTCTTTGAGGACATTGTTAATGCGTCTCAAACGGTGGAAGGGAGGAAGTAAGGGAGGAAGTCAGGGTGGAAGTAAGGGTGGTGCAGGTTTAAGGTTGTGTTTGAGGTCTCCATGTGGTTCAATCTGCAACCTTTGACATGGGTAGGAGTGTACTCACAAAAAGAATTTGATTAACTTACTGAAAATGACTACGTCAACAATTTCCACCAAACACAGTTGTGTTAGAACTGCTTAAGCAATAATATTACCTAATAAACATTATTTCAAACATAATAAAGTGTGTCCTACCTTATTACAATGTGTTGTTAAAAACCGATTTAAGATTTTTCCTTTGGACTGACTTAACTGAACTCTGTAAATATGACAACTGTATTTAGTTAGACCAACTAAGCTACAAATTATAATACCGACATACTGTAACCGACCTAAATGGGGTGTTAACTACTGAATTCTGCTGTCTGTAACTGGTCTCCGTTATTACTACTCCAGCATTTTTCAACCAATTTCAACAAGTTTGGTGTCAAACTGTTCAGATATTTTCTGGCCATTATGCTATGTATTAGCTTTTTTCTAACTTATTTCTTTTTTTTACGACTTTTTTTTTTTAACCCATTTCAACCTTTTCAACTAATTTCAACCTTTCTTCAACCGTATTGCTAATGTTCAGCTCATGCTAGGTTAGTACTAATGCTAGATTAATGCTATTGCTAATGCTAGGCTAATACTACTGCTTGGTTATTGCTAACGCTTGGCTAATGCTAGGCTAATGAAGAGCAAATGCTAGTTTACTTCAAATGCTATTGAAAAGCTATTGCTAAGCTAATGAAAAGCTAATGCTATTGCTAAGCTAATGTTATATTGCTGCTAATGCTATCAAAAGGCTATTGCTAATGATAGACTAATGCTAACACCAGGTTAAAGCAAATGCTAAGCTAATGCTAGGTTAAGGTTAATGTTAGGCTTTCGCTAACATTAGGCTAATGATAATGCTGGGCCAATGCTTATGCTAGGCTAATGCTAACGTTAATCCTAGGCTAATCTAATGCTATTGCTAGTTGAAGTGGACTCACTATACAATATGTTGTCGACAATTTTCCACACAGTGTAGTTAAGTTAAATGCAAATCAATTAAAAAAAGCCACAGTTCTGTGAAAAACCCAGTATTTTTTTTATCAATAAAATGTGATAACCGGTGCTGCATACGTTCAGAATAATGTGATTAAAAAAATGATTATTCAATCATTTGACACTGCTAAAATCAGCCTTTAACGCCACCAGAACCCACAAATGTTAAAACCTTAAGCAACAAACTTTAACACTAAATGCTGTGGGGGTAACAACACACACACACACACACACACACACACACAATGCACATCATTTCACAGCTATACACACACAAAAAAAAAACTTGCTAGTGATTTTGAATCCAGTCGTAGCAATGTACGGACTGACCTGGATGGACTCTATTAACTAAAGCTCCAGTGGCTGAGGATTTCATTACGTTTCCGACTCTTATTTCCTTTTAGTCGAATATTGTTGAGCGTTGGTTCTCATGGACACAATTACTCAGGGTCACATATGCATCGGAGAGTAAAATCTCTCAAAGCCAAAGTGAGCTATATACGGTCTATATATTTTTATAGGGATGCTCATTTTTTTCCTCCTACCATGAACAATCCTCTTTTCAATCCTCTCAAAATTCACAGAGTTCTGAGCTACTTTATGTATTTTTTATCAAGGCTTTTTCATTTATTTTTTTTCCCCCCTATTCTTATAAAAGGGTGTTCATTTAGCGCATCGAACCAGTTTCCCTGGTGACTGCCAGGCAAGAAATTCACATAACAGTCGGCATTAGCGCCGTAAATGTTTTATGAAGCCCGTGAGAGCCCACCGTACTTAAAAAAAAAAAAAAAAAAAAAAAAACAAGCACAGCATTTGCACGGTGAAATCGTTTGTAGGTGAGTTTGTGTGATGGAGGAAGCAGAAAATGATCAGTGTATGAATGCACGGCTACTATTGTTACGGTATGAGGATGGATGTCCGGCGTTGAAGAAACTTAAGATTTCTCTTTCCGTTTTATAAACGTGCGTAACAGTAACAGAACAGATTTGGATTTGCTTCAACCTTTTGGCACCATCGACAGAAAAATCATTCTTTTTATGATAAGAAGAGTGACATAAATGTCCTATTTTCTACAATAAATCAATCTTTATTTATATGAAAAAAGCACTTTTCATATATAAAATGCAGCTCAAACAAGAGAATGCAAACTATTTTACTATTAAGATACATTGATAGAAGCATAGTTGTGCTAGTTTCTTACTAGATACCATTACGACCAGTAGTTACTTCACTAAAAAAGTAACTCAGCTACTTTACTGGCCAAATTAATAAAACATATTCCTTAAATGTGAAAAATATTGTTATTGTAAGGAGGAAAAAAAAAAAAATCACACTGTTGATCAACTTGACAGTTTCTCTTCATTTGTATCACAATCTTTATTAAGCTCAAAAAATTCACTCAAACAAGACTTTGAGTCATTTTATAACTAAAGAAGCTTCTTGGATGAGAGGCTAAAACTTCAAAGATACCAGAGTTTATGTATATATATATATATATATATATAAGACAGAACTACACTGGAGCCAAATATAGAAATTGAAAAAGTTTACCAATCTAAATGGTAATGGAATTATGATATTTGTATAATAAATCAAATATTAGTTACTGCAAAAAGTAACAGCGTGACAGTAATTGGTTGGTCTCAACACTGGTTACAAGTATGGTACAAGTTAGGTTGATGCAAACTAGGGTAAATTAAAAAAATGAAAAAAAAAAAAAATACTGAAATATAATTTGATCGTAGTTATTTTTTTTATTATTCAAATATTTTACTTGGTAATACAATGTGAGGGGTGGGTTTGCCCTAAACCAGTGGTTTTCAAACCTTTTCTGTTGCGCCCCCTCATGGAATCATTTTTGCTGCCCCCTATCAGTACATATTTCAACATAATGCATAAAAAATGCAACATTTATTGAAAAAAGCCGAACCCAAATGCAGAAATAAAAGTACCAAATGTTTTGTTCATCTGTTTTCTTTTTATAAAACTTTTAGATTCTTTAAACAAAACCAACCCAATCACTGAATGTGTTTTTGAATTGATCCAAAGATAAAAAAAGAATGAAAAAAACAATTGTCATGTCAAATATCTTGTTGTTTGTGACGTCCTTCAATTTCAGGCCTTTGTGCACCTGGCTCTACGTAACAGATCCCACCCTTCCTCCAGGTGTGGACGCGTTTTGTTTTTTTCTGCTTTGAGGGTTACAAAGCAAGCAGCAACAACAAAAAAAATGAATTCCCTTCTCTATTGTGTGTCATTCACCGTGGCAGATGTCTTTTCAGGGCCCCATAAACGCTGCAATCACCTCCACAAAAGCAAACCAGTTCAGCTATGCACGCTTTCTAATGGCCACAGTCCTAACGCGACTTCCTGTGCGGGAGGAGAGCCTCGCATTAAACGAACAATAGCAAAAGCAGCCAGCAGCCAAAACAGATCAGCGATCACAATCGGAGCAAAGTAACGCGACACTGGAACCAAACAGTGGAGATAACTGCGGTGCAGGGGTTTGATGAGGGAATGGCAGGTGAGTTGTTGTGTTTCTTTCCTCGGGCGTTTACAAAAAGATTAACCCTTTGGAACAAAAGGATGCACGGGGCACACCTCTTTTCCTGCACTTGTGGCAAAGTGTGCAGCTCTTTGTCTGCTTCCTGTGCTTTTGTTTGCAGACCCGCCCACAGACTAATGGCTACCTTGAAGGCTAAAACAATAGCATTTATCTTTCAGCTCAAACTCAGCCTCAAGCTATCACTCGCAGAACTAGTTGCAAAGGAGCCTCTACAGGACATAAAGGAATTGCCGAATCATGAGCAATGGTCGGCACTTGAAAAATAACTCCCTCACAAGCAATTTTATGTGTTAATTTTTACAGCAAATTCTGATTTTGTCTTCGTCATAGTCTTTTGACTGAAATGCAACTTTCTTTTAGTCAAAATGTAAGTTATAGTCTAGTTTTAGTTAACTAAATGCATTAGCTTTTAGTCGACTAAAGCTGTTACAGAATATAGAATAATCTATAGAATAATTAACATTTATCAACCTGATTTGGGATGGTATTAATGTAATTATTTGGATTTTGTCCCATGTGATGAAATTAAAGTTTAGTTTTCATTAGTTGATGAAAATATCAATGTTTGGATGTAGTTTTTTTCACATCTTTTTTGAAATTTTTGAAAGTCATAGTCTCGTTATTGTCACTTTTCGTACAACTTTTCGTCGACTACTTTTTTTAGTCGACGAAATTAACACAAGTCATGAAACTTCCTTTATGTTTCTTGTTTTCAGCTTCTCTGTCATTTGACTCCCGTTGCCAGTTGCTTTTCTTTTTTTTTTTTTAATCCCCCCCAAACGACCCTTCAACTCAAATCAAGCACGAGGAGGAGGAGCGGGAAAGGACTGATATAATGACAACAAACGGCCCCTCCGTGCACCCCCGCCACCGATGAACTGACAAAACAGAGCATCCTAATCCAGATGATGTGCCTGCAAATCCACTCACAATGGCCCGCGAACACAACACACAAATGCATGTATGCACAGATAAGCACACACGTAAATACATATGTGCAGGACCAAGATGGAGGAAAGGGGTGGGGGTGGGGGGGGTAAGTAGATGTGAAAATCTGTCTTTATCTTTTTAAGTCAATGCCCTGCAATCAGCTTTTGGCAGCTTGTGTAAATATTGTGTATCTTGTAACTCGTTGTGTGGCCTCTCTGTACCACCAGCAAACTAAAAACATCATCATACTCCAGAACAATGCATCCTACCACAGGTAACGCGTGCACCAAAAGATGCTACACACGTGACGCCGGAGTCATTCTCTAATTAATGCTCGTGCTCCGGAAATTATTTGTGCTTGCGCCGCTGCAGTGTGCAGAGTAGCGCCATTTAGCTCGACGCCCACACACAATCTACGGCTCGGATGTGGAAATCTTCTTGAAGTGACAGATTGGGTTCACACACTGCACAGAGAAACAAGTTACAGTCATTATCCAGTCAGAGCTGTTATGAGAAAGTCATTCTTAAAGAACTCTTTGGGTAGTTGGCTGCCACACACACACGAGCCTGTTTGGCCTTTTGTTCCATTCTTTTGGTATTTACCTTTCGATTCTGCACATCAAACGCTTTTTTAAATATCTTGAAGACAGATGTGTGATGAATTGTATCGAGAGCTTTTTGTAGTTGTAAATCTAACAAAGAAGACCTTGAGCAGTGCCACGACTCACCATGTTGGATGACGGCGAAGATAGAACACAGTGTTTTTCATGGAAATAGGATGGAGACATTCTTAGCAACAAGACGTGCCCAGTCACTGCGGAACGTCGAAAAAAGTAAAGTTTGCCTGACATTTTTGAGATTTCCAACACCTGCTGAACAGCTGGTACGGCAAATATTCCCACATGGGCTAGGCTACTTCAATACAACACAACAACCCATCTGTTTTTTTTTTTTAGTTGGCATCAAACAGAAAAACCCTCACCAAAGGCCTCTAGAACATTTTAGAAAAAAGAACACTCTGATCAGTTAAAAATAAACTGATCACCCAACAGTATTTTGAGGTCTAATCTAGAGTTGTCCAAGCTCAACACCAGAATCTGATGAAGGCGTGTCAAGATTCTTTGCAAAGGTGAAATGCCAATATGACAAGATTATCCTCTGGTTATTTATTAATAAACTGATTTGAACTAATTAGGTACTCAGGGTTTCTCTGTATACCGGTATCTGCATCATTTTACCCAATGGTAATTCATCGTCTTTACCTGTTTAAATGACTTTACAGGCTATTAAACTTCCTGATATCATTCCAAACATGCTAAACTTGGTTATTAGAGTCAATATTTAAAATCTTCAGTCGACTTAAGTAAGCTGGGAGAGTGACGCTGGAATCACGTGAGATTACGTCGCAAGAATGTCCGTTAGCTAGCTACACTGCTTGACACTCGGCCATGTGTTTTAGAGGAATAATATCATGGAAATGCGTAAGTGAGAGTTTAGTCTGTGTCCTAGAGCTATTTCCATTTCATTTTGCATGAAATCCATCACATTTATTATTAAGTAGTATGTGATTTTGAATGAGATTATGAGCAAAATTTGACATTTTTGTTCGTTCCGTGCACTTGATAGACATCCAGTGATCCCGAAACATACATGTGAGGTATTTCTGTGTCATATTGGAGAGAAAAAAATGTTCAGATGAAGCTTTGCCATCTACAATTAAAACATTGCCAGAATTATGGACGAAAAGCCTCTTTGATGCCTCCAGTGCCACATTTAAAAAAAAAAAAAAAAACAAGTTATTCAGTTTTTCTAATTTTTATGGATTTATGATGCCTTAAGCTAGTTTTTAAATGTGTTAATGACTCGTCCTCTGAGCTCCTGCCCAGATTCACACAAAAACAGAACGATAACAGAGTAACTCAGAATGAAAACTGTAATAAACCACATTGCAGATAGAAATTTGGAACGTTGGCTTCTTCACTTTAAGGCAATAAACTATGGAACACACAATCAACTAACACAGGTAAACCGTAGCTCTCCTCACCTTTAGCTCTTTATGTCTATTTAGCATATATCTATGTATGGATATTCCTACCATCTGTACCAAGGAATCCCTCACTGCCAAGTTTCTGAAGAAATTGGTTGAGTTGAATTGGCTTTTTTCGGTTAAAGCCATAAACATGCACCCACAAACCTTAATATAACTAAAAATGATGGTTTTAAGTAGAAATATAAACGCATTTCTGTTTAATGGTGAACAAAAGCGTAGCACTGGATGTTTGAAGCGATCGCTCACCTGCTACATTTAGCGTAAAAGCCTGTATGGAGATATAGCCGATCTGACAAAAAAATAGTATGTATGTCGTTGGGAGACTATTCATTTTAAGTCTGGCAGTATGAGCTAAGTGTTTAAATCACATCTGTGTAGCATTTAAATTCCATTCCGTTCATGCAGAATGCAGGCAGCTAAATGTCAGCGACTGGGGAGTTTTAATAGGAAGCCAAAACTTATGGACAGTAAAGCTTCACAGTAACTGAATCCACTCTGTTCGGTTTTTACCGCGAGCGTGACAGATGAATGATGGGTCCGTCACCCCACAAGTTGTGAATCTGGCGTCGGGCGGTGTCATAACTCACCTCCATCCCTGAGGGACTGCAGATCAAGGGCACACGTTTGCTCACGACGTATATAACGCCAAAGTGTAAAAAACATCTCCTGGCTGGCAGAACTCACCCATTCCGACTGTTTCAATCATCTTTATGCATTCAAAACACTGCGTTTAATAACTTGCGGGGCGTTTTAATCTGAATCAAAGGCATCTGTGGATTATAAACTGGAAGAACAGATGGTTTTAGTGTGAAATTTACATTTCCCAGACACTCTTGATTGTTTGCCTTCTCCACCCTCCTTTCTTTTTCGCTCTTATGATTTTTATTGTTATTATTTCTGCCCCTTTCCTTGGCGATTTCATTTGAGCCTTATACGCATTATCTGAGCTTAAGACAAGCTGACCAATTCCCAAAATGCTTCTGTCAGGACCTTTCATTAGCGTCAAAGTCTTAATCCACCTCAATACATACAGGCGGTAATCCGCCCCTCCTCTTGAAAAGACCATAGCTGTCAACACTCATGTTCTTTGAGCTAAACTCTGCACTAGGACAAAGCAATTTGTTTCCAAAGCATCGGAGTAAAAAGGAAGCACTAAAAAGGGGAGGGGGTTAATGGTGATGTTAAGGTGAAAGTGCGTACAGTGCAAATGATGGGTATTTTATTGGGGAAAAGTGCAGGAATAACAGCAGGGTTCCCACAGCTTCAGTCAAATGAAATTCAAGACTTTTTATTGCCATTTGAAATTAAATTTAAGACCAACTTCACACAACTGGGGGAAAAGAAGGTACATTTTTCCAGTGTCTAGTGGAGACGTGCAACTGGCAGCCCCCAAAGTAATCACACAAAAATTCACAAAATTACAGTAAAATACACAAAAAAAAACACTATTATAATCAAAATTACTCCAAAAACACACAAGACAATGACAAAAATTGCCAGAAATCTATAAAACTACAAAAAAATCTAAACCATTAAGAAAAATATTTGTTGGACAGGCAATATTTTAGTCCCGCTGCATTCACCTTCACTGTTTTGTTGTTGGTTTCGCTGTCGTGATTGCGCGATGTTAAGGTACATTAACATTTATTTTCAAATGTGACACATTACAATCATTAAATCATACTTACGTGTTAACATTTTTAAGACTTAAGGCCTTATTTTTAGATTATTTTTTAGACTTTTTAAAGATCCGCGGCAACCCTGAAGATGGATTGCGTGCCCGTTTTTAGGCTTTGATAGAAAGCCTTTGCAAAGTCACTGGTCGCGATGGAGAGGAGAAAACAGCTAGAACTCCATGATCCATTGTAGTCTCCACGAGAGGAGCGGGCGCTTCCCTTTTTACTCTGATAAGTTGTGTGTGTGTGTGTTTTTGTGTGTGTGTCCGCGCCCACATGCAAGGAGATTGTGTCGGGGTTTAATCTTCAAGTGCTGATTGTGTATTTAGGGTATTGAAAAAAAGGAAAACAAAGAATGCACAGTGAACTCTCCCTTTTTAATGAAAAGCAACACACACACACAAAATAAATCCCCCAACTTTGCTGCTAAAATGAAAAAATAAAGAAAAGGAAAATACACTCCACCGTGAAATTTTGGTCCTAAAATATGTATTTTTTTCCATTATTATTATCATTTCTCAGAGAGCGAAATAGAGAGCTATACAAAGTTGCATATTTTCTCTCAGTTCTCTCCTGATGCATTCCCCAGCTTGCTCACACCTCTCCTGTGTCCCCACGGCGTCTGTGTGTAAATATATAGTTGCGTGCGAGACTTCCTGTATGCTTTTATTTGTGTGTATTTCCATCTTTGCGCCGAATTTGCTGAAACTGAAAAACCTTGTTCGGTTTGTACCTGAGATAGCAAGAGAGTGAAAAGAAGAGGTCAGTCTACCAACCTTGTTTTTGCACCTCTGAAAACATCCTGGGGATTTACAAAGATCTCTAATAAAGGGCGAAAAAAAAAAAAAAAAGTTGCTTGAGTCGACATAAAAACAATGTTGTTTTTCCCTAAATGTATTATTGCCTATATGCTAGTTTAGATTAGATTATACTTTATTAATCCCACAACAGGGAAAAATGGAGTGTTACAGCAGAGAAAGATAAAAAGTAAGTACCCTATGCAGAACGGAACAAACCCAATATACAATAAACCTATGAATGTTACACACGTATGAATCCAAGTGATATTTAACAGGAAAAAATGTATGAATATTTTAATGTCTGGAAGTCACTGTTGCTTTTCTCAAATCTGACTGAAACAAGCACCTTGACAAAGGCAAGAAATTGTCTTATTCATGACATTGATCTTAAGTTGCTGGAGCCACAATAAAAGTAGTCGGCAGCACTTGAAGATTTGTTGTGTCATCCTCAAGTGAGAGCAGGTCAGCGCTATTTCTGGGGTAAAGCTTTGAACGGGCCGAAAAAAAAACCAGACCCGACCAGGCCCGAGCTTGACAGAACACGACCCAAACTCGTCCGACCCAAATAGAGCTGACATCTCCTTACGCCTGAACCCA
The DNA here is from genome assembly GCF_900634775.1 of Gouania willdenowi. Taxonomy (NCBI): domain Eukaryota; kingdom Metazoa; phylum Chordata; class Actinopteri; order Blenniiformes; family Gobiesocidae; genus Gouania; species Gouania willdenowi. The sequence goes on along the minus strand of NC_041061.1, from coordinate 11,346,684 downwards.
TTACAACTCCACACATTTGAGCGCACAGGTGTAATGATCCGATGCGATGCGTTGACTTAGTATCAGCTTTATTTACTTGTCCCTCGTTCTATCAGCTATAAACATGACAAGCAGCTTCATGTGATGCTACAGACGGTACGTGCGTCTTTCTCGTTCTAATCAAAAAACATCACCTGACCATTTTTTTTTTTTAGTGTCCGAACCCGGCCGGAGCCCAGGGTACAACAATAGAAATTAAGCCCAAAAGGGCCAGGTCGGGTTTGGGCAAAGAATTCAAGCTCAAGGCTGAAGTGTCTTTCTCAACGACACTTAGCCACATGGACAACCATAGCCTGGGGCTAAACCCTTAACCTCAAGGTTAGAAGGCAACCCACTTGACCATCTGAACCAGAGGTTGTTCTGTTCAAGTACAAACCAGGCCCAAGCTTGCATAGTTTACGAGATCAGAAGAAATCAGGCACTTGGTACAGTCGTAAACCAGTTTATACTGTATGTCTAGATCTTGATTGTTGACACTTGCTGGCCAACAAGCCGTTAAGAAAGTTGATCTGGTTTTCCTTGTATCCAATTAGAAGCCAGTCTAGATGATGACAATACTCCATCAGCATATAATAGAACTTAAAACTCTAAAAAAAAATGTTGTAAATCTGATAGTTTGAGTTTTTGGTATCGGATTTGAAGCTGTGTGTGTTTGGTCAAGACTACCAGCAAAGAGAAAAAGCTTTAAACGGTTGAGAGTTTTTCCGTCTTCACACATTTCAAAGTTCTTCTTGTACAAACATTGCAGGGATTTATCTTTCTACCACTCATGTTGCTCAGTAGCTGCCATGTTTCGAACAGCGTCGACGAGCAGAAAGATCGATCTAGTCTTTTCAAACAACCTTGACTGTGGAAGGGTGAATCTGTGTGCTGTACTTTATCTACTCTGCTTGGCCTAAAGTTGCTTCCGTTTAGGTGAATAGACAAATGTAGAGGAAAGAAAAAAAAAAACACTTAATTGATGACGGTCTTTCTTCCACCTGAGCAAAAAAAGGAAGGAAAAGCACATGAAAGGCAAAAGAATTTGCTGGCTTATTAATCGAAAGTTCTTGTGAGAGCGAGGATGGCGTATTCAGCTGGCGATGGGGTCAAACCTGCTTATTCGACTGAAAAAAAAAAATCAAAAGGATCAGGCAGAGCGCTTTCATAATAAAAGTTAATGTCTGGAAGCATAGCAGAGTATGAGATGAGCTTTTTGCCTAATGGCAATGGCATTGTGCGCTTCAGTGTGTGGACAAAAGAAAATGAAATAGCAGAAAAAGCTCTTCATTTTCATATATATATACTGTATATATATACTGTATATATATATTTTTTTTAATATGATACTCTTATATAATTATATTATATAATATGATATGAGCTCTTTAAAATTCAAATTCATGAAAATTACCGATCTTAAGTTTCCCATGGAAATTTACTGGAAATTGCCAGCCCTTTTGTAACCCTATTCTTGTTTGTGCTATTAATAATTTACTCACTTGTTGTCAGGTGTGACTCTGCAAAGCATGCTGGGAGCTTTGAGATGACATCATTGAAGTGCATTCCTGGCAGATTTCTTAAAAATATATGTCTAAGAGTTAAAAAAGTTGTTTATTATTGAATATTTCAAAAATAGATTATTGCTCCAATTAAAAGCAAGTCTGAAGTAAAAAGATTCACGGAAGGAAATTAGGGCCAATTTTGATGGAAAAAAAACTGTCAAGTTTGTCGACATTATATTTCAACTTCATTCTCAAAATTTCAACTTTAATCTCTTTCTTCATTTACTCAAAAATGATTTTCTCCATCAAAATTGGCCCCGATCAGCTCCCGTACCAAATTAATTGTCAGAGACCACAAATATTTTAGACAGCTTGAGCAGAACTTGTACAGTAAATGCTACAGTGTCTTATTAGTGATGATTACACTAGTTTCACTATTTTTCTCACATGGAGGAAGTGTTTTGCTATGACTTTGATGCTAAAGGTGCTCTGGAAAGTGCTTTCTGACACTAAATGTCTTCCCACTCCTCCATGTTCACAGTGTTAAATGGATTATAGTTCACGGGCGGCTCAACATAAACCTGCACGCATGTCTGCTCCGGGGTTCACACGCACCTTTGTGGTGGGAAAAGGTCCCGTAACTGGCACATTTAAGAGCTCCTAGCGTAGCCTGTGGTTTGAGATGCGAGCACGTCACTAATCACGTTAGCATCGATCATGAGAGCGCCCTGGCTCTGACCTTTCCCTTTCTGCCTGTGTTGCGTTAGTAACGCTTATCTTCTCGCAAAGCAGGTTCAAGCCACGAGGCTAACTGTGTTAGCGTATTAAAGACGGGCTAACGCGAGGGGAAGCGTGTAGAAGCTATCAGTCAGATGACTGTTTGCACATTTCAAAGCGGTTTAACCATTGAAAGCTTACATGTTTTACCTCACATGTCTGTGGAAAACGCGTGCGGTGGTCTGGTCCCCCCTTGTAATGTGTTAATATGCATTAGAATTAAAGCTTGGGTCTGAGATGAAAACAGCAGAATTAGCCGTCAAAATGGAAAGGAATCGCGGGGGTTACAGTGAATGCACTTTTTTTCTTTTCATGAGGTCGCAACAAATGATCCTCCTCAGCATAAGCTCGGGAAATGAAGCTCATGCTCTTTTCAGCGAGGATAATTAGCAAAGGCTGACAGTCGATCCCCGTTTGTGACACCAAGTCATCCCCCATCACCCCCCTACCCCGCTCTAGTTTGGGACTATAATCCCTCCTTTGAGGATGTGCAACCGACATGTTTTCTTTTTCTGGAGCATTTCAGCAATTAGAGAGGGTGCCATAATACCCCTCAAGTTCTGGTTATTAGGAAGCATTTGAGAGGATGTGAAGCGAAACCGAGAGTCCTTTTGACCTCTACAAAGGCTGAGCTGCATGGGATTCTGTTTCTGCGCGTCTGTGTTTCGTCGTACACGACAGGAATGGAGTCAGGATGTGTTTCTCCACACTTGGAACAGCACAATAAGCACAACTCGCCTAAAATAGTTGACTCTTCCCCACCCCTTTTATTGTCCTACCTGACTTCCTCTTCCCTTTTCCCTTCCCCCCCCTCACCTAGGTGTAACACTGCCCTCTCCTTTTATACTCTCCCTTCAATCAACTTTGTCTTACCCTTGCTTCGTAAGAGGGCTGGTAATGGTCACAGGAAAAACACACAACTTGCCTTCAAAGCTGCACAAAACAACAAAGATACACCAAATGGCATCAAAAACACACAAAATGGCAACAAAAACACACAAGATGACATACAAATGAACAAAATGACAATCACACAAAGTACTTTAATGAAAACACACAAAACGACTCCAAAACCCGACAACATGACAAGAAAAACACAACTTAAATTGGAAGATGCACAAAACAGTAACAAAAAATACACAAAACGGCATCAAAAGTTCTAAATGGCAACAAAAACACACAATGACAGAAAAAATTAATTAAATGACAATAATAAAACACAGAATTGTAAAGAAAACACAAAAAACGACTCTAAAACCCAACAGCATGACAAGAAAAACACACAACTTAACTTCAAAGATACACAAAACAGTGACATAAACACACAAAAGAATAAAAATACACAATATGGCATCAATTACACATGAAATGGCAACAAAAACACACAAAATGAGAGAAAAATGAACAAAATGACAACAATAACACAGAACTGTAACGAAAACACAACATGACAGAAAAATGAAAAAAATGACTACAATTACACACAGAACGTAACAAAAAATGCACAAAATGAATCCAAAACCCGATCAAATGACAAGAAAAACACACAACCTAACTTCAAAGATGCACAAAACAGGGAGAAAAACACACAAAACAACAACTATATACAAAATGGCATCAAAAACACACAAAATGGCAACAAAAACACACAAAACAACAAATATACATAAAATGGCAACAAAAACAGACGATGATCACAAGATCATACCCTGACTCCCTCTTCCCTGTTCCCTTCCCCCCCACCGAGGTGAAACACTGCCCCCACTTTTTATATTCTCCCTTTAATAAAGTTGTTCTTGCCCTTCCTTAGGGAGGGCTGGTGATGGTCATAATTATGCAGTAAAATAAATGAATGTTTTAATTGCAATAATAAAAGGCAGAAGTAAAAAAAAAAGAGAAAAGACAGATGAGTAAGCAGCGTGCCTCCACCAGCTCACAACATGTAACCACAGAATCCTTCAGTGAAAAAAGACGACTCAGCCCCAACGTCACCGCGTGTACATTCATAACGCACGCGACTGTAAAAAGTTTCCTCGTGTCGGTTGGTTTTATCCGAGTCGTTGTCAACTGTCCGTGTCCGTTGGCGTTATCACAGCTGATGATGACCTTTTCTGTCAGGCCATGACCCTGTACTCCCTTTGAATTATCATCCGTCAGAGACAGAGCGGTGGGGGGGGGGGGGCGTTAGGCAGTGGAACAATGAGAGACACAGAGAAGATTTGGCTGAGTGCCTCAGTGGTGTTTAATTGTTTCCATGGATGACCGTCCACCTGCTCGTCCAACACACGTTTCCAAGCCAAGACATGTCACACATAAACAAATAACTCATGCACCCAACTGAGCACAAGAGATCCATCCACACCAGTCAACTTTTGGACAATAAATAGTTTTCTCTTCATCTATTGGAGGAAAATCTGTCTTAAAAAGTGTTGCATTTTCTGCATCACAGAAACACCTTTAACCCTTAGTTTATCCCACAGTATCATTACATGGAATAGGTCACAGATAGATGATGCAGTCTAGAATATTGATAGAAGCGTTTGGGATTGTGTATGGCCACTAAAGTAAATGTGTAAAAAATGAGTCCAGAAACACACAAACTGATTTGAAAAATACACAAAACAGCAACATAAACCCACAAAATGAGACAAAAAACAAGAAAAGTTCACAAAACGGCATCCAAAACACACAGAAAGGCAACACAAGATGACAGAAAATACACAAAATAACTACCTAAATGGACCCAATGACATGAAAAGCACATAGCTTAACTTCAAAAATGCTCAAAACAGCAACAAAAATACACAAAATAACTCCAAGAAACACACAAAACAATAAAAATACACCAGAATGCTATAAATGAACAAAATGACTCCAAAAATGAACAGTGACAACAATAACAGACAGATATCCAAACAAAAAAACACAACTTAACTTTAAAGATTCACAAAACAGCAACAAAAATACGCAAAACAGCAACAAAAACACACAACACAAAATGGCAACAAAAACACACAAAATGACTCCAAAACCTGACAAAATGACAAGAAAAACACTCAAATTAACTCCAAAGATGCACAAAACAGCAACGAAAACACACAAAATGACTGAAACAAATAAAGGACGCCAAAAATGTAAAAAAGTGTAAACAATAGCACTTAACTGCAACAAAAACAGACAAAACGACTACACAATCTGACAAAATGACAAGAAAAACAAACAACTCAACTTCAAAGATGCAGAAAACAGCGACAAAAACACACAAAACAGCATCAAAAACACGAGAATGACATGATTTTTTTTTATTATTATTATTTTGGCTTTATTTCAATACTGCTTGCTCTGCTGCTCACCACTGTGGTTGGCCTTCACTAATGTATTAGGACTCATGATCTTGTCACAAATGTTCTTGCCCACCAGACATGGCGTCTAATCCTACCTACTGTAAATAAATATATGTATATACCATTAGCTGTAATTATATTGCAAACCATCTCCAGCCTGTTGGTTTTGTGATCTTACGTCTGCAGGGCTTCTCCTTTCAGTTACAGGCTGTAGAGTGAATAATTAAATTAGCGGGCTAACACTGGAGATTATTAAATCGTGTTATGCAAGAACAAATATGACATCTCGCACCTTTGACCCTCTCCTACTCCACTTTGCCTGTGAAAACCTGAGCTTCTTCAAACAATGCCGAAGGAGCTCATGCCATTAAATTTAATTGTGCCGTGCAGGGGGAAAAGCTCTGCTCCAAATACAGTATCTCCTCCTCTACCCCCCCAACGCCCCACCCCCACCCCCTTTTTCAGTTTATTACAGCAGCCTAGATTTCAACAAAAAGCCACAGAAAAAGTGAAAGTGTTGCAAGTCGAAACAAAAGCTGCTCCGCTTTTCATTTCCGTTGCTCAATGGTAACACAAGAGGTTGAAAGTTTCAATCAGTTTAATGTTGAAAACAGGTTTTCATCAGCGTTGTCTGTCGGCTTTGCTGCAGGGCGTCGAAACACTCGTTTATGGCGGACTTTAACTTCAGAATGTGCTGACCCGGGTCCAGGACACCACACTCTGATCTCACTTGTAGCCTTGAACGTTCACTCATTGTTCATTTATATCCAGCTGTGCCCTCGTAAAATGCTTAAGTGGACCTAATACCGTCTATTAAAACAGTAATGGGGCTTAATGAAAGATGTGGGTATTGTTTTACGCTTGTAATGTAAACACACACTGTCAGGTTTAAATGAAAGGGCTTTTATATACAGTATATATACACACATCAAGATTTACATTATATCAAGACATTTATCCACATGAAATGACTCCAATAACACAAAACAACAATAAAAACATACAAAATGGCAACAAAAACACACAAGATGATGCACAGTCACAACAACAGCAACACAAAACTGTTACAACATCACACAAAATGATTCCAACTGCACTCCAAAGATGCACAAAACAGCAACAAATGCACACAAATCAACAAAAATAGACAAAACAACATTTAAAAAAACACAGAACTGCAACAAAAACACACAAAATGGCAACAAAAACACACAAGATGATGCACAGTCACAACAACAACACAAAACTGTTACAACATCACACAAAATGATTCCAACTGCACTCCAAAGATGCACAAAACAGCAACAAATGCACACAAATCAACAAAAATAGACAAAACAACATTTAAAAAAACACAGAACTGCAACAAAAACACACAAAATGGCAACAAAAACACACAAGATGATGCACAGTCACAACAACAACACAAAACTGTTACAACATCACACAAAATGATTCCAACTTCACTCCAAAGATGCACAAAACAGCAACAAATACACACAAATCAACAAAAATAGACAAGACAACATTTAAAAAAACACAGAACTGCAACAAAAACACACAAAGTGACACCAAAACCCAACAAAATGACAAGAAAAACACAATATGACTTCAAAGATGCACAAAAATGACAACATTAACACACAGAACTGCAACGATAAACACAAAATGACTGAAAATTGGACCAATTGACAAGAAGAAAAAAAAAAAAAAAACTTAAATTCAAAGATGCACAAAACAGCAACAATTGAAATTAATTTGACTAATCTGGATTTTGGGAAGGATTAGTATTGGAATTTTAAATAAAAAAAGGTATAGTATTCCAAAAAGTATCAAATAATGGAGTATCAGCAGTTTACTTAGCAGCTCCGATTATTTGTGATCGTGAAAAAACAGATAGGGAAAAATTTAAAAAAAAAAAATCTAATTAATTTGCAATAATGGTGATGGAAATTTTGGTATTATTTTTATTATTTTTATTGTTTTTGTAATACAAAATCAAGCTGAAGTTGCATTATAACACTGAATACACCCTCGCATGCATGTTTTCGTAAACACTTGGTCAGAGAGACAGAAATGCCAATTATTGCGATAAATATAACAATAACTATATGACATGGATTATGAGATTTTTATTTTTTATTTTTTTAACTATTTATTACATGTTCTCCCAGTGCAATCATTTCACTGTTAAACATATTTTGTCACAATATTGTTGGCTGTAAAACGGGCGGTCTGATGTCTAGCTTTAGCAAGTGGAACAAACGGCTGGATGTCATATCTTGCACAAAATCTTGGGCTTATTTCTGCTGCGCATAAATGTGAAAATAGTACAAATAGTTACAAGTAGTTCATTCAAAGTTTAAGATCTTATTAGAGAAAGCTAATGAAACATAAACTAAACGGAAATGTGTAAACTAACGTAGAGATGACATGAACATGGGTAAACTCTGAAACTGAACAGGGGAAATTGGGAACAAAAAAGCGGTGAGTCTATTAACTATAACTCACTCTAAATACTTTGTAAAGTATCTTATTTATTAAGGTGTCCTTGTACTTTACGTCCATAAAGCCTGCAGTGCACGGACAGATTACAGTTTGTGTTTAGAAAAGTTATTGCAAGGAACAAGTAGTCAAGGCCAACTTTTTTGTTTTTTTAACCTCATAGGCAGGTATGACACTAATCGCTTCAGACTGGAATGGAGGCCCCAAGGGGAGGAAAAAGAGCTGCGGAGGGAGGGGATGGAGTGGTGTAATGGAAGGAAAAGAGTCAAAGAGACGGGCAGAGCCGTATAATGGCTGGAGGTGATGCTGTTGGCCAAAGTGGGCCATTTGTGTGTGCCCGCCCGCGTGTGTGTTTTGCGCGGCGGCTCCGGTAAATAGATGTCAGGCCCTATTATCCTTGCCAGCTTAACGAGCCATGGCACTCTCGCTAGGTGAGGCCACGAGGGCCCACAGGTTAGCGGTCATTACAGTTGTACACTATGTGCGCGCAGACACACGCCTACTCACAAAGACATGCGATACAACCCTTTCTTCTTTGCTTTCTGCTACACAAAAATAGTTTCTTCCACATATGGAGGAAGAAAAAGCTACATCTGATGTCAAATCCATGCACGCCACTGGGATCTCACCTAACCCTTCTATGATCCTTGGGGTCAATTTGACCCCATTCATTCAAAAAAAATGATAGTTGACTTTGTGTTTTTGGCTTCATATTTCATGACTTTTCCTAAATTTATGGGTACAATTTATTAAGAATAAAATGATCAAGATATTTTTTTTTTTCTTTCAGTGTGCTGAACACATTGCATGCATTGGTGTTCCTCTGGGGTCAATTTGACCCCAAGCTGTTAAGCTGTGTAGACCTTGTCTGAATGTCAGCTCTTTCACAGTAAAAGTGACATAGAGGATGATGTGTCTGAGACAGAGGATTTTATAGTGAATAACCCCAAACATGTTACAAAAAAGAGATGAAAAAAGGTTCATAAATATATTCATGAGAGGGAAAAAAATCCTTTTCTGGAGGCAAAATATCCCTGGGGTCAGATTGACCCCAAGGGTAAAATATATTAGTGATATTTGAGGATAATAGGAGGGTTAACTGGCCTCTTGTCCTCCAAATTAAAAGTATCTGTTTGGTAATATTTGGTTTGCAACTTCAGGGCTATCAGATCTCATTAAACTAAGCTAAGAAGCTGATAAAGAGTCTCAGATGTACCACATTTCGCTGAATTTCAAGTGCTCTCTCTTTTCTTTTCTTTTTTTGGGTGAGGACGCTTGCAAATGTCCTGCCCCACTTCTCTCCTCATTTCTTTTTGAGAGCATACAGGGGCATAGCTGTCCGTCCCTTTCCTTAAATAGCTTCCCCGCAGGGGCACCGCTGGACGCATGCAAAGTCAAGCCTGCTAACTCAACAACATTCTTCAGCTCATTTACCCTTCATGATGTTGGAGGCACTTTGTCTATGTGACACAGACTCTCCTACTGGCAAACAGGTTGAAGTCCAGAATGCTGAGAGTTTGTCACTTGTTTTTTACTTCAGTCCGTCATGGTTCAATGCAAACGTCTACTTCCAATAATCAAACACATATAATCCCATATTAAACTGCAAAACTACTTTACTGCTGAATAGTAATGTTGTAGTACTCAAGACTGGTCTTGAGACTAGATTTTAAAGGTCTTGGTCTTGTCTCGGAGTTGAAAGCATCTTTAGTCGCTCTTGTCTCTGTGTCGGAGTGCCCGAACTCTGGAATTTTTTGTCAAGATTGGTCAAAACCAGCACTGATTTTTGCTATTCTTCAACTTTACTAATGTGATAATGAGGAAAAGAACTTAGTAGAACAATAAATGTCTTCAAGTCATACATTACCTTTTTCTTTTGTCTGTCAAATGTGTTGTAAAGAAACTAAAACTAAAGATAAAATGTTCTTTAACTGTTCAACCTTGGTATTGTCTTGGTTTTGGTCTAAACTCCTAAAAGTATTGGTTTTATCTTGGTGCATTATGGAATCGGGCAAATTTTGGTCTTGGATAATGTGGTTTTGAGCACAACACTAGTGTTTGGTATTTAAGTAGTGCTGTTGATTGATCATGGTCCAACTCTCAACATTTTGGTCCAAGTATTTCAATCTGGTGTATTTTGTTGTAAATTGTAAGACCAACTGCCCTCTATGGGTTGAAACCCAGCGATTACGATTGATTTTTGCTAATGGTTTAGAACAGAATTCTCTTGGGACTATCTTGTGTCACAAAAAAGCACCGTTAGCCCCGCCCCTTTAATTAAAAACTAGCACCTGTTGAGTAGGTTGGTTTGACAGAATTATGAATACAGAGCTATTGTGAGTATTACGTATCTAGCTAGCATAGCATATATTGTTTTTTGGAGATTTTATAGTATAGACTGGGCGTGGTTGAAAGGCTCCAGGAGCTCCACCCATTATCAATGCATTTTTTTAAATTCCCCATAGTGGCCGGTCAGGTTTATGTTGTTTTGTGTATGTATATTTTGTGTAAGAGGAAGTTATTGGATTGGAAAACTCGAAACAAGAAGAATATTTTTAATATTAATTTCACTTCTTGACTATAATCTTTTTCGTGCTACATAGAAGTAAAATCAAACAACCTTAACCCTATCCACTGATACACCTGAGCAGTATATGGTACAGAGAAACCAGAGTAACAAGCACCGATCTGTGCCTCGCCTTGCCTTTTGCTACCCATACCAAACTGAATGGTTCAGAACTGTTTGGGGGTTTCACCGAGAAAAAACAACCAACAATCCTAACCTTAGTGAGGAAACCCAACCCTAAACCTCAATGCTAACCCTAACCTAGGAGAAACACAGGCCCTAAAACCCAACTCAACTTGAAATTTCTTCTGGTTAGCAAAAAATTATTCTTAAATGAAATACATCGGCAAACCAGCACAAAAAAAAAAAACAAGTCAGTCTTTTTGGCACGCACTAAACAACAGATGAATTTACGTGATAGTTTTGAGGTCGCATTGGTAAAACAAAACCACCATCATATTGTCAAAAGAAAAATCCCAATTTCAAGACATTTTTGTTGTCCAAATATCTCCTATTTTTTTTGTCATGCTTTGACTTTGTTACCATACTTCTCCGAACTATAAGCCGCTACTTTGTTCTCACGCTTTGAACCCTGCGGCTTAAACAATGATGTGGCTAAATTGGGGATTTTTCGCGATTGTATAAGCTTCATGCCGCCACAAAATTGAGCTCTGTCACATTAGACCAGGTGGAACAATGAAATTGTTAACATTAAATCATTCTTGCTCGCATTGAATCATTCTGATCACTCATTTTGTCATGATGCACACTACATCGTCATAGCAACGACACAGAGAAATGAGAGAGAGAGAGAGAGAAAGAGAGAGAGAACATTTTCGTGAACATTTTTGTGAAACCTAACGTGAGTACAGCAGCCCGTCTACCTGCCCGTTCTGATTGGCCGAGTTGTCTGACGGGCACCCTCATCAGCCAATAGGGTGCGGCCTATGTTAGGCTGTGGCATTTGTGTGGATTTTTCTTAGAAAGTTGCTAAATCATTGTAATGCGGGCAATAAAACAGTGCACTTTATAGCCCGGAAATTACGGTGGTTGTCCATTAAATCCTTCCACCACTTGCTTTTCCATTGAAATCGTCCTCCTCACTACTCGTCATTGCTTTCTTTCCCTCTCTGGCTGGCTCTACGGTCTCATCAGAGCACATCCAATTTGCATGGAGTCAGTTAGAAGAAGGAACGATATGAATCTTATCACGGGGCTGCTTTAATTATTCCATCTTGAAGGTGGGTTCCTTTTGGAAGAGACTGGGGTTATTAAATTGTGTCCATTTCAATCAAGGCAGGCTATAGCCCTAAATTGGGCAAGTAATTAAAAGGTGCAACAATGAAATTGAATTGGCGAGTAGGACAATTTTTCTCTGAACTGATTATGGGTTTCTTTAGCAGTAGCCGATTGCTTCTCACTGACAAGCAGAAGAGCTGCCCGTTTTATTTCTGAAGGGTTTCCTTCGTTTAACACTTTTTAATCTCTACTCTAATGGTGCATGACAAAAAAAAGAGATTTAAAAGCTTTGGTCCAAAAAAAAAAAAATCCTTGACACCAAAAAACCCTCCAGAAAATACACTAGACAACATAGCTACACAAAAATGATAACAACATTAAGCACACAAAACACAAAAATGCACAAAATGACTCCAAAGACACACAAAACAATGCAATTCTTACAGAAAATAATCTAGGAAACAAAACTGCAACGGAATATTACACAGAGAAATACAGGAAATACACTAGACAACAAAAACAACAACAAAGATACACACTATGTTGGGAAGATTTACAAAACAACAATACAAAATAACAAAAATACACACTAGAACTCCAAAAACACACAAAACAATACAGAAAAACAACAAAAAATGAGAACAGAAACACACAAAATGACAACATTAAGCACACAAAACAAGAATAACAACAACAAAAAAACATATAAAACAAAATGTTTTTCTCTGTATTAATGCTCAGAAATCTCCATTTTTTTTTTAAAATTCTAACCTGACCCTTTAAAACATGAACCCCAGATAAGACAATCACATTTTTGTGGCCCCCACTGTAATAGAAATGGTCCAGTTACCCAACAACTGTAAAGACCTTGCAAAGTACGCATTAAAAAAACAACATAAACATCAGAAATACGACAATAAATTGGTTACATTTCTAGTCACTGTTGCTATGGACACAAGAGAATATTCAGAGGAGGCCTTTGATAAATAAAAACATATACCACACAGTGTCCTGCAAAAGGTCTCCTGTTTGAATTCTATGCCTTATAGGAATAAATACTTCTCCATGTTTGGGTTGATAAACAGTCGGTCTCATTTAAAGTATGAAACTTTTTGGATCAAGGGCCCTTGCTCAGCTTGTGTCACGCTCACACATTGTGGTTATGTAAAAAAAGAAGCACTGCTGCATACTGGAGTACACACACATTTCTACAACCTTGAACATCTGTGACTTTCCCTATCCCGAGTGTAGCGCAGCATCCCCCTGCCTTCTCTTTACCTCATATGCCTCGTACCATCTTCCTTCTTTTGCGCCGCGAGGTACCCAAGTGCCCTATCAACCGCACTCCAAACAAACAGCCGCCGGATCAGTCAGGCTCCCTGGGATATGCCTCAGGGAATGAGTGAGAAGGAGAAAGAGGGGAAAGAGAGTAAGAGTGCACAAGGAGGAATTGCACACACACACACACACAAAAAAAAAATGACGAAAGATGCGTTGGAGATGGGAAAGCAGCAGAGAAACTAAGGAAAGGGGAAAAAGAGGCATCTTTTTGTAAAAGTAAGAGTGCATGAGCGAGCTGCACAGTGGATGACCTCATTAGTCATTGGTGTACTGTATGTTCCTCTATCCTAGGTATATAAATACCTCACACTCAAGTATCTCACACTGCTTGGTGTGATGAGTAATACCTTGCGTGTTATGGTTTTAATTTCCATATTTGCATATTCAAATCAATCCCTGCCTGCATATGAGTTTGTTAGTTAGCAGCGTGAAGTAAACAATAGTGTGTTTGTTTGCATCTATGATGGGAAAACAGTCTTTACACGCCTTTAAAATACACAAGTATTATTGGCTCGACTACTTCCTGGTTAGGGGTGCAAATTCCTGAGCTCGATACAAGTTTTTTGATGCATTGCCACGACTTTAGCTTTTACCTTCGACAAGACTTGTAAATGCTACTTCCTGTCCCACAGGAAGTTGTACCCACGAATAAGACTGAAACACTTTCAATGAAATCTGATGCTCTTATTATCTTAAGGTCGAGACAAGGAAAAGACTGACCCAGGACGTCTGAGGTTATCAACTTATGCTAAACGTTTAAGCTAACAGTTTGCTGGAGACTGTAGTCAAACTTCAAAGATTTCACCGGGACTTTGAGTCTTTAGTCTAAGGCCTCGTTAGAAATGTCATACTGACGTACTACTCATACCAAGTCTGACGTCAAAATGAATATGTAGTGCGTTTAGATTAGATAGCATTAAGAGGGTGAAATAATTGTAGTGTATATTACGGTGTGCCATTTCAAACATAGTCATACTCAACAGCCCCATGATGCATTGCGAGCGAAACGTTTAATCGTCCTGGGACCGACTTCAAGCTAAAAATCAAACATCCCCTTTTCAAAACAAAAGCATCTCTTTGCGTCTTCCAGTAGTTTTTTTATTTTACTTTTTTGTAAATAGGGCTCTTATTTTGAAGTTAACCAAAAGTTTTGTCAGTAGCAAAACGGCAGGTCCCCGAAAATCTCAGAAATGTTGGAATTAAATGTGTTTAGGTGAGTTTTATGGATGACAGGACCATATGTTGATATTCTACTTGGTCACTTTCTCACTTAAATGCTTTCAGAACTTTCGAAAGTCGTGAAACAGTGGAGATATTTCGCCTCAGTGTGCTTCAGATTTTTGTTGATTTAGTTTCCAAATGCATCTTGGGAAACTTGGACGTATACTTCAGTGGGAACGCTCATCATCCTAATCATACTAATAGTATATACTCATTGAGTTTTTAGTGTATAGTACGGAGTTTGGCATTTCGAACACAGTCCAATTTGTAACTTTTGTAAGATGGTCCCTAACGCGTGCAGATGTATTCATTGTAGATGGTGAGGTGAATTTTGAGCAATGGACATGCAGTCGTGAAATCAAAATGGCTCCCGTGGAAAAGGCTTTTATCCTCGGTGAATGCGTTGTTCGCTGAGTCACAGCTTAGCTCTTTAGTGACGCTTTAATACTCGTTTCACACATTTTAGTTTCCCATATGTCAGAGGCAGCGAGGAGTGGGGGTGTAGAAAAATGAGTCCATGGGGGAAAAGGAGCCATTGATTGACGTTCTGAGATGATGAGCAATCTGAGCAATCGCAAATGTTTACATCCTTCTCTTTACAAGGATGCAATGAGGCCTGAACAACCGCTGCAATGACAGCACTGTGTTGCACCACGAGACGTTAACTTCTGTCCGCACTTTGCCATCATTAGCAGGCTCGTGTCCACTTCCTCAGACAAGGGTCACAACGACAATCCACCAGTGCCGTATTTGGTAGCATTGCCACTATCACTCACAGCGGTAATGAGGAAGCAGCAGATGGATGCCATTCTAGAAACTGCTTTTAATGACCAAACAGGGGATTGGGCTCCAGTCTCCAATTGGACCCGGCAGACTCTCACTTTTAAAGGGCAACTGCCAGATATCCAAGCCAAATGGAAACAGGAGGGCTCATTTCTAACCAATTTTTTTTCTGCTTTAGTTCTGCTGATCATTCTCTCCCTGGTGACAGAGGAAACAGTAGATGAGAGGAACAGTCTTATCCAGTTTTCATTCCGTGCAGGCTCTGTATATCTGGCTCTGGGTTTAAGCTCAGTTTTTTTTTTTTTTTTTTTTTTTTTGGAACGCCTCGAGCCGCTTTGTCCACCGTCATCCTTGTCTCCAATCCCTGGTTCCTCGTCCAAACCTCTGATTTGTAAATGGCTGCTTTTGATGGCCAATCAATACTGGCAGACTTAGAATGGGATTTAGCGCGACAAAAGGGAGTCCCATATTATTGTTATCCTCCTTTAGAATTTTTTTTTTCTCATTTATGTATTTTTTTTTCACAAGGAAACGGAAAATACCGTAAAGCACGAGTGTCCTTTTTTCCCCCCACCGTTTATGTTCCGTCGCTTGTGTCGTTCTTGCTGCCACACTTTTTGTTTTTTTATTCATGCAAACCTTTTGCCTTTTGCTCAATAAAATGTTAGGCTTTAATTGCATCCTGGTGACATTCACAGCTTGGGAGAATAACAATGTGCCCATTTCTTTCCGACGAGCACACCCCTGTGTGGTTTAAACAGCAAAAAAAACAAAAAAAAAAAAACAATAGCTGTTTAGAAACTAGTACAAAACCTCCAGGGAGGAAGAGGTGGGAGATGTGATGCCGAAAAGAGAGAAGAGCATATTTCACCCCCCTGGGCTTTATCACCGGTACTTCACATCCCCTGTTTGCAATTAACACTGTGTATTAGCAGTAAAACCAGCACAGACCAAGAGGAAATGGACGACATGAGGGGGGTAAGGCCCTATGATATATCGCCACCTTCTTACAGCCCCAGAGGGTTAAACAGGAAACCAGCTTAAGAAAACAGTCCCTTAGGTATCGTCCTCATTAGTGCTGGTATCACTATTAACAGTGTTAGTGTTTTTGTTTTGATGGCTCTCATTGTCGTTACCAGCACCCACCCAGGAAGAGTTGGCAACATGTACGGCAGGTGTTTTAGGTGCGAGACAGGTTGTTATTCGGACACACACAGAAGACACTTCCCTCCTGTGCACGCGTTGCGATTTCTTTTCAAAAATAACAAGAACCTGGAGAATATTGTTTCACCAGCGTTTTTTACCCTCACTAAGGTGTCCCACCATAACCTACAGTTTAAAAGTTGACATCCTGTGTTTTTTTGTGTATTATTTCGCATTTCGTATGTTTTTTTATGAGTCACTTTGCTTCTTATTGTTGCCATTTTGCATAATTTGTTGTCATATTGTGTGTTTTTGTACTTGTTTTGTGTATGTTTGTACTTGTTTTGTGTATTGTCTCTCATTTTGTGTTTTTATTGTTGTTTTCCATTTTATGTTTTCATTTTGTGCATTTGTGTTGCAATTTTGCATAATTTGTTGTCATATTGTGCATTTGTGTTGCAATTTTGTGTCTTTTTTCACTTGTTTTGTGTATTATCTCATTTTGTGTATTTTTGCACTTGTTTTGTGTATTGTCTTTCATTTTGTGTGTGTGTTGTTTTCCATTTTTTCTCATCATTTTGTGTATTTTTGTTGCCATTTTGCGTACTTTCTGTATTTCTGTTTTAATTTTGTGTATTTTTGCTGTTGTTTTGTATGTTTTGCAGTTTCGTGTACTTTTGGAGTCTTGATTATTTCCGTTTTCCTATTTTTGTTTTCCTGTTGTGTATTTTACAGTTTTTGTGTTTTGTTGCAGTGATTACGTGTATTATTCTGCTGTTTTGTATGTTTTCATACAGCCATTTTGTGTATTTATGTTGCTGTTTTGTACGTTTTTCTTTTTGGTGTACTTTTGTAGTCGTCTTAGTGGTTTCAGTTTTCCTTTTGTGTATTTGTGTATATGTGTGTGTATTATTCCGCAATTTTATATTTTTATACAGTCATTTTTGGTGTCAATTTGTGCGTTTACTTTGGGGTTGCACAAAATTTGTCCGAGGGTCACATGTTGCCCATGTCTTAAAACTCTGCTATTAGTTGATCTTGATGTTAATGTAATATAATGATAAGTGAGGATTTTATTGTATTTAAAATTTACAGGAAATTGTCCGACTGTTGTGGCAATTGGTTCGTCTTTGCTCTCAGCCATGTCCTTCTTATGCTATAGATACCTCATGAATAACCAATAAGTGCAGAAATAAGTGTGGATCAAAGATGGCAGACTCTCTCCCACTCATTCCCATCTTTCTCTCTTATTTTAAATGGTTCCTTTTTATACAGCACTCCTGCATCTCCCACTCCAGGTCTCTGATCAGGTGGCGTTACTAACACTCGTTCGACAGCCGCACATTAAATTGCGGGACTGTCACACTCCATGGCAAACACTTTGAATTACTGCTACTTACATGTGCATTAAGAAACCTGCCAGTGCTCAACACGTTAACAATGGAGATACGGTGAGTAATAGAGAATGGAGGGAAAACAAGTACGGGATTTAATGTCAGGAGAAATTAAAGCCTTTCAACTACTTGCCGACTCAGATTCAAGTAAAGACCTAGAACGTGACAGAAAAATGGTTAAACTTTCACTCAAAGTACCCTTTTATTACATTATGTCAGACATCATTGGCTGTACTTGTACTGTACTCAACGTATTCTACCTATTTTGGCTTGTACCATGGCTTTGCATTTACTTATAACTATCACATGTACTAATTCATGACTTCCAATGTTAAAAAATGCTAAAACCTTTAGCCTGATTGCATTCAATGATTTCTCGCGGAGCCGATGTTGACATTTCTGCTCTAAGGAACCGGTTGGAAGAATCTCTATTGGCATCGCCACAGGACCCCAATATTTCTACAGTCTAATCCGTCACCGAAGCCATTGTCAAAGCCACGGAGGGGTTATATCGATTGTAATCTGAAAAGAGCAATCTGTGGTTTTTAACCACTCAATGGTTTCGTCCCTGGCGCCTAAGTTTGCAGATGAATCACGCCCCCCTTAAGGCCCATTATTCACCCATTATTGGCAAGTGTTTGTTGCTCACTTAATTGGACAACTTGTCTGCAACTGCAAAGCCCCTGGGTTGCCAGAGACAGAGCCACAGCCAATCAGTCTAATTGATCCGAGCAAATGGTATTATCCTTCTTTCATTGCTGATGGTTGAAATATAGTTGTCGGATTTTTTTTTTGGTAAATGCGTGCTGGAACATCATCAAGGCAGCAATTCTTCACAAATTATTCGAATAACCTGTGACTGAAAACTAATAGATCTAATCACCAGATCAATTCATGCCTTTTAGGGTGCCGTCTTTAATTTCACGGGACAAATTTAAGCTGCCCAGGCACGAATGGCCTTTTCTTGGCAAGGCGCGAAGATAAAAGAGGAAACTAAGTGATTTAGCTGACTATTTCTGCAAAACATGCCAGTTGCTATCAAAGGTGAGGCCTTCTGTATTTACTGATGCTTTGCCAGAGATGAAGCACATTACCCCCCCCCAACTCCTTTGCTTTCATTGGTTCTGAAAAAAGACGTGAGAGTCAGGGTTATAACCGTACACAGAAAGACCCAGAAGACCCACCCCAGGGTCAAAGCTAAACTGTAAAGTCTCCCGTGTTTCTCTGTCCATGTGCATTCAGCCAAGAAAAATGCACCTCTCATCGCTACTAAAGGAGAAGAAAGGCCTCCACCCCCCAACAAAAAAAAAAGAAAAGAAAACCACACAGAATGAAACGTATTACGAGTGGAGTCTTCAAATCAATTGAGCTCATCTTTGTAAAATGTACGAGTGAACTGTTGTGCCATAAGGTATCATCTAATGGGGCCAAAATAGAAGCAAGAGTCGGCGGCAAATGGGTTCAATCAGCGGAACCACAGTCTCGATGTTGTGTTCCCCGCATATACATCAGCAACACAGTCAGGGGAAGAAAAAGCAGAGCCGGGGAAAATAGAGTGGCACTGAGCCTAGGCATTTGAAACATTTTTTTTTTTTTCTTTCTTGTAAGCAGACTCATACTGATTCTGCTGCCATCACTCCAGAAAAAGCCCAAGACACATTTATATTCAGTGGCTGATTAGAAACATAAAGAGAAATGTCAGGGAAAATCTGTGAAGTCTGAGATTTCTAATCAAACATCGCTCTTTTGTGCCAAGATACCTCTTCAAGTGTAGCGATAAAGCAGAGGAGCGCATTCGAATTTGGTGTTTTTTTTTTATTCAAACTGGCAACTCCAGAAATGCGTGTGAAAAGAGACAGAGACTAAATAAATAAATGAAGGGGAAAGCAGACGTCGGGCTTGTGTGTGGACGCCTGCTGTCAGGTCCTTCTGTCAGTGTGAAATATTGCTGATTCCACCACACTTCCAGTGCGGTGGGGCTTGTAATGATTCAGTCCTTGTGGGGGGTTCAAAATGTCATCTGTCTCACCTACCTCTGAGTCTTCTATGTCCTCCAAATACTGACTTTTACCACGTGGAGGGAGTCTATTCCCCTACATGTCATGCCATGGAAAGTACACTGTCTTGCCACAACATTACAACCACTAGCAGGCAATGTACAGAGTAGTTATTCTTTCGACATTTGGGTCTAGTAAAAGAAAGCTAAAGATTTGTCGTTAAAGTTAATAGTTAAAGCTGCTGGAGACGATTATTGCGTTTGTGTAGGCCTCATAGATCAATAAATCCAAGATGTGAAAGGTTGAAATTGCCACTTGTTGTGATCTCCACTGGAAACACTCGGTTTCTTGACATGGTCGGTAAAATTTTGCGCATTGCATCGTGGGACGTTGTGTTTCTTTCCCAGACAAGAAGGCCGGTTTTTGCTTGACACCATTTTTGTTCTAGTTTGTTACTGTTATTCCCCATGATATCATCTCACTCCTCGAGACATTTCATTTTGGCCAGATTCGAGTCTTTTCAAGTATTCCCAAAAATAACATCTACCAATGTTCAGTATGTGAAAACATCGGCAATGTGTTGGAAAATCACTTTGGCAGAGTTATTTGTGGAAAACACAAGAAATCATCATAAGAATGAAGTGAAAAGACTTGCTATGCATCCATCTATGGGACTCCACATTCCCGATGCAATGCCCAAAACTTTTCCGTCAATAAAACGATTGAGCAGCAATCCTTCTACTCTCCCACATGGCCGAAATACAACTTCCTTCAATTCTTTTATGCATGACCCCTTCTGCTCTTCATAATCAATACCTGCCTCGACGAAAAGCGAATCTCTGTCACCAGCTCTTCAACCAATGTCAATCAATAAAAAACAATACCCGTCCACATCCATGACATCAGAGCCAATTTGTCATTCCTGTTTACCTTACCGGTGGCAGCTGCTACTCTATCATAATGTCTTTGAAACAGCAAGACAGTAGAAAAGCAAGAAGAAAGCCAGAACAAATGTGAGGAGAACTGTCTCATGAGAACTCAAAAGCTTTATGTATTATCAGTGAAGGCAACATCTCATTTGGCCGCTTTACATACATGACCAGATCAACAACATCACCAAAATAACCTCAATACCATAGAAATCTGTTGATGTATAACCAAGCAAGCTAACATATTGTGTGTCTATTTGTTTATTCTTTTTTGCAACGACTGCCACAGCGGCAGTCGTTCTGCATCTCGATGTCTCCTAATTTAACATTCTCATGTTGGCAGTGAGCAATGTGTATCCCCATAATATGCTCCCGAGCTTGTTTGTGTCAGTAAATATGTGCTCACTTTCAGGAAGATGGCCTAATCTGCACTCAGCTGTTAGTGGCTGATATGTTTATGGCGTATTAAATATTTGGTGGCTTTCCCTGCCTTGTTGCGATATCCAAAGCTCCAATCGATTGGTGGAGATTTAAGCAAACGCGCGTCGCTTCTGTTTGATTTTTCCCAAATCTTTGCATAGCGTTCGGGATCGTTTGCTGCCGTTTTCTGTGCCATTGCACTCCCACGCATGCCAACACACAAACAACAACACTTTGTGTCAACACGTTTAGAGGATGACACAATGTGTTAGTGTATAATACACCCACCAAAATAAAGGAGAAGATAAATGAGCTAGTGTTATCCATACTGTTGGGGAATACTGCTTTGTGACGCTTACTGGGAAGAGATGCTTATTCTTCCTTTTGTTTCTCACTATGGACTCAAAGGCTTTCATTTGATTAAAAAAAGAAGAAAAAAAAAACATTTAAAGAAAAAAGCACACTATAGCATTTTTATTCATCTTATGCAGCTCCGACCAAAATATAGGACAAACAGAAGCCAAGAATAGATGGCGCTTCTTAGCCTAAGCCCACTCCTTTCATTCTCGCTAAGGCTTCCTCTCCAATAAATCCAATAAAATCATGGTTGATTCTGCATATTCCTTTATTCCTGAATTATTTCACAAGCCTCACAACAGACATATTTCACAGCTTGTGCTGGATGCGCAGAAATATTCTCTGATAAGTTATGATAAATAGAAGCAACAATGGCTACACCTCACTGCCTTAAAAATAGCCTGACTGACTGCATATAAACATGAACCCACAAGTCACTTTTCAAAGATTAGGAGTCACATCCATTAAACTCGCTCCTACTGGCCTTAAGATACTGACCATGCATCTTGCAGACTGGCCTAACAACATTAAACTGTATCGAACCAATGCGTTGTTCTGCACATAAATTCTCTTTAAATGAGCGATGTGGCTTAATGTTTACCGCAGGGACAGGCAGAGACACGCTGTATGAGCTAGGGTGAGGAGGTTAGGGTTGGAGCTTGGGCTAGAGTTTTCCTGCAGCCTTGTTATGGGTAATATACTGTATATATTAGATTTGTGTGGTATGACCAGTAAGTGTCTATATTAATGATTTATACTTTCTTTATCATTAGCTGACAACAGCCCTGACAAGACACCTGACATTCTTAGAGTCCCAAGAACATCCCAGAAACAGGTGTGTGTGTGTGTGTGTGTGTGTGTGTGTGTGTGTGTGTGTGTGTGTGTGTGTGTGTGTGTGTGTGTGTGTGTGTGTGTGTGTGTGTGTTTTACCCCCAACAAACGTATCCCTGGAGGCAGAAATTGAAAGTAGCTATGCTATTTCACACGTAGCCCAACAGCAGCTGCCACTTTCTTAGCACAAAGACATCAATAAAGCCCAACGCTAATGTAGCACTGAATCTTTTCTTTTCTTTTGTTGGTCACTCTCTACCTCAGCTTCTAATATTAAACAACGTTGGCTGAGTGCTGCAATGAGCAAAGATAAAGATGTGTTATTTCTATGATGCTAACGTTAACAAGGTTATAGCTGCTTGGTAAGGCTAGGTAGCAAAGACTAGCTTCGGAAATAATTAGTGTGACGACAGGTAAACAACATCTGGTCAAAATAAGCTCAAATAAGTAGGAATAAAACAGTAAAACAAACAATACGCTACATTTCTGTGAGTGATTTAGTAGAAAGAAAAGGGGCTTCTAGCAGATGAACCCTCGAGGCTATTTTTAGAGCCCGTCTTTGCTCGCTACTCAGCAGTTGTAGCAATGAAAGATATTCTGCATTTGCTATTCTTCTCCTAAAAGAAATTGCCATAATGAGGCAAGTATGCATGTATTAATTATTGATACACCCAAGCACACTGGCATCACAGCCAGGCTCTTATACGCTACACACAGCATATACAATCAAGGAAAAGCGTCACATGCGGTTCAGTTTGAATGTTTCCTTTTCTTTGCCACCCAATCTTTCTTTATGGATGTGTGTGTACGTAATGGTTGGGTGGTGGTCAGAGTGGGCCGATGGCACAGAGTGGTCGCCTCAGCCGTGGCTACAACAGTAGCTTACCATCACTCTGTGTGGAGTGAATGAATGCAAAGAAATCATCAAGTTGAGTATGCATCTCTTGATATACTTGTTGTGTAGCCCATTCTGTTCTGATAGTCACATGACTTCTCAAAGACAGCACTCATTTGTAACTGTCCGTTTAATCATGCTAATGCAACTTCTCCCCCTCCTCTGACTTGCAGAGGCCGAACAATCTCTCAGACTCATATCATCCGGTTTGCGCGTGCGCGCGCGCGCACACACACACACACACACACACACACACACACACACACACACACACACACACACACACACACACACACACACACACACACACACACACACACACACACACACACACACACACACACACACACACACACACACACACACACACACACACACACACACACACACACACACGTACATGAGCAGACGCTAAAGAAAAAATAAGAAGAGAAAGAACGTAGTTCCAAAAGTCCCCCAAGGCGTATGGATATCTCAAATGGAGAGTTCTATAACTTAGTATTGGTGCATGCCTGTCGGCACAAACGCACTCCAACACAAGAAAATTAGAAATCCGAGATGCTACAGCGTTAATTTAGCAGGTCTGGGACACTACCAGTGTCTTTTTCCCCCTTCTCCCGTTTCTCTCAAGTGATACACTCCATTAGTATTCTGCACAGGAGCTACTCCGCTTTCTTCTCCTTCTCCCATGAATTCTCTGCCCCTCTCTACCCTCGTGGGAGTTGAGCCCAGTGCATGTTAAGTGATATGGCTTCATGGTCTCACCGGCAGGGTTGTGGGTGTCACATAGAGCTCCGTGTTGTAGAGGTACATTGTGGGACAAAGAGATAAAGCCCTTTAAGTAAATCCACCCACCCGTGTGGAAAAAAAAGAAGATCAATCTCATGAATTTGCCAATAGGGAGTCAATGGTCGATCAGTGGAGATAGAGGTACATAATGAGAGAAATGCGTGTTGGGAGGGTATGAAGGCGTGACTTCATGGAAACAAAAAAGTTGAATGTGAAAAAGCAAATTAGAAAGGATAAGAGCAGCAAAGGAGCTAAAAAGACTAATCACAAACGCTGGTCAGAAAACAACTGGAAAATGTTCTTTTTCAAATCTTTCCAGCAAGCCTGTCCTTTTACAGTTCCAGATATATGTTCCAGGTCTTTTTCGTCAAGTGAAACAGGTCCCAATGAGGAACCGACAAGCCAGGGAATAGGCACCGGAATAAGGTTAAGGAGTACTCAGAGTAAAGTTGATAGCAGTAGGTGATGCGACTGAAGAAAAAAAAAAAAGCGCCTGTCCTAAATTTGAAGCCCAGTTCTAGCCTGGGGGTGATTCTTATAGCAAAAGGCAGTGTGGTATGTAAATGTCATAGGAATCAACAGAGCGAGAGGGTTTTCTTCTCTGTTCATTTCATGGAACATGACAAGTTTTGGGGGCTGCTTGTCTCGGTTGTGCTGAATTTACGATGCACATGTTGAATTTGACCTACCTGAGTGGGTTCCAATTGACACGCAACTTGGTAAAAAAGTAACAAAAAAAGGTAAGGCTGTACAGAAACCTCAACAATCTAGTAGTAGGATAGAATATCATATCAAGTTAAAGTGTATTTTTAATTGGATTAATGTAGTTAATTTGATCTAATTGTTGACAAGTGCTTGGACTTTTCCGCACTAACCCTGGAATGCTTTTATCGGTACCTTCATTGCGGTTCTTATTTTCTGCTTTGGTCTCTTAACAAACTACACAGGCATTTGAGAAGTAAACAACATGATACTTTAGCAAGAAAAGTCACATGCTTTTAGCATTTCGACATTTTATGTTACTAAATTCTCCAATATTGCCCAAAACCCTCTCAAAAGTTTGACTATAGGTCAGGTATTGTACTTGAGCTAATTGCTCTCAATCCATTTGCCAACTAAAGATGACATTTAATATCTGCAGGCGGAAAGAATATGATCTTTTATGGTAAGTTTTGGAGAATTGCTGCATGAAAAGCAGAAAGTAAATAATTTAAAGTCTAGCCCGAAGCACATTAGCATGTGAATTAGCAATGGCAGCCACTCCCTGTTTGTTAGTTCATCTTCCTCCACTATTTTTGTGTTTGCATCAGGTTATTTTCTTCTCGAGGGGGACTTCATCGTCGTCCTCTACACGTTTCATGTTTCCCAGAGGACTTTGTGAAACGACTGATATTATCGAGGAGTGGCGAGCCTTATTAAATTCCCGAGCATATAAGCAGACACTCACCGTCGTGCACACACTGCAGCACTTCCTCGTCCTCTGCCGCTCGCTGATTGTGATTCTACCTCTCTTGATTTGGTTGCCCACTTCACTGTGGCTCAACAAGCTCTCCTGGTGCCCCCCTTGAGAAGAAGCACAGAGTATAGACAATTTATTACCTTTTTCGCAGAGACCATCAGCAGGTATGACTCTGCTATGGCTACAAAGCTTGATAAGTTAGTCGTTCACTATAGATTCTATAGTCCCCTCTCTTCCACCATTTACTTATGAGTCTTTTCATCAAGAAGCTAATATGGCAACTGGTGAACAGTGTTCACCAGTTGCCATATAAGCTCATTCATGTTCACTGAACAGCAAAGAATGAGAAATCTCTGTAAACTCTGCATCTAATTGGAAAGTGGTAATCCCATCGCTGTGCTAATAGTTTAATATTTATTTAGCAACGGCAAAGACTACATTACACTTTCTGCACATTTTAATAGAATTCCAAATGCAGACATGTTTTGGGTTTCGCACCCATTACAATGGTGATAATAAGTGCAACCTGAGCATATACGTCTTTGTCTAAAAGCATCCAGATTATTTCTTATTCCTTCAAGTGTTATTGGCTCGAGCCATGCTAAATTGCACCCTCTACATGTTTATCCAAACCAGCTTTTGCCACGTCGACCCCCAACCCCTACCCCAACATACATACAGTATGCCGACACGGTTTGTGATGCCTCTGTCTCCCTTGCTGCAAGCAATACTATTTACATATGACCTTGCACGCAGCAATTGGCAAAACCGGGGGCTTGTTGGGGTTTTTTATTTTGCTGGAATGATGTGCTTTTAGCTTTGATGTGACAGCAGAATATGAATATGAAAATACAAAAAAAAAAGAGAGAGAGCAGTTGAGTCAGCATGGGTTCGTGATATTCATGAGGATTAGACATAATGTGTTTACTAGCTTGGCTGCTGACTGTACTGTATGTTATGTGAGTGGACTGTACAGTGTGTGTGGGCTGTTGCTTTATGAATCTACATGTGTCGTGGACATATTTCTATTTACGTATATACAGTATATATACACACAAAAACAGACCGACAGTAGATGAGGGTATCGCTCGCCCTGGTGAGAAATACTCAAACGAAGCCTTAGTCAATGGTGAGAGGCAGGAGTGAAGGAATGTATATGGGGAAAGTAAGAATACAGAAGCAGAGGTCCTTAAGGAATACCATTGTCTATGAACCTTGACACAATAGTCAGGCGGCATTCTCAGAGGAAATCTATTCTGCTCTCATTCATAAAGCATCAGGAAGACCCAGAGATGCAACTTCATTCTTGATACTTGCGATGCTGCTCGTAGATATCAACACTGCCTGATGCCATAACATTTACTGAAGTTAAAATCCAGGTTTTATTGTATTTTTAGGGCTTGTGAATTACTGTTTCAAATTTTCCCAAATTCTGTTACAGGGTACACCCATTTCCAGAACATTTTTCTTATAATGGCTTCCCCTAATTTGAAGTATGACATACGAAATGTCCCAAAACCATGCAAAAAACACTTATTAGGGAAAAATTGGGTTGAATATTTGTATTTCTCTGTGCTTCAGAAGTTGACCAAATCTTGTAAGATCATGCAGTCTCATGAGATTTCGTAGCTCAAGATCCGTTTCGTCTTATGCCATTCATCCGGATCTGGGTCGCAGATGGAAAGATCCTTAACAGAGAGGCCTAAGTGGTCCTCTACAAGCCAATTCCACCTGCTCCTCTGGGCGGATCCTAAGGCATTTTCAGGCCAGCCGAGAGATGTAGTCTTTCCAACATGTCCTAGGTTGTCCTATGGGTCTCCTTAATGCTGTATGCCCAGCACACCACCCTAAAGGTGTCCAGGAGGCATCCTTGATAGATACCCGAGCCACTTGAAGAAAAGTTTGTTTATATCTTCTAAACACTTGCTACACCTTTAACTACCCATTTCTTGTGGAAAATATGACGAAAATGTATGGTACTCTTCTGAAACATTTAGGCAAAGGTACATTCTGTGTGATAAAACTATTTCTGTTTTTCCTTGCTATCGCTAAAGGGGAAGGTCTACCTTTTTGATCCCAAAAACAATTTGACGAGTTTCTTTCTGGTAGCTGACAGCTCTCAGGGCTCGTCACAGAAGCCAAACACTCAATTCAAACCATCAATCTGTCAGTGTCGACTCTATATTGTTTTGCTTAACTCTGAGCTTCTGGCTATTTCCCTAATCTACAGTCCATCCTGTACCTCGTCTCACTGGTGATTGATATTTGAAGACACGGGTGGGACTAAAACATTTTGAATTCCAACACTCATCAAAGACCCATCAGCTCTGTCGTCAATCAATGTGAATAAATATTTCCCACAATCCAGAAGCAGTAGAAATCAAGAAGAAAGGGAAACGAAAACACAGAGAAAGGGGAATAAGGAAAAATCAATTGGGCAAAAGCTTTGTTAAAAGGGTGGGAGGTTGGAGAGGGAGTGGGGGGGTGGTATAGACAGTGGAAGTGGGAAAAATAGGGCTGTCAAGCAGGGTGAATAATGAAGCTTCTTTTGGGCGCTTCAAAGGCAGAGCAGACATGGCACAGCGAGGTTATGTCAGACTTTGTGTCATCAAATGTCACATTAATTTGAAGCACACATGAGTAAGGTACAAAATGCTGAGGTACTGCACACGAGCCTCTTTGAACTTTCTCAACGGTCATTTTCACATCCCATAATGTAGCTTCTAGAAGCTACTCAACACAAACTATCAGCAGGAGTTACAATGAAGTGCTGTTCGGAGACACATTAGGAATGTGCTAAAGCAACAGGAAACATTTACAAAGTGATGTGTTTGCTTTAGGAAGTTCTTTCTAATTGAGCACAACTATTTTGTGTATGTTTAAGCTAGCTTGCCAAGGCTAGCCTTGTAGGGTAAAAGCTAATTCCAAGTTTATGTTGTTCTGTAAATATTAGCTAACCACTTTCCCATGTTTGCTAATATTTAGCTAACATCCTTACCAGCTGAATGTACTTCATCGGCAATTAGAACGTTATTCCTAGTTTAGCACTACTATTTTGTGTTTGTTTAAGATAGCTAGCCCAGCTTAGCCTTGTAGGACAAAAGCTAATTCCCATGTTGATGTTGTGTTGTAAATATTAGTTAACCACTTTCCCATGTTTGCTAACATTTAGCTAACATCCTTACCAGCTGAATGTACTTCATCGGCTATTAGAAAGTTATTCCCAGTTTAGCACTTCCATTTTGTGTATGTTTAAGATAGCGAGCCAAGGTTAGCCTTGTAGGACAAAAGCTAATTCCCATGTTGATGTTGTGTTGTAAATATTAGTTAACCACTTTCCCATGTTTGCTAACATTTAGCTAACATCCTTACCAGCTGAATGTACTTCATCTGCTATTAGAAAGTTATTCCCAGTTTAGCACTTCCATTTTGTGTATGTTTAAGATAGCGAGCCAAGGTTAGCCTTGTAGGACAAAAGCTAATTCTCATGTTGATGTTGTGTTGTAAATATTAGTTAACCACTTTCCCATGTTTGCTAACATTTAGCTAACATCCTTACCAGCTGAATGTACTTCTTTGGCTACAGCTAGCACTATGTTTGTGTATGTTTAAGCTCGATAGCCTATTTTAGCCTTGTTGGGTAAAAGCTCATTCCTATGTTCTTGTTGTGTGGTAAATATTATTTAACCACTTTCCCATGCTTGCTAGCATCCTTACCAGCGGAATGTGCTTCATCAGCTACAGCTTGCTTCAATGTGTTAAACGGCATTGAAAAAAGGGACAAATACCCTCAAACCTTTACTCAGTTGTTGTATCATCAAACTATACAGATGTTTTTTTCCTCATCTGTGTGGCCTCCTATGAACACCGTTTGTTAAATCAGGTCAGAAAAAGAATGTTTACATACATGAGCCAAATGCTCACTCTAGCCTAAAGCACACATATCAGAGACTTTTTCAATCACGCACATGAAAATCACATCATTTACTCCACTTTACTGGAAACCGACTTCAGCTCGACTGCAGTGATTGCAGTTTCTGTCCGACATCGAACAATTTCCATGTCTACTTAGATAAAGGCTGGAGTGTCCATATTCCCCAGTTACTGCCTACCTGTCCGAACACGGGCCGCCCACGGTACAATCTCCCTCACTCAGTCACTATTTTTTATTTTGATAAGGGGGATCCATTTGGTTTAAATTGACTCATTTTGTCGCTGGGAAACGGAGCAGGAAAACTGAAGAGGGAGAGACGGGCGAGGCTGCCGCTGCTCCTTTGATCCCTTCGACAGACAGTGTGAAAAGTGCATTTTAAAAAGGATGTTCGCTTGTGATGAGCCCGCCAGAGTGACAAATTGGGCCCCCAGTGCTTTAAATAATACACTGTGTATAGCTTTAGCAGTGCTGCGCTCTATGTTGCTAAACGGGCTTGTTAGAAAGGCTGTGCACAGGATCGAATCAGAGGCTTGGTTAGTAACCCGTTTTAAGTCCATACTTCTTCATGTTGGTCTGCGTCATAAATACAATTGATAATTGGGGCTTTTTGAAGTGTCCACTTGCATTCAAATCTAGATAAAAAGCTTTCACTGGTTGAAACGGAATGTTTTATACAATAACATTGAAAAACAAATTGAAACAGAATGTTTTGCTTCAATCCTAGGGGGTGAGATGATAGGGTTGGGGTCAATTACATTTTCCAATTAAATATTTTTTTTCAATTAATCATGTTTGATTACAATGAATTCCGTTATGATTACAGTGACCAACTTTTTTTTCTCATTACAAATAAATTACAGTTAATATTTTTCTCCTGACAGTCAATTTCAAATACATTCTCAATTGTTTTCAATTCACAATTACAACGGAATAAGATTTTTTTTTCTGTTACATTTAGATTATAATCAAACCCATAATTGTAATTAATTATCAGTTGCACAATTGCATTTGACCCCAACCTTGTAACAACAGCCGGTAACGGGATCGCAATAACGATACGATATTTTTAGAAATGAATTACCAAAACATTTGCAGTTGAACATTTTTATTTTTTTTTGGTTTTGCTTTAACTCTAGACATTCTTACACAATTTTATATTCCTATTCTCAATGGTAATAAAAAAAAGACAACAAAACAATAAAAAACACCTACCAATTTAATTTGTAGTGTACGTGTCGATTTTTCTTTCTAACCACCAACCTTGGGATATCACTCGAACCCTCGATGATACATCTTGTACGTTTTATTATTACGATATCTTGTCACACGATATATCGTCCCACCTTTAGCTGCTTCAATACTTGCCGTCTTCTCCGTGGAGGTGCTATGGTAGCTCTATCTAACTCTAGCTCTCAATCTACAAGTCAGCTATCATGGTATTTTATTGTGAAAGTCAGTAGGTGCTGAGCTATCCTTGTAGCTTTTGTTCCTTTTTTATTAATTTTGTATTTAATCTAGACAATGGTAGCCGGTAAGTAGTTGTAGCGTGTAGTTGTAGTTCAGGAAGTGGGTGGATAGTATACAAAGACCGACCTATACCAAGACTTGCGACACAATCTGAATCATTTGACTCGTCTATATAACGCGCGTGTGTGTGCGTGTGTGCTGTGGTCATCATCTCACCTCCGATACGTCACTGTACACCCTCCCACTCCTTCTACTTATAGACGCGTTCCACATTGGAAGCATTATCGGACAAACTCAGCAGCGTTCACGACCCATGCCGGGGTCCTCTCTCAATGAAGGAAAGTGAGTAAAGTTGGCAACAGCATGGCGCCTCTCAGCAGCAGAAAATTCAATATAGTTCACCAGAAGGCAACAAACTGTGGCCTATCTGCGAGGCAGTCTATAATCCAGGACACCTTGGTGTTATCAGGCTGTATCGCTCTGAGCTAGAGAGTGGCTGGAGAGTGTTTAGGGCACTCAGGAAATCAAACGTCTTGATTCTCACAGAGTTTCTGCTGATGGTTCAAATTGACTATGTCATGACTCCCATCCAGCTGTTAGACTTTATAATTGTTTTATTTGCATATCCAGCAATAGTCCCTGAGGGTTTGAAGTGAATGTCCTTTTCTGTTATTGTCCAACGCTGTGGGAGGTTTGATACAGTCGAGGCACCCTGGTCCATTAAAGCAGGAGTTCTCAACTTTGGGTTCTTTAACTACACCAAACATTTTAACCTGTTTTCATCACTTTTTTGTGCCATATTTTTGCTCCTTTTAATGCATTGTTGCTACATTACTCCCATTTCAGCCACTTCAATGCATTTTCTGCACATTTTTTTTTTTTTACTTTCAATGCATTTCAGGCACCTATAAACCCTTTCCACCACCAAATGTTGCATATGTTGACCCATTATTGCCACTTTTAACTTCTTTTCACCATATGTCATGCTCATTTTTGCCAATTTAACCGCGTTCACCATTTGTTATTCCCATTATTTGCCAGTTTAAACTAATTTTAAAGCCAATATTGACGCTTTAAACCCTTTTTTACCACTTTTTTTTTTGCCCGTTTTTCCCCACTCTAATTTGCAACTTTTAACCAATTTCTGTGGTTTTTAAAATCCAATTTCACCATCTTTTCCAGCATTTTTGGTCACTTTTAACCCATTTTATTTCTGATTAAAACAAAGATTTACAGCTTTAAGATGACTGGATAAGAGTGGCTATTATTCAGATAAATGTGGTTATCACAGATTCATAGAACAATAGACCATCATTTTGCTGACTTTATGGGTGGACCCCAAAAATCTCTCCTCTTTATTCCCACCTATAGATGGCCCTGTCTCCACATGACTGTTATTCAATGTTCATGTCTGTGTTCAACCACTTCCAGGTACAGTGGGGGTCCCTGGTCTCTGCCACCTTTATTTTGGGGGTCAAGGGCTGCAAAGGTGGAGAACCCCTGCATTAAAGAACCTATTTTCTCACTGGCATATCCTTTTAGCACTGCACTTGAACTGTGCAGAGCTATTTAATGCAGTTTGTTTTTAACCTTCTGTCTAGGCACTTGATCTGCCCTGAGGGAAAATTTCACTGAAATCTGTCTGATTGCTTGTTTGGTTTCAAAGGTCATTACAGCATAAAGCTAAAGAGTACAGCACGTTGTAGGATCCCAGGGATTAAACTTGTGTTTGGTATCAATAACTTTAAAAGGACAGGTGGTCAAAAGAGCAAACATAACTGGATGGATTTTTGATTAAATTATCATATATTTGTATTTTTTTATAAAGCACTGTAAATAATAGATTTAGTTTAGACAGCACAATTTTAAAACCACATCTCAGAAAGTAACCAAGCTATTCTATGACACTGATCGGAATTAGCGTAGTTAGCGTTAGCCTCTCAGGAGGTGGAACTTTTTTTGTTTGTGTACAGAAGCTGTATTTGAAAAATACACAAAACATCTAAAATGAACAAAATTACTCATAATAATACAAAAGGACAAAATTATTGCACAAAAGGACCACAAAAACAACTAGATGACTTAAAATATACACTAAAATGCTTTCCAATACCAAAAAACTACAACAAAAGTACAAAAAATGACTCATTTAACAAATGAAACAAACACAAAATAACGGAAAAATATACAAAATGACAACAAAAACAGACTAAACCCTATGTTGTTCCCTGTATTAAAAATCAGATTGTTCATTATACTAAATGTTGACATGAATGTTGATATTGTGGCCCTCGGATCACTCAAACACATTTTTGTGGCCCCCTACTGTGATAAAAATTGGCAGTTTTTGATGTAACCTCATATTTTCTACTTAGCTTTAAGAAGTCGCTAATAGATTCATTTTGGCTAACAGGAATGTTAGCCAACGGCAGGGTCGCTAACTTAGCGACCTTGTTGTTAGCCTACGACTTTCAGACCCTTAGCTACTCTTTCAAAAAAGCAACTAGTAAAAATTATAGCAACTTTTTTTGTGTTGTTGGGAACTGTTTTAGATGGCATTGTTGCTAATTTTACCAAGCAGTGGGAAACAACGCTAGCTCCCACATTCAAAGTCCCACAACGCAATTGAGGGACGATGAAATACTCAAATTAGCTGATGATTCGTCACTTTTGGAACAGCCAATGATGACTTTCCTTAATGAGAAGCTGGCAAACCCTGGCTACTCATGGGTGTTTGTCTAAGGCTAACTTGCTAACCTGCTAGTTAGTCTTAGCATGTTATCCAGTTAACCTGGGTTAGCTCGGTTAACTAGCCTACTAGCTTAGCTTTTTGTTTTTGAGAGAAGGTTAGAAATTGTCCATTATTTGACTCATTAGCCTACACAAAGCTAGCATAGAAATTGTAAGCAAGAATTTGGAATTGGATGCAAATTCACAGCTTAAATATATATATATATATATATATATATATATTTGCTTGGAATTAGCTAAACTGAACACACAAACAGTTTTTTAATCCATCTGTAAAGCAACACCCTACTACTAAATTATTCCCCGTAGTCCAAAATTCTTTGATTTTGTTTTTTTGGTAATAGTATAATCATTAACAAACGCATCGTTTTAAACATTTTTTTATTTTTTATTTAATATTATTATTTTAGTGAGGATGTAAATGAAATTGTATTTTGACAAATATCCATTAAATGGTGTAAAACAGGCTATTGTGTGAGTGTGCCTGGGAGTGTGAGATAAGACTAACATTGGAGGAGAAGCAATGACACTTTCTTTTTCTAAAGACGAGTGAGTGAGTGAGTGAGAGAGAGAGAGAGAGAGAGAGAGAGAGAGAGAGAAATGACGTTTTAGAAAAGAAGAGCACTCAGGAAAAACAGTAAACATAATACAGAGGAAAATCACATCTTAACTGATTCCACCTTTCCTTCTTTCACATTTTTGACGTAGCTTTTTCATATTTTTTTACCAGTATAAGCCCTACCATTTTCTACACACTCACCACTGTCTGTTTGCACACAGTGTTTGTCTTATCAATTAATACTGTGCGCCTCTCGTCCACGGCTGGAAATGCTCGACGCACGCTGCATGGCTAATGCAAAGTTTTTGTTTTTCTGTGTGTGTGTGTGTGGTAAGCTAAGGCTGCCATGTTGCTCTTATCGGTCGCTAGCAGTGTTGCATGTGTGCACCATGGCGGAGCAGCTAATTCTAATCCTCTTGCTGCTTTCAGAATGCTCAATGTAAGCTTATGGGCTCTAAAAGAAAAACAAACATAAAGGAGTTTTTTTTTTTGTTTTTTTTTTTGAGGAGGTGACACTGTACTTTGTTTTTGTTTGGTTTGTTTTTTTTTTTACTTTAATTTGGTGTTCGTCAAGCATAACACTGAAGATGAGCTGTTGGCTTGTAAAGGTGATTAAATTGTTTAGGCAGAGGAAATCCTTTTGTTTGAGGTGTTTTTGTTTCAGTGTTTGGATGGCAGGGAGCCAGCATCGTCAGTCAGGGTTGGGGTCAATTATAATTGTAATTGCGTAATTTATAATTATTTACAATTATGGCATAATTAGAAATGTAATTTTTAACAATCTGTTGCTGTTGTAATCGAAAATACATGTGTAATTGAGTTCGGATAATTGCCTTTGTAATTGTAATTGTCATGAAAATGTGAAAAAAATTGTGAATTGCATTCAAAGCAAAACTGGGGAACAATGTTACAGTTCTATGTACAGTTCTACGCATGTAGTTAACAATGATTAAATGTGTTTCATGTCAAGCTAACCCACATTTTACCAATTAAAAAGAAAATTAATTGAGTTGTATACCGACACAAAAATATTAAAACCTATATTTTCATTGATTAGGAAGCCTAAAAAGGTAACCAATGAATAGGAAAGAAATTAGATGATAGATATTAGTTTTTAGTGTATTTTACAGCTCATTTAGACCCGTTAGCATAAGAGATGCTAACAAAAAGCTAACACAAGAGGAAGGTTAACTTTTATTAAGTTACTTATTTCAGGCTAATTTCAGGTGATTAATTGTAATTGAACTTCAGTAGTTGTAATTGACTTTCTGAGATAAAAATAACTAGAAATTATCCTGAAGAAAATGCAAGTGAGGAACACTGCATTCGCTTAACATTAGCATTAAGCTAACATTAACATTAGCTAGCATTAGCATTAACTTTAACATTACCCTAGCATTAGCTAACATTAGCATTAACCTAACACTGGCATTAGCCTAACACTAGCATTAGCCTAACACTAGCATTAGCCTAACATTAGCTAGCAATAGCTAACATTAGCATTAACCCAACATTGACATTAGCCTAGCACTAACATTAGCATTAACCTAGCAATAGCATTAGATAGCATTAGTCTAGCATTAACATTTGGCTAGCATTAGCCTAGCATTTACCATCAGACAGCTGGGTATTTTAAAAGTTGAATGTTCAAAATCTGTTGAAAAATTGCTGAACAGCTGAAGTTCAAAGTTGAAGCCGTTGAATCTTAAAACGCTAAAATTCCGAAATCGAAATGAATCTGGACATTTTTGAAGAAAGTAATGAATTAAAAAATTGATAAAAGTTACAAATCACAAAAGTACATGCGCCTCCATGTGCTCAATTTTTGACACGTTTTGATATCTTAATTGTCAAAATCGGTCAAACGCTGAAGGAGTTGAAACGTGGCAAAATTCTGCGACGGAAGAGAAAATGGAAAACAATCATTCAAAAAAATGCGGTTAACTGTAGTTGTAATTGAACATGGGTAATTGAAAATGTAATTGTAACTGACCCCAACCCTGGCATCAGTCTTATTAGGCGAGTGGATGAGTTGCTCAGGTCCCCCCCCCCCCCCCCCCCCCCCCGATCTGTCCTCCTCCGCCTGTTGTTCCTCTTAATCGTGAGGTCAGAGGTCAGAAGTGCTCTGAGGACACACTCTGCACTGCAGTATCCATGCATGGCTCCTACACCACCGACAACACATTTTCCCAGTAAACCTGCTGATCTTTTGGACGTTTTTCTCGATGAATAATAGGGGGCCTGACAAGCGGGGACGCTTTATTTATGGGGGGGGGGGGTGTTTGGCTTCGAGTGCTAACTGTTCAAATGGGCAGAAGGAGGCGGAAGCGAGAGAGAAAGATAAAGAGAGGACAAGTGCAAGAGTGCAAGCTGCATTTGATAATTGGCTACGGGATCGGCACCAGAATGAAATTATGCTAGTTAATCTCTTCCCAATTAATTACCTCAGGAGCAGGCTGCGCTGCGTTCATTATTTCAGAAATAGCCCTGACCCAACTTAAAAGGAAATAAAGCAAAGTCACAAGCAGAATGCATTGGGTTTTGTCACCCTATGCATTTGGGTTTTTGTGCATTGCTTGTTAGCTTAGCCCAGTGGTTCCCAAACCTTTTCAAAATAAAGGTTCAAGGGACCCCACACTGTAGCTGAAGGTGTGGAGACAGGGCCATCTATAAGGGGGAATAAAGGGAAATGTTTTTTGGGGCCCATCCATAAAGTCAGCAAGATGAATCTGTGATAACCACATTTATTTATTTATCTGGATAATATCCACTGTTATCCAGAAACTTTATTATTATTTGCACCATTGTATATAGTCATCTTAAAGATGTAAATCCTTGTTTTAATCGGAAATAAAATGGGTTAAAAGTGAGCAAAAATGGTGGAAAAGTTGATGAAATGGGATTTTAAAAACCACAGAAATTGTTAAAAGCTGCAAATTAGAGTGGCCAAAAACGGACAGAAAAAGTAGTAAAAAAAAAGGGTTCAAAGTGTCAATATTGGCTTAAAAGTGGCAGAAATAGGTGGAGGGGGGAGTTGAGGTAATGTGATTTAAAAAAAGAAGGAACAATTAGTTTAAACTAGCAAATAACAGGCATGATGAATCGCGACAAAAGTATGAAATATGGTGAACAGAGGTTAAAAGTGAAAATGATGGGTCAAAACGTGCAACATTAGGTGGGAAAAGTGATGGAAATGTACAAAAGGCGTTGAAATTTGATGGCGAAGTGGCAGAAATGGGAGTAATGTAGCAAAAATGCATTAAAAAGAGCAAAAATATGGCAAGAAAAAGTGAAGAAAATATGTTACAAAAATGGCAAGTTAAATGTAGTTGCAGAAAAAGGGTAAAAAGAACAAAAAATGGGCTCAAATTATTCCAAAAATATTCCTTGTTTCTTGAAGGCATCTGGCAACCCCCTCCTAGTGTCTCGCGACCCCAAATGGGGTCCTGACCCCAAGGTTGAGAACCCCTGAGCTAGCAAACCTAAAGCAGGAAAGCTTTGAAATACAAACACTGCTTCATTTTATTTTTTACATTATAACTCGCAGAGGTTGCTTTTCTTGAAACATGAGGAAAAAAGAAGGCGACGGCTCATTGCACAAAACCTGACCAGAGCGCTGTATCTTTCTTACCGCTTCTCCAGACACAGTGCTGGTGGGAGGAGAAGAAGATTACTCCCTGCGTTGTCCTTGCCAGGTAGTAAATACATCAAGCAGCTCAGGACCCGGTGGAGAATAGATCACCTGCTGCTACTTTCAACAGCATTTGCTTCAGCGATGACGAAAGGTTACAGTTGAAGTGGAAGGCTGCAAAAAATGAAAAAAAAAAGGTCAAACTCGGGACATAGTGTTAAGCAGTGGGTGTCACGAGGCTAAAGCCCCAGATATTATTTAATTAGCCCCAAAAATATAATTTATTTACATTTTTCTAAAGAAAAAATTAATTTTCCGTCAGTCCTTGGACGCTCCTTATTCACTGCACGACAACAGAGCAACAAAATCTCCATATTCTCCACAATATGTGATGCCAACAACATTGGGGTGACCATTCGTCCAGATTTATTCAGGGATATTTTACAAGTTAATCAATTTATCCAGTTTTCCCAGGGACCCTGAATACATCTTGGGGAACACATTAGTTTAAAACTCTGCTAATATTTGCTTTATCTGGAAAATTCCACCAGGTTCTGAAAGCAAAGGAGTTGCTCTTATTTTTGCCCTAGTTTATAATCATCTTAAAGACGTAAATCCTTTCTTTAATCAGAATGAAAATAGGTTAAAAGTGACCAAAAGGTGGCAAAATGGGATTTTTATAAACCACAGAAATTGGTTAAAAGTTACAATTAAAGTCCCTGAACGCCCCTTTATTTACCGCGCGACAACAGAGCAACAACATCCATCTCTGATATCAACAACATTGGGGTGACCATTCGTTCTGATTTACTTTGATATTTTATAAATTAATCAATTTGTCCGGTTTTCCCAGGGACCCTGAACGCATCTCTGGGAACAAGTTAGTTTAAAACACCGTAACTTGCCATTTTTCTCTGGGCTAAGCCCCAGATGTTTCAGAAATGTAGAGTCGCCCCTGGTGTTGAAGAAGTGGCTTTGAATTGTGGGTAAAATGCTAATGCTAATTA
The DNA here is from genome assembly GCF_900634775.1 of Gouania willdenowi. Taxonomy (NCBI): domain Eukaryota; kingdom Metazoa; phylum Chordata; class Actinopteri; order Blenniiformes; family Gobiesocidae; genus Gouania; species Gouania willdenowi. The sequence continues at coordinate 11,307,822 of NC_041061.1, read as the reverse complement.
GCGTTCTCCACAGGCGTCATCTTTCTGTTAACAGTACTCGCGAGTAACATTCATAACAGCGATGCTCTCTCGAACTATTTCTGCTGACGTCGATGCCTTCATGACTCGGCGCTTTCAAAGGTCGTCGCTTCCGAGAACCTCCCCTTTTTTTTTTTTTTTTTTTTCAATTTCTCCCCCTGCTCTGACGCGACCCCTTCGTTCTTTCCCTAACTGTCTGACAAACAACTCAGGAAATAATTGATGTTAGCCTTTCTGTTGCTGAGGATATTGTTCAGTCTGAACCCACTGTCACTGCTTTAATATTTTATCACCTCTCTTCTTTCTCTCTGGAGCATCGCCACATGTGCTTTGTTTTTTTCCCCTCTCCATCCACATACTGTCACTCCACAGACAAGTACAGTATGTGCGTCTGTTTGAGAACACATCGACCTTTAAGCTACAAGGGAAAGACGTAGCGGCCCTACAGAAATAGCAACGACAAAATAAAAGTATGGATTTAGTCCATTTTTCCTCAGAAATGTTGATAGATTTAGTCTTAGGCACTTAGATAACTAAGAACATTTGTTTGATGTCATCAATTGGAGTTAAAAGACAATATATTGTATTTTTTGTCCCTACTGTCTTATATTCTAAATTACCAAAGCGACTTATACAGTACAGTATGTGCGTTTGTTCGAAAAGCACATAACGACACAAACACATAACGCCCCTACAACATTAACTGGTGTTACTAGATTTTTACTGCAGAATTATGTATCATATTTTCTGTAGTATATAGTATATGTAGTTTATATTTGAACGGCCCAACAAAAATAGCACCAACAACAAAAGGAACCGTCCAAAAACATGAATTTAATCAATTTTTAGTCTTATTTAACTTAACTAACAGCTTGGTGAAATTAGTCGATAAAATATGTGCTAGAGTTGATTGCATTAACTGGTGTTACCAGGTAATAATATATTGTATTTTCAGTTGTATAAGTCGCTAATTCTGTTTCAAACGACCAAAGCGACTTATACGTTGCAGCGACATAACTAGACAGATGCAGATCTTAAATTTTTCATCAGGAATTTTGATACATTTAGTCTTGTTTAGCTAACAACTCGTCACTAACATCTTGGTGAATTTATTCGACAAAACCTAAAATACTAGTAATATGTTGTATTTTCTGTAGTATAAGTTGCTACTTTTACATTTCGAACTACCGAAGCGACTTATATGGTGAAGCAACCTATCCATTGAGTTTTCAGCCAGTCTACAGCACCATCTAGTGATTTACGATGGAAATTGCTAATCACTTTACGTCACATGATGAAAATGTTGACTCCTCAGTTCGTTGGGAACCCAGTGAAAGTTTGTTTACATTACATTTCTGACAAAAAATACAGTAACTAGCATGAATTATTCAAACTACCATATTAGGTTAGTTCATGATTGAATCCTTAGGCGGAACGTAAAAGCTTCTACCGAATATAATACAGCTGATGAACGGTTAGCATAGCATGTCAGCTGTTGCCTGAATACAGTAACGCTGCGTTCACACCGGATGCGTCACAAAATGTTCATACCGCCAGATTACATTCAAAGTCAATATATAGATGCGTACCAGATGCAAAATAAATCTTTCCTGTGCGGCAGTGCGGTCCGATCCGCACGTCAAGTGTGTTAGCCGTACAAGCGCGCTCCCGATTTTGCGCATATCCACACATTCACAAGAGTTGAACATATTGAACACCTGCGACTTTTTCGCATGACGAAAGCCAATCAGAGTCTTTGTTGATGATGATGTCAGGCCCTCAACATGGACACCGGTCTGTTCACTCATTCAACCATGGAGTAGAAGCTGTGTGTGACCACCTGGAGCTGTATGACACGGCCTTTATAACCGGGACCGGACTAGGAAGGATTAGGCGTGGAGGACAATCAGCGAGGAGGTGGTAGTAGCGGGTAAAAGTTCTCTCTGTAGCACTGAGCTAGCATAGCATTAGCCGCGAATCACACCAGCTATTTTCACTGGTGGTTCATGTTAATGAGAGGAGAAAAAGGAGCGCAACTCCTCGCTTCAGCAGGCAGTGAAACTCACCGAGTTGTATGTGTCGCTGGTGGGCGGGACTTCGCTTCAGATGTATGTATGAAGCGAATGGAGATATTTTTTGATCATGCGGCGGACCCTGCGGTACGTTTCATGCGGCAGATGCATCCGGTGCCAATGAAGAGGCATTTGGTTTTGAACGCAGCGTAAAAAAGAAATTAGCATAAAAAGCTGTAAATAGACTGATATGCAGACATGGAAACTCACAGGAAACCTGTAATGTTCTGTTTTTAAGAGGCTGATATGACTGGAACCAGAGCCCACCCCCAGACAAAACTGAATCTTCAGCCAATAGCGTATCTCGTAAGCAAAGAGACACCTTACTGGCTAGACACAGTCCCAATCAACATTACACTGTAGCAGCTTAACAGGGTACGCGACTTATATCCTAAAGCGACTTATCTGAGGATTTTAACAGGAAAAAAGCTCAATTTCTTGCAAAGAGAATGATTTACCATTCCGGCATAGTCAGGAAAATACGGTAATTCAGAATATTTTATTTTTACACTATGGCTTTCACATGTTTTTATAGTTGTCATCATCCTTCCTTTGCTTGAAGTTATTCACAATCTTTTTTTTTTGTCAAAAATGTCAAATATTCGTCAACAAAATTCAAACTGATGTGTTCACTACTAAGTTCTACAACTTGAGTGATGCAAAACAAGTCTTTTTTTGTCTTCCTCCAGCATGAGTTTTCACTGGTATCCCACCGCAGTCTACTTTTATCACATTTGATCTCTCTCGCTTTTTTTTTTTTCGAGGGTGCGTTCTGAAAAGCAGCTTTTTCAGAATAAATATTTCACATTCTGTCCTTTAGCTTCACCGAGTAAATCTGTGTGACACATGGTCATGTACACTGTCATCATCTGCTGTGATTGCTCCACTGTGCAAAATAGATCTGTCCAGCTCGGGGAGGGTTTTGATGAGCGTAGCGAGGCAATCACGAGCCCATTTCCAAAGCTACGCTCCGAGTTCTCACGCGGACGACCCCTCGTGCCTCTTTGTCTAAAGCCTTTAAAACTTGCTCTTTTCCTCCTGGTCTTGATCGAGGAAGAAGCATTTTTGTTTAGCTCACGAATTGAAATCATGAGGATGGATGTAAATGGGATTTGGAGGTTAAAGTGTTTGTCTTTTTTTAGCTTAACTTATCTTAAAAAAAAAAAGAAGATGGAGTTTGCAAAGAGGTGCCTGTGCACTGGATGCAGACAGGACTTTCTTTGTTCAGGAGCTAATTGAAAACGTTCAACAGGCTAATTCAAGTCTTTGCTTTAATAAAGTAAATGCATGCGCTGCTTAAGCTTTCCCTGCCAATAACGTTATATTTATCACCACTCTGCAAACCTCCCGTCTTTGCTTAATGTCCTTTCCTTCCTGATTCTCCTCATCAGCCAACTTGTTGGCAGCAATGCTGGCCTATGGCAGCCCAGGGGGAGCCGCGCTATCTTCCACACTCAGTGTGCAGCTTCCACTCTCTGTTACCCTGACTACATTACCAGCATAGTCAAACATTTCATTCTCTTTAAAGAGTAACTAAACTCCAGGTTTTTGCTGACCTGAAATTCAGAAAATGCCTTGATTATGGGACTCCTGGAGCAGTTAAGACACACCTTGTCTATACTTTAAAATCTTCAAAGAACAATCTATGCTATGCTAACTAGCTACTCAATACTCACTATAGCTCTCTCCGCCAACATGAAATTCTTTAACTAAAATGTTGAGAGTTTTTGAATGAGATCAATGAACAGCACTTTTTGTCTTTTTTTGTCTTCCAACACCATTGGATCATCTTCGTAATTCATAAATTATATCTTGCTATAGTTGTTTTTAACGTTAACATCTGTGTAGGTAAACTGTATAGGTACTTGTTGAGAGCCTCCAATTTGACATAAATTCTGTTTTACCATTAATGTCTTCTGTTTTTTTTCGTTGGCTTTCCATGATAACTGGCTATTCACTTCCCCATATTGATCCAAACATGCTTAATTTTGTATCCATATGTTTAATGTGCACAAAGGAAAGTTGAGCTTAAATCAGGCAAGATTTTCCAGTAGGGCTGGCAATATGGGCCAAAATTCATATTGACATTTTTTTCTCAAAATGAAGATATACGATATAAATGTTGATATTTTTAACTCTAAGGCTTATACCAGAAAGATAATTTTGGGTGGAATTTGGCTCCTATAAGGAGGTATGGCATGTTCAGTGGTAGTTCTTGGTTAGGACATACTCATACATCCATCCAACTGTGCTTTTCATGCTGTTCTGAGAAGTAGCGAAAGCAGCGACTCCTAACATGAGTATTTTAATCAAAAATAAGCTATAAAAAAAAAATACATATTTATATAAGCAACCTTAATGTAAATTTCTATATCGCCAAAACAGAAATTTTGACATATCTGGACTCTTGATATATTGCCCAGGCTTATTTATTAGTGTGAGATTTTTTTTTGTCTGTCCATTTCCTACACTTGCTTGACATTCAGTGAATTGTGGAATTGTATGATATTGTCCCAAAAACATGCAAATGAAGGTTTAGTCTGTCTATTTCCATTTCAGGCTGTGAAATTTGTATTGCGAGATTTTGTTGCAAGATTTGACATTCCTGTCGCTTTGGTACAGATTCAACCACCTGTTTACAAGAGAACATAGCATGGCTATTATTTATTTGGTCCTAAACATGCATGTAAGGGTGTATTCCATGTGATAATGCCATTTCCATTTCTGTCCGTTTTCTGTAATCACTGAACAACAAGACTTTATCTGCGTAATCATACGCTTTCATTTCTGGGTTTAGTCATTGTTTTCCTACTTGGTATATGTTAAGCAGTTTTACCCTATTCTACTGTTAAAAGTTTCAATAGTTTTGCTTCTACAGTGTTTACATTCCCTAGACTGTGATGCCCTAGAAATAGCCACAGCAGCAACACCAAGAGAAGTGGAAGCCTCTATTCCTTCCCTTCCAATGCGGCAACATCTCAGCAAGTGCTAAATGCACCGCGTCAAATTGCCACTGTACCCCGGCGATGGGGGTTCTTTGAGATATCCGGAGTGTAAGCCAGTCAGCTGATAGGGTGGCTGACTAAAGCCAGCTAAGAAAAGCTTCAACTCAGCGCAGCCTCTGGCCCACTTTCAGCTTGCACAAATGTAAAAAAAATGTTCTCTATAGACTGCTGAAAGCTGCCACATGCACACAGTATGAGGCCTTAATACCTCACAGTGTTGCTGCACAGCCGCGTGTCGGTGGTAATCACCCCTCCAGCAGCGCGCGCTTTTTGTCCATTTGGATTTTCTTCCGAGTCAAAGCAGCTGCTCCCCTATTCTACTCACCGTATTGTAACTCGTGTGTCAATCATGCACTGATTCATCATCGCTGCCCCCATCTTCCATTTTTCATAAGCCTCTTTTGAGGAAATGTGAAAGAGGTCTAATGGGTTGCCATTATGACCACCATCCGTTTGTCTTCCAGAAAGAACAGACTTAGCCAATGGTGCACACACACTCACCCTGTGGAGCATTCGATAAAACAAGACCCGTGGCCTTGGGGACGCAACCAGAGAACGAAAGGGTCTCCTTGTTTGGGTCTAAGTGTTCCTGCAGCACCACTTTTGAATGTGGCTGAGTGACCCACTTGTATTGTGTGGTGTTGGTTGCGGGATGTTTGTGAATATGTTCTCCCGCAGTGTAGCGTGTGCTTTGAGGGGTTTTCTTTGAAGAAATGCCCTGATTTCAGAGCTAGGTCTGAAACTGGCCTTTGGATGTGCAACCACACTGAAGTCATTACACGCAGTAAAAAAAGTACTTGCTTTTTCTTGATTCTTACTTTCTAAGATCTTAATTTAACATTCTCTCACTTATTAGAAATAAACATTAGTGTTATTTTAAGGTGGTTTAATGGCATTTCTCCCTAGCCGAATAGAGAGAGTTTAACCAGGGGTGGGAATCACAGAGTACAAAGGTGTAATGGATTACAAGTGATCATGTTACTGTAACTGAGTTGCTTTTCTGGGTACTTTTTTGAGTATATTGCTGAATCAGTCATTTTACTTGTACTTAAACTTTTTTTTTTTTTTTTTTAAAGTAAAGAAATTTGTTACATTTCTACATCCAACCGTTACTGAGTAAATTATGTTTTTTGTTTTAAAATGATCAACGGACATTGTGAAACTACAACAAATTAAATGACCAGACAACAATCAAATGCATCACATCGTAGTTGACCAACCAGATTAAACCTAATGCACCATGCCAAAAAAGCATTAAGTGCTGGTTATTTTCTTAGTTTTAGAGTTCATAAATTACGATACTTGAGATGTTTACTGTACGCAAGGGAACCGTGGCAAGATGTATTACCAAAACTAAACGTGTGGGGTGAAAGTAACTAGTAACTTTTACTTTGAGTACTATTTAATTGAGCTACTTTTTACTTGTACTTGAGTAGAATTTCTATTAAGTAACAGTACTTCTACTTGAGTAGGATATACCAGCGATTCTTAAATAATCAATATATTGCAAGAAAAATCACACAACCATACATTGAAATGTCTGTCTTTTACTTCGATGTAGTCTCAGTTTCAAAACAATTAACACAGACTAAGATTGAACACTCCCAATGAACAGATGTGCAGTTTAGTGCCTTTTAAAAGTCAGACAAACAAGTAGGGCCTTTTTTTCCTCATTAAATACATTGCTCTGTCCTCCCCAACTCCTTTACCTTTTTATTTCCCCCCACGCTCAGGTGTAACACTGCACTTTCGGCATCTTTTCCCTTAAAAAAGTTTTGCTCAACCTTCCCAATGTTTAAAGCAGAATTCTAACCGGATGGTCGCTAATTCGATCTTCACTGCGCGTCATCGCTATGGGCTTCTTTGTTGGTGCTGCAACCTCCTTGTGCCAATCTCTTGCCCGGATAAATACAGAAGATTGTGTCAGAAAGGCCAAAAACCTACGCCAAACCAAGCTAATCAGTTGAATGTTCGAACCCTGAAGGGAATAGCCACGAGAAAGAAGATGAATTAATTTCAGTAGTTGTTGCGAAACGATTGCACTACATGGAGTGACAACCTAAAATGACCAAATGCAGACATGGGGTAAAAATGATTAAAGTGAGAAAAAACGATATTTAGCACTAGCATATTGAATATTGTATCACATCTGGAAGGCGGATGATTATCAATTTTTCTTGTCCTATACCCTGGTTTTAGCTGGTTCATTTTTAGCAATCCTGTAGATTCAATAGAACAAAGGTGAAAGACAAGATTGCACAACGCAGCACAAGAGCTAACTTCCTCGTAGGACCGCAGGGAAAAACTGAGAGCTGAAGGAGGCACAAGGGTCTCGCTGCTTACTCAGTTTGTCTCAATGTGACTCAAGTCAGATGGCCATCAGATAAGCATCCTCAGCAGGGTTTGGCGACCTCGGGAGAGCCGGCGTGCATTGTGGGTTATACCTGATGGCTGTACTGTATCTGAGGTGTAAAATGAAGGGAAATGATCAGCGGCTGGTATCTACTCGTCTCTTTGACTGCTGTGTTTGTCAAACTGAGGCAAATGACAAGGAGAGCCGAGAAATCCCTGGTTACCATTTCCATCACGTCAGCTGGCATGATAACTGTGATTACTGCTTCATCTCTCCATTTCTATTTCATTTCTTTTGAAGTCACATTGAAACGATCGCGGACAGAAGTACAGAGTTGTTTAGGCACACAAATGACAAAAAAAAAAAAAAAAACCTTCATATTTTACTATTGAGTCGCATTTTCCTCCCGAGGCATGATTGTTGCATTGTCTGGGAATCGTTAGTTAGCTGATGCTTTTACAGAGGCAATTTATAGCAAGGAAATGGTTTCCAATAAGTATTTAGCTCAGAAAAGATTCCAGCAGCACAGGAATGGCACTCCATGAGTAACATTAAATGTTGGGCTGTCAGGCAAACAATTAAATAATTCCTTGATCCAAGACTTTATTACGGGCGCCATTTTCTTCTTTTTCTTCCACTTATCTCTTCCTTCCTTCACTGTCCTCGTCTTGGCTGCATTTTCTTTTTTCAGTCATGTGTCAGCTCTGCTTTTGACGCTTATGTGTTCTTGTCAATACCTACAACGCATCTCATACAGTACATACAATATTGCATTCGACATGAAGAGTGATTTGTGTTGTATTTTTTTTTTTCTTTTACAGGAGAAAAAGAGCATTAAAAGTAAGCCAAGGTCCAAATTATTTCTTTGTAAGGGGCTAAAGGCATGCTTGGCTTGGTTTGCACTCACCCTCGCTTTTGCTTGAATTCCTTTTTTTGCTTTGTCATACTTTGCATCAGGTCGTCATTGAGATGCATTTTTACGCGTGGATTCCTGAGTTTGGAAGCGTTAAATATCTTTTGGGCTTGTTGAGCAGATCTTTTTTCTGTTTTCCACCTAACTGACTCCCTCAGCTTGGCTTTGCATTAGGGTCAATATTCTTCAGAATGCTGCACAGTTTAAAAGTCATTATTCACATCAGCTTCTCGCTCCAACCTGTTGTCCTGATGTAGCATTGTAAGCACATAATTTGCTTTCTACAATAAGGCTGTAGACGTACTTAATCTAAGGCTGGCGCCCAGCGAGGTAATTGGTTAAACCCCTTATTAGTGGATTTAAGAGGATACGAGCGAGCTTGAGCCGCACAAAGCTATTAAGCTACTTAGATGGGAATGTGATTGCCATCTGTCAATCACCAAAGTCAGAAAACATGATGCCGAATGTGCTCCCATTTTACAAAACAAGTGACTCAAAAGATTGAGGCCACCCTTGAAAAGTCCCTCTTAAATTTAAGATAAGATTTGACGACGAGTCACAAAGTGATGCTTAAACTTATTTCTCCATTGCTGCCTACCCCCCCCCCCCCCCACCCCACCCCACCCTTCCTGTCCAATCCCTACTTTAAGCACAGTTGAAAGCATGACTATTTCAACTCAAGCTCACGCTACTGCTTTATAGTTTACGGCTGTTTGTAGCGACTTCGGTCGTCGTATTGATGTTTTTATGTTCTCATTTCTGTCATGTGGTTATAGGTTCTGCATGGAAACAAATAGTTTCATACGTAGCAGAATTAGCTGGAGAAAGGTGTCTTTTGATAGCCTCGTGGCCTGCTTTTGTTGTTTTTGTTCTACTTTCTCCATTAACATTTAGATGCGATGATAACCTTGTTTCAAAAAAGATACTGATCACGCATCTGTGACACAAGCCACAACAAACATCTAGTGACAGGACAGAATTGATAGTTTATCAATGATTGTCCCACTTTAGGTACCAAACAGTGTTACTTATATTGCCGTTCTCTTCTCTGCCTCCTCTAGACTCCCGGCCTTTACCTGACGTAGCCATGACTGGCAAGTGCACCAGGGAATGCGACGAGTACGGCCACTCGGACTCATGCTGGATGCCTGTGCGCACGTCGCCCAAGCGACGACCTTCCAAGTCAACCACTAACCCCCAACAACCAAAGCTTTCCACCTTCATGAGCGCCAACGGCAACGTCAGCAGCAGCTCCGAGCAGGCCAGCAGCCAAGAGACCCTCGCCATGGCCAACGGAGATCCCATTGTCGCTCACATGATGGGCGACCGCAATCGCAACCTGCTCAACAAGAAGATGGTTTCCTCCTCCTCCTCCTACGAGGGCTTCGGCTCCCCTTCCTATGGCTCGTCGGTCGTGGGAGACGAGGTGCTGGGTCACCCCACCGAGGAGATCCCTCTTGCACCTACTGGGGAGTACAAGCCCACAAATTGTGGCACTCTAACGAGAAGAGAGGTGTATCTGTGAGATGGAGGGCTTGGACTCAAACACAATACTAAGCATCGTTGTTTACCCTCCGCTGTTACACCTCTAGAGGCTTTTAGCTGCACTTGTTTCATGCTCGGCAAGACGAACCTTTCTCCAAAGACATTTTTTTTCCGACGGCTCCAAGAAATTGGAGCTAATGTACGAACCTAGTACTGTGTGTTTCAAGTGCAAGATGTTAAAGGAGGAGGAGGAAGAACTGATGGAACATTCAGTGAGGCTGTTGTTGGGCCTTTAAGAGACGTTCTGCTGCCTGACAGCCTATCTGTACATGAATCAACTCATTTTACATATTACAGTCCATGCATGCACACCTGGTTATCAATCAAGACCCCGGCTCCCTGAAGGTGACACTGTACATACTGTATGACAGGCTTCTTTTTTTGTTTTGTTTTCGGTTTGAATTCTTCTTTCTATAAACAAATGTGTATATGTAGACTATTTTGAATTAAGAACTCCTCTGGATATCACTTTTTTAAAAACTTTAAAACTATGGGAAAGTTCTCACCGAGATGTCCCTCAGCTGGACTATTGGACAATTTGGTACCACAGACCATAGAGTATGTCTAGCTGTTTGTGATCAAAGTACCAGACTGAAACGTTACCGTAACAACATCATACAAGGAGGCGAAAGACTAAGCTTTAACTTCAGTCCGCTCTTGATACAACAACAGAAGCTGAAGGAGTTTTGCTGCATACCCCTTGTTTAGATTTTGACTCTTCTGGTAGGTTGAAGAACCCTAACCCTAACCTACCTGGATGCATTCCCTCAACTGGTTCCAATCACTGTACATAAACACCAAACCATAGCTACAGTGCTAACTGCTATCATCCCCCCTCTGTCTCCCTCTGTTCTCTTCGATTGCCGAGAAAAGCGACCAAAACCCTCCTGATGAATTTAAAAGCCCCAGAAATGGCTAGAGAAGCATGTGATGTTCATGGTTGCACCATCTTAGTAGTATGCTGTTGTCTTTTACTTTCTTATTTTTTTTTTTTAAACCAATGTAATATTGAAACCCCAGTTTCTCCTCAAAGAAACACAGTTGCAGAAAGCAGAATTATTTGACTGAAGCCAGTGGCTGGACTCGACTGACTGAAACTCTTTGGTAAGCACAGTGTGTGGCATGGGATTAAAATTATCAAGGTAAAGTTGAAATTGTGTGTGTGTGTGGGCCAGATATGCAGTATATAGTGTGTTTGTACAAGCCACTGTAGATATGCACCAATAATAGACTTAGGAGTGCATAAACTTAGCAGAGTTGGTTCTTTCATAGCTGCGAGGGAAGCCTTCGCCTTTCATTTCCGCTTGTTTTTGCTGTGCGCTATAGGACTGAGCAATAAATATCATATCGTACATGTAATGAATATACATTGAGTTCTTTTTACTTTGATTCAAGACTACAAGATGACATTGGTTCCTTTTTATACAACAAGAATTCCTTTGATACTGACAAGCATGGGACCCACCTATGGTAACAGGCCTTGACCCAAGTCAAAAATGACATTTTGAGTACTTTGTAAAAAGAAGGGGCTCATTCTTTAGAATGTATGACAACCTACAATAATGAAAAAGTGAAATTTAAAGAAAAATCGTATCAATAAAAAAAACACATTTAACAAGGTAACAAATTGCCATGATCAACTGGTAGAAATTTAAAAAATGGCACTTTTGAATATGTTCCCTTCAAAATAAAGGCTCATGATATTTTTCATGGTCCTAGACCCACATCTTGTATTAGTTGAAAACCCTTACTCTAGCCCTAGTAGATTGAGAGTGCCTATTTGAGCAAGAATGTAAAACTCATCTCAATAGAAAACAATCCCAAAAAAATATATTATAATTTGAGCGTGTTTATTTGTTAAAGGCTGAACGTTTGTGTCAGAGTGAAACCAAAGTTTAATTGACAGGATGAAGCCTCCCCTCGTCATCACTTTAACCCATTAGAAATGAGCTTTCAAGGCTAGCATTAGGTCTTTTTTTTTTATTGAGGTGGACTGAGCTCTGACACTGATGCTGAGATACCGTGCCTCCCAGTCTGTAGTGGTTTTCTTTCTTTGCAGCTCCAGAGGTGCAAACTCTCAACGACTGTAACAAAACAAGAAATCTGATGCAATGACACTTTTTTTTCTATGTTGGTTAAAAAAAAACCCTTTGGTTGAACCGGAGCTGCTTTTTTTGCACTCTGGCCAATCTATAGTCTGTAAGTACTACTTACTCGTTCTTTGAAAGAAAGTGCTCCTATAATTATCAACTGTATACATGAGTATTTACTTTTTAACTGCACGCTTAATGGAAACTTACTTCACTCAATGAGAAGGAAGGAGAAAAAAAAAAAAGTTCAACAAAATGTAAAAAAAAAAAAAAGCTACCCCCTGTAAACAAATCCATCTTGTTGTACGCTTTCACTTTTGATACCATGTTGTCTTTATTTCTTTATATTTTCATACTTTGCCTTTTAACAAAATCGGAAAAACCCTTAACTGTTGTTTTTTCTAAGCATTTTCTATTGTGTGGTTCGAAAATCTTCACCAATGTCCTTTTTTTTTTTTTTGATTTTTCTCGTACATCAACCTAAACCAGTCAACATTTGTTACATGTGTTGTACTTTTTCTTTTCCCTGGTGCCACTTTGTATATTTCGAGTGCTTCTGAGAAACGACGAAGAAGAAGAAGAAGAAAAAAAAAAGAAAATATACAAAAATATACTCGAGTGAATGCAAATATGCAATTGTGCCTTTTTTATACTAATGGGGTATGTTTCAATGTTGGTTTGGTGCAAAAGCGAAGGTGCGTACTACAGTAAAGTCGACGCGGTTGGCGTTCAAGAAACAGACCGAACTACATTTGCGTAACTTGCGATGAACTCCCATGATGTCAAACGGCTTTTCGAGAAGAGGAACCGGTCAAATGTCTAATACTCCGACAGCTATCCCTTCATTGAGTTGAAATTATCTCGTTGAAAATAACCATTCCTAGCTTAGTGCATTTGCTGAATGAGTACCGGTACATTCAAAAAGTTGCTTGTTGGTAGAAATATTACTGATATAATGGAAATTTTTTGTCGTGTTCCACTCATGTACATGTGCAACATCCGAGGTCGAGTAAACCTTGTGCATGAAACAAGCTGTAGGACTGCATATAGAGGCGTTGACGGAAAAAAAAAAAAAAAGAGCGCGATATGGGGGGAAAAAGGGGGGGAATGCGTGAAGGCGTTGGGTTGGGTTGCTTGAAGGTAAAGATAATCCATGTGTGACCATATGATAAAAGATGGGAGAGGTAAATGTGTGCAGGAAGAGGGGGGTAACCTGGCAGAACACACACCTCAGGATGCAACACACCCCTGACCACACTGGATGCTGGATAGGGGTGTTCACAAAATTTATTTTCACCAAATTTTGCCAGATTGCATTTTGCCTTGTTCCAACTGGTTCTGTTTTCACGAACAGTGAAACTATTCGTGAAAAAATAGTAAAACAGTAAAAACAAATATCTATCATCTAACTTCTTACATTGTTAGGCTTCCTAATCAATAAAAATATAGGTTTTATTGCTTTTGGTTTGGGCATCTGTGTCTTTTTTGTGTCAGTAAACCCTCAATTTATATATATATATATATATATATTTAAATGGTAAAATGTTGGAAAGCTTGATATTAAACATATTTTAATAACTGTTAACTAGAAACGTGTAGATCTGTACATAGAACTGTGAAATGGTTTTGCTTTAAATTATAATTGACCATTTTTTATTGAATTTTCATGGCAATTGCAATTATGAAGTCAATTTTCGAAACTTTTTATTACAATTTCATTACGATCCCGACAGCAAAAAAAAAAAAAAAAAAAGACAATTACACCATAATTGTATTTAATTATCACTTCTAATTATAATTGACCACTACCATGATAGAGAAATGTCAATAGGAACACAGGTTTGCTGTACATAAGATCTGAGTGAAAGGAGAAACTGAGAAACAAACAAAGAAATGAAAGTATAAGAGCAACACGGACAAGCCTGTTTTTATCTGATACAGACCGAGACACCAACAAATAAAACCTGGGCGATAACAGAAATAACACCCCCCCCTCTGTGGCCTGAGGTTTGTGTTCTGGCCCCGTCCTGCATCGCGTTCACGGTGTGTAATCAGATTTGTAATATTAACCATTACTATTTTGTCCTGCGAAACTTGGATGTTGATATAGAAATGTCGAGGATCAAACCTATCGTCGTTTAATATGAGTCACTATGCACGCGGCTTAGCTGAACCTGGCAAAGTGTATTGAACGCGAGTCCACTTTTTATTTATGAGATATTTTACATAACTTAATTTTGCTTTTGTACAGGTTTGTGTAAATAAATTGCTTGTCATTTTTGTCTCAGCAGAAATTAAAATATAACATGGTTAAACAACAACTGTGTGGCGTGTGATAACGTTCAATTTTGATTGTGTTTGTGTCCTTGTCTTTTTTTTTTTTTTTCGATGAATACTTGAACAAAGCGTGTCATCACGCTAATTAAGCGCTGTAAAGCAGTTGTAACAGTATATCAAATGAAATGGGTTTATTTAATCCTAATGACTCATTTACATAAAAAAAATAATAATAATTAATTGGGGTTTAGTAAAAAATGACTTTTAGCCAACATGATTATGTAAAATGAGTAGTTATACCGTGCCTGCTCAATTATTTTAAGTAAAACCTGAACTTTTTTTTTTTTTTTTTTTTTTATTACAGTTGCTGGAGTGCATCATTCCCAGCATGCTTTGCAGTAAAGTAGCTTTAAACGAAGTAAAAACCAAAATGGACCAAGACTGCTATAAGATTCTTAAATTATATAATATCGTCATTTCTAATATGAAAAAAAAAACAGACGAAAGAATGTAAACAAAATAACAATTGTAGTAACTAAATATATTAGCGTATACATATACATATGCGCACATTTACTGAACATAGACACACATTTAACATAAATTCAACATTCCCAAAAAGGTGTAGGATGAACAACTCCTACCCAATAGTTTGTATCATATAAATATATAATGTAATATACTATAAATATAATATGTACATAAATAAGTATAAAATTTAGATTGCCAAGCTAGACTATCACTCCCCATACAGATATATTTACAATGCTGTTTCATTATTTAGTGCATATTGATTTGTCTTATAATAATTGTCTATAACTATGTCATAAATTGTGACATGAGCAACTGGTGGCTCGGGGGCCACATACGGTCCTTCATGTACAAACAAACATACAATACTACAAATTTGTTAAATGGTAGTACAAAATTAGTAAATGATTAGAAATACACAAAAAGACAACACAAACACATAAAATGACAACTAAAATGGACAAAAAAAAAAAAAAAACACAATAGAACAACGAAAACACAGAAAATGAAAACACAAAAATATGCAAAATGACTCCAAAAGCACATACCCACACAAAAATGACGAAAAAAAATACAAAATGACAACAAAAAATAAAAAAAGCTTCCAAAAACCTTCAGAACAACAATAAAACCATACAAAATAAGAGCATAATATACAAAAGGACAAAAACCCATGGAGAAAAAACACATAAAACAACAACAAAAACACAACATTAACAAAAACGACCTTGAAAATAATACACAATGTCAAACCCTTTGTTCTCTCCTGTATTCATGCTCAGATTGATCATTATTCTGAATGTCGGCATTAACATTTATAATGCGGCCCTTGGATTAGACAATCACATTTTGTGGCCTTGTTGTGATAAAAGTTGCTCATCACTGTAAAAAAATAAAAAAATCCATATACATATATATATATATATATATAAACACGATATTTATCCCCAAAATACAATATTTTGTTATAAACCTAGACTAAGAAACCCTCACACATTCACATTTCTATGTCTGCAATATCAAGGCTAACATTTCATTTGTGCATATATTAGTGTTAAATTGAACTAAAATTCAACTAAACATTTTTACACTTTAATGAAGAAGATAAGAGTGTGACAAAGTGGATGAAGGGATTCACACCATTGTCAGTTATTGTCATACAGTATATTATTTTGTATTTTTATTAATTTAGCTGTAACTTACTTTTGCTTTTATAACATTTGCAAACACTTACTATCCCGGGTGTTGTTTGTGTCAGTATTTAGTTATAGTTTACATCAAAGCATAGTAATTCAAAGCAACACACAGTTTATTGAAACGTCTTTATTTAGTCTTTGTTTATTAACTATTCGTTTGTTTCTTCATGTATAACCAAATGTGTTTGTTTTGTGTTTAGTGAGCAGGACCATCATTCCCTGATTGGTCAGAGTTGGTGATGTCACCAGAGACATGTCTGGTGACATCATCAACTGAGGGGATTTTTCTTCTTTGGTTGTTATTTTCTTTGCTAACTTGTAAGGATTATTTATCAAGTATATTGACATCATTTCTTTATTTAAGTCATTTAGTTGTGTAAATGATATAATGTAAATGTCAGAGTTTGGTTCCTTTGTTTTGTAATTAAAGGAAGTGTGGGTTTGTCCCTTGAGTTGAAGTGATCCACCAACAGGCGCAGCGACTCATCTAATGAGTCATGCTTTAAAAGCCAGGAGAGTTTGGATGAGGGGGGAAAAGAGAGGGGAGGCCATGCTGCTACAAACATGTGTCTGCCAAGTAAAGATGAATGTGCTTTGACATGTCATTTTTGGAGAACACGTGTTGCTTTTAATTAAACACTGTAAATAAAAGCACTAAAAAGGCAAAGAGGACTTCTGATGTTGTTTCCCTATCACTGTCCTTGACACTTTGGCCGGACTATTCTACAAATGGTTGTACATGTGTTTTTTTTTCCAGTGAATTAGGGCTGGGCGGTATGACCAAAAATGTATATCACGTTGTTTTTCAAAATATTAACGGTTTCTTGGAATATGACGAGAGGAATTACTGTAGATTGACTTAGGTTGGTCTATTTTACTGTCATAATGAGTGAATATTGTAGAATAATTCCACACTAGTCTAATACAAGTTTGCAACAGCAGCCCATTGGCTCTTTGCGGCGATAGCTTAGCTTTAGCATTAGCTTGATTTCTAGCTTTAAATGCTGCATACTCAGTGGTGTGGTGGTTTCTTATGGCGTTTTGTTTGCAGCTCCACCAGGACTTACTTCAACATTAGAGGAATTACAAATCACGATCCTTTGTTCTCTTTTCTTTTGTGTATTACTGCCGACATGCTAGGCTAACCGCGTCTCTGTGTCCGTGAGTGTTGTTGTCCTGTAGCAGAGGCATGCGCACGCAGCCACGTGCTCACATGCAGCTTCAAAGCTTTCAAATGTGTCTTTCTGATCCATTTACACGTATGATTTACACCACAACGCTACTGTTCAACGTTGAAAAGAGTCCGGTCTGAAACGCGGCGCAGCGTAGCGTTCCGAAAGTTGTGTAATGAAATACACCGGCATGGCGGTATATTAAAAATTCATATAACGAAAATATATATCGGTATTCGGTATGCACCGGTGTACCGCCCAGCCCTACAGTGAATCAGCACTCTGAAATGGATAATGGTGTTGTACGTCGTAAAATGTAAGTCAAGAACTCAATTGTTTTACGTTTTAACATCTCCCAAAGATTGCTCATCTATCACCAGGGTTGAACGTTGATATGCAAATACCATTTGCTCATGTCTTTGTTCTCTGAAGCCTTTGGAGTGGCCTTGCATTGAATAATTAGCATAAGCTCCTGTTTTTCTAGGGAAATTTAGAGCAATTACAATAATTTTGAATGTAATTAATGTTTAGGCAATGCATACCAACGAACAGTGGTAGTTTTCCTTAATGATTAAAACAGTGACTGAGTGCTCAGAATATCATAAATAAGTAATGAGAGGAAAAATAAAGGCTTCATACTCGCATTACTACGGGATAGGTGCAATAACTGAATGTGGAATCAATGTGCACTTATCATTATATACTTGTTGATAACACCTCTTCACTCATCGCTTGCAAAATACCATCGAGACGTCCACGTAAAGTGCTTTACACATTAATATTCAACATGTTAAAAAACGCACCGAGACGCTTAATAATAAAATATCCCATAAACGTAGTAAAAAATCAGCATCGCTCACTTATCAAATAATTATTATTGATGAATCCAGCTCAGCCTGCACTGTCAAAACTTCATTATTTTATTATTTATTTATGGCTCATCATTTATAGTTGACTCAAATATTTTTGTTGTTAGGTAAAATAATTATATGGATACATTTAGTTTTCTGTGCACATTTCTTTTTAGTGAAAATTCAAAAATTTAATTGTCAAATTTAGGGTTCCAAAGGAGTGTAGAACTTACATTTCCACATGAACTTAGGTTTTTGGAATTTTTGGGAATATTAAAAAACTTTTCATAGGAATTATTTATTGAAATGAAGCAGAAATTGTAATTGTAAATAACTGACGCTGATATCTGAAATGACGCTAAATTATATATTTCTAACTGTGAAGGGCCAACCTTTAATTTCCTATTATTT
This sequence comes from Gouania willdenowi, assembly GCF_900634775.1. Taxonomy (NCBI): domain Eukaryota; kingdom Metazoa; phylum Chordata; class Actinopteri; order Blenniiformes; family Gobiesocidae; genus Gouania; species Gouania willdenowi. The sequence continues at coordinate 11,289,388 of NC_041061.1, read as the reverse complement.
ACCATTATTTCTAATGAAAATTTTCCAACTTTGAAAATTACTGAAATTTTACAACCCATATTATTCAAATGTTATGTTTTTTTAATTTTATAGTTTTAAATGAACGATAACATCTATGCTTGCAAATGATTGACAGTTTTATTATCTATATTATCTGTACTATCATCATCATCGTTTTTTTAATTTACTCAAATTTGTGGGTAATTTCAATAAATAGTTCCCAAGAAAAATGTATATTTGAGAAAATGTCCTAAATTCCAGATCTTAAGTTCCAGTGGACATTTACAGGAAGTTTACTGCTCTTTTTCAACATTAGTGACTAGCTAAGGTCTAATATTAGAGACAATTGAGCTTTTATTTTGAAGTGTTTGCATTAGGAGATGAGTCACGACCTAACGTCCTGCAAGTTCCAGAAGTAGCTGCGTTTCCATTACTCTTGGAAATGCGCAAAATCTAAATAGCATAGTAAAAAAAAACAACTACATTTCGAAAAAAAAACTCTCAAATATCACAAAAAAGTTTTTACGCGCTCATGAGGAGGTATTTCAGATGTTATGATATTGAAATGTGTCGCAAAAAGCGCCATGGAAACACTTTTTTCCGCAAATACATGTCACAGGATATGACGTACCTGGTCACATGACCACTTCTCGCCGAGAAAATAAGACGCGGTACGTGTAGACAGAAGAGGAGACAAAGACATTTGTTAGCGGTATATATAAATATACAGTATATATATATATATATATATATATATATATATATATATATATATATATATATATATATATATATATATGCGCCAAAGTCGAGTGAGATGAGTTTTCACGGGAGTTGCGAGGCTCTTGCCCAAAACAACGTTCAATGGAAACGCGTTCAAAGCGCAATTATACTTTGTCGACATTTCGAAACATCTGTAATGGAAACCCAGCTTGTGACATATTGATATAAAAGGGGAGATAGGTAGATTGGTATTCTGCCGTTGCTCGAAATTATCCAAAAATGCTCCTGTCCATGTAAATACAATCAGGACAACTATCAAATAAATCACATTAAAGAGTAAAAATTAACATTTTAGTCAAAGTATTTCAATTGGAGGCATTTCTCTGTAAAACGTTTAAGAATGGCTGCCCTCTATGGGTTAAACATAGCTATTACAATTGAGTTTTGCTATCTGCTGAAAATGGTGGGTTTTTATGCCACTGTTGGCTCCGCCCCTCCTTTAAAAACTAGCAGCTGTCGACTCTGCAATCTTGTCGCGCCCCCCTTTGAGGAATAAAACATTTTCAGGGTACTCCTAACGCAACAAAATTTCAAGAAAGTGGATTAAAAACGTTATCGTCATTGAAAAAGGTCAAAATTGTGATTTTTCTTCTTCAAAACTCATAAAAATAACAAAGTGTAATCACATAGATTTTTTGTAAAACTTTTTCTCGTGCTCAATGAAAAGGTGATTTTAAAAAGCCACAGACATTGGTTAAAAGTCGCAAATTAGCGTGGCCAAAAACGGACAGAAAAAGTGGTAAAAGGGTTCAAAGTGTCAATATTGGTACAATTAGTTTAATCAATGGGCATGAAAAAGCGGGAATGTCGTTAAATTGGCAAAAAAATAGCATGAAAATAGGTTAAAAGTGACTATAATGAGTCAACATATGCGACATTAGGTGGGGAAAGTGGTGGAAAGGGTTTATAAGTGCCAAAAATGTCTTGAAAGTGGAAGAAATGTGCAAAAAAAGGCATTAAAATTTGATGAAGTGGCAGAAATGGGAGAAATGTTGTGAAAATGTATTGAAAGAAGCAAAAATATGGAAAGAAAGTGATGAAAATAGGTTAAAATATGGAAGGTTTGGTGGAGTTGCAGAAAAAGGGTAAAAAATAAGAAAAAATGGGTTCAAATTGTTGACCCGCTCCCAGTATCTTGCGACCCCAAGGTTGAGAACCCCTGGTCTAACATAAGAGAGCGACTTTATATGATTTTACTTAAAAAGCACATGGAAAAAAGTAGTAGAGATGCTTAATCCTGCCAAAGTGTCAAAAATGTCTTAAGAGTAGAGAAAAAGTGATGAAAATATGTTAAAATATGAAACATTTGGTTTAGTTGCAGAAAAAAGTAAAAAAAAAAAATTAAAAATGGGTTTAAATTGTTTAAACAATATTCTTACTTTCTTGATGTCATATGGCGACCCCCTCCCAGTGTCTCCTGACTGACCCCAAGGTTGAAAACCTCTGCTTTATAGAACCATTGTGTCACATTTGACAATATTCAAGACTTGCAGCGCAATAGTTAATAAAAGCAAGTGTATTTCAATACATTTTTAATTATCACATTGGATTATTTTAATGATTGTCGTTTTGATTCCAGGTCTGACAGGGCGCCTGCAAACACGCCCCCACACAGGCCTCACTTGTTTAAACCCAGCAAACGCAGCGAAGGTGGAATCCATGATAAGCGATCAGCCGTTCGTCTGAATCAAAGGTCCACGACGCTGCCGAGTCGGGCTCAACCAGCCGAGCGCAGAGATAGTGCTATAGGCACAGTGACAGATAAAACTGCAGCGACTGGAGATTAGGAAGAGAAACAACCTTCCAAGACTCCAGGGAAATGGAAAAGGCAGAAAAGAGGAGGCGATATTCACCAAACTCAAATATACTGTATATAAGTAATTATCATCATTATTGATTACTTACCTAAAAAAAAAAAAAAGTCTAATCCATTTAAATAATGACGAACTGTCACGTTAGCGATAGCATCTTAAGCGTACACTTTGGTGGAAGCTGTTTGATATCCACAATCTGTGACTTTTTTATTGTCTTGAAATTTTATTTTGGCGGCGCAGCTGGGGAAATTGCATCGCAGGAATAGCGGTTACGGCTTTGTTAAATTGATTTCTATTTCATATTTATTTTATGAATGTGCGGAGCTCACTTTTCTGTGTGTGTGTGTGTGTGTGTGTGTGTGTGTGTGTGTGTGTGTGTGCCGTTGGATGGGAGAAATAAACTAGTTCATGAGGAAACTCAGGCAATAACTTTGATTGAATTGTGATCACTTAAATTCCATCAGCATTTTCTTTACGGTTTATTTTTGTTTTAGTTTTTTTTTTTTTTCCTTCGCTGGCGATCGCGCCGGCGACCGTGATGTCATTACAGCTAATGTCATCGCTGTGTGCTGTGGGGATGGACACACACATCATATTGTGCAGCACACGTTATCTACAGGAATCAATGTTTTCTAAAGAAGCAACATTCGTTTGGAGGCATTTGTGTCAAATCCTATAAACTCTTTTACTGCGGTTGGTTATGTCATTCTGATTCACACAGAGAGAATAAAACATGCAAAACAAAACATGTAGAATTAGTATTTGTAATATAAAAATGCTTAAGATTCAAAACATATTTTATTAAAAAAACATTTTGATTTAAATGAAATCAGTTTTTTTAATTGATTATTTAATTAATATTTTTTTTCAATTAAAATTATTATATATTATATATATATATATTTATTTATTTATTTATTTTTTTTTTTTTTTTTTAAATTAAAAAATAAAAATAATTGCCTCTCCACCAGCGTTCAGTCCAATCAAGAGCAGTCAATTAAAGCAAGGATCCTCAACCTTGGGGTGAGGACCCCATTTGGGGTCACGAGACACTGGGAGGCGGTTGCCAGATGCCTTCAAGAAACTAGGAATATTTTTTAACAATTTTCTTTTTTCTTTTTCTTCACCCTCTTTCTGCAACTACACCAAACTTGCCATATTTTAACCTATTTTCATCACTTTTTCTGCACATTTGTTCCAATTTCAAGACATTTTTGGCACTAATAAACCCTCTCCATACACTTTTCACGCTCTATGTCGCATATATTGAGTTGTAACCTCTTTTCACCACATTTTATGGTTATTTTGCCAATTTAACCACATGCATGATTTGTCCAGTCCATTATTTACCAGTTTAAACTAATGTTCCCTACATTTTTAAATTCCATTAGCCACAATTTGCAATTTTTAACCAATATATGTGGTTTTTAAAATCCCATTTCACCACCTTTTTCAGCATTTTTTGGTCACTTTTAACCCATTTTATTTCTGATTAAAACATGAATTCACATCTTTAAGATGACTATATACTATGGCATAAATAATAATAATAATAATAATAATAATAATAATAATAATAATAATAATAATAATAATAATAATAATAATAATAATAATAATAATAATAATAAGGAGATCGATAAAAAAAAAAAAAAATAAAAAAAAAAATTGACCAATGGTTAAAAAATGTGATTGTCACAATCAGATTGCTAATTTATATGAATACAACATCGTATTATTGTAAAGTTACATTAATTTAACTGTTATTTATTGCAATGTATATTATAATCATGTCTTTTTGGAAAATAAATGATTTTTTTTCGTATTCATTTTTTATTATAATCATGTTTTTTTTTGGAGAATAAACTATTCCCATTTGTATTGAGAATGCTGTATGAGACAACATTACTTTACTCAAGTTGTTGAATGAGCTTTAGAATTGAACGAACAATCTCAGCACGGCGGAAGTAGCAAAAATCACAGCGGAACACGAGCAAAAATGCATTTTTCAGTATGTGCGCATGCTCAATCAATCTCAGTATGACGTAAACCCAGTCTGGGTTTACCTCGTACTGAGATTATAACTCTAACATAATCCAATAAACAAATAAAACACATGTCTGTCCACTTTGAAAACAAAAATAAACAAAGGTATTTATTTATTTATTTATTTATTTTTAAGCAGAAATTCATTTTCCGGTATGTGTGCATGCTCATAATTGATCTCCGTGACATCGGCTCCCGGCAGATTTGTATTCGACAAGTCAAAAACTAATCTATACACACTATATTGGAAATATTAATGTCAAGTGTAATTTGATTGGTCACCTTTGACAAATTTTCCGTGTTGCTAGAACCTATTTTACATTTCTCACATTATATAGAACACAGAGAAACAACTACAGGGAAGAGGTTTATGATAGATATATGTGCATCATTTCCAGTTTTAGCCATAAACCGCTCCGTGACCCCTGCCGTCACTTGATAGATGTCCTGTGAAGACCTGCATCTTTGAAAGAGCCATTCACAGAACGGTCCACCTACAGACGAGGTATTAATGCGACTTGTTGTGATGCCACGGCCCCGCGACGCGGAACAAGCAAATGTACCTGTGGCCATTAATCACGCATCGGCTGCATTTGTCGAATGCACACAAATTTCTAGGTGCTGGATTTATGTGGCAGAGGCACGATGACAAAAATCCATACGGGTTCTTCTGAGTTGGAGCCAGACTGTGATTAATGAGAACTACTTATATAAGAGAAAGTGAGCAGGTGAGGGAGCGAAGGAAAAGGGAAGAGAAGGTGGAAAAAGAAATGACAAATAGGTGACGGAAGAGGGCGGAAAAAGGAAAAAGATTGAGAAAAAGGCGACTACGTGATTGACTACTCGACTCCCAACATCACCTGACAACACGCGGGAAGAATCCTGAGAACAAAAAACAGAATACATTTTTAAAAAATGGTGACGTAGGGCCAGAGGACGGCCCCGCCCTCCCCCCACCCACTCCGTAGCCAAGCTCATGCTGCTTTATAAACATGAGACGTGGGGGGCGGGGCGTTCGCCGGCACAAACATAGGCTATAGAAAATACGTACATAGCACTGCGTGAAAGACGCTGCAATGCTCACCTTAGTGGGCGTGTCTATTTACATGTCAATCACGGCAGAGAGCTTCCTGGAGGCGTGGCTTCTCCAGCTCAGTGCCGAGTCAAATTTGTCATCAAAGTGGGAACGCGTCATCGAATTGGAGCGAGGTGTTTGTGCTCACCCTACAGTAAGAAAGGAGCAAATCACCCTCTAACTAACGATTGAGGGAATCAATGAAAAAACACTTTAGAACATGTGTTTGAAGCCCTAATAGCACTTTATCATATTTAAAGTACAGAAAAGATCATTTAACTTAACATGGGCCCTTTAAGTACATTTACAAAATAAATTAGTTGGCACCAGCAAAGCAACTTAAATATTATTAATTAAATAAACACAATATTTTTTTAGTTCCATTGAACTTAAAATATTGTGCTTTTATTTTGAAACTAGAACCTTCACCTGAGTTCTGTTGTTGAGAAGTAACATTAATCGAATGAGCAAAAATCCTCTTTTCCTTAGTTTGTAATGATTTTTTTCAGTTTAAAATAAATATTTGGCAAATACATTTACATTTCAGTCGTTATCTGTCAATAAAATTGGTTGAGGCTGAGGTAAATTTGCATTTCAGATTTAATTCTGACGTGCTTTTTTCTTTTCTTTTGTCAGTCTGATTTCACTCAACGAGTGGATACTAAAAGTCATGTGTGGGCAGATAAAATCAATGACTCAAGGCCTGAGATATAAGATTTGGACCGTACCATTTGAAAACCAGTATTGATTTACATCCTTGAAACTCTCGGCAGGGACCTCAGGGGTGATGCATTCCTTGCATAAATGAGAAAAATCAAACAAGTTTTTGTTTTTCATGCCCTAATTTACAAAGAAAAAGAAAAAGTCCACTTGCTCTTGAACTACATAAGACCAAGTGAAAAAGGGCATTTGAGATCACTGCACGCTTTGCTCTATGGCAAACACAAAAGTTTTTTAGTTCATAATCTTAAACCAGACGACCAGTGTGTATGCTGTAACACATTCTCAGTATAAAGATATTATGCATTTTTCTGTGGATAATTCCTGAACAGACAATCCTGCTACATCCTGGCATTTAAAATAATAATAACTGTATACACTGTCAATTCAACTTTTCTGCACATATTTTCAGCATAGTCACTCTACCGCCCCCTGTGGAAGGGAGGCTAAGGAAGTGCTCATACATTTTGTTTTATCATTTTATTTTAATGTATCATCTTTTGCTATTTTTTTTAATTTATTTTTATATAACTTAATTTTGTGTTTATAATTTTAATTTTATTTCAGATTCTATTATTTTTTTTTTAATATTGGTAACACTTCACCATAAGGGTCCCTTAATTAATGTTAGTTAAGGCATTATTAAACATTCATTAACAGTTGAATAATGTTATAATTATATGTATCATTAATTCTAATTATTTTCATTTTTATTAAATAAAATTTTGATGCATTTTTTATTTGATACATTTTATTTCATTGCATTTCATTTGGCGTCATTATTTTTTCATTGCATTTCACTTCATTTTATTTTATTTTGGAGAATTGTGTTATTTTTTTTAAATTTTATTTTTTATGACAAAATTCTGTCTTATTTTATAAACGTTTTATCCAACGCACAATTTTATTGTTACATTTCAACATTCTCACTTTTTTCTCTGTAAATGCAGTTTGTCTATTCATAAAAATAACCACAATAGGTGACCATGAAATCCAGAATAAGTGTTATCTTTTATAAATGCATTATTTGCTCAACTGTCCTGTGTTTGTGGGATTCTTTCAACACAGATATTTTACATGTTTATTACACATTTATTATTGCGTTGCAACAAGCCCGAGGTGTGAGCGAGACAAATGTGTCTTTTTTGTCCGTGTTTCTTGCTGTTAGCGTGTGCAAAACACCTGCCATGAAAGAGCAACACATTTCTTTTTTAGAGTGATCTCTACTGTGTCAATATTCCCTGTGTGGATAAATGTATTATGCAGGGAGCAGCTGCCTGACCCCAACACATAAGTAAGTGTGCCCCCCCCCATGTATTCTCACTTCCCCGCAGCTCAGGAATCAACTGTGTTTTTTCCACCTCTGTTTTTTTGGTTCTTTTTTAAGTCTTAAAGATACATTTTTTTTTTATTTTTTTTTTTACACAAATATGGGGATGAACGGAGGAGTGATGGCTCTGACCTTACAGTGTCAGGGGAAGTCTTCGGTACATGTGCGTAGCTAGGTGTGTAGCTACATGTGTGAGTCCCTGACTCACCCTGTGGCTCAAGGCCAAAGTGCAGCACAGCTATATTCCCTTTTTTGACACTTTGATGGACACCAAACCATTTCCATCCCACTGTGCCCTGCTTGCTCTGCCACTCTGCTGCACTTCTCATTACCGTTGAAGCAAAGAGGTGCACGCACACGGACTGTACAAGTGACGCGCACGCATGGGGAGGGTTTGATTTTTGAATTCATATACATTATTACTCATCTTTGCTATGAGTCAAAAACCTAACTCAACTTTCGGTGAAAAGGCAGCGCCGTGTTCCACGTGTCACACTAACGTACTAGGTCTCATCCTAAAACTTACGTCAAAATTAGCGCAGTGCGTTCATGTTAGATCGAGGGCACCAACGTGGTGCTGTCTCTGGCCAGAAAACTGCACTTGCAACTTTTCCTGCCTCCGACTCGGTGGCAAGACGTACTGCTTTACGGCAGCACGATAACAACTAATGCTAGATTATGACCAGCCTTGTGGCTGCACACGGTTGTCTACAAATTCACTTTTCTCAAACTTACAGTATATCATGGCGGAGCCAGAAAAAAAAAAGGTAGAGAAGACCTTTGTCCGAGGAACGGAGCATCTCCATGCAGTAACAGTTCTGCATTGTCGTCGCGACAACAGGCACGCGCACACACTCGCACCCCAGAGCTCCATCAGGCAGCACACACACAAATATCTATCCATCGATCTTCAGAGCCGCTTTGTCAGCACACAAACACACACACACATTTCCACACTCTCTTCCGTATTACTCCCACATCATTCATTTATGTTACTTGTCTCTCTTCCTCATACTGTTCACATGGTCACATGGGACTATATGTGTGAAAGCACCCTTAGTGTTACTGTTGTATTAGGATTTTTCAGTGATCGGTTGCTACTGTCTTGGGAGAGCAAAGGTGTGTATGTAGCTGTGGGGCGGGGCATGCGGCTGGGGGGTGCAGGGTGTTTACGACAGTGACAAAACCAAAAGGGACCTTTAGGGGGAGCACTAAGTGCAAGTTACTTAGTTCTGCTTTAATTATTTTTTTTTTTAACCCCCTTTTTTTTCCTTTGAAATCAGATTTGTATAAAATCTGATTTTCTTGCCAGGCTTCAAACTCACAGAGATAAACACAGGTGACAGGTGTAGAGCACATGGTGCACTTGATAAGTTTTTTGTATTAAATTAACCATCTTTAAATGTTTATTTTCAATGAGACATTGCGGCAAATTTGTTTTTAAGGGGACATATTATACAAATTGTTCATGTTTTAAAACAGTTCCCTGTGCTCTAAATCAGTGATTCTCAACTGGTGGGTCGGGACCCAAAAGTGGGTCGCGGACCTGCACTGGGTGGGTCGCAAGACATCTTAATGTCTCTTGTGTTGGACTTATCTTTTATTTTGAAAGAAACTTTTTTTTCGACAGTCATGCTGTGAAATGCGCGTTGCACAGGAACATATACAGTATATAGATTTACGATTCAAAAAAGGTGATATATGTGCGTGTTTTCAACACATTTGGTTGGTTGAATTCTAAAATAAAATTTTTTTAAAAAAATTAAAAAAAATTGCGATTTAATCACCGTGACAAAATGTAGGTCCCAGGATGAAACCGGTTGAGAAGCCCTGGTCGAAATGACACATCTGTGCTGGTGTTCGGTGAAAACACAACATGAATTCAGCAACAGAAGATATGTAATACCCTGTGGGTATGGGGACATACAGTAAATTAAAAGTGTGAATAATCATGGTACTATGACTGCAGCACTGAACCAGAAAACTGCCAATATCTGGAAAAGAGATTTGCTCATATGCGGAGTTTGCGGGGGCAGGGGGATCATTGCCCCCCAAGTGGTCAAATGTTTTCATTACAGTTTTCCCAAATTCATTCGAAAAAAATTAATTCTTAAAAAAATGTACATAATATACAAATATTTCAAGTGCCATAAAACACAGACTGTACAATATAGTTGAGGGAACACCTACTTAACATTATTTAGTTGCTTATTAGCATTAATAACATATTGGCTTTTATATAGTACTTATTAATGCTTTATTAAGTACTTATGAATGCCTTATTATACACTTAAAGGCACAGTCCAAACAGGGTTAGGGTTAGGATTAGGATTAACGTTAACCCTAATCCTAAACATATTGAGATTGTAATTCATATATAACAACTTCCTTACGTACAACTAATAAGTAATAATTCTGAGGCTATTGAGGGAAAACTCTTAATGGCTGACTGGTTGTATAATAAAGCCATACGGAATAAGGCATTAATAAGTACTTAATAATGACTAATTATATGTTACTAATTTGCATGCTAATAAGCAACTAATTAATGGTAAATAGGTGTTCTATAAACTCAAGTGTTATATATATGAATATAAAGACTGATTTTATCAAGAATTTACAACATTAAATGATGCATCAACACAATTTTTTGTAATCAAATTTATCAATTATTTTACTAATCATTTTTGCGTTATTGTATATGTTACACATAGTCTTATTGGCGCAAATCTCGAGACAGTCTATATACATACATATATATATATACATACATATATATATATATATATATATATATATATATATATATATATATATATATATATATATATATATATATAAATGTTTTTTTTTTCTTTTGCCTCCCCTGGCAAGAATCTAAATTTTTGTTGTTTTTTTTTAAAGCCCTGGTTTAAATATATCTCCTAGTTTGACAGTGAATTATTCCTAAATATTAATCATTGTAATAACAAAATCCTACTTTGTGATTGTAAAAAGCATACTCCATTTTATAAACAATAACCCAGATAAATGGCATAGGATATAAAAAAAAAAAAAAAACCTTCCCATTAGAGAAAAGCCAACCTTCTTTGCAGGGTCTCATTTAAAACCATAATGAAAACTCCAAATTTGAATAACAATACGAGGACATAATTTGCACTGTGTGGACATAACATCTGTATCCATGCACTACTTCTTCCATTAACACCTTTTCCCCTCCAATGGCACCATGTCCCCTGAATTCACTGTATCTGACGTGAACACGTGTACACATACATTAGCAAATGAATTCACTCCAAACCATTCAACTGTTGATCCCACAGTGATCTCCTAAACCAAACCGCCGCTCCGACCGGCTGCCGTCTATTTACATATCTCCTTTGCATACCAAAGTAACACTGCCCCTGACACTGGGCTCATGAATCATTCATTCCAGGTGTATTTCCATAAGGTGCAGAGCACGAGTCGCAGCCAGGAGCCTCCGCCGGCAAGGGAGCGACTTCAAGTAGTCTTTGTTGTCGTTCTGGCCGACTTTCTAATAGACGAAAGCATTCCTCTGCACTCAATCATTCCTACTAATTCATGAGCTAATTCCAGCTTGGACCAGAATCTTTGCATTTGCCTTCCATAGTTGACGGAACGGAGGTCGGGAGATGGAATGGGCAAAAACCGCACGGCCTATCCTCGAGGGACGGTGTCCCCCCACCCGCCCCCGCCCCCGTGCTCGCTTCTTATATTCACATGCCTCAACTCCTCTGGCAAACAAAAAACTCTTGTGATGTATAGGAAACACCTATTTATGCATGCATTATTCCGACAAAGACGACACTTTGTCTTTGATGTTTCATGGTAGATGGTGTGTCTTGTACACAGATTTTGCATGCATGATTTTGCATAATTATTCCTCATATCTGATTATAGGGATACAACATAAAGTTGAGGCAGGGGTGGGGCTGGATTGTAATCATTCAAGCATGTGTGCATGCATTTACTCATTTGCATTAAAAGTATCGGGGCAATGAACACGGCGCCAAGCTAGCCTCTGCATATAAAGAATATTCTTATTTTTATGGTCGACCCATCTGCTGACAATAGATTAATTTGGGTTGCGAGACAAAAACAAATGTAACATATGACTTTGTATGGAAATTATAGACGGTTTGAGCCAAAATGTATCGTTAAAGTCAGGAGGGTAAATTCACGCATGGATGAATGAAGCTTCTTCAAAATAAAAGAAGATCTGACACGGTATTCATGTCTCTTTCAGTTTCTGTCACAGTATAAACTCCCTAGTCCCAAACAGCGTTAATATGGCTGATGAAAATTCTCGTTATAGTCTTTGTCGACTACATTTTTCATATTGACATTAACCAGCTTATGACTAATACAAAAACACATGTGAACGGAAACCTTTTCCAAATATATTGATATTTTTGTTAACTAATAAAATGAATAAAAACTAAATCCGAACAGAACTAAGTGTCTTTTTTTTTTATGGTATCCAATCAAAACTCCTTTTGTTGCGTGGAAGGCGGGACAAGCCGGGAAGTGATCCAATGGAAAGTCAACTGACAATGATTGTTGCGGAAATTCTTTATGAATATTTAGTTTAGTGTTTCTTTTGATACTGCTTTTTGTGTACTTTACATATCATTTTTCATCATATCAAAGATTAGTTGTGCATTTTGTCTCGTGATTTTAGCGTTTATTTGTCAGCCTTTATTTTGAATTCTATGTGATTATTGACAGGGGTGGAAGGGCTTCATTCCCTCTTTTTACTTGTATTGTTTTTTTTTTTCCTTTAATGTGTGCCAAATAAATAAAATAAATTAAATGATGTATGAAGGCTTATGTGGTCTTACGCATTGATTACATCAAATCCGTCAGCTTATTTACAAACAGTTGAATATTTAAAAACAATGTTTAAACTTCTATGCTTTCTATTTTACTCGACTATATCTCTAAAAGATTTAGTCGACTAAAATCTTAAGTTGACAAAAACAAGACTTTAACTAAAATAGACTAAATTTGGACTAAACCTGTAGTTGTGTTTCCGAAAATAAAAGCATTATTTTGAAGATTTCGACAAAGTATGGCTGTGTTTGAAATGGTACCACAAATTCAATCTACTATATACTAAAAGCATCATTAGGATGATGAGCGTTCCCACTGAAATATACTTCCAAGTTTCCCAAGATGCATTTGGAACCTACAACGACAAAAACCTGAATCACACTGAGGCTAAATATCTCTGTTGATTCTCCACCTTTTAAAGTTGTGAAAACATTTTAAGTGAGAAAGTGACCAAGTAGAATATCAACATGTGGTCATTTGATCAATAAACCTCACGTATACACATTTCGTGCAGACATTTCAGAGATTTTCGGAGGTTTTGTGCTATTGACAAAACTTCCAGTTAACTTCAAAACAAGAGCCCTATTCACAAAGGCGTTAAAAAACTGATGGAAGACAAGAAGAGATGCTTTTATTTTGAAAAGTTATTTACTGCAATGTATATTATAATCTTGTTTTTTCAGAAAATAAATTATTTCTTTTCCTTATGGAGTTTTATTATAATCATGTTTTTTTTTTTTTTCCCAACATGTGCTTTATTTTTTATCCAAACAGAATACAAGTAATAATAAATGATAGATTTTTTTTTTTTTTAATACAAACTCAATACATGTAATAAAAAAAAAAAAAAACTAAAAAAAAACTGCATAGAATACATTATAAAACATATTTCTCCTGTTTTGGATACTGAGCAGTTGTACATTTTTCCCTAAGAAAAGAAGCCATTCAGCACTCGTCAAATAACATTAGCTTTGAAACTACATTTTTAATCTCAGCGCGACGGAAGTAGAAAAAAGCTAAGCGGAAGTAGCATAAATTCATTTTCTGGTAGTGCACATGCTCATAATCAATCTCAGCACAAGGTAAACTCAGACCGTGACACCGGTCCCAGGACCATTTTACATTCCGCTCCCAATGCATCATGGGGCGGTTGAGTATGACTAGTGTGCCCACCGTGCACACTTAAAAAATGTCCCCATATAGTATACATCTTTCTCGCATACTCAATCTTTTCATACTATCTAATTGAATCACTACATACTCATATTGACGTCAGACTTACTATGCGATTTCTAACACAGCCCAAGACTTTTGGAAGTGAAATAAATAACCACTGGTCCCAACAGTCTTTTTATTTCCTTATTTAGTTTAAGTTGCACCCATTGGGGACAATATAAGGAATAGGGTGAAGATGCAACAGCCTACAACCATCTAGTCTGGAGTCGGTGCCAAAACCCTCATCCTCCCCTGAAGGAGAACTTGTATGTGTCGTGGTCGTCCCTCCCCTTGCAGAGAAATGAAGATTCATTCTTGCATATGTAATATTGCAACACACATGTAATTACGCTTACCCACACAGGCGTAATTATACACACAAAGCAATTCCGTGTGGATTCTGCGATTGCCGAGCAGCGTCCACCCCAGGGAGCTGGCTGTCTTGACAAAACAAAACAGATGTTTACGCGCGCAATGTCACCCTAATGTCAGCCGCTGTGCTCCCTAGCCTCTTTATTAATCACACGCTTCTACCATCCCAGGCCTTCAATTTCTGCTCTGATTTAATGTTCCCATCTCTGCACTGTTGGGTCACACGTGATGAAATGTGTGATAAAAACCACCTGTGTCACCACTGAGATGTGCAAAGATTTATGCTGCCCAGGTTTTATTTCACACGCCTGCATAGAAGGGAAAGAGATCTACTATGACGCTGACGATTGCTGATAGTGTGCCCTTGAGCAAGACCTTTAACCTTCTTTGCTGTGTGATGGCAACGTGTAAATGTGAAGGTTTGACTTTGACTAAGTGTGAGGAACCAAGTCAACCACTGCGTTGCTGTGTGTAGAGGAGAACATGTTTAAACTCTGTATGGTACATTAATGCCAGTTTAGTCTATAAAGTAACATTAGTGTTTTAAATACAATGTTGTTAATTAGACAGAACATTTTCTAACCCAGTGGTTCTCAACCTTTTCAGGCCGTGACCCACAAAATAAAGGTGCCAGAGACCGGGGACCCCCACTGTACCTGAAGGTAGTTGAACACAGACATGTTTAAAAGTCCTGAAATTGTCTTGAAAGTGGGAAAAAAGTGCAGAAAATGCATTGAAATGTGACAAAAGTGGCAGAAATGGGAGTAATGTAGCAAAAAATATTCTTAGTTTCTTGAAGGCATCTGGTGACCCACTCGCAGTGTCTGACGACCTCAAATAGGGTCCTGACCCCAAGGTTGAGAACCACTGGTCTGACTGATGACATCAAAACAACATGGACCATGGGGTATGGAAAATGAGTATGCGAGAAATACCCAAATGTATAGGATATCAAAGTATGCACGGTGGGCACACATCTCATGAGTATGAGTAGTTCATTAGTATGAGTAGTCTGTTGGTATGAGTAGTACATTAGTATGAGTAGTACGTTAGTATGAGTAGTATGAGTAGTACGTTAGTATGAGTAGTATATTAGTATGAGTAGTACATTAGTATGAGTAGTACGTTAGTATGAGTAGTATGAGTAGTACGTTAGTATGAGTAGTATGAGTAGTACGTTAGTATGAGTAGTATGAGTAGTACGTTAGTATGAGTAGTACGTTAGTATGAGTAGTACGTTAGTATGAGTAGTACGTTAGTATGAGTAGTATGAGTAGTACGTTAGTATGAGTAGTACGTTAGTATGAGTAGTATGTTAGTATGAGTAGTACGTTAGTATGAGTAGTATGAGTAGTATGTTCGTATGAGTAGTACGTTAGTATGAGTAGTATGAGTAGAACGTTAGTATGAGTAGTACGTTAGTATGTTAGTATGAGTAGTACGTTAGTATGAGTAGTATGAGTAGTATGTTCGTATGAGTAGTACGTTAGTATGAGTAGTATGAGTAGAACGTTAGTATGAGTAGTACGTTAGTATGAGTAGTATGTTAGTATGTTAGTATGAGTAGTACGTTAGTATGAGTAGTATGTTAGTATGTTAGTATGAGTAGTACGTTAGTATGAGTAGTATGTTAGTATGTTAGTATGAGTAGTACGTTAGTATGAGTAGTATGAGTAGTATGTTCGTATGAGTAGTACGCTAGTATGAGTAGTATGAGTAGAACGTTAGTATGAGTAGTACGTTAGTATGAGTAGTATGTTAGTATGTTAGTATGAGTAGTACGTTAGTATGAGTAGTACGTTAGTATGAGTAGTATGAGTAGTACGTTAGTATGAGTAGTACGTTAGTATGTTAGTATGAGTAGTACGTTAGTATGAGTTGTATGAGTAGTACGTTAGTATGAGTAGTACGTTAGTATGAGTAGTATGAGTAGTATGTTAGTATGAGTATTAAGTTAGTATGTTAGTAGTGATCTGTAACTACTTACTTTTCCAAAGTAACTTACACTGGGTCCAAAGCAGCCAGTCTACGTTAAACATAGTACAGAACAGATTCCAGGCAAAGGGAACTTGGTAATGAATAAAAATTAACTGCTATGCTTTTTTCTTAAGATCAAGGCTCTGCACTGTCCACAGATAAATGTAGATTAGGTGATGTAATCCAGATTAGTTATTACTGCGCCAGTTTTGCCTCATCAGAAAAATGTTCCCTGATTTTTGTGATGAACTTGCCAACTTGAAGGTTGTTAAACTTTTGACCCGACGTGGAACAGTGCATTAAACACTGCGGTCTTTTCTTTGTTTTTTTTTTTTGTCGTTTTTACTTTGTCTCCTGACGGCCTGTGGCGCTAGCATAACTTCTATAAGACTACGTTGTTTATCCATGGATATGAAAGCAGCCTGTGCAGCGCCTCCAACCTGGCACATGGGATTAGTGTCCGCCTTCTCTGCTGCCTTGCCACTCAGCCCACCAGAGACAGAGGGAGGTGGGGGCGGGGGGGATGGATGGCAGCCCACCCACCAACATGCATACATGCGAGAGCCACAAACCGAAGCCACCGACTTCTCTTCTCTCCGAGAATTCAGACGACAGCGCACGATTCGAGCACTGGTGACAGTTTTTTTTTTTTTTTTTTTTGTTGTTGCGAGTCAACATGAGAAATACAATGGCGTGTGTTCAGCCCCAGGGTTAAGGGTAGGGGGCGTGGGGGGGGGCGAAACGTAGAGAGATGTATGCTTCGCAGATGGCTCCTCTCTCCATCTGCTGTGCTGTGAGAAACACAGAAGCGGGATTTCTTCTCTCCTTATTTTACACACCGTCAGTCAGGGTGTGTGCAGGGAGGCGTTTCTATGACAGATTCAGAGCTTCGTTAAGGGCAGAGGAGCAGGGCCACAGGGTAAACATGCAGGAAATGTATAATCCTGGAAAGACCTGTTATTATTTGTTACCTTCATACCTCCTGCTCCTGTGTTGTGCATGAAAATATTGTATGGCACAAAACCAAGCTAAGCTAACTATAATGAAACGCTAGATGAAACGCTAATGCTTTCACCCACATTATGGTGAACCGTTGATCCCCCCCCCCCCCCCCCCCCTCCTATACTAATAGTGTCTCAATGAGGCCTGCAAGTCACAACACAATGGCTATGTTTGAAATTGCACACTAACGTACTACACATACACAGTCTGGCGTCAAAATGCGTGTGTAGTGCGTTCACATTAGGTAGTATGAAAAGATTGATTACGTGAGAAATACTGAGATGTATACTACATCGGAACATTTTTTAAGTATGCACGGTGGGCACATGAGTCATACTCAACCACCAAAAGTAAAGTCACCATGTGAACGCTTAAACAAGCTAGTAGCAAAAGGCCGCAAATATGCCAATTTATAACAAGAGGATTAGCATTAAGTTTTGCTCTTCTTATGCTTCCTTTTCTTTCATCTCTGCAGCAGAAGTTTGCGTCTGGTTTAAACTAGTTTTAAATGCGTTTACAAACAATTGGGAAAAAAAAAAAAAAAAGAGCTGAACGTCGACGTCCGGGGCTTTAGTATCGGTAACCGTCAGCATTCTCCTCTGAGTTAATGGTTTATTCATCATCCTATTGACACCTGTGATCACAGAGAAAAGGTCTGCGCTCCATCATATGACATTATATCACCTCCCGTATCGACGCAAGAAGTGGGGCGGGGGTGGGGGGGTGGGGGCTCGTCTGCGATTCATCTCAGAGAGCAGTATTAGCATTTTTCACTATGTGCTAGCCAAGCAAACAGCTCGTCACTAGCAGTAGGAAGTGATGGTGAAGTAACACGGAGAGATGCAGTGATGTGCAAAAACTATGAAGAGAGAGGAGGGGGTTAGAAGATGTTTGGTTTTCAAACAAGCCTTATTTTAAAAGAAAACATCACACATTATTATTATTATTATTTTTCATTGTTTTAAACTACTTACATGTGTGGTCTGTATTGGTATTGCTAGATTGTAATGTGTGCAGTGTAACTTCACTTTGACCAGACATTTCCATTGTTAGTTTTGTCCCCCATAGTTGGAAATTAAATGTTACTACAGTGTTACTTTCTTTCAAACATGTTGAAAAAAGATTTTTTTAAAATAAATAAATAAATAAAAACAAAATAAAAATCATACACAAGTTCAAAAAAGGAGTAGGGAGTACGCACTTTTTTGTTTCAACCCTAACCCCTTATTAGTCTTCAGTTATATCATTGCTAGTATATATATATATATATATATATATATATATATATATATATATATATATATATATATATTGCACTTAGGTTCATCTACACAAAAAATAAAAACAACAACAATGTCCTGGCTGATAAGAAAATACTATTTGCTTTAAACATTTTAAAAAGTAACAGTCAAGTATAAATATCAGAAATGGAAATAAAGTAACACTGTAGTAAAACTTTATTTCAAACATAAAAATATTAAAATAAAAAAATGTCAAAAATCATACACAAGTTTGAAAAAGAGTAGCGGAAGTATATAATACTTTTTTAACTTTTTTCTTTTTTTATCCCTACCCCTTTTTAACTCTTCAGTTCATCTAATTTTACAATATATAATTGCTAATAATATATATCGACACAAACATCCATTTAAATATATATTGCACCTAGGTTTGCCTACACAAGGGTTGGACAAACGTAACAACATGGAATAATAACAATAACATCTTTATTTTATATAGCGCTTTAAAAAAAAACTCATACAAATTACAATGAAAGTACAGATGATAAAAATAAAAAAAAATACATGTAAAATTAAAAGAACATTAAAACTGATGTTATGATACTGTTTTTTTTTTTAAACTTACTTTTAGTAAACAACAACTATGTACTGTCTAATAAAAAATACCTACTTAAACTTTTCATTGCTTCAAAAATGTAAAAACGAATATTCAAATATGAACTTGGATTGTTTTTAATATTGATTACTATTAATCATTATTATTATTGATATTATTATTATTTTAACATGCTTCTATTGATTACTATTAATCATTATTATTATTAATATTATTATTATTTTAACATGCTTCTATTGATTACTATTAATCATTATTATTATTAATATTATTATTATTTTAACATGCTTCTATTGATTATTATTAATCATTATTATTATTATTAATAGTATTATTATTTTAACATGCTTCTATTGATTACTATTAATTATTATTATTAATATTATTATTATTTTAACATGCTTCTATTGATTATTATTAATCATTATTATTATTAATAGTATTATTATTTTAACATGCTTCTATTGATTACTATTAATCATTATTATTATTAATATTATTATTATTTTAACATGCTTCTATTGATTACTATTAATCATTATTAATATTATTATTATTTTAACATGCTTCTATTGATTACTATTAATCATTATTATTATGAATATTATTATTATTTTAACATGCTTCTATTGATCACTATTAATCATTATTATTATTATTATTATTATTATTATTATTATTATTTTAACATGTTTCTCAACATAAATTATTTCCAACGTTTCAAACATTGAATTAAAAATACAGCCGCATTAGCAGATTAGTGCATTAGTCATTAATGACAATGATAACAGGAATGTTTACAAACTGAAAAATACATTTTAATTTGAAACTTCAGGATGTGTTACAAGACCAAATTATTCGTGTGAAAACATGAAACAATAAAGACAACTTTTTGCGTCAAAACATTTACTCATCAAGTGAATTTATTTTGCTATAGCGTTGAATGCTTTACGTTTTTATGTCATTAGAGACGTAAACATTGAGCTGTGTCTGAGTTAATATCTATGTTACTAACGCAAACATAATAAAAATAGACCTCTCCTACACATTATTCCAGCTGTGTGACCACATATATCTTTCATACATTTCGCTTTGAAGTCACCCGTCACCTGTGGTTTCCCTTTGATGTTCCCTTTGCTTTCACGGCATTTGCGATGTTCATTCCCATTAGGTTACTCGTTTATCTTTTTTGTCTCGTCATCATCTTCCTCATTTCTTTCATCTTCCTCCCAACCATAGCCCCTCCCTCTCCTCCACCTGGCCTAGACACACACAGTGAAAAGCAGTAATGATAATGAGTGTTGGTTTGAATACCCAAGTGGCTCCACTCTTCCTAAAATTAGCCTTGTTCCTCCACCCTTAGATCTACATCACAAGATCTTTTTTTAAAAATACCTTTACTCAGTGACCTGTGGAGTTTTCTTTTATAACCAAAAATCTCCTGAACACTAAAGTGACGCTGACAGCTCCCGTGGCACATCAGTGTCTATCTTTCCTAGCTGGAACACATTTGAAATGGCACATCTTCTACAAAATGACTCTGACATTTGCACCTATTGAAGTAAACGCAGTCTGCTAGCTACCCGTCGATTTTCCATTTAGTGGAAAGTGATTTTTTTTTTTTTGTGTGTGTGTGCGTGTGTGTTTTTCAGGCTTCATCTCTTTACATAATGAAGTATTGCAGGGAAAAGTGTAAATGCAGAGGTGAAAGAAACGGATTACGAGAACTTGTGCTACTGTAATTGGGTTGCTTTACATGCAGTGCTTAATCTGTAAATCATCAGGTCCTGGAACACAGGCCCGGGTGTTGTTCCGGCAGTAAGAAAGAGACAAAATGTATTTTTTTTAAAGTGCTTTTTGCTAACTAAATGGGACAATAACATCACGTGAACACAAACAACCAATTAACCTAAATGTTTAATAAAAGCGTTAAAGAAGCACGGACACTCGCCCGTTACGGAGCGCATCCGTCTCTCGCTCTGAGTGACAGCTGTCAGAATCTGCCATGTTTCAGCACCAAGGACAGCGCAGCATCACCGCCACAAAGGTCACTAAACTTTCAGAACCGAGCCTCTGTCCCTGAACTTTAGCTGTCTCCTCGTGTCCCCTGGATAGTTCTCCTGTCTGTCGGAGGCAGGTTATCCTGCATTAGCATCAGGGCCGGTTGGATGCAGGCATACAGTATATGAGGGGGCAGTCAGAAATGTGAAGGGGGGCATCATATGTACACATGATGCTCCAGCACTTTGTTTCTACTGTGCTTATAGTAACAGTGTTTTCTTATTGAATAAGGTTGTTAGCTACTGTATGTGTCCAACCCCAACCTAGAGAAGTGGTCTCTACCTTCAGACCTGTCCAACTTGGGTTATATTATATATTATAGTATATTTCAAAATCACTAATTTTACTTGTATTTAAGTACATTTAAAAAAAAAAAAAAAAAAAAAAAAGAAGGTAAAGTGATTTGTTACATTTCGACACCCAATCGTTACTGAGTACATTATCATTTTATGCTGATCAACGGACATTGTGAAACTACAAAAAAAAAATGAAATGACCGGCAAACAATCAAATGCATCACATCATAGCCGACCAATCAGATTAAATGTAATGCACAGTGCCAAAACAGCATTGAATGCTGGTTATTTTCTCAGTTTTAAAATTCATAAATACTGTATATCTATACTCAGAGGCTTTTTTGAATTTTATTTTGAATTGAATTCATTTGTGTTATTTTATTTAAAAAAAAAAAAAAAGAATTGTAGATTTTGACAAATCTTTTATTTTATACAGATACTTTTGTGGAGAATGAATGAAGTTTCAACTGTGCAAGATTTGATGTCTTCCTTTTTAAGTTTATACATGAGATGTTTTCTGTATGCAAGTCCAACCAGGTTGAAAATATATTTGTTTTATGTTTGAAATATCACCAAATCCTGATTAATATTGTTTTTATATGGTTAAAGGTGTTTTATTGCTGATATTTAGGTATAAATGTTTTGAAACTAAACTGTAGTGTCACTTTAAGAGGCTTCAGGCCTTGTACCGTCATCCCCACGCTCCTCTCAGTCTGGAGAAGGGTCTCGCTGCAGCCGCAGAACTGTACAAACCAACGCTCCGTACTAACCACGCCCCTACTATATACGCCCTATGGATCCAATACCTGGACATGAACCTTTTTACTAACCCCAACCGCCTTCACTTCCTGGCTATACTTGCCTTTCTTTTTCACTAACCCTAACACTAATTGCTTGCGTGGGCGTCGCTTGCAGTTGGATATACTTGCAACACTGAGGTGAGAGGGTGTAAACTCTTATTTACTTGTCAGCTTTGAACAACTATTTTGGATTTAGAATGATGTACACTTTGTTTTATTCATGTACAAATGTTAGTCTTTAGGTTATGAACATGCAGTTAAAGTGTCAGTGGAATTTAAACTTTGTAATTGGCCTTTTTGTGAGAAAAACAAGTAACATTTACTTTGAGTACTATTTATGGAGCTACTTTTTACTTGTACTTTAGTATATCATATATGGCCTACTTGTAGTTGTACTTATTTCAATCAAGTACCAGTACTTCTACTGTGTAAATGTTAGTTTTGGGGCTGGGTAGCGGTCAATCCTTTTTCACTGTCAGTTTAAATTTAAAGATACTAGTACAGTGTCCGTCGGAAGTATGCATTCATGTGGGAGCATAAGGGGTATATTTGCGGGTGCAAAACGTGGGTGCAATTTTCCTGGTTTAATTCTATGGGACAACATGTGCATGACTTCATCCTCACTTTTGTATTTTTCTGTAACGTATGTTTTTTGGAGTCATGTGTATTTGTGTATCTTTCTGTTGTCTTTTTGTGCATAAATGTTTGCTGTTTTTTTTTTTTTTGTAATGTATGTTTTTTTGGAGTCTTGTGTATTTTTGTATAATTATTGTTTTTGTTGCTATTGTAGTGTGATTCAGGAGTCATTTTGTGTATTTTTGTCCCTTGAATTATAGTATAGATGTTTCCTCAGGAGCACCGTAATCTACTCAAAGTCCCACTGTGTGTGTGTGTGTGTGTGTGTGTGTGTGTGTGTGTGTGAGAGACGGTCTCCTCCTGGTTTTCTACTCACTTATCTATAGCAGACGGGTTACATGCGTCTGTGTCCACGACCACACGCTAAGCACAGGTGAAGTGTCGACGGTTGTAAAGTGAGGAGGAAAAGAGGGGATTTCCTCCATCTTTGCTACCGCTGCTGTGTCTTCAGGTGTTTGGGAAGCTGGGGTGATTGTGATTGTGGGCTGAGCCTGTAATTAGGATTCTGCTCAGCCTTCCTACTCTAATGGCCCAATGGTGCGAGAAGAGGGAGAAAAAAAAAAAAAAAAAGCTCACTGGTGATAAATGGCCCACATCGTTGCACATGTCCGTCCAATATAACCCGGGCATTAATTACACCAATTGGTTCTGCCCTGTCATCAATATACGTCTGTGTAGGAGACTGTATATGCGGAGGTGAATTTGTTGAATGCATCAACTTCTATGAGCATTTTACTGGGAGTCACAGGTGGAGTTTGACATTCTTGCGTAGGGTGGGTGTGTGGGGAGGCAAAAGAAGAAATACAATTAAATATATAGACCATCTCGAGATTTGCGCCAACCACAATGTGTGCAACATATACAACTACAATATTTGCATTTCCTGAAGAAAATGCAAGGGAGGATGCAGGTGCTTGCCTATGTCGTACTGCATTAGCTAGCATTAGCATTAACAATGGCCTAACATAAGCATTAGTGTAGCATTACCATTACCCTAGTGTTTGCATTCATGTAACACTAGCATAACATTAACCTAGTGTTAGTCTTAGTGTAGCAGTAGCACTAACCTGGCATTAGCATTAGCCTAGCATTAACATTAGGCTAGCATTGACATTAGCCTAGCATTAGCCTTAGTGTAGCATTAGCCTTGCGTTAACCTAACAATTGCATTAACCTAGCATTAGCACTAACCTAGCATTAACAGTAGCTTAGCAATGGCATTAGCACTAACCTAGAATTAGAAGTTAGAAAAAAGCTAATAAATAGCAGAATGTCCAGAAAATAGTTTGACACCAAACTTGTTGGAATCGGTTGAAAAATGTGGGAGTAGTAGAAATAAGACAAATGAAGAAGAATAAAAACCAAAATAAAGTTTAAGGATAACAATAGTGACGATGCTAATAATGCAAAAGCGATTACTAACATAGTTGATCATTCTGACAACAAAAATTTGCGTTGACGTGTCATTTAAACCCTTTAACGTCCACCGTCCCGAATACGACTTAAAATGCATATTCTCGCTCATTCACGCACTTAAGGGATTAAATGCTTCTCAAAAAAGCAGCATATCACAAGTATTATATACCATTTGAAAGCTTAGAATCTTCTGTTTCTAAGACCATTCTAAGACAAAACCATCACAGCAAACACAGTCAATTATTTTGTCAAACTTGGAAAAACAATTGCGACATATAAACAAGCCAGCACTCTTCACCTTTAAAGCGATGCCATGTCTTACTGAATCCATATATTCCATCAAAAGTGGTCTCTAAATCTTCCAAAGACATTCAAATATCCAATGGACCCAGCATTCACTCCAAAACACAGTAGTAATATTGTAAAGTCCTATTTACAAAAACAAAGCAGCTCCGCCCTGATTTCTTCTTAATTTTTTATCTCTGTGAGGCTGATTGTGTCATTAAAAACCCTCATTTTTAGATTAATGTTGTAAATTCATGATAAAATCAGTCCGGCGGCCGCTTTCTGCTTCATTTTTGCTGCAGTACCATACATGAACTGCTGGCAGCAGTGTCGCTTCACCATTTACCAAGTGAAGAAGAATTGCACAGTGGAAGAAGAACCAACCTAAAGTCTCAAAAGTTTAGAGCTATTTCACTGAAAATCTCTACTACACATCAGAGGTAGAAATAACAACTGTGACAAAAACTAACAGTGATATGTTAGAATCAAAGCCTCAGGAATCTGTTTTGTATTTTTTTTTTTTAAATCTCAATAATGTAGCGTTGAAAGGAAAAGACGGTGGTCACATGACTCGAGCGCCAAAAAATTACTTTGAAAGAACAACAATAAATTAATATGTATTTTGTATAGTTTATGGCACTTAAAAAATGTATATATTATGTACTTTATATTAAAAACTATTTTTTCAAATGAATTTGGGAAAACTGTAATGAAAACTTTTGCTCAATTGGAGGGGGGGGGGGGGGGTGCCCCCACGCAAACTGTGTATGGTGGGAGTGTTTTACATTTTTGAGCAAAATGTTATGCAATTAACCAACAAAACTTTCACCATTGGAACTAGAAATTGTGTATTGTTTTGCAAAGTTGTCATTTCAAAAGTGCAAAAAAAACCCCAAGGTTTGGCTGACGTGCGTCGATTCAGGAAATTCAAAAAATGCCTTCATTATGGGCGGGACTTCTGGAGCAGTTAAGATACGCCCAGCCACTCTCAGCCACATCAGTTAGTCGACAGGTGCTAGTTTTTTTTTTATAAAAGGGGTGGGGCCAACATTCGCTTAAGAATCCACCAAAATGTCACAAACCACCATTCTCAGCCAATAGCAAATCTCAAGTGTAAGAGTCCAGTTTCTACTCATAGAGGGCAGTCACTCTTACATGTTACATTTCTTAAATACTAAAATGACAAAAGTTGGACAAAAATTTATCAACAACACTACTTCATACCAAATACATTTGATTTTCGGCAATAAAAGTTATTTTGCAGTTTAGTTTCTCTTTAATATCACTTATTCAAGGTTCATGACAAGTTTAGTAATTCATTTATTTTGTAGAACACTTTTTTAAGAACTCGAAAATATTTTGAAAATAGAAATGAAATAACTATTTGGATTTTAGAAAGCATTTACAAACACAGACTTCTATATGAACAACATACCTTACAATGAATTGGGAACAGGTTGTCAGGCATGGAGTGCTGCATGGGTGTGAAGGAAGTTCTGCCATGGAGGTGCTGTTCAGGGTGGGGGTCCAAGTATATTCAGGCACTTGGAGGCCATCTTTAAAAAGCCTTGATTTAAAGTGTGTGCTGTAGAAACATTAAAAACATGGCCTCCATCAGGGCAGGTATACTGACACTTCACAGCTGCAGCTTATAACAAATCAGAAAAAGTCACATGATCACTTAGCCCAGGGGTCTGCAACCTGTGGCTCTGGAGCCTCATGTGGCTCTTTGACTCTTTTGCAATGGCTCTTTGTCGCTTAAAAAAATAAAAAAAATAAAAAAATTAATTGTTTTTTCTTACAGAGGGTGTTGATGATTAGTGACATTAACGTCAAATACAATTACGATAAAACAATTGGTTAACCTAAAAATAAATCACATTGTGCAATAACTCTGCCACCTTCCTACTTCAACTCCTACACCCTCTATAGACCATCAACTGTCCTTGCACCTGTAGCTAACCTTAAGTTTTAAATCCCTTGTAAGATAACTAAACTAACAAAAAGACTATTTTAGAATGAAATAGAGATTGTATTTGTGTGGGGAAAGATGTATTTAATTGCCAACATGCCGCCTAAATATGCATGCTTTATGTTTTGCAAGAAATTAGCAATTAACATGTGTTGACCAAGATGATCATGTGTTCTCAAATTCAAGTTATTTTTTTGTAGCTCATGAAATTATTTGATATTATTTTAACTGTGGTAGAATTTTATACACTGTATTGTCTTCATTGAGAAGGTTTTTTTTCGGCTCCGGAAGGACTTTAATCCAGGCGAGATGAGGCAAAACGGCTCCTTTGAGAGTAAAGGTTGCAGACCCCTGACTTAGCCAGATTTAAAAACTATGTCAGAGAAACAGGTGAACAACACAAGTTCAACAGTTTTCAATCAGGGTCAATCAGACCCCTTAAATAACCCCTTGATAATGAAACCTTGACCTGTTCTCTAGAGCCACCGTCAGCACAAACTTTTGAATAGTTTTACACAAAATCCACAACAATGTTCCTACATTAAAAGTCCATCACTTTTTATTTGTACTTTTCATTATCTGGTTTAAAGTTTAACCTTTTATTTATGATTTATTACTATAAAATCAAGCTCTTTTTGTTCACCCATGCCATCTTTTTTTTTTTTTATCAGGTTCATAGACTTCTTCCTCTCCTCATTTAAATACAGCAATCATGATAGATACTATGATTAAATGAACTATTTTACTGTTTTTCCATCAGAAAATAGTTTAACCCTCCTAGTATCCTCAAATATTTACATTTTACCCTTGGGGTCAATCTGACCCCAGGGATTTTTGCCTCCAGAAAATGATTTTATCCTGAATATTTTTCTCACAATGACTGACATTAATGACCACAAGAGTATGAACCCTATTGGTTGTGGTGATGATATGACTTTTCCTGCAGCGCCACCTACAGGCCAAACTTTCAGTTTTAGATTTAAAACTTTTTTAAGACTTTAAACCTCATCTCAAAAGTGTCAACTGGGGACATAAGTGCACACACATATGTTTTACACAGCTAAAACAGCTTGGGGTCAAATTGACCCCAGAGGAACACCAATGCGTACAATATGTGTTCAACACATTGAAAAAAAAAATGTATGCTTCATCAATTGTACCCATCAAATTAGGAAACGCAATGAAATATGCAGCCAAAAAAACATATTTTTTCAACGATAAACATTGAATGGGGTCAAATTGACCCTAATGATAATAGGAGGGTTAAGATTGCATCCGAGTGCATCCAAATCTTTGGACTTAGTAATAAAATAAAATTTAATTGCCTCTGTAATTATAGCAAACCCTATTCAAAGATTTAAGTCTAAATACTGTAATTACTGCCACCTACTGACATGGAGGACATATCACACACACAGTTGGACCAAAACCACATAACTTTGGAGTTAATGCATTCAAAAGTAGATATTTTCTTTGAAACTGGAGATTTTCCTTTCACTCGGAATATAATTGTGTAGAAAATTTTAGTTCTTTTGCAGTCATTAACTTTGTGAATGATGCTACGTGTTACGACTAAGAGTGACTCATCACAAATTGCTGCCTAAAGTCGTAAACCTACTAATGTCACAAACACAAGTCACTTGAATGCATATTAAAGTGTATTGTTCTGGAGGCCAGAGATGGGCACTTACGTGGGTAGAACAAAAACAAACAAAGATCCATGCCAAACAAAACATCTTAACAATATATTTTCAAATAATCTAATAAGACGCTGGAGAAATAACTTGACAAACCACAACGTAGGAAATATAACCCAATACACGGTTAACAGAAAACAGAACTAGAAAAACAGGAACAGATTCTTTAGATAACTAAACTCTGAACTCACATTATCAACGAAAAGAGTCCAAAAACAAATGAATTTATTTTGTTCAACCCTTTAACTACACTTTTATCTACATTTGTGTGACTAAAGGTGACAATTTCTATCTTTGCCGTATCCCCACTGGGTGTGCATATCTTCA
Organism: Gouania willdenowi; assembly: GCF_900634775.1. NCBI lineage: Eukaryota > Metazoa > Chordata > Actinopteri > Blenniiformes > Gobiesocidae > Gouania > Gouania willdenowi. The sequence goes on along the minus strand of NC_041061.1, from coordinate 11,260,853 downwards.
AAACCATTTACTTTCTAAACAGTAAGAAAGGAAAAAGCCATCTTACTGATGCTGAACGATTAATCGCATCGATATTTAGGTTTTCACTACTGCGATAACCTAACCTCACATGCTGAGGTTTTTTCTTCCGTCTCCATCATTTGAGTGATATATATGTTCACCAATCAGAATTGCAGAGAACCGCCTTCCTGGGCTGCTGGCCAATCAGAGATGGTTACAGGACACACGCTTGTAGGCGCTGCAGCGAATCTCTGAGTGCGCTAACAACTACACTAGGGTCCTATAAAATCCATGTTCATGGAATCACGGAATCAACCAATGAAGACGGAATCTACCGTTGAACGTGGAAATGGACAGAATCGTGTTGAAACGCCGTCATCGTGAGGTAAAGGACGTGTTTTTATGCGGAAATGTCCTCCCCACTCTCATCCGGGCTGCTTCAAACACCACCTAAACCACCTTAAAAAAAACCACTCCTAAATCGGAGCCGACCAGTGCCCGCTTAACTTTAACGTGTCTGTTAAACTATGTCCGTTTCTCGTGTAGCGCTGCTGCGCTCCGTGAAAACATGATCAGCTTTAATCAGTTTCACCTGCTCAGAGCGTTTAAACAACATCTCATCAGAGCTACAGAAGATCTGTGGGAAAAGTTATTCTGTTGTTGTGGAGGAAACCATTGATGCTAGGTTTGTAGAGTCTGAAACATCGTAGGTTATTGATTACTTCTAATACTTTCAAATATTCTGGCCCCTAGTGGTGAAATAACTGATCCTTGCGTCCATTTATTTTTGTTTAATCGTTACGGTCTGGAATGATGTCATCAGGATCATTTAAATTAGGTTAATTTAAATTAAACTTAAATAAACCTGATCAAATTCAGTAAACCATTGATCCCTCATGGGGAAATGGGTGCTGCTCTCATATCTTTATATAACATGAATAATTAAAAATGAGCAGTCAGAATAATCCATGTCAGTAGAACTTATATTTGCGTTTTAATTGTATCATGCTGATTTTTTTAAATTACATTTTTATTTCTGACATACATTTTTGTAAAATTATAATTTTCTTTGTTATTTGTATTTATTTTGCTTCCTCACAGGAGTTAAAAACCAATATTTTTTGAAAAAATGATTAATATTTCTAAAAACGAAATTTTAAAAAATTGCCGCGAAAAACACGGAATTTAGAAAAAAAAATAAAACGCATATGCATTTAAATGCATAAAATATTTTTAAAAATCGTGAATCGAATCGCAATCGCAATATCTGTCAGAAAAATTGCAATTAGGTTTTTTTGTCATAATGATGCAGCCCTACATCTTACAAATACAAGCTTTCTGGAAACTTAATCTTGTTTGGTTAATGTAATCCATCACCGGGAGCACAAAAGTCTTTCATTATCTTTGTGTCAACTGCTTTCCACAATTGCATCTTGAACCGTCAATCAAAAGCCATCAGAGGAGAAGAAATGGTTATAAATCTGCACTGAAGCATTCCTCGATGGCAGGATGTTGTTCAAATGCTCTGAGCAGTCATAATTCATACTCCTGGCTCCTGCTGCAGGCGGTTTAGGCATCGTTATTACCTTAAAGCCTCAAGCTAAAGCCTCAACCTTTGGAAATCATGTATTGACAAACTGAATGGGCAATGCTGGAAATTAACTTTATATCAGCTACAAGGTTGAACTGGGGCAAGAAAGTGGTTTAGATTCAGGAACAACTATTATTAAATGTACCTGTACGCACTGAACTTCCAAAAACATCCTTAGTTTGTTCAGGAAGTCATATTTCTAGAAATAAGTGTGAAAAACAAAAGGTGCAGAGTGCGCTACTAGCTAAAGTGACTTTGGTTGGACACTCGGACCATCTGGCCTGTCAGTTAACCTGCACCTCTATGTTTGCTCCTTGTCTCTTGATGCTTTATGTTCCACCTCTGTCGCTCTTTCCTTTTCACAAGAAATATGTTTTTGGATGGTCTCAATGTTGGCATTAAGGTGAACTGGAACCAACTGGAAGCTAGAGAGAAGCATATGGAGGGCAAGAGTTGGTGTCAATCCAAAGTCTTTGAGTGCTTGACTTATAGAGGACAAGCAATGGATGCCTCATGTGTTTTAACACTCCCATATCAAATAGAAGTAGAATGTTACTAAAGTTTTGATATTTCATTCTTAACTTTTCTCCAATAGCTTTTTGCTGTAGCTATGGTAAATTATTAGGAGTTGTTTCTTGACGAAGGTTCACAACATCGTGACACCTAAAAGGTCATTGATGCAAAGTATTTTTAAGGGTGCATTCACAAAGACAGATCCTAAAGAGGTTAAAACACTCTCGGAGTCATTTGCACGGATAGTCCGCCTTGTTTAGGCGGTGTGAACACGCAAACAATGTCGAGAGTGGATGAAACAGGCAAATTCAAGAACAATTGTTCCTGTTGGTCTCAGAGAATTTCCAGTCAAAGTCTGTAGTGATTAGACAGAGGAAGTATCGGTGATGTGGGTGGTCAGGAGAACCGGCGACGGTACAAAACCACCAAAAGCACTGCAACTTGTTGCTGCTCCATTGTTGAATGATAGGAAAGAATAAAAGTGGAAGGCTGAAGGTTCTGTGTAGTTTTAAATCCTCACTTTGACCCGTAGTTGTTGAGCCTTTTCTTCGAGTTTTTGTTTTTCTGGAGTGAGAGGTCTCTACTCCAGTAACGGCCCAGTGGTTAGCTCATGCAACTGCACCAGAAACTGTTTGGAATGGATTAGAAGTCATCAGCTGTCCTCCGCCCATTTGGACCAAGTCCGGGACTAAACCAACATAAAAGCACCCTAAGGAACTTGGATGCTTAGAAGATAAAACATGTACAATAGCTAGTGATATGCACCAATTCAAGTAGGTTGCAACACCCCAATAACCTTGAAAGAAGAAGAGGAAAAAGAAATATGATTAGAAGTGTTGGCAAAGTATAAGATACTGTTGATATCAGCCGATATTTTCCATCCATCCATCCATCCATTTTCAGACCTTCTTGTTGCTGTTTTTCAGGGTCGTGGGGGTCTTATCTCCGACTCACACTGGGCGCTTAGCGGGGATACACAGGGCAACACAGACAACCACTCACACTCGCAATCACTCCTACGGGCAATTTAAAGACTCAAATCAACCTTTTTGGATTGTGGGAGGCAGCCAGAGTAACCACGCAGCACGGAAAGAACATGCAAACTCCACACAGAAAGGCCCCAAGTAACCACCCCAGGGCTTGAACTCAGGACCTTCTTGCTGTGAGGTGGACGTGCTAACCACTAAGTCTTCTTGACTAAAAGAGCGAAATAATATTAATGTTTTTCAAAGATACAAAACATCATCCACTGAGTGATGTATTTTATCCGTCTGATGTAGCTCACATATTACAACGAGTCAAGTGTTCATTGGTGAGATAAATGAGCGCTCGCAATGCACTCATAAACACAAGCTTAACAAACTGATAATCAACTTTAATGCAGTTTCTCAAGTACGAGCCATGGAGATCAAGAAAAACACATTAAAATACCACTTTTATTTCATGTCTTTCATTCACTGATAAGACATGGTGGCATCAATAACTGGTTGTTTTTCCTTTTAACTGGTCCTTCAAGCCTCATAATGGATCACCACAGATTTTTATACATGGACTTTAGAAGATTAAGCCTAATGATACTGGTGATCCCATGACTTTAATCTTAACACACAACAGATCAACGTAACCACTTAACCCCGTAAGACGAGATCAACACATGCACAATTTATCCTTTTAAGCCAACTATGACTTTAATCTTTGATTTTATGAGAATTATGAAAGTTTGACAGTTATGTGCATCCACCTCGAGGGACATTTCTTTGAATTAAAGGTTCTAATCTATCAATCATCTTATTGGACTAAACCAGGCTTCCCCTCTCTGGGTCAGTGGAGGAGTTCAAGTATCTCGGGGTCTTGTTCACGAGTGAGGGTCGGATGGAGCGTGAGATTGATAGACGGATCGGTGAGGCGTCAGCAGTGATCCGGTCGCTGTATCGGACTGTTGTGGTGAAGAGGGAGCTGAGTCGGGGGGCAAAGCTCTCAATTTACCAATCGATCTACGTTCCTACCCTCACCTATGGTCATGAGATTTGGGTAATGACCGAAAGGAAAAGATCGCGGATACACGCGGCCGAAATGAGTTTCCTTCGCAGGGTGGCTGGGCGCACCCTTCGAGATAGGGTGAGAAGCTCAGAGTAGAGTCGCTGCTCCTTCACGTCGAAAGGAGCCAGCTGAGGTGGCTCGGGCATCTGTTTCGGATGCCTCCTGGTCGCCTCCCTCGGGAGGTGTTTCCGGCATGTCCGATTGGGAAGAGGCCTTGTGGAAGGCCCAGGACACACTGGAGGGACTTTGTCTATGAGCTGGCCTTGTGTCACCTCGGGGTCCCCCCAGAAAGAGGAGGTGTGCGTGGATTGGGAGGTCTGGGCATCTCTGCTGAGACTGCTGCGTCCGCGACCCGGCCCCGGATAAAGCGGAAGAAAATGGATGGATGTAAAAACCTTGTAAAATTAGTTTAGATCAGATTCTAATGGTTCCATTTCAGGTTGAATTGCAATAATGAGTTCATACAAAATAGTCTCCAGAGAGAGATATTTTTATTTATTTTTTAATGCATTTTCATGTAAATACATCAAAACCAGGGGATTTGCAGGTTGGTGTTAACATAAAACAAACAAACAAACAAACAAACAAACAAACAAGCAAACGAACAAACAAAAACAAACATCCGTAATGGAATAAAACACACAGAACAAATTAAGGAGATAGGTAACATACAACAACCCTGAACATTCTACGTGACATAGTGCAGAGATAAAAATATAAACCTAGAAATTAATTGACGAGAACTTTGTGGTTGACACATGCTTTAAAAGTGTGAAGAGGGGAAGAACAAACTAGTAGCAGAATGTTTTCAGTTATTTTATTAGTATTTCCTATTTAATTTAATCATTGATTTCTTTATTATTATTATTATTAGTAGTAGTAGTAGTAGTAGTAATATGTCAATTAAACTTTATCTATATAGTGTTAATTACAACAGTAATTATTACTATTATGAACTGTATTATTATATGCATATTATATTTGTATATTTTTATATTGTATATGTATTTTTTTGCACTATTATCTTGTGATTGTTTATATTTATTTTTGATGTATTATTGTCTGCTTTATTTTTACTGTGTTGCTGCAAAAGTGAATTTCCCCTCTGGCGATCAATAAAGGCATATTCTATTCTATCCACATATATATATATATATGTATATAATAATATCACTTGTATATATTATATGTTATATGGTTCATACAGTTTTTTTCTCCTTCTTCAAACCATTCCCGCCAACTGAAATCACACACACACAAATGTACTGTATGTACTGTGCATATTTTTAAATATCAACTTAAGTGACCGATTGGTGTTCCTGTGTTATCGTTTCTTGCATGTTGCCAAAGATAAATAAAGACATTGAATAAAAAGAGAAAAATTCAGACCCAGTTTTTAAGTATTCATGTCATCAAGTTCTTCACTGCCACAAAAAGAGCATCGACACAAATACGTTATCATTCACACATTCTCTCATCTGTCCATCTTCAGCTAATGCTACACCTCACAGGTTGGTGAAATCAGGCCTTTGGACAAAAATAACTCCTTTGTGTGTATGTGTGTGTGTGTGTGTGTGTGTGTGTGTGTGTGTGTGTGGGCAGCAGTGGATGGATCGTCCTCCAAAGTGTATTTATGAGATCTCATTATTTTCATGTCCAATCCTGTCACTTAGCATTAGATTCCTTTCGTTCAATGTGCACAGGAATAGCTCAGTCTTGATATAAAGCCAGGGTCCCCTGAAAGAAAGATATTTCAATAACAAAAGGATATACGATGAAGAATTGGTGGGTTTAGGAGCGTAGGATATCATCGAACAATGGTTCCCAAACAGGGGTACGCAATGGCACTACAGGGGGTACTTGAAAGAAAGAGACAGCGGAAAATTAACAAATGAAAGCACTGAAAATATGGGGTTTTATGATGTTTGTTTTTCATTGAAAATGATAATCATACTAACTATTACCAGCAACTCACAAAACGACAACAAAAACACACAAAATAATGATAAAAAAACAAACAAAAAACACAAAATGACTCCAAGAACACACACATTTAGAGAAAAACACTTACTATTACCAGCCACACATAAAACAATAACTAAGACATACTAAATGAGAGAAAAAAACTCAAGATCACTGCAAAATACACAAAAATAACAAAAAAAACATACAAAACGACACCAAAAACACACACACTGAGAATAATTTAAATAATACCAATAACACAGAAAAATTACAACAAAGACGCATAAAATAAGAGAAAAACATACTTACTATTACCAGTTACACATAAAACAACAACAACTAAGACACACTAAGAGAGAAAAATATACACGATCACTACAAAATACCTCAAAAATAACAGCGAAATAACCAAACGACAACAAAAATACACAAAATAAGATGAAAACATAATGAACATTAAAAAGAACAGACAAACAACTACAAAATCCACAAAAAACAAACAAAATGCTGATTGAAATGACCTTGATTAGAATATAAACTAAAAATAAAAATCAGTCTTGGTTCTACATGTGGAGGGAGATGACCGTAAATAATAAAAACTATAGAAATAAATCTATTCAGGAGGCACTAAATACTGTTTCATTCAGTTCAGTTTCAGTTTGTTTGTTTCAGTGGAGCACAATCGAAAAACACGCACTTCCTTTTTCTTTGAGGCAGTGTGCTGGATCAAAAGGTTCAAAGATGCTAAGGAAAAAAGGTCCGCACAACTGCGTGGTTAGCTCCCAATTTCAGTTTTAATTTACACCTGGTGTAAATTAAAACTGAAATGTGCAGACCTTTTTTATTGGCATCTTTGTTTGTTTCAGTCTAACAAAATATTCAAACATAAATCACAATTGAAAATATATATATAAATATACACAACAGAACTAGGGCCGGGACAACGCGTAACCGATGACGTCGACGCAAAAAACACGTCAACGCAAAATGTGCGTGCCGATGCGTTGTATGACCAAAACAAAGATGGCGGCGCCGGAGAATAACTAACGCGAGTGGATCCTCCGAGTTTCAAAAGTGCATGGCAGTGAAGGCACGCACTCGTTTGTCGTAGGTAGCTGTTCCCTGTAAACTTCGTCCTTTATCCCTGGTGTCCCCAGCGCGTCGACGCAACAAGGAGGGACATCAGCAGCTGCAGCAACAGCACACACACACGCGCGATGAGAGAACACATTTACATACCACTGCGATACCCTAGTAGTCTGTCCTGATTTGTAAATTAAACACAATGTATGTTTCCTGTACACATAGGCATAGGCAGTTTTTCCCTTAAACTTCCTAAAGGACAACACACACACACACACATGCACACACGCGCAAACGCACATTTCTTAAGGTAAAAGGAAAGTTTATTTTAATGCTACCTCTGACTCTGAATGCATTATTTTGTACTTTTTTACCATTTTCTAACTTAAACTTTATTTTGGAATTCTGAGTTGAAGAGCAATAAAAGATTAATCGATGCATCGAAAAAATTATCGCTAGATGAATTGTTTAAAAAATAATCGTTTATCCCAGCCCTAAACAAGACTGAAACAGGCAGAAGCAAAATGCTTATATGCCCAACAGAAATACTAACACTAAATTACAATATTAGGTTCTTATTCATTTCATTGTAAAGCTCTATAGTTGCTGTTTCTTAGTATTCTGAGCAAAATGTTGCAGATGGACAAAGGCGGTACTTGGATTCAGAAATAGAAAAAAGGGGGCACGAGAGCCAAAAAAGTTTGAGAACATACTGACATAGAATGATAGAACATAGAAAGGGGAAACCAAGAGTCTCTCCCTGATAATTTAGCAAATGAAAATAACAAAACTGTTGTGTTCCCTAACACTGTGTAGAAAAAAAAAAAATGGAAATGCACATTGTTAATTCTACCATGGAAAAAAAAAAAAAATTCCACTCATTCCAGACGCTGGAATCCACCGTGGTATTATTCATTAAGACAAGTGAAACGTCGGGAAAGTCTGCGAGTGTATCTCAAACCAGGGGCCGACCATATGTTTAGTGTCAATATGACTTCACGGTTGTCCATGTGGAAAATAGCCACGGGCCAGAGAACGCACGTTAGCCCAGCACCGTGTTTAGATAAATACTCTGGAACTGTGAAATGTGGGAATAGGAAACGTGCACTATGGCTACAAATACGACGCATCCATGAGTTTCTTAATTGCGACAGAGAGAGGAGAGTAAATAGCTCGATTATGAGGAACTCCCTCTCTGTTTTTTTTTTTTTTTTTTTGGGGGGGGGGGGGGGGGGGGGCGTTGAGTTGTCTGATTGTTTCCAATGCCCTTGGTGATTCTCCAAGGACTGGCCTGGCATGAAATTGGCAGAAGCATGGACTGGAGCGAAAAGAAGAAGAAGAAGAAGAAAGCGAAGAAGAAAATAATGTGCAAGCGAGAACAGATATAACTGTTGGGTAAAATGTCCACGAGTAAAAAAGGAATGGTGTGCAGGAGAGCTGAAATGATGAAAAGACCCGGAGAAGGAGGATGTATAATTTGAGGTCTACTGGGTTTCCTCCAAGCCATGTACTGCACACTCCAGAAACTTTGTGGTTAAACCCCCCCCCCCCCCCCCCCCACACACACACACACACACACACCCCGCAAACTTAACACCAATGACCAGGAGCTGTGATAGAAAAAGCCTGACTCGCTACAGCTTCCCATTATTAGAAGCATTTGAACCAGACCATGTATGACAAACACTTTCCATTACAAAAGTAATACACTTTCACAAATTACCTCCTTTTTCTACCACACTGCTTTCAATAATTAAAAAAGCATTGCGCTGTAATAAAAAAACGAAATATATTTGTGCGTGTGTGTGTGTATATGCATGAGAAGGTTTTGGCCGGTCATGGTTGTAATTTAGATTATTTTGTCAAAAGACTTCCAAATGCAGAGTTTGCATGTTCTCACTTGGTTTGATAGAATATGAATTAAAAAAAAAAAAAAAGATACGTGTCATGAGATGACGAATCAGTTTATATTTGTAATACCTAGAGATGCACCGAATATATTTGGCCGAATATTGCAAAAAAAGCCACATTCGGCCTTCGGTGGAATGAGTTAAAAACAAGGCCGATTAGTAGCGTGTTATGTAATGACGCAATCAAACGAAGTGCAGTGATTTGGAGTCAGAAAAGTGCGTGCGTGTTGCTGCAGAACCAGAGCAGCAGCAGCAGCAGCAGCAGCAGCTCCTTTCCGCACACGAACTCAGCCAGACTCTCTCCTTCCTGCTTACCGCTCTCCGTCGTCCGTCACCGCGTACAAGTGGGAAATCTGGATGGCTGCTGCTGCTCTGGTTCCACAACCGAGTCTATAGTTAGCGCTGTGAGATCACAAATCCTTAAACATCCCCATTGTTTCCTCCTTACACTACACCGGGTCTCGCTGCATAGGCTGGTGTAGCATTAGCACGGAGCGCTAACAGCTGATGTGTGTAAACAATGGGTCCGTGGCTCCAAGCAGTGACTCCCAACACGATCGGCAGCAGAAAAAAGTAGTGCAGTTTGGGCATCCAGTAGTGCAGTTTACATTTACATTTATGGCAATAAAGTACCATATATATTCTATATTAAATCACAGTGTTTGTTTTAGCTGTTAGGTAGTTGGAGAGGGAGGAGCTCACATTCTAGGAGGCGTGTTAGGTGACGTCACCTGCCAACGTGGGCAAAATCCATCTGTCCCGTTTAAAGCTAACTTTCTACAAAATGTGGAATAACAAGGGAGGGAGGAAACAGAACTTTTTTAACTTTGTCCCTCTGAATGAGGCTCAAGGGATGTATATCACTGTAGCAAAACTATTAGAAATTTATTTTTTTCATCATACCTCCCGTTTAATGCACTTTAGTTTTTTTGGATTGCATGTTTCGTTTTATTTGAAGGGCTAATATAAATGAAAAACTTTGTTGTGCTTTTTTTGAAAAACAAAGGCTACTGGAATATTTAAAAAATGTCATAATATTCAATAATCTTTTACTTTCTTTAAAAAAATCATGTCTAAAAAATTATTAGGCTATTTATGCACTATTAAAAAAAATAGTGAAAAACTTAACAATCGCATTCGGTAATCAGTATTATTCGATATTCGGCCAAGTGGTTATATTTTATTCGGATTCGGCCACAATTTTTAATTTCGGTGCATCCCTAGTAATACCACAGTAAAAACGCCGTACTTTTCTTGACGGCTAGGATGAAAAGATATTTTTCTACTTTTAAGACAAGGGCATTGAAAAAGTGACATAAAAACACAGCAGTACGGCGTTTTCTGGACTATAAGTCACAATTTGTATGTCGTTTTTGAAGAAATGTACAATTTTCTGTGTAAAATGAACAGATATCACTCCAGGCTATAAGTCAGATGACCGGATAAAAAGCTGCATCATAGTGGCTTGGTGGGATTTTTATTGGAACATTGTTTAGCCATGGGTCAGATAGGTTGCTTCGCCATATAAGTCACATTCTGTTTGCATATGCTGCGTTAAATAACTTGTAGAATAAGATAAAGTTGCTCTGGAAATCAACAAAAAAACCATTAAACATTATTCTCAAAAATGTTATGGCAAGCTTTGTATCAATAAACATTGTCGAATTGGTATTTCATTTGTGAAGTAAATCACTGACATTCTGTTATTAAAGGGTGGTTTTCAAATACAGAAATCAAACTTTTTCTGAGCCACTGAAACTCAGTTATTTTTTCAGTTTGATTAAAATGTAATAATTTCCCTCAGGCAGCCTCGACAAAGAGATCAATAAAGTGCTATGTATGATTTTTATCTATGGTATCTATCCATCCATCTATCTATCCAACTATCCATCTATCTATCTATGGTATCCATCCATCCATCTATCTATCTATCTATCTATCTATGGTATCCATCCATCTATCTATCTATCTATGGTATCTATCCATCCATCCATCCATCTATCTATCTATCTATCTATGGTATCCATCTATCCATTTATCTATCCAACTATCTATCTATTTTTCTATCTTTGGTACCCATCCATCCATCTATCTATCTAACTATCTATCTATTTATCTATCTATGGTATCTATCATCCATCTATCTATCAATTCTATCTGTGGTATCTATCTACTGTATCTATCTATTTATCTACGGTATCTATTTATCTACTTATTTATTTATGCTATCTATCTAACATATCTATCTTTCTACAGTATCTATGGCATCTATCTTTCTACGGTATCTATCTATCTATCTATCTATGGCATCTATCTATCTTCGGTATCTATCTATCTATGGCATCTATCTATCTTCGGTATCTATCTATCTATCAATGGCATCTATCTATCTACGGTATCTACTGTATCTATCCACAATATCTATAGTATCTAACATATCTATCTTTCTATGCTATCCACAGTATCTATCTATCTATCTATCTATGGTATCTACAGTATCTACAGTATCTACAATATCTATGGTTCTTTGGTACTTATCTACACTATCTATCAGAATACTGTATTTATCTAAAATATTTGCTCACTCTATTCATGCAGTAAACAGAGACTTTTCTTTTTTTAAACAGATAATGTGTTTTTGTTTTTCTGTAGTGAAGAAAAAAAAAAAAAAAACAATATTGGGCCTTTTAGTAATGACGGTACAGTTAAGTGCCTACTACACATTTTCTCTTTCTTTCACCCAAAATGTAATGTTTTCATTACAATCGCTAATTACCAGCTAATCTGAGGATTCAAATTAACAATCAAAGTGCTACAATGTGCCTTCCACCCTCCAATAAGAATCATTTTCTACTTGGTGGTCTTTCCCCGGAGACCTATCGCCTCCCCGCACTCGTGTTCCACATAACCTCTCTGGTGGCTCCCTGCTGTTTTTATGGGCCTGTTTCATTAGCCACCTAGCTCGAGCAGTCCCAGAGGAAAGCCAAAGGGCCCCACTGTTTACAGAATGTACTTTTTTTTACTGCGCAACACATCCTTGTAAAAAAATGCAAAAGCTTCTATTTAGGAAGAGAGAGCTAAACGAGAATGTGTTAATTGGATTGGCAACTCACGAAAGGCAGATTTGACTTCATGCTAATGTGATTGTGCTTTTTCTCTCTGTGTCTTGGTGCTCGCAATGAGGTGGGTGAGATTTTAATGAAAGCACACGTTGCTTTTTGGGCCGAGAACTGTTAGATTGTGTCTTTCTAGATTCTCTCAGGGTCATGTGACCCAAACTTTGTCGGTCACGTAAACGCCATTTTTGGTGGTTTTAAAAAAATGTATTTGTATAGTTCATTTCACACACAAGGCAACTCAGTGTGCTTTACAGGATGAAACATTCAACAGCTTAAAATCAATAAGAACATTTAAAATCATCCAAACGTGAACAAACAACAGGAGAACATTGCGTTGTTTAATCGTCGTTGGGAAATGAAAAATGAAGAAACGAAGAAAAAAACGTGAAAAACCAAGTTGGTCATCATAATTATACTAATCTGTACGACCTGAGGGCAAACTGCTGGAGAACCAATGCAGATGTTTTCCACTGACATCATAAACTATCTGGTTTATGGTATCACTGCTTATGTTATTGAAGCTTGCGGACAATTCTCAAATGGCTAGGTGCAGAATCTGGTCTCTCTATGTCATAGATGGGAACGTTTTATTACAGCAGGGGCCATAAAAATGTGAATATCTGATCTGAGGGTCCCATTATCAACATTTATGTCAGCATTTGGAATAATGACAATTCTGAGCATTAACACAGGAAAAAACTAAGGGTTTTTGTGTTTTTTTGTTGTCGTCATGTATACTATTCTGTCATTTTTGTAGAATTTTGTTGTGATTTTTTTTTTTTCCATTATAGTATAATTTTGCTAACAATATATAAAATGTTCTTTTATTTTGTTGTAATTTTGTGTATTTTTGTCAACATTTTGTGTTTTTTTTGTTGTTGATGTTTTGTAGTTTTCAGTTTTTTTGGAAATTTTTGTTGTGTTTTTTTTTCATTATTCTTTGGTTTAATTTTGTAGAATTTTGTTGTGGTGTTGAGTGGTTCATTTTCTGTATTTTTTTTTTTTTTTTTAAATGTGTGATCTTAGTGTAAATTTGTGGACTTTTGTAAAGTTCTCCATTATTTCGTGTACATTTGTTGATGTTTTGTATAGTTTTTTTTGTTGTCCTTTTGTGTATTTGTATGTAAATGTGTTCATTTATTTTTTACGGTCATTTTGTGTGTTTCACACAAATTTGACCAAGTGGCCCCCAGACCGCCTATTTCCCATGACTGCCCTATGCCGATTATTGTGCTCATTACTGCCCCCGCTGGGCCGGATACCAATTACCCAAGTGAAATTGGAGCAATTTCCATAACATTTAAAAAACAGAGGTGTAGAAACCTGTCTTTTTAGAATATTAGTTCAAACCTCATTTTGGTGAGTATTTTTTTTTTTCAATATTGCAGTATTGTACACAAAAACAATTTCATAAAGTCATGACTTCATCTACTTTGGTTCTCCATCTCGTCTCCGTTTGGTTCTTATGAAGCTTTCACGTCCAATAACTTTGTTACTAATCAACCTTATCAGTTGAGTGAGACTTGAGCACTACCCAATTACAATCTCAACGAATCTCAAGACGTGGACAAATGCGAGGGTCTTACTGTCCAATCACACGCATCGGGCTCATCGACTCGGGTGTCCTAATCCTGCAGCGAGTATCAGTCAGAGATGCAGATGGAGTTGCTTCCAAGCGTCTTTATTTCGTTCTTTGATTTCTTCTGCGATGGCTGACGTATAGACCCACGCACTCTCTCTGCGCTGATGGAGACTGATCCTCCGACAGGCCCCACTAAAGCTAAATTAATCACTCCAGTAATGGGTTATATGTCAATTTTCTGGTGATATGTGTAGAGCTAGATGACGGTTGTCACACTATGTTGAACGAGGGATAAATGGGAAAAACTTTTCTGCTGAAGCAGCCACTATCTGTTTCTATAGAATAGATTTGGTGTTTAGTTTACCCTCCTGTTATCCAATGAATATTACTAACACATATTACCCTTGGGGTCAATATGACCCCAGGGATATTTGCCTCCAGAAAATGATTTTCAGAAAACTGCTGACCACGTTTTTGTGCCATGGGTCACACACACAGACAAGTTTTAGACAGCAAAAATAACTGGGGGTCAAATTGACCCCCAGAGAAACACCAATGCATGTAATATGTGATCAGTACAATAAAAAAAAAAAAATATAAAAAAAAAAAAATATGATAAATGTATGTTTAACCCTCTTAATATTACCAACACATTTTACCCTTGGGGTCAATCTGACCCCAAGGACATTTCCCTCCAAAAATAGATTTTCAGAAAATTGCTGATCAAGTTTTTGTGTCAGGCACTACATAGATAACCCCCTGATAATAAATACCTTACTTGTTTACTAGTGCCACCATCAGGTCAAACTTTGCACAGCTAAAACAGCTTGGGGTCAAATTGACCCCCAGCGGAACACCAATACATGCAATATGTGTTCAGTACAATAAAAAAAAAAAATATTATGATAAATGTATGCTTAACCCTCATAATATTCTCAAATATTACTAACACATTTGACCCTTGGGGTCAATCTGACCCCAAGGATATTTCGCTCCAGAAATAGATTTTCAGAAAATTGTTGATCAAGTTTTTATGTTAGGCACGAAATAAATAACCCCTTGATAATTAAAACCTGACTTGTTCACTGGTGCCACCATCAGGTCAAACTTTACACAGCTAAAACAGCTTGGGGTCAAATTGACACCAATACATGCAATACATACGTGCAATATGTGTTCAGCATAATGAAAACAATATTATCATGATAATTTTATGCTTAACCCTCTTATCTTTAAATGTTGCTCACACATTTTACCCTTGGGGTCAATACGACCCCAGCGATATTTGCCTCCAGACATTGATTTTCGGAAAATTACTGATCAAGTTTTTGTGTCAGGCACTACATAATGACAGCATTTAATGACAGCATTAATGACCTCAAGAGTATGAACCCTGTTGTTATGGTAATATGACCTTTCCTGCAGCGCCACCATCTGGTCAAATGGAATTAAAGGTAATACATGGGTCACACACAGACAGACAAGTTATACACAGCTAAAACAGCTTAAGGTCAAATTGACCCCAAAGAAACAAACCATGATGCATTTTATGTTTAATCAATTGTACCTGTCAAATTAGGAAAACTCATGAAATATGAAGCATAAATAAAATAGTCAACTGTTATTTTTTTAATGTTGAACATTGAATGGGGTCAAATTGACCCCAAGGATAATGACAGGGTAAAGCAATTTTTTTTTTAAAAAAAAAATCTTTATCCAAGCAAGTTTTTGATTGGCAAATAATCTCTTGAAGCACAATATACAGTATGTTGTCTGTTTAACTTCATCTTGGCAAAAGAAACTCATCCATTGGCTTTGAAGGAGGAAGTCAGGTTTTTACCACATCAACAACTCTAAAATAAAAGCGACAGCAAGACTGGTTGTCTTCTTGTAGTAAACAAAACATTTCCCCGAGGGAGGAAATCTCCTCCAACATCTGGCTCTATTATAGACTCGTGTCCCGTCTACACTCACTGAAGAATCTAATTAGAAAGAGAGAGCAGATGAGGGGAAAGAGCGAGGGCAGTGAGACCAAGACCAGAGATAGAGCGCCAGATATTTTTGGCCAGCAGTAGACTCAACCCACATTAAAAAAATATAACACACACACACTTTGCAGGGGCTTTATGCATGGTTTAAATCAGGGGTGTCAAACATTTATTTATTTATTCAGTTTATTTCTGACATGGTTGCATTCACAGAAGTTTTGTTATTCTTTTTTTTTTTTTTTTTTTTTTGTACATGCCGAAAAAGGAGACGAGAGAAGCAGTTTGCTTATCTAAGTCCTGTCCCCTGTTTTGAACACAGAAAATTTACATCAAAGCTCGTCTCTCTGGTCAAACATTCTTAGGTTGTTCTGAACACAATTTCATTTTTTTTTTTTTTTCTTTTGTTTTCTTTTTGTTTTTTGTTTTGTTTTGGCCGGGAAAACATCATTCTGCCCTATAAATATATGTAAAGTAATGGAAGTTAAATTTCCTTGAGTTTGTGACAATTTTTATTAAGTTTGGAAAAAAAATGTGGAATAATTAAAAACATTTTTTTTTTAACAATTTGAGATTAAAAATGACTGCCGTCATGTGACAAAAGTGTGGCAAAACTTTGCGCCCTGGCAAATATTGTGGATATTTATTGAATTTATGCATTTGGAAGGGCTGAGCTATATACAACTGAATTAGTTGGTATTTTTACACAATGATTCAAGTTTTATGAAATTTCGACTTTATCCTGCAGGTCGAATTTGATGGTCTTAAGCAGAAATGGTCAACGACTATCACAGGGGGTGATAGTATACTCTTTTCAATATGATGCATTTTGGTTGTCTTGTGCTGTTGAGTCAGTATGTGTGTTTTTGATATATATTTTTTGTGTTATTGTTGTCATTTTGTCTGTTTTATGAATTATTTTTTTGACTTTTTAAATAACTTTTTGTGTATTTTTGTGGTCATTTTCTGCATTTTAGTTGACATTTTGTGCATTTTGCTGTCATTTTCTGTGTTTCTGGAGTTTTGTGTGTTATGACTTCCAACTTCATGAATTAGAATTTTGTTTTGGGGGCCGAACACGATTAGACCAAGGGCCGCTTGTGGCCCCCGGGCAGACAGTTTGCCTATGTCTGCTCTCAAGGGCCTGGAGTTAGATACATGTGCCTTAAGTAAACAATAAAAGAGAAAATGTCAAATGTCTCTTAGACTGTGGCTGCACGAATGGCAATAGAGAGAAAAGCTAATCAGTTTTTATTTTTAGGCTTTAAATAAAATGTATTATTATTATTATTATTATTATTATTATTATTATTATTATTATTATTATTATTTTTATTATTAATTTCACTTGAGCTAATCAAATATTCTCGCTAGGATATTTATGCTAGCAAGGGATTAACAGAGGACACCAAATTCATTTGTTTACCGTTTATTTTCATACCAATTTAACCTTTCTAAAATATCTTTAAATCTAAAAATGACATATTAGCAGATGTATTACAGTTAGTAATAATTTTTTATTTTAAGGACCTGTGTTTGTAAAGGATAGAGGAGAATTTGTGTGGCCTTAGAAACATATATTGTTGGTTATTATACAGTTTTAGACCTCCTCACACATGGCTCCCACAGGATGAACCATAAACACTCTGAACATAATCAGGTCTCCTTTCTGTCAAAATAGACAATTGTCTTCTGCCATCACACGGCGGTTCAATAACGAAGCCTTTTGGGGTTTAACACCTTCTTCATAACAGCTGCAGCGACTGTAACCATGAGCTACACACTAACATGCCAACAGATGCAAACAGACAGAAAAAACCCACCACTTTCGCACCATTGTGGGATGAGAATGGATTTTTTTTTTTTCCTTTATTATCTTTTGTCACAACGGGAAAAGCACAGGTGTAATGCAACATGGCTTTCTGCTGCAGCCACACAAGCTTTAACAGACACTGTTAACCCAAAAAATAATATGACGATTTCAAATCTGTAAAAAATGAATTTTAAGTGCTTTAAAATGCTCTATGACAGACGTCAGCAACGTATGGCTCTGAAAGTGAACATACAACATACAAAATCCAAAAATACACAAAACAAATGAATAAAATGACTCCATAAATATAAAAAAATAAGAAATATCAACATCAGAAGAACTAAATGACTCTAAAAACAGAACACAACATGTAACTGAAAACATAGAATATGACTCAAAATAAAAGAAACATATGCAACACAAATACAGCAAATGACTCAAAAATCAAAAAAAAAGACAACACAAATACAGCAAATGACTCAAAAATATTAAAAATGGAAAGAAAAATATGCGTAATGATAGGCTCCTAAAACACACAAAATGGCAAAAGAAATACACAAAAATGACTCCAAAATCACAACAAAAACATTAAATATACACAGAATAACCAAATAAATATACAAAACGACAACAGAAATACAATAAATAATTCTAGAATGGGAAAGAAAATTCACAGAATGATAAAAAGAACACCAAAAAAAAATTAAAAAACAATAAAACAAAAAATTAAAGAAAAATTTACAAAATAGCTTCTAAAACACACAGGACAACAAGAGAAACACAAAACCACTTAAAAAAAAAATGAAATACACAGAATGACCAAAACTACATAAAATGAGAGGGAAGACAAAATGGCACCTAAAATGCACAAAACAACAACAGAAATACACAAAAAGTGATTCTAAATTCGATAAAACATTAAGAATACACAAAACCACAAAATTAAACAAAACAACAAAAAACACCCAATAAAAGACAAATTCACAAAATGCCTTAAAACACAAAGAACATAAAATGATTCAAAATTATAAAATAACAATGAATGACCAAAACAACACACAAAACTACTTAAAATGAGAGAAAAAAAAAACATATATAAATTAGCTCCTAAAAACATATGAAACAACAACTGAAATACACAAAATGACACAATTACACAAACCAACAACAAAACTGAACACAATTAGAAAAAAATGTGAAAAACTGCTACCAAAAAAATCGCAAAGCGACAAATTAGATACACAGAAAAACCAAAAAAATGTATAAAAAGATGCCGAGAATACAAAAAAATTGAATAAAAATATACAAAGCGAAAGAAAAAATACACATTCGAAAAAATGATTTACAAAATGGCTCGTAAAATGCACAAAATGAGATACATTTTATCTAAAAACACATAAAACCTTTTGTTTCATCCTGTATTATCGCTCAGACTGGTCATTATTCTAAATGCTAACACAAATAATTACCTTTCTAATTACCCCTGAGGGTTTAATAAAGTATTTTCTGATTCTGATTCTTAATATTGATAATATTGGCCTTTGCTCTGCACTTGTATCCAAACTGCTTTGGGATAAAAACAATGACAGAACCTCTGACCACTCACACTGAGGAGCAGCACATTTCCCACTTATGGCCTTTTGGAAATAGGCCAGGAGGGAATGTTAGAAACCAATCTCTCCCTAAAGCCCTGGTGACAAGCCCAGATTGCTGCTGCATACGCTTTGATAGCTAAACATGACAGGGGAAGGCCTCTCCATCTGAAAAGTGAGTGAGCCGTTGAGCCGCTCACCAAATCACAAACTCTTTCCACTTCTGATACTTTTCAGGGCTCAACGTTTTTAGCGAGCTAGCAAAACTGCTGCTGCTGCATCTGCCGAGGCTACAACAGGAAATCTGACTGATACAAAAACTGCATATTTGAACTTTGAAGGAATGATGCTCAGCAACACACTTTAACACAAATTTAAATATTGTCAAGGAATGACTGACGGCAACAACGCCATGTCTTTACTTTGGAGAAGGAGAAGACGAAAAGGAGTCACTGGTCATACTAAGCCTGATATCAAAATGATCATTTAATGCGTTCACATTAGATAGTATGAAAAGATTGAGTATGCGAGAAATACCCGGATGTATACTATATCGTAGTGCTTAACCTGTGAATCATCAGGACCTGGAACCAGTGGCAGCTGGTGCATTTTTCTTATATGGGGGGTACAACTTTAAAATAGACATAGACCAAAAACAGGGTTTATGTAGCTTTGAACAAATAAGTAAAAATAATTGCAGTCACAGAACTGATCTCTGACAAAGCAAATGTATTGGCACCGAACCCATAAACAAGAGAGAACAAATGTGGTTTATACAATAGAGTGAGGGAGTGAGAGTCAGGGTTATTACACTTTTAAATTTTAAATATCCTATACATTTATTTATGTTTTTTAGATTTCAGTTTTCAGTTTCAGTTAGTTTAACAAGTCATTAAATAAAAACGTGGGTGACAAAGGAAGTGGTAAATGAACATACATAGTTTGACACCTTGACAAAATACAATTTAAGACCTAGTTTACAAAATATGGACATATTCAAAAGTTGAAATGATCAAATTTATTTTCTTTGCTTTTTCTGGAAAGAAAGAAAGAAAGAAAGAAAGAAAGAAAGAAAGAACATGAAGATGAAAAAGAACAAGAACAAGAAGACGAACAAGAACAAGAGCAACAACAACATTAAGAACAACAATAACAAGAATTCAACAAGATGAAGAACAAGAACTAGAAGAACAAGAACAACAAGAAGAACAAGAACAAGAAGAAAAACAAGAACAAGAACAACAAGAAGAACAAGAACAACAAGAAGAACAAGAAGAAGAGCAAGAACAACAAGAAGAACAAGAACAAGAACAAGAAGAACAAGAACAAGAAGAACAAGAACAACAAGAACAACAAGAACAACAAGAACAAGAAGAACAAGAAGAACAAGAGCAAGAAGAACAAGAAGAACAAGAGCAAGAACAAAAGGAGTACAAAGAAAAAGAAGTCAATGACGATGAAGAAAAATGAAAATGAATCAAGTATTCCAATTTTTTTGTCATTTTGTGTATTTTTCCTATGTCTGACTTTAATTTGACTTTTAAGTCTGAACCTACATTTTTGTCTTTTGTAAATGAAGTATAACATACTGTACACATACTGTATGCTATAGCATATCACTATGGAGACAGTTTCTATTAATGTTCAAAGCAAACCTTTCCTCCCAACATGAGGCGGAGTCACGTGACTGGCTGAAAACAGAAAGTTAAAAAGTCATTAAATAATTACTACTATAATAACTTTGAGTAGAAAAACAAGTGCTTTTAAAGTGAAAGTCATTAAAAATGAAGATTAATCCTTAACTTTCCAACGCTGGCGTTACCAATTGGCTGTCACCGCTGGCCACCAACGCGGAAATCAATCGTTTGGATTTAAGAATATATTTAAGGAATTACCATCACCAATTTTCTCTAATTCTAATTTGTGGGAAACATTCATTAACAGACCTAGTCAGGTGAAAACAAGTCTTTAAGCTTTTTATGTCATACAATATTTATGAAGAAGTGCTCCAATTAGCTGCACACGTCTCAACTGAACTTCAGCTACGCAACGAGAGTGAGTGAGGACAACGTGGGAGCTGCTAAAACGTCAGGATGAGCGTTAACTTGTTACACGCTGGAAACAGATGTGTGTGAAGGAAGGTGAAGAAGAGACAGATGTCTCAACATCAAGCACCGCAGGGTTCACAGTTTCATCAGTTTCATCAACTAAGTGACTATATTTAGCCGCGAGGGCTGTTGAGCTGGGAATCCAACAATGATAGGATCGTTAACCTTAAGAAGAGGTTAAATAATATATATATATATATACTGTATGAATATATATATATATATATATATTTTTTGATAGTATCCATGAGATACAGAAGTATTAATGCTGCTGTTACTGTTGCCGTAATCGTTTTTGTTGCCGTTGTTAATGTTCCCGCATTTGTTTCATAATTTGTTTTTATATATACAGTAGTCCCTCAATTATCACGGGGGTTACGTTCTAAAAATAACCCGCAATAGGTGAAATCTGCAAAGTAGTCAGCTTTATTTTTTACTATTATTATACATGTTTTAAGGCTGTAAAACCCCTCACCACACACTTTATACACTTTTCTCAGACAGGAATTAACATTTCTCACTTGTTTAAACACCTTCGTAGATTTTAAAACATAAAAACCTGTTTTCAAACATACAGCACTTCAGAGTCACACTGCTAGCGATCAGACATTGAGTCTGTGTTGACGATGACGTCAGGCCATCAACATGGACACCGGTCTGTTCACCCATTCAACCATGGAGTAGAAGCTGTGTGTGACCACCTGGAGCTGTATGACACGGCCTTTATAACCAGGACCAAACTAGGAAGAATTTGGCGTGGAGAAGAATTAGCAAGGAGGTGGTAGTAGCAGGTAAAAGTTCTATCTGTAGCACTGAGCTAGGATAGCATTAGCCGCTAATCAAACCAGCTTTTTTACACTGGTGGTTTATGTTTATGAGAAGTGAAAAAGGAGCGCAGCTCCTCGCTTCAGCAGGCAGTGAAACTCACCCAGTTGTATGTGTCGCTGGTGGGGGAACGCAGCATTAGCCAATCAGGATGCAGAACACAATGCGCGTTCATACGCTGTAAAATTAAAATACATCCAAAATTGCACTGCATTCGCAAAACACAGAGGCCGCGAATGGAGAACCATGATATATAGCGAGGTACTACTGTATATATAATTATATATATATATATATATATATATATATATATATATATATAATTATTTATTATACAATATAAAATAAGATATAGGGCTCACGATACAATATTAAATGCAATATAGGGCTCACGATTTGAAATACTCACAATACGATATAAAAAAGTTAAAGAAAAAAACCAAATGAAGAAAAACAAATGTGTAAAAAATCTTTGTTGATGAAAAACTATTTGACTGCAAAAGTGTGAGACAGTGTGTGGGAGTACCAATCCAACGTTTCCAAATTAAAAAAAAAAAAAAAAAAATTCTCATTTCTGTCACATAAAAGTTTTGAAAGCTGTATTATGGACCTGCCAAAAAAAATCCAAAATGCAGCTTGAAATGTTCAGCACCTCCTGGAACTTAACAAAACAAAAAAGTGCTGCAGAGGAGGTGAGAACTCATCCCAGTTGAATTAGATTACTAAGTGTTCACCAAACCAGTCAGTTTATTACGGGCTGATACATTGCAAAAAGACACGTCGGCCATCCGTCCACCCTCCCTCCCCACAAGCTATAAGGGGGGCAGGTGAAGCGCCCACAAGAGGCTGCACGCGCGCCCCCCCAGCGGCTGTTAATCCTTTTATACTGTCCTCCCCAATAGGGAAGTCAGTTTAAAACCTGCCTTTTCCCCTCACCTCTCCTCCTGTTGTTCTCCCACTTTATCTAAATACTGGGCGCCGCCCTTGTGCGACCCACAGTTCTCCTGTTCTTGTCCTCCCATGTTATATGTGATTGTCTTTTCATGTTTCGTTGAACGGAATGAAACTGAAATGAAATTTAATTGCTCTGCTGCTCTGTAACGTGTGCAATGACAAAGTAAGCTGATTCTGATTCTGGTACAAACAGTTCACAATACGATGTAACAGACGATAATGGGCTTGCAATAATGATACAATATTTATGTTTTTGAAAAAATTACATCACAATCTGGCGTCTGGTAGTTCACAAGACAACTCTCATTCCTCGGCGATACATCTTGTGACGTTTTGATATTGCATTATATATGGTCCCACCTTTAGAATAACACCTTGTTCTTCATGCTAATGTTTTATGATGTCAAGGTTGTTTTTTTTTTCATTCTGTAAAACACTTTTGGGTACATTAACTGTATTTAAAGTGCTATTGAAATACAACTTAATTTATTGCCTGTTTCATTGACTTAGTGGTTGGTTAGTTGATTGATGAAATAATAGCATTTGTGTTTTTCTCTTTAATTAATTGTGACATTATGATGATATTTATTTGAGTCTACATTTACATTATGATTCTGACTTTTGTGTATTTTATATTTACCTTTTAACATACTTGTAATGCTTTTTTTTTTAAACACACTATAACTTTAAAATGTCATGCTTGCATTCATCTGCTACCATTCATTTTCAGTTTAAAGTGATTGTCTGTGAGAACTTTGGTAGCCATGGCAACAGTTCTTTAACCTATCTGTTGCTTGGTGCAACTTGTAAAAATAAAGCTCAGCGTTTACTCTTTGCCTTTTAGGTTTTACTTACGGTTGTGAGTTAATGAGCTTTGGCTGTATTCGTACTGCGGCGTCTTGATAAAGTGCGTTTTAATTATTCAGTTATGGAGTTTGTACGACAATGCAACAGAAGCAGGATATTAAAGTCTACCCCTCATAAATGTGTCAGCATGGCTGTGTCATTCATTTGAAGATGCATTGATATCCCCCATCCCCACCCCCCCACCGAGTGGTTATTTTTATTTTTTTCTGTGAGCTAACACTTATCTGAATAACCTCTGACTGTAAATCTGACATCAGCGCGGATTATTCCCGGAGCCCTAACCTTTCCATCTCAGGATGTAGAGTCAGAGCAATTTTCCTGATTCTGTCGCCTCCGTAGGTGGCTCTCCTCCAGATGACACCGCCCACTGCGCGCTGGGCGTAAGAGGCCAGCTCTCTCCCCGAGAGGTGATGAAGACGCCAGCAAAAAAGAAAAAAAAAAAAACCTCACCAACACCTGCCATGGAGAGCATTTGTGCTGATTAAGGGAGAACTTTGACTCTTGGCCTAGAAGAGCAGGAGGAGGGGAGGGGGTGATATAGGGAGGTGGGGGGAGATGCAAGCTCGGTTGACTTAAACAGTCTATTTGCATTAAACTCAACCCTCCTATTATCCTCGGGGTCAATTTGACCCCATTCAATGTTTATCATTGAAAACATAATAGTTGACTTATTTCATGACTTTTCCTAGTTTGATAGGTACAACTGTTTAAGCATAAAAAAATCATGATGATATTTTTTCAATGTGCTGAACACATATTGCACGCATTGGTGATCCTCTGGGTTCAATTTGACCTCATCAATGTTTATCATTAGGGAGGCTGCTACCCTCTCCACCTTTAAGGCAAAACTCAAAACCCACTTATTCACAAAAGCGTAGAGTAAACCGTATAGTAGAGTTAACCTAACCACAAGGAACCAAGCCTTGAACCTAAAAATAGGAACTAAAAACTCAGATTATATAGTAGAACACCAGCATTACAGTCAAACATCTACACATAGCCCTCTAACAGGTTGCTGTCCAGAAAGACACAGTCGTGACGAGGTTGTAGTGAAATCCCCCATTTCTGACCCCTGTTGTATACTCACCACACTGCTTACACACCACCTACTGATGTTCACACCACCCCATACTCAGTTTAGCAGCAGGTGTTTCCATGCAGGCAGATCTGCTAATAGTGTATCATGTTTTTCTGCAGTCAGTGCCTTCTCCACGCGCTTCTCTCTCTTCTCTGTTTCAGGTGTCTTGAAGCTGGAGCTGGCAGGTCCTGATCTGTGACACTCTGATGTCCTATCTCTCTATCCTGTTCTGTTGGTCCTTCTGTCCACTAACCCCAACCAGTTAAAGCAGATGGCTGCCACCTCTGAACCTGGTTCTGCTGGAGATTTGTTTCTCCCCACTTTCGCTGATGCTTGTTCATGCTGATTTGTTGGGTATTTCTTAAGAATTTTACATTTTGATAAGTGCTACAAGATGACTATTGTAATTTGTAATTCAAATAATTAAATAAATAAAAAATAGTTGACATTTCTTTTTGCTTCTTGTTTCATGACTGTTTTAATTAAGCATGAAAACACCAATCAATATGATTCATTCTGCGAAAGTCATGAATGTGCCCCCCACATTAGAAAACAATTTGGATGATATTATTTTAAGATACATCAACTCTAAAACTAAAAGTTTGACCTGATGGTGGCGCTGCATGAAAGGTCATAACATCACCACAACCAATAGGGTTCATACTCTGTGTACTGATCATTATGTTGTCAGTAAGTCTGAGAAGGTTTGGATAAAAGCCATTCAAGATAAATTCATTCAAATTCAAAAGTTTGGCCTGATGGTGGCGCTAGAGAACAGGTAAAGGTTTCATTATCGAGCGATTATTTATGTGTTCAACAAATAAACAAAGTGCCTGACACAAAAAACTTGATCAAAATGTTTCTCACACATAAGGAGCACAGTTTGAGACCTGCCTTTTTCCCCACTTCTCTCTTTTATGATAAGGGGCGCTGCCTCTCCGCTCCTGTCCCCTCATGTTATTTAATTGTGATTGTGTGTTATACAGTATGTGATTGTCTCTTCATGTTTTCTTGGATGGGGATAAATAAAGTATTCTGAATCTGAATTTTCTGAAAATCATTTTCTGGAGGCAAATATTCCTGGGGTCACATTGACCCCAAGGGTATAACGTGTTAGTAATAAACACTTTTCCCCTTTCAGTCCTTCTAAAGTTGGAGCTTTTTGAAGAAAATCGTGTGATTCGCCGAAGCCAAGAATGTCAGCACAAACTGCTGTGGTTCACACTGGATAAATTGGCCTGTAATTCCAGCGAGAACGCGCTTCAGCTGCTCATACACCCAGACAGCGTCTTTTATGTGCTTTTAAGGGAGTCTCCTCCAGATGATGTTCCTAATGAGCCTCAGAGGAAACTGCTGTCATCATTAAAAAGGGCCCCCCGAGGGGGGAACTGGCCCTCCTCGACCCCGCCTTTCTACATGATAGACAAGGAGAAACAAGACAAGGCGGCCAATGGGGCTGCAGACTGCACAGCTAGATGCTTCAGTGGTTTGGGGGGGGGAGGAGGGGTGTGCGTAGCATTGACCCTGTCAGCATGAAAACAAACAACACAAAAAAACGCTTATTATAGCGTCGTGATCTGACTTCAACTTTAACCAGACACGTTTTCAATCATTATCGTAGCTTTAATCGCATTTTGATGCACGTTTTCAAAACTATTAATATGGCTATTAGTTGGTAGATGATGACAGGTTGCATAAAAATGCTACCAAGTTTAGTTTTATGGTGTTCCATGACGAGCTTTAAATCAGTCATGGGCAACAGGTGGCCTGGGACCCACATGCAGCTATCGGTCTAATTTTGTGCCCCCACAAAGTACATGTATGAAATGACTGAAAAAAAAAAAAAAAAAAACCTCAAAATTACAAATATATAGATAAAAGGACAAGAAAAAAAAAACAACAGGAACATATAATGTATATTAACAACAACAAAAGTAAACAGTGACAACAGAAATTCACAAAATTGCTCAGAAAACAGACAAAAAATACACAAAATCATGCAGAGAAGAAAAAAAAAAGACGATAAATATAACAAACCATATCAAAAAAAAACTTTGACAACAAAAATATACAAAATCAAACAAAGGTTTAACAAACCTATTTATCTATAGCTGAACACTGAACATTTAGTTTTATGGTAACCCACAAGCTTTTAAGTCAGAGATGGGCAATAGGTGGTGCGGGAGCAACATGTGGTCCTCCGTCTCATTTTGTTTGGCCCCCAAAGTAAGTGTACAAAGTTACAAAAAAAAAAAAAAAAAAAACACATTTAAAATGACACTACAGTGTACAGTGTATACTGTAAATAACTCCAACAATGTACACAAAATGAGAACAGAAATTCACAAAAATACCAAGAAAACAGACAACACGACTAAAAATACGCAAAATAATGCAGAAATTTACAAAATGACAAAACAAAACCATAATGACTAAAAAACATAAATGTACATAAAAATACACAAAACGACAACAAAAATAGACAAAATCAACCAAAGTTTTCCCAAATTAATTAAAAAAAAAATGTAATTCTTAATGTAATGTAAATAATATAAAAAGATACGTATTAATATTTTTGCTCAATTACAGTATGAAATCTCAATATTAAAAATGCATACATATATACTGTATATATATATATATATAAATCCCTTGTTGTAAACTCAATATGTAGATTTCTTGAAATAAACAGTACATGATTCATTGTCGTATTCTAATGCCATCGTTTGAAGTAAATGTTTATCAGGTAATATTTTCCCTTTTCTAACTTCCAGCTTATCAATTATGACGTTTGCATATTTTTCACCTCCCTGTCCTCAATTAACCCTTTCTATGACTGACGGAATAGTGTTGAATCCCCTTTGCTTAACAAGATTACAGTTACCATTCTAATCACTGCTTGCTGTCTTTTCTCTGTTTGTGTAAACTCCTAATCACTGGCTTCTGCTTTTTTTTTTTGGTGGGGGGCTCCATGCTGGGTTTCATTAAGGAACAGCCCTCCCCACCTCCACCCTGTGAACCAAACAGTTTTAGGGATGCTAGTGGAAGATTGCAGGCAGGATATGTTGATTGTAACCCATTAAACTGGGTGTAATTAGGGCCTGGAAAATAAGTTTAGCAGGATACAGTGACACTGTTGTGGGTATACCACTGTTTGCAAAAGCCATTAACAGTGTGTTAAAAAAAAAACAAAAAAACAAACAAAAAATATCAGCACATAATCATTAAATATACAGGTCTTAATTATATTCCTCGAGCTCCATAATTACAAATAATGTCATATGTTCTATTTACACATAACATTTAATGTGACTATACCTCTGCAGCAAACGGCAATCACACACGTAACAAAACAAACCATTTTCATCGACTTAACGTCCAAATAAAACTAAAAACTTTTATTGCCATGATACTTCACAGAATGAGTTTTGTACTTCAGTAATTTGAAATCTACAGTTTGGGGACACACGTGGTTAAGGAGGGGACGGGGGGGAAACATAATTACAAAAGTCAGTCAAGCCTAACAAAACAGTGCTTAGAGCCTGTACGACTATTGCTGCAGAGTGACCTTTTTTGTCACTCCCATTATTCATAGTCGCCGTGAAACAAGCGGGAATTAGTTTACTGTGATTCCACAACATGGCGATGCTGAAGATTGGCTCTGTGAGGACAATCCAGACACTCATGGGCGTGAACATTAGACTAGAAGATTAATATTGATTGGTTTTTTTTTTTGTTTGTTTTTCCCCTATCACAGTTAAACCAAAGTATTCATCTGCATTTTTGGCTATAGGCAGAATATGCAATCACATAGGGCCGAATGAGCCTTAAATATGAGTCCTTCCCCTAATCACAGCAAAATGAAATCAAATTGAAAGCAGACGTCTATTCCAGCCAGTATGGGGTGCAGGGGAGAGAATCACTGATTAGGCGCCCCCAGTGAGGGAGCGTCACACGGAGGCAGAAAAAAAAAATATTCTTCTTATATCTTATAGTATTCTAACATTAAAATCCGTTGGTAATGTTTGTTATTATGAGAGAAAAAAAAGTAATAAAATAAGGTCACATTATTTTAAAGGGGCAGTATTATGAAAAATCACTTTATACTGGTTTTGCTACAGTGATATACATTCCTGTAGCCTCATTTAGAGGGTCAAAGTTGGAAACGTTCTGTTTCCTCCCTCCCTTGTTATTCCACATTTTGTAAAAAGTCAGCGCCAAACGGGAGTTGGATTTTTCTTACTACTTGATGTCACCTAGCGGAGACTCCTCCCCCTGACAATCCTGGCACCTCCTACCCTATAAGAATGTGAGCTCCTCCCTCTTAGACTTCCTCACAGGTAAAAAAAAATCACAGTTAATATCAATCAACTTCACTTTTACTAGCCGTTATACCACCTTGTATCGCCATTTTGTGAAACAAGGTGTTTGTGACCCAATGCAACGCAGCGGTCGAACAAAACAATGGAATATCATCTTAAATGGACTTGTTCTGTGACCAGAAAAAGGTGAAGAGGAGAAGAAAGCGGCGTAGCAGCTCATGTAAGTGTTTGAAACAGCTGAAACAGCATTTGAGAGTTTACTTCCCTGCGGCGCAGAGTGAGCGGTTACTATCAGTTCCATTTTTAGTAGCAGTTATACCACCTTGTATCGCTTTTATGGGATGATCTGACGTGTTTGTGACCCAATGCGACGCAGCGGTCGGACAAAACAATGGAATATCGTCTTAAATGGACTAGTTCTGTGGTCAGAAGAGGAAAAGGAATATTTTTAATTATTTATGGCTGCTGTGATATACACACACGCTGAAGCAGCGCTGAAGTAGCGTGTGTGTTATACACCCACTCATGCATATGCATGAAGGCCCCAAAACCGCCTGTTTTTAGGAGCGCTCTGAAAGTGACTTTTCAGAGTTAAAACTCCAGAAAACAGGCAAGTTTGGGAAAATAAACCTCAAATACTATGTTTTTGGGGTGAAAAATAGCATAATACTGGACCTTTAACAACCCACTGCAAAGTAGAAAATAAGACATTTTCTGGCTTTTCTAATATATTATTGTGTGCAGTGCGTTGTTTGTTTTGTATCAATAATTCATTATATGTCCCGTTCTTGTGTTTTTTAAGGTTTAGTTTAAATAACTAATATTTCATTTTTGGAATTGTTTTTCTGTATTAATATTTAGGAAACAATTTTAAAAAAAAAAACAAAAAAAAAAGGTCAAAGGCAAATATATTGTTGTTTTTGTGCGAGAATATATACATTTTCATAGATATTACTGTGATTCAAAGTTTTTTTTTCTTTTTTTTGTTTCTCTCTCTCTTTTTTTCTTTTTGTATGTGATTCAAAGTTAAATTGGGCCTCGGGCCAAATATATATATATATATATATATATATATAGATGAATGTGCTATGAAGCATAAAATCATGCAAAATGGACTACCTGCATTTTCTTTTTTGGAACAGGTGACAAATTGTCATTGAGCCGATAAAAGTCCGACACACAGAGAAAACATGTAAAATTAACACATTGATAAAAGTATGAAACAGCATTATAATCACTGTGGACATTTAACTAGAATAATTGCTTCTACTTAAATGATTTGTTTAATCCACAGTGAGCGAATGTACCTGGAATAAGCAGTATTGGATGATTCTAACTGATCTGAATTATTAACTAGAGGGTCGGATGCAGCCTTTGGTTCCATGTGGAATCTATGTAGAACATAAAGATTCTGCTGAGGACACACACACACACACACACACGCGCGCGTCTTAAAGCAGAAAGTCCATCTGAGGCGAGTAAGTACTGCTAATTAGCTTAACCAATAACTTCTACCGCACGCCTCCATCTAAACAAATAGGGACGGCTACGGAAACATTCACTATCTCCTTTTTGTCGCCGTCTGTGCACAGCTTGGGGTCTCTCAGGGTAATTGCCTGAAGCAAACGCGTTGCAGCATCTTGAATCTTGTTTACAAGAAAATGTCACACACCACATATTCTCATTTGGTTTTCAGCCCAAAGGACGACGACGACGACGACTTCAGTGTTCAGATACAAGAAGATCCAGAGACGTATGTTGGGCTGAATGAAAAAAAATAGAATTTTGGATGAAAAGTTTGAGTTTTTTTGCAGCCTTGAATCCAAACTTTCTCCACCCGTTTATACAGAAATGTAATATGCAGAGTGTTAGTATTTTAAATCAAAATCAGGCGAAAATGACAGTTTGCGACAATATCTCGCATTTATACGCAATTGACAATTCTTGCGCAAAGTCTTACGAAATATTTTAGAATTCACTCTCTGAAATGAATATAGCTACAGTACAGTATACTGTATGACACAAGCTAAACCGTCACCAACATATACTGGGACGATTTCACGCTTTTAAACATTACTTTTCATCGTAAAACAGGTCCAGTAAGTTTAGCAAAAATGGACTGACTTCAAATCTCGCGCAAACTATTGAACGATTTTGACCCAGGGCTGCAGCATAAAAATACTACATTAGAAATAATTTGTGGATGTTTTAATAGCCAGTATCTGTTTATGGAAAGACAATGAAACGGAAACCAAATGGAAATGCGTAAAGTGACAAAAATTGGTATATTTTTGAAAAGGAAATTCGGAGGCTCTACACATAGTGTTGAACAAGAACGCTTACACAGCAACATTTATGGTTTGACAATTACAATTTGTCCAAATCTGTTTCAACTCTAGATTAAATTAGATTTTAGAAACGGCCATTTTTAGTTTATTTTTGTAGTCTTTTTGTGTATTTGATTTTTATTTTGAGCAATTTTGTTGTCGTATTGTGTTTTTTGGGATAATGTTTGTGTATTTTCAATTTGTTTTGGTCATTTTGTGTATTTTGCTTGTCGTAATGTGTGTTTTTGGAATCATTTTGTGTATATTTTTGGTTCTTTTCGTGTATTTTTCTGGAGTTTTGTCTGTTTTTGTAGTCTTTTTGCCATTGATTTGTGTGTTTTATTGTTTCATTCAATGGTACGGCAGATCCAAAGGTTGAGTTTATATTTTGTTACCTGAACAAAGGAGCCCACAGTCTCTGTTGGTTGCATTATATTTGTATTTTATTGCATTTTTCTCTTTCAACCAACAACTAAAAAAAATTATGGGTTTTTCCCGAACTTGCTGAATTGTTTTGATGAATGTAGAATAATAAGCTACGGCGTACATCATCAAACGGGTGACATCAGAAACAGCGTTCCAAATTACCCATTTATTTGTTTTGTTGGTTTTTATAAAAACCCTTTCCATCCTACGTATGGATGAACATATTAAATTCATGAGCTAATTTAGACAAACACAAATTAAACTCCTACATACCAATTGCCAACAGTGAATGTGTGCAGATTACAGGCTCTGTACTGGTATCAGATTGTGTGTGTGTGTGTGTGTGTGTGTGTGTGTGTGTGTGTGTGTGTAGCTATGGGGTAAACGCACAACAGGGAAGCATGTTTGAGGCAGTGGGCGTATGGTCTCCTGTAGGTGTTAGCGGGTCCACTTGAATGGATATAACACTAATCACAACACCAATCCCAAGTTAATTGAAAATGCAGAAAAGAAAATCTGCCTCGAGCTCTGAATCTGTGAAATTAATTGCCATCTCCTGATTAAAAGCCATAATTGATCATTTTCTAAAAACAAAACACTTTTGTTGTATCAAAGCCAATAAACAAGAAGATTTTTTACCCCCACTCTGATCAATTAGAGTCATGGTTTCCAGGCAAATCTCACAAAAATCTCAGGGGGATGCCACACCCGCACTTCAATAAAAACAAAAGTCGGCCCCCTCACTTTTTACAGAGGGATTCATTATTGAAAACATATTGGTCCAGTTAGATCACATGTGTCAAACTCAAGGCCCGGGGGCCAAATCCGGCCCTTCAGGGCATCAGATTTGGCCCTTCAAGAGAAAGTGAAAATGACAAAGAAAACATGAATCATTGTGTAAATCACCAAATATTTAATGTTGAAAGAACTGTTTTTTTTTTTTCTGAAATCTTACAATTTTCCTCAAACTGTTCAACCAAATCCCCCCAAATTAAATAAAAATTGGAAAAAGAAGTAAAAATGTAAGTATCTGTCACTTTTTTCTTGGATAATGTTGATGCCTAATTTATAACTGGAAGTGCAAACTTTACACAATAATAGTTTGCGTCAATAAGCTTTTATTTTGGTACTTATGGTGAAATTGCATATTAGCTAAATATTTTGATTCATCCATGACATTTAGATTTAATATTTAACCATTAGATTCAACATTGACGTCACATTTTTGCAAGAAAAAGACATCACATTTTACAGCTATTGCTGAAAATCTGGTCAAAATTACCGTATTTCCAGTAAATTTGCATATTAGCGATATATTGAGTTCAATAATATCTTTCGTGACATTTAGATTTGAATTTAACATGTAAGATTTACATTTAACATTTAGATTTAGATTTTAGATGTAACATTTACATTTAACTGACATTTTTACGAGAAAAAAAATATCACAAATTTCACAAATACTGCTGAAAGTGAGCTTTTATTTTGGTACTTACAGTGAATTTGCATATTAACTAAATATTTGGTTTCATCCGTGACATTTAGATTTAACATTTACATTTAATATTTAACATTTAGATTCAACATTGACATATTTTTGCAAGAAAAAGATATCACACTTTTTACAACTATTGCTGTAAATTTGGTCAAAATTATAGTATTTCCACTAAATTCGTGACATTAAGATTTGGATTTAACATTTAAGATTTACATTTAACTCTTAGATTTACATTTAACACTTAGATTTAGCATTTAGATTTTAGAAAATCTCAAAAATGAGGAAAAAGGGATATTTATTGGCAAAAGGAAGCAAAAGTATGAAAAAACTAAAAAAAAGTGTCATTTTTGTGGAAAAGGGACAAAAATGAGAAACGGGTCGCAACACTTTTTTCAAAAGTGGCAAAATCATGGCAAGAAAAGAGTGAAAAGTGATGAAAATGGGCCAAAAGCAGTCAAGAGTGGCAAAAAAAATTGACAAAAAAGAGTAAACGGGCAGTATGCAATGGTAAAAGGTGTAGCTTAAATTAGCAAAATGGGGCACAATAGTGAAAAAGGGCAAAAATGTGGACCAAAAAAAAGCAAAATGTAGGGAAAAAAGAAATAAGTGGTATTTCTTGTACAAAAGGTCGCTTATTTCAAAGAAAAGTGGTAAAAACTTGCATAAATGGACAAAAAATAGAAAATAGGCATAATTATTGATAAAAGGAAGCTAAAATCTGAAAAAAAAAAAGTATCAAATTTTTTGAAAAAGAGGCAAAAATGGGACAAAGAAAGTTCCAAAATGGCCAAAGAAAAAGGTAAAAAGGGGTCATAAAATTTCCCTCTTTTAAGGTTTTATGGGGGAATAAATAAAAACAGCTTTATCATGTTTTTAGTAAATTAATTTATTAAACTAAATGAGGAGTCGGCAGTTGCCCCACCTTTAGAACACCTTCACTTTTAAAATCACTGCTCCACCTCTGTTGGTTTTGTCCTTTCCTACAGTCCCAGAAACGTTGTCCATGTGACAAACTTAAGGTTGATATCTGGCTGCATTTGTTGCTGAAATGTTACAAATAACTGTAATTTATCAGTGCCACTGCTTTGACCTTAAAACAATGCTGTTACCACCTTTTTGGACTTCTTCGAGGCCAAAGTCGAGCTCTTGATGATATGTAATAACACTTGGCAGGCATGGTAATTATAAGCTGAACCCCTAACACTTGGTAATGAAAGAGTTCGCCATCTGACAGCTACAGCGACGCAATTGTGGTGTATTTGTGTGTGGGCAGCGAGCGAGGAAGTGCACTGTTATCCAAACTGTCAAAGACACTTTGAAAGGAGTTGGAGAGACAGGCACCGTCCACACCTCTGCCAGCGCACACAATCCAACACCTCTACGCACTGGAAACACAACTGCAAAATGCCAGCGCACAATCAAGAAACCAGTGGAAATGTGGGGACGTACAAAAACGTCATGACAAGAAAGAGCAAAAAGTTGAAAAAAACC
This sequence comes from Gouania willdenowi, assembly GCF_900634775.1. Taxonomy (NCBI): domain Eukaryota; kingdom Metazoa; phylum Chordata; class Actinopteri; order Blenniiformes; family Gobiesocidae; genus Gouania; species Gouania willdenowi. The sequence continues at coordinate 11,225,764 of NC_041061.1, read as the reverse complement.
ACCTTAAAAGTGCCACGACAATATCAATGTGTTCAGGTTTGTAATGCAGGCTTAAAAACCTGCGTGTTAGCAAAGAATTACAACAAAATCATCACAATTATGAAAAATAAAAAAACATCCACTATTTGTTTTTAATTTAAATGCTTTGAAACTTACTACGGCGTATTAGGGCTACATTTAAATAAATACAAATCTGGACACTACAAGATTAAAGTCATAATATTTTGAAAATAAAGTTGTAATGTTGTGAGAACAAAGTCACAATTTTATCAAAGTCTTAATACTTCAAAATTAAAGTCGTAATATCCCAAGATTTAAGTAGTAATATTTCAAGATTGAAGTAGTAATAATTCAAGATTAAAGTTGTAATATTTCAAGATCAAAGTCGTAATGTTCAAAGATTAAAGTTGTAATATTTCAAGTTTAATTATAATAATTCAAGAATAAAATTGTAATATTTTAAAAATAAAATTGTAATATTTTAAGATTAAAATTGTAATATTTTAAAATTTAAATTGTAATATTTTAGGATTAAAGTCGTAATATTTCAAGATCAAATTAAAAATGTTTCAAGATTAAAGTCGTAATATTTCAAGATTAAAGTTGTAAAACTTCAAGAATGAAGACGTAATATTTCAAGAGAGTTGTAAAATTTCAAGATCAAAGTCGCCCTATTTCAAGATTAAATGTTAATATTCTAAGTTTAAAGTGATAATATTTCAATAATAAATATGTAATATTTCACGATTAAAGTCGTCATATTTTAAGATCAAAGTTGTAATATGTCAAGATCAAAGTCGTAATATTTCAAGATCAAAGTTGTAATATTTCAAGATTAAAGCCGTAATATTTGGAGATCAAAGTCCTAATATTTCAAGATTAAAGCCGAAATATTTCGAGATTAAAGTCTTATAATTCGAGATTAAAGCTGTAATATTTCAAGATTAAAGTCATAATATTTCAAGATTAAAGTCATAATATTTCAAAATTAAAGTCGTGACGCTTCAATATTAAAATCATAAAATTTCAAGATTAAAATTGTACTAATTCAAGATCAAAGTCAAAATATTTCAAGATTAAAGTCAAAATATTTCAAGTTTAAAGTTATATTTCAAGAATAACATCATAATATTTCAAGATCAAAGTCATAATATTTCAAGATCAAAGGAATTTTGAGCACTGTACCATTACAAGTTTTAAAAGATATGTCTTTATGCCAAAATATCAAGAAAATGTAAAAAAAACAACAACAAAAACCCACAAATCCTTCGTTTTTCTTGTAATAATGTTCAGAAATACTGACTGAATGAATGTTGATAACGTGGTCCTCGGATCTGACAATAACATTTTTGTTGTCCCGCTGTGATGAAACTGGCCCATCTCTGCTATACTGGCGCTGCCAGGATTCACTATCTTTGTACACACAGATCTGTGCACAGTGTCTTTATACAGTTTGATGTAATGTTCACTAGCATCACCGCTGTGTACAAGTCCATATTTTCGGTTTGTAGTAGTCTGTTAGGTGAAATACACGCCAGTAGGTACATAATTTGAAACATGCACGCTCAATAAATTGACGTAGATTTACATCAATAAAATAAAGATCATACACAAACACTAAAGTTTCTTTATATTCTTAATGATAATAATAAATGCAAACTTACAATAACAGAAAATAGCTATTATCCTATTTAAAAAAAAAAAAAAGCGCCACTGCTGGATTGAGTCTACCTTTGACAATGTTGAAACTTTTTAAATTGCTGAGACGACTTGTATAAACACAGACAGTCAAGTTTACACATGAACCTGACTTTAACCATTCATGATGAAAAGCTGCAGTGTTTGTTTCATTTAACTCCAAGTGTTCATCTTTTTTCCGTCCAGCTTCACTTTAAAGCTTACAACGTGTTTATGTCCACAGAATTACATCTAATCTCCCCATCAAACAGACGAGCTCCATTTACAGCAGCTTACAGGCGGAGAACACATCTTCCCGCTTGTCTCCCATCAATCTGACAGTCGACATCGCCTCAATAAACCTGGGCCCCGTCTACACTCACTCTTGCAGATTTAATTCAAACAGCTGTTTACTTCTTACTCCAGACGCCCTGAGCACTTCCACTGAGGGTTGGGGTGACAGGGGGCGTGTGTCTATACGTGGAGAACGGCGTCCATAGGCGTAGGAGGACCTCCAGGGGCGCGAGGATGCCAACTGTAGCTAGTTAGCTACACGTTTTGGAGGTTTTGACTATACGACTCATACAAATACTGTAGCTGTTGTAAGCTGTTCGTCATGCTGTTAACACATGGATTGAGACGCAGCTCTAGCACACATATGTCTTTGACATTATGTACAGTGATGTGACAGCAGAAGAACTATAGTCAATAAATTAAAAAAAAAAAAGGAAATTGTACTTTTTTGAATTATTACTATTTTGTTGTTATGTGAAAGTAATGGATTACAAGTACTCTTGTTACTGCCACAATATCAAGGGTTTGTGTGTTTTTGTTGATGTTTTGTATATTTAGTTTTCATTTTTCTAATCACGTGTTCATTTTGTTGTTGTTTTGTGTGTTTTTATGTTGTTTTTGTTGTTATCTTGTTTGGTTTTTGTGCTAGTATTTCTTTCTGTTATTTGTTTTCAGTTCTTTTGCGTTTTTCCCGCCGGTTTTTATTTGCGTATTTTTTGTCATTCTGTGTACCTTTGTTTTTAGTCTTTGTGTGTGGTTTTAATTTGTGTTTTTCGCCTGATTTTGTGTTGTAGATGTCATTTTTGATGTTGTTTTGTAAACTTGTTTTTTATTTATGTTCATTCCCGTGGTCGTTTTTTGTATTTTTGTCATTTTGTGCATTTACTTGTGGGGGCCGCACAAAATTAGACCGAGGGCCGCATGTGGCCTATGTAATTGAGTCACTTTTATGGGTACTTGTATTTTTTTGAGTTTATTTCTAAAACAGTAATTTTACTAGCACTTAAGTACAACTTAAAATAAGTAATTTGGTTCTGTTTTTCCACCCAACCGTTACTGAGTATGTTATTATTTTTTGTTTTGAAATGATCAACGGACATTGTGAAAGTACAAAAAATGAGATGACCAGACAACAATCATAAATAACGCGTCATAATAGCGAGAGACCGTTTTAGCGTCACTAGCTGCGTTTCCATCGCAGATTTTCACAAAATAAAAGCGATGATTCTAAATGTCGACAAAGCATAATTGCGCTTTGAACGCGTTTCTATTGAATGCTGTTTTGGGCAGGAGCCTCGTAGCTCCTCCCCCGAGACTTTGCTGCAGCAAGATGGACGCTCCAAACCCCTTTTAAAACACTCAGTATTCCTTTGTTGTTTCACGTCTAATGTGGCAGTAATAATTAATAGTTACTGTATATTAGTAATGAAGTATAATGCTAAGAAATGTCTCGGTCTCTTCTGGCAACACGTCCCGTGACATGTTTTCTCTGAGAGAAGTGGTCATGTGACCAGGTACGTCACGTTCTGTGACGTGTATTTGCGGAAAAAGTGTTTCCATAGCGCTTTTGCGATACATTACAAAATTAAAACGTCTGAAATTCCTCCTCATGAAAGCGTAAAAACTTTTTAGTCATATTTGTGTGTGTTTTTTTTTTTTTCAATTCTGGTGTTTCTATTACCAGCTTGTATTGCGCTATTTAGATTTTGCGCATTCCCAAGCGAAATGGAAACGCAGCTATTGTCTCTGAAGTCGGATCACCACATTCCTCCCACACAGCACGAGGCCATTTGTGGAACGTGACCCTGGGTTTCCAACGCCCCGTGTTGAGAACCACTGACGTACAACACTGCATAGCAGGCGGTGGGTATTCATGTGCTTGTTGTGCATCATCGACCATCTTGCCTCAGCTCGAACATGATCCACGGCAGGTGGGCGAGTGAATGGCTTGTATCTCTCTGTGTGTGTGCGTGTGTGTGCGAGTGTGTGTGTCCTCCACAGTCCAACAGGCAAGGCCGGGCCACACTGAGCAGATTGCCTTGGCTGCTAAAGAGGCGCTGAGGCCCTATGGCGCGTACCCCCACAGACCACCAGGTACTGTAAGCGTTTTAGCGTGCGGACTCCTGCCAGTCAGCGGGACGGGCGGAAAGAGAAGTGACAGGCTCGGCACCACGCTGGTCTCCAAGCTGTCCCCCAGATCTGCTGCCTTCCATTCACACATCTCATCTCTCGGCCTTGTTTACACGTTCAGTGTTTCTTTCCTCCCGAAAAAAAAAGGAAAAACACTGGGGTGATGCAGAATGGTGCTAATTCACAAAAGAGAATGAAGTGTGTTGACAGTAGGAGAATGGCAAGAACAACGTGGCGTATGAACGTTTGAACCACAGAGTTAAAATACATGGTTTCTACATTACGTTTTTAAACAATGAAAATTATATGAGACGGACTGAAGTACAAAGAAAATGGCTGGAATCCCTTTTCTTTGTGCCACTTTTTTTTTCCCTTCTACCAATGGTGCGGCTTCAACTCACCCCCCTCCCTATATTGTAATAATTTTACAAAAAAATGGGGTTTGTGTTTTTTTGTTGTTGTTGTTGTTGTTTTGTGTATTTTCTGATGATTTTTGTGTGTTTTTGCTTTTACTTTGTATATTTTTCTAACATTATATGCATTTTTCTTGTTGATATATGTATTTTTATGTTTTTTGGACATTTTTCTGTCATTCTCTATATTTTTAGCGTTTTGTCTGTTTTGGAGAAATTTTGTGTATTTTTGTTGTTGTTTTGTGTATTTTGGAGAAATGATTTGTGCTTTTGTTGTTTTAAATGTTCGTGAGTTTTTGGTGTGATTTTTAAACAATATTTTTCTGGCATTCTGTGTGTTTTTGTGGATGTTTTGTGTATTTTGGAGAAATTATTTGCATTTTTGTTGTTTTGTCTGTTTTCGAGAAATTTTGTGTATTTTTGTTGGTGTTTTATGTATTTAGGAGAAATTTTGTGTATTTTTGTTGTTGTTTTGTGTATTTAGGAGAAATGTTGTGTATTTTTGTTGTTGTTTTGTGTATTTAGGAGAAATGTTGTGTATTTTTGTTGTTGTTTTGTGTATTTAGGAGAAATGTTGTGTATTTCTGTTGTTGTTTTGTGTATTTAGGAGAAATGTTGTGTATTTTTGTTGTTGTTTTGTGTATTTAGGAGAAATGTTGTGTATTTTTGTTGTTTTGTGTATTTTTGTTGTTTTAAATGTTTGGGAGTCTATTTGTGGGTCTTTGATATTTTTCTGGCACTCTGAAATTTTGTTGTGTAATTTGATGTCTTCTTTTTTAAACACTTTTTTCTCTCCTTCTCCCAATGGGGTGGCCTCAACTGAAAATCACTGCTACCTCATAACCAGTCCTTCATTATCAAACGCTCTGTGGAAACCGTGATTATTCACCGTGGCCACACTCATTTGGTACAGAAGTGATTTTTTTTTCTCCGCTCCCACCCACTCCGTCAACCTTCCTGCCTATATTGTATTATTTTCCCAGAAAAATGACAAATGCATGGTTGAATGCTGCCTCTGTCTAATTTAATGACTTCTGATTAGAGTAGAATGGATTGCAGTGACTGCATCACCGACACCACTGTTTCCATGCTCACTGCGGTCAATCCTGTTTAGAATCACAGATGCATGAAAATAAAGATTTAAACACCCAAGTATCAGGAAACAAAAGCCTTAACATTACATGGCAATAGCTACGGTTGTGCATTGCCATTAATCTGACCATTCAATGCACTATTTGCAAGTATATCCCAATACTAAACAATGCAATATACATTACAATATGTCACAATATCAATAATTACAAATTTCACCTTTAAAAGTACAAAATGTATATCGTAACTAAGTGTAATTCAGGTGCAAATATGAAAAACAAGTGTCAAATTGTGTTTTTTTTTTTTTTTTTTTTTGTTTTTTTTAACTTCAACTTTTGCTTCTACAACAGTTTCTGATTAGTTCCTAATTTATTTATTTATTTTTTTATTTATTTTTTGTAACATCTATAAAGGTGCCCAGTATGTTTTATGAAAATAAAGTGCAATCAACTTCCAAGCTAAAAATGCATTGAGGAGTGAGGTAGTTTAATAAGGTCTGATGTAGTTCACTGACACCTAGTGACTGGAAGTTTACACGCTATGCATATGTTAGCGCAAATAAATTTTATTTTATTTTCGCAAAAAAGCGTGATTTAAAGTTTTTCCTTACAGCTTGAGTAATACTGTAGCTGTTTCCATTACAGTTTTGTGCAAAATAAAACAGATCTTTCTACGACTTCAACGAAGTGTAATTGTACTTTGAACGCGTTTCAATTGAAGGTTTAATGCTAAGAATTGTCTTGATCTCCTCTTCTGCCCAGACGAACCGTGTCGCGTTTTCACAAAGTGAAAATGGTCATGTGACCAGGTACGTCACTTCATGTAACATGTAATTGCGGGAAAAGTGTTTCCATTGCGTTTTTGCTAGACATTTTTAATATAGAAACGTCTGGAAAAAAACCATGAAAGCGCAAAAACGTGACTTTTTTTTTTAGAAATTCAGGCGTTTCCATTAACAATTTTTATTGCGCTATTTAGATTTTGTGCATTTATAAGGGTAATGGAAATGTAGCTAGTGTAAAAAAAGATGAGAACGAAAACAGAAAAGCAACGAGACACAAACATTTCCAGAAAAGATGCTAAGGAATGAACAAACCAGAATAAACAAGTGGTATCATGAGAAATTTGGCAAAATCTTGGAAAGTAGATTCAAAATCTTCCCTTTACAAATGCTATCAATGAAATAACTTGGTAACATGGTTTTTGTGATCTGTCCTGCGCTTGTAATGACATACTGTGTGTCCAAAAGAAGGCGAAGTAAAGTTGGACATTTGTCCATTTCATTAACCCAAGACCACACGATCCGAGACCAAGATTTGCCCAAGACCAAGACTTTAGAAAACCAAGACCAAGTCAAGACCGAGACAATAGACAACAGTTAAAGAGCATTCTTTCTCTCTCTTTAATTTCAGTTTTCTTTTATACACATTTGACAGACAAAAACAAATTGCATCTCTTTCAAAACTATACTCTTGCAAAACATAAATCAAGTATCTTGCAAGTATCAAAAAGCCAATGATTCGTCTAGAATTATTTTTAATATCTGAAAATCAGATGTTTATTTGCCAGGTGAATGAGGCCTAGAATAAGAGTTCAGAAGTATTTCTGACTATAAATCAGATGGACTGATAGAGTTTTTGACACATAAGGCACTGGAAAAGACTTCCAAAGAGGCAGAACAATCAGTGAGCCAACGTTGAATGTTTCAGGTCAAATAACAACATGAAGAATAGCAGATCAGTGCTGGTCTCCACTGATCTTGACACAACATCCCTAGACGGAGACAAGACTAAGAAAAATTGCTCTTGAATGAGAATACAAGCACGACCAAGACCTTCAAAATGCGGTTTTCAGTTATACTGATGGCACTTGTCATTGGACAGTAACTGAATATTCTTTCCTTTAGTTGTATGTGTTACAAATACGCAGATAAAGCCAGCAAAACAAATCAGATTGCTTTGATAGTCATAGCCGTACATAATATTAAGTTCTAACGTCATGGAAACTGCCTTTATGTATTTAATTTCCTCCGAGCTCATTACAGTAGAAGACCTCTTTGCTGAACTAACTCTATTAGATGAAATGTGATTCCACTGTTAGAATGGGTGCTGCAGGAGGAAACACACTTGGGCTAAATTGACTTTGAATTAAATGATCAGTTTACAAGATTTTCTTAAAAAATGGTTCTTTTTAAAGGTCGATACTTTTCATCTCTTAACTGTTCTACCAGGACAGGAAATGAGCATTGCTTAAAATCACCTCAGCCTCGTCCATAAAGAGCGATAGATACAGTGAAACGTGAGAACGCTAATGGAACTCAATTGTATTGAATCTTTACATAAAGAGCAGAGATGGGCAACTTTCATCCCAGCGGTGGCCATGGAAATGTGTTTGTGTCATCTGAACGCCACAATATCAGCATTCATGTCAGCATTTAGAATAATCACAGCATTAATACAGGAAAAAAACAACGTTTTTGTTGTCGTTTTGTGTATTTCTGGTCATTTTCGGTCATTTTTGTGTGTTTTTGTTGTCGTTTTGTATATATTTCTGTCATTCTGTGTAATTTTTGTTGTTGTTTTGCATGATTTGGAGAAATGTGTATTTTTGTTGTTTTAAATGTCTTGGGAGCCATTTTGTGAGTCTTTGGTGTTGTTTTGTATAAACTCCTATCATTCTGTGTATTTTTGTTGCTGTTTTGTGTGTTATGAGTCATGTTGTGTTACTAGATGTCTTTTTATTTTGTATGTTTTTGGAGTATTTTTTTATGTTTTCTGTGGTAATTTTTGGATGTTTTTTGGAGTAATTTTGTAAATTTTTCAGGGTAATTTTAAATGTTCTCTTAGTAATTTTGGATGTTTTTTGGTGTCATTGCATATGTTTCTTGGTGCAGTTATGAAGGTTTTTTGGGGTAATTTTAAACAGTTTTGGAGTTTTTTTGGATGTTTTTTGGAGTAATTTTGTGTTTATTTTGTTGTTTTATGTGTTTTTGGAGTCTTTTGTGTTTTTTTGGTAATGTTTTGTCTATTCTTCTTTCATTCTGTGTATTTTGATGTTGTTTTGTGTGTTTTGAGTCATGTTGTGTAATTACTTGTCTTTTTTAAATTTTGGATGTTTTTGGATTAAGTTTGTACGCTTTTTATTAAGTTTGAGTCTTTTGGAGTAGTTTTGGATGTTTTTTTGGGGAGAAAAAAATTTGGTGTCATTTTATGTTTTTTGGGGTAATTTCAGATGTTTTTTTTAGTAATTTTGGAATTATTTTGGATGTTTTTATGCATAATTTTGAATGTTTTTTTTTTTTTTTGGGGTGATTTTGGATATTTTAAAATAATTTTGGATGTTGTTTAGCAAAATTTTGGATGTTTTTGGTGTAACATTGTATGTTTTTTAGGGTAATTTTAAATGTTTCTGGAATAATTTTGGATTTTTTTGGCATAAATTTTGATGTTTTTTGGAGTCATTTTGTGTTTATTTTGTTGTTGTTTTATGTATTTTTTTAAGTTTGAGTTTTTTGGAGTAGTTTTGGATGTTTTTTTTTTTTGGGGAGAAAAACATTTGGAGTCATTTTGTATGTTTTTTTTGGGGTAATATTAAATGGTTTTTTTTTAGTAATTTTTGATGTTTTGGAATTATTTTGGATGTTTTTATGCATAATCTTGGATGTTTTTTGGGAGGTAATTCTGGTGCAATATTGGATGTTTTTTTGGCTAATTTTAAATGTTTCTGGAATAATTTTGGATGTTTTTTGGCATAAATTTGGATGTTTTTGGAGTACTTTTGGATGTTTTTTGAAGTAATTTTGGATGTTTTGTGGAGTAATTTTAAATGTTTTTTTGAGTAATTTTAGATGCGTTTCGGCGTAATTTTGGATGTGTTTTTAGGGTAATTTTGTGTATAATTGATGTCAGTTTGTGTGTTCATTACGGGGTTAAGTAAACACTGTAGTAAACCCACGCATATAAAATTAGACAGAGTGGCCGTGTGATCTTCCCATTGGATGATCATAAGATCTGTGACACTCATTCACCTGCAGCTCAGCTTTCCAGGAAGGTGAGATCAATTAGACCCTTGGGGACGATTAAGTCCTCCTCCAAACACATGTAGAGTGGAGGTACAAACAGGACCAATGGGCAGATGAACACAGATCAGCACAGACAGGTATCCAGAAGGATGGCCACCCACATGCAGAGACACCCCACAGACCTGGCATCCGCTTGACCCGTCCAGCGGGCACTTAAAAGGCATGAAGACAGCCTTCCCCTCCTTCTTTCTGTTCCCCCTCTTCCCAACTTCTGTCCTCACTTTGGCCCGTGTCCAGGCAGCCAATCACATTGATGGCTTTGTTTTCAACTCTTCCAACCCCTCATCCTCCTCCACCATCAAATCATTTCCTCCCGCAGTGCGAGCAGCATCCAGGAATCCAGGGCTGACGAGTCCAAAGAGATGTTTTGGGAGACAGCCAACGCTTCAAAGCCAAATTCAGACTAACCTCACATTGGCCCTTGCTCAGGCAAAGAAAACTAGGAGTGAACGGTGTAACTGTGCAACCTACCAAAAGAGTTTTGGCATTTGAAATAATAATCCGTGGAGAGCCCTCATTTATTTAACCCTCATTAGTTCCAGCTTTAACTGAAACGTGGTCGCCTTGAGTGAGACGATGTCAAAGCAAATGCAATTTTGTAAAATAAAAATCTTGAAAATGTATGTTTTAATAAAAAATAACAATCAAATAATAAAAAAAAAAAACATATTTAACAGTAATTAAACCAGGACATTATTTTGTGTGGTTTTGTGTGTGTTTTTATTGTTTCTTCATGTGTTTTTGGAGTCTTTTTGTGTGTATTTGTTAACTTTTTGTATATTCTTCTGTCATTCTTTGTATTTTTGTTGTTGTCTGTTGTATTTTGGAGAACGTTTTTGTACGTTGTTGTTTTAAATGTTTTGAGAGTCTTTTGTGGGTTTTTGGTGTCATTTTGTGTATTTTGTAAAAAAAAAAAAAAAAAATGTGTATTTATTAATTTTAACGTAGGTCCTGATGCCTTCAAGGCCATGGGAAATCTCAGCATCAGTTAACCACTACATACACACAAGTGGAACATAACCATCAATCGTCAATATCCCGTCCCACTACTGGCAGAAATCACTTTAGAAATGATACCACAACATTATAGAAGTGTTTTTCTGCTTATTAAAAAAAAATATTAATGTAATAGAGATATATATATATATATATATATATAAAAAGTTAAAAATCAGGCCCGAACTCAAAAATCTCTACTGTAGTTTGAGGTTTTAAACCCTCTCCAATGAAGTACAGTAGTAGAGCTTAGGTTATTTATTTTTGGTTTCCTATGACTATCCAAATAAGCGCTAATTCTACTTGAGGTCATTCAAAGAACTGTACGAGTGATCGTGTTTGCCTTTGTGTGTCCTTCTCTAAACAGAATAATTATTCACTGTGGCTCCCGAAGGAACACCCTAAACCTGACGAGCCTCTGCTCCCCCTCGGAGAAAAATGGGTGGAGTCAATAAAAAAGTAAAGCACAAATGGCCAAAATAATAAAGGATAACATTGGGATTATAGTTGTATAGATGGAGTGATTCAGTATCTGTAGCATTCATTGTTTTGTTTTGTTTTTTATCTTTAACTCGTATGAATAACATGTTCATGACACATGATACAAGAAAGTCTGATTAAAATGAATCAAATATATCACATTTTAATCCAGTCATAGCCATACATTGCGGGGAGGGCATGAGGAAAAAAAGATATGATTAAAATCTGGGTTTTTCTGATAGAAACGCACGCAATTTCATTTGGGATTAACGCTTCCTTTATGAGGGCGAATATGCAAATGGTTGACTAATGAACTTAAAGTATTCTCTTTGTGGGAAATGATTAACCAAGGGGCTCCTCGGCTGCACATTTCCATTTTTCTCAAGTCAAGTCAGGGATCTCGAGTCGCAAATTACTGTGCTTTTCCAGGCCAATTACATTGAACAAGTGCACTATTATCCAGTTCTGAACATCACACATGTATATTTGCCCCCTTCATTTTCTCGAGAGTGCTTCACTTCAATCCAAAGAGCTTCTCCGGAGAGCGGGAGTGCATGAGAAAACTATAGGGAATTCTGGGGGGGGGGGGGGGCAGAAAAGGAAAGAGACTGAAGGCCAAACACCACCGAAGAAGAGGCAATATTAAGTAATTAAAAGGGTTTTCAAACACAAGGTTGTGCTCGTTTTTCAGGCCTTAGCTAAGTGGATACAAACGTACAAAGCTTTTGCTTTGGAACCCAAAATGCATCCATTACTAAGGGAGTAGATTTGTGTCTTTATTATTCAATCAAAAATAACGTATTTTCAAATCAAAAACAGATATTTTACATCAAAGAAAATAAAATGTTCAAATGCAAAATAATAAAAAAATAATTGCATTTGAACACTTTTTTTTTAATTTATTTTTATTTAAAAGGTTTTTTTTCATTGAAGTAAACTTGTTTTGTATTTGGGCCATATAATGGGTGTCTTTATAATTAAATATAAAAAAAACAAAAAAAACAAAGACAATCTCAAACAAAACATTCATAAAATAAATTCAAAAACATTTTCAATCAAAGAAAAAAAAAGTGTTCAAATGCAAATATTATTGGAGTCTTAATTTTTTTTTTTCCAATTTAACACTTTTATTGGATTAAAAATACATATATTTGATTGAAGTAAATTTTTTGACTGAAAATATATTTTTTTTTATTGAATACTAAAGAAATGTTCCAAGTATTACATTTTATTTTAGTTTTAAATCTTTTTTTTTTTTTTCTAAAGAAGATTTTTCCTCTTCCAATCCTAATCAATTGCATTATTGATATTTTAACTTGTATTTCAACAACTACATTTTAATGGTATTTATGTGTGTACTATACATGTGTGTATAGTAATTATCAAATCTTAAAGAAACAAATTAAATATTTATAACCAGCATTCTTTTTAACCACACGTTTTTTTTAACAAAATCATATTAATCAACGTAGATCATCCTAAACAACTCATTTTAACCATTTTATCTAAACTTATTTGTATTTCACATCAACTCAAATCTCAAACATTCCTTGAATTACCTATTAAATAATAAACATGTGGCTGATAACTTTTGAGTGAATTGTCCGAGTAACAGCAGTTTATATGAAACCCATGGCTATATGTCGAGGGTCCAAACATGTACAGTACATCAAAGTTTCACTGGAGCTGCTAAACAAGCACTGCCATTGCTCCCAGTTCACTCACAGTGACAGGTTAGTGTCATTAAAACAATCAGGTGTGCACACAAGTGGGAGGGGCTAGACCTACTCACCTCTATTTGAAAGGCATACGACAAGCCTTGTGCTCCGCGAACTCGTCCACGATGCTCTTTACGTCCATTTTCTTTGCTCTCTCGTTCTCTGTGGACAACATGGCAAGTCCACTCAGTCTCTCCTGTCCCACTGTGCTCCTCAACTGGTTTTTAATACGTTTTAACTTGGAGAATGAGCAGGACACGTGACTGACGTGCGCGCGCATACTCTGTGCAGAAACCATGTTGTTTACATATGTGATGCTTGAAAAATTGAAAAATGGCAATGAATGAACCGCTGTTAAGGCTTGAAAATAGTTCGTAGTATGTAGAAAGCTTGTCACCTGAGGAGCTGCGCGCACATGCACCTAATTTAGTATGCATACGTCACACAAAATGGGTCTATATGACCCCTGTATGAATCTGCATAATGGGTGATGTTAAACAGACTGCCCGTACTCTGGGAACCTTTGGGCACAAGTCATGGAGGCCCCGCCTTCTCCAGCTCCCCTGAGCCATGGTAGAGGCCCGGCTCCTACCTCCTATCCGGGGGCACTTTCTCACTTAAAATGTTTTCAGAACTTTCAAAAGTGGAGAATCAACGATAAAGATATTTAGCCTTAGTGTGATTCAGGTTTTTATCGTAGGTTCAAAATGCATCTTGGGAAACTTGGAAGTATATACTTCAGTGGGAACGGTCAACATCCTAACCATACTTATAGTGTATAGTAGACAGTAAACACTCATTGAACTCACTCCCACAACCCCTCAAAAACGCAGACTCACTAAAGAACTTTTAAAACACACTTCAGAACCCACCTGTTCAAACTTGCTTTTCTTTAAACTTTCTTTTTTTAACCTTTTTACTTGTATTGTTATTTCATTATTTTTCTGTTTTTTTGTAAAATGGCTTTGAGTCCCCAAAAAAAGCGCAATAAAAACTGAGAAAGCTTGAAAATTAATTTCTGACTCCACCAATAACAAACAAGTTGTTCACAAATGGTTTGGAAAAATTTTGCGCATTGCACCTTGGGATTTGGAGTCCAGTAGAAGAATGCTAAGACATCGCAGAATCAGAAAACCTTTTCTAAGGAGTAATTTTACTTCATTTTAACCGGGATTTCTTGTGTTTCTTCTTTTTTTTCTTGTAATTCTATTAGTTTTTCCTCCTCTTCCTGATACACAGTCCCTCCTATTATGGCCGTTTCAGTCCGTGGAAATACCAGAAGTATTATTTTGGCAGTGTTATTAGGGGTATACTGGCATCAGTAGTGGATGACGTACGGGTAACATTTAAAAAGTGGTGGGGGCACGTGGGGGGGTTATTACTGTTTTCACAAATTCATTCGAAAAAATACATTCTCAAATCTAACATGTTACTGTTCGTTCTACCTCAGGTGTGTAGCATATGTTTTCAGTGAAAAGGTCCTAAACTTTTGAGACTTTAGGTTGGTTTTTCTTCTGCTGCGCAATTTTTCTTCATAATGTAAATGGTGAAGCTACACTGCTGCACCCAGCAGTTCATGTATGGTACTGCAGTAGCAAAAATGAAGCAGAAAGATTTTATCACCAATTTACAACATTAAACGACGCGTTGACACACGTTTTTGTCGTCAACATTATCATTGATGTGACTCATCATTGTTGTATTGTTATATATGTTACAAAAATTTTACTTTTGCCCCCCTGCAAGAATCTCAAGCACCACCTTTGACGGGGTTATACATTGAAACTGTACTGGTTTAAGTACTTTTTAAATAAAGCATCAATATATATTTTTTAAACCTTTTACCCTTTTTTCTACCCTTTACACCTATAGTCGAACAGCGTATATGTGGGTTAAAATCTTTTTGTTCGCAGTTGTGTTGCAGTGGCTCTTTGTATTCACGAGGCAAAGTCACAATGTATTGCGGCACTGTGGCTTTATGTGCCAACAGCCAGCTCTAGCCCATTTGTGTCCCCTGAGGAACAATAAGCTAGCGTGACTGCACCGCAGCCCCCTTTAGGATTGACTCCAGGATTAGATTGCTGTCGTTTTTTGCTCATTCACGAGGGCTAGCAAAGGGCAGGAATGGCATATTATCGTCGGCATCCCTCCGGATGCAGTGCGAGCTGAGAGCCTTGGTTCCTGTTCTCATCTAACACACGGCACCTGGCATCTTGTGTGTGTGCGCGCGTGTGTGTGTGTGTGTGTGTGAAGCTCTGCTGGCATTCAAGCATGGAGTGACACTCCCCCCTCCACCCCTCTCTTTTTGCAAAACAACAATAATAAAGCAAAATCCAATCTCACAACAGAGACAACTCCTGTTGGAGTGACAAATGTTCAGAGGCTATCTCCAGCTAGCTTTCCAACTGTTCTATTCATTACCTTTCCCTCGCTCACTTATTCTCCCACTGCCGTCTCCTCTCCTCTCTGCATGAAATAGACACTCCAGGAAGTACATTTTGTGCAAACTCTTCTCCCGCTGCTACAGCTGATTTCACAAATGATGGTGAAATGGCCAGGAGAGCGAAGGGGTAAATGGAAAAAGATGGCTGCTGCACGCTTCAAGTGTATCGCCCCCTACCACCCCGTTTCTTTTTTCAAAGATAACAGAGGCTGATTAGAAAACCGTAGATGGAAGGGCGACCATTAACCGCCACCGGCACTGTAGTAAATTCAGTTTAAAGGTTCTGCCACATGGACTCGGGGGACGAAGAAACAAAGGAGCCATAACATTATGACCAGAGGTGTAAAGAGTACTGATATATCCTATACACAAGTATAAGTTCTGTTATTTGATTGAAATTGTCCTCAAGTAGAAGTAGGGCTGCACAATTATGGCAAAAATGATTTGGATAACATTTTTTTTTTTTTTTTTAATCACGATTATTAATCATGTTTGGAAAAACTACTTCTTAACAAACAATATATGAACAGTTTAAAGTGCAAACAGAAAAGCTTTAAACAAGAATAATGATAAATACCATAAAATGCACCCAAGAATTTTAAATTTACTATGAACTAACTAAATACACTGTTACAGAGCACAACTCTTTGAAATAATTGCAGCGTATAAAGAAAAGTTAAGAACATTAGGCTTAAGCCATCAGGTTTGCTAACATTTTCTGCCTTGAGTGTCTGCTGGATTCATGAATTCATACTAACTAATTAGGTAGTGATGTCAATCAACTTATAGGGGCGTGTCAACACGTGCTACATGAGCACCCTCCCCACCAAAAAGCCCCCCTAAAAGTTCAGTTTTCTTGGATGGAGTGCACTTCCATGTTAAGTTAACGTAGTAATATCACGTCAACTTGTTGCTGAGAGTCAAATAAGGTAGTGTGTATCGGCAATCGCGGGGTAACAAGGGCGCACACAGTTAACATACAAATGTTTCCGAATGTTCCGTCGGGCTCGGGTCAGGTATGATATTCATCCTGTGTGAGAGAGTCTCAGAGGGATGATGGATGCATTTTTTTTATTTCCAACTGGCTTCATACCAGCCCACGGCTGAAACAGAGAGGGGCGGAGCTTATGGTTAACAGATCAGGCTGAGCCGAGAGTATGTCAACATGTTGCTTTTTTGGAATAAAAACCAGTTAAAAAGCAGCTCTGCAGGTTGGTTGCTCCACGTGACTCACTCTCATCAGTCTAGTATAAGTACAAGTAAAAAGTAGCGCAATTAAATAGTACTCAAAGTAAAAGTCACTAGTTATTTTCACGTTTATTTTTGGTAATAAATATTGCGACGGTTCCCTTGCATACAGTAAACATCTCAGGTATAAACTTAAAAAGGAAAAGACAAGATCTTGCACAATTGGAACTTCCTTTATTTTCCATAAAGGCATCTCTATAAAATAAAAAAGTTTGTCAAAATGTACATTTTTTTTTTTTAAAAACACCAATCCATTTAATTTAAAATAAGAAAAAAACAATTACCAGGCTCTAAGTATAGCTACATTTATGAACTCTAAAGCTATTTGGGCACCGTACATTACGTTTAATCTGATTGGTCAGCTATGATGTGATGCATTTGAATGCTATCTAGTTTCGGGATTCGGAGGTCTCCGCAGGCCAATAACGTTATAAACAGGACTCAAAACAACTCGTTACCATGACACTGCATGTTTATTGTATGCAGGGGAAGCTCAAACACTGCTTATATATGTTTTCAGATGGGACGGTAACAGAAAAGTAACATCAAGCTCTGTCGATGCTCTCAGTACAAATAGGGCCGGCCTTCCCAACAGGCAACACAGGCGGCCGCCTAGGGCTCCATCTGCTGGAGGGGCACCAAATTGCAAGCCCCCATTTTTTTTCCTTCAAAATAATTTAAAAAGGTATAATAAATGTGAAAAGCACCCTTTACATCACTGTACATGTTTTCTCCTAATTAAATATTAATATTAAAAAATCTGTAACTATTTCTGCTAATCTTCCAAAACCAACATTTTTAAGGGATGTATATCACTGTAGCAAATCCATTAAAAAAGCGATGTTTTCATAATACCGCCCCTTTAAAACCTTACATTCTCACAGAGTCTTTAAAAACATTCATCCAACCTGCCAATTGCCACAAGGCTACGGCTAAATGGTGAACACGCCAATGCTGTCAATGGTTTCCCTGTCTGTCCCAGTCTATTGCATAAATCTGATGAAAGACAGATGACACAAGCTGCTCATCTTTCTCTCTCTGGGCATTATATTCATTTTATATTCCAGAAATTCACTTTACCACAGATTTATTGCATTTTCTTTTATGCATTTAAGTGACATCACTCACTCTGACACAAGCTCTGTCCAACATTGTAATAAATGTTCAAAGTGAATACAATTTACCCACATTCCTTTTTTTTTTTTTTTAAGCCATAAACAACATCTGACTTCTCCCAAACCCCAGACAACCTCCAAGTCAAAAACAAAATGCAACGTTTATCCCGTAAAATAACACAAATCTCCTCTGACTGACCACATTTTGATTTGTTATTCAAAATCCTCAGAGAAATAAATAGATTTTTTCTGATTAGGCAGAACAAGAGAAACAACAGATACTTGTATATAGATCATACATTTATATAGATCAGATGTAAAATTATGTGTGGACTCCCCACTAAACAAACCCTTCCCAAAAAAAATTCACAAAGTAAGTCCAATAAATAAACATAAAATTTGAAGGTAAAAATAGACGAAACAATCGAAAATACATCAAAATAAGTCAAAAAAAAAAATACACCAACTACACAAAACGCCGACAGCAATATACAAAACGACAGAAAAATATAGAAAAACACACAAAAAAGTAACAAAACAAAAAAAAGGTGGTCAAAAGTTTTCATTACAGTTTTCCCAAATTCATTCGAAAAAATAATAATTAATTTAATGTACAAAATATACAAATATTCTAAGTGTCATAAAACACAAATATGTATGATTCATTTGTCGTTCTACCTCAGGTGTGTAGTATAAGTTTTCAGTGAAATGGTCCCAAACTTTTGAGACTTTAGGTTGGTTCTTCTTCTGTTGCACAATTCTTCCAGCAGTTCATGTAATGGTACTGCGGCAGCAAAAAATGAAGCAGAAAGCAGCCGCCGGCCTGATTTCATCATGAATTTACAACATTAAACAACACGTGATGCAATTTTTTGTCGTCAACATGATCAATTATGTAAAATTTTTGCATTATTGCACGTCACACACATTGTGGTTGGCGCAAATATTGAGATGGTCTATATATTTAATTCTATTTTTTTCTTTTCTCCCCCTCAGCAATAATTTCAAAGGCAGTGGCTATCTGTACCGTATCAGTATACCGACATTCTACCCAGCGCCCCTATTTGGCCAGTTTAGGTCACGTGACTGAGACTAAACCTAACCCTAAAAATTGTTGCAATATTGGGTTATAACCTAACCCTAACTCTAAGACGCTACGTACTTGTACTTCGGTAATCGTACCAATAGCATCGGGGGTTGTCCGTACAGCAACCGTACAAATAGACACTTTCAATTTTAAACTCACCCTATGTTCTTTACACTTGTTGATTACTTTAACATCATGCAGCGTCACGGGTGTTTTTTTGGCTGCGGTGACTAATTAGCATCGGCATCAATGCTTCCACTCGTAACATAGCTGTAATCTGACACCAAAGCCTATATGATGATGGACCTAAATGAAGCTGCCATCAGCTGGCCAAACAGTCCTCACTGTTGTTTGTTTGCTGTTGGCGCAGATGCACGTAATCTGTGTTTACACGGCGGACACAGTCATCGACGCCACTATAGTTTCCATCTATGTTGCGGAAAAGTCGCTAACATTGGTTCTTGTTTCTCATTACGTGTTAGATTGATGTACACATGGTAACGGCTCTTCATTTGATACTGCACCTGTGTCTGCGTTTGATTGGACTGTGCGATAGAGAGGAGGACGTTTATCAGTCTGGGAGCTATAGGCCTCTCTCTGTGTTCTAGTGATGAGTCGATAACAAGGATGGAGGAAAAGCTGCAAGTGTTGTAATTATTGTTGGCTTGAGTTAGTTGAATATCCACAAGATATTTTAAGGTGCAGCTGCACAGTGGCACACACCAGATTCTAGCTCTACAGCTAACTTTTAATCATATATTGGAAATCTACAAAAAAATTACTTTTTTTTTTTTTTTTCTTTTTTCCGATTGTATTCGATCACAGAAAAAAAACAACTGTAAAAAGTACATATGCATCACTTTTGCACAACTTTACATCTTATTTGTTTTTGAACATAGTCTGCTGCAATTCATTGTTTTATTTTTTAAATATCTTTATTTTTGAAATTATTTTATTTTTAGACAATATTACCAGTAGCACCTGCATATATGTATACTTTATGTTTCCTTTATCCTTTATTATCATTATTATTATTATTATTATTATTATTGATATTATTGTTTTTGGTTTGTTTATGTTCTTTGCACCAATTACCAAGTTAAATTCATACTGTTTTTAATCTGTACTTGGTGAATAAAAAACCTGTCTGATTCTGATTATATATATATATATATATATATATATAGTGAGTAATTTTTTTGTTGTCCTTTTGTGTATTTTTCTGTCATTTGTGTGTTTTGTTGGGTCATTTTTTTTTGTCATTTTTGTATTTACAAACAAATAGACTGAGGGCCGCTTGTGGTCCCTGAACCGCCAGTTGCCTATGTCAACCCTAACACATAAAATTACGACAAAAGTCGCAATTTCAACAAGTAGTCTCTATTTTTCATCCAGAATAATGATGATGAAATATTGCTTTTTTGGCAACCAGGATGTGGAACTGTACACAAAAGGAAGAACGCCACATTCTAAGAGCTTTAAAATCAATAAGAAATTGTTTTGTGTATTTATTTATTTTTTGGGTTATTTTGAATATATTTTTCTCTCATTATGTGTATTTTCAAATCCGTTTTCTGTATATTTGTTTTCCTGTTGTGTCTTTTTCTGTCATTTTCTTTGTTTTTTGTGTATTTTTCTGTCATTTGTGTGTTTTTAGACTCATTTTAGCCAATATTTTGTTGTCCTTTTGTGTATTTATCTGTCCGTGTTTTTTTTTTCCATTTACTCTGGGGGCCATACAAAAACAGACTGAGGGCCACATGTGGCCCCTGGGCCGCCAGTTGCTTCTGTCTGCCCTAACACATAAAATTATGACGAAAATAGCAATTTCAGCCAGTGTCCTCTATTTTTCATCGCAGAATAATGATGATGGAATATTGCTTTTTTGGCAACCAGGATGTGGAACTGTACACAAAAGGAAGAACGCCACATTCTAAGAGCTTTAAATCAATAAGCAATAGAGAGGACATGCATTCGCCGGTAAGCATCAAATTAGTAACCCCGGTTCAATCCATTGCATGCATGTCTATGTTTACCAGGAATCAATCACTCCAAGCTTCCTCCAGTAGGACATTTAGCTTTAAGTGTGATGTTCAGATTGGATGTTGTGTATATACAGATCAGATGTTAAAACCACGATGGGTATAAGAGGCTAGAAAGTCCAAAAGATGCTGATGCGAGCGCTGTTGGCAGACTAATAAAACAATTATTTAAAGTTATAAATCCCGAGTCAGCTGATTTAAGTTCCCCTCAGTCAGCCGCACTTTAGCTCCGGCATCTGTATTTTTTTTTTTTTTTTTTTTATCACGTTAAACTAATCTCAGTGCACATCTTTTATTAACACGGGGGTGGGGGTGGGGGGTTTGTTGATAAAGCACACCAAAGGCAAAAATTTTAAAAAACGATGAATGTTTTAATGTACACGACACGCACCTCAGGAAAGAAAAAGGGAAAAGTTCACAGGGATGTTAAATTATGTGTTTTCTTGTTTGGCTTCAATTCTCAACAACCAACCCCCGAAACCCCCCCCACTTTAATGAGCAACACGCGGCTAGCTAGCTCCAGGCTAACATTACTCACAGACTGGGGTGCAGGTTTCACATCATGAACCCTTGGCATCAAATTCATGGTGTCAGTTGTACGTGTGTGTGTGTGTGTGTGTGTGTGTGTGTGTGTGTGTGTGTGTGCGCGTGTGTGTGTGTGTGTGTAATAGATTTGAACGCATAACCGGAAAGGGAAAAGTGCATACCCTTCCAGCAAGACGGTCAATACGAGCGGAGCAGGTCGGCAAAAGCTGGAGACAGGAGAAGCCGTGCATTATTGGCTGAATCGATATCTATCAGATTTATTAAAACATCAACCCTTTAAAGTCAGCGTGGGACTGAAAACTCCAAACACACAATGTGATTTAGCGCTGCAGTTTATTTATGAATTTGAATGATTGAAAAATGTGGATGTCGAGATAATGCAAGAACTATTAAAGGATTCATGAAGGGAGTGGAACCTGAAACAGAATGCAGCCTCGTGTGATTGTCTGGTGGTGTTGTGTTGGAGGGCCCAGCTGTAGAGGCACTAAATAAAGACACTCAATGCTACAAATCATAATAACCATTTCTGACTCAAACTACGAACTGACAGGGGTTGACGTCACATCGATTAAGTATATTCTTAATGTAAAAAAATCATAGGAAATGCACAATATTTGCAACGTTTACAGATGACTAACTGGTATTGTGGAACTCCGTAATGCAGACTGTATTTACAGTTTTTTTCTGTCTGATTGTGTGATTTTAAAAGGTTGTTTATAAATCGTTTTAGTGCGGCGTGTTAACCTTTAATGCCTTATGTCAGGGGTAGGGGTGGGAACCTCTGGGTACCTCACGACACGATACGATACGCGATACAAAGCTCACAATAACGATTGTCTCACAATATGACATACTGTGATTATTTACGATAATCTATGACATAACAAGAAAAAAAAAAGATTAAGTAAAAAAATAGAATTTTTATTTTATATCTCTGAAAGACAATAAATTGAAAACGTGTCCTATGAACAGTGACACTATTTTAGTGCAACATTTCTGTAAATAAGTGTCAACATACCAATGTAAACGAATCTCCAATAGTGCTTTCTGTAAACAAAGTATAGGGTCTTTCTTACCAGTGACACCATTATAGTGCAATATTCCAGTAAACAATATATTGGTTCCTTCAACAAACAGTGACAAAATTTCTGTGAAAACCTACCTGCACATTTTAGTTAAAAAGCAGAAAAGGTTTTGAAAAAAAAAAAAAATCGATACTCAGCGGGAGCATATCGATAATCGATCATGCGGAAAAATATCGTCATAAATCGAGATATCGTCACAATCCTAGTCTGGGGTGTCAAACTTATTTTAGTTCAGGGGCCAAATACGGACCAGTTTTAGGCGGAAAAAAATTGTAAAATATATATAAATTATAAAAAGTATGGCACTGCTAGTATAGTAATAGTCAAATGGAGAAAAATGTCTTTTGCATCTGGAGCAGTCTGCTGTGCACAAAGCAGAGAACCTCCGTCAAGCTTGTAGCTTTACATGTATCAAGGTTATTGATTACCGTAATTTCCAGATTAATTTGGCCGCATTCAAATAATTTAGCAATTTTCTAAGAAAAATCCAAACAAAGGCCGCGTCGTCACATAGGCCGCACCCTATTGGCTGATGAGGGTGCCCTTCAGAACGGGCAGGTAGGCGCGCTGCTATTCCCTGGTTCGCTTACACGGAGATGACCTTTTTCAACTGATAAGTTTCCTTCTACACATGAAGTCAATTTACAGCTTTTTATGGTGACTTTTACTTGATGCAGACTGATACACCGGAGCATCACGTTGAGTCCAGACTCTGAGTCAGAATACAGATCTGAACTAATTCAACATGGTGATTTGGCAACTTTTTGTTGATTATTGCTTCTTTCTATTACAAACTGGCTGCCTTTTACTGTATCCATGCTGTTCTGATCTCTGTCTGTTCTCCTTACGTAAGCGTCTCCATCAGCCTCAGAGTCCAGAGCACCGATGACTCCTGAACAAACCTGGTGATTTAACAACTTTGTACTGTTATTATAAACTGGCTGACTTTTACTTTTTCTGCAGCGTTGTCTCTCTGACAACATTTGTCTGTGTCTTGGCCATGATGAGTGTGTGCGCATGACAAAACGACTGATCCGAATCATTCAGCGGGAGCACAAACGATTTAATGTAAACAATTTCATTGGTCCACATGGTTTAATGTGACGGAGCTCAATTTTTTGGCCGTATGAAGCTTGTAAAACCGTAAACAAATCCACAAATTACCCGCGTCATTGTTTAAGCCGCAGGGTTCAAAGCGTGGGAATAAAGTAGCGGCTTAAAAAAAATTACACAGGTATGTTAATAAATCTAGTCCAGGTCATTTGAAACACCAGCGTTAAAAAAAAAAACTACGCTGACACGGTGGTAGCGTAAAGGTTGAAGCTGATATACGGAGTTTCTGAGAAATCCATGTTCATGAATCATCCTTTTGAAATGTGAAAAACACCTAACTAGTCTTTTACTATGGTCTACTGCCGGTGGTCATTCATATACATTATATATAGGTCCCATAGACCCCTATACAAATGGAATTGATCGCCGCGTTCGCCCAGCCAATAGGCTTCAACTTCCTGTAGCGAACTCTGTCAATCAAAGTGAACGTGGAACTGTGCACGGAAACAAGGCCGCGCGTCACAACAGCAAACAGGTAAATATGATTATGGCTCTAACCTCAGAAATGTCCATCGCCAAAACAACATAGAACTACCTCAATGCGACCTTGTTATGTGCCGCGATGCGCGTGCAGAAAAGTAGAGGCGTGGCTTCTGGTAGATTGGCAGAGGCAGGGGAGGAAGTGGAGCTGTTTTGGGCGGGACATCGAGATGTTCTCTCAGAAAATCCGGATATTTGTAATCAGAGGGTCGCCAGTTCAAATCTGACCTGGTTCGTCACTATGGGACGTTGAGCAAGTATCTTAACTCTAACAGCACTTGTTGTGCGTCGCATTGGATAAAAGCGTCTGCTGAATTAAATTGTACTGTTGAAAAAAAAATAAAAAAATTTGGAAAAACACTTTATTTTTCTTCACTGTACATCGAGGCGTGTATAAAACTGCCGGCACAAAACCTAAACTTATCGAGCTATTTCTACAGTTGCTTAAGCACTTGGCTTGACACTTTGAAATGCAGTGTAATTAAAACAACAAGCTTGCTCGGTATTTTCACAGCCAAACTACATTAGCTGAATGTCAACTGGGCCGTTACACTGCAGAGGATTCTCAAATCTCTCTTGGTGAAAAGGCTAAATAAAGCTGCATCCTCACACAAACACTATAGAAAGACATCAACATGTTAATGTCAAGGGGCCACTAGAGAATGTACATTTCTAACCACTGATTAACAAGGAGAGGAATGGTAAAGTACAACACAGAGGAGAGAATTCAGCATCTTAATCAGAGATCGGAGGAAATAAACGAGTCAGCAAAGGTCGATTGATATTTGTGCAACTTGCTCTGATTTATTTGTAGCACTGGGATCAATCCAGACGCTTCAGTTTAGCCTTATTTTGAATTATGATCAAACTTTACAGACCTAAAAAGACTTTGGTTTACGTTTGTTGACAAAACCAAAACTTTACAGTTAGCATTAGCTTACAAAAACGGGTTTTCTTACACTGCGGACTATTATTAGCCTACGTATATACATTTAAGTTTGAATGTCACTCTCATAGTGACATTCAAATTGCTAGCATATTTGTTAGCATAGCCTACTTGTGAGTATTACATTGTAACGTGGCTCAGGTCATCAGGTTCCAGGGGTTGACCAGCGCCTTGCATGGCAGCTCTGTCCCACTGGTGTGTGAACGGGTGAATGAGGTGATATTGTAAAGCGCTTTGAGACGACTTCAGTGTAGGCATATAAGCGCTATATAAATCAAGTCCAAATTATGTAAAAATTTTAAAAAATAAATAAAAAAAATACTTGAAACCGTTTCATTTGTGGGCCCTGAATCTATAATCTTCCAACTTTTGGAATGGAATCATGGAAATTAAACAACTTTTCCATGATATTCTAATTTTTTGGAAAGGGTC
Source organism: Gouania willdenowi (assembly GCF_900634775.1). NCBI lineage: Eukaryota > Metazoa > Chordata > Actinopteri > Blenniiformes > Gobiesocidae > Gouania > Gouania willdenowi. The sequence goes on along the minus strand of NC_041061.1, from coordinate 11,200,346 downwards.
TGTATTTGTGCCATAGAATATATCATATTAAAGATGTAAATTTTTGTTTTGATCAGAAATAAAATGGGTTAAAAGTCACAAAAATAAATGTGTACAAGGCAATGAAATGAGATTTTAAAAACCCCAGAAATTGGTTGAAAGTTTTAAATTAGAGTGGTCAAAAATGGACAGAAAAAGTGGCAAAAAGGGTCAATATTGGAACAATTTGTTTAAACTGGCAAATCATGGGCATGACCAGTTGTGAATATTGTTAAATTGGCAACAAAAATAGCATGAAATATGGTGAAAAGAGGTTAAAAATAATAATAATGGAGTCAAAATATGGCAAGAAAAAGTGATGGAAATGGGTTAAAATATGGAAAGTTTCATGTTGTTGCAAAAAAACAAAAAAAAAACAAAAATGGGGTCAAATTGATCACGTTTCATCTGGTGGCCCCCTCACGATGTTTCACGATTCCAAATGGGGTCCTGACACCAAGGTTGAGAAATCTTCAGCATTGACATTAGAGTGCATTTTAAAATAGCACAGCGGCACAATTTACTTCCCATCTGACACCAATAACTCTGCAAGGTTCCCAAATCCGTGCTGACAAGGAGCAAGGCCAGCAGTCTCAGCAGCGAGCCATGGAGAAGGAAGATTTCCCTGTTCATTAAAATGGAGTCGTTCTACACCATGAGGCGGAAACAGGAAACACAAAGTGACAGGTATCAGAATTAGGTCGCATTCGGTCTGATTCCTCAGGAGAGTTGGAAGTTTGTTGAGCCTTGCTTAGCTTGCACAATTCTCAGGTAGCTACGCCGGGTGTAATGCAACGCGGGAGGGAAGTTTGAGCCGCTGAGCCAGCAGAAATAGTTTAAAACGAGTGTATGGTTCAAAATATAACGGCCACAGCAAAATAATAATTATTAAAAAAAAAAAAACACAAAGAGGGTCAACTTCAAAGAAAGACAAAAGGTTCGATGGAGCATATCTTAGTTGTACTTATTTCTTCATGTTAAAAATAGCATTAACTTGCTGCTAACAATGAGTCACCAGAAAAAACATCCAAAACGTTCAAAACGTCCAAACGTCTAAAATTATTCTGTGTTTAAAACCTTTAACAAAAGTAAAAAGTGAAGGTTGGATTGAGGATATCTTAGTTTTACTTAGTTTATTACTTAGTTTACTTTATGTTAAAAAATAGCGTTAGCTTGTTGCTCATGAGGAAACAGCGGATACACTTTCACATAGCCGTCAAACTATTCCATTTTCAAACATTTTAACAAAAGTAAAAAGTGAAAACAAGAAGAGAGTCAACCTCAAAGAAAAACATAAGTAAAAAGTGAAGGTTGATTGAGGATACCTTAGTTTTACTTACGTCTTCATGTTAAAATAGCACTAGCTTGCCGCTAACAATGAGTCAGCAGAAAAACATCCACATAGCTTAAAATATTTTATTTTCAAAACCTTTAACAAAAGAAAAAAGTGGAGGTTTGATTGAGAATATCTTTGTTTTACTTGTTTCCTTTTCATATAAAAAATAGCATTAGCTTGTTGCTGACAATGAGTCAGCTGAAAATGTTCCATATGGCCCTAAAACTATTCTTTTTTTAAAACCTTTTTTTAAAAAAAGCAAAAAGTGAAAATTAAATTAAGGACATGTTTCTTAAACTTATTTTTTTCATGTTAAAAATAGCATTAGCTTACTGCTAACAATGAGTCAGCAGAAAAACATTCACATAGCCTTAAAGTTAATTTTCTTATGTTTGCAAAATTAATGTACTTAATTATTAATTGCATTATAATTTGTATTTACTAGTTTTAACCATCATATCATCCTTGGGGTTCATTTGACCCCATTCAATAAATAATAGTTATAATAACACTTTTTTTGCTTCATATTTCATGACTTTTCCTAATTTGATAGGTACAATTGATTAAGCATAATATTATCATGATGATATTTTTTTTCAATGTGCTGAATGCGTATTGCATGCAGTGGTGTTTCTGTATCTGTATATCCGTGACCCATGTGAGACCTTACATCCCTACACCTGCTAAACAATTGAAGATAAATTCATTCTAATTTAAGCGTTTGGCCTGATGGTGGCGCTAGAGAACAGGTCAATGTTTCATTATCATGGGGTTGTTTACTGTATGTATTCAATAAATAAGCAAAGTGCCTGATTCAAATCTTTGTTTTCTGAAAATCGTTTTCTGGAAGTAAATATCCCTGGGGTCAGATTGACCCCAAGGGTAAAATGTGTTAGTATTTTTCGAGAATAATAGGAGGGTTCTACTTTTGTCTCAAGGAAAAACAGTAAAATAGTTAATCCAATAATGTGATGTATCATGATTGTATGTATGTAAATAGGAAGAGGAAGGAGTCTATGAACCTAGTAAAAAACAGAAGATACGGATGATTTTATAGTCATAAATCTTAAATAAAATGGTAACCATTAGGCTTTAGATAATGAATAGCACAAATAAACAGTGAACAATTTTCTGAGGCGCTTTTAAAACAATCGGGAACATCGTTGTGGATTTCTTTAATATTGCATCAAGAGCCAAAAAGGATGTGATATATCTCTTGGCAATTGTTTTTTTTCATTATGCCTCCATTGCAATTCTTCGGCGCACATCGAACACACAAAGGTAATGCTACAAAATGAAAAAAAAAAAAGCAATTAATTGTGGTCACAAAATGGCTTTAGTAATAAAAAAACATAAACAAGTATACATAGCTCCCCAAGGCAATTCCAGCACATATTAAAAAATAATGCCAAGATTGGAGAAGTCTTTAATTTTTTTCTTTTTATATTCAAAGGATTCGTAGCCCCCAGTAATTACCGATGTGGAAGAATTCCCATTACTTGTTAGAAAACTTGAAGTGTAAAGCCAACAGAGACTGCTACTTTCATACAGTATTTACCGGTACTTCAAATCCCACAGTTCAACACTTAACAAAAACTGAACATAACTAATTGACAAGTTCTACTCAAATAAACTTCTAAAAAGTGCAACTTAAACCATAGCCTTTCTATCCTACACTATAAACACTTTCTAAATTGGAAAATCAACTGGATCATTTGATTTTACTCTTTTTAGGACCTGCTTTACCAACTGTTTGCATTCACAAACACACGTTTTAGCCCCACGCAACGAATATTGTGTTTATTTATGTATTTATAACCTTTATTTACAAAGGTAAATCCCATTGAGACAATGACTTCTCATTTACAAGAGAGACCTGTTTTGGACAACACATTAATAAATAATGAAGAATGATCAGAACATGTTAAATTAATTATAAAAACAGGTTTTGATGAAAAACAGAAAAATCATCAACATTTCTGGAATGAAAAAAATATTTGACATTTATTTGCTGTTCTTCTTGTTTTCTCTACTCTAGCATTGGCTCTCACACAGACCACCTCCCATATTGTGTTTATTCTGCTTATATTCATATATGTTTGTTGTGATTCAAGTATATCTTTATTTAAACTCTTCCACTGCTATCCATGTACTCATCCATGCTGCGTTCACACTGGTTTTTGAGTGCAAAACCCTGCAATTACTTCACCCACTGGAGCGTCATGTTTAAGGGGGAGTAAAAAGTTCCTTAATAGCTACTAAAAGGTTTAGCTCTCTTTTTCTCTACCGCCGAGAAGCCGCAGCGGTCTGTGACCCAAAAAAATCTATGACCGCTGCGGCTTCTCGGGTGTAGAGAAGAAGAGTGTAAACCTCTTCGTAGCTCTTAAGGAGTTATTTACTCCCCCTTAAACATGACGCTCCGGTGGGTGAAGTAAATGCTGACTGAAGAATCACAAACGTGTTTAAAGAGGGAAATGTCCACCAAGAAGCCGCAGGAGTTGGAACTGTCGCCACCTGCGGTCAAAGATTTTGGCACAACACTGGCACTCGGCTGCCACTCGGCTCGGCTTCGGCTCTTGATGACGTCATCGATTAGTCGACATCGACTCGACTAGTATGCACATGAAATCGACCTTTAAAATGATGTAATCGTTCAACCCCTACTACATACTATACTATACTATACGTGCCGTGACCACTAGAATTGGGTAGGCACGTTGCAAATCGAGACCACCAATGACAATTTCATATGTTTCTGCTGTCAAGTGTTAATTCAATTCAAATCAATTTTATTTGTATAAAGCAATTTCCAACAAAGTCATCTTTCTGCGCTTATCAAAATATAAAATGCATAATAAGAAAGAAAAAAACTCAATAAGATCCACATGAACAAGTGTTTAGCCATCTAACAAAATCAACATCGTAAACACCATTAAAGAAACATAAACAATTAGTTAATATAGCCTCCATACTCTCCAACAAGATATATCTCATGACACGACAGCACATCTGCTGTTTGTGTTGGAAACACAGAGAAAATGACAACTTAGAACATCCTCAGTGAGGAGCATCCACAAAGCCAATCCTTCCTTTTGTACCATTCACTGTGAAAAGTATGAAACATGTTCTGACCTTACCTTAGCTGAAGCTCTGGTAACTCAGGTGTTGGTCTCCATCTTTTAAAAGCTGTCGTTTTTCCTCAAAACAAAGTTTCTCTATCATCTCTAGCGCTGTCATCCTGACTGTAGTGTTATCCCGCCCACTATTTAAAGAACGTAGCAGCAGCGGTCACGTGTCATCTATTCACTAATGTGCTGTGAACTTACGAATAGCATTTAGCATAGCGCAGTTACGTGCAAAGGCAGCTCTCTTCGCTGCCTTTATGCGTAAATGGATGTCATCTGGGACCTGACTGCGCATGCGCAAACACGTAAAATCACGCAATGGGAATGGAGGCAGAAAAGCGACGTGCCTTTGGGAGGGGGCGTGGCCTCCCTCTGCCTTACAGCGGAGCGAAAAAAAAAAAGAAAAAAAAAGACTGTGCAGCTGTTCCAGGAAATAGCACTGTTTAGTAATTTGGGCTATGAAACGCACAAAATGCGGACACTTTCAATCTTATAGGTACTGTAGGCTATTGGAAATGGAAAAATAAATAATTTATAATTAAAAAAAAAATACATATATATAATTAAATAATCAAAATATCAACTCACCCTTGGGTAGGCACTGCCTACCTTGCCTACCCTGACGGCACGTCACTGACTATACTATACTATACACTATTTCCATTTCATCAACTTTCCCTAATAAGATAACACAACTAGCAATTGTATACATGCTTAATAGGGTTTATTTAGTGAACTTTTTCGAAAAATATTGAATGCGTATGCTTCATATTAGCAGAATGGTCGTATGAGAATCACGTAAGATTTTGTGCGTGATTTGAAATGAACATTTGCTACACTTACTACATATTCAGCTCGCTGTTTAACGAGAAATAGTATTTTGTGCAAAGGTGTGAAATTGTCCCAAATCATTTTAATTCAGAGGCCAAATATGGAGCAGCTAATCTTAAGTGGACCATAGATTTTTGGTGGGAAAATGAGTAATTTAACCATTATTGTGCATTAGTTTGCACTTTCATTTATAGATCAAAAAACATGTACAAAACTGACAATATCAAAGTAATAAGAAACAGATATCACTCCCTGCAGGATCTTCACTTTCAATTTATTTGATTGTGTGACCCATTTTTATGTCATTTGGGGACTTTCCATGGAAAAATGTAAAGAAAATTGCAGAATTCAGGAAAAATATAGAGTTATTTTAACAATTTCAGATTTAAAAAAATGACTACCATCATATTATAAGGGTTAAGATGGGGGAAATGTAAGCCATGCTAATATTATGGAGTTGTACTGTAATACCTACAATTAGTTGATTATTTACATTTTACACAATGATTCCCACTTTTTTTTTTTTTTACTTTATCCTGTGGGCCAAATTTGATGCTCTAAAGGTCCAGATTCGGCCCCCGGGCCTTGAGTTTGACACATGTGGTTCAAGGGACAAAATGTGTATCATGCAATCATTTTTCATGCATTTATTTTGTGCTATATTTGACATTTTCTTCTTTTAATCAGTACAAATTTAACCACCTGTTTAACGTGTAATATTTTTCATAAACCATTTCAAGAAGTGAATTATATATTCCCGTCAGTTTTCACTAATCATGGAAAAATCTAAGGCCCTAATCAAGATATCGGGAAAGCAGGAACATCACGATAGATTGTGATTACTAATTCTAGAATAATAAAGTCTTTTTTACTGTCAGTGCCTTGATGGCTTTTTATCTTTTTTAATATCATGCAAGCTCTAAACTTCCTGTGCTGCATCACGCCTATTACTGTCACCTACAGTGTCAGCTGCAATCTCCATAATTGCGTGGCGTAGGGTCACCAAAGGGTGAAACTCATTATTTTTTTCGTTTCTACATACGAGAAATTGAATTACGTGTTTAGTAGTACAGAGATAAAGGAATAGCGATGCTGACATGTTCCGTATGAAGGAACATAGGACGGAGAAGGAATAAGAAGTGACACTTGGGCTGTGTTAGAAATGGCACACGGGGACCAAATCTGGCCCTTTAGAGCATCAAATTTAGCCTTCCTCAGTTATTATTATTATTATTAGTATTATTATTAATATTATTATTTACAAAATTTACACAAATTCCCAAAATCAGGGAAATTTATAGTGAAGGGCAGCAACAATAGACTAAAATATTCAATAAATTACAGCTTTGCAGACACACAAAATCACAACAGAAATACACAAACAACTCCAAATAACACAAAAAGACAACAAAAATACACAAAACGACTCAAAAAACATTTCAAAAAATTGCAAAAAATGACAACAAAAGAGAAAAGAAGAACCCACCCCCCCCCACCCAAAAAAAAAAAAAAAAAAAGATCCTACAAACCCACAGTGCTACAAACAAAACACCAACACAAATACACAATATGAGTCCACAAGAGATACATTTTGCAGGAAAAATACACAAAAGGACAACAGGTATGCGCATAATCAACAAACATACACAGAATGACTCTAAAAATATGCCAGAAACAAACAAAACTACAACACAAATCAACTAAAGGACAACAAAAATACTTAAAAAAAAAAAAAAAAAAAAAACTCAAATTAAGAGAAAATGACAACAAAAGTAAAAAGTACACAAAAAGACAAAAAAAAAAAAAAACGCAGAAAAAAAAAAAAAAAAATTGCAAACCCACAGCACTACAAACAAACAAATGAGAACACAAATACACAATATGACACAAAAAACATACAAGATTGCAGAAAATGACAACAAAAGTACACAAAAAGATGAGGAAAACACCAAAAAATATATACTCCAGAAAAATGCAAAATGACAAGACAAATACACAATATTACCCCAAAAGAGATACATTTTACAGGAAAAAATACACAACAGGACAATAGAAATGCACTTAATTAACTAACATACAAAGAATGACAGAAAAACACACACATCGACTATGTAAAAACCCTTTGTTGTTTCCTGTGGTAATGCTCATATTGGTCATTATTCTGAATGAATGTACATAATGTGGCCCTATGATCAAACAAACACATTTGTGAGAAAAGTTGCCCACCTCTGCCATATACAGTAGTATACATCCTGGTATTTCTCGCATAATCAATCTTTTGATACTATCTAATGTGAACGCGATACATACTCATTTTGACATCAGACTTAGTATGAGTAGTACGTTTGTATGATATTTGGAACACAGCCTTACTCTTCAAACGCATCCATGCAACTTCAAGACAAACCTTACATTTTTTTTTTAAATAGTCATGTTCACTTTGTCAAAAAGCCCAGGAGAAGAAATAGGCTGAGTGTCCTGAATTAACCCTTCTGCTTCCAAAAGCAGTTTTCCAGTGCCACATAATTTCAATTTCTCCACTGATACAACAGGAGGAAATTATTTGTCGATGTGAATGTCATCTCATTTAGTTCGACGTAATCCTGCGTGCTGATACGATCTACTCTGCTGGCTCCTGCTCCTGCCATCATATATTGTTCGGCTGCTTCGCTTTTTAAGATCTCAATCTACAGAAAAGCGTCCTCGCCTCCCATTTTCATTCTCTCTCTCTACCCCTCACTCCCTCTGCACTGCTTTTTATTACGTGGAGGGGCATCCGACTAATGCAATGCACCATTGGCCTGCTGCCACGTGCCAATTTATAACACGACAGCCCAGGCCGCGCCGTGCATACAAAGCCAAGTTGATTTGTTGGTTTGGATGTAATGCCTCATATTCTGGTACAGGGTTGTTGTTGTTGGGTTTTTTATTCTTCCTTTCATTGCCTCACTTAGAAAATTGTAATATGTGGTAAAACAACTTATGAAAGTGGAGGTGAGATGATGAAGTGGCTGATGAGTTAAAATTAGATTTTCTCTGTTTTCCTCAACTCTTTGGTCGTTTTAATGTTAACTACCTTCACAATAGTCTTTGTATAGAACGTCTAATGGGCTAATATGCCATTAACCCTACTATTATCATTGGGGTCAATTTGACCTCATTCAATGTTTATCATTAAAACAATAGTTGACTTTTTTTTGCCTCATACCATGATATTATTTTGTCAATGTGCTGAATTATACACACTGGTGTTCCTCTGGGGTCAATTTGACCCCAGAGGGTCAAATTGTTTTAGCTGTGTATTGCAAACTGCACTCTATCTCTCTCTCTTTCTTGAAAATGCCCTCAAGGAGAAGGTTTACTGTCAATGAGGTTTTGGAACAGCTCTTTCACAGTAAAAGTGACGTAGAGGAGAATGTGTGAAACTTTACAGTGAAAAACCCAAATATGTTGCAAAAAGTAGGTAAAATTAAGTAAATGAATATGTTTATGAGGAATGATGAGGTCACCAACATCAAAACGATTTGGATGCAAGATTTTCAAGATACACTAATTCTAAAATTGAAAGTTTGACTTGAAGGTGGTTCTGCAGGAAAGGTCATATCATCACGACAACCAATAGGGTTTATTTTACCCTTGGGGTCAGATTAAAATGTGTTATAGTAATATTTAGAGTATAGAATAATATTCTATAATACGAGGGTTAACCTATGAATGCAGTGAACAGTGTAGCGTACAGTGCACTCTTTTAGCCAATCGGAGTTTTAAAAGCACAGGTTTTGAATATGTCAGCCTCTTACTTTGAATGCTCACACAAAGAACGTCAGCTCTGTTGTTTTTCCCATTGTCTGTTAGTTTCTCTTTCTGATAAAATGTCAGCAGCTCACAGTGCAACAGACTTCTCAGCGCAGATGCAAATACTGGTCTATTAGCGAAATGGATCATCCATAAGTGCAGCTGTCAGGAGGCAAGAGACATCTGGACTTGACTTGACGCAAGGTGGAGAAAATTGCTGCATCACCAGGACCGTGGCAGGCAACATCCACCTGAGTGTTTTACACCATGCATCACAAAAAAGTCTCTGGGACAATCTATAAACATTAGCACCAAAGCGCTCCAAAGTTATAAAAGAAATGCAATCAGAAGGAAGGATGATCACTATAGGAAAGGCAAGTGGCATAAAGATGAAATTACACGCATCTGTGATTCAATTTTGCACCGAAAACAAATGTTTAGTTCAACCTTCAACCTGTTAACCTTTAAAACGTTAATGTTTAATATTTTGGTACATTACATTCCCCATTCTGCATTAAATGTGCTGATTAAGGTTGAAAAAAGTGGAAAAATTCAGATACATTTCCACAGGAACTAAAGCTTAAATTTTTTTTCGGAATAATCAAAACTATACACTTTCCATGGGAACTATTTATTGCAATCCCGACCAAACTTGCGGCTCTCCATAGTTTATGCCCGAAGCTAAAATATTGTTCTAGAAATTATTTTAACAAGTTTTTTTTTTCTTTTTTTTTATTAAAAAGGTGCACATATGTTGTTTATTGGTAATACATTACGCACATTTTGGTTATATGCAGTTTAACCAGAGGTACCCTTTAAATAATTCAAAAATTCAAAAAAATGCCTTGATTATGGGTGGGACTCCTGGAGCAGTTAAGACACACACAGTCTATCCCGTAAAATCTTCAAATATGAATCTATGCTATGCTAACATGCTACTCAATACTCACTATACCTATTCACAATTTCCTCAATCCAACCTACGTACACAGATTGCAGAGTCCACACAGGGCCGGCCTTCCCGCCAGGCGACCCAGGTGGCCGCCGAGGGTGCTATCTGCTGGAGGGCTGGCAAACTTTTTTTTTTTCTTCTACTCTGCAGCTGTTTATGTATCAAGGAAACTATGCCTTCACCAAGGAAGCCTCAAATGTCCCAAAAATGGGTTGACCAAAAACCAAGTTTTTTTTCTAATTTTTCAGTAATTTTGGTTCATATGTGTCCACCCATGGTAGTTTTTTTATTTTTTATTTTTATTATTATTATTTTGTTAGGCCTGGCATAGTTGAAAATAAAATAACAAAACTCTAATTTGCCATGTATTGTCATATTTTAATATATTTTTGATAATAACTTTTTATTGGGTCTAATATATTGGGTAAAAATTAACCGGCGATAGTGATGGTGTTACTATTTTAGTGTTTGAGGGTTAATACCCGATTCATATGTATTTGGGGTTTAATTTTGCAACCCAAGTTCAATTGTTATGTTTTTTTTTAATTGTATTTCTGTTTGGATCTGATACAGTGCACTTTTTTAGGGTGCTTAGTGACAAAAGGTTAACTCACTATAAAAAAAAACAAAAAAAAAAAAAAAAGCTTGAACAGAGCAAACGCTAAACAAGGACTGTGAAAGTTTGTAGTGCACGAGAGTTCATGCTTGCTGTTGCTCGTCACCTTTAGCCCCGTGACTCTCAGTGTGTGACCTATTGATGTTCAACATTTGGGATAATTGGCTGTTTTTCCTGCAGCGGAAAAGTCTTCAGCAAAAGAGACCAAACTGCTATAGACGGGTTTAAATGTAACTGAATTTCCACAACACTATTTAGGAAATGGGTGACACAACAAAGATAATAGCTGAGAATCACCAACTCTGTACCTTTATGCGTTTTAAACGGAAATAATCTATTTGGATGAGCGCGTTTACCCCTGATTACACCCAGAGCTGCCCCATCAGGACTGTTTACTGCATCTCTCTGCTCATGTGAACATCAGCACTCACACATTCATGCACAAACACAAAGCGAAAGAGAAAAAGTGAGAGGCATGACTCAGGAAATCCTGGATCCCTGACTGTAATGAAGCTCCTATAAGGGCGCATGGGTAATTTAATCCCCCGTTCACAAACGGCCTCTTTCGCGCGTTTCATCCCGACTCGCATCAAAGATCCGTCTCCGTGTCAGCAACTCAACGGCCTCTGAAAGCTGCAGTAACATTAGATTTTTGGCGGGCACCGGGCCTAAGTGCGTGGATAACCTTTTAGGAGTGCTAACATGGGGAATTTGGTGAGAGCGCCGTGTGCTAATTATGCAGCAAAGCAGAGCTTAGCTCCAAAGTGCGCCTCCTCCTCCTCCTCCTCCTCCTTCTTCTTCTTCTTCTTCTCTGGTTTGATAATTGTTACCATTATAACTCAACAACACCACTCATGTGATTCTGATCCCTTGCTCAGTGGCATGAATATTCCACCTCGCTGTTCTCTCCAAGCTGTCTCAGGAGAGCCAGTGCTCATCAACCCTGAATGACTCTCTCTCTCTCTCTGTGTGTGTGTGTTTCAGCCATAGTAGCTGATGCTAGAATGCACCTACTGTAGGTGCTATATTTGAAACATGCTAGCATTTCACCTTAAGAATAAACTCGCTGTTAGAGCATGAACGAATGCCACCAGCACAAGGTGGCAAGAAGTCATTGTTGGGGAGGGGGTGGTCGCTATGATCTTCACGGTATCTCTTCATGTAAACACTATGTAACTAATGCTACACGCCTAGCATAAACCTCAATGCTATAACCAGTGTAGTGCTAGTCAGTGGAGAATAGAAAGTATTTACTTTAAGATGCTGACCATGATAATTAGTTTTTTTTTTATCAGATAAAATCATGGTATAGGCCTCATTGATCAATAAATTGAAGATTATTTGCTGGGAAAATTTTTTTTGGGATGTGGAGTAGCGTCTATCGAAGTGTTTTAACTTTTTTTTTTTAATACCACAGGGAATACTAGGGTTCAAACTAGAGCAAAAATTCCGTGAAAAGAACACACTCCGTACTATACACGACAAACCAAGTGAGTATATACTGTCTACTATCGACTATAAGTATATTAGAATGATGAGCGTTCCCACTGAAGTATACTTCCAAGTTTCCCAAGATGCATTTCAAACCGACAACGACAAAAACCTAAATCACACTGAGGCTAAATATCTTCGTTGATTCTCCACCTTTGAAAGTTCCAAGTGACCAAGTAGAATATCAACATGTGCTCATTTGATCCATAAAACTCTCGAATACACTTTTCATTCCGACATTTCGGAGAGTCTTCATTGTGCTACTGACAAAACTTCCGGTTAACTTCAAAACAAGAGCCCTATTAAGAAAAGTGTTAAAAACTAAGGGAAGACAAGAAGAGATGCTTTTGTTTTGAAAAGAGGATGTGTTATTTTTAGCTTGAAGCCGGTCCAAGGACCATTTTACATTCCACTCGCAATGCATCATGGGCCTGTTGAGTAAGACTAGTCTGCCTACTGTGCATACTTAATAAATATCCCAATATATTATACATCAGGGTATATCTTGCGTACTCAATCTTTCCATACTATCTAATGTGAATATACTGTACTACATACTTATTTTGACGCCAGACTAAGTATGAGTAATATGTTAGTATGTGATTTTGAACACAGCAACTGTTCTCATTGTCTGATAAAGAACCATGGGAAGAATGAAGGAAAAAGACGCAACTCCACATCCCACAATGCAATGCATGAAAATGTCAAAAACAAACTTTCAAGCAGCGATGTCAGCCTTTTCTATGAGGCCTCCACTATGCTATGCAGCTTTAGTTACATCACTGATCACTCGATTGAAAAAGTGTAACATTATTGTGAAAAGCATGTTTTTAACAAACCTTTAAAATTTTCCAACTCATGCCCTGGTAGCCTTCATTGTCCTACTGTTACTGTTATTGAGAATAATACACACGCTTTGTCAACCATTTTCCTCTAACGCCCCCTTTATTGAGTGCATCCTGGACATGCTACGATGCTAGCTAGCTGTCCATAAAGTGGGCTACTCCACTATAAACAAACTGCATAGTTATTCCTTCGATTGAAATCCAGCCACTATTACTTGGGCCAGTATCTTCAATCACTTTGGATGTCTCCATCGGATGTCTCCTCCTTTAGCTCCGAGCTTAGTCGTACTTCCGCAGATTAGAAATAATGTTTCTGGTGGTAGATAGGAGCTCTGAGCCAAGACACAGCTTATATTTAACTATAATGTTCTTGTCTTTGTCTTTGTCTTTGAGGGCATTGCCGATACTTGTTATTTACTCGAGAAGAAACATACACAATGCGTCTCAGTGTATCAATTCAAACAGGGTATCTTACATAGAACTACACCAAGCAGGACAAATGAATTAGTGAACTAATATACATAAAAATAACAATGGTGTAATATGCTGTACAGTAACAGTAATTAAAAAAGTAATGCGTAAGATTATTAAAACATTTTGTTATTGTAACACTTTACACTTTTCTCACGAGGTGATTTTATGTGACAGTTTTCCGCAAAATGAAAGATATTTAAAAAATTTCGACAAAGTATAATAATGTGGCCGCGATATTTTCCTGTAATGCTAAGAAATGTCTTGTGGTCATGTGACTAGGTATGTCACATCATGTGACATGTTATTGCGTAAGAAGTGTTTCCATTGTGCGTTAACGATATACAGTATATCGATAATGAAATGTTTGGAAAAACCTCCTCATGAAAGCATAAGAACTTTTTTGCGATATTCAAGTGTTTTTGTTAAATTTCGGTGTTTCAATTACCAGTTTTTACCGCGCTATTTAGATTTTGCGCATTTCCAAAAATAATGGCAACGTTCTTCCTGTTTAAGGAAAGTCGCTGATGCTTGTTTATGCGGAACGATTGGGTTTTTCTTCAAAAAATATTGTTTTATGATGCGTGCTATGGCATGACTTATTGTTCTAAATGGCGCTATATAAATAAAGTTGAATCGAATTAATCCACCCATCAATCATTAATCTACAAATGTATCATTTCAACTCATTTGATGCACTTTGCAGCTTGTGTGCAAATCATTGTAGGCATGGCCTCTTAGTCATTGTGCATTCATGTATGTGGTGTTGTGTTTACACCTTATTTGTTTCGTGTTTGTCACACGTTCTCAGTACATCAACACTGTGAATTCATTATATTACAATGTTGACTGATGTAGAAAGAACCCATGTTATAGATTGAGAAACTCATTACAAGTAAAGAAACTGTAGAATTTTATCAAACAATTAATAAAGTTACTTGGTTTTTAGTCCAAATGTTGATTTTTCTCCTTTCGAATCTTCAAAAATATGACTTAAAAAAACTTGCTGAAGCTTGAATATTAATCATCACTACAACTGAAGGAGTTCATGATAGACATATACAGCTAAATAGTCATGCCTGACCTTATTTATTAATTTTTTTTTATTTATTCAGTTAATTTCCGACATGGTTGCATTCACAGAAATTCACTTTGACATTCAGAGCAAAATCACATCATTTTTTTTTTTTTTTTCTTTTTTTTTTTTTTGTCCTTTTGCATGCCGGAAAGGGCGACGGAAAAAAGCATTTTGCTTATCCAGATCCGTCCCCTGATTTGAACACAGATTATTTTACATCAAACCTCATTTCTTCCCTTGTCAAACATTCTCATCTTCTTCATACCATAATTTCATCTTTTCATTAACGTCTCTTTTTTTTTTTTTTTTTTTGTCCTTTTTTGTTAATGTGTTCTCGTCTGCAGTCATTGCTCCTGTTGTTACTCCTCCTCACTGTCCTTTTCCTCCGTATCTTCTCGAGCTTTCTTTTCCAGTCGTTGTTTACGTTCCTCCAACTCTCCAAACGAAAAGTTCTTCTTCTTTCGGAGTACCTTCATATCCTCGGAAAGTCGACTCAGCATACGATGCATCAGAAAGGCACATGCACATACACATACCCCCATCATTAGCAGGCCAAAGATCATGACCCCTAGCAGATAGATGTCCTCCACATCTTCCACTGTCAGCGGGGTGAGTCAGAGCATCTGGCTTCTCCCTCGTGCATCCATGACATATCCACTTGGGTATGTGTCCTTTGGACACGCTGGTTCGTGCTGTAGTAATTGCCTCGACGTGAAGATTTTGTCGATGGCGCTCAATGACCAGTTGATGAGTTCCATGTCGTCGCTGTATAGTTCGATGAAGAGCTGACTTGAGACCTGTATGCGTGTAGAAATATCCTCTGTGTTTTCTCCTTAAATCCTTTCAGATTTTCTGCGTCAAGGCTATTCCAGAGGTTCATGGCTCTATACACAGTACTATGTTTGCCAACATTCGATTTGACCCTGTCTGGTCTGAACACATTATTATGTCTGAAGTCGTAGGAATTTTGATTGTATGTGAAACGTTTTTGTATTTGATGTGGTAGTTTTTTAGATGAAGCCCTAAATGCGTGTATTTGTGTGTTGTAGTGTATTATTTCTTGCAGTTTTAGGTATTTTGCATTCTCAAATAATTCGTTTGTGTGTGCGTTGTGTGGTGCTTTATGTAAAATTCTTATAGCTTTTTTTTGTAGTTTAAATAGTGGTTCAAGATACGTTTTGTAGTTATTACCCCATATTTCAGAGCAGTAATTTAAGTGCGATGCTATGAGTGAAGAATAGATTGTTTTAAGTGATTTGGTATGTAGGATTTGTTGAAGCTTCCATAGGATGTAACTGCTTTTGGCAACTTTGTTTTTAACTATTTGTATATGTTTTTTCCAGGTCAGCTTGTCGTCCATCCACACTCCTAGTACCCTATATTCTTTTACTTGTTCTATTATTTCCATGTTTAGTTTCAGTGTTATATCTCCTGTTATTTTTCTCTTTCCAAAATTGATGAATTTTGTTTTACTGACGTTTAGGGCTAGTTTATATACATCTAACCATGTCTGAATTTTTGATAGTTCTTCATTTGTTGACTCTATTAGAGTTTTAATGTCTTTACCTGAGCATAGGATGGTTGTGTCATCTGCAAACAACATTAGTTTGAGGCAATTTGAGACTTTGAAAATGTCGTTTATGTATAAAATGAACAGTTTTGGCCCTAAAATTGAACCCTGTGGCACACCACATTGTATGGTTTGGCATTTTGATGTGTGTTCTTCAGTCAACATATTGTCTCCTATTTGTCATATAGCTTTTAATCCATTTTAAGGCGTTGTGCTTTATTCCGTAATTTTGAAGTTTTTCTTCTATAATATCATGATTAATTGTGTCAAAGGCTTTTTTTAGGTCCAGAAAAATTCCGAATACAAATAGTTTTTTTTCTAATGCTTCTCTTATATTCTCCGTGATGTCAATTATAGCCATTGCTGTTGAACGTCCTTTTCTAAACCCATATTGTCCTTCATGTAGTATATTATTGTCTTCTATAAATTTGTCGAGTCTTTTCATGAAGAGTTTTTCCAGAATTTTTGATAATTGTGGTAATATTGATATAGGTCGATAATTTGTGAAATTACATTTTTCTCCACCCTTGTAAATCGGTCAGATTTTTGCAATTTTCATTTTTTCTGGGAAAACACCATTCTTGAATGATATATTACTTATATGTGTTAGTGGCGGGGTTATTTCAGCTGTTATGGTTTTTATTAGACTCATAGTTAGATTATTAACGTCTCTGGATTTTTTTGAGGTACAGGTTGTGATTATTCTATCCACCTCTGCTTCTGTTACTTCTTCAAGTACAAGGTACTTATCAATGTCTTTCTTCTCATTGTCAAAATGGTTCCATTTAAATGTTGGGTGTTTATTAATCCCTTTCTCCGTGTTTTTTCCAGTATTTATGAAAAAACTGTTGAGTTCTTGTGCTATTATGTTTTTATTGTATTCTTTTACATTGTTTATTATAAAGTGGTCTGCATTTTTTTCTTTGCTTTTGCGCATGGTTATGGTGTTTATAATTTCCCACAATTTTTTGTTTTTGTTTTTATTCTCTTTTAATTGTTTTTCATAATATTCTTTTTTTTTTCTCTTAGTAAATTTTTGACTTTGTTTCTGTTTTTTATAACATACTTCTGCTTTCAATGTTTTTTCTGTTATATATTTTTTATATAATATGTTTTTCTTTTTGCATAAGTTGGCAGCATTTATCGTATATTGTTGTTATTGTGTCTGTAAATGTGTCATATGCTACGTTCACGTCTTCTTCCTTGAAAACACTCTCCCACGTCTCTCTCTTTATCTGTTGTTTAAAGTTTTCTAGTTGTTTTTCTCCTTCCAGTCTTCTGTATGTCAATGTGTTACGATTTTCAAGGTTCTTCTTCTTTTGAGTGTTAAGTATCGTAAATAATGTTTGTGAAGATGTTGTCTATCAGTGTTGAGCTGTGTTTATTAATTCTGGTTGGTTTCGTTATGAGAGGTTTTAATCCATTTGTGTACATGTAATTAGTAAAGTCTTCAGTGTGTGTGTGTGTGTGTGTTCCTCAAATATCTCTGTGGATCAGGATCAGACTGACCTGAAAGTTTAAACATGGCTGCTGCTTGGATATTTTACATGTTTGAGATCAATACATGAATTTGGTTATGACAGATTCAGAGTCAGGTTGGGACAATAGAAGGAGACAAACACTTATTAGCTGAACCAACACGAAGACAAGTCATTAAAATATATGTATCAATTAAACTATTAAAAACTAATGTGATTATTAAACAAGATTAGTTTAAGTATAGAAGTAATTGATGGTTTTTGTTGTGTTGATGTGTTTGGCCATTGTGGATTACATTTCATTAAATTAGATGATTAAAATACCAATATACTTAGAATAACTGAACATAATACATTAAATAGATTTTGTTGTTGTTGAGTAAATCCCATGACAACAGCAGAAGCGCTTTGCTTTTTGGAACCTGAGATAAAAGGAGCTTCCATTTTGAGTTGTGTGTGTGCTCTGATTGGTGGAGAGAGATCCCCTTTGATCTTTGTTGATATTTTTGGAACCTCTGATGACAGCAGCTTCATTCTGTAGTGGTTGTGGTTCTGTGTGTGCCTCTGAGCTACGCTTTAAACTGCGGTAACTTTCTCAGCAGCAGCATCAGTAGTAAGTGAAAAAGTTTTAAAGCTTCATTAGAGTTTGAACTTCAAAAAGAGAAGATCAAAGCAAATTAAGGATTCAGAGGGCTTGAACCAATATTTAGTTTTTGAGATTTGCACCGAAAATGGGACAGGCTCCTCCCACATCCTCATCCAAACAAAACCTGGATTTCTGTGAGCGTCTGATAAATGAATTAGACGATCTGAACCAAAACATAATCATGGCAAAATCTGATATACTGAAGAAATCAGAGGCTAAAGAAAGTTATTTAATGGCCAAGATCAAAGAACAAGAAGACCAACTGGGTCTACACAGAGAGAAGTTCCAGGAAATGCAGGAACACTTTGAAGGGAAATTAAAGGAGGCTCAGGACAAGTGCAGCTGTCTCACTGATGAACTGCAGCTTTCCTACGACCAGTGCAGAACCCTCACCTCTGAGCTCACGGAGAGCAATAACCAGTCCGCTATGCTGTCTTCACAACTGGAGTTCTATCAGAACCAACATAATCTTCCCTTCCCAAACGACATGGAGTCCAATTACCATGAGAACATGTGTGTCCCCAGCACAGACACGTCTGACCTTGTCTGGATAACACAACAGGTGGACAACAATGTGTGTGTCACACAAGATCCTTATGTGTTCTTAACACCAGTTTATCAAGGGCCCACTAACAGTATGGGGGACTACTCTCAGCTCCCTCAGCAATTGATACCAACATACAAGTATCTAGGTGACGATACGGTCTACTATGGTCAGCCATATTACCTAGACCCCAATACTGTTTGGTTCAACAACTACGAGCCCACACCAGATGGACAGTTCTACACAGTGAACCCAGACTTCCAGTACCTTGTGTCTGAATTCTCCCAACCCTCTACAGAGAAGATGGAACCGGACCACGAACTCTCCAATGAACTGGGTCAGTGTACGGACCAGGACCAAGGACTCTTTACTGGTCTCAATGAGAGACAGGAAGTGCGACCTACATTCATGTCTGATATGACAGAAAGCTTGGAGGAATGTTCCATGAAGTTTGTAGAAGTGACAGAGACGGAGGAGCAGGACGATACTTCCTCAGTCAAAGAGGACAAGAAGCAGCTGGAGAATCTCTCCTCAGAACAGAAGGAGAATGAAGTCCAGGAGAAACCAAAGAAAGTAAAGCGCAGATGGAAGCGTAAACCTAAACATTAGAATAAGTTGTTGTTAGTTATTGTTTAGGGGTTTGGGTTAGGGTGTATGGTTCACCAGGTGCTCTAACTTCAAAAAAATGCGTGTTTTGTGACTTTGCTGTTCAATTATTTTATAATAAAAGGGTTAAATTTGATGATATCTACTGTAGTTTGTTCTTGTAATTTGTGTGCTTTGTTCTCATTCTGTTTATGCTCTAAAAATTTTTCTTTTGCCTCTTGTAAATACATGTTGGGCTTTTCTGTTGACCAGGGTTCCTCAACCTATTTAAACACATTCACAATTTTTTAATGTAATTAGTAAAGTCCTCAATGTGTGTATTTTTAAAGGGTTTAAAATGTTTATATTGAAGTCTCCACATATCAGTAATCTCTTATATTTAATTTCTTCTATCATTTTAGTTAGTTTCTCATTAAATATGTCTATTTTACAGTCAGGTGCACGATACAAACAACAGATTATTATCTTACGTCCCTCTGGACTTGTAATTTTCACTGTTATACATTCCATCACTTCTTCCACAGTTAAACTCATCGATTCTATAATCTCC
Organism: Gouania willdenowi; assembly: GCF_900634775.1. NCBI lineage: Eukaryota > Metazoa > Chordata > Actinopteri > Blenniiformes > Gobiesocidae > Gouania > Gouania willdenowi. Next base: position 11,180,394 of record NC_041061.1, on the reverse strand, counting down.
ATCTCAATATTTTCTTTTATGAATAGTGCCACCCCACCTCCTGGCTTGTGTAATCTGTTCTTATAGACACATTTATATCCTTTTGTCATAAACTCCATGCCTTTTTTTTCGTTCAGCCAAGTTTCTGACAGTGCTATTATGTCAAACCTATACAATGTGGAGATGTAATCCTTAATGTCTTCAAAATTTGCATACATACTCCGACAATTACAGTGAATAAGTGACAGACCTTTTTCCTTCTTTGTTTCCACTTTGAATTCAGTCTCTGTGTAGTAATGACAGTTCGTGTCTTGTTTCCAGTGTGAAAAGTTGTTTGGGTCCACTTCGTCTACTTGATTAATCTCCCGTTGTTGATGTTGATAATGTTGTGGATGATTTTTAGTGATTCTTTCCATATCCATAATTTCTATCAGTGTTCTTGTCGTTTAGGTACCTCATTCGTATTTTTCCAGGTCTTCCATCCTTTCGATTAGAATGGGCTTTCCATTTTCTTCTCCTGGGGGTGTGATGTAAATCCTGCAGCCTCTGGTCCAAGTTTTCACAATTTTTCCTTCTTTCTTCAGTTGTCGTGCCTTCCATGCGATACTTGCATTCTGCTTCGTCAAGTTCTCGTTCATAAACACCATCATTCCCTTAAGTTTTCTGCCTTGCTTCATGATTTCTCCTTTAAATTTCACGTTGGTAAATGTAATTTTCACATCTCTGGTATCTTTGCATTTTGGCAGCAGCTGGCAGTAGTTGATGTTGTCAGGGTTCACTTCAATGCCTTTTGAGTCCAGGTAATCAATCACCTGTTCTTCAATCAATTTTGTGTCTTCGATGGTCGGTTCCTCTGCTTGTCTTGTCGCACTGGCGTAGCTCCTTGGCCTAATCTTTAGGCCCGTGATGATGACATCCTTTTCTTTTTCTTTTCTTTCCAGATCTTCAACCCTCGCATTCAGCATTTTTATCTTTTCAGCATTCTTTACATTTTCTTCTTTCAATACCTTGACGTCACTCTCCACGGTTTTCAATGATTTCTCCAGGGCATTCCTCATGGACTCTATCTTCGTAGATAGATCCTGTCTCATGTCCTTAATCATTTCTTTAAGCTCTTCCAAAACCGGATCAGGTTCTGGATCCGGTGGTGGCATTTGACTTGGTTTTTTTCTTGTAGTCATGTTCTGGGCCCAGTTTTCCCAGGCTCAGGCTTTCTTTGGCTCCCTTCAGATGCAGCTGTTCGCTGCTCGCTGTTAATCGCAAGGTCGTGTTATCAGACAGGAGTATTGCATTCCCGGAGAGCCCCTGAAAACACGTCTGTACTCTTCCAGACTCAGGAAGAAAGAGTCTGGAAGAGTCTTTCTTGTTTATAGAAAAGTAAAAGCAGGAATAAACCTCTTAAAAAAATAAATACATAAATAAAAAAATAAAAGGGAATCAGTCAATCAATCAAGTCACACTGGTATATAGGTCACTTTCCAAGATATGTAGTTGTTTCCTGGAAAAAACTTGGTAGGCTGACACTGGTATATTAATCATCACTACATCTGACTATAAAATACAACTAAATAATATTTCTCTATCTTGTTTACTGAAAAGTAAAAGCAGAAATATATCTAAAAAAATAAGAAAAAATAGTCTAAAAAATTCAATAAATATTCTATTATTTTTTTTTCTAAATCGCACGGGTAAATAGGTCACGTTCCAAGATATGCATTAGTTTCCTGGAAAAAAAAGCTTGGTAGGCTGACGCTGGTATATTAATCATCCCTACATCTGAGTATAAAATACAACTAAATAATAAAGCCTTATCTTGTTTATTGAAAAGTAAAAGTAGAAGTTAACCTCTACAAAAAGATTTACTGAATTTTCCAGATTTTAAGTTGCACTGGTGTATAAGTCGTTTTCCAAGAAATGTATTGTTTCCGGGATAAAATCTACTGTTAAGTCGTTGCATGTCTGCTTCATATTCGGTCAGTGCAATTCTAATTTTCACCTTTTAAAGCCAATAGCGTATATCTATTGTTTTATTACGTATAACGGTACGTTATTGACTAGTTCCAGTTGTACATCCATAATAAATAGTTTCCCTGTATTCCTGAGTTTATCCCAACATCTGCTCCTCTTCACTGCTCCATGTCTGCACATCAGTCCGTTTACACCTTTTAATTGTCTTTTTTTTTTTCATACTTTTTGCTAGTGCCTGAATTACTCTCAGAAATGTAATATAAACAGACTTTCACTGGGTTCCTAGCTAAGTGAGAAGTTAATAGGCTTTCAATCTAACACAAAGAGATTCACATTTTTAAAGTGATTTGCAATACTAATTTTTACTCACTAAATGATGCTGCAGAGTCGCTGAAAAACATATATTCATAGCTTGATTTGATAAATATCCAAGGCCACACTACCATTTGATCTAACCACTGCTCACACATAGCAAAGGAGCAGGAGTTTAAAGTTAAAACAGATGAAAAGAAGGTACGTCCTTGGCCTGGTTTTCAGTTAGAGTCAATGACGAGGTCAAAGAAAAGGATCTGCCTTTGATGCACGCCACGTTTCAAAACAACTAAAAGATGAGCACATTAATGTCTAAATGGGCAAACCATGACCCAGATTATTACATATTTTCCCACACAACATTATTATAACTCTAAAGGATCAACATAAGAATTCATACACTTGTTTTTCTTCGGTATTGAGACCTTTTTTCTTTTTTTACACACTGTTCATGTGTGATAACAAACCATTACAGCGTTGCTTGATTGAACCCCCGATCGCCTCTCCAGCAACCTTGTACAGCCCAAGTGGTTTTAGATCAGGAGTGGATTGATAGAATGTAAACAAATAAAGCCGAGTGGTAATTAATTAAAGCATGTGGGAAGAGCAAACCTACGCAATCCAATTAGCAAACACAATGAAAATGCTATATTTGGCCACAGTGGAAGCATTTATTAGACGACAAATGGGCGAATGGATGGAATGAGCTCAGATTAGCATTTTTATCCACAAAAAAAGGATAACCAAAAAAGTCGTATTCATATGTGACATTTTAAAATTGGCAGTGGCTATCCGTACGGTTGCCGTATCAATATACCGACATTCTATCCGTACGCAGCGCCCCTCATTGGCCAGTGTAGGTCTAAGATTAAGACAAAGACTAAACCTAACCGTAAACCTATTTTTAACCCTAACTATTGTTGCGATATAGGGTTATAATCTAACCCTAACCCTAAGACGCTATGTACGTGTACTTCGGTAAACGTATCAATAGCACCGGGGGTTGTCCGTACGGCAACCGTACGAATAGACACTTTCTTTAAAATGTAACTCTCTGGAGTCCAGGGAATAACTGGCCGTTTTTGACTACGTTTGATTATACCTTTATATCTCACCATAAAAACGGTTCAGCTTGCCTTGTTCGGTATCATTTTTTTCAGCTGTATGAATTTATTGTTAATTGTTCATTTTGACATACTGTATTAGCACAATGGACTTCAAATTGACACTAAAACACCAAATCCGAGTAGAAAAAACCACAAATATGTTTAACGAACCAATATGATGAATGGGAATGCAGATATAAAGTGTAATTATCAAAAAACATATGTGCAAGTTCACCAAATAAACAAGTTATATGGAATTTTCTCAAATAATTTAATAATTTTTTTTTTACAAAACATCACAATTAGATGCCACAAATTATTTGTGCTACTGCCAAAAAAAAAAAAAAAAAACAGTTCCTGTCCAATAATGAGACCGATCATCACAGGCCAAACACTTTCCACCAATAGGAAAGAGGTGTACTTTTTGCTTGCAAACACTTTTTTTTGCAAGAGAATGAAGAAAGGCCCGTCTTCACTGTTCGTTTCTGCACCGGAAGCGACAAAAATAATTCGTAAAAGTGCAACGTTTTTTAATCAATCATAAATAACTATTTTTCTACTTGGCCTATCAAGATCATTTAAAAACTGTTATATAGTTTTGATTCCTCACTTTCAACACACATTTCAATGGACACTCTGGGACGCTTCATCTGGCCGTGAGATTGTCTTTAATGGGTCACGTGATTAGGACCACCCGTCGAGAGTTAACGCAAAGGATCTTGGAGAGAAAAGATTCCGTCGTCATCTGGCATTCAGCAGATGCACTCCCCCTCACCTGTGTTAATAAACAGGTTTGAATCTCGTTGCCATGTCCACTAATGGCTCATCCATCTGCTGGCAGACGGAGAAGCACAGAGAGCACAATTTCCCCTTGTTCTCTCCTCTTGTTTCTTGAGCTCTTTCCCCCTCTTTACTCGGTGAGTGATAGCACCCCGGTGGCATTGTGGGTGATAAATAAAACCAGCCGGAAATGGGAACTGAATCTCGGGGAAGAGGGTCCCTGAAATGGGAAAAGGGATCAATGCGTCTTTTAATTATCAGCACGTGCTATTGGCTTCGGTGTCAGCTGCTGCAAGACACTATATCTGTTACAGCGACTTTACCTGGTAGATCCTACAAGCTACTTTTAAGTGTATTCATTACAGACTGGAAATGTGTTCTTGTAACCTTGAAATCCATCAGGTTCACTTTTTAGTTTCTAGCAGATAAGTCTGGTTATCTCAACAAAGTTTAGTCAATAAAACATAGGCTGTGTTTCATTGTCTACTACAGGGATGGGCAACTGTATCACAGCAGGGGCCACATGGTAAACATTCATGTCAACATTAACAAAAATAAATAAATATATCTTCTTTTTTGTCTGTGGTTTTGTTGTTTTGTCAGTTTTTAGACAATGTTGGAGTCATTATGTGTGTGTTTTTTTGCTTTGTTTTGTGTTCCTGTTGTAATTTTGTGTGTTTTTCTGTCATTATCATGCATTTTTGTTTGGATTTGTGCCTTTTTGGAGTGACTTTCTGTAATTGTGGTGGTGTTTTCTGTATCTTCTTGTCATTTTGTGAAATTTTGTTTACAGTTTGTGTTTCATTGGAGCTATTCTGTAATGTTTTGTGTGTTTGTGTAGTCATTTTGTTTGTTTAAGTGGTTGTTGTGTCTGTCTTTGCTGTCATTTAATGTTTTAAGAGCCAATTTGTGTAACTTGTGCGTTTTGCTGCCAATTTGTGTGTTTTGGGAGTTATTTTGTGTGTTATTGTGGGCGTCATATTCCTTCCAACTTCTTGATTATATATTTTTGGGGGATTTGCTTTGGGACCCGAATAAAATTAGACCAATGGCCACATGAGGCCCCCGGGCCGCCAGTTGCCTATTTCTGGTCTACTATATACTATAAGTATGGTTAGGAGGATAAGGATGATGGCTGATCCCACTGAAGTTTCCCAAAATGCATTTCGAACCTACAACGACAAAAACCTGAAGCACACTGAGGCTAAATATCTCATTATTTTATATATATATATATATATATATATATATATATATATATATATATATATATATATATATATCGTTGATTCTCCACCTTTGAAAGTTCTGAGAACATTTTAAGTGAGAAAGTGACCAAGTTGAATATCAACATGTGCTCATTTGATCCATAAAGCTCACATATATACATTTCATTTCAACATTTCGTAGATTTCTAGGGACCCACTATTGTGCTACTGATAAAACTTTCAGTTAACTTCAAAACAAGATTTCTATTTACAAAAGCTTTAAAAAGCAAATCAAAAACAAGAAGAGATGCTTTTATTTTGAAAAGGGGATGTTTGATTTTTAGCTTGAAGCTGGCCCCAGGTTGATTTTATATTCCACTCGCAATGCATCATGGGGGAGGTTGAGTATGACTAATGTGCCCATGCACTGTGCGTACTTTAAAAAATCTGGGTATTTCTTGCATACTATCTACTGCAAAGTTTAAAGTATGTTCTAGATTGTAACATAATGCATGTGATTTAACCCTGCTATTATCCTCAAATAGTACTAAAAACATTTTACCCTGAGGATATTTGCTTCCAGAAAATTATTTTCAGAAAATTGTTGACCAAAATTTTTGTGTCAGGCTTTTTGTTTATTTGTTGAATACATAAATAACCCCTTGATAATGAAACCTTGATAAACATTGAATTGGGTCAAATTGAGCCCGAGGATGATATGAGGGTTAAGTTAGCTAAATTGTGTTTTCTTTGGAACAATTAAAACACTTTTGTTGACTGTGCTTTTTCTTAAGTATTTTCTAGATTTTAACATCACAATTCATGTGATTTAAAAACATACGTATCAATGCTAAAGAAATGGGATTAATGGTCGGGAGATGAATAGGATGACATTGCAGATTAGTGGTTCTTGCAGGAAGGGAGGGTTTTTTTTTTTTTTTTTGTATGCACGCCCTGACCACAAAACTGCTGTGTCATTGAATGAAGCAGATGGCAACTAACAAAATTTACTGACGCTGATGGAATCACAGCTAATGAGGCCTTCAGTCCGCAAAGCCAGACAAACACAGAATGGTGAGACCATGCTAATGAGGCTAATCTTAGCTAGCATACTTGCTATTAACTCTTCTTGCACTGTGTGAACTGTATGAAATCATAAACAATGAATACAACCAATTACTCGTGACTAGATTCTTAAAGATCAACAACTCAGTCCTTCTATAAATATAAAATATATCGAGTAGATACACATTTACCAGATTGTGCAGACTTGGGGCCAGTTATTCCTTTTAATGTGTGTAACTTCTTTTGTAGTAAATACATTTAATTCCCCCAAAAATATAGATATTGAAACCCATTGGTGATTGAAAGTTGAAGGGCGAGAGTAACTTTCTTAGGAACTGGCAACAAATTTAAGTGTTGCTCATAGAAAGCATCAACTTGGATATGATCTGATAAACATATACCGGTAACTTTAATTTCAATGAGATAACCTAATTTGAGCTTGATTTAAAACAAAAAACAACTCCTAAATCTTTGAGAAATATCTGCTACCGTTTATTAGCCCTTTGCTAATCGTTAAAATTGTTGAATAATGGGCTATTGTTTACCACAAACCCAATAATGAACTAGTGAAAACAGGTCTTAATAAGCACTCGTGAGGACACATCATAGCGATCAGCAGACACCTCTGAGGGAGACTGACAGTGGAGTTTAAAGCAAAAGAAACCTTAACAGGTCTTGGCTACAGTATATGAACACATTCTGCTTCATAAACCAACACAAGTTGGTAGTAGTTTTTGGTTCTTCATGCTAATTTCTTAAAGCTAAGATGTGTATGATATTGGAAATGCTGCCATGGCAACAACTTTTGCTTTAATGTTACTTTTCTTGCAGCCGTTGCCATGAGCACAAGACGAGGCATTGTAGCAAGGTAGAAATTTCCAGTGTCAACTAACCAAGACCAATAGTAATGTCTCTTTGAAACTTACATAAGGACATCGAGGATAGTAAAGAGGAAGTTTTGCTTTCTGACTGCATGAAAGGAATCATTAAAACTTTCAAAACCAGCCTTAGAACAGTGGAAGACATCAATATCCAACTAATAGTACTAAATCATGTATATACAGTAAGTCTACACATATATGTAAGGTTTTTTTTTGTCAGCCACCAGTGGTTGAAAGTACCACCACTTTTTTTTTTTGTTACGCCAGTATCACCAAATTTAAACAACTGAAACTTTAACGTAATGTTCTTCAAAACAATGATTTTACCAAATATTGACTTCATAAACTTATTCTATTGTCACTATATCCAGTCTTTGGCTATCATAGGACTTTCTTAGCTTCATGTAGTAATTGTAGTTCTTTAAGTGTAGAGGAATCATCTCATGTGACCATCACACAGTTATCATAGAAAGAGTAATCGTCTTGTAACTGTGTGAAGACAGATGAGTACTTTAGAGTTACATCTGACACCAGCAACTAGCCAGTATCACTCTGCTGTTATAGTTATAGAGAGGAGAAAGGGAGCACGTAGAGGCATGAAGAACAGAAGACAATGATATCTGTGTTGATTCCTAAAAAATACAGGGGTTTCTATGGCTGACATGTTTGCCGAGTGGCTCCAGAAGTGGGCGTGTAACCGGAGGGTTCAAATCCACTGTGGGCCATCACTGTGGGACCTTGAGCAAGTCCCCTAGACCTAAACGCTTCCAGAACTGTCTTGAAAAAGAGATCTCAGTGAGATTTTCCTGGTCAAATAAAGGTGAAAAAAAGCAGACTGATAAATATTATCTAATATAAACCCCCACGTCAAGAGTGACGTCACAACTCTAGCTAGAGGCAAAAACAGGAAACGCCGCTAGCTGAAGACAGTGAAGGCGAGTAATGTTACAGCTCTAGTATATTGCCTTGTTGTGTGTTTGGGTGCCAGAGGAGGAGGAATAACGTTAGTGGACGTAAATTAAAGTTTTATAGGATTCCAGCAGACACTCGTGTTCAGAAAAAACTAAGACAATTGTGGTTTTGCCTCCAGGCTAAACCCCGCCCAACAAAATATGTCAATGTTTACAAACAATCAAAGGGTCTATTCATCCAAACCAAGAAACAAAATGATCTGTTTATTAACAATAAACAGAGAATTATACCTTGTATAATACTAGACTGCGATAAAACACGCCCATTTATTTTCAAAGACCACTGTTTAGCTTTTGGATAAAATATTTAAACAAGATTATTTTGTTGTGTTAGCTAGTTAGCTAACTAGCTTATATTAGCTAGCTTGGATCTAATTAAATCCAGATAGCTGTCAGTTAGCCTTATAGCTTCTTGCTAACTGTAAAACAATAACCTGTTTATATTATATATATATATACTCTTTAAATCAAGGGTATTTTTGATAGCAGGGTTTAGCTACAGATGAAACCAGATGAATACAGATGTCATTTACTAAATAATATTAAATACGTTGCAACATATCACAATATCAATAATTATAAATTTCACCTTTTCCAGTACAAAATGGTATGAAAAAAATTTCATTACATTTTTTTGAAACTTGCAAGAACAAGTAAATGGTAACTAACTGTAATACAAGTACGGACATCATAAACAAGTGGTATGTTTATCAAACTGGCAAATTAAATAATAATTTAAAAAAAGTTGAACTTTTGCTACGACAACAGATTCTGATTCTGTTACATTTTTAAATTCTTTTTTTTAAGTAACTAAATAAAGTGCCAAATTAAATGCAATCAACTTCCAAGCTGAAAAGCATTGAGGAGTGAGTTAGTTTAACAAAGTCTTATGTGGGTCACTGACACCTACTGACTGGGCGTTTAAGTGCTATGCATATGTTAGCGCAACTATGTGTTTTTTTGTTAAAAAAAAAAAAAAAAAAAAAAAATTATTGATTTGAATTTTTTTTTTTGATCGACAGTAATCGCGATATATCACCAAATCGATTATTTTACACACCCTTACTAGACTCCTGTCATTTGACCTGAGCTTTGGAGGATTTAACGATTTTGGGAGGGATTTATCTTGCATGTTCTTCAGATATCTATAGGCGGTGCTGTTTGTCAGCGTTGCCAGATCAGAGCAACACCCACTTTCGTCTCCAGGTGACAGAATGAAAGCAACGGGTCATTGGGCTGCACCAGGGGAGAGTGGCTGCAAATGGTGTATGATAAAATGCTATCAGCTCTCTCTAGCGTGCGCTGATGGCGTTAGCCACGGAAGGACAAACCTCGCGGCGGCAAAAGGCTCACAAGGCAACGCCGCTTTCCACCTGTGTGAATATTTGAGTGTATTTCTGTGTGTGTGCGCGTTTGTATAGAGGATTGCACACATAGGCTCACAGCTGGGGTGAGAAGGCCCGATTGTGACCAACTTTTCTCGTGGACATTAACATCATTGGAGCGCGTTGAGCAATAATCATTGTTTCGCCTCAAACAACCTTTCATTTAAAGAGGAATAAACAGACTGAGGATAATATGAGTGCCAGCGTTTTGCTGCCCTGATAGAAACACTGGTGTTATGAATGTATTTCACTCATGTAGTCGTATATCAAACACAACCGACCAACGCGTCGCACACCTGGGACTTAAGTTGTCTTGCACTTAACCTTTGACCCTGCACTTAACCAGTTATTAACCACCTCATTCCTGTGGCTGATACTTTCTTATTATGGGATTAACTTCCTGTGTGATAAAATTAGGTCACACTCAGGTTAGGTTAATCAGTCAAAAGCCTAGCTTTTCACAATAAGAGCCCTGCACTCAACTCAAAAAAATGCATAATAAACGGTTAACAATAATTCCCATAAAAAATCATTAAATAGTTTTTCTTTTATCTAAAAATAGAACAACAACAAAAATAACTATTATTTTGATCAATAACAGCAAGTGCAAAAAGAAAGTGCACATTATTATCAATAATGATATTGTCACCCTCATAAGAAAATACTTTTTTGGGGCATTTTCAGATATTATGCCTAACTCGTGTTTGTATTTACATTATAAAAAAAAATTAAAATACGTTAAATTTCATATTAAATATGAAATAGATAAATAAATACATATATATTTTATATGTATTAAAATGATAAATAATAAATAAATGAGTTAGGCATAAATCTCAAAATTGGCAAAAAAATAAATAAAATTCTGGCACATTTGTTGTGAGGGTGATGCTATATTTTTCATTCAGTCATTTAAATTTAAAATATATATGCAAAATAAAAAAAATTACTGTTTTAGGTCTGCAGTATTTTTTAAATTTACATTTCAGTAAAGTTTGCAAGACAAACATCAAGAGTTTAGTTTAATTATGTGTACAATGAGATTTAATGGTGAATGTGTGTATATATATATATATATATATATATATATATATATATATATATATATATAGTATGTATGTGCATTATATGTAAACGGCAAGAGTAAAATGTGTTCTAAGAGGAGATAAAGAATTCCCTGATAATGTGTGTGTATCAAATCTATATCTGGATTTGATTTTCTGTTTATATCTTCTATTGACAGTTTTACTTTAAAACGGACAAAATGTCAGCAGCCTGAACTTAGAAGTGGCGCCTTCTGCAATATCAGTTGCATCAACAAAATGCAAGTCCCCATTTTTAATAGCTATAATAAAGAAATATAAAACACAAGCTGAAGCTGTGGGTTTATACAATATTTAAAGATTATGAGCCTTTTCAACTTTGTTTACGAGTGACAGGCCTGCGGTATGCTGGAAACGGCTTTCAATATTGACTAAAGAAACAGCTATAACACACGCACACGCACACACACACACACACATCAGAGCTCCTCGACTTTCCGACGGTGCTATTTGTTATTCATTGAGGTTCTGAGGAAAATAATGCAAATAATACTGAATATGCATAGATTTCTGAAAAAAAAAAAAAAAGAAACAAAACTGAAAACAATAATTGTGGTATGATGAGTTTTTTTCAGGCTGAAGCTTGAGGTTTGCACTGATTAAAATGAGTCCAATACCCACTAAAATGTAGCATAATAATTTGTTTCTAAAGATTAGCTATAAATCAAATTTCCCTTCATGAAAAAAATTTGCTTAGGTTGATGATTAAAGTAAAAGCATGAGTATCTAAACCACCAGTCTAAAGATGAATCGCCGAAATGGAAACAAAAGCATGGTTAGATTCTCGGCTTTTAACATTCACTTGCCAAAAAACCAAAGTGTGCACTGCTCGCTGCACTAAATATCCTCATAACGCTCTGCTTTTACTTCATTTTTTTCGTCGAGCACAGATGTAATTTTTTTGGCAGCATCTCCTTTCGCTTCATCTGTCTGTATCCCTGCGCTCACGGATTAACTGGAACAACTAACAATAATTAACCATGCAAAAAATAACAACCCGGACTCTACATCTGTCTGCCTAACTGGAGAGATAAGCAAAGTGATGTGTTGACCCCTGCGTGGCATCAACGTTCCAAGACTTTCCAGGAGCCAATGATAAAGACATTCCCCCTTGATTTTCAAAGGATTTCCTCTTCCCTCGCGAACAATGTGCCACTCTTGCACTTTCCCTCGCTTTGCCGAATGCGTAGGTGGAAAAACTTCAATCGGAGATCCGTATGCTTGGAAATAATACAACTTCTCCAAACATATGCTTGGAGATGAAACGGTAGGAGCGCTGACAGCGGGTGCTGATTTTTAGAGCAACGAGGAATCCAGGCCGACTCGGTGTTCTTCCTATTTCTATCGATCAATGTCGAGATCTTTTTACCGACCTATGGAGGAGAAGAGAAGGACTATCCACAGTGATGAAAAACGAAGTTTTTGAAATTTGATTGCGTTACATATTAATGTGATGTTAGTTACATCTGATGGTTTCTTGTCCTAAAACTGTGAACAGGTTTCAACATTTTCATGGTAAAATAAAGTTTGTGCAACACTGACTTTGCAGAAAATGGGAGAACAATTAGATTGTCCTACAATGGGTCGGGGTTCGAATCCCAGCAAGAGTGATTTCCATTAAATAAGGAACCCCTCGTGCTACAAGCAAACCTTAAAGTGATAGCAATAATGACAGAAAAAGACACTTGGATGCCCCCCGGGTAAACAAAATACACATTAGTTGCTGAACAAGGATAACCTGATGGAAAATGGGTAACTGGAAAAGACATACATGGAAGTGTGTGAATGTTGCTATACCAGCAATGCCAGAGAGAATAGATCTATGTCGAAAGGCTTGATCCTTTGGCATTAATAATTACACAATATAAGCAAAATAAATGTTCAAAACTATGTCAAGAATAGTAATAATCAAGTCAAAACACTGAAAAACATGCCGAGATCATTCGATTCTGAATACTAAGATATAAGGATTACACCCAAAAATGCAAATTCACACTAACATTCATGCACCAATAAGACAGAAACATTAGGGCCAATAATACTTTGGCTTATAGATATACAGTATAAATGGTATAGCCCTGAGATCAAACCCCCAACCTCTCAATGAGAAGACGACTTCTTTACCATCGTAGCGCTAATCGGCGAGCCAGCTAGGAGGAAGAAAACTCAGAATTCAAACCCGAGTCGAAAGGACAAGTTCACAATCAAGACTAAACTATCTATGGCAAAGATAACCCTACAAGTTGCGGGTTGAGTACATGACTAACATCCCTATCCCGGGATATCTGAAAATCAATGGAATCAGCAACAGAAGGAGGGACATTTTTGATTTTACCCTCAGTGCTAGGAGGGATAATAGGGAGTAAGTAAGTTAAATAATGTCGTACATGTTTTAGAATGAGCCCTTTTTGTTATTTTGCTTAATAACTTAACTCAGATACATTCCCAAGTGAGTACTGGTAATACGAGAACCCAAACTGAGTTGATTTTGTACAATTTATAATCAACAAGAGATTCATAATCTGTTTCAAAGGCAAGAGCAGCAAACTTTGCATTGAACGTGAGGAAGGAAGCCATGTGCAGAGAAACCCAATGAGAGGATTACCAACAAAGATGTCACCATATTCTCTGCACAAATGGGATCACTGAGACTCACCCACGTTAGTCGAAGCGATACGGCGTAGTAATCAGATCATGTTAGAGGCATTAGCTGTCATTTAGGTTCACCTCTTTTGCCGTTTACGGATGTGCAAGGTGAAAAATAAAAGTAACAGCCTAACAGTTCTCCAGTGGAAAGCTTTTAATTTTGTTTAAACGAAAAGGTCATGGAATCGATTCACAGTCCATCCGTGGTAACACGGCCTTGAATAAGACACAGAGCTACTGCTAAGAAGGAGAGTGTAAAATAAGTCTGCAATGTATAGAAAGGATTGTTTCTTCTACTGGAACTTTCATTATATCGTGGGTTGTTCATAAACACAATAATTAATGTTGTTTATTTCCGGGGTAAGTAATGAATCAGAGCACACACTATGCTGAAAATGCCACCTAAGGGCCTTAGGGAAGGCAAAGCATTAGGTGCTGGGTAGACGGCTCGCCTTATAATGCTATTTTCAAATGACAAAATAATATGTTATGGATCATTTGACTCCTCTCTCATCATCTTCCTCCTCCTCCTCTTCCATCCCTCCTCCCTTTCTCTTCGCTTGCATTTCCCCCAGTCAAGAGCGGGTGTTTCTCACAGGGGTGAACAATGCTGGCAACGGCGAAATATCAGCGAGGGCAGGGGGGTTCCTGTGGTAATGGGAAGATGCAAACTTCCAACCAATGAAAGTCCACGTCCACATCGATGGCGCTTTCTCTCAAAGCTGGAGGGGTCTTTAAAAAGTCATCTCGCCTACTCGCTGGCTGGCAGCTAAAGAAGTGGTATTACCAAAGCTCGAGAACGCCCGTTGCATGATTCACTGAGCCCATTGTCGGGGGGAGAAAAAAAAAAAGGTGCTCAGGCAGCAAAACACTGCAGTGCAGGATACAATTACAGCAGTGGAGAGTGTGCTTGCATGTAGGGGGAGGGGGGAAAGGGGATGAGTAGGTGTGGGGGTCACTTATGAGAGCGGGAACAGGTTCACAAGCAGAAAGGACTGCGAGGAAACTGTGGCTGGCTGCTGTTTCCTCTGACATTTGCCCCTGGTACTGCTACACTGACCTTTCTAACTCATTGTTTTAATTAGTGTTTCTCCTGGGATGAAAATACCAGCAGATTTACAGTTGGTTTCACCAAGAGAGAGAAAAGTGAAACCAGATTAACTGCATTTCCCAAAGAAAATGCAAGTGAGGATGCACAAGCTAAACCCCTATGAGTCAGTATAACCTTTATCATAACCCCTTTGAGTTGGAACAAACTCTCACATTTGGTAAAACCCTCAGTATAACCCCTCAGAGTTAGTATAACCCATTGGTAGTCAATACAACTCCTCGGAGTCAATATAGCACCTACTAGTCAGTATATTCCCTCGGAGTCAGTATAACCCTCGGAGTAAACGTAATTCCTCAGGGTCAGTATAACCCCTCTGGGTCAGTTTAACCCCTCACAATCAATATAAACTCACAGTCAGTACAACCTCTAATGGTCAGTATAACCCCTCGGAATAAGTATTATTAATACAATAAACTAACAGCAGGGAGCCCTATATTAACTGTTTCAAAGGGAAAATTTCAATTTAATTTAGCCAAGTAATCAATTTACAAAAATCACCAAAAGATCGCAGGAGTTTGCTTAGTATTCTGTACACGGGGGAACCCTGGTCGGAAAAATTTGACAAAAATGCATATAAAATTGATTAGATAATAATAAAGTACATGGAAAACAACTCAAAGTCCTCTCATTTAAGGTATTGTAACGTGTCAGTCTACACATTAGAGGTGCCAAAGGAGTGGAGCAAAAAGGGAAGAAAGTGAGAGACAGAACTGACTGAAAAAGACGACATTTTTCTTCACTAATGTGAGCAATAATTATCAATGTTGATGTATTGTGGCGTGAACGGCGCCTGGCACTTGTCTACAATCCAGTGTGCTGCCGATACTCTGGGCCACATTAGTCATCTCCTCAGTGCATGACAATGTCTGTTAGCCGCAATAAATAATACAACCCGCTTGGCAATGCTCTGCAGAAGATAGCATGCTAGCACTTAATTGACATAAACACTCTCCGAATTCCCCCCTTTGACTCCCCCCCCCTTGATCCGCTTATTTGCTGCCTGGCATTTCATCAAATATCATGGTAAATACATAAAACACTTCAGCTAATTGATTGTAGAAGACTGTGGGCTAATGAAAAATATATAGATGGTGTAGGAGTGCTAAAACCCGGTTCATTTCATTTGGAGACAAGGATTAATTAAGAGATGGAAAGCCAGCCAAAAAGGAAGCCGATTTATAAAAGGAGGCACTTCAGCCAGTTTCCCTTCACTTAGTGGGCTGAGACTACAGTAGCTAGCATGTATGCTAATACATCTTAAAATAGCAGAACACAAGCATTTTCCCTTCACATTATATTCAAATATTTCAGCCTTTTTATTGATCTCAAACTCTAACTTTTGACTGAAGCCATAAACACTGGTCCTGTACGACAAAAACCCTAGTTTTATGTAACAAAATGCTGCTAATAAATAGCAGATGAGCCTAATTTGAACGTTATTTAGTTTGACTATACTTTGCCTTTAAACAACTCTTAGTGAACTTACCTTCTCCTTTTATGGATATAATTGGCCTCCTCCAACTATAGGCATAGTTTGAGATTCTTGCCTGAGGGGGCAAAAGAAAAAAAAAATAGAATTAAATATATATCTTGAGATTCACACCAACCACAATGTGTGTAACATATACAATAATGCAAAAATGATTAGTAACATAATTGATAATGTTGACTAAGAAATTCAGCATTGACGTGTCATTTAATGTTGTGAATTGATGACAAAATCAGGCCGGCGTGCGCTAAAACTGCACCATACATACATGCTTCACCAGAAGAACTGCGCAACAAAAGAAGAACCAACCTAAAGACGAGACGACTATGGTCACATGACTCGAGCACCAAAAAAATAAGTTGTATTTTTAAAATAACAACAAATTTCATATATATTTTGTACAGTCACTGTGTTTTTATGGCAGTTAAAATATTTGTATATTGTGCACATTCTATTAAGAATTGTATGTTTTTGAATGAATTTGGGAAAATGAATGAAAACCTTTGGTTACTAGGTGGTGCTTACTAACTTTAAAGCCAAAAATGATTTGTTGAATTGGTGAAGGGTCATGATGAATGGAGTTAGAGAGTTACTCAAGCTTGGTATAGGTGCTCCACTAATAAATACTCTGTATAGACAAGAAATAAGATTTTATTCAAAAGACTGATTCAAAGACACCCTTTTCAAATTTAAATTAAACAATTATGACGTTACCGATTACAAAAGAAAAAATCTACAGAAAAGCCCCCTACGCTGGTCGAAACACACCGTAGGGTGTCAAAATTACAACGTAGGGGGCCTCTACGCTCAACAACGGTAGTGTGAACCCTGATAGGGTTATATTCGTCACCAGATTGGGCTGTTAGAGTTTAGATTGTCAAGGCTACCCCTAAAATGAGTTTGTGATGTAAATACATAACAGGTGTTGTATCAAAGTGGCTAAAACTTATTAACCATATAACACAAAATGTATATTTGGCGGCATACCTGGGCGAACAAACTTTGGGCTACTGTATCTCCTTCAAAGTTTGCTCTATTGGAAGATTTCAACTTCAACGTTTATACTGTATTTTGCACTTTACCACCAACAATTGTGGCTTTGCATTAGTTACAGAGTGAAGAAAAGTTTTCAATAGAAAATGTCAGCAGGAAGACCCTCTAAGGTGGTATAACTTTCATGGGGGTAAATGTTTAGGTGCACATCACCTAGGGTGTTAAAGAAGTTTTTTTGAAGGTGTTGAAATCATCATCTGCATCTGTTGATGATATTCCACCTTAAACCCTTGAAAAGCCAGACCAGTTTAGATCAAGCACTGTAGTACCATGTAATGAAACTGATAGAGTCACAATAGACATGGATAGAGTCACAATAGACATGGATATAGGGAAATAGACATGGATATAGGGCAATAGACATGTACCGAATGTAAAAATTTCTCTGCACTTCCAGGAAAGTGCTGACGACACTTTTCCATGTCAGAAGGAAAAGTGACAATGTTTTTGGGAAGGAGATGAGTAGTAGGGGTTGAAATGAAGAGAGTGAAGAGGAAGAGGAAAAGGATTTGGATTTTGTAGAGTGGAACTTTGGTTTTCGTATCTCCTCGTTTAAATAGCGCTGAGCTCAGCACAGATTAGCAACAGGTTTGCTCCGCTCGGCTCGGCTTTTCCCGCTCTGTCAAGGTCGGCAAATGCTGCGAGATAATGATCCACCTCTGTAATTCTACCTGTGCGGTGAAGCCACAAGCTGCTTGCACAAAAACAAGGGGAAACATTGTTACGGGCAAAAATGAGGCTCGTTATAAAGTAGATGTTGTGTTTGTAGCTACGCGCTAATGTTGACTTTTGTTTAACTTTCCTTGATTACATTTTCCTCAAACAATTAACCCTCCTATTATCCTCAAATATTACTAACACATTTTACCTTTGGGGTCAATCTGACCACAGGGATATTTGTCTCCAGAAAATGATTTTCCATAACAAGACACTTTGTTTATTTGTTGAATACAAAAATAACCCCTTGATAATGAACCCTTGACCTGTTCTCAAACGCCACAATCCGGCCAAACTTTGAAGTTAGAATTAACTTATCTTCAATAGTTTTCATCCAAATCTGACAAAATTGATAACCACAAGAGTATGAAGCCTATTGGTGTGGGGATGATACAACCTTTCCTGCAGTGCCACCATCAGGTCAAAGTTTTGGTTTTAGAGACAATATTTCATCCAAATCTTTTCTAATTTCCTGTGCACATTCATGACTCTCACAGAATGAATCATATTGATTGATGTCGGTGACCCCCACCGCCTCATTCCTCTCATAAACATATTTATTTACTTATTTGTATCTCCATTGTGCAACATGTTTGGGTTATTCACTATAAAGTTTCTGACACATTCTCCTCTACATCACTTTTACTGTGAAAGAGCTGTTCCAAAACCCCATTGATAGTGAACATTTTCCTTGAGGACATTTTCAAGAGAGAAAAAGAGATTGCCGATTGCAATACACAGACAGACTTGACCCCAGAAGAACCCCAAGGATAATAGGAAGGTTAAGGAAGTTTTGAGGTAATTTGTGTGAGCAAACAAAGAGAGACACTAACTAATTATTCCCTCCGTCCATTAGCAGGAAGCTGACACAGCCATATTGTGAAAATGGCTGCTCAACTTCAAATAAAATGCTAACCAAACATTTTACAAAACCGTTTAACTTGATGTGTGTCATGGTCCAGCACGACGGCTGTAGACACATGATCGGTGTCTCATTGCAGTACAAGTGAAGTGAATGAGGTATTATTACCCCAGGCTGCCATGACTCTTACAACAGTTGATGCTGCATTCATAACTTGATGCTGTGAGACCAAGCAGCATCTGGACTTCTTTTGTTTTTGCAACGCGGTCAGCTCCTCCTTCCATTAGCGGTCAGCTATTTCACTAGCTAGCCTTCGAAGCAAATATCCACTAATTACAACATAATCCACAGTGTGCTCTAAAAAACACAATATACTCGAGCAAAGGCTGCTTCTTGCAACTTTTCAACAAACGCACACACACACAACACACACAGCACAAGTGCCGATACAAGCATAAGCACAATTAGTTAGCAGTGTATTGAGTATCCTGTTCACACAGGAATGTGCTCAGTGGAACACTTTGAACTAGTACGGCATCATTAGCTATAGCTAGGTTGCCAGAGGCTATGGGAAAGGGCTACCGCACACAGCTCAGCACCTTACAGGGTTGTCTCCAAAGCCCTGGAGGTTCATTAGAAAGACACAAGCTCCACTTGCTTGCACAATGAGAACCGAGGAAAAGTAACACCTCTGCCTGTGTCTTAAATTCAAAAAAGATGACCTTGTATTAGCTGGGCTAGCTTAGGCTTGTTTAACTAATGGGAAGGGCCAGTTTTCTTACCTTTTTTGTCATTATCTTATGAGGAATATTAGAAATGACCAGAGGTGAAAGTAACTCACGTTGCTGTAATTAAGTAGCTTTTTTTTATACTTGTACTTAAGTATTTTGTAAAAGAAGTGAAGTAATTCATTACATTTCTACACCCAACCATTACTGAGTAAATTATTATATTTTTTTGTTTTAAAATGATCAACGGACATTGTGAAACTACAGAAAATGAAATAACCAGACAACAATCAAATGAATCACACCATAGCCGACCAACCAGATTAAACGTAATGTGCCGCTCATCTATGAACGTTTTAAGTAACTAGTAACTTTGAGTAACATTTATTTGAGCTACTTTTTACTTGTACTTGAGTATTTTATGTATGACTTTCTTGTACTTGAGTACAGTTTCAAACTTGGTAAACAATTTTCTGAAAATTATTTTCTGGAGGCAAATATCCCTGGGGTCAGATAATCGAAGGGTTAACGTGAGTATGGGAAATGCACGTAACAAAAAACAATAATAATAATAATAATAATAATAATAATAATAATAATAATAATAATAATAATACAATTTATTATTATTATTATTATTATTATTATTATTATTATATAATTTTTGTTTTAGTTTTAATCCTAGTATTGACTAAAATACAACATAGTTTAAGTCAAAATGTAGTTATCAGTATTATTTCAGTTATAGTTTAGTTTTAGTCATTTAAATGACACTTAGATTTTAGTCGACAAAATTTGTTACAGATTTAATCGACTAAAATATAAATCTTTAGAGTTTGCATATTTTATATATATATATATATATATATATATATATATATATATATATATATATATATATATATATTAATTAGCATTGATTAACCTGATATTAGGAAAGTATTAATGTTTGTTTAGTTTGATCTTTATTTATCTGAAACTCTAAAATAAAATAAATAAACAAAAAAAAAAAAAAAAATAGAACTCATCAGGGTGGAGACAGTTCATGTTCATATGCATGTTAAACATATTTCTCAACTGGTGGGTCGAGACCCAAAGGTGGGTCGTGGACCTGGACTGGGTGGGTCGTGGACAGCTGGTCAAAACCAAATTAATACTTAATGTTTATTTTGTTGGGCTTGTCTTTTATCTTGATATAAACTTTTCTTTGTGAAATGTATGTTGCACAGGAAAATATATAGATGTATATTTTAAAAATGATTATATATGTGTGTTTTCAACAGCCATTTTTGAAAAACTAACTTTTGTTGGTTGAATTCTGAAAAAAAAAAGTGGGTCGCGATTTAAATACCGTGGTGAAATATGGGTCCCAGGGTGAGACCAGTTGAGAACCACTGATTTATAAGATCAGTGCCTTAATAATAAACAACCAAATGCAGATACACACGTATGTTAACATGTATCTATAGTCGTGTGAGAAGGGACAGAATGAAGCTAAGCTAATCTAGTTCTGTCCCTTTGTCCCATGTGACAAAATTATAATTTAGTTATTAGTCGATAGAAATATCAATATATTTTATATAGTTTTTGTTCACGTGTATTTTTTATTTTTTTTTAAATAAGCCATAGTCTCGTTATTCTCACTTTACAAAAAGTAGTCGAAGAAAAGATGATGAAAACAGCACCATGGACAGCGACCTCATTGATATTTGATGTTTATTTATTATATATAGTGTGAGGTTTTTAGGACAAAAATAAGAATGAATTGTGAGGATAGCTTTTGGATTAAAGGACGGTGAACTGAGAAATATGAGCAGACACATTTCCGAATGCTTTTGTGGCAAATATAAGACTGAACCTTTACAAATTCCTCAGCACAGCTGTGTACTGGGCAAAAAAGGCTTTTGATGGGATTATATTAGGAAGGTTTTTTTTTTTTTTTTTTTTTTTTTAACCATTTCTGCTTTTATTTAGCTGTATTTATTTTCAAATGTCTATTTAAAACTGGATCTAATAAAAAAAAAAAAAAAAAAAAAAAAAAAAAAAACTACATTATATCTGATTGTTAAGTCCACTAAATGTTTTGTAGAAATAACATGAACAAAAAGCTTTGCTAAAAAAAAATCACGTTTCCAAGCCAATCAAAAGCTTCTCTCTGATGTTGAATAAAGCTAAACCCCACATGGGAAAAATGGGAATCAAACATACAAATCAGAGTAAGTCAGTAACCAAAGGTAAAGCCTTTGATGAAACACAATTGGATGATTGATCTTCATGGTTTCCCACAGTGGAGAAAAACCTCTTGGGGATGAGTCGATTTCCATTGAAGGCAAAACACACAATGGGAGAAATACATTTGTTTTTAGCTCGTTAGGTACTTAGTTACTCGCTATGCAGACGTCTCAGGGAGAGAAATCCCTAAACTAAAATATCACACACCACAATTGAAGTATGTACACAAAAGCTTTCTCAGGGAAAATTAGTGTCTTGTATACAAAAATTAAATCAATTTAACTTGCTCAAAGTGATAAAAAAATGTATATTACTGTATTTTTCAAAACTAGATCGTTTTCACGGCTTATAACTTTCTTTTTTCTTTGAAGCACAACCATGTGTTAACCATATTTTAGAGGATTATTACTGCAGTACATTGGCTAAGATACTGTATTAAGGAATGCATATTGAAGGAAAAAATTATCTGCACCATATTAATAAAGGTGATGTTTATATATATATATATATTTGCACTCTAATTACTGCTTTAAAATATGTGATATATATATTTTTGATCAGTTTAAAAGAAGAATAATCACAAATTTGACGTTTCTCAACAAAATGTTATATTTTCTTTTCTTTTTAAACCCGTTTTGTTGAAATCGTGTTGCTTGACGCATACGGATTTCACAGCAGGATATTTCATAATCAGGCAAGGTTTGCATGCATATTATGATGGACACAGATATAGAAATACTTTGAAATCTTCAAATAAAATATAACTAAAACAGGGCAGAAAATAAAGTATTTTATTTATTTATTTATTTTTAAAACAGCAGTCATGACCAGACAGTCACACCACATGATATTTTGACACTTTGAAATACAGAATTATAGAATTAATCTCATAAGTACCATTTAAAAACTACACATATTTGGTAAATATACTACATATACTATACAATATACTATACTACTACATATTTGGTAAATATGATATTTCACCACATATTTCATAAAATTGGCATCATCGGGCAAGCTTTGCATGAATATTATGATGGAAAAAAATAGAAATACTTTGAAATCTTATTCAGGACTATAATATATATTATAGACAAAAATGCATTTAAATAGATTTAGAGTAATTTAAAAAAAGAATTGGCCGGACAGTCGCACCACATGACATTTTGACACTTTGAATAGCAGAATAAATTACATTTGTAATTTATTAAGTATACATTTAAAATAAAAATGAAGTGAGCACATATATACTTAGTTACTACATATTTGGTATGTTTTTATGCATTTTGACCTTTTTTAACTAAAAAAAAATGCAGTTGGACAGAATATTTAAGTGTCACGTCATCGACCTTATGTTTTTAAAGTAACTTGTCTTTATAATAGTTATATAACACGTGACAGATTTGAAGTCACCGGTCTAAAACTGTCGTGACACTACCAACCTGCAGCTAGCTTCCGAGCTATCAGCTAACATCAAAGACTTCCTTTCCTGGCAAAAAAAAACAAAACAAAAACCGAAACAAAGAAGTCAGCGAGCTCTGTAAACAAACTGAACTAGTACGATGTGGACTTGCCAGGCCGGACAAAACAAGTTGTTGCTTGGTGCAACTTCAAAACACTCCCCTCGCAAACAATGTCCCACAGTGCTACATTCCGCGGGGCTGCTTTCCCAGCTTTGTGTGTATGCTACATATACATGTTGGGAACAACAGGGCTGCAATCCTGTGGGACTAACAAACAGCGGCGAGCTAAAAAACCGAACAACAACTGTCCTTTTTTTTGTTGTCTTCCATTAAAATGTTCCCATACATCTTTTGTTCTGCTTCACCGTTGTTTTAGCATTTGAGCAGATCCTCAAAGCACTACATGAAACTTTCTACGCATTCATTTGCTTGAAAAAGTGTAAAAAGTCTTGTTGACGAAAGTGACCCTCCTACGGCAACTCTTAATCAGGAACTCTTGGGTAGAAACGAGTAAAAGTGACATGAGGAGTATTTTTGAATAATTGTCAAAACTACCTGAGAAAAAACTACTTATTAGAACCACAAACTCCCTACAGAAAACCCTCCTTGTTCATCCAGCATCAGTGCACAAATATAATTCAATAAAACTTCTGCTGACACATTCCTCACCTAAAGGTCTTCAATTCTCATCACCACGCCCCTCCCACTGCCGCCCGTTTAACGTTTCCTTAATGTCAAGTCACTTTTGTGCATTCAGCAGCGGCGTGTTCCTCGTAGGAAAAGGTTAAGATGCAGTGTCGGGTTTTTTGGGAAATATGTCGGAAGAAATCCCACAAAGGCCACGGTAGAAAGTTGCTGACTGTGGCAATTTTCAGCAAAAGCCAACCATATTCAATTGGGATGCACGTAAACACAACGACTGATGTCGATTTGAAAAGTTTCAGTCACACGTACACAAAAGATGTTGGGTCAGAAGAATGTGGTGTGGAATGTTGTTGAGCATCTGGCCATCAGGGCTGGAGGTTCCCAGGGGAAGATCTCTGAGGTGACATTCTGTGACTTTTGTACAGCTGCTGGTTGCAGGCGTTTGATGACGGTGAAAAGTCATCTCGAGCAAGTATCTCCGACTCTGGTTGTGGAGAGACTCTGTCCAACTTGTATAATGCATACAAGGTCTCTAATTCACGAGTAATCGCGCAACATAGCTGTAAGTTGTAGTCAATACAAAAAGACCCATTGTATGGCTTCGACAGTTTATTGTGTCCTTTACTGAAAAATATTCCTTTATTTTTTGGGGGAAAATAACTAGAAAATACTGTATTATTTTCTTTTTACTTTTCATTGTCAAAATAATCCCATGATAAACTATTCAAAACAATGCAATTTAACTAAAAATAAATCTTGAATGAAGTAAATAAATGAATAATACAAATGAAGAAGAAGCCTATTAATTTAAATTCTGGTTCTATAGTAAACAATGCAAAACTGCATAATAGTTATTTTCCTTTAACTAATTAAAGTCACATTTAATCCAAAAACTCCCAGTATTACAATTTATATGTCCTTTTCTCAGGCCAGAATAAATACAGTTTCACAATAAAAGCAAACAAAGACCAGCATGAACTTCATCAGACAAAAAGGATGTCACCATGATTCTAAGGTAGAGTGTGAAGTCACGTCAGGAAGATAAACAGGAAATCCACAACGAAGAAGACAGAGTTCAGTCACAGCTAAAGCTAAAGCGCTAATGGTAACCAATCGAGCAAGTTGCATCTAGTAAATTGGCATTATGTGCTATTGCGTGCAATAAAATCAGTTTGGTAGACGTTGTCCGTCATGGTTGATAATGATAATCGAGCCTCAGTAAACCTTTTAGTTTTTTATTTGTCACGTTTTTTTGTCAATTCATGAAGCTTTATGTTCTGTATGAATAGTTTTTTTCTTCACATGGAGTATGAAAAACTTTGGAAATGTTTTTGTTTCGGGGGTTTTAACACGTTTGTGGATGTATTATGGGTTGCGCTATACAAATACATTTGCCTTGCCTTAAAAAATTATGCATTAATAGGTGTTGCCGATTGTTAAAACGTAAATTGTGATAAAATATTGGCACTTTGAGCTCAGATTTACCGAGAAAACCTCAAAGGACAGAAAAAGTACAGGTGACGGACAACAAGAAATTGTCTTAAAAAGTAGCAAATTATGCATTAATAAGTGTTGCCAGTTGTTAAAATGTAAATTGTGATACAATATAACTGTACCTATATGGTTGCCATCAGTTAAAATGAAATGAATTATATTCCTGTATTCATATTTATTCCCCCCTTTGACTATTACATGACTAATACCCCAAATATTCATGATTATTACATTTGTAAATCCATGTTAGTCTCCAACGCACGCTGTTTAAATCCATATACAGTAATTATGTTAATATCTATAGGACAGTCAGAAAAGAAAGAAAAAAAAAAGATGTGCTTTTTTTTTTTTACATTAAATGTAAATTAAACTCATTAAATTCACACTGGTCACACAAGCTGGTAGATGGAAATGAAGTTCTTTATAGTGTAAGTAAATAAGATGTGATTATGCTGATTTAGAGAGCCCAGTGGGCTGAATATGGTCGCTGTCCATGGTGCTGATTTAATGCCATAAATGCAAATCAGGCCACGGGAAAACATTTATTACACATAGCATTTATTCTCAACAATAGAAATATAGGTATTTAAGTTTTTAATTGTGTTGCCTTTAAATATTTATATTTATAAAACTCTTCCCTTGTATGCTTATTACTAAAATATGGTTTATGAATATTCAGTGTCCATCTGCTGCTATGGTCTGCTATAGTCATTGAGGAGTGACAGAGCAATGGAGGGAAAGAAGGCGGAAGGTAACAGAAGCCAAGAAAAGAGGAAGAAAGAAAAGTTCAAACATCGACAAAGGCAACACCCGAGAGCGCCGTATTCCTCGACACTGCATCCGCCTTCCCTTGATGGAAGAGTGAAAGACAATAGTGCAAAAAGGCAGCGGAGGGTAGTTGGGCACCGCTTGTGTCTGTGTGTGGGATGGACTTTTCCGCCGCCTCAGCTCCTTGGCGGTTGTCTGTCTGTCGCCGAGGGGCCCCCGGCCCTGGCCCCGAACCCACTGCCAAGCTCAGTGAGTGTCCACTCAGCACTTCCGCTCACTGTCGGTAAATTAGTCTCCACAATCCTCACACCCTTCCCTCCTGTGAGCTATTCTACGCGCCCTTGAGGGAAGTAAACGAGTACAGTGTGTGTGTCTGAGTGTGTGTGTGTGTGTGTGTGTGTGTTTTTCGCACTAATGCAATCTCATCTCTAATCAATGTTGGTGAAGTGTTTAAGGAAAGTGCTTTTGCTTCAAACCAAGTTTTCATGCAAAAAGAACAACTAATAATGTAAAACTGGTGTTTAGGGATCTGGCGTTGATGATATTAAATGTAAATAATAGAAGCTTTTATTGCATATAGCGCTTGAAAAGTGTCACATATAAACTTTTTATCTGTGCAGTAAATGAAATTAAAGTGAAAACTGCAACTAAGACAAGTTGCAGTTTTCACTTTAATAACATCAAATCAATTTGATATAAAACATACAAGAGTGAAGTGTATGCAAATAAGTAGGAAACCACTGTGAATGTGGTTAACGTCAATCTGGTAATGGTGGATGTTATCAGCACTTTATTTTATTTATTTCTTTATTTAAGTAGAGACAGTGCATATTTAAAAAATGTTCAAAAAAATTTAAATATGCCAGATTATAGCCAACGGCTAATTTCCATCTGTTGTCCCTAGACAGGCTGATGTAATAAAATGTCACACTTAACAATGAGACACAAAACAATATACAAAAGGATTGCATACAGGACAAAGAACATAGGGATCATAAAATACAGTCACTTTTCATTTAAATGGAACACTGGGATCAGAACAACTACACTATTAAGAGAATAGACAGGGGAAAGAAAAGCAGTTCACTTCCACATACTCAGAGTTGGTCAGTCACAGGAGTGCAACAATACATTTACATTATTGAGTTTCAGTATCATAATTTATTTAAAGTGCCACTGTGCATTGCAAATAGCCCTGGATCACCTTTTAATACAACACTACTACTACTACTACTAATAATAATACAAGTATATATATATTTAAAGTGCTATAGTGCATTGCACAGAGCCCTAAGGTGCTTATTTCTCTAAATTTGATCACTTTGATCAGAAATGCCTTTAAAAAAAGCACTACATGTTCTTAGAATCTTGCTACTATGCGAACAAACTACTAAATAATACCCGGTGATGTAGCACAAATGGACATTTCTGTTGTTCTTTGTGGAGTTTGCATGTTCTTCAGGTCTCATTTTTTTTTTTTTTTTCTCAGGAAATTTACTTTGAATTTTACTTTGATCATGTGTCTTTTTGTACAATGGCCCTAAAGGCTCCCAACACAACACAAAATGAAACCGCATACATATACAAAACACAACACGAAAGCTCACAACACAACACGTAAGCAGCCCAGTAGAAACTCCACGTTCACTTTTGTGTTGAGGAAATTTGTGTTGCGTTGTGGCGTTTGTATATGTGTGCGTTTTTGTTTTGTGTTGCGTTGTGGCGTTTGTATATGTGTGCGTTTTTGTTTTGTGTTGCATTGTGGCGTTTGTATATATGTGCGTTTTTGTTTTGTGTTGCGTTGTGGCATTTGTATATATGTGCGTTTTTGTTTTGTGTTGCGTTGTGGCGTTTGTATATGTGTGCGTTTTTGTTTTGTGTTGCGTTGTGGTGTTTGTATATGTGTGCGTTTTTGTTTTGTGTTGCGTTGTGGCGTTTGTCATTTAGTTTTGTGGTGTGAGCTCTCAGGGCATTTTGTATTGGGGTTTGTATTTATGAGTTCTTTCTGGGCGTGGCCAACATGAAAGTTCTCTCACACCCCCTGTCGCGATCCCAGGTGTGTTAGAGCAGTGTTTCCCAACCAGGGGTACGCGTCCCCCTAGGGGTACGTGAGCACATTATAGGGGGTACGGGGAAAAATTAAGAATTTATTTCCAAGAAAATAAAAAATAATTCTCAGTCATTTCATACTGTAAGTCCTTCAATAAAATGGTACGTGTGCGTTATGACTTGTTTTTAAAATTTAAATGCCTGTTTGAAGGGGACATATTGAAAGAAGCTCCTTTTGTGGTAAATGTCATAAAAGCTATATATTACATAGGCAGGTTAATTATTTGTATTTATTTATTTATATTACTTATTTTTATTTCTTCTTAATTTTTTTTTCTAATTTCAACTATTATTTTCTTTAATAACAATATAATCATAATATAGCAGTATTAATAATACACTACTAATAACAAAAATGTTTACTATATTATTATTTCCCATATTTATCATTTTATTGCCTTGAAGGCAACGTCATTTTCTGTTATATTTGAGTTAAATAGGAAGATAATGCCTGGATATTAATTGGTCAATTTATGAAGATGAAATAAAATGACTTGAATATTCAGTTGTGTTATGTTCTACTTTTGGAGAATCATGAACACGTATGAGTGAGGGGCTACTCATGGTATGACAAAAAGGCTCAAGGGGTACACAAGGCAAGAAAGGTTGAGAACCACTGTGTTAGAGTACACCAGACTCCCCCACGACCAGAATGACCTCATAAAGACACATGAAAGCGATCAGTAGATGCCTCTGAGGAAGACTGACAGTTGGCGGCCGAAAACATGTGAGGAGATCAAAGTACATTTGCTGGGGAAAAAGTTAATAATGAATAAATGAAACCGTGACATATTATTTCAAAAAAGAAGACAAAATGAACCTGCTGGCATTTTGAATTACTCCCACCATCTAAAGGTTGAGGTCAGTGAAGTCGAACGCAGATGCTTTGGGCCTAAAAAAGTTAACAACACAAGTTGACCAGCAGCGGAACTACATCCTAGACATTTAACAACCTAATTTCATACCGTCGCATTTCAAGTAACTTAACGGTCCCTTATAGCATCTTAATGTACTGTAATGCATCATCCATAAAAGCAACATAAGCTGCTCAGCCACATAAAGATGGGTTTATAAATATATTAATAAAGATGTGACTTTTAAAGGGGACCATATGTACTGATACAGAGTTACCCCAGGGGGTGGTGGAAATAACAAGGACACTGGTTCCCATACATGGGGAGTGGGTGGGGGGGGGGCTACCTTAGCCACCAACAAATCAGAAAGGAAAATCATGAAAATTGTGTGATCTGTGACTCCCAGTCGTACATCAGATACAATGACGTAAAGTCAGGGTAGGCAAGGTAGGCAGTGCCTACCCAAGGGTAAATTGATATTTTGATTATTTATTTTAATTATAATATAATTATAAATTATTCATTTTTCAATTTCCAATAGCCTACAGAACCTATAAGTTTGAAAGTGTCAGCATTTTGTGCTTTTCATTGACCAAATGACTAAACATCACTATTTCCTGGTACGGCTGCACAGTCTCACTCCACTGAAAGGCAGGAGGAGGCCACGCCCTTTTCCAAAAGCACATTGCTGCTCTGCCTCTGTTTCCATAGCGTGTTTTTATGTTTGCGCATGCGCAGTCAGTTCCCCGGAGATGAAAACTATTTACATAAAAAGGCAGCTCTCTACGCTGCCTTTGGACATAACCGTGCTATGCTAAATGCTATACGTACCTTCACAGTGCATTAGTGAATTGATCCAGAGTGGCCGCTGTTACGTTCTCTAGCGAGAAGTGGGATAATAACGCTACAGGAAGGATGGCAGCGCTTGAGACGATAAAGACACTTTTCTTTTGAGGAAAAACTTTTAATATCGTATTTTCTACAGTAAAAGGTACAAAAGGAAGGATTGGTTTTGTGGATGCTCCTCACTGAGGCTGTTCTGAGTTATTGTTGTTGTTATTTTCTCTGTGTTTCCAACACAAACAACGAATGCGGTGTCATGAGATATATCTTGTTGGTTAGAGTATGGAGGCTATATGAAATAATTGTTTATGTTTATTTAATGGTGTTTTATGATGTTGATTTTGTTTGATTAACACCTGCCAGCAGAAATATATGAAATCGTCATTGGTGTCGCCTTCCCAACCCGAATGCTCACGGCACGTCACTGATCAGATCACTGAAGTGGACCCTTAGCCTGAGGCACTGGGCAGGTGCACAAGTAAAAGGAATCAGCTGGGAGTCATTGGTCCAGCTGGGACTTTGGGTTTGATTACACATGGACACCTTTTAACAAAATGGTACAAAGTCAGGGGAGACTTAGGCAGAACATATGTCATAAATAGCAGCTAATTTGTGCATTGCGAGGATAAAAGCAACAAACAGCGCACACTGCAGCATAGAATTACAAAATAATCAACAGGAACAAACACTGTTTGAAAGCCTGAATAGATCAGCTAAAGTTGAATTAAATAGAGACGATTAGTTTCCTGAAGCTAGTGCTCGAGGAACTTAAAGTTCACAAACCAAACTCATATTTAGCTTTAGTTTAGAAGTTTCAAACCATGGTTAGATATGCTTACTGATCAACGGTGTAAAGAGTACTGATATATTCTACTAAAGTTACTTGATTGAAATTTGTACTCAAGCACAAGTAAGTCATAAATAAAATACTCAAGTACAAGAAAAAAGTAGCTCAAATAAATATTACTCAAAATAAAAGTTACTAGTACTACTACTGTCACGGTTCCCTTGCATACAGTGAACATCTCATGTATAAACTTAAAAAGGAATGACGAGATCTTCCGCAAAAGCAGCTGTACAAAATAAAAGGTTTGTCGAAATGTAATTTGAAAATATATAAATAAATAACACCAATTAATTAAATTCAAAATAAAAATAAAAATTAACAGGTTCTAAGTTTAGCTACATTTCTTAACTCTAATACAAAGAAAATAACCGGCATTCAATGCTGTTTTGGTGCCGTACATTGCATTTAATGTGGTTGGTCAGCTATGATGTAATGCATTTGAAAGTTGGCTGGTTATTTCTTTTTTTGGAGTGTCACAATGTCCATTGATCATTTGAAAACAAAAAAAAACAATAATTTACTCAGTAACGGTTGAGGGTAGAAATGTAACAAATTATTTTATTCCTTTAAAACGTACTTAAGTACAAGTAAAATGACTGATTTAGAAATATACTCAAAAAAAAGTACAAGTACCTATAAAAGCTACTCAATTACAGTATTGCGAGTACTTGTGATCAGTTACTTTCACCTTTGTTTCTGTCTGACATACATCCGTCAACTAAACCATTCACCAACAAACTGCAACGGGTTCTACAATGGATCTTTACATTATTGTGCAATTTGCAATTCACACTTCATCCAATTTCCAGTTCAAGCTGGTTTGGATGTTAAAGTTCCCCAATAAGCTCAATAATAAACTATAAACAGTTTAATCTCAAACCATGAAAAGACTATTGAATGGTTGATACTAAGCCAAAGGATTACACTTCCTATGTCGTATTTTATTTTGAAATGTGATCTTTGCAAGTAAAACAAATCAGCCACAATCACTTCTCTGTTTATCAATGGAAAGAAACAAACATATACAGAATAAAAAAGGTTTGTGTATAGACTTCATATCCAGATTACATCAACATCCACATTGCATCAACAACTTGATCTCTTCATCAAGCATTTCAAATAACGCACAAACAGCAGTATGTCCTCTGCAAAGACACGGCTGTAAAACTGATACATGTTTCTGTGCATTGATAATGAGCACAAGAGGAATCTCAACGTGTGAGTGCTTGAATCTTAAATGTCCCCCTCTCAGCTTTCCATCTCCATTCCTTAAAGTGCTGACTATCATGCATCGGTGCTATTGATATAGGCTCAAGATCAATCATACCGGCGGTCCAATGTCCGCTGAGATCTAACAAAAGAGCAAATGTGAGACCATGACATTGTATTGACAAGGACTTGGTGTTAAAGTGTGTGTTGCAATTTCTTGTAAAGGGTTTAATCAGGTTGGGGGGGGGGGGGGGGGTGTTCTTTGATCTGTTACACATGAAACAAAACCACCAGACCCAATAGCGTTTTTTGGGAATTCATAAACATGGTAAGAACCGTCAAGCTGTGGTGTCTATCGTCAGGGGAAAGGTAATTCTACATTTGTATGCAGGCGGGGCATCCCTGGACTTCAGCATGCAGACGCCTCTTAGATGAAGTGCTGATTTTGTGGGTTTTGTGACTCTTTCTTTCCTACTCTCATTTAGCCCTAAACATTTCCCGCATGAATCTTGACTCCTTTCACCTTTCCTCGCTCGCCGACTGAATATTGTTTCCTCCAATCTCTTCTATTCATATGCTGGAAAGCACCTGGCCGAGTTAATACCATTTATCAGGATCCTTTAGAATATCAAATACTCTCTGTCATGGGTCGTTTGCATCTACCTTTGTCTTTACGCATCTGGGGAGGGTAATCTCCATGGCAGAAAAACCACAGAAATGTCAAAGAACAGGGACACAGCTAGAGAACTTTGAAGATGATCCCTGATTAGGAAATACAGACATTTGAACAGTTATGTTTGTTCTTTGAATTCCATTGTATTTGATTACCAAGGACAATACAGAGACTTAGTTGTGTTCCAAACAAGGTTTGTTATAATAAAGCTATTTTGGATGATAGATATCATACTATACCATCATCAGCACAAAGTACTGGCCTCATAGATCTATCACACATTGTTCTTAAAACAAGAGGGAGATTATACTCACAAAAGTTGAGATTGTCCCTCACAAGTTTTGTTATTGATTCCACCATCAAGGGTCTTGTCTCTTTTGACCAATGGTCATGTGACTTGAACATCGAAAAGGTTTCACACATTGCATTGTGGGATTTGGAGTCACGTAGAAGAACATAAACACAGCTCCAAAGTAGAAAAGTTTCTTTAAAAAGAGTTTTTACTTAATTTTTATTGTGATTTCTTGTGTTTCTTTGCTCGACAAAGTAGACAGTGATTCACTTGACGCCATCTTTGTTCTTGTTTCTCTATGCTGTTCCCAGCGATATGCAGTCATTACAATTTTGGCCGTAACTGCTTGTTTCTGTCAAAGAGAAGTGGCGAGGGTTACGTTTTAGAATATCTATAATGTATTCATACAAAGGTGAATTGTGAAAAAGATAGAATTGAAGGTGCTTGTCTTATAAAGACTATGTTGGGTAGAAAGTTATTTGTCTCACTGTTGGTGCCTTTAACGGTTTCTGTTTACTGATTAGTCTCTAAATCTGGATGGAATTCAGCAAACTGGAACTTTCACTTTGAACTTTGTGTTAATAGTGATACCAACTTAGCAACTTTGTAGCTATATTTAGCAATTTTTAAAACACCCAAGCACCTTTTTAAAGCAGGGACTAACCTAACGACATGCTGGACCAACTGTCCTCTAACTAGGGGGTGCCCCCTATGTTTTGGCTAATATTTAGAGTCATTACACTAATATTACTGTTCAAAAATAAAACATTGCACATTTCATATTGTTTTTATGAGTTTAGAAAGAATTGTCACAGTCTTGATCTTTTTTTTTTTCAATTAAGTTTAAATTTTTGACCTATTTGTTGAAATTTTGTCAGGATGGACTGGAGCCTGAACCATTTTTCATTCCCCAAAAGGGGTCCCAACATCAAGTTTTCAGAACCACCGCCCTAGACCAATAATGGTAACTTTCTTCTAATGGTGTGGCTCAAGAACCGGCACAGATCGCAGTCAGTTTGAAATGCACTAATTAGCCGTTACCCTCATAGGTTTCAAGATAGGAAAATATGGCTTTGTTGGCATTGGTTTTGCTGAGATTCTGGCAATTGGGGCGCAAATATCATACATGTTCTTGTTAAACTTTTCTCCTTCTAGAGACTGCATTATTCAATAAAACAAAACAGGAAAAAAAAACACCTTAAGAATCAATCTGTATTACATCACTTTGTGTTTAAATCACAGCCGACAGGAAAGGATATGTTTCAGAGCTCCTGCTATTTTAACCAACGACTCAGCATAAAAGTCTCACTTGTGCGAGAAACATGATTTGATACCACCCATATAAACCCCACAACACCCACAGGATGATAAAACTGTAATGCAGCAATGAGTTGTTGCAGTGGGTATAACATTGGAAAACAAACACATTTGTAAGTGTGATGAGAGTGATAACAATACAAAAAACTTGCTGTTTCTGCAGACAGATTGCACCAAACCCTATATTTTATTTTTAACGATGGAAAACCCGAAGACTACATCAACGATAATGATGACGGTATTGATAATTAAAGTGTAGGAAAACCTTCCCCGGAGCAGAAACCTCATTTACTGCCCATATGGCAAAGCCTATAACTCACACTGTAGTGCAAGACCGACCGAGGGGAAGCGTGGGAAAGGCCTCTGATTACCCTTATGCAACAAAGAGGCCATTTATGCCACTCAAATCCAGCTGCAATGACTGATTCTTTGCCATTTCCACAGATGTACAACAACTGGCAGTCGGTACAGTAGTAGGGTTGAGAATCAGAGGTGGCGATAATCTGCCTTGAGATGTGCAAGGCAGATGGCAGAGGCTTCGTCACTGGTTCTGTTCAACAGTGCAACGAGAATGAAAATAATCCCCTATCCCAGTGGTTTTCAACCATTTCAGCCTGCAACCCCCAATATAAAGGTCCCAGAGACTGGGGACCTCCCACTGTACCTGAAGGTGGTTGAACACAGACGTGAACATTGAAGAACAGTCATGAGGAGACAGGTCCATCCATAAAGTCAGCAAAATGATGGTTTATTGTTCCAAGAATCTGTGATAACCACGTTTAGTTATTCATCTGAATAATATCCACTGTTATCCAGGAAGTTTATCATCGCTCCATAGTATATAGTCATCATAAAGATGTAAATCCTTGTTTTAATCAGAAATAAAATGGGTTAAAAGTGACCAAAAATAGTGAAAAGTGGTTTTGAAAAAAATCACAGAAATTGGTTTAAAGTTGCGTTAACACTTGCAATATGGGTCCCTTAATTAACGTTAGTTAATGCATTAGTTTGTTAATATGTTATTAATCGTAATGTATTAACTAACATTAACTAACATATCAGTTCATGCATTAATAAGCTAACATAAACCTTAATAAATGTATAGGAGGTCCTCATAAGCATTAGACTTACATCAGTAAGTATTACAGTAAGTATTATAAGCATTACATCAGTAATTGCTTTTTGGCATTTTTCAGGTTGCTAATGTTATTTAACACTTTACTTAATAAACACTCTAGGTAAATGATTACTAGAGACGTTATTAAGTTTTACTAATATATGAATGAATGCATATTAAGTATGCATACATAGGAATATGTAATTACAATATGTAACTTTTTATTAATGCTTATTAAATAATCATGTTTTAATTAACTATGTGCAGTAAACATTAATTAACTGCTGAATAATTCATAAACTGATATGTTCATTAATGTTTGATAATGCATTATAAGATAAAAACGTATCATACTGTTAATTAATGAATGCTTTGTATTTGATTAGCTAACATTAATAGAAAAAGTGGTAAAAAGAATTCAAAGTGTCATTATTGGAACAATTAGTTCAAACTGGCAATTAATCGTGAATGTGGTTAAATTGGCAAAAATAAGTGAAAAGAGGTTAAAAGTGACAATGATGGGTCAACATGTGTGACACTAAGTGGGGAAAGTGGTGGAAAGGGTTTATAAGTGCCAGAAACGTCTTTAAAGTGGAAAAATGTGCAGAAAAGGCAAAAATGCATTAAAATGTGGCAATAAAAAATGATGAAAATTGGTGAAATATGGCAAGTTTGGTGTAGTTCCAGAAAAAGGGTTAAATTGTTCAGAAAATATTCTTAGTCTCTTGAATGCATTTGGCGATCCCCTCCCAGTGTCTCGCGACCCCAAATGGGGGTTGAGAACCCTTGCCCTATCCCGCATGACCAATCACCATGGCTTCCTTGGACTACTGGTGGTAATTGTCTGAAATATGGGAAGATGAATTAAAAAAAGGAGAAAAAAGGTAAAAACAATGGCATTAAAGACATTCTTACTTACTATTGCCTTTTAAAGACTTTGTATCAAACTGACGGCCACAAAAAGATCGGTAGATTCTCAGCCTTTTGATGCCCACAGCTACGGCCATGGTAACCATCCTCTAAACGCGTCAATAACAACTCCTTTGTGTTTGTCTATTATTCCTCAATACGCCACATAAAGCCAACTCCTGGCTGCGCTCAACAGGGAACGCCATCTCCAAGAGGCAACGGGGGGAACGTGTGTTTATTAGACTGGGGGAACCTGGCCGGAGATAAGGTGAATTACCCCCGCTGCACATTTCCCAGATGACAGAGCGCGTGTGAAATACAAGCGGTTTGACTGAGAGAAGGGAAAACATATTACAACCGCAGATTACAAGTGTTAAATTGCTGGGATGTGTAAATGCCTCCAGCCATCCCTGAAATATTCAACGTCTGATATCAGTCAACATACCCACAGAGGGTTCGATGAGGATCAGTTTTACGTTGACGTTAATACAAATCACGTGTGCAAAGATGCAAATTACGAAGCCGTTTCTAGCATCGGATAACTCCATGCTAGTCTCACATAGTCAGGAGTGGGATATTATAAAGTATTAGTAAATACAAGCCTGTGTCAACAGTAGAAAGCATCAGAAAACTGCTTTGTGGCTTAAAGCAGATGGAAAATCTTTATCAGATTTAGACATATATAGTGTAGGCCGTAAAGATTGATAAACTGAAGATCATTTGCTCAAAAAAAGATGGAAGAAGTCAAAAGTGTCACTCAAAATTAGATTTGATCTCAACCTTAAACACTCTCTAAAGGTGCTTTCACACCGGTTTAGTCCAGGACTCGGTGATAATTGTATCACCTTGGTTTGGCTCGGTTTGCGTTCAGAGTGCAATTTCTGATCGGCTCCAAACAGCCTCTGGTGCAGTTACATGAGCGAACCACTTGAAGGCGCCATTACTGGAGTACAGTAGTGATTTCTCGAGGCAGAAAAACTGAAAGCCGAAGAATAGACTCAACTACAGGTCAAAACGAGCGCTTTGTTCTTTCTAGGGGTGCACCGATCGCAATTTTGTGGCCGATCACCGATTTTTTAAAAGCCTGACTTGCCGATACCAATTTTGGCCGATCCCGATTTTTTAATTATTTTTTTTTTTTTTTATAACTGACAGCATCCACCTTGAATGTTCTAATCTTATTTTATTTGTAAAACATTGAACAATACCTCTGAAACAATACTAATGTGTTGTTTTAACTGCACATGAGGTAGTTATCTCAAATATACATTTAAAGTTTAGAACATTGCCGTCCAAAATACTAAATTATATCACTTTCTTTTTTCACATTTTAAAAATAAATAAATAAATGTGTCCAACAGGTTACACTGCAGACCTGTTTGTAGCTCTTTACCAAAAAAAAAAAAAAGCACAGCAGTATTTTGGTTTTATAAATAAAGAAAATTACAGGGTTTGGGGTAGATGATAAAATAATATACTACAAAACATCTTAAACCACCAATAAAGTGTCCTGAGTTTTATGTTTCCTTGTAGAGCAAATATAAAAAAATGTCCACATGCAGCAGCTAAAAAAAAAAAAATATATTAACACAACTTTAACAGCTACAGAATAAACTATCGTAAAAGTCAAATATTCTACAGAAATAATAAACATAATAAACATCATGCATAACATTGTCAAAAGGTAATGACAGGTTTAACATGATGGCACAGGTTAGTTGTTCTATTATATCAGTCTCTTGTACATTAGTGGAAGCTTTTTCTTCAAATCCAAAGCCATGAACTTCATCATTTTCCTCGTAGTAGCTTTGCTCTTTTCACTGATAAGTGCTCTCGGCGGACAACTGGCTCTTTGCTCCGCTAGCTTTAGCGTTAGCTTGCATGCTAGCTTCAAACGCCGCATACTCAGCGGTGTGGTGGCTTCTTAAATGATGAATGAGGTAGTGTTTTGTTTGCAGCTCCACCACGACTTATTTCCACGTTACAGGAATTACAAATTGCGATCCTTTGCTCTCTTTTTTTGTGTAATGCTGCCGACATGCTAAGCTAACCGTGCTCCGGGTGACTGTGCAGCCCGCACATGCACACATGACATGGTGGGCGGGGCTGTTAGTCATCTCACAGCAGAAGGGGACAATGGCTGACTTTATTAGCGACTTTAAGACCTTTGTGGAGTTAAAAAAAAAATCGGCGAAAAAGATTGGTTTAATATGCAAGGGTCAGCCGATCGCCGACCCACCCCAAAAAAAATGGTGCGTATTGCATTGTGGGATGTGGAGTTCCGCAAACAGATGTGTAAACAACGTTTTTTTTTTTTTTTTTTATCTCTTTCTGCTGTTATTTCTTGTGTTTGCCCCAAAAACTTACCAACACATTTATGGTGTTTTCAAAACAATGGCAGATGTTTACACGGAAAAATCTGAATCTGTCCGAAATTAAACATCTCGCGGAGTGAGGCGATATCACGGGTAAACA
Source organism: Gouania willdenowi (assembly GCF_900634775.1). NCBI lineage: Eukaryota > Metazoa > Chordata > Actinopteri > Blenniiformes > Gobiesocidae > Gouania > Gouania willdenowi. The sequence goes on along the minus strand of NC_041061.1, from coordinate 11,141,780 downwards.
AACTAAACCAAAAAAGGTGTTAAGAGATTCAAGAGAGATTCAAGATTCCTTTATTGTTATTATCTTAATGTACAATAAGTACACAAGAGTCAAATTATTGGGCTTTGGCTCCTCCCTCTTACAGCAACACTAACAATGATAATAATAAAAACTTGGAATCAACACTACTACCATAAACACATTACGTTTTATCACGTTTACGGAACTCCACATCCCACAATGCAGTGGGCAAAACTTTTGCGAAAATTTCAATAACAACGTTTTTATGGAGGAGATGAAAACAAACTTTTGAGCAGCATTTTTAACCTTTTACATCTTTTATTCAAGCAAATGATTTTCAGTTTATTGATCTATAAGGCCTACACTGTCATAATGTCATTATATTAAAAACACAATAATACTGTATATCCAGCACCTTGAAATGGTTTATTTTAAAGTGTTAATTATTCAAATATTAGTCAAACTATTTCCTATATTTATATAGTGATTATCTTGAGGCTACATGCTAACTTTGCTGACACACAGTTGGATAAGTTGGATTAAAAATGTGAATGGTTTGATTAATACACCTAATGAGATGTAACATTATCTTCTACATTAGTATAAGTAACACTTACGCAGTATGAATACATTAAGAAAGAAGCGTATAGCGATTTTGGTTTTTTTTTCCTTGAAAAATTGCATTGAAAGTGGGAAGTTCGTCAGCAGTGTCACTGCTCCACCTGGCTGGAGCGTCTGCTGTCACCTTCAGGGAACGAGCAAAACTCCTGCCAAAGTGTCGATCAGCCAAACTGTCATTTAGCCAGAAGAACAGTCACGCACTGCCAACTCCAAGTTGCTGCCAAGACACTTTTGTCTCAGAGTGTCTCCTCCTCCTTCACTTTCGGACGCTCCTTCTCCCGAATGCTTGGTTCTTTTCTCACTTCTCCCTCTCCGTCCCCCTCACCACCTGTCCCGCATCCGCTCAGATCCGAGTGCGAACTTTCTCACTTTTGTCACCAGGACAAGGGATTGTGTGCGAGTGGCTGATCCTGAACGTGTGATGCTTGATGCCAGAGACTTCGTGGGGTCTTTGAGGCCCTGCTGGACCTCTTAATTTTCCGATAAGTCACTGTAGTGGCCTCCATCTGCTAAGTGTGGGTACGTCTGCTCTCCCAACCCACATAAGGACCCCTTACTATGCCACAAGTTCATCTAAAGTACAAAACCAAATTGAATCCATCTCGCTCAAGACAGATGGACATGCATTGGTGGAAAACAAGGTCACAACATAGCGGTGACACGATGCGGTTTGGTCGAGGAAAATCTGCTAATGAATGCTCAAGTGGGAGTTGTTGTTTTTTTTTCCTCATTTTAAGGTTCTCGGAGAAAAGGTTGGTGAACCTTTGTCCAGCATCGAGGAAGTAGTACAAATGAAACACCAGGAAATACTGTAATTAGTGAAATGACAGACGGTGATAGTTATGTGAATCAATCATGTAACGTGACAAGGATTCTCCATCCAAATTCAAGTGAAAAGGTGGAGCGAGACAAGGAAATACAAGCATTTGGACACCATTAACTATTTATGTATTGTTATTCCGCACACAGATTATTCTCTGGTGTTGTGTAGTGAAGCCCGGGGGGAGATAACTGGTGGTTATGTGACCAGGCTTTTGATGAGCCTTGGCTGCATGTGTTTGGTTGCATAAGTTTTGTGGAAGTAGATAAGAAAATAAAGCTGAGTTTTGTTAGAAGTAAATAAAGAACATGTAACAAAATGCAAAACATGTTTTTTTTGCAAGATCAGACTCTATTTATCAAATTGTTTGAACACGTTATACTTCAGAAATCTAAAGCTTGTAATAGGATAGAAAAGTATTATGGGTTGCCACAAAAATAATCTGAAAACTTCAATTAAAAAAATAGTTTTCCTTTGTTTCTGTATGTGTGTGATAGGGTGGATATGTTGGTGGATATGCTATGCTTAAAAAGTACCAACATTTGTATATTTACTGGTCATTTCCTGTTAGTGATTGAGTCTCTTAAAGGAACAGTACTGCATTTTTTTTGCAGAATTACAGCAGTGGGACAGGGTGGAACATGACATTCATGAACACAAAATTTTGTAACAAATTTTACCCCCCAAAAATTGAATGCCTGCAAAACATTTATTTTTTGCAAGCTCATGCACTAATTTTCAAATTGTCTTAACACTTTATACACCGTATATCTAAAGTGATAAAGGCATAGAATGAATAAGAGTATTATGGCTGAATTTTAATTCTCCAAAAAAAAAAAAAAAGTAAATAAAAAATGTACAAAAATAATTTTGAAACTTGATTTGAAAAAATAAATAAAAAGTTTTCCTTTTTTCCTGTGTGTGATACGGTTGAAATGCTATGTACCAAAAATGTTTTTATTTTTTCTCACCATTTTTTTCATTTGTTTTAATTTTTTATTATTATTATTATTTTTGTTATTATTGATTTTTTTTTTTTTTTTTTTTACCAAAAACGTTCTAAAAGATAAAAAAAAAATATGGCCACCGTTTGACCTTGACTCCTTCAAACTCTTTTCAGATGTCATTTCCTGTTAGTGATTTAGTCTCTTAAAGGAACAGTACTTCATTTTTAAATATTTTTTGCAAGCTCATGCACTAATTGTTAAATTGTTTAAACACTTTATACCCCAGAGTGATATGGCTGAATTTAAATTATCAATGTCCTCAATGCAGTTAGCATGACATAAAACATACAAAAATAATTGGAACACTTGATTAAAATATAGTTTTCCTTTGTGTGTGTGTGTGTGTGTGTGTGATGGATGGATATGCTATGCTAAAATGTAACAAAAATATTCTAAAAGATGAAGAAAACTCACCACTGTTTGAACTTGCCTTCTTCAAACTCTTTAACAATGTCATTTCCTGTTAGTGGCGTCTCTTAAAGGAACGGTATTGCATTTTGGTGCAGAATTACAGCATGGAACATGAAATCTATGGACAAAGAAATTGTACAATTTTAGTAAAAAAAAAAAAAAAAAAATGACAATTTAGTATTGTCATTAACACAATTCCTTTGAAGAGGATTTTTTTCTGCTCATAAGAACAATAGAGGTCTGTCTGGATTTATAAAACAATGCCTTTCATGAAGGGTGTCAAACTCATTTTAGTTCAGGGACCAAATACTGACCAGTTTGATCTCAAGTGACCCAAAGATTATCGGCGGGGAAACAAGAATTCACCCTACTTTGCACTTCCACCTTTAAATGATAAGTAAAGTATGTAAAGCACTGAAAATCTCCAAGTAATAAGTGACAGATATTAGTCCCCTCAGGGTCTCCACCTAAATTTACTTGATTTTGTGAATATTTTGAATTTAATTTAAGGAAATCTTGTGGAATGATTCGAGTAAATTGCAGGTTTTTTTTGGAAAAAACAATTTGCTTTTCAAAATGACAGCTATCGTGATAAAAAGATGGGAAACCTGAGCGTATCATTTAATTTGTATATATTGAAGGACTGCGATGTCTACAACAGAAGTAATTATTTTTCTGTCATTTTTACTTTTTTCTGTGGGGTCAAATTGGATGCCCTAAAGGACCGGAATTGGCCCCCTGGCCTAGGGTTTGACACATGTGCCTTACATGAACTAGAAAAGAAAAAAAAAAATCTGCTAAAAATATAAAGATTTCATTAATTTCAAATTGTGTATTGACATTTTACAGTTTTACTTTCCCAGTTCCAATGTTGTCAACACAAGCAAACACTATTTTAATTATAGGACAACAATGAAGACTGCTAAGGTTTGCTGCTAGCATTTTGAGCGCTTATGCTACATGCTACAACTTGCAGCCAGTATAGTCTTATAATCTGCAAAATAGTTAAAAACTTTAAACCAAACTGTATAGCCTGCCTTAACCAAACTGATAACATAACATAAACATACTACCCAGAAAAAGAAAGATAGAAGAAGCTAACATGGTAGCAACAGCTAAATTGTTGCTAGCATCACAGCCATTGATAACTAAGAGCTAGCTGACAGATCAAGCTAACAGTCATAGTCAACAAAGCTCATCTTAAAGTCAATATTGCATCACAAGTACAGAACATTGTACTTTACACTCACGTCTCCCAGAGCATTATATAAGCTGTAAAATAAAATAGAAACATGATTATAATCAAAAAAGCCGACAAGGCTAATCAATCGAGCAATTTCTTTCTGGTGTATTTTTATGTAAATGTTTATTGTTTTAGCTTTATTAGTCACTCAATGTAATACTCCAACAAGCACCAACTTGTATCTTTTCCTATAATAATATTTCCCATGTGTTCTATAAAATGTAGCATACAGCACAGTAATTGTATTTCTGAGGAGCCCGGCTCTGAAAATAGCTACGTGGTAAAGTTGATTAAGACATGGCATCACTGTGCTGAAAGCCTAGTGAATAAAGGGAAATGAAAGCATGAGCATCGTGTTAAAAAGATTTGCTTTTCATTAAACGCAATAAAGTAGTTTCAGAAAAAAGACAAAAAAAAGTATGTCAATAAGTGTTTAAAACCAATAAAGAGAGATTTACTGTAGAAACTTTAAAAATCAAACCAGCGTGTCATAATATATATTTTTAGGAATGCATACATGAATCCTGAACTAATAAAATGATGAAAATGAAAATATTTTGTCTATTAATATAAGAACTGAAATGGCAGATTATTATAGACTTGTATTCATACGCAGTGTTTGCAGGGGGCGGAGGGGGGGCACTGCCCCCGTAGTTGTCAAAGGTTTTCTTTACAGTTTTCCCACATTAATTCTAAAAAATAAAATTCCTAATATAATGTACTTAATATGCAAATATTTCAAGTGCCATTAAACACTGTTACTGTACAAAATATATATAAATTAATTTGTTGTTCTTTTAAAAATGCTGGTATTCGTTTGCAGTGAAATGGTCCCAAACTTTTGAGACTTTAGGTTGGTTCTTCTTCACAATGTGACACTGCACCCAGCAGTTCATGTATGGTACTGCAGCAAAATTCCATCATGACTTTACAACATTAAACGACACGTCGATGCAAATTTTTGTAGTCAACATTATAAATTATGTTACTAATAATTTTTGCATTATTGTATGTTACAAGTATCCGCACCCCTTTCACTTTTCAACATTTTGCCCCGCTGTGGAGCACAAACTTTGACGTGAAAGACACACACTGACACACAATCGTGAACTGAAAATTATACATGATTTAGAACTTAAAAAAAAAAAAAAAACTGAAAAGTCGGGTGTGCAAAAGTTCTTTTGCACACCCGACTTTTCAGTTTTTTTATTTATTAAAAAAAAGGTCAAAATCATGTATAAATTTCATTTCACTTCACGATTGTGTGTCACTTAGTGTGCATCTTTCACGTAAAGTTTCAACTAAATATACTTATGTTTGTGGTCCATAGCGTGGCACAATGTTGAAAAGTTAAAGGGGTGCGAATACTTATGCAACCCACTGTATTTAATTCTATTTTTTTTGCCTACCCTGGGAAGAATCTCAAACTCTGCCGATGCTTATATTAAATTATTAAATACTTTTTTGATAGCCATGGAAAAGGTTGCAAATAAAACATAAGAGAGCCACATTATATTTGCAATATGATGAATTATCAAGTTATTATTCAATAAATTATGATTCAACGTTCCAAACCATGCTAATGATGAGGTGCGAAAACTTGGCTCTATCTTTGAATGATGAAAATTCAATCAAAGGTTTCCTCTTCACTACTTTGTTTTTTTTTTTCTTTTTCTCCATCACCAGTCATTTGATCTGAACAAAGACGATTCCAATTAATTGAAAGCCTTTTATTAATCACGTTCACTTTCATATCGGTCTCCCGGGAGCGGGATATTACAATCTCAATGCTTTGTCTCATTACGTTTCCTCCCGCTGTATCTCATTGAGCGCCCTGGCTAATGTTTATTTATTTAACTTGATATGCTTTTACAAAGGAAGTGATGGGGATGAGAATGCACGCTTGAGTGGAGGGACTCGTCGCTGTCGATTAGCAGAAAAACAGTGACGACACTGGCAGACAAAACAAAGGAGAAGCTCAAGGGACTAAGCTTAGTTTGACTCTCTGAACCGTCTATTAAAAATGTGTGTTTTAGATCAAGTTTGGATTGTTTCAATCAAGCTAAATGAGGAACGCCATTCAGACGTTTACCTGTAATGTGTACATACACATTTGGTCCCTTTGTCGTGACTGGCTTTGACTTGTCTCTGTCAGGCCCTGTACACAATATGTACGTACAGATGAATAGATATTTGAAATTAGAGATGCACCGAAATGAAAATTCTTGGCCGAAAGCGAAAACACTGAAAATCGATTATGCAAACGATTAGTTCCATTGCATTTAAGGCCCTGAAAGTGTACTAACCTCATTAAAATTAAAACATTGCAATTGTAGAAATACATATTAATACTTATAGAGCGTGTGCGTCTCCAAGACATTAATTTTTAACAATCTTCACATACCGTGCACCAAGTACAGTCCTTATAAAGTCCAGAGAAACATTCACTGACAGATTGTTAAAACCAAATACTTTTGATGCGCACCGAGATTTCATCATTATCGGTTTTCGGCCGAAAAGTTTCGGTGGCTGGAATTTCGGTGCTTTACTATTTGAAATGTCGGTAATTTCGGTGTAAATATGTCAATCCAAGCAATTACAAAAATACATGCAATGGAAAAGGGAATATAAAGCATCCTGGTGCTTAAAAGTTGTTTACAAAATAGAAAAAAAAAATTACGTTGGGGCTCTTTTGCCACCAGGTACTGTAGAATCCAACTTTGTGCTTGAGTGCGAATTCTAAGGTGGCGGATGTTTTAAATCAATATTAGTCTTGTTTTATGAAACAAAAGAGTATCAAAGGTCTAAACTTTGAAAGATTTATGTTTAGGTTGTTTTTGAAGTTGTGTTTGTGTCCATGTGCCATTTGTGGTCCTTTTGCTTTAAAATGCGTTATTGTGAAAAATGTCCCACTAACTATAACGCAAGCATGATTTCTGAGCACTTTAGATGAAATTGGATGTTAAAAATGTTTTTTACCATTTGATTTTCTATTCCTGTGTTTCCAGAATTCCGTTTAATTTGGATGTAAGAAATGTAACCAAAGCATGCTGAAAATGCTAGGATAGAATATGGGAATAGAAAACATCCTGGCGCTAAAAAAGTTGTTCACAAAGTACAAAAATTGGGGCTTTTTTGCCACCAGGTAGGTTTATCAAAATAGAGACGGATAATTGTGAATCATATTTTGTGCTTGAGTGTGAAATATAAGGTGGCAGATGTTTTTAATTGCGACTCTTTATGAAACCAAAGCATATCAAAAGTCTAAACTTTGAAAGATTTATCATTTCCATATGCAATTTATGGTATTTTTTTTGCTATAAAATGCATTGTGATTAAATATTTTTCACTATTCATAATACAAGCATTACTTTCTAGAACTTTAGATAGGATGGAAAATGTTTAGCCTCGAACTTTCCATTTCAATTATTCCTGAATTCCGTTTAATCTGTTTCCCCTAATAGGCTGTACCAAATATCCCTAAATCATCCCAAAAATGTTAGTGATTAACGTAATTAAGTTAAATGTTAAAAATTCTTTATTTCGATGCTTCAGAACTCTAAAAGAGTAGGATCGAGTCTTGCGAGAAACCAAAACAAAGTTCAAATATAATTTATGTCGTGAAAATCTTGAGGCAGAAGTCAAAGCTCAAGTTCTTTTCTTTATTACGTGTAATTGTAGTGCAGAAAGTCACCCCTATAAACAAGAAGTGCTGGCTTTTAAAAGAAACTAAGAAAAAATATGATCTTCGGTCATGAGACGAAGTCTTTCCAGTGCTACGAGTGGATAATAAACACCTAAAATATGCTTTATTTGAGAACAACATGTTATTGTTTGACTTTAGGGCTATTCTTGAAATAATTGTGTTGATTTAAAGTTGTGTGAAGTAAACAAACATTTACTTTTTACCTGTTACATTTAAGGTTAGCTTCTAATTGCCTTCAAGCATCATTTTGGGAAAGCACGTATGGTTTGCAATTACGTGTAAAATAAACCGTGCTCTTCTAGTGCAGCCGGAAAATAATCAGAATGAATGAAATAATGCTGCGCGAGGCTCGGTCCCTTCATGTTGACCTAATTAGGCTTGATGAGTTCGAACTTAAGACGACTGGAATCCCTGCAGTCAACATAGAACTTGCTTCTCTATAGGGGCCAAACAAAGAACAGTTGGAGATTCATTTACAGGTTTAGGAAGTGGGGGAATGTTTTCACGGCCAAAGCACTTCTTGAAATATGACTTCTTTTTTTGCATAAACTTTGTTGAAGAAGTTGCACTTGTGTGTTGATACCTTAGAGAAAGTGCGAGAGAAGGTTCATTTTCACAGATTCTTAAACTTTGCTCAATGTTTTGTTTGTTTCTTCATTTATTTTTTAAATGCTTAAGAATGAACACATTGTCTTGACCTGCTTAAACTCATCTGCATATTCTGGAAAAATTGTCGTTTTTTTAAAAAAAAAAAGTTAGCTTAGAAGTTGCCTCATGTCCTTGGACAATGAACTATCAAAGGCTATTGTTATGGTTTTAGAAATGTAAATTATGCTGGTTCGAGAAATCCTTCACTTTTCTTAAGGTTTTGATGAAGGCAAATAAAAATAGTTATGTTTTAAAAAAAAAACATTATTTTTTAACAGTAGAGCTCTTCATGCTAATCTCCCATTACCATATACTGTATAACTGTTAGATGCTAAAAAAAATAGGGATGTAACGATTCACTCAACTCCCGATACGATTCTATTCACGATACTGGGTTTACGATACGATTCTCTCACGATTTATTTTACAAAATTGGACTGTAGAAAAATGATGACTGAAAAATATTCCTTTATTTTTTGGGGGAAAAAAAACTATAGAAAACTACACTGTTTTCCTTTTAGTTTTCATTGTCAAAAGAATCTCTTGATAAACTATTCGAAACAATGCAATTTAACTAAAAATAAATATTGAATGAAATAAAGGAATAATAGAAATGAAGAAGAAGCCAATTAATTTAAATTCTGGTTTTATAGTAAACAATGCAAAACTGCAAAATAGTTTTTTTTTTTTTTAAAGTTCAACTGATGTATGTATTTTATGCCTTAATGATTGGACTTAAAAAACAGTCATTTCACTGTATTTAGGTCAGATATTTCTTTGGACCAGCAGAGGGCGCTGGTAACCCAGTGGTCGGTTGGCATGCAGATATCTTGCAGTGAAGAAGAGACGCTATGCTAGCAGACAGAGCTAATAGAAAAACGTGACTTTTACAGATATTCACGTAATATTACAGATATTTTTTGGCGCTAAAGGGGTAAGGAATCATTTCTGAACATGTTTAAAAGTAGAAGGCGACCAGAAAGAAAGTATTAGCAGATTCCGCCCACCACAAACACTTCTGGATGGTTAAAAAAAGTACTGCGATTCAATTTTCACAGTATCGTTGTGAATCGTGATACCTATGAATCAATTTTAAACTGCCTTACGATTAATCGTTACATCCCTATAAAAAATAATACAAAACTACAAATAGAAAACAACTGATGAACAAGTATCTATGTGTAGCTTATATATCTTTCATCCTTTTTTTTCTTAATATGAGCTTCAAAGCAATTGGGTCAACAAATGACCCCAAACTTCGCTCTCAAAAAATTCTGAAATTTTTACCAGCTGTTTTCATGAATCTTTTTTTTCTTCCATTTTCAGCTTCCAATATGTCATGAACTACACCACACAGGAAACTGAAATTTGGTTTAGTAGTACAGCTCCACCTACTCTCCCAGAATATACAAAAATATCTGCTATACATCATATCTGGTGGACATGCCAGCCCCTCAAATTTAGAAAAAAGTTTGTCGGGGTTTAGGGCTGGAACATGTTTGGGCCTTCAGTAAAAAAACTTAACATATGCCTCAGCTCTCTGTAATTACATAGACTGTTCAAATCACTAATGATTAATCACATTTATGCATTGGCTCTTGGGTGACAGTCTAGAATTCCCCAAAAAACACTTTTTTTTTAAAATTTTTTTCTAGTTTCCTAGGCACCAAACAGCATGTGGGAATGTAAGAAAATCTCTGTTTTAATTTATAGTATAAATATAATTTTTTCTCGGGATAAAAAATAATTTTTCTTCATTTTTATTTCCGGTTTATTTCACCACTCGCAAATATTGAAAATCCTTGACACAAGGCCATTGTAGCTTGCTTCTTTGTCTTATGATCATTTGTTGTTTAATAGTTTTTCACTAGCCACATAAGAAATATGAAAATCATTGCATCAAAAAAAAACATTTACTTTTGAAAACATTTCACGCATTTTTCTTACATTTTCCAAAAAAAGAGAAAATGGAAAAAAAATAAAGACGCGTGACAAATCAACACATACACTCCTTCTTAAAGGGGACATATCATGCTAAATCCACTTTTTTAGCCCTTAAATGCATTTTGTTGTATATTTAGAGTGCTTAGAAGTACAGAAAAAATCAAAATAGTCTCTTCAGGTGCTCCGTAGATATCTTTATATTCTGTTTTGCTCATATTTTTCAATCTGTTTCGATTTTTCTATTCTCTATTACGTTTTTTGAACTATTGCATCACAGTATTTGCAGCGGAACTGCCAAATTAGTACATCAACTCCAGGTCCAACACTTCGAGCAATCCGCCATTTTTATTTCTCGCTTTTATTTTGTAGTCCAAGCTCAAGGATGCCGAAGTTACGAGAGGATAAGTCAAAATGTTTGGTTGTTGGATGTAGTAACCCACACGCTTCATTACAACGTCTCCAGCATTAGAACCTTTTCAAAGTGCGTGGTTGAGTTTTATTTTTCACGGAAATGTACCCACATCAGTGGGTAAGGTCATTTTTGTGTGCGCGAAGCACTTCAATGATGACTGCTTCTGCAACCTCCGCCAGTATAAAGAAGGATTTGCTGAAAGACTTTGTCTGATTGAGGGTTCAATTCCTTCTATCTTTGGAGACGACGAACAGAGCACTTCGGTAAGCTGTAAATAACGCTAAAAAGTGTGATGATAAGACGTCCCTGTCATTGTTTTGTTAGCATTAGCAGTTGCAACGTCTTCATATGTTAGCACTGTGTGCTCGTTTTAGATCCTTGATGATATGGCCTACGTGATTTAATTTAAGTCTAAAGTTTTCATTAGTCATTTCATTTTGCCGTTTTTGTCTTTGAAAAGACTGTATTAAAATGCATTTCGTGACGTTTGCTTGGTGCTAGCGTTAGCTCGGTGCTTGTGTTAGCTCACTTGTTAGGGTTCTGCAGGTTCATCATCATTTTCATCTCGCTCCGCCGGGTCCGACTCTGGCTGGAACATGTAAGGGTGGATGGACAAGTCTTCTGTTGTTGACATTTTGTAAATAACCTCTGAATAAAAAGTTTATGCTCCGCTACATAGCCGTATCTCTTCTATCAAACTACAAAAATGGCTGTGCAGGGTGGAGTTGGACCGAGTGTCACCTGGAGAGGGAGCGGGGTATGGAGTGTCTCATTTGCATTTAAAGAGACAGCACCAAAACGAGTTGCTCTCAGAAGTACATCAGAAAAGTGGTAGAAAAGGGGCCTGTGGAGCTATAATAATGAGGAATTCAGACCCAAGCATTGCAGTTCCGCTTTATATAGACCACAACTGTATGATTTATGTGTAAAAAGGAAGGATTTAAAACCATGATATGTCCCCTTTAAATGGTCCATATCTCAAAAAGTATTCTAAGGTTTTTTCAGGAATCTTTTTTTTCTCCTGACATGTTTCAACTCAACTTAACATATTGTTAAAAAACAAGACAAAATGAATCTCGCTGGAACTAGCAAGAAATATTCATTCGATCAAACTTAAAAATTACATTGCGTCTATTGAATAATCACGTGACAATTGGTAAACATATCTGTATCTTTTTAGACCGAAGTGCATGGAATGTCCTGAAAACGTGTTGAAATGACATGGAATGACTCAAGTGCTTTTTTCTACATGAGCTAGAAAAAAAAGGTTTATTTACTAAAGTTTTCAATAATATACTAAATGTAGGGAGTGAAAACCTTCAAAAAGTCCGAACGACGTTTGTAAATTGGTGTTCATCAACACTAGTAAATATCTCAGTTACTTCAGAAGAGCTTCAGAACTCATTTCAAAAGCATACATGACCTTTACCTAATGAGCCGGAGCCAATTCTACTGTATTTGAGCTTTAGTTCATTCATTAATGTCACATTTAGCTCAATTAGTGAAAAACGTTCTTCTCCATTGTAAAAGCTACTCTACGTTAAACTCAATGTAATGGGTTTTGCAGACTTGTGCCACTGGCTGTGGGTCTGTGAATGACAAAAGGCTTCCCGTGGTAATCCGACTTAGTTCAAATACCAGCGACTTTGATTATGAAGAACAAAAAAAAAAAAAAAGGGAAAAGGACAAGAGTGGTGCTGGCATTGTTGCTGGGCTCCAGTTCAATTAGATTTAGCTGTAATGGAGCCCCGAGGGAAGCGCTGATCGTCACAATAAAGTGCGGCGTTACCTCAAACCGGATTTAGTGGCAACGCGATCCTCCGCTGCTCTAGGTGAGACGTTTAATTAAGTCCCATTTCTTTTGCAGAGCAGCTTTATAACCGGGGAAACAATACAGAGATCCACCCGGCTCACTTTTATTAGCATCACTGTTTACAGTGGGTTTGGACTGCTGAGGTATAGCTCTGGAAAAATGACCCATTTCGCTCTAGAAGGGCGCTTGGTTAGAGTGAACAATGGACATTCATATTCATAGAGACTTCACTTAACCTAGGATAAATGTGTTTTTTGAGTGGTGAAAACACTTGCGTTAATGTAAATAATCCTCTTCACAACAAATAAATATTGCTAACTATTAGGAATGCAAACTTTTCCTATGCTAACCATTGTTACTAGAACGTTGTTGCAAGTTGCTAACTGTTATAAACATTCATGGTAACATAGGAATTCTCACATTCAAATAAATTGAGCTCATTTCCACCCAACACAGACAATGTTTAGTGTTTGTACAGAGCGTCTTCGGGATAGGTTTAGGTTTACCCAATATCGCAACAATTTTTAAGGTTAGTGTTAGGTTTAGCATATGGTTTAGTCTTAGTCACGCGACCTAACCTGGCCAATGCCTAACCTATCACGCGACCTAAACTGGCCAATGACTGACCTATCACGCAACCTAAACTGGCCAATGACTAACCTATCACGTGACCTATACTAGCCAATGCCTAACCTATCACGCTACCTAAACTAGCCAATGACTAACCTATCACGTGACCTATACTAGCCAATGACTAACCTATCACGCGACCTAAACTGGCCAATGACTGACCTGTCACGGACCTAAACTGGCCAATGACTAACCTATCACATTACCTAAACTGACCAATGACTAACCTATCACTTGACCTAAACTGGCCAATGACTAACCTATCACTTGACCTAAACTGGCCAATGACTAACCTATCACTCGACCTAAACTGGCCAATGACTGACCGGTCACGCGACCTAAACTGGCCAATGACTGACCTGTCACGCAACCTAAACTGGCCAATGACTAACCTATCACGTGACCTAAACTGGCCAATGACTGACCGATCACGCGACCTAAACTGGCCAATGACTGACCTGTCACGCGACCTAAACTGGCCAATGACTGACCTGTCACGCGACCTAAACTGGCCAATGACTGACCTATCATGCGACCTAAACTGGCCAATGACTAACCTATCACGTGACCTAAACTGGCCAATGACTAACCTATCACGCGACCTAAACTGGCCAATGACTAACCTATCACGTGACCTAAACTGGCCAATGACTAACCTATCACGTGACCTATACTAGCCAATGCCTAACCTATCACGCGACCTAAACTAGCCAATGACTAACCTATCACGTGACCTATACTAGCCAATGACTAACCTATCACGCGACCTAAACTGGCCAATGACTGACCTGTCACGGACCTAAACTGGCCAATGACTAACCTATCACATTACCTAAACTGACCAATGACTAACCTATCACTTGACCTAAACTGGCCAATGACTAACCTATCACTTGACCTAAACTGGCCAATGACTAACCTATCACTCGACCTAAACTGGCCAATGACTGACCGATCACGCGACCTAAACTGGCCAATGACTGACCTGTCACGCAACCTAAACTGGCCAATGACTAACCTATCACGCGACCTAAACTGGCCAATGACTAACCTATCACGTGACCTAAACTGGCCAATGACTGACCTATCACGTGACCTAAACTGGCCAATGACTAACCTATCACGTGACCTAAACTGGCCAATGACTAACCTATCACGCGACCTAAACTGGCCAATGACTAACCTATCACGTGACCTAAACTGGCCAATGACTAACCTATCACGCAACCTAAACTGGCCAATGACTAACCTATCACGTGACCTAAACTGGCCAATGACTAACCTATCACGTGACCTAAACTGGCCAATGACTAACCTATCACGTGACCTAAACTGGCCAATGACTGACCTGTCACGTGACCTAAACTGGCCAATGACTAACCTATCACGTGACCTAAACTGGCCAATGACTAACCTATCACGTGACCTAAACTGGCCAATGACTAACCTATCACGTGACCTAAACTGGCCAATGACTAACCTATCACGCAACCTAAACTGGCCAATGACTAACCTATCACGCGACCTAAACTGGCCAATGACTGACCTGTCACGTGACCTAAACTGGACAATGACTGACCTATCATGCGACCTAAACTGGCTAATGACTAACCTATCACGCGACCTAAACTGGCCAATGACTGACCTATCATGCGACCTAAACTGGCCAATGACTACCCTATCACGCGACCTAAACTGGCCAATGACTACCCTATCACGCGACCTAAACTGGCCAATGACTGACCTATTACGCAACCTAAACTGGCCAAATAGGGGCTCTGCGTACAGATAGAATGTCGGCATATTGATACGGCAACCGTACGGATAACCACTGCCTAGTTTTTATTATTCATCTGCAGAAAGAAATGCATCAAGAATGGAAAGAGAGAAGCTATATTTTACCATAGAGAAAAACCCCAAATGATTTTAATAAGATTGTATGATTTCAGATTTACTTAGACAAATGTTCTGTTTACCTGTTAATGCTGAAATACTTAAATAATACATACTCTTTTTAACATAATACAACGACCAAGTCAAGTATGCACCGTAGTTGTACATTGTCTGCAGCCACTTGTACAGATAATCCGCTAATAAAGTGGTCGCAACCACTGATTGTTGACGACTTGGTAACGCGCTGCAAAAAGGGAAGAGAAACGTTTAAAAGATTTTTTTTTTCATTAGTATTTGGGTAACGGTTTCTCGATCTGATATACATATATATCTGAATATCAGGGAACAAAAACGAGTATTGGAAACTACTGATATACACTATATGGTTTTTCCTAGACTTCCTAGACAAGGTTATTTTTTTTGAGTCTTCTATTTTCTTTTAGTTTAGTTTATTAAATTGTATAATATTCTTATGTTTAAGGTTAAAATGTAAGTGTAACCCATTGGTTAATAATAAATGCTGTTGTAGTTGCTGCTTACTGTTTAGGTCTTGTTAGACCACGATATGTACCAGTACTCAAAAAGTAACAAGACCCAATTTTTACATCATTACCTTTTTGCCCAAAATGTTGTTCTCCCAATAAATCATTGACTTACTCTATGACGTAATACAATTATGACACTATATATATATTGGATTATTACCTGTATAGGCCAATACTCACTCAGAGCTACAATATAGGTATCATAACAGCTCTAGTTCAGGGTATTTTAGTTTGAAATATTGGATGTCTGCTTTAGCGCACAGCACTCCCTCTCTTGATAAAAAACAATACAAAATAACCAAAAACACCGTGCACTTATTTCAATATTGATGTCTTCCAGTAGCCTACTAATTAAAGTTGCATGGAGGGGAAAAAAGGAAGTCAAAGAAACAAATCATTTATCTCAGCGCGCCTCAAGACAACATCTGTCATTGTAGCCCTCAGGCTTACTGTGACGGAGAGTGTTGGGTCAATAGATCTAAAGCATCCAAAATCTCACAGGAAAACCCAGGCACACATGAGGAAGATGGAGGTAAGTCACCAATAAGATTGTTTTCTTCTCTCTCTGGAGAGGGTGAAGTCTCTGTCAGTGTGAAATAGACAAATGGTATGGGGATGGTACGTTCCATAGCTGTCACATTTTGAATATTTAGCTCACTTGCCTCAGATTTAGCCATTTTTTTTATTTCATTTGAGACAAAAATTCATGTAAAAACAGCATGTTATAAAATTAAAAACTGAAACTGAATGTGAATGTAAATGTTAAATATAAATGTTAAATATAAATGTTAAATGCAAATCCAAATGTTGAATGTAAATCTAAATGTTAAATCCAAATATTAAAGGTAAATCTACATGTTACATCTAAATGTTAAATCTAAATATTAAATGTAAATCCAAACATTACATATAAATCTAAATGTTACATCTAAATCCTAAATGTAAATTCAACTGTTAAATGTAAATCTAAATGTTTACTCTAAATGTTAAACCCAAATGTTAAATGCAAATCTAAATGTTACATCTAAATGTTAAATCCAAATGTTAAATGTAAATCCAAGCATTATATATAAATCTAAATGTTACATCTAAATCCTAAATGTAAATTCAACTGTTAAATGTAAATCTAAATGTTACATCTAAATGTCAAATCTAAAAGTCAAATCTAAATGTCAAATCTAAATGTCAAATCTAAAAGTTAAATCTAAATGTCAAATCTAAATGTTAAACCCAAATGTTAAACCCAAATGTTAAATGCAAATCTAAATGTTTCATCAAAATGTTGAATGTAAATCTAAATGTTAAATCCAAATGTTAAATGTAAATCCAAACATTATCTATAAATCTAAATGTTACATCTAAATCCTAAATGTAAATTCAACTGTTAAATGTAAATCTAAATGTTACATCTAAATGTCAAATCTAAAAGTCAAATCTAAATGTCAAATCTAAATCTTAAATCTAAATGTTAAATGTAAATCCAAATGTTACATCTAAATTTTAAACGTAAATTCAAATGTTAAATGTAAATCTAAATGTTACATGTAAATGTTAAATGTAAATCAAAATGATGAAAAATGATTACTTAATCTTTCTTTAGGCGGGTAATATAAATGTTAAATCGGTCACCAGGCACTGACCTGCCCACTTTAATAAATTTCTCAACATTTGGTGTCCAATTGAACATTTTGATTTACGTATAACATTTAGTATTTTTCATATGTAAACATTTTTGACAATCATCTAGAACTTGCTGTTTTACATGAATTTGTCTCAAATGACAGAAAAATTAGCTAAATGTGAGGAAAGTGAGCTAAAAGTTCAAAATATGTCTGCTATGAAACAGTGACCGAGGTTTTACATTCAGCACCCCTTAGAATTGGACATGAGAAAACAAACAAACAAACAAACAAACAAACGCAGGCCTATAATGCTATAGACTCACTTTTAGTGGTCAAATCATCTCCAAAAAGCAGCCGTGGAGAGGCTTTTGTAGGCACTGAGTCTCCTTTTCAATCCCCCTCTCAGGGAAGCCAAAGCTCCAGAGATCATCTAACTTGTGGCAAAACCCTGGCCACTTGTATCTAAACATGACCTATTGTGGCCCTCACTGGATTACCTGCAGAGTCTCCCTAAGTACCAAACGTCTCCTCTCAGAAGATTTAACAAGACTCGGGGGGCGGTGGGGGCGGGGGAAACATTTGATTTGTTGGCTGGGAACTCCAAAAAGTTTGCCCCGGGGATATTTAGTGGTCTGCGCCAACTCATATGAATGTCCAGTGTTGGCAGAGGGATGGTTCTCCAGGTGAGCATATGTTTGCTTTCTAATGGCATGCTTTCACACACACACAATAAAACATTTATTCTTAGTTATTCTTTAAAGTTGCTCAGTTAAAGCCTCCAGAAAGCAAAAAGAAGTTGAGATAGTTGAGCTAGGATGCTAACTCTCTCAACTTCTGGGGTCAATCTGACCCCAGCGATATTAGCCTCCAGGAAATGAATTTCAGAAACATGTTGACCAAGTTTTTATTTTTTGTGTCGGGCACTTTGTTTATTTGTTAAATACATAAATAACCTCTCAATAATGAAACCGTGACCTGTTCTCTAGCGCCACCATCAGGCCAAACTTTTTATTACAATTCATTCATTTTGAATTGCTTTCCTCCAGATCTTCATAAATTTAATAACAAATGAATGAATGAATTCTATGGGTTGTGGTGATGATATAACCTTGATATATCAATTCTACTTTGGCAGGTGTGAGTAGTGGGTCACACATACCCATACAGATTCATGCCCATGGTGTGGGAATGTTCTCATGAGAATATTTTTGATCAAATACTGTATGTACCCATCAAATTACAAAAAAAATCATGAAATATGAAGGAAAAAAGAAGAAAACTATTGTTTTTTTTGAATAATAAACATTGAAGGGGTCAAATTGACCCAGAGAACAATAGGACGGTTAAGAGTGAAAGCCATGTCTCAATAAAAGTGTAACATACAGTTATCAGAATTGACAGTAAATAAAGAAAAAAATGACAATCTTTATTAGCAAACGTCCAAAAAATGTTGCTATACTTTAAGGGAAATATCCTATAAAGTTTTAAAGTTTTTCCAAAAGTAAAATATGAGCGGCTGTTTTTGATTTAGTATTTTAGAAGAGAAATAACAACCAGATTTGCTATTTAATAAATAGGACAAATATATATTTTTGACAATATGAATTATTAGAAATCTATTACATCAAAAGTTGGAGAAGGATCAAGAACAAATCCAGCCATTGTCTATAAATGATAAATGGACTTGATTTATATAGCGCTTTATAACCACACTGAAGCCGTCCCAAAGCGCTTTACATACCAGCTCATTCACCCATTCACTCTCACATTCACACACCAGTGGGACGGGACTGCCATGCAACTGGAGGTATGGGTGCCAGATGCGGCCCTCTGTCTAATTTTGTGCGGCCCCCAAAGCAAAATGACTCCAACAACACAAAAAAATTGGCATAAAAATACCACATAAACACACAAATTGACTTAATAAACATACACAATTTAAAGAAAAATACACAAAATGGCAGAAAGATGCACAAATAATAAATTACAAAACACACGTGATCATGATTGCAAATATATAACAAAAAAATATACAAAACGACAAGTGTCTCCAAAGACACACAAAATGACACAAAAAAAATACAAAATAAAGTACAAAATACAGGAAAAAAAAACATACACATAAGATGACTACAAATAAATAACTGGGAAAATATACAAAACAACAACCATGAATCAAAACACATAAAACAACAAAAATATTCAGAAATCTGGCCCTTGGTCTAATTTTGTGTGGCCCCCAAAGTTAACGCAACAAAATGCGCAAAGGACTTAATAAACTTACAAACTTTTAAAAAAAATACACAAAATGGCTGAAGATGCACAAAAAACTACTAAATTACAAAAAACACACAGGATGACTGCAAATAAATAATAATTTACAAAATGACAAAAAAAAAGGTCTCTAAAGAGACACAAAATGACAGAAAAATACACAAAATTACAAAAAATAAAATAAAAAACAAAAACACATACATAATGACTACAATTAAATAACTAGAAAAATATACAAAATGACAACAGAAATTATTTCAAACACACACCATGAATCACAAAAATTACAAAAATATACAGTACAAAATTACAAAATTACAAAAACAAAAAAAAACACACATACATGATGACTACAAATAAATAACTAGAAAAATAAACAAAATGACAACAGAAATGACACCAAACACACACCATGAATTACAACATTTAAAACAACAAACAAAAAAAAAATCTGGCCCTTGGTCTAATTTTGTGTGGCCCCCAAAGTTAACGCAACAAAATGACTTCAAAAACACACAAAATGGCAGAAAAATACACAAAAATACACAAAATTACAAAAAAACAATACATACAACACACATACAAAATGGCTACAAAAAAAATAACTATAAAAATATACAAAATGACAACAGAAATGATTCCACAAACACACCATGAATCATAACACATAACAAAAGTATACAAAAACACAAAAAACGTCACCAAATACTTACAAAAACACAGAAAAATAAAAACAACACACACACACACACACGCACACGCAGACACACAGGATGACTATAAATAAGTGGCTAAAAAAAACTGAAATGACTCAAAAAAAAAGCACAATAACACGTAAAACAACAAAAATATACAGAATGAGAGAAAACACAGAAAACAACAAAAACACTTAAAACAACACTCAAAACCCTTTGTTTCCTTATTTTTATTTGTTGATTAATGCCCATATTGATCATTATAATATTACTGACATGAATGTTGATTGGCAGCTGTGATAAAGGTGTTATAGTATTTTAAAATAACTTGTCCTTGTCATGTTATCACGGGCAGTAGCTGCGTGTTTAAGGGCTGTTTAAAATGACTGTCCCTAAAACCTCCGTATGCGTATTCCATCCATTAATAGATTAAATTACAAACTTCCCCGGAATGTTTTCCATGAAAATCAATTAATCACAATGTTATTTTCCTTGCCATCATTCACACCCATTATTCTTCAGTTTACACAAAACAAAGCAGCTCCAGTATAGTGCTTGAATAAAATTTACATAACTTCCTGCTATTAAGATATTGTCCATCTGGATGTTATCGCTCCCTAATGGATTTATTATTTATGACCGGCGTTGCTTTAAAGTGCATACACAAGTGACTGAAAACAAGATTAACAAAAAAGAAAGTCACACAAAAAAAGAAAAAGGCAGACACGTCACAATGCCCTGTGTATTACTACGGCACTAATTCACGATTAAAAAAAACTCAACTTGAAATGATGGAATATTCATCACCACATTGAGTTACTGTTCACCCCATACAATTTTATGTATGTATTAAACCTGGGTAATAAAAAAAACTCATAGTGCCATCACATCCACATGACAACCTGTCCATGTGTGACACATAGAAACATGCACACGCTTATTACAAGGTACACCGATTGTTATGTTTAATGTGCCGTTTTTATGACTTGGAATATGAGGAAATAATTGGAAGTTCTTTTTAGTTACAACGTCGAATGCTTCGCCCTGAGGCGGTCGACTCAAAAAAAAAAAAAAAAAATGGTATGCTTGATGCAAAAACTAATTATTAATGTACAATTGTTATGCATATGACTGAAATACATGTAAACAAACATGTTTTGATCAAGGACGGTGGAGAATATCAATTAATGGCTTCCTTATTTATATAATAGTGAAAATTACAGGAAAACTTCTTGGTAAAAGGGAATTTGCCTCACCATTTACATTGTGATGAAGAATTGCGCAACAGAAGAAGAACCAACCTAAAGTCTCAAGAGTTGAGGCACATTTCACTGAAAAACGCACACTTGTAATGAAAACCTTTGACCACTAGGGAGGGCAATGCTGCCCCTGCCCCCCACAAACTCTGCGTATGAAATGTTGTATTACAATTTCATTTACATTTTTAAATCAGTTCCACTTCCAATCTTAATCAACTACATTAAAGGTATTGTGGAGGATGTTATTTTGGCTTTCACGCACACGCTTTCTCGCACACGTTTAATAGGCGTTCCCTCTTGGGGAAAAGGTAGTGTTGTGCATTTTTTGCAAAAAAATGGAGAGGGCGTTTCTTTTTTAAATTTTGAGAAAATCCTCCACTGTACCTTTAAATTATAGGTATTTTACTTGCATTTTAACAACCACATTTTAACAGTATTTAACGTGTATATTTAGTTGTTGAGTCTTAAAGAAACAAATGAAATATGTATAATCATCATTTTTTATATATCCACACATTTTTAACAAAATCAGATTGTTAAAAGTACGTTAACTTAATATACTTTAACCCAGGTATTTATATGAACCAGGGATGTCAAACTCATTTTAGTTCAGGGGCCAAATACGGATCAGTTTAATCTCAATTGGGCTGCAGATTTTAGGTGGGAAAAATAACAATTTTAACATAATTGTGCCCTAGTTTTTATTAGCAGTCCCTGACGGGGTCTTCACTTCAAGAATTATTGATTTTGTAACCAATTTTTGTGTAATTTAGAAGAATTTTGTGGAAAATTTGTGACAAATTGCAAGATTTGTGGAATAATTAAGAGTACAATTTGCAATTAAAAATGACTGCATTCATGTGAAATAAACAAAGAACTGTAAACCCCTAAAAATATTGTAGAGTTTCATTAAATTGGTGAATTTGAGATAACAACAACTGGATTATTTGGTAATTTATATAATAATTCATGTTTTCTCTGTCATTTTTACTGTCTCCTGCGGGCCGAATTGGATGCTCCAAAGGGTCGGATTTGGCCCCCGGGCCATGAGTCTAAACTAATATTTAAACTATTTTTTCTTAACTTATTTGTATTTCACTTGAATCAAATCTAATTCTAACTACACAGTGAACATGGTACTTGAAATAAGCTTAATAAATCTATAAATTAAACAAGTACATCAAACCCAATCAACATTCCTTGAATTGCCTATTAAACAATAAACTATTTGCCAAACTTTACAAATACATGAACAAGAAATCCATTCAACCTAAGTTTCCATGCTAAACAATGTTTAAATCCAAGTTTCCTGATAACTTTTGACTGAATTGTCCAAGTAACAGCAGTTTCTATGAAACCCGTGGCTATATGTTGAGTTCTTACCAGCTGTTCATCCAAACATATAAAGAGTCTTTACATCAAAGTTCATCCCAGTTGAGCAGAAAGAACTATTAGCTGCTAAACAAGCACTGCCACTGCTCCCAGTTCACCCACAGTGACAGGTTGGTGTCATTAAAACAATCAGGTGTGCACACTCACAAGTGGGAGGGGCTAAGGATTTAGCTGAATTTATTTTCTTTTGTATATTTTCATTGTTATTTTGTACATTTTTATCCCATTTTGTGTTTATCATAATGTGCAGTTTTTTTTTTGGGTCATTTTGTGTATTTAGTTGTTGTTGTGGTAACAACAAAATACCAACACCTGAGTTTGAAAATGAACAGAATCTTGAGTATGAATACAAAAATAAATGACAGATAGAATGCATCCTCACCAATAAATGCTAGGCTAATGTTAATACTAGACTAATGCTAAGCTAATGCTTGATTAAGGCTAATGTTAGGTTAATGCTAAGCTCATGCTAGGGTAATGCTGCTAATACAATGATAAGCTAATGCTAGACTATTCCTTAACTCATGCTAGGTCAATGCTGTCTAATACTAATGCTAATTTAAAGCTAGGCTAATGTTAATGCTAGATTAATGCTGATCTAATGCTAGGCAAATGCTATCTAATACCAATGCTAATTTAATGCTAGGCTAATGTTAATGCTAGATTCATGCTGATCTAATGCTCGGCTAATGTTAATGGGAGGTTAATGCTAAGTTAATGTTAGGCTAATGTTAATGCTAGATTCATGCTGATCTAATGCTCGGCTAATGCTAATGGGAGGTTAATGCTAAGTTAATGTTAGGCTAATGTTAATGCTAGATTCATGCTGATCTAATGCTCGGCTAATGCTAATGGGAGGTTAATGCTAAGTTAATGTTAGGCTAATGCCAATTGAATGTTTAGCTAAAGCTAAGCTAATACTAGGCTAATGGCAAGCAAACACTTGGTTAGTGCTAGGTTAATATAAGTTAATGCTAGGCTAATGCTAAGCTTAAGCTTGGTTAGTGCTAGTTTAATGATAAGTTATTGTTAGGTTAAAGCTAAGCTAATGCTTAGCTAGTGCTTGGCTAATGCTAGGCTATCTTTCAGCTATTTTAATAATTGTCAACTTCTTAAACTGTATACAACTTTATTTACAAAGGTTCAGAATATTCAATGTTTTTCAGCTTTTTTTTTTACTTTTTTTTTTTACTTTTTCAACTAATTATTTGGTTTCTTCTCAACTTTTAACCCTTCAGCTCATTATTTAACAATGTAACATTTTGTCACCACAATTTCTTCAGGAAATGCAAATATTCTAGAGTGTTATGGCAATTTAAAACAGTGACCATCAACAAGTGTTGAATGATAAAAACATGCTGCTGCTGCTACTGTAGAGTAAACAGGAATTACATAACTAACGAGTAAGAGCCATTAATGACTTGTGGCATATACAGTAAACCCATGGAGTGAAAGAGAGAAGGAACAGGAAGCGGCTGTCGGAGCATCATGGGAGGTCTCGGGCAATCTTCGCCTCGTGGAGAAGACAAAGGATTTATTCAGGGTCACCTGAGCCTGCCCCCACTGTAAGCTTCATCAAATAGAAGAAAATTATTAAAAGGAAAGCAGACGTGGTCTTCCTAGGACTCCTGCTGAGAGCTGGTTTCCCAGGCACTCAAGCAGAATAATGAAGACCTCACATGTCAAAAAAAATTACTCTGAGGGCTATCAGTTCATCTGATAGTCAACATCACATTCTTTAATGTCTGAATCACCTAAAGCCAAAGCTAATGCTATTTTCTGTTAAAAACCAGAGCGCGACATTAATGACATTGGCTAAGTAACAGGTGATGATTACATCCCTTTGTGTGTCCTCGCTGCTTTCTCAGGCCAAAAGTTTTCCCCTAATTCCATTTGGCATTCATTTCACTACGCCTCCAGCCTGCCTCCGACTTTCTCCAACGTTTTGTCTCACTCAGTGAAGTTGTCAGACACAGATAACACCTCTGTGTGGAGGTGGAGATAGTGAATGGGAGGGAAGAGAGGAGGAAAAGCAAGTTCCCGACATGCTTTCTAAAAAAATGTTGATCCTTGTGGCAGTCTGGGGCAAACAAAGGGTATTAACGGCTAAAACGTTGGAATAAACGTCGAGGTATTGGAAGGTAACATGTACTCAAGCACTTTTTAGGGGCACGTTTTGTCATTTTTAGCCAGTGAAAGCAAGTTTTATATACCAATATTTCATTGTAGTTTCTTTTGTTGTAGTCTGTAAGATAGATAGATAGATAGATAGATAGATAGATAGATAGATAGATAGATAGATAGATAGATAGATAGATAGATAGATAGATAGATAGATAAAAAGCATATGTGTAATATATGGAAGATTTTGAATAGTGCCATGATCGAAACAAATAAATGAATGTTTTTGAATATTTCCAAAATTCCCTGTGAATGTTTACCATTTTTCTTATTAACAGCTAAAGGTAGATATTAACAGCGAGGTATAGGAAGGTAACATGTACTCAAGGACTTTTTAGGAGCACGTTTTGTTCTTATTGGCCAGTGCAATTTTCATGGAGTCTTAATTATGTGACAATATTTCTTTGAAGATCGATCGATTGAACGATAGACAGACTTCAGACTTGTGGTCCATAAAAAAACATACAAACAAACACAAAAACACAAATAAAAAGGTCTATATTTGGAATATTCTGAATATTGCCATGATTGGAACAAATAAATTAATGTTGTGGAATATTTCAAAAATTCCTTATCTTCAGTTCTAATGGATATTTACCATAAATGTTCCGCCCCATTGTAAACCTAATCCACAGTCATTTTCCATGTTGTTATTCCCAATGCTTTTCAACCCAACAAACATGAAATGACACATGCTGGTAAATGGAAATACTCGTCCAAACAAAGTACCTCCATTTCCCCTCTCACACCTTCAACCCCAACCCTTCTATGTCCCTCCATCCTGTGCCTTACTGCCAAGACTGCCCACTTTTCTTCACACACATGCACGTCAGACAAATACTGGACTTTATCCTATTTGTGACACATGACTGGTCGTTATGGAGTTTCTACCAAAGGGGAAGAAACAGAGCCAGGTTTGGAGAAAAAAGGGGGTGTGGAAGGTTGTGACTGCCATCAGACTGAAGCCATGTCTGGCTGTAATGGTTGTCTACTCTTCCAGAATCCCTGCAGTGATGGCGGATGTGGTTCCTCTCTATGTGTATACCCTGTGGCACAAGCATAGAGGGGTCATACGACTGGTGACAGAGACACTGACAGTGGCCATAGGGGTTGTGTGAGTCGGCAGCCAAGGGGTAAATGTTACAATAAGTGGATGTAGCATCTCATTTGATCATATTAAAGCCTTTATCCTCAGTTTATTGTATATTAGGCCTTATTGCTTGATTTACAAGAGATCATATTCAACACCTTTTTGACCTTGAGCGTCAATGAGACACACCTCCTGAGAACTGACGGTGACCATGTCCTCTTTTGACCAAAGTCTTCTGATGGCTAGGTGTCCTCCACAGATTGAGATATTAAACCCTATACACAATGTTAGTTTGAGTGTTTCAGTGTCATTATGGTTGAAACACAACATTTTACCAAAAAATATTTTGAAGACTAAAAGTTTTTCTCTCCAGTTAATGGGACCAAAGGGTTAGGGTTAGGGTTAGTTATTAATATGACATGACACCTGTCATTAGCATGAATAAGGCGTTATTATTAATCATCCCTCCTTACCCTAACCCTACCTATCCCCACTAGATCCCGTCACCTAACCCAAAAAAATGCCAACATAGCTCCAAAGGTGTCATCATTTAGCGAACAACACTTAATGACAGCCTTCATAACACCTTATTCATGTTATTGACAAATAATGACAGTGTAATATCAGCCTAATGTATGCAACTTCAAATAAAGTGTGACCAAAACCTTATGATATGAAACTTTTCATGGCAGTTATTTATTGAAATTAACTGGCAAAATGGAGTAACTTTGGAGTGACTGATGCTAAAATATATTTAAAATCCCTATTAAGGGCCAACCTATATTATATTCTCATTTTTTTTTAATTCTCTTTTAGTTCTCATGGAAAGTTTCCAACTTTTAGAATCAATAACACTTTATTGATCCCAGGGGGAAATTACTTTAAAAAATGCCCTTGATATTCCAACCCTAGCTGAAATATGTTTTTATAATTGTTTGAAATGGATGCTGATGTTCATGTTTATCAATGATACATTTGGATGAAGTAACTCCCATTTTCCAGTTAATTACAATCAATAATCCATATGAAAAGGTGACTCTTCTGAATATTCCCAGACTTTCATATGTCCTGTGGAAATGTACTGGATTTTGTCCTCCCTTTTGCAGCTCTAGTGTAGATTGGTAACACGTGCCAGTCCTAGATGTGTAAAGAAAATGACAACCTTGAAGCTCATGTGTTCATCACTTGTTAGTCAATCCACAAAGTCTGCATGCATTACTGCAGGGCAGCCACTTTGGCAGGTGAAGGAGGGTGAAAATGACTCACTCTGCTGAGCTGTTCAGTGTCCGCTGCCAGTCCGCACACGGCCGAGCGGCCTGGCGCTGACTGACACATGTCTGCGGCGAGAGGTGTGAGAAAGAGGGGAGGGGAGGTCACTGATCCAATCATCTGTGTCATCAAATGCTTCTGGAGGACGGTAAGCATCTGCTACCTCTCCTCCCCCTCCCCAACGTGGACCCCGCTTGTCCTCTATGTCCTGAGGGTGAGGTTGTGTGACCAAAAAACCTGGAGAGAATCAGCATTCGGCGCAGGCCAGGGCGTGTGTTCACACTCTGGGTAAGATCATCAGAGTGACAAACAAGCTTAAGTAGCATTAATCACACCTGACTGTTCACATGATTGATGTGCAAACAGTGGTCCGGGCCGGTAAATACTAGGTTCAGCGGACAGGACAGTGGCTCTCATTTAGGATAATCCCACTGCAATCACTGCTTGGTTTGGTTTTTCCATCAATTTTGTTGTTATGTTCAGTCCCAGAAAAAACACATTCCCAGACTACGTCCGTGTTCGAAATGGCTCACTATCATACTATACACTACAAACTCAGTGAGTATACACATCTACTATATACTACAAGTATGATGAGGATGATCACCGTTCCCACTGAAGTAATACTTCCAAGTTTCCCAAGATGCATTTTGACCAACAAAAACAAAAACCTGAATCACACAGGCAAAATATCTCCGTTGATTTTCCACCTTTGGAAGTTCTGAAAACATTTTAGGTGAGAAAATAGAATATAAACATGTGGTCATTGGATGCATAAAACCCACGGAAACACATTTCATTCTGACATTTCGCAAATTTTTGCATTCTCACCATTGTGTTACTGACCAAACTTCAACACAAAAGCCTTATTTACAAAATCCTTAAAAACTAATGGAAGAAAAGCCTTTGTTTTGAAAAGGGGATGTTTGATTTTTAGCTTGAAGCCAGTCCCAGGACAATTTTATGTTTCGCTCGCAATGCATCATGGTGGGGAGTTGATTATGACTAGCGTGCCCACCGTGCATACTTAAAAAATGTCCCGATATAGTATATATCCAGGTATTTCTTGCATACTCAATCTTTCCATACTATCGAATGTGAACTCACGACATACTCATTTTGACATCAGACTTAGTATGAGTAGTACGTTATATGCAATTCATAACACAGCCACAATTTGAAGTCAAAGTTAGTATGTAGTGCGTTCACATTAGACATTATGCAAAGATTGGAAAACTCGAAGTTATACTTCAGTGGGAACGGTCATCATCTTAATCATAGTAATACTATATAGTAGACAGTATATACTCATTGAGTGTGTAGTGCGATAGTATGTGATTTCTCGCACAGCCATACTCAACCACCCCATGATGCATCTCATTTTCAAGATGAAAACATATTTTCTTGTCTTCCATTAGTTGTTTTAATGCTTTTGTAAATAGGGCTCTTGTTTTTAAGTCAACCAGAAGCTTGGTCAATTGCACAATGGCGGGTCTCCGAAAATCTCCGAAATGACCACATGTTAATATTCTACTTGGTCACTTTCTCACTGAAAATGTTTTCACAACTTTCAAAGGTGGACAATCAATGGAGATATTTAGCCTCAGTGTGCTTCAGGTTTTTGTCGTAGGTTCGAAATGCATCTTGGGAAACTTGGACGTACTGTATATCTACTATCCGGGTCACGGCACCAAATTTGCAAGATTTTTCTCTACCTTCTTCCCAGATCTTTTAATTGAATAGATTCAAAGACAGATGACAAGAGTCGTACAATTTCAATGTGGTTTATTCACAACCTTGAGGTCATAAAAACTATGCACAGTTATCAGGGCCGACCAGACAAACATTGAAAAATACAAAAACAGCCTTCGCTGTAGTGGGAATGGTCATTATCCTAATTATACTTATAGTATGTAGTAGACAGCATATATTCCTTGTATTTTGCAGTGTAAAGTATGGAGTATGCCGTTTTAAAAACAGTGTCAGTCTCCTGGAAACAAGTGGATTTGAGGGAGGGACGTTGAACAGGGTTTGACTGGACGACTTAGCTTTGCCTGGATGACATAATAAAACAGCCGAGCCTCTGCTTAAGCAATTCATCAGGAACGATCGTTGTAAAGATCCAAAAGAGCAAGAATCATAACTTCCACAGAGACGTTGTTTGTCGCACAGCACTGCAGTGGGAGGAAAAAAAACCCCTCAGCTAAGAATGTACCTCTGCTCCGCACCCACAGCAGTAAAAGTCCACCATTGGTTTTTCATTACCCTTTGAAGATTCATGATTATCTGCCTCCCCTCGTGTCTAATTGTGTCCTTATATCTGCCGCAAACACATTTACATTAACAGTACACTTGGCATTCACCTGACACAGCTATCTCCCAGTGAGAGGGCATCTCAGGGTTTAGCGTCTCACTCGGTAACCACGATGACAAGCCAAATGAACCTTTAGTGCGCAATATATTTGGGTTGTGGGATCCAGGCTTGGATTAAAGCCTCGGTAAGAGCTTGCAAAGAGGAATACATACAACGGTATATGTCCTAAATAGAGTTTTAGTTACTTTCCACAAGCGACAAGTTGAACTTCCTGTTTGTTTTAACCCTTTTTTAAAATCCATACCAGTGTCTAATAATGTTGTCTGGTTAGTTGGTTAAAAAACACTTCCAGCCTGCTGGCTAACATTTACCACTAGTAACCCTAGCCATTGCCAAACTGAGATTAGTTAGTGGTTTTAGTTAAGTATTTTTGAGCAAATGATTGTGTCCATAACACAGGATATGGTGACAAATAAAAGGCCTCCGCTGCCAGCTTGATTAAAATTTTGATAAAGAGAAAAATAAATGAGGGTAAAAATGCATAAATGTCTCTGAAAATACACAAAACCACAACAAAAATAGTGAAAATCACACAAAAAAAAAGACAAAATGACAACATAAGTACACAAAATTAACTAAAAACACAAGAAAACAACCACAAATGACTCCAAAGAGATAGAAAACAATAAAAAAAATAGACAAAACTACTCCAAAGAGATATAAAACAAACATAAACAAAAAGACTTCAAAAAGATATAAAACAATGCAAATACACAAAATGTATCTGAATCGAAAAACACACAAAATGGAAACACAAACACAATGAGGGTAAAAATACATAAACTGTCTTTGAAAATACACAGAACCACAACAAAAATAGTGAAAATAATGAGAAATATAAGGGCTCCACTGACACCTTGTGTAATATTTGCACATAATTGTCAAAAAAGAAACAAACAGAAAGTGCTTTAATTCTATTAATGACAAATAGTTTGAAATTGTATAATTGACTTTTTCATATTAATCTTATGCATTTCTATTATTATCCGCAGTAATAGAGTAAACTTTCTGTTTGAATGTACGCCAACAGATTTTATTGTCCAAGGACATAACTTAACATAAATTAAATGAAATGTTTTATTTATTTATTTATTTATTTATTTATTTTAAAAAATGAATTAAAACCTATACACTCAATTTTGAACTTTTTTTTTCTTTTGAGGTTGGCCTGCTTTATATTTTTTTATCTAATTATTTTCATTTGTTAAATAAAATGGAAACATTTCCCTAGTTGTCTGTTTTAGCCTCATTATTTGATTTTTATTTTTAAAAAGCATTCTACCATTTCTAGGCATTTATTTTTTTTTCCATTAGAGAGTTCAATAATTACAGTTGACTATCTTTGAATCCCTTAAAGTACATTACAACACTGTCACTAATTCCCACCCTCCGTCATAAACACAAACGGACAAATCTCGGTCCAATCCATCAGCATATTGACTTTCCAGCTCCTGCTTTACAAATCCCTTTGTGATTCACTGTATACAGAAATGCCCACGAGGCAATATCTACCTTTATTAACATAAGAGCTTTGCTCAAACAACATCTAGGACCCTTTACATCCTCCTCCTCCACTCCCCCTCCTCCCCTTCTCTCCTCATTTAAACCTGCTTTATATTTATGATGCAGATGATGACTTTTAGTGGTAATACATTACACTTCCCACAGTTTATGACTACATATTTTGCTGATGTAGGTGTCAGACAATTTATGTCGGGGCACAAATGGCTCCTGGAAAAGTTGATGCTCCAAAAAACTCTTTAATAAATGTACGACCCCGCTATTATCTCTTTATTAGGTCGGATGAAAACATATTAAAGATGTTGGCTCTACGGCTTGAGTAGATTCTAGTTATGACTTTTTATTTTTTACTTTTTGATTACTGCTGGGCACAAGTACCACCGCAGGATAACAACTATAGAAACATATCTAAAGGAGGAGGAAGTTGTTGGTCTACATTGCCTACACCTATTGCCTATTTCTAAAGCAGACATGGTCAACTGGGCCCTTGATCTAATATTATGTGGCCCTAAAGTCAATCTAAAAACAAACAAAATGAGGGAAAAAGACAAACTGTCTCTAAAAATACACAAAACCACAACAAAATAGTCAAAATCACACCAAAAAACCCAAAAAACATGACAATATAAATACACAAAATGAACCCAAAACACAAAATAAAAACAACAATATGAATACACAAATTGACTCAAAAAAAAATAATAAAACCCTATAGATTATAGAAAATTAGAATCGAAAATAGAAAAGATGCACCAAATTATGGATGTTTACTGTCAATGAGGTTTTGGAACAGCTCTTTCACAGTGAAAGTGACAGAGGAGAATGTTTTCTGAGACAGAGGACTTTATAGTTAGAATAGGTCAAGGTTTCATTATCAAGGGGTTATGTATGTGTTCAACAACAAAACTAAGTGCTTGTCACAGAAACTTGGTCAACAACTTTCTTAAAATCATTTTCTGGAGGCAAATATCCTCTGGGTTTTTTGTTAGCTTTTTTTTTTTCGACATTTTGTATTTTTGTGTACTTTTGTTGTTATTTTGTGTTTTTATTTTTCATTTTGAGGTTTTATTAATTCATTTTGTGTCTTTTTGGAGTGATTGTGTCTTTATGTAGGGGTATTTATATGTTTGTTTTTTTTTTGTTTTGGAGTCATTTTGTAAATCTTTCTTGTCATTTTGTGTGCTTTTGTTTTTGTTTTTGGTGTCTTTTTTTGGATTTGATTCGGGGGTCCACACAAAATGAGATTGAGGGACACATGTGGCCCGCGGGCCACTGTTTGTGTCATGAAGATGTTGGCGAGAAAATACAATTTGTACAGGTAACGGAGTACATTTTCCACTTCAAACTAGGCAATATGATGATGTGAATTCCATTGTCTTGCAGAGCAACTATTGTCAGTAATGATACCAGGTAAATAGGCTTTCAGTTATAAAATCTGACTTTTACAGTAATTTGTTGGTCAAATCTTGTATGCAAAGTATTTGTGAATGACGGTGAGACGAGTAATGGACAAATTTATTATTTTTTTCCACTGTTTTTTTTTTTTTTAACTTGTCTGCACATGCTGTCAAAGGTCAACACTACAAGAAGTAGTGGTTTTTCCACTGTTTGAACCACCTGAGTTTTCGACTTTCCAACAAAAACCTTTAAATCAAATAACCAAACTCCATTGTTTTTCACAGGTAACTGCCAAACTAAACCACAATACAAAACGTCAGAGTTGCGGGTTAATCACAAAGCACTGTGCTCTCCTGCGGTTGAAAAGGTTTGAATGTTGCAACCAAAACAATTTCCCCTCTATTCAGAAACTAAAATTGCATCTGTGGTTTGCATCTCAACTCGGTTTCCATTTAGAGAAGAAAACAGTGAGCCAAATCAGCCTTTATCTTAATTGCTAAATGACAAATTAGACTTTGCCAATACTTAATTGAAACGCTGGGGCTAAATGCACCCACGCTGTGTCAACCATGGTGTTGCGAGAGTAATTACGAACTATTGTGCAAATGTACAGAAGAAGGAGGGGGTTGGGGGAGAATTAACATTTGTCTTCATTGCAGGAGTTGGGAATGATGTTGCTCTTGGGGTCAAACTCATTCATATTGCCTGTCCATGTGTTTAAGTTTAGACTGTTAACAAGGCATGCCTCAAAAACATATTATACACTTATTAAAAACAATATATTACCCAACTGCATTTTTGTTTACATATAAAAATTTAGTTTTTTTCAACATTTCTTTACATTAAAAATAAACTATTACTGTTTTCATGGTACAATAAATATAATGAATAATTTACTTATCAGTTCATCAGAGTTTATTTCATTAAAAATTTCTGCAATTACTTAAGTAAATAATGTCCGTGTTTACGTTGCTAAATTAAACTTAGTGTAACCTATATGACGCATATAATTGTCACAACTTTTTCAAACTTCTGTCAAAAGCTAAAAATCCCACTTAATTATTACCCAAATATTAAAGCATCAAATAGAACAATTGAACAAAAAGTAGATTTATATATAATATATAAGATATTTAGCCTCATTGTGCTTCAGGTTTTTGTTGTAGGTTCAAAATGCATCTTGGAAAACTTGGACGTATACGTAAGGTTTTCACTAGGGATGTAACGATTAATCGTAAGGCAGTTAAAAATCGATTCATAGGTATCATGGTTGATATCGATTTTCTGAAAATTGAATCGCAGTACTTTTTTTAACCAGTGTAGGCGGCGGGCGGAGTCTGCTACTACTTTCTTTCTGGCCACCTTCTACTCTTAAATATGTTAATAAATGATTCATTACCCCTTTAGCACCGAAAGAATATCTGTAATATTACTTGAATATCTGTAAAAGTCACGTTTTTCTATTAGCTCTGTCTGCTAGCATAGCTTCTCTTCTTCACTGAAAGATATCTGCATGCCAACCGACCACTGTGTTACCAGCGCCCTCTGCTGGTCGAAACAAATATGACGTAAATCAGTGTAATCACTGTTTTTTTTTTTTTTTTAAAGTCCAATTGTTAAGGCACAAAATACATTTTCAGTTGCACTTTTAAAGGAAAAAGAACTATTATGCAGTTTTGCATTGTTTATTATAGAACCAGAATTTAAATTAATAGGCTTCATTTTCATTTGTATTATTCCTTTATTTATTTCATTCAAGATTTATTTTTAGTTAAATTGCATTGTTTTGAATAGTTTATCAAGGAATTCTTTTGACAATGAAAAATAAAAGGAAAATAGTACAGTATTTTCTAGTTTTTTTCCCAAAAAAAAATTTGTCTACAGTCCCATTTTGTAAAATAAATCGTGAGAGAATCGTATCGTGAACCCAGTATCATGAATCGAATCGTATCGGGAGTTGAGTGAATCGTTACATCCCTAGTTTTCACCCATCCGGGTCACAGCACCAAATCTGTAAGGATTTTCTCAACCTTCTTCCCGGATCTTTAATTTACTGGCTTTAAGTACAGATGTTGTATGATTTAATTGTGGAGAATCAACAGATATTTAGCCTCCGTGTACTTCTGGTTTTTGCAGTTGTATTTCCGAAATGCATCTTGGGAAAGTCGGAAGTGTACTTGAGTGGGAAAGCTCATCATCCTAATCATACTTGTAGTATATAGTAGACGGTATATACTGATTGAGTTTGTGTGCCATTTTGAACACTCCGTGTACTTGGTGTACTTGACTTTTGTCTGCAGCATGGAATATCAAAACATCGAAGGAAAAATAAGTAAAGTATCTTTGAAACGTGAATAAATGCTGTGTGCTCGCTCAAGAAAAAGTGCAAGAAACAGGGCGATGGTGTTTATCATCCATGTTCTAAAGGTTGAACCAAAATGTGCGTACCTTTATTACATTAAATCTTATTCCACAGACGTCTCTGTAAACCTGAAGGTCAGTGACATTGTTTCAAAGTGAAGTGAAAGCAGCACTCGCCCTTTGTGCTTCTAAAACCGTATCATAAATAAAGATGTACAGATGATAAAACTTGGCAGCCTAATCTGGGTTTGCTTCCATCAAACACTTGAGAGCTGAAGGGATTTTTGAGCTCTTTATGTTTCTTTCAGTCCCTCCACTTCATTCTTAACCTTTTGCGTTTCTCTGCGGACGCTATTGTCTGGTACACGCAAGGTCGTATCAGGACAATGGGGAGCAGATGCCTCTAAGGCAGGAGTACATTTTACAAGAACAAATGGAGACAAAAAAAAAGAGTGACCTTAAATCTAGTTAGGACTAATGGACCATAGATAGTTTTCTTTCTCCAAGAATGAGGTGTATTTCATTCAGAGCATTTTGGAAAAAAAGATTAATATTCAGATTTGTTGAATTTTTGTCGTATTATTGTATGTTTGTATGTATTTTTGTTCACTTTTGACATTTTGAAAGTTTTTTTTTTTGTTTCAGATTATTTTTGTTTTGCAATTTTCAAAATCTTTGACATTCTGTGGGTTATTGCTCTTATTTTTATGTGCTTTTTGAGTCCTTGTGTAATTTTGTTGCCATTGTGCGTGTGTTTTTTTTTAGCTTGGGGAATATTTTTGTTTTGTAATTTTCTCAATTTTTGACATTTTGTGTTCTTGCTCTTATTTTGTATGTTTGAGTCTTTGTGTATTTTTGTTGTAATTCTGTGTGTTTTTAGTTTGGGGAATATTTTTCGATTGTAATTTTCTCAATCTTTGATATTTTGTGTGTTTTTGCTGTTATTGGTACATGATTGTATTTGAGTCTTTGGGTATATGTGTTGTCATTTTATGTTTTTGTAGTTCGGGGAACATTTTTGTTGAAAGATTTTCAAAATCTTTGACATGTTTGTGTTTTTAAACTCTTTTCTGTGCTTTAGTTTTTTTGTTTAGGGTAATTTTGTGGATTTAATTTGGGGTCCACACAAAATGAGAACAAGGGACACATGTAGCCCACAGGCCACCATTTGCCCATCGAGATGTTGGAGAGAATTTCTTTTTTTGATATATATATATATATAAGTACCTGAGAAATGTTTCCACTTTAAACCAGGCAACATTATTTGTTTCTCCAGTGATGTGAATTTTTTTGTTGATTCTCTTTTCTGATGAACCTACTTCCTGTATATGGGTGTAACTTCCTGTGTATTGTTTGTGTTTAAAAGCCATGGAGAGATTGAACGGCATTTTGGTTTTTTTTTACACTTTTTTAATGTGGCTTTTTTTTTTTTTCAGTGTCTGTGTATTTTTCTTGTCATATTGTGTGTTTTTGTTGTTTGTTCGGGGGTGATTTTTATTTTCATTTACATTTTGGAGTCATTTTCTAAATCTTTGACATTTTTCGTTGTGTTTTCCAAACCATTTTCTGTGCATTTTTCTTGGTTTTGGTGTAATTTTGTGGATTTGATTTGGGGTGGCCACACAAAATTAGATCGAGGACCGCATGTGGCCCGCAGGCCACCATTTGACATTTAGAATTTGGCGAGCAATTTTCTTCTTTAAACTCTGCAACATCATCTGTCTCTCCCAAGATGTCAATTTTATTGTTTTTTTTGAGGTCCCTACTTCCTGTATATGGGTGTAACTTCCTGTGTATTGTTTATATTTAAAAAGCCATGGAACGATTGAACAGCGTTTTGTTTGTTAAATAGCAGTAGTGCCATGTCTTATCAGCTGCATTACGTAAAAGTTACAACAGCGTTGCATGAAGTTGCCTTCAAACTTATTATTATTATTATTTTTTTTTTGTGGTGAAACTGAGCACCGACGTGTTCTGAGAGAATCTGCCAAAATAGAAATCAGACATATTTCACGCTGGAAAGGAGACGTGGGTGTTTAAGGGGTGCTGCGTTGGGCTGGGGGAGAAAATGAATATGCATGTGCATATTTATCCGGAAAATGATTACTTGCTGGAGCATTCATTAATCGCTTTTTCATAATTCATTCTCTGCATATTCTCCTTTTTTTTATTGAATTTAAACAAACCCATTACCGGGGATTAACTTCCCTCAATGAGACTTTGGTTCTCGTCCCAATTGCTTCCAAAAAGGGGCTCTTGTTCTGTCAAGTGGAATTACCAGTGAGCGTCTGCAGCCTCCTCGGAAAAAGCTTATTACAGAACACAAAGGTGCTGTCTTCCCATTTTAGCCTACACTTATTTTATGAACACATTTCAAAGGCTGTAAAAACCCATGTTTTACCTTAACGCAGGAGGAAATATTCTACATTGATGAGCTCATCATTGAGTATTGTTCTTAATTACTAATAACTTGT
Source organism: Gouania willdenowi (assembly GCF_900634775.1). Taxonomy (NCBI): domain Eukaryota; kingdom Metazoa; phylum Chordata; class Actinopteri; order Blenniiformes; family Gobiesocidae; genus Gouania; species Gouania willdenowi. The sequence continues at coordinate 11,104,177 of NC_041061.1, read as the reverse complement.
GTTTCACCGTTATCCTCATCTTAAACTTGTTGTAGAATGTTTTTTTTTTTTTTTTATGTATATATTCTTGGCCTTTGCTGCAGCCTATTAGATGCACTAATTGTAGCCTGAGGAGAGTTGCGTCACTGGACCCTGACCTCTTCCTCTTCTTAAGGCCGTGATGAGGGTGATAAAAAGAAAAATGTTAAAAAAAATGAATGAAAGAGCCAAAGGATGAAAGAGTGAACTCTAGCTGATAAACCGAGGCATGCATAAATGATAACTAGGGAGTGTGGGGGGCGCCGCGAGCGACGCAATTCTTTCTAAAAAAAAAAAAAAAAAAAAAAAAAGACTAACAGTCAAACCATGGCTGTGTTCCAAATGTCATACTAACGTACTACTCATACTAAAAAAGAGTATGTAGTGCGTTCACATTAGATGGTATGAAAACATTGAGTATGCAGAAGTATAGTGTAAGTGTGCACAGTGGGCAAAGCTGATATCCAGAGTTTCTGAGAAATCTTTATGAATCATTCTTTTGAAATGCAAAAAAATACCTAACTATTTTACTATGGTCTACTGCCGGTGATCATTCATATACATTAATGTATATAAGTCCCACCTTCGTCCTATGGACCCCTATACAAATGTAAAAGCGCAGTGATTGCTCAGCCAATAGGCTTCGACTTCCCGTAGCGGAGTCTGTCAATCAAAGTGAATGCAGAACTGTGCCACGCATCACAACAGCAAACAGATAAATATGATTTTAGCTCTTACCTCAGAAATGTCCAATGCCAAAAGAATAACGATGACCCATAGACCTACGGCAATGTGACCTTGTTATGTTCCGAGATGCGAGTAAAAGAAAAGAAGAGGCGTGTCTTCTGGTAGATTGGACAGTTTGATAAACATTGCGCTTTTTTATGACATTTGTACTTGAATTACCATTAGTTACCATTTTCTTGTTCTCACAAGTTTAAAAAAAAATAATAATTTGGACGATTATGTACTTGTAAAGGTGAAACACGTAATTACTGATATTGTGATGTATATCGTATTGTTTAGTGTTGCGATATATCGTATTGTGACATGCAAATCGGAAATTGTATCATATTCATACTCATGCGCACTCGCGAAAAATGCATTTTTGCAAAAAAAAATGTAATTCATTTTTGTTTATTTTTGTTTTCACAGTGAACGGACACATGTTTTATTTGATTATGTTAGGGTTATAATCTCAGCACGGAGGTAAACTCAGACTGTGACATCATCTTCAAGCTAAAAATCAAACTTCCCCTTTTCAAAATAAAAGCATCTCTTCTTGTCTTCCATTAGTTTTGTAAATAGGGCTCTTAAAGTGGACATATAAAATACAGTAGTAGACAGTAAATACTCATTGAATTTGTAGTGCACAGTACGGAGTGGGCCATTTTGAACACAGCCGAGGTCTGATTGGAGAATACAATACTTTTAATTAAAGTGAAGTAGTTTGACCTTTGTTTGACATGAAATCACCATCAGCTTTGCTGTTAAAACCTTTACATCCTGAGCTCAAGCACATTAAGGAGAAGCCTAACTAAACCCTTTAGCTGATTAGCAAAAAAAATGCCTTTGATTATGGGCGGGGCTTCTGGAGCAGTTAAGACACGCCCAGTTTAGACGGTAGATCCACAATTACCACAATACATCCTACTGCAGAGTTAAAAGTGGTTTGTATATAAGGGGCGGAGCCAACAGTGGTGGTTCATGATGTCAGAAGTTACCAAAATGTCACAAACCTCCATTCTCAGCCAACAGCAAAATTGTATTTTAATAGCTCGGTTTCAACCCATAAAGAGCAACAACTCTTACATGTTTACAACAGAATAAGCAAAATTCTATTACTTTTACTAAAACAGGGGCCGAATTTGACCAGTTCGATCTCAAGTGGGCCACATGCTATAAGCGGGAAAACCAATCCTTATTTAATTGGGAGAAATTTTGTGGAATAAATTAGGAAAATTGCCACATTTTAGAAAAAAATTATATTATTTCAACAATTTGAGATTAAAAATGGCTGCCATCATTTGATGTAAACATGAAAAAACTTTGAGCCCTGCAAATTTAATTTGTGTTTGGAGGCACTGAGATTTTCACGAGTGAATTTGTTGAAAATCTACCCAATGATTTATGTTTTCTTTGTTATTTTACCTTCTGCTGCGGTCCGGATTAGATGCTGTAAAGGAACGGATAGAGCCCCCTGGCCTTGAGTTTGACACATGTGGTCAAGAAACAATCAACAACACTGCTTCATCCCCAAATACTTGTTTTTAGTAGAGAAAAAGTGGTTTAGTTACTCTTTAAGGCTTTAAATCCACTATCTATAGACGGCAAACTTGTTAAACAACAACACAATATAACATCTGAGCTGTGATATCTGCCTGCGTTGCCAGATAAAGTCCCATTAACTGCAGGAAACACCATCAAATCATGTTTGAAGGAAGCTATTTCAGCCTTTAATTTGAAACTGAAACCCTTATAAGGCGTGTAACTATGAAATTGCACATATATTCAAGCCGTAGGTTGATCTTCATTCACGATTGTGTCCAACATGAGTTTTACGCGCTGCCACAGTTTTAAAAACAACGTGTAAAAGATTCCAGCCAAAAAAACAATAAGATATGAATTAGGGATGAGGATAAATATCAGATATTTCCAACAGACAGTGACAGTGTCAAAGTGATTATACGCAAAGTCATGGAGATGTGTGTGAAGAGGACAGGTAGCGATTTGATTATAATATATCTAGTATATACTATACTGTATGTGTCACGTGGTGCAGGCCATGGAGCTCCTGTTCATTCATCACACCTTTGCATCCGTCACCTCGTGCTTTCTTTCCCTCGTTCCCTTCAGAGCCCTTTGGTGAAAAATGCCAAATAACCACGCTTGTGTGAGCACCATCTGGCAGGCCGAGCACTTACAGCATCCGTCACATCCTTCACTTCTCTGCCAACAACAGTGAGAAAACGCAACCTTTCTATTCCTCCAACTTTTAGAAGCAACGATTGAAAATGAGCTGCTGGCAATCAAAGACAACCACTTGGTGTCATGTCTGTTTAGTGAAATAAATATATTGTACAGATTTGTGTGCATTCAGGTCAATGGCTTTAGCACCTGCTGCTACTTCTTTAGACGCTGGAGTCATATATAGGAACAGTGACCAGCGTGGATGTAATCAACCGATCAAAACGCTTTTAATCATTGGTACATGCATGTCTTGTTCCTTGGAAGAACTCCATGCATGTGGAAGCTATTTGGATTTAGTGCAAGAAAAGGTAGGCACCTAATAGTCTAATACATACTAACCACAACGCTAGCAGTGCACTTAACAGTAACATTGCAACATTTAAAAACTATATTATACAAATAGATGAGTAAAAAAAAAAAGTCAGAAAATCGGCACTAAACATGCTGCAATTGCATTTTATTTTGAAAAGTAATTCAGTGTTTTGCTTGGGCAACGACAGGTAGCAACCCAAAGAATAGTAATGTGTGACTGGTTTTTGTATAAAACAATACGTTAGACCAGTATATCACAGCCAGGTGTACAAAAACTCTTGGTAATTGGAACTTTATAAAACATATTTTAAAATAATAATAACAATGAAACCTTCCCACCTTTTTTTAGGCCAATATCTGAACAATTTCTCCCCAAGCCATTATTAGACATTGGTTAGGAATACTTTTACCTAATAGGAAACCAAAACTGGATCTTTTCTTGTGATCTAAGAATTAGTTATATTGTAGACTGTATTTACAAATAAAGAAAAGAGCTTTTTTTTTGCTTTTAAAATAATATTTTTATTTATTTTGAGTATATAAAATAAGCAGAACCCTTTGGTAACCAATGTACGGACATTTGCTCTTAATTTATTTTTATTCAATTTTTTACATTTTGTTGAATCCAAGTTAAATATTTGTGTTTAAGTTTGAATTTGTGTTATATTATTTCCATGTTTGTCTAGTTGTCTACTTTAGCCTAGTTTTCTTGTGTATAGTATTATGTGCCACCTGTGCTGTGCATATGACCGTTAACTATTTGAATCTTAAATCCATTAAATTGGGTAGGCATTACATGACAAAAAGGTTTTGGGTTTCTTTTTTTTAGAAAATTAGAGTAAGACGACACCAATTGAAAATTGGGGAGGAAATACTATTAAATGATAAAGAAATACCCTAGTTGTGACCCCAAAATTATATTAAATGGTAGTATTTAAATGAGATATTAAAAAACTTGGAGTTGGAAAGAAAAACTTATCAGAAAATAGGCATTAGTAAAAGTAAAAAAAATAAAATAATGGAAGATTTTTTTTCTCTTAAGTTTGGCTGAAAATGAGAAAACTGGTAATATATATAGATATATAGAGGTCACAGTAAAAACAGGATATTAATCACACCCAAACAGAAAGCAGACAGTGTTGCACCAAAAAACATCAATTTCCAACATTCTGTCCCTCGTTCATCAACAGGAGAGCATTTCTTACAGCAACACTTACAGTTGTGAACATGGCGACACACAATATTTACATCTACCCCATAAAGTGACCTACGCCCTGAAAAAGAGGCGAGGAGATGGCGTCGTAATTCCATTCAGAGAAGAGTGGGGAAGCGACTTGATTTTCGCTGCATATTGTATCAGGGGAAAGTGTGTTGCGAATTTGATAATCAAGTTTCCCGCGGTCCCCGGTGCCAAAAGCAATTGGAAATGGGCAGAAATGAATTATGTTGGCAGACACAGATAGAGTGAATAATTCTGTGGCAATACAACATCAAAATGTTTATGCAACATTGTGTATTAAACAGTTTGCACTTTCCCCAGAATGCAACAGTTGATAGTGAGTGAGTAAAAAAAAGGTCAAACAATGTTAGCGGATGCGTCGACCAGTGGTTCACATTTTATTACTATTAGTAAAGGTACTTTTTGATGCTACTTTGTGTATTTTCAACACTTTTTGTCAATCTCTAGATAAATCTTTAGAGCCCCAGGTCACATGATACTGCTAAACCAGGCAGAACATTTATCAAGCAAAAAGTTCCAGTTTAATTCCTTATAATCAAGCTCATATTGCGTCTCGTCATGACCTAAACTCACCTTAAAAGCCTAAAATGCAGCTCTTATTGTGGTAGCGCTATTTGATCTGAGCACGTATAATATTGCAGCAACTGCCAGCAAAAAAAAGCAGCAGGAAGAGAAAATATAATACCCAAAGTGCTTTCTGACACAGTTTTGGCAGCCATTCAGGAATTTGCTTGGCTGTCAGGTGGAAGGTGAGTAAGCAAAATGTGGGGAGATGCAAGATAGAAATGCAAGGTGTAGAAATACAAGAGACATGAGGCAACAAGAGACCGAAGAAGTGACTGAGCAAAGGGAAAAAGGGAAAGCAAAGTGGCAGGCCTAGACCGATGGAAATTCTACTTCTTTGCCTGATTCAAATACAATGAGGCTACATTCAGGCCAGAAATTGCTTTAAATTGGCAACAATGGCAACTTTGCAACTGCTTTTTGAGAAGAAGAACCAACCTATCGTCAAGGTCTTGCCGTTAAATTTGGCATTCTTGACAAAAACAATCAAGTAAAGTACCCATGGACACAACGATAATGACTCGATAAAGCAGGCTTCAAACCCCCAACTCTTTGGCTACTGGAAGACCCACTGTACCACAAAACCATGGTCCCCCAGTTACAATGAGGCTACATTCAGGCCAGAGATTGTTTTGAATTAGCAACAATAGCTACTTAGCAACTATTCATAGGGAAGAACCACCTATCATCAAGGCCTTGCCACTAGATTTGGCGTTCTTGACAAAAACAATCAGTAAAGTGCCTTGCCCAAGAACACAATGACAATGACTTGGATAGAGCAGGATTCAAAGCCCCAACCCTTCGTTTATTGGACGACCCACTCTACCACTGACCCATGGTCACCCGGTTACAATGAGGCTACATTCAGGCCAGAGATTACTTTAACTTAGCAACATTGGTTACTTTGCAACTATATTTAGGAAAAAAGAACCACCTATCATCAAGGCTTTGCCATTTGATTTGGCTTTCTTGACAAACACCATCAGTAAAGTGTTTTGTCCAAGGACACGATGACAATGACTTGGATAGAGCAGGATTCAAACCCCCAACCCATTGGTTATTGGACGACCCACTAACACTGACCCATGGTCGCCCATTTACAATTAGGCTACATTCAGGGTAGAGATTGCTTTAAATTAGCAACAATGGCTACTTTGCAACCACTTATCATCAAGGCCTTGCCGTTAGATTTGACGTTCTTCGCAAAAACAATCAGTAAACAACAATAGAAGGAGTAAAACTTTAGTATCTAATCATTTTTCATCTAACATTGGTTTGATGGATATTAAAAATCATTTCTCCAGCCATTGATCTTCAGATTCATTACCTCGCAATCAAAACAAATCTGTGTACAACTCCATGCTAATCCTTCTAAAGACTGTGATGACTGCTTTTATCTCAGTGCCAGGTGTCCAATCGTTTGACTGCTAATGCTAGCTTACATCACAACCTGCTTTAGAGGTTACACCATCTGCTGGAAGATGGGCTTACAGTTGCCACAAAGATGCTGCCTAGACGTTGATCAAAACATCCACTGAAGCCCTATTTGAACAAAGATAATGAGCCACAGCCACCACATCTGGCAACGTAGCGGGAAAAAAAGTAACTGTGGTAGAATGAGCGAGACACCATGACCTGCTTCAGTGTGTGAGTTTGATACAGATGTATCGTCTGACATTCCAGGCTGTTTTTGGAATGGCTTTGAAATCAGTAGGTAGAGGTAAAAACAAAGTTATCCTGCTGGAACAACATCAAGCACAGTCTGCTTATTCAAATATTCAGGTTTCCACTCAAGCCCCCCGTCATGAAACCACTACTTTGGCAACCACTGCATTAATGTATGAACCTACTGGGCTTATCAAAATTGATGCGGTACAGCTTGGATTGAAAAGGGGCGGAACATTTGCACGAGAACATAAGTTTGGTAATTTTCGGAATAGTATGAAACAAACTTTTCATTAGAATTATGTATTGGAAACAGCTGGAAATTGCGATTAACTTTTAAATAACCAATGCTGATATTTTGGAAGGTGTAAAACAATTCCCAGACATTTCCAACCCTCATTTGGAACGTTGTGTTTTTTAATCGCAATATTTTAGAATAGAAGCTAATATTTCTGTTTGGAAATGCTACAGAAAAATTCCTAAACTCAAGTTCCCGTTTAGTGGAAATGTTCCGCTCCTTTACAAGTCTAGGTACAGCCAGAGCCGTTTAGAGAAAGAGTTGCGACATCTCCGTTCACGCCAATAGGACCGTTTATTTTGGTGGTTCATGGAGCTTCACAATAGTTCCCGGAAGTGAGCAGTTTACTTTAGCAGCGCAATGGAGCTAGAGCGGAACAGACAGTTTGTGATGCACTTTTGAACGGCAAGACATTTAAATAATCTTATTGGATATTTGTATAATTATCATTATTAGCATTTTAGTGGATTATTATTATTACATATATTGTATATACACATACATATGATGGTGTACTGTCAAAATATTGTAAATGAATGCAATTATTGATGACAAATTACCAAAAGTCCCAGTTATGTCTCTTGGAATTAATAGATTTGAATTGCCCGCCAATAACTTATGGGAATTAATTGAGTCTACATGAACCACGTGACGGTCAAGACACAATTCTCTCTCTAAAGGGCTCTGGGTACAGCTAATAATAAGGGTCTAGGGATCAGTGTTATGGTTAGGAAAATAAGTTTATATTTAAAAAAAAAAAAAAAAAAAACATGTTTGAAATTCCTTCCATGCAGCACAAAATGAATTTGTTACAAGGCAAAAGGTTGTGTCATGGCAAACTTAGGACAAAGTCACTGGGAGCAATTCAGGTTTCAAAAAAACAAGTCCATTTATTTTCTGCTTTCAGTCCTTCTTTAAACAACAGGAAAAACAAGGAGAGAATCATCAAAACAAATACTCCATCAAGGGTTCAATTCAGACCTGCTCAGACATTTCCCTGTCCATGTGTGCTGCAGGAGCCATCTTGGCTTGTCCTTTCCTTCCTCACCTTCACTTCCTGCTTTTACAGGCCCGAGGCTCCGCCTCCTCAATCAATGCCTCTCATTTCTGAACCCTTCATAATTGTAATAAAACAAGAATTTTACAAAATATATTAAACACAATTTCTCACTTGCAAAACAAATTAAATACATGTTTGAAATTTACATTTAACAAATATTCCACATTTTAGTTGTGAGGGAGCTTTTGCTTCCTAACACCAACTGCACGAAATATGACATGATTGTGTTGGCACGCACAAAAACAACACATGCCAAAGATGCTGGGAACCCGGGTAGACTGAAAACTTACAATAAAACTAAAGAAAAGGAGTTTATACTTAATTGTTCAAATTCGTTGAGACATTTTGCTAAGCTAACACTTAGTTTAAGCTAGCTGCTTCATTAAAAGTTGTAAAAATGATCTTTTCACACAGGAGGTAAAAAGATGAGGAGGGTGGGTACATTCAAATATCATCAAACTAACTCACCCACTTCCAATGAAACTTAACATTTTTGACTAGTTTAAGTTTTTTTCGTTCCACTTGGTGTTTAAACATGTCTTTTCTTACTCCATCGAATGGGCTCATACACTGAACATTGCAGATTAATGCCTCCATCTTCACCGACCAGTTAGTCAATGCGTTTCTGCAAAACTATCAGTCCTCGCACAAGCACCAGTTTCCCCTTTGCAATCTATTGGGTTATAATTGATGGGAGGACCAGCTATTGAGTATTTTACTAGAGCTGTCTTCACTGTAATTTCAATCAAGGCTTCAGTGGGACAAATCAATAGGACAGGGTTTAAATGAGACACAGTAATGCTGACTCTGTTCCATATCAGTCACATGGCCAATGTATTACAGCCGTCTACTGGAAGCGTACTAATCAGCCAGTGGCTTACGCTTGCAAATGAACAGTCAATAATGTCATAGTTTTAAATGAGAGATGTAGTTATAGACGTGAGTCGTGGCAGTGCATTACATATCCATCAGTGAAACTGATCCATACTTTGTATGGAAAGAGAACAAAATTTAATCAGTTTGTATTTAATTCAGCAATATATATATATATATATATATTTCCTATTAGTCTAAAACAGACGTAGTCAACTGGCAGTCTGGGGGGCCACACGTGGCGCTTGGCATAATTATTTGTGGCCCCCAAAGTAAACGTAGAAAATTATATTAAAATACACAAAGCAACAGCAAGAATACACTAAAATATACAAAAAAAATTACAATACTACAAAAAAAAGCAGAAAATACTCCAGAAACACACAAAACTGCTATGAAAATTAACCAAACACCACCTAAACACAAACAAACTCCGCAAACCCACAGTACTAACAAACAAACAAAACAACAATAAAAAGACACAAAAAAAATGCAAAATGACAACACAAATACACAAAATGACTCCAAAAGAGATACGGTACATTTTACAGGAAAATACACAAAAAGACAACAGAAATGCACATAATAAACAAACTAATTGCATGCAGCATGCGGCCGCCAAAGTCAACACACAAAATGATATAAAAATACACAAAACAACAGCAAGAATACACTAAAATATACAAAAAAATAAAAATAAAAACAGCACTACAAAGTAAAAGACAAGAAGAATGCACACAAAAGAAAGGACTCCAGAAACACACAAAACTGCTATGAAATTTAACCAAACACAAACCTAATTACACAAAAAAACTCATCAAAAACATGCAAAATTAAAGAAAATGAGAACGAAAGTTCCCCAAAAGTCAAGAAAAACACCAAAAAATGACTCCACAAACAAAAGAACAACAAAAAAAAAAGACAAAAAAAGACTCCAGAAAGGGGCTAAATTACGACACAAATACACAATATAACTCCAAAAGAGATCCACTGTACAGGAAAAACACACAAAAGGACAACAGAAATGCACATAATATACAAACATACAGAAAAAAACACATTATTATTCTAAAAACCCTTTTTTGTTTTTTTTGTGTTAATGCTGATTGGTCATTAATCTGAATGCTGACATGAATGTACATAATGTGACCCTTCAGTCAAACCTAACACATTTTTGTGGCCTCCATTCTCATAAAAGTTGTTTATCTCTGGTCTAAAACATTATTGTCTTTGCTACTTGGTGATTTCAGTACATTTAGAAGCTTTTTTAATGTGTGTTTATACATTAAAATGACCATTCCCCTGAAAACAACAAAAAAAGTCAATGAAATCAGCGACACAGAGAAACGGGCATGAGTCAGACCCAAGATTTTCTCTCGCGCTCAAAGCCAAGTGGAGCATTGTTTGTCCGGGATCACAGCCAAGTCCTCCATTAGGCCTTTGGCCCAGGTGAGCGGTAATTAAACAAGGCTGCGCTGAGTCGGCAGTTCACATCTCCTGTTATTTTTGTTTATGTTGCTCACCGGTGGGGTTTTTCCCCCTCATTGGAGCTCAGAGCCATGTGTCTGCATTTGTATCTCTCAGCGTGCAGGGAATAAACGAGAAAAAAAAGTTGCTTTAGAGCAAAGGTTTTTAATCTGTGAAGTATTGCTTTTCCTCGAGGGGACTCGAAAAGATGGGAGGGAAATGTACTGAGAGGAGATACAAGGTGAGATGAGAAAAAAGACATGAAATCTCTGGGTAAGAAAACAAGGGGGAGCTGCTGATTGTGAGTTTTGTCTAGTCACAAATAAGTACTGTGTGTGTAGCACTGGGATCAGCAGGTTTTACTTTACCATTTATAGCATTAGCATGAGCTGATGTTTCATTCTAATATATGGTTGTATTTTCCATCTCATTTAAATATGCTCACAAATCCCAACTTGCTCACACACCATTTACACTGAAGTCCACCCCATACTCATAGTCAAGCACCAGGTGTTTCCATGCAGGCAGACCTGCTAATACTGTATCATGTTTTTTCTGCAGTCTGTGCCTTCTCCTCGCTCTTATCTCTCTTTTCTGCTTCAGGTGTCTTGAAACTGGAGTTGACAGTTCCTGATCAATGGTTCATGGCTCAACTTGTCAGGGACACTCTGATGGTCTTTCTCTTTATCCTGTTCTGTTCCCCCTTCTGTCCACTAACCCCAATTCGAGATGACTTTTGTTGTAATTTGCACTATATAAATAATGTTGAATTGAATTGAACTTTTGATGAGTTTGTGCAATTGTTTTAAATCTTTCAAAAAGTGCTTTTACTTTATTCGTACCGTGATTTCTTGTGTTTCTTTTACTTGACAAGACAGAGATTTGTTTGTTCTTGTTCCACTCTGATTTGGGCTGGTGAATAACCAGAGGTGTGTACTCGAATTACATGATTTGGACTCGAGTCACAAATTTCATGACTTCAGACTTGAATCTAAATTACTCACGACTTAACTCGGAGTTGACCCTACTGACTCGGAAGACTTGACTACCTACCCTTCCATGACGAAACATTTTACATAATGCAATTATAGTACAGTGCCCGTCAGAAGCATGTATTCATATAGTGGGAGGAGCTTAAGTAGAGTTGTCATTTATGGTAAATGGTCTTGATTTATATAGCATTTTATCCCCACACTGAAGCAGTCTCAAAGCGCTTTACATATCATTTATGGCCAAATGAGAATATATTTGAAAGTTGGATGTACAAAGAGGTTTACATACTCTGTAGTGTTATAAAGGGGTATTTTTGCGGATGCAAAGTAAAATACCGTGTGCAATCTCCCGGGTTTAATTCTATTCTAAATGATTCCATGAGTGATAGCCTTTGGATTCAAAGATCATACCATGATTAATAATTGATTTGGAAAATGTATACCTTGTTCTACTTCTCCTTGACTTGACTTGGACTTGACTCTAGACTTTAGTGACATGGCTTGAAACTTTCAAAACAGTGACTTGTTCTCACCTCGGTGAGTCACTTTGGCACACTTTTGGAGTCACTTTGGCATCAGCAGTGGCTGAAAACAATTTTGTGATGATATAAAGAAACAGTTTGAAAAAAATGGTATTTATTGTTGGCTAGAAGCTTTAAAGCTGATATTCGGAGTTTCTGGGAAATCTATGTTGATGGATGATTCTTTTGAAATGCAAAAAAATACGTAACTAGTTTTTTACCATGGTCTATTGCTGGTGGTCATTCATATACCATAATGCATATAAGTCCTGCCTTTCCCCCCTAGACCCCTAGACAAATGAAAACAAGCACCGTGATCTGTCAATCAAAGTGAATGCGGAACTGTGCACGAAAACAAGGCCGCGAGTCACAACATCAAACAGGTAAATATGATTATGCTCTTACCTGACCTATAGACCTATATCAATGCCACCCGATGCGACCTTGTTATGTTCTGCGATGCGCGTGCAAAAAAAGTAGAGGCGTGGCTTCTGGCAGATTGGCAGAGGCAGTAGGAAGAAGTGAGGCTGTTTAGGGCGGGACATTGAGACGTTTCTCAGAAACTCCGGATATCAGCTTTAAACAGAAGGATGAGAAGAGCATATTCAAAAGTGAAAGTTAGCGTTCAATGGTAATTTTGTAAAGAATTGTAATCCTTAACATTTAGCAAACCAAATTACACTTCTGTCACATAACATTTTTTTTGCACTACTTACTGCCACCTACTGGTATGTTGGAAATTGCATACTAACGTACTATACACTACACACTCAATGAGTATAGACTGTCTACTATCTACTATTAGTATGATGAGGATGATGAGCGTTCCCACTGAAGTATACGTTCGAGTTTTCCAAGACGTATTTCGAAACTACGACAAAAACCTGAATCACACTGAGGTTAAATATCTTCGTTCACAATTTATTATGACATTTCAGAGATTTTCGGAGACCCGTCATTGCGTTACCGACAAACTTCCGGTTAACTTCAAAACAAGAGTCCTATTTACAAAAGTGTTAAAAAACAAATGGGAAACAAGAAGAGATGCTTTTGTTTTGAAAAGATGATGTTTGAATTTGAGTTTGAAACCGGTCCCAGGACGATTTTACATTTCGCTTGCAATGCATCATGGGGCGGTTGAGTATGACGAGTGTGTCCACCGTGCATACTTAAAAAATGTCCCGATACAGTATACATACGAGTATTTATCGCATGCTCAATCTCAGTCGGAACGCACTACATACACATTTTGACGTCAGACTTAGTACAAGACGTACGTTATCATGACATTTTGAACACAGCCTTACTGTACTTTGATGTTCCGTCTCGAAATAAAAAGTGCAACTATGAAATTTTCTTGCAAATCTAATTGTTTTCATCAACACCTTTTTGAAGCCTGAGTATAATCTGGCAGTTTCACATGATGTTTTCTCATTGGTTGATAAACACTGCCTTCAGTCAGTCACATTTAGAAGAAAGCATTATAATAAATCTGCTTTGAGCTAATGAGAGAAGAAAGGGATTTATAAACAGAGTGGATGGAGGCATCGTGGGCTGAATCTGTTTGATTTTAACTTCAGTCTCTCTCGCTCTCTTTTTTTTTTCCAAGAATCTACAATAATAGGGGGAGGGAAGAGTGGAAGAGCTGAAGATGAGACAGAAATATAGGACAGAACGTGATAATAACTGAGAAAGCACATAAGCAACAACAAAGGACCGTCAGACGGACAGTAAGATGTTCTCGCCTCACGTTTCACTTACTGCTCCTTCACTCTATGCTGTGTATCGCAGAGATGGAAACCTCACACTCACACAGCGGGGGGGCCACAAAAATGTGACTGTATCTGATCCGAGGGCCACAATATCAACATTAGAACAATAATTGATTTGAGCATTAATACAGGATTGGGAAGAGTTTGGCTTTGTCTTTGTGGTTTTGTCAGTTTTTAGTTATTTTGTGTGTTTTTGAAGTGGTTATGTGTGTTTTTGTTATTTTTTTGTGTTGTTGTAATTATGTGTATTTTTCTGCATTTTTGTTGTTCATTTGTTTGTTTTTGGGGTCACTTTCTTTATTTTGTTGGTATTTTTTGTATTTTCTTGTCATTTTATTACTACTACTACTACTACTACTACTACTAACAATAACGATAACGATAACGATAACGATAATAATAATAAAAAATCCAGTTCACAGAATTAAGGGATTCTTCTTTCACTTCACACATAGTGGTGGTAAGCTACTATTGTAGCCAAAGCTGCCCTGGGGCAGACTGATGGAAGTGAGGCTGCCATAGTGCGCCATCGACCCCTCTGTCCACCACCAACACTCACTCACACTACATTCATACTAGGCAATGTGGGTGAAGTGTTTTTGTGACAGTTTGTGTGTCTTTGGCACTATTCTGTAATGTGTTGATGTTTGTTGTGTTTTTGTTGTCATTTTGTGTATTTCTGGAGTGATTATATGTTTTTTTTTGTGTGTGTTCTTGTTGTAATTGTGTGTACTTTTCTGTCATTTTCAGCATTTGTGTTGTCAATTTGTGCATTTTTTGGGATCACTTTCTCTATTTTTGTTGTAGTTTTCTGTTTTTTCCTTTGTTTGTGTGTCTTTGGACACAATCCCTGAATGGAAATGACATTGCACTCTGTTATTTTTAGGGACATGCTCACATACATAGGCCAGAATCACACACATGCACAAACAGGACCTGTGGACATGCATTAATGGAGAGATGTCAGGTGCTTTTACAATGAAGGGTGTGCACCAGAGCAGTGTTGGGGTTTTGGTGCCTTGCTCAAGGGCACCTCGGGATTTTTTTTGCTTGCGTTTTTGTATAATATGTGCATTTTGGGAGTTATTTTCTGTATCATGTCAGGCTTTATGTTCCTTCCAACTTCTTGAAATACAATTTTTGGGGATTTGCTTTGAGGGTCACACAAACTTAGACTGAGGGCCACATGGGGCCCCCGGGCCGCAAGTTGCCTATGACTGGTGTATTGGTTACAGGGAGAGGAGACAGGAAGCACTGGGGGGGGAGGGGGGTGTGGGCGAGGATTGTGCTGAGGATGCACTCGCTGAAGATTACAGTGAGGCCTTCGCTCTGCACCGGGCTCTCCAGCATTTCCTCCTCCCCCGCGTGCTGAGATG
Source organism: Gouania willdenowi (assembly GCF_900634775.1). NCBI lineage: Eukaryota > Metazoa > Chordata > Actinopteri > Blenniiformes > Gobiesocidae > Gouania > Gouania willdenowi. Next base: position 11,089,049 of record NC_041061.1, on the reverse strand, counting down.
AGCCCGTCTCCCTTTGATCACTTCCCAACCAATGAGATCACACAGGTGGAGGAAATAATGAAGACTCCTGCCTGCTGCCATCCCTCTCTCTCTCTCAGATACACGGTAACCACAACTGGAAAATGAGACGTGCGTGAGGAATGGGACACGCTCGTCATATCTCATCTAAGTTTGCATGCAAGTGAGACCGAAAAAGAACTGGGCTTGAACTTCTTCAGCAAAGTCTGTGTGTGTGTGTGTGTGTGTGTGTGTGTGTGTGTGTGTGTGTGTGTGTGTGTGTGTGTGTGTGTGTGTGTGTGTGTGTGTGTGTGTGTGTGTGTGTGTGTGTGTATGTGAAAGCATCTCAAGAGGTAAAAATAAGACCAATGTCCAAATCTTTTGATTCATTCCCTGCAGGCTGCCGGATCAATAGCTCTTTATGAAGGGACTTAGCAGCTAATTAGCTGCTGAATGGCTGTGCATTTCAAACGAGCTGACAGAGCGCGAGGAGAATTAAACAGTGCAAAAACCAAAACGGGAGAGAATGTAATAAATTGCCGTCACTTCGATGCAATTGCTTCAATGATCATTTGTATCACTGTAGCACATTTGGCTTGGATTAGGGTCATCTAAAAAAAAAGTACACTTACTATAACAATACTACGTTTAATAAAAAATGTTGTATTTATAATGTTATCATTAGAATAATGTAATTAGTAATTAGCCTTTCCCAACCAACACCCAACATCATTTAGACATATTTTGGACAAAATCTGACCATCTTAGCCTCGATTTAGCCCAAAAATTGCAATTTTGGAATGTCAAGTTTTGGTCCAATTCAGTACCAATGTAGTTGTTCAAATGATATTATTGTTGGACAGTCCAACGGAGTCCAATATTTGCCCTTGTTTAGTCATGAAAATGGGTCTTTTTTTTTCCATCTTCAAAAGTGGTCCAGATTTAGCACATTTGGTCCAAGTATGGTCCCAACAGTAGTCATTGGAAAAACGATTTCTCATTTGGAATAAGTAGCTGAACAGTTATGTTGCTCTGTGCGATTCATTATTTGGCCTTGTCAAAAAAAATAGACTTTATGAATGATAAAGATGATAAAATGTTGAAAACGTGTCTGGTAAACAACAAGTCTGAGCTACAGACTAGTGGTGGAAGTCGATTAAAAAAAATAAATAAAAAAAAAAACTAATTTAAGACTTTATAATCAATTAATCTTGATTAATCTAAGTTAATCGCATAACAATATTTGACACGAGAAACAACATTTTTCCAATTTAAATAGATTTTTGTTATATGACTGAATTAATGAAAACAATAAATGAGCTTAAACTTAAGCATTTATTATTTTCATCACAGTGCTAACATGATGAATAAAGAATATTATGAATGCATCACTTTGATTCAATTGCTTAAATTCTAATTTGTATTTTGGTCATCTTGCCGTACCGTACACTTACTTGGACGATACTATGTTTATCAAAAAACGCAAGCTGTCATATTTCTAACGTTATCATTAGAATAATGTATGTATTATATCAGCCTTTGTTTGGATTGCATTTATTTCAGTCAAAAAAAGGTCTAATGTCTCTTACTAAATTATAATATAACAAAGTAATTTATTCTGTTATTCAAAGTGTCAAAATATCATGTGGTGCAACTGTTTGGCCATGACTACTGTTTTGAAAAAATCTTGAAATACTTTGACTAAATTGTGATTGAGTTAAACCAGAATCGATCAAAGCCAAATGCATTTGTTGTCAGCAGGGGAAAAAAAAAAAAAATGTTTTGGGGGTTTATTTATTCTTTAACTTTTCCATCACATGTATATTTTGTATAACTTCGATCCAATTGTCAAACTTTTCTTTTCATTTCTTCAGCGCTTTAGAGAAGGAAAAAACTTTAACTGGGAAGAAAGTTGCGATCCGTTTTTAATGGAAACTCTGCTTTTCGCGCGCAATCAGACTTTAACAGCTTAATGTAGTAGTTGGGATACTTTGTGCTAATTACCAAATTATTGTCACAATTCCTAAGTAAACAGGCCATCAATAGGGTTCCAGCTAAGTTTGAAGTTAGCATTTTTTTCCCTCACGAAATGGTTCTGCTGACTGGCAAAATAGATCCACAAATAAGTCACGTCCTAAAGTTTAAAGGTCCTATATCATGCTATTTTTCTCCATTTGTTCTAAGAACCCCAACAACATAGTATTTGAGATTTATTTTCCCAAACTGGCCTGTTTTCCAGAGTTTTAGTCCTCTGAAAAATCACTTCCTGAGCAGTTGTAAAATCGGGCCTAGTTATGCATTATCATGAGTAGGTGTGTTTGTAGACGCTGACTCCACACAGCAGCTGATCACTAGCAATTTTCTTTTGCTATCCACACACTCTTCTTAGTGTTTTCACCACATTACAGTAAAACACATGGTTATTTAAGTGTTTATTGTGATTGTGAGTCAGACAAACACTGTTTTAGTGGCAGCAGCAGCGGAATCAATCAGATGAGTCAGCTGCTTCAAACACGTACAGGAGCTGCTACGTCGCTTTCTTGTCCTCCTCTCTACTACTGATTAGTCCATTTAAAGTTATAGTCTACTGTTTTGTCCAACCGCTGCGTCACATTTGGTCACAAACACTTCAGATCATCTCAAAGGCGAAATGGGGTGGTGTAACAGGTACTAAAAACGGAACTGCTCTGATTCGACGCTGTTGCTGCCAACTTATACCCTGGAACATGTGGAACATTTCTCCATATGGTTGAATCTGGCTGTTTCAAAGTTTAAAATCTTATCCTTGTAAACCACTGAAAAAAATAACAAATTAGATGCTACACTACGAGTCTGCTGTGCAATCACCTAAAAAGGTCCAGTAAGCATGGCTGGAAGTTTATAATAATCGAGTCATTCCATTTCCTTAAAAGCATCCTCATTTTCTTCAGAGGAGGAAATGAAATAATCTCCAAGTGACGATTAGTCAAATTCAGTCGCACTTAACTGATGCGAGAGGCCTATATACGCTCAGAGGCTGCGAGCAATCAGACGACTATTCCTTGTTTAATTGTGCATACATGATCCATAAGGCCCACGCTTGCATGCCAATGGACCAAAGCTAAAGGCCCTCTAATGTCCTCCCTCACAATAATTACTGACCGTTCATAAAGCTGTGGAAGAGAGAACAGAGTGGGTAGGGTAGGTAACTTCCTGGATTACAGCTTCAGGTTAATAATGTTGTTTCTAGCCATTCAGTCAGTGACTAATTTACCATGAGAACAATTTAAAAAAGAGAACTTTGGTAATATATCAATAGCTGCGTTTCCATTGCCCTCGGAAATCCACAAAATCTAAATTGCGCAATAAAAACTGGTAATGGAAACACCCAAACCCTCAAATATTGCATTTTTACGCTTTTATGAGGAGGTATTTCAGTTTATTCGATATTGAAATGTGTCGCAAAAGCGCCATAAAATCACTATTTCCGCAAATACATGTCACAGGACGTGGCGTACCTGGTCACGACCACTTTTCTCCAAGTAAATATGACGCGGTAAGTGTGGACATAAGAGGAGACCGGGACATTTCTTAGCATTATAAACGATTAGTGCCACATTAGATGTGAAACAACAAAGGAATACTGAGAATTATGAGGAGGTTCTGAGCGTCCGTCTTCCTGCGCCAAAGTCTCGCGGGATGAGATTTCACAACGTTCAATGGAAACTCGCTCCAAAACGCAATTATGCTCTGTCGGCATTTAGAAATATCGTTTTTATTTCATGAAAAAATCTGTAATGGAAACCCAGCTATTGAAAATGAACAATGTTGAGTTTTATTGCTTGAAAAGAGGAGCAAAGTCAACAGTTTGATGAAACCAGATTCTTTTTGAATTCCTGGAAAGCTTCAATCTGGCCTGTTTGTTTTTCTCACATCTACTGTTCCTGACTATTGTTCTCTGTTTGAGTCAAATTACTTGATCAAGACTTCTCTAACATTCCACACAACAAAATAAGTAAATAAAAGTATGTATGATTCATGCTGACATCGTATTAGAATGATAAAGGTACCGATGTGTACTCAAGGCTATACGATATCGGTATTGTATCGAGTCCAATCAAAAGCAGTCAAGTAAAGGGATTATGAGCGTAAAAGCGGTAGTGGCAATTTCTCCAAAATAAAACACATTGAAATGTACAAGAAAATAAAATAGATTAAACTTCATAATTTTGGTACCAAATTGTCCTTGGGGACTGCTTAATTTTTTACTTTATTCAGCAGCCAAAGTTAAAACTGCCACCAATAATTTAGATAAAATCATGTGACCAATGCCTAATAGAACAATATTGAACACCATTTACTCGAAAAAGGAAGGAAAATGGTGGATATTCCCCCTCAAAAGTTGGTTTTCACCTCCACCGTAAACGCTCCAATTGTTGAAAATTTTACGCATTGCATTGTGGGATGTGGAGTCCTGCATGTAAACAGATGAATACAAGTATTTTTCCTTCTATGTTACCGTGATTTATTCTGTTGTTTGCCAGATAAGGAGGACCGGGATTCTCTTGACACCATTATTGTTGTAGTTTGTTCTCGGTATTCCATGTGATATCAGAATGAAATAAAAACTTCCATGCGCGTGACTTCATATCCCACAATGCAATTTGGAAAATGTCAACAAACGGACGGTTTACGGTGGAAATGAAAACAAACTCTCAATCAGCAAATTCAATCTTTCAGATCTTGTTTTCAGGCAAATTATTTTCAATTGATTGATCAACGAGTCCTACTTTATCTGACATTTTCATTTCTCCACCAGCTTTAACAGATGAGAAAATAATACAATTAAGATTTGCAATTGTTATAGATTTCTTGCATGTTTTTGTTTTTTAATAGTTTAGTTTTTGTTTTTAGTCTAAATAATTTAGAACAAGGTGTTTTCTTGGCCTTTCCTCTTTTCACAGGCTGTATAAATGATTTGTTAATGTGAATTTGTCCTGCAGGCAATGTGTTCAACTCATATGTTATATGGTACAAAGTTAAAATAATATTGTGTCAAAGCCACATACACACAGGGGCTAATCTGTAATTCTTCTTACAAATGTAACGTTAGACAGTGACTAATACGCTCACTTCTCCATGGAGCGTTATCTGAACACGCAGTGGGCTATAGGAGCTCTGGAACAGTTTTGCCTGGAGTGCAGAAAGTAATGCTGAGATTAGCATGAATTATTATTCCTGTCACATAAACTCACACTTTCTCTTCCTGTTGTTAGTTTTTCAGGGTGTTTCATTGTATCCTGTCAATGGGAACAATCTTTTTTTTTTTCCCAGGGGTGGAGCGACGATTTTAAAAGTGAGGGTGTTCTAAAGGAAGAACAACTGTCAATAAGACCATGACAATGCCGTTACTAAGACAGTGATACTCAACATTTCGCTCTTTAGTTCTTAATTTTTATTAATATTCTCTCAGAAAATCTTAAAAGGGGAAAACTTTTTAACCCCTTTTTTAATCTTTTTCTCTGGCTATTTTGCAACGTCCTTTGTCCAATTTGTGTCACCTGGAATCCATCTGAATCTTCTTGTATTATTCAATGTTTAAGACAGGGTTAAGGTTTCTTACAAAAAGTGAGGAAGTGGGTGTGGCTTCACCAGGCTACCCATTTGTGCCCCTTTTCCAAAAAATTTAACAATGTGTTTTTCAGATTTTAGCTTCCTTTTGCCAATAATTTCCCATTGTTGTCACTTTTCATGCAAATAAGCTACCGTTTGCCCACTAACACTTGTTTCCGTTTTTCCCTACATTTTGCCTCTTTTTTTGGTTTATTTCATTGACAAAAAAAATAATAACTTTTTTTGATTTCCAGAACACATGGTAAAAGTATGCTGGTTTAACTGGTATAATCTGAGGAAGAAAGTCATCTTTTATTTCATGATGAAATAAAAAAGGTGTTTATTTTCGACAGCGTAACATTGTTACTTTTACTAATTAAAATGTGTTACGTTGAAGTTTCCATTGAAGTTTCCTTGACTTCCGCGTAGACTTTCAGAATTACTACGCAGAACAAAGAAAACTTCAAAGGAAACTTCAAAGGAAACTTCAATGAAAACTTCAAACGGAAACTTCAAAGGACATTTCAAAGGACATTTCAAAGGGAAAAAAAGCATCAGCAGACGCCTCTGACGAAGACTGGCAGTTGACAGTCGGAACATGTCAGGAGATCAAAAAGTTGTCTGAATAAATGAAACATTAACATACTATTCAAACAGAGTCAAAAAGTATTTTGCTGGATATAATTAAAATGTGGCTTCTGTTTTTAGTTAGTTTTTTGAAAGACTCACTGCCAGTTTTCAAGACAGAATTTGTCAAACCAGAAATCATTAACATCCTAATTCTGCTGTGCTTTCTCTGTAAAAGATGTCCGAAAAATGCACACTCTCAGAAAATTGGCTGCGAATGGAATTCATTTTGGCCTTAATGACACAACAAAATAAGAATCTAGAAAGACTGAAAAATAGAAAAAAGAAAATCCAGATGCCATTTCAGCCTTTTGAAATGTTAGAGACTCATCTCACAAAGTCTATTAAGTTTCCTCTTATGACCAAAAAAAAATGGTCACACCAGCTTCGACATTGAACACTTGAACACATTGAACACTGTCCTCTTATTCCCATGGCAACATGTCGGGCAGAATCCTTAAAAACCTTCTATTGTGGTGCAAGTTTTTTGAAAGGCTTTTTCTTCGTGAACTAAAAAAAAAAAATGTCTGCTTGCAACAGACTGAGCTCAATATGAAAACTATAGATACACGTATGGTGATGAAAAATCTCCAAAAATGATATCCTTATTGAATTTCCTTTTTTTTTTTTAGCTAACAAAATAAACAGTGGAAGTGTATGATGCAATACACAGAATTGAATTGAATGTAGATTACCAAAGCCACTGCACATTTTACAATCCTGCCTAAGGTGCAAATCTCTCATAACAAGCTTCCTGCGCCACAGAAATCCCTCAGAGGCGTCTCCTATCATCTCGCTGTAGCACACAGAGATTGTGCAGCGTGATTGAAAGGTTCCAGTTGCTTAGCAGGGGTTGCTGGTTTCCACATTAATAGACCTGGGAATCAAAAAGGCAATGCAGCCGCGGAGAAATAGAAAAGACCCTCTTCTTTGCTCCTCCAAACCTTTTGACCTTCACTCTGACGAGCGTCATCTGTGTCATAACCGTCTGAAATGTTCCCACCGATATTTGAGCCTCCAGCTTTTTTTTAACAGCATTGGCTGACCTTTAAAACCTTTGCTCCCTTAAGATTAAACTTCCTTTCAACCTTAAACCCCCATTTTAACCATTTTCAGTCTTCATGGAAAAAACAATTAAACCTAAAAGTATAACCATGTCCACTGTCCATTTACTCTACAGGATATTTTTACCTACACCAGTAAATAATGTTTTCACCAGTGTTGATGTCTTTGTTTGTTGGCAGGATTACGTCAAAATTACTGAAATGGATTTTGACAAAATTGTCATCAAAAATACACCTTAGAACATGAAAGATTCAACTATATTTAATATGGGATTTGGATCAAAGGACTGATTCTGGATCAGTTTCAATAATCAAATAATCCCCATCTCTCATCAATGGCAACATTTCATTGATGTCAGGTTGGGTCCTCAATTAAACCACTGAGTTACATTCAGATTAAAAAAAAAAAAAAGAAAGAAAATGGGGGTGCCCATTTGTTTCTAGTGTAAGTTAAAAAAATTTGATATTTTAGACTACGCTAAAATGTATTTTCCTAACTAACATCCATGCTGAAGGCCAAACTTCAATTTGGTAAATTTCCATGGAGATTTTTCAATTTTTAATTTTTTGGGGAATTTTGCAACCGTAATAGAAATGTTCATATATTTGATGGATGCTAATATTTACGTTTGATTATGATATAGTTATTTGATTTTACTTTAAATTCCAGGTTAATTCCAACAGATATTTCCCATAAAAAGTTTTTATTTTTGAATATGCCCCAAAACTTCCTGAGCCTAAGTTACTGTGAAAATTTACCAGAAATATTCACAAAAGACAGTCGGCTATCTTTTATTTCTTTTTTTTAAATTCATCCTTCTTTATTTTTTTTAATATAAACACAGATAAAGTAGCTATAGCTGAATCTGATGCCATAACGTTTACTTTATTGCAAAAACATTTTCAGTGATTGTCTATTGAGATGTGACCAACCTGTTTTATTTATTTATTTATTTATTTTCCTCAAATATTATGAAAGGTCATTTTATATCTTGCTCTTTGACATGAAACTAACCTGTTTCCATCCCTGTGGCTACCAGGGCATATTTACCCAAATAAAGCCTCTTAAAACAAACTGAAATAATAAAAATAATAAATACATTAAAAAAGTACGGAGTATAACTGTTGTACCAGTTAGAAGAATGTTTTCTAATGGAAACAGAAAAATGCCAGCACTCAACAAGAACAAGGTATTACAGTCTTTTACCACTTGTATATAGGGCAGTGGTGGCCTAATGGTTAAGGAAACGGGCTTGCAACCGGAAGGGTCATTGGTTCGAATCCATGTGGGTTGTCTCTTTGGGACTTTGACCAAGTCAATTCGTGTATCATTTGTTTTTTATTATGTAACAAAAACATGAAATATGGAAAAAAACACTCATTATTTGATAATTATTTCTAAAATCAAAATGAAAAAAACGGAAAACGCCTTGTTTTTCAAATTCAAGCTCTTTTGCTTCGGTACGGAAAACGAAAAACAGAAAACAAACACCTTTATTCGTTTTCTCCATTACCGATTGGCCAAAGTACGTGACAAGGAAGTGAAGCGTTACACATTCCAAGATATCTTCAACTCTGCAACACTAGGAGTCTCTAAATCCTCTGAAATGTCCGTGAGGAGGTTCTGTGCCCAACACCAGCTGAAGCGAAAAGGACACGTTTCGGACGCACAGTTGGAAGCAGCGATCTCGTCATGCCGAACTGCCGCTAGCATAGCCGTTAGCGTCGTTTTTGTTACATAATGAAAAACGAATGAAAGAATGATACACGGATTCAAGTCCTTTAACCCCAACATCTTCCAGGTCATCATTGCCAATGAGAACTAGTTCTCAAAGACGTACCTGGTAAAAGAAAGCCAAAATACTTGAACCAGGAGACAAAACACAGTTTGGTTTCTTTATTGGCCAAAAATCCCTCAATTTGACGATTTTAGACCCCAAATGTGACACAAATTACATTTTTTATACAACCAAAGTTACCATTGCAAGTAAGGTTTCCAGTTCCTCTGTTTTCCACATCTCAATGGTGCAAACAATAGCATGATGCAACGCTGCTGTGTATAATGGCCGCAGTAGATTTTATCCGCAGCAATACAAAAAGTTACTCAACACAACTGACCTGATTAACGTCCTGTTGAAAGTCCAGATACTCTTTCCATCCCAAAGCCTCCAGTCACCAAGTAAAAGTTTCCCTTTCTACATTTAATATTCCCACAGAGTAGCTGAACACAAGAATGCAGTGGGTGACATTTCAGCGATGGAAATTTGATGACACCTACAACCTGCATTGGTGTCGTGTGAAATCTAAGTAATTGGATTGGGATCAGTATGACAATATAAAAAATGAATTTGTACCAAGTTAGCCACTGGAGACGGGGATTAAAAAATGTTAGCGTGGGAGAAATATGAGGTAGCGAGTGAATATTTTGACCTGGAAGCAGGAAAAAAAAATAAGTGAGTTTGACGAATCTCAAACAGTGATTTCACACTGAGACTTATTTGTTGCGGCAAAGTGTTTTTATCGCAAATTCTCTCAAGTTTTCTATTCTTCTTATTGTGAGGCAAGATTTTTAAGTGTAGGACTATATTTCCATATGTATTAGGAGATGTAACAAAATAGTTAACTCCTGGTACAATATGAAATACGATCGAGGGTTCACGATACGAAATACTCACTGTAAGATATTTAAAAAAAATAATAATTCCGAATGAAGAGCAACAAATGTGTAACAAATCATTCTTATTGAAAACGTGTGAGACAGTGTGTGAGAGAGTTTTGGTTCACAAATAAAAAATGAAAAGAAATGCACCAATCTAACAGTCTTCTTTTTCTTTTCATTTTTTAATTTAAAGCTGCATTATGGACCTGCCAAAATAAATTGAAATGTAGCGTGATATTTTCAGCACCTCCTGTAACTGAAAGAAAAAGCGAGTAAAGTTGATCAAATTAGGCAGTGTTATTATGATATATCATACAACACTCGATACTTGTGTTTTAATAAAGGTGATATGCTTTAACATGGAGGGACAGACTGTCTGTCAAAGGTAAATCACTAAGTTAGACAACAGGTAGGATAGAATAATAAAAAGATACATGGGAATTGAAAGCATTTAAAAGTCCATCAACGCAGATTATGGCATTCAAAGTCTCTGAGCTGCTACGGGAAGCAGGAGGGTCAAAATTCATCCTTTAAAACATTTTTACTTGGTTTTATTTTGCGAACCTTGGAATTTTGTGTCACCGTTTTCTTTTATTTTGCAAAATGTTGTTACATTCCTAATATTTATACGTTCTACGAAGAGGGCGCGGTCAACGTTGCCAACTTCTCTGCGTGAAAAGTTGTCGGTGGTTCTCAGACTTTTTCTGTATTGCACCAATGCGCCCCTTCGAAGAGTGAAAAACTTCAACAAAAAAATGTAACTACTTATTGAAAAACGTAAAAATTGTGACTATTCAAAATTTTAGAACAGTAATAATAATATATAATAAAACCAAACAAGCGTCTTGTCACACGTCACTTGCACACCCTAGGGGGCGTGCCCCCTAAGTGAGAATCACTCCAATAGACTGACCAGGTCGTTAGATGACTCAACAGTAACTGGATATCGAAAAAAGCTGCTAGATTTGTCACTAGTCGCTTTAATTGAAGAAAATCCACCAGAAAAGTCTAAAAAGTCACTAAATACAGTGTTAAAGTCACTAAGTTGCTAACACTGCGTATGGATAATACTGCCTTATGGGTCATTCCATGTCATTTCAACAAATTTTCAGGACATCCCACGCACTTCAGACTCAAAAAAATTCTGAAAAATAGGCACAATATAAATTTTTAGTTCGAATTGAGGATAATTTGTTAATTTTCGTGTCTTGGTTTTTTTTTTTTTTTTTTTTTCCATTTTCAACTTTCAATATCTCTGAAAATTATAAACAATAAATTATTTTAAGACATACAGCAGATGCAAGCTACAATGGGCTCGAGTGAAATATTTGCAAGTGGTGAAATAAAATGGTTCGCATAAAGAAAAAAATGTTTTATAATCCAAGAAGGAGTCATCTTTATACTATAAATTAAATCAAATTTTGTCTTACATTCCCTCAAGAAGTTATGGGTCAATGACTATAGAAAAAAAAGTATTTTTTTCTGATTTCAAGAGACTGTCACCCAAGAACCAATTCATATACTGTATGTGACTAATCATTAGTGATGTGAACAGTCTATGTACATTGCTCTAAGCAGTTAAAATTACAAAGTTATTTACTGAAGGCCCAAACATGTTCCAACCCAAAACCCCGACAAACTTTTTGCCAAGTTTGAGGGGCTGGCATGTCCACGAGATAGGGTGTATAGAAGATATGTTTATGTATTCTGATAGAGTAGGTGGCGCTGTATTACTATCCCAAAGTTTAATTTCTTATGGGGTGTAGTTCCTGAGATAATGGAAACTGAAAATGAAAATCAACATACAGCCCCCTCACTAAATGGGCCATACCTCAAAAAGTAATAATCCGATCAAATTTAAAATAAACAGTGTGCTCATTCATTAATCATAGAACAATTGGTGAAAATTCCGGAACTGTTTGAGACCTCTTGCGTGGGTCATTTGTTGGAATGGCCTTCGTGTTATTCTTGTGTTGACGCAGTGAATCATCTTTGCCTTTTAAATAAAGGCTTGTGTTGAACTACACCACCACCATACCCTAAAGACCCTCTCCAGGACTTCACAACATGCATTAGACGGCCATAACCAAAAAGCCCATTTATTCATTTTTAATATTCATGTTGTTAGTGATGCAATTTCAAAAGATAAGGCACCAATTCCCCAAATAAAACCACTCTCTAATGTCGTTTGATTCCCAATTTGTTTTCGGGTTGCATAAACTGCGATTAAAAGACAAATATGAAAGTAAGTTTAGCAGTGTTTGGGGGGGGGGGGGGGGGGGGGGGTGTGAACGCAGCCTCAGTTTCATTATCTTAATCAGATTAAACTTCAGAACATCGCCAGCCTCTGGTGTCTTTTGTAAAAAATAAAGATCTAGCAAAGATTTCTCCTCTCTCCTGGGAGAAAATATGTGCAGAGCTAAATAAATTAATAAAACGAGGGGGAACAAATAAGTCTGCACTGCTGGGCATAACATGGCACAGCCATAATGTGTTGTACACTATCGTTGCTGTTAATTAGTGGACTCATTAAATATCAAAACATGTGATATTGACTTCAGATTTTTGTTAACTGTCTGTAAGGTCAGGGGTACGTTATCTTATTAATTAATCTGCTGCTCATAATGAGAAAATGGCCTCTAGTTGTGCACATTCAACTCCAGATGAATAGACTCGCAGTCGAATGAGGTAATAAATGAGTTCATAAATATGTGTGAAATGCAATGGTTTCATCGCGTTTCGTGTTTTTGTTTGCTGTGGAATATTTAAAGTCCAAACCTTCCAAGCCCGTCTTGAATTTTCTAATACGTTTGCAGGCTGCAGTATAAAGATTTGATTTGAATCAGGAACACTGTGTTCCATTTGCTACATTTCAATGTCAACTATCTTGGCATCTTTTTTTTCGAGTCCTAAACTCTGTCTCATGATGAGGTTAGAACAGGACATGAATGTAGCAGTTTTTTTTTTAGCTTTGGAAAAAACTGGGCTTGAATCTCTCTGGTAGTATTTCAGAAATTAAAGAAGTTAATCAGAAAATCAAAAATGTAATGAAGATTTATAAGCAAAAACCTTGTATAACAATACCATCCCAGCAGAAAAGCTCTGTCGAGTGTATTTTTCCACACTTCTTTATTAATTGATTTATCTATTATTTATGTATTCATTCTTTTTGTCCACACTTCCTTGTACCACAAAAATAAATAGTTTAACTAAAATATATATATATTTCTTTTTTTTTTACTTTTTAAACTATTAATGCGAAACTAGAGAAAACCAAAAAAATATGTTTTCCCTCTTTGTCACAAAGTTATTTCCAGGCTACATTATATTAATATTGTTAATTATTTTTAAGATGAGTGTTATTCATAGACGTTTCTGGCTATAGGCAGATTATGCATTTGCATAGGGCCCTATGAATCACTGTAAGAATAAAGTGACCTGCTTTCATAAGCTGTAGCTTATGTTTTTGAGGAGCAATAAGTCAAAATTAAAAACTTGAGCTTGATTCTCTCTGTGGTATTTCAGGAAATCAGGAAATTAACAATAAATTCAGAAATGTGTTCACGATTTGTCAGCAAAAAACCTTGTAAACTAACACGAGTCCAGCAGAAAGGCTCAGTCAAGTGTATTTTTCCACTATTCTACCACAAAGAAATAGTTTTACTAAAAATAGTTTCTCAATTTTTTTTTGCATAACTAATTATGCATTGATGGAGATGACCATTATTGTTTTTTTCCATTACTGAAATATGGTTATTTTTGCGTACTTATTAATGCAAAACTGGAGAAAACTAAAAAGTGTGTAGAATGTTTTTTTTACATCATTGACAAAAAGTAATTTTATACACTATATTATACCATTGTTGTTTATTTAATGTTAAGGTGGGTGTTTTTCATAGACGTTTCTGGCTATAGGCGCTCTATGCAATTGCATAGGATCCCATGAACCACTAGGACAGACATGGGGCACTGGCGGCCCGGAGACAAATGCGGCCCCCCGAGCTTATTCGGTGCGGCCACCAAATTAAAACACAAAATGACTCAAAAACACAAGAAATTGACAGAAAAGTAGACAAAGGAAGCAGAGAATAAGAGCTCTCCAAAGGGACCTTTACTCTCCCTTAAACAGTGCGCAGCTGACGAGTATTAGTAAGCGAGTAATCACGGACTGTTGAAGACACCATTTACTCTTTAACTTCAGCCACCAGAGTGTGTCAGTGCACTGTTTAAAAGGGACTAAAGGTCCCTTGGGAGAGCTCTTCTTCTCTGCTTTATTGTCTACAACGAAAACACAGAGATAGAACTGTCACCCCTTGCAGCCACAACTGGTTTTATTCCCTTTCGGTAAACAAAAGTGGGTTACATCAGCATCTTTAAATTTCCCTGTTTTTTTTAGAGCAACCAAAAGCAGCACAAATTGGAATTTTGACCAAAAAAGCTGTTAAATGATCTAAAAAGCAGGCTGAATGCTTCACTCAGTGGGATGTTTACAGGCAAATGGGGCTTTTGAACATCATCAATCACATGAATTCAACATGGCCATTTTTAAAAGTTAATGAAATGAATATGGTACAAAATAATGTGTTTTGTTAGGCATAGATCTTCTAATAAGTACATTTCAAAGGTTTAAGGCCACATTTGTTAAAACAGTGGAGGATCCACATTATTCTGCATTGTTGTGTATGTACAGTGTTAAAGGTACATTACTATTCTAATATAGTATTTCACCTATATGTAATCTTACTAAGATGTTATTGGTTCACACAGCAAAGCTAAGTAAACCAGGAGTTGGCAGAAGTGGGTACGACGACTTCAAAAACCAATCGATCAACACTAACATTACCCTGCCATCATATCCCGTACTTTATTCAGCCCATCAACCTTGTATGGTCCTGTCCTCCGACTGATAAATGGCAGTGATATAAAGGTAATTACGCTCATTTTCAGACATAATAGGAACAAGTGAGGAGTGTGATTTGATGTACTTGGCTTTCATCTCGTCAATGCTCACCTACAAGAAATTAATGAAGTTCAATTGAAGCGTTGCATCAAATTAGTTTTTTTTTTTTTTTTTTAGAAAAAAAGTTTCAGCATCCGGAGCACTTCCTGTTTCTAATGAAAGGGCTTTGAGGCGTGCACTTTCAATTACAGAAGAGAATCAAATCGCTTTCAGGAGCCGGGCTAATAGAACCCAGAACATACCGTGACCCATGAGGAGAGAAGACGACAAGTTTAGACATAGAACTGTATAAGAAACAAGGAAATTAAAGTACAGTGAATAAGCCAGTTCAGTGGTTCTCAACCTTTTCAGTCCGCGACCCACTAAATACAGTTTCCAGAGACCAGGGACCCCCACTGTACCTGAAAGTGGTTGAACACAGACATGAACATTGAAGAACAGTCATGTGGAGACAGGGTCATCTATTTGGGGGAATAGAGGGGAGATATTTTTGAGAAATGATGGTCCATTGTTCTATGAATCTGTGATAACCACATTTATTTATTTATCTGTATAATATTCACTGTTATCAGGATGTTTATTATTTGTGCCATAATATAAAGTCATATTAAAGACGCAAATCTTTGTTTTATTCAGAAATAAAATGGGTTCAAAGTGACCAAAAATGGTGAAATTGGATTTGAAAAAGCACATAAATTGAATAAAATTGACTTAAAACAACCTTTTGCAGGAAATACCCTCAAAAAAATGTGTGTCTCAGTATCTGGTGTGATACAATGGAACTCTCCAGAAAATGATCTAAAGTGTTGTTCAAATATTCTTCAATTCAAATATAAACAGCACATACTTTACTTGTATAAAGATGAATGTGAAAATTGTTAAATTTACAACAACTGTTGTTTTAGCAAAATCATTTATAATAATTGAGAAAAAAAATAATAAAAAATAATAAAAAAGTGAAAATTGTTAAAATCGAAAGTTGTTATCTTTTGGCATCGGTGAGGCCATCTACTTTGTAATGTTTTTGTTCTTCTGTTCTTCTTTTCATGGAATGTATTATTGTTGGATTGTTGTACCCATTTATGTTGCATTACCATGAAAAAAAGAATAAATAAAATGAAATGAAATGAATAATAGTTGCAAATGAGAGTGACCGAAGTGGACAGAAATAGTGGTAAAAAAAAAAAAAAGGTTCAAAGTGTCAATACTGGCTTAAAAGTTGCGGGAAAAAATAGGAACATATTGTTTAAACTGGCAAATAATGGGCATGACAAATCCTAAATGTGTTTAAAATGGCAAAAATAAGCATGAAATATGGTGAAAAGAGGTTAAAAGTGACAATAATGGGTCAACATAAGCAAACTTAGGTGGGAAAAGTTGTGGAAAGGGTTTCTAAATGCCAAAAATGTATTGAAAGTGGACAAGAAATTGTGTGAAAGGGTGGTGAAATGGTATTTTAATAACCACAGAAATTGGTTAAAAGTTGCAAATTAGAGTGGGTGGAAAAAAACGGACAGAAAAGGTGGTAAAAAGGGTTGAATATTGGATTAGCATTAGCGTTGAGACTTGTAAAAAAAAAAAAGTAGGAACAATCTCATTAAAATGGCAATTAATGGGCATGAGAAATCGTGAATGAGGTTAAACTGGCAAAAATAAGCATGAAATATGGTGAAAAGAGGTTAAAAGTGACAACATTCGGTAGGAAAAGTGGTGGACAGGGTTTATAAGTGCCGAAAACGTCTTGAAAGTAGAAAAATGTGCAGAAAAGGCATTGAAATTTGATGGAGAAGTGGTAGTAATGTACTGTATGTCGCAAAAAAGTATTATATTAGGGAGCAAAAATATGGCAAGAAAAAGTGATAAAATTAAGCAAAAGCTGCCTTAAATTGTTCAAAAATGATTATTAAGGATTCTGGAAACCCCTTCCCAGTGTCTTGTGACCCCGAGGTTGATGAAAAATGTCTGCCACTGAACTTTTGAATACTTTGACTTGTAGTTTTCCATGTGTAACATCAATTTTCAGTTCTTTTTCCAAGTTGTTCCTGTGTGAACTGTGCCTCCACAGGCCTAAAGCACTCACCGCCAAAGAAACACCATGTCCCTGTACACGTTAAACCTTGTAATACGCAGAGAAATGGTACACCTAAAGGACAAATGAGACAGACTTTGACAGAGCAATGAGGAATGTTACTACAGCAGTGCGTGACCCATGGACTCAGCGGTATACGTCTCTATTTCAGAGAGACAGGACATTGTTTTGAGACCGGCAGCGTTCAGATGTCGGCCAGGGAAGACTATTTGTTTGAGGGATAAAGGTGAAAAAGGACATTATGTGTGAGAAATCTCTGAACAAAAGGAGGGAAACAGACACCTTACAACTTTTTCACCTACAGTCCAGTCCTTTGTTCACTCTATGTAATGCTTTTCTACATGCTCTTGTGCTTTTGATGTTACTCCGCCCCAAACAACCTTTGTCATGATGGTGGTCCCTGTGGTAATAGGCTGCAGCTGTGGGAATTTCCTCATTTAAGTGCCCAACTTTACTTTTCTTTTCTTTTTTTGGTGGCAACTTCGTCATTTTATTTCATTTTAAGAAATGGCCCACGCACTTCGGTCTAAAGAAATTCTGAAATTTTTACCAATTGCTCCGTGATTATTATATTATTATTGGCCAATTTTCCATTTTCCCTGATTCTACTTGACATAGAAGCATGACCTCAGTGGCAAACTATAGGTTTTCAGGGTCAAGGAATTCAGTAATATATCTTTGAATATTGTAAATTGTGCTCATAGCAAGATCCAAGAGGTTCCAAAGTCATAACAAAATATTCAAATTGGCAATACGGATGGTGGCCATCTTGAATTTCTTGCTTTTGAGTAGGAACCGTTGGTTTGCCATCATGATCCCATTATACATTAATTTAGTATATTAACCACCCTAACCCACCCATGTACACATTTTCATGCATTCTTTCAGAGGTGAACACCTTTTCGACATATAGCCAAGCTAATAGAATATACGAAAATATCTGCTTATATTTCTTCCATTTTCAGCTTCCAATATCACCCAGGAAACTGACATGTGGTATAGCCATACAGCTCTACCTACGCTCTCAGAATATACAAAAATTAGTTATTCTGGGTTTGGGGGTTGAACAACTTAGCATAAGTCTCAGCTCCTCGTAATTTAATCAACTTAGAGCTATGCACATAGACTGTTCAAATCAGAATCAGAACAGAATCAGAATCAGAATCAACTTTATTGGCCAAGGGTGTATGAATACACACGAGGAATTTCTTTTGGTGACCTGTGCTCTCTCAGGTAGTGTAACATTAAATAATAACAATCAACTAGAATAAAGAAGAATAAAAAAAATAAATAAAAATAAATAAAAAAAGAAGTATAAACATAAATATAAGAGTAGTTAGACTAATATGTGCAAACTAAATAAAAATAACAAGATAATAATAATAGTAATAGTAATAATAGTAATAATAATAATAGTAATAGTAATAGTAATAGTAATAATATTAGTAATAGTAATAATAGTAATAATAGTAGTAATAGTAGTAATAGTAATAGTAATAATAATAGTAATAATAATAGTAATAGTAATAGTAATAGTAATAGTAATAGTAATAATAATAATAATAATAATAATAATAATAATAATAATAATAATAATAATGAAATAATAATAAAAATACAATAATAATAATAATAATAATAAATAATAATGAGGGTTAGGGTTAGGGTTTGGGTTATATGCATTCATTCTTGGGGGACAATCTCTTGAAATCCAAAAAAAATACTTTTTTTTTTTTTTTTACTGTATTCTTTGGCCAATAACTACATGTGGGAATGTAAGAAAAAAAAAATGGATCTGTGTTTTAAACTGTAATGTAAAGGTTACTTCCTGGGATATAAAACAATTATTCTTTATGCAACTTCATTCTTTTTTTTAATTTTGGACCCTGGGGTGACTTATCTGTAGGATTTTTATTTTCATTTATTTAGTTTTTTCAGGAAAATAATATTTCTATTGTAGCTAATATGTTGTAGTCTGAACTGCTGTTCCAAAAACAGCTCACATTTTGAAATCACGTTAGCAGCGACTTTGATCCTTCAAACTCATTAATTTGACTTACCTCCACACCTTTTGCCAACAAATGACATTTTTCAATTACTTATTCAAAGCAAGTCGTGGGAGAGCATGTCTTTATTCTTTGTTGTTAACCTGCGCAGCCATGACAACACGGGCTCTTTATTTAGCTGCTCAGCCTTTGCCCATACATCAATGCAATCAAACACACACACACACACACACACACAGCTGGTGACTTGCCATAAGGTGGAGCGCAGATAATAGATTTAGGCAACTGTAAGCAGATTTGGGCGTGCGCCTCACTTAAAGGCAGATCATTCCAGTGGCTGTAAACAGGCTTTGGAGGAATCAAACCGTTAACTGGAAAATACATTTATTAATTCAATCCGCTTAGTTCAGGTTCAGCTCCTTTGCTTCAAATTAAGTTTGCCCGGATTTCACAGGATATTAGCTGGCAAAGAAGAAAAAGAGAAGGCGTCGGGATGGCTGCTGTGTCATGTCTGAGGCTCGATGTCACACTAACCTCCACGCACATACCCCTGAGACACGGGAGAAAACACCACTGATGATATACAGCAAATAAAGCAGCCTGTGCTGGCTAGATTGAATTTTGTACTCCTGAGTGAACAGCTGGTGTATATTGACTGAAGGAAGGAACAGTGAAAAACTGGGGAGGCTACACCCCCCCCCCCCCCACCCCACCCCAACCCTCTGAATATAGCTTATAGATTATACAGTATATAGGCAAATGTAAAATGTACAAACTTTAGGTAAAATGCCAACAGTCGTAAAAAAAAAAAATGTAAAGGCATGCTGCTGCAATTGTGCTTTTCTGTACACTGTTAGATCGTTAGATCACGTGTGTCAAACTCATGGCCCAGGGGCCAAATCTTGGCCTTTGGAGCATCCAATTCGGTCCACAGGAGAAAATAAAAATGACAGAGAAAATATGAATCATTGTGTAAATGAAACTCAACAATATTTGCGCAGGCTCACAGTTTTCCCGGTGCTTATGTTGCACGATCGCAGTCATTTTTAATGTTAAACTGCTGTAAAACATTTCCCTTGATTAAGTTGAAACTGGTCACAAAATCTAGGAAATTTAAATTGAAGACCCTGTTGGGACTCATATCCATCACGTATTGCTTGGATATTGTGGGTTTCATACAATTGTTTTAATGTTATGTATACGTAGAAGTGCAAACAATGGGACAATGATGTTGAAATTACTCGTTTTCCCGCATAAAATCTGTGGTCCCCTATCTGCCCCCTGAACTAAAATGAGTTGGTCACCCGTGTTAGAAACAAAAGGGATATGAGTATAATAATTCCGATTTTAACATAAACACATGAATAGTTTTTTTGTGTGTGTGATCAGAGGATCTCTGCGAAACGTGCGCCGACTGACTGTAAAGCTGAATTCAAGCTGCTGAATTGCAGCCACGTGTCACGGTGTAGGGGTCTGTTTTAACAGAGGGCTACACGTAATTACAGTGTGGGCGTGACACAGAAACATTTAAAGCTACTATCCGGAGTTTCTGAGAGAACGTCTCGATGTCCCGCCCTAAACAGCCTCACTTCCTCCTCCTGCCTCTACCAATTTACCAGAAACCACGCTTCTGGTTTTCTGCACGCGCATCACGGAACATAACAAGGTTGCATTGATATAGGTTTATGGATCAGGTAGGAGTCAAAATCCTATTTGCCCGTTTGCTGTTGTGACGCGCGGCCTTGTTTTTGTGCACAGTTTCGCATTCACTTTGATTGACAGTCTCAAAAACAGGAAGTCGAAGCCTATTGGCTGGGCGCATTCGGCGATCGTTTCCATTTGTAGAGGGGTCTATAGGACGAAGGAGGGACTTATATACATTGATGTATATAAATGACCACCAGCAGTAAACCATAGTAAAAGACTAGTTAGGTATTTTTTCACATTTCAAAAGAGTCATACATAAACATAGATTTCTCAGAAACTCCGGATATCAGCTTTAAGTGGCCGGTCAACTTTGCTTAGAAAACTCTTTCGTGCTCCGATGCATCAAAAAAAAAAGCTGTTCCGTGAATCTGCAGACAAGCGTGCGCGCTGACTGCAATGTTTGCTCTCGTCATCACAACATCCTGTTTCGTTCGCCTTTTTTCGCTGACAAAAGTGTTTCGGCCCAAGATGCACTTTTTGGACCAATGTCGTCCGGAATTCCGCTGCATCATTAATTGTCACTTTATTGAAAGTGATTTTTTTCAAACTTCTGTTTGTATTGTTAGTACACTGCATGAGTGTTGACGCTGTGAAAAAGCAACAATTTTTTCTCACAGTGAGGTAGATTTTTCTGAACATTCGCAGCATGATCTCCCAATGATGCTGTTATAAAAGCACCTTAGGGCGCAATGCTTTAACAATGTTTTTACTACACATCTAGAGGAGGTTATCACCAAACATTTTTAAAATGTTTATGGAGAATATTCTCTAAACATTCTTGGAACGTGAAAAAAAAAACATTTAAGCATTATATTCTAACAATGTTATAGCTAAACAACTACTGAACATTACTATCAAACAATTGTAGAACGTCTATAGAGAACGCTCTTACAGAACATCGACCAGTGAAAAACAATCTGAGAACCTTTATAGAACCAAACATTTCTAGCTGGGATTGCTCCAACTTCTTGTTGGACGACGGTTAAACACTGCATCAAATGTTGCTAAAAAGAAAATAAAAGTGTCACAACGTTTTAGAGTAGTCCATTGAAAGAGAGTGTTGGGCAAGTGGGACCACTCTGCAATTTGGTAAAGCAATTTTAACCTTTTCAGACTCACTTGGAGCAATATTGAAGTCAATTAACACGGCGTGTGTGTAAGTTTATTACAGGAGTTATTAGTTACCCTTTTAAATGACTCTCCTTCCACCTTTTTTCCACCCCTCTAGACTAGTTAGATACCATAGAGTTGAGCGAGCGGAGTGAATTAGCAGGCACAACAGAACGTGCATCGGTGAAGGCAGATGTTAGCGGCTGACCTGCTAAGCACACTCTGGTGGGTGTTCCCTGAAAATGCAGATTAAAGACTTTCTCAATACACAAAACTGTGCCAGAAGGACTAATATCTGCCCAGAGCAACACGTCCTTCCTCATTGGCATGCATTTAGAGCAACGTAAAGAACATCTTTCATCTGAACAGCTAGGCTCGCTGTTAAAACAACAGATTGTGAGACTGGTTTTGTATAATACAACTGACTGTTGGCATTGACTTCATATGTGCCCTTATGAATGGATATGCGGTGCCGGCTGTAAAGCTGTACATGCTAAAATAAACATTTAGCAACAAACCACAGTTTTACAGCAATATTTGTGAAATTTGTGATATATGTTCCGTCAATGAGCTTTGATTTTGGTGCTTCTAGTGAATTTGCATATTAGCTAGTTTAGTTTAGATTTACCATTTGACATATGTTTAACATTCAGCATTTAAACATTGATTTAACATCTATATATAAGATTAACATTTAGGTTTAATATTTGGTTCAGATTTAACATTTAACATTTGGATTTGCCATTTAGATTTAACATTAATCATCTAAATTTACCATTTAACATTCTGCATTTAGATTTAGATTTAATGCTAATATTTTTTTGCTTTAGTGACACCTCAAACATCTAAACAGTGGTTTCCTTCAATAAAACAGCAAAAACAACACTGAGAAAGGACTTTTGATGGCAAAATAATAATTTTTATCTGCAACAAGCAGCTCTGTCGGGGGGGTTAGCATCCTTAGCATGCTTGTCGGCGGCTTTTTTAGGTGGACCAACTGTCTGCTTCCTTGAAACTCTTACTCCACCATGATCACCATCATTTCCTCCAACACTCTTCGTACGAGAACCACCGCTAACCAAAACCTGTTCAAGTGTAAGTTGCCAGTATTTTTCTTTATCTGATTTTCCGCGTTTTGCCGTTCTCTCTCGATCTTCTCCTGAAACAGTTGGCTCAACAAAATATTATCTACAAGTAAGATATTTTCATGGAAGTTGCATAAGGCTTTACTGTACCCGTTCCCACTGAAAAACATAATTGACGTCTATAGACGTCATTGGCAGTCAACGTTACTAAACCAAATGACGTCAACGACAGTCAATGAGTTAATTAAGGAAAATATTATGTAATAATTTGAGGGAAATAGAAGCATTTTGCAAAAGTTTTCAGTTTTTTCAACAATTTCATATTAAAAAAAAAAAGACTACTATAAGCACCAGGAGTGTTTTTTATTTTCCCCTGTCGACCAGATTGGATGCTCCAATGGGCTGGATTTTGCCCCAGAGCCATAAAGATGATTGACTTGAGTCACCACTGATTACAGATTGTTTTTGTTTTAAAGAGAGAAATTGATTTTTAAACAAGAGCAACTGGTTTGTCTACTATATCGTATTTTGCCGTTACAAGGTAGATTCAAGAAAACGTTGAGTTTTAAAATACAACACATAGCTACCTGAGAGAAGTATAGTGTGTTTATTTTAGATTAGAAAGTGTAAAATCATGACAATGCAGATATCAACATTTTATTTAAAATTATTATTCATCACAAACCAATTTTGCAATACAGCTTACAGTCAAATCAACAACTTTAATTAAACCGAAAAACATTTGTTTGGACAGTCGAGGGGGGGGACAGACATGCTTGATTAAAATACGCTAACACTTGTTTAATTTCTTCTGTCACTGTGTGAGCCTGCGATATATTTATTCAAACCTGATTTTCTGTCTGTGTGATTTCAATTGTCTCAACTCGTTTTGTTTTCCGTTGACTTTTAACACGATATTGAGCAACAAGGACAGTGTTTCATCCTCGCGATGCACCGATGCAGGTTAAAGAAGGCTAGTCCTCCAAACAGCTAGACTAATTAAAACTCATTCAACCCCGCTTTATCAACTACATCACAGATGACAAGTGATCAGAGCTTCTCGCTTGTAATTATCATCCTGTTTGGAGTTGTTTTTTTCGCGCTCCGTCTCTTCTCACTTCATTCTGCTCATTAGCATTGTGTTTCTTTTTTTTTTTTTTTTCCTAATACGCTTTTCATCAGTTTTGACATATTTCTCCTGGGTTTTTGAACGTTACCGATTGACCTCAGTAAAGTTCAGCTTAATTGTTTATCCATGAAGTTTGTCAGGTTTGAATCTGGGCTTTCATTGAGTCTGAAAGCCTTGATTTGGGTTTTGGTTATCTAACTTTTTAGCTTTTCGTTGGCAAAAACTCGTGTAGAGAAACACCATTATCGGTCTTCTTAATCTTTTGATTTTCTCCCAAGTTCATTGCTCGACATTTGCTTTTTTTCCTCCTTCTAAATGCGATAGTAAAAGAAGGCCATTTGCTGTAGAATAAGAGTAGTGACGATTGCGTAGCTTTTATCATAGGAATCTGCAATATTTTTGTCTACAATGACAATGACCTGGATGCCAATGCAAAGCAAAATAAAAAAAGAAGTGTATCTGGTGATTAAATCAATTTACATTAGACATGCAGTTTCTTGTCCACCTTCGATAAATCCATTCACCCTATAACTTTTGTGACACTGTGAAGGGCTTGGATAAGTTTCAGCTTGGGGGGGAAATCATTCCTCTGCATCTGAATGCTTCCTAAAACACTTTTCCATCCGTGACTAAAAAAAAAGAAGAGAAACTTAGGTAAAGAAAAAGAAAAAGGAGTGAGATTTTATTTCCCGGAGGCTACGGCAAAGAGGACAGCAGACTCCTTGCTCATACAGACGTACTTATTCTATATAAATCTCACTACATCATTTGCTCATTCAAGGTGACACACACACACACACACACACACACAAAAAATGCATTGCAGGATACAAGCTAACTAATAGCAATATAAACCAGTGAATATAAACCAGAGCACCTAAAACACAGTAAAAATGTAAAACAGTGAAATAAAAATAAATATAAAATATGATATAATAAATTGGCAAGTAAAAAATGGAGAAACATAAAATAGGGTAATTCCATGTCATTTCACAAGTGGCCCACGCACTTCGGTCTAAAAAACTCCAATTTTTCCGTGATTTTTCAATTGGGGGTATTATGTAAAATCGACTTTTTCAACATTTACATCATGTTACGATGTCATTAAAACATGCCTGGGGTGTTGCCTTGGCTCATTCGTGCATGTTTGAGTAATCTTTAAAAACTCTGATGGCAGCCATTTTAGGTATGGATTCACCTGAGTCCTCCTAGGAACGCCCCCACCTCCTGGAAATGCTTCTGACCTTTCGTCATCGCCCATCGCACCACAGCAAAGCTCCCCTCCCCCCGCGTCTCGAGCAGACAACAGCACAGCGTCAACAACACCACAGCTAACACCTGGTGTTAGCAACCGCGCGTCTCCTGAGCTCATCGTACTCAAGATACTTTTCAAAAATACAAAATGTCTTCATGGAAGAAATGTATCTTTGGATGCCAAGACAACTGCCCTCTTTTTAGTCTTCCAAAAAATGAGACCGTTTGTCAAAAATGGCTGGACTTTGTTTACCTAGTTATATTGCTTTTTACATTAAATAAATCATTAATCAAACGTTTAGTTGTTGCCCTTTATGATAAAAAGGATTGTGCATTTTATGTTATATCTATGATTTCATTGCAACATAGTTTCATTATATATTACTGAATTGGAAAATTTAGCTTAAAAAATTACCTATCTTTATTTATTTATGACAAAAAGGTTGAATATTACCAAACAGACACGTCTTGTAAGACGTCAGGTAATCAGGTTCGTCTTCAGAGTCACTTTCCGGGTCGGACGCAGGATGAAATTCTCACGGATGCACAATATCCTGTGTGGCCATTGTTCACAAGGTGATAAAGTGTAGCTCCTTTCCAATAGTCAAATTAAAATGCACCGAATATTGATTTAAATGCGTGTGGAGGAGATGCAGTAGTGTTGTGATGACGCCACAGACAGCGTGCTGAAGGGGCGTGTCGGAAAGGGTCGGAGCTTCCTAAAGAGACAGAGGCCTATTTCAAAGCGTTTGATACAGCCATGATGCGAGAGCAAATTTATTCACGTAGTTATTTTAGTTTACTGCATTTACAGACCAACATAAGGTTGCATCATCATTGTAGTGATTAAGTTTTAAAATAAAAACCTAAAACTTTCTTGCAGTTTGGTACCAACCTTTCTCTAGCCCAATGATCTTGAACCCATGTTAGCTCTAGAACTGAGCTTGGCTCTGCTTGTTTGTATGAGGATTGTGAATCTCTCTTGAACCAAAATGCTATTACATTTTCAGATATTTCCTTTACTCTGCTACTGGGATCTAGCCCAGTGGATTAAACATGCACTGCTTATTTTTTGCTGATGCGTCATGTGCATTGCCAGCTAAATGAGGGGGAACAAGGCCTGTGTGAAATAGACTTGGCCAAATGAATCTTGGAACTCTACCTTTCAGCTCAGGCAATAAGAGACCAGATTAGCTTGACCACAGAGAACATTACTGTATCAGCTAATAGACCCCAATCCCAGCTGCATACTCCGATGACCATAACGTCAGCGTATCAAGCACAAGTTGCAAGCATGACATCTAAACCTTGTCACTATGTAAAGGAGTAAGCACTAAAAAGGGCATAAAAACCTGGATATAATGAGAGATAGACAACGATAGAGACATCGTGAGGGTCTCGGCAAGAGAAAGAAAGGCTTTAAAACCAATAAAAAAAAGCCCAGCCGACCCTTCCAATGACATCTGGACAGCAGTAATAACACGGTGCAAAATGCCTTCCCGCAGAAACTGCATATTAGCAACCGACCAGTGACGTGCTAATGGTAGTTATCACAGGCGCTCAGTTCAGCTGTCCCACTAACAAACCGATAGAAAGGGAATAAAAGAGTGGAAGAACATAATGTATCACACGTTATGAACGGGTTTATACAGTAACGTTAAACGACTTCCACCGACAATTTCATACTGGAGTGATTAATTAGACAGAAGAGAATAATTTGAAGCTCAGATTTTAACGAGACTCTCCATCCCTCCAATGCGTCCATCCATCCACGCTTAATGACGTATTGGTTATGCAAGGATTGCTGGGATAACAAGGCACTCATTGTGTAGAGTTTGCTGAAAACCTCTGGCCTCTAAATTGCTCACACTTTAGCATATGGTGGTAAATTCCACTGAAACATACGAGAAATCCCTTTGAGAGTTAGAGATACACCATACGACCTCCATGGCCTTCATCGGGAATAAGCAGGTCAGAAGGTTAATGAATGAATGAATGCATGAGAATATGTTGAAGATAACTACCCATTTACTTTGCCTATTACACATTTTCACTTGTCTCAATTGTTGGAGATGGAATCTCAATAACAGTTGCTTCGAAAACAATTGTGGAACTTTTTCTTCTTTTCGATGTCATATTTTGTAGAAATGTGTGGCATCCATAGATGAAAAAGACATTTAAATAGCATTATTGGCCAATCTTAGATGAACGATTATGTAAAATAGTTGGGTCAATAATTTTTCATGTTGTTGTTGTGGTAGTTGGTTGTCTTCTACAGTGTCTTGAATCTTAAATGTGAATCTAAATGTTAAATGTGAATCTAAATATTAAATCTAAATGTTAAATCTAAATGTTAAATCTAAATCACAAATGTTAAATCTAAATCAAAATGTTTAATAATAAATCAAAATGTTAAATCTAAAGATTGAATTTAGCATTTGGATTTCATATTTAACATTTACATTTAATATTTAACATTTAGAATTGACATTGACATATTTTTACAAAAATGTTAAAATTTCACAAATATTGCTTTAAATCTGGACAAAAGTACACATAAAAAAATTCACTAATGTTTTTTTAAACATGATTTCTAAATGCTGTTTTTTTAGCATGTGCAACTTTATAATCGAAACTCCATAGAAATAATGGTATTTTTCCTCCAATAAAATATCCTGAACACAAATGAAAACAAAATACATTTTATATTTCACATTCTTTCTTTTCGGCACCGTACCAAACAGTCCACGCACTGATACGCGGCTTGGTGGTTGCGGACCACAAGTGTAGGTTAACTTCTTTATTGGTATTTTATTTTTCTTAAAACTCAGTGGTCTTATCTGAAACAATCGTCTTATCTCGTCTCTTCAATCAAACTAACAGTAATCTGATCTAGAATCAAACATAATCTACAACAATCTACAGAAAACATTAAGAACAAGAGAACTCTAAGGAGCGCAAACCTCCGCCAAGTTTGGAGCAGCTCACCAAATATTTTTAAATATCCTTGCTCAGAAACGTCATCTGGATACTGTACCTACAGTACCTTCCAGATCATCTCAAGAATCAAACTCTTTCTTCCTTTTGATATTGTCCGACAGCTCTTTGAATTTCATTTACATTCGTTTTTGTGATATATCCTGCTAACAAACGCACGGGTGGGCAGACTTTATTTTATTTTATTTAACCTTGAATTCACCAGTGACAGACAGACAAACACCAGTGAAAACATTACCTCCTTGGCAGAAGTTAGTAATTATGTTTAGCATGTGAAAGAGTACGAAACAGGAAGTCGTTTTGAGAAAAGTTGTGAAAAATGTCTATAGTTCAGTCGACGCTGCATGCCTTTATGTAAACTGAAGCTGTAAAACCTGATGTTTTCCTCAAGCCTAGCATATAATACATGTAACATTTTTGCAACCGTGACTCTCAAAGGCTTTGGATGCATTAGTCGCCTCACTTTGGACCATTAGCATTAGCAAGGACAGAAAAGGTCACCCAAGTCATTCTGCTTACAAAACACCCAGCATACAGTACCTTTGTAGACGTGTTTAATGTTTAAAATAAGGCACGACACAGCATCCAGCATTCAGTGAAAACAACCCAAACAATAGGCTCTGGTAATCTCTCCACAAGGATTCACAACTCTGGCTTTTGGTGCTCGCTGACGTGAACATTTACGCTGTTGTTTCCATTGTGTCGGTGTTATGTGTCGCCTGGCTGAGCAGAAGCCGTTTGTCTGTACGCTTCTTTTCATTGGTCAGATCACAGGTCAGTGAACAAGGGAAAAGCGACTGTTTAAAGGTTGATTTGTGCCTTCACTTTCACAATAAAAGCCACACACAAGACATACAACATCGTTCTCAAAAATACAAACCCCAGCATTTCCTACTTTTGTAAAATACAAACGTGAGTTGTAAGTTTTACTTTCAAAAAACAAACACACAATGGATTTTTTGTGCTTTAAAAATACTTTTGATAACTAACATTAGTTCGTGCATTATTAAGCATTAATTTACAGTTTAATAATGTTATTACCTAACATTAATTAACATATCAGTTAATGCATTAATAATCGGTAATGTATGTTTACTGCAAATAGTTACATAAAACATTTTAAAGAATTAACAAAAGCTACATAATGTAATTAGTTATCTTTATGCATGGATTAATGAGTATATTAGTAAAACACAATAACTAATAACATATTAATCTCATGATTAACTATGGTTAAGTAATGCTTATAAAATCCTATACATTTATTAAGGTTTTGGTGAAGTTGCTTAATAAACACCCAAAGTAAATTATTATTCCAGACGTATTTACGTTTAACAAATATATTCATTCATTATAAGTAATGTTATAGCGAAGGATAATAACTTTATGTGACTTTTATTAATGCTTAATAATGTTTTGATGAACTCTGTGCATTGGACATTAATGAACTGCTTATTAATATTAACTGTTATCAAATACACCGGTCCGGCGGTATATTAAAAATCTATGTAATAACAAAAATAAACACCGGTATAACAGATGACCCTAGTGTGGGGTCTGTTAACTGTTTTTTCTGTAAAACCATGACTCTAAACTACCAGCGAGAATAATAACGATGCATTGAGACGGCAAAGAAAACGGAGAGTTGAATCATTTGTTTATATAATTAGAAACACAAAGTAGAAGGAGCAACTAAAAATTGCTCCAGGCGTTTACTTTGCTAAAAAGAGAATATAATTTTGTCACTTTTAGTCGATAAAATCATCTTCTGACACTGCGATTTTGCCTTGTTGTATTTTTGGTAAATTGGCCTTTGTACGGGACTTTTTTAACTTCAAAAGCTCCCCGTCTAGATAAAAAAAAACATCAAGAGACGAATGGAGGTGAAGGACAGGAAGAGCCACGTCTGCACTGAAGAGAACAGATCTTTTACTGCTACAACAAAGCCTCGCTCTGATTAGATGCATCCGTGGATACTTTACATCAAAAAATCCTTCCAACTCATTTCCATTTTGGCAAATATTCAAATGTATGTCATCACCTAAACTGATAGTTTGTAGAATTGTGTGTGTGTGTGTGTGTGTGTGTGTGTGTGTG
This sequence comes from Gouania willdenowi, assembly GCF_900634775.1. Taxonomy (NCBI): domain Eukaryota; kingdom Metazoa; phylum Chordata; class Actinopteri; order Blenniiformes; family Gobiesocidae; genus Gouania; species Gouania willdenowi. Next base: position 11,058,676 of record NC_041061.1, on the reverse strand, counting down.
AGTGCTCTTCTGTGGGAGTATGTAGTGTTTGTGTGTGTGCTCTAATCTTCCATTGGTAACAGGCAATCTGCAGTAGGCCATTCAATCAACACTGGAATGAAATTCATTTAACCTAACATGAACATGAGCTCCATGTGGCAGCTTAATATTGTGCAACGCACACAAATATAAAGCCTTCATTTAGACACAGTGTGTCTGTATTTCATGAGTGGGAAAAGGGGATTTAAAAAGGTCCTGCAGGCTTTAGAAGCTGAATCACAGTGACTACAATCTACTCGTGCTGAAGGAAAGAAACTCAAGCACCAAACTTTGAATCTCGTAAAAGGTAAAGTTGTGCATGCTAAACTAAACAGCAACTTTTTGCAACGTTTAGCAACAAACCATATGTGAATTTTTTTTAAGTTACTTTTGACCAGATTTACAGCAATATTTGTGAAATTTATGATTATGTTTCATGTATAAGTGTTCTTGGAATGTTAAATCTCAATCCAATCATTAAATCTAAATCAAAATGTTTAATGTAAATCTAAATGTTAAATCCAAATCTAAATGTTAAATGCTAAATCTAAACTGTGAATTTGCATATTAGCTAAATATTCAAATATTAAATCTAAATGCAAATGTTACATTGAAATATAAATGTTAAATGTAAAAGCTAAATGTTAGATCTAAATGTTATATCTAAATGTTAGATCTAAATGTTAAATGTGAATCTAAATAGTAAATCTAAATGGTAAATCCAAATCCAAATCTAAATGTTAAACGTTATATCTAAATTGTGAATTTTTATATTAGCAAAATATTTAGTTTCACCCATGACATATTTAACATTTAGATTTATATTTGACATTTAGATGAAAAAAAGAAAATATTCTGGTTTATTTTTCCATTACTTTGTGTTACAAACGAACATAAATGATAAAAAAAAATAAATAAAAAAGATAAAATATTCTGGTTTATTTCTCCATTACTTTTTGTCACAAATGAAGAAAATATGCTGGTTTATTTACATTATAAGCTGCATTTACATCAGTTTCATCCATGAGAGCTTTTCAATTTATTCATTTTCTTCAAATGCATGTCATGTTTTCTCATTCATGTGTCAATTTTAATTTAGTTTTTACATTTATTTTTGTTTTTAAAGCAGTGCTGTACAAAAACAGGTAGATGGTCAGTTATATCAGTTATTAAGATCCCACTCAGCATGTCTTCACTGAGGATATTTGTAAATATATTATCTATTAATGAGGACCTGAGTAATTTGTGTTGGCTTTGTGATTTTTGGACAGTGACAAACTGTATAGAGTATTAATAATGTTTTCTGATGGTTTATGCTCATTACATTTTAATGGGTCAACATTGAAGTCTCTGCCCACAAATATTTCTTTTTGACCACGTTTATTAAATAATTCATCTATACAGTCTACAAATGTTTCTACTTTTGACCCTGATGTTCTGTAAATGCAGGGTATTAATATATTTTTCTGCTTTCAAATAACAATTGTACAGTAAGACACTATTACTTCATCGATAGTTATATTCAAGTTTTTGACAATCTTTTTTCTCAGGTGATTGTTTAGGATTTCTATTTTGTTTGAATATTTCATATCACTGTAAATTGAAATTTAATTTGGAATTCAAATTGGGAATAAACCAGCCACCTAGTTTGGATTTAGGTTTAATTCTGAATTCAATTAGCATTAGGAATTAAGTGTTTACAAGGTCACTTTAAAGAGGAATTAACTTTTATTCTGAAGAAAGGAATTAAAACTCCCATGCAAATTTGACCATTGAAATTATATTTAAAAAAACATCACAAATTTAACAAATATTGCTGTACATCTAGTCAAAAATAACAAAAAAAGTCACATTCTAAATCTAAATGTGAAACTTTACATTTAGCCTTTAACATTTTGATTTATATTTAAAATTTTCGATTTAGATTTAACATTGACATTATTTTTTACCCAAATTTCACAAATACTGCTGTAAATCTGGTCAAAAGTAACAATTTAAATAATTCATATTTTTAAATGTGTTTTTTGCTAATTCTTTTGCTAAATATTACTATTTATTTTTGCATGCGCATCTTTACAACCAGTACACAGGACAAGTTGGGCTAAGATGTATGGAAGGACACAATGTTTAAGACGTAATATCTTGTTGAATGTGTTACATTTAGATGCTAACCAATGCTGTCAGAGGTAGATAGAATAAAAACAGTAAAAAAAAAAAAATAATAATGTCATATTAGGCTGAGTCAGAGAATCATAGAGAAAAATGCAGCTACAGGCAGAAAGGGAGAAAAAGAAATGTCGTTTGATATGTTTAGCGATCAAACAACCAATGCAGACAAAAGGTCAGTGCGTACGGAGAGTTTAGCCACCCACAGGCCGAAACCTTTGGCTTTATTCAAAACTGATGTCATGTGAAAGGGCATAAACTGTGATGAGACACTACTTGCTGAAATATGTCTCTTAAGGCATTGCCAAAGGGTCTTTTTCTTCTGGTCAGCTATTCCGGAAGATTCCAGAACAAACAGAAACTTTCACTCTTCATCAAAACCAAAGGATATTTTGGGGGGGATTCTGCTAGAATGAAAAAACAGGGACTTTGCTGTGAAATGGAAAAGCAAGAGCAAGAGCCTTATGATGGTACAAAGAGTACAAACAGAAAGAAGAAGAAGAAATACTATTGTTTGATTGTATAAAGTTATTTCCCTTGTGACGCGGAACAGAAAAAAAATGAATAACCACTAGGTTTTTGCAGGTCCAACATACCAGAGGTGTAAAGAATACTGATAAATTCTACTCAAGTAGAAGTACTGGTACTTCATTGAAATTGTACTCAAGTACAAGTAAGTCACACATAAAATACTCAAGTACAAGTAAAAAGTAGCTCAATGAAATAATACTCAAAGTAAAAGTTATTTTTACATTCTGGTTGGTCGAATATGATGTGATGCATTTGATTGTTGACTGGTCATTTCATTTTTTGTAGTTTCACAATGTCCGTTGATCATTTTACAGCAAAAGAAAAAAAAATAAAAACAATTTACTCAGCAACGGTTGGGTGAACAAATGAAACAAATGACTTAAGTACAAGTAAAACAACAATATTTGCATTTCCTGAAGTGAGGATGCAGGTGCTCGCCCGCCTCACTTTGCATTAGTTTAGCATTTGAAAAACATTAACATCGCATAGCATTAGTATTAGCCTAGCTTTAGCATTCGCCTAGCAGTAGCATTAGCCGAGCAATACCATTAACCTAGCGTTAGCTTTAGTATTAGCCTAAGACTATCATTAGCTTTGTATTAGCCTAACGTTAGCAACAACCTAGCAATAGCATTAGCCTAGCATTAACGCTAAACTAGAATTATCTTAGCGTTGGCATTAGCCTAGAAATAGCATTAGCAATAGCCTACCTGTCAGTGCCCAATCCTTTCAGAACCTTTCGACGCATGCTAGTAGACTACGTCACTTCCTTCACTCGCAATCTTTACAACAGTGACTGTTCCTGGGACGTGATATTTGAACGTAAACCGACCATACGACGTTTGTTATGTGAATGTTTTGAAGTGTTTTTAATTGTTAATAAAACAAAACAAAAAAAATAGATAATAACACAATACACAACAGTGACAATCAAAAACCAAACAGAAAATAAGATAAAAACCAAAATAAATTGGAATTTACTCAAAATGCTAATTATTTTGAAATAGCAGGGTTTAAACCTCTTAAATAGGCCAACCAGATAGAGACACATTTTGTGCATGTGTTGGAAGGATCCGAAACAATCAGGCCCATGAAAGTATTGACACTGACACTACCAATAGCAATAATCTAGCATTAGCACTAACTACGCATTAGCAGTAACCTAGCATTCGCTGAATGTTAGCAATAAGGTGGAAAAAGGTTGAAATGGATTAAAAAAGTTCAAAAAATTTGATATGGTTTGAAAAACTTATCAAAAAGTTGAAGTACCCATAAAAACCACTCAGTTACAGTAACGTGAATACTTGTAAACAATATGAAGTGAAAGATGAGCCTTCTTTTCATGAGTGTCACTACAAACTAGCAGACATTTGAACAGCTTTTTCATTACCAGATGAATCTTCTTAACTGGATGTTCATTAGAAATGAAAACGTACCTGCTTACTGGTCCATCCAAATCACTGTCACCAAACCAATGCAGATCAGACATTCATAGAGTCGTAGTAATAGTAGATAGTAGACTAGTAATTCTGTCTGTCAGTTTATGTATTCTCTTTTAAAGCCTAGAAAAACACGCATAAAAGCTCTTTTCATCGTTGACCATTGCATCACTAACTCAGAAGTGGAAATAAATGTCCTTTCACTAACTTACACTCATTTACCTGCCAAACAACCACAACCCTGTGCAAACATTAGCAAGAAATGCCTGCCAAACATTAAAGCATGGAAGGAAATGTGATGACATCATGTGGCAGGGCTGGGGTCAATTATAATTTCAATTGCGTAATTGATAATTACAATTATGGCATAAAATCGGGTTTCAATACATTAATTAATTAATTCCTTGAATGTATTTGTATTCCTTGCGGCACCTCTGAACTGGTGAAATAATTTGATAATTTACCGCAATGAAAAAAAAAAAAATCGGTAAAAAAATGTGCGCAGTTAATGCTATTGCTCGGCTAATGCTAATCTTAACCCAATGCTATTGCTAGGTTAATGCTAATGTTAACCGAATGCTAATTCTAGGTTAATGCTAATGCTCAATTTATGCTATTGCTAGGTTAATGCTAATGTTAACCGAATGCTAATTCTAGGTTAATGCTAATGCTCAATTTATGCTAATGCTAGGTTATTGCTAATACTATTCCTAGGTTATTTTTATTGCTAGGATAATGCTAAAACATTTTAAATACAATTTCTCAGCAATTTTTTGACCAATTTGCACCAAATTTCTACAAATTGACCACTTATTCCCCAACATTGGGATACACGACATTGGGTTACTGACCCCAGCCACATCTTCTGACCCTACGACGCCGCTTGCGTTTTTAATCGTAATTGTAATTTTAAAAATCGGTTGCTGTCGCTATCGTAATGAAATTTTAATTGATTTCAGACAATTTACTTTGTAATTGCAATTTCCATGAAAATTCAATGAAAAATGTCAATTTCAATTTAAAGCAAAACTGGGGAACCATGTTACAGTTTTACACATATATAGTTAATTATTAAAATATGTTGAATATCAAGCTTTCCCACATTTTATTTAAAAAAAAAGAAATCTTGGGGTATACTGACACAAAAAAGCCACAGATGCTCACACCATAAATATTATTATACATGTATTTTAATTGATTAGGAAGTCGAACAGGCTAACCAATAGGTAGGAAATAAATTAGATAATAGATATTTGTTTTTAGTGTATTTTATAGCTGATTCGGGATCATTTATTATAAGAGATGCTAACAGAAAGCTAACACAAGAGGAAGGTTTTATTTTATTAGGTAACTTATTTCAGGCAATTGTGATTAATTGGGATTGAACTTTAGTAATTGAGAACGTAAATGTAATTGACTGAGGATAAAAAATAAATAAAAATATTGTAATTTAATTGTAATTTGAAAATAAATGCTGATCACTGTAATAGTAATTTAATTGTAATTGAACATGGATAATTGAAGATGTAATTTTAACTGAAAAATGGAATTGACCCCAACCCTGACATGTGATCCTGGAAAACAAATGATTTGTGGCTGTTAATGTGTTGATGGAATAATTTCAACAAGTAATGGTATAAATGTTTGTAATGACAGAGTAAATACTTTCCCTTTTTTTAAAGCGAGCTAGGTCTTTTCATTCCCAGTGTAAATATGATTTATGAGCACAACTTACACAACATATGGACGGTTAACAGGAAGTGAATCAACACTGACAGCAGCTTTTTCTCAAATACAGTTAGTTAAGAATTATGCTCCTTTAGTAAAAAAGCAGACGCTAAAGATGTCTTTTGGCTACAAAGTGTACCACCTTCAGAGACGAAGACGACGCACACACTGTGGCACTGACGAGGGTTAAACTTCTGTTTAATCTAAAAAAAAAAAAAAAATACACTTGTATTGTATATATCAGTGGTTCCCAAACTGAGGTATGTGTACCCCTAGGGGTACTTGAACGCCTCTATGGAGGTACACAGGAACATTCGTCAGTTTATTTTTTAACATTATAGTTTTTTTTTTACATGCACACAGACTTCTTTTGTCATCCATCAGTAGTATTTTTTGGCACAACTCTTTAAAATACACCAAATGATGAAGTTCCAGTTCTAAAATGAGCAAAACACCAGCAATAACTTAATAAAAAGGCCAAAATTCAAGGTCAATGTTGGACGAAAGACAGGAAAGAGTTTAGGCGAGCTTGCAGACACAAATAAATCATGTGTAACATGAGCTATGGGGTACTTGCGATAGGGCAATAAAGTTTGGTTAACATCATTAATCATATAGGGAAGTTGCATCTGACAAAGTACATACACGTGAACCCCAGGAAGTGATCACCTGGAACTTGGCTGAATAGAAATCTGTATATGTATCACAAAATCTTATAAACCTACGCAAAAGTCGGATTGAATAATTACCATTTTAATCTGTTAATATCTGAAGATGAATAACAATTACGGTACCAAACAGAATTTGAGAGAAAACGCTAGACGGCCGTCGCTAACTTTGGCAATTCTCTAGAGATGTTTCATATTAGATTTTTGCCGATATCCCATGTTGTCCAACACTTACGGTACATCGCGATTTTACAATATATACATTGACCCCTCTCCCCTAAACAAATTTTAGGTCACATTATAAATCTTGCGTTATACAATAGATAAGAAACAAGGTTTGGTAGATAGTAAGGGTCGGACGATAGAGTCAGTTTGTGATACAAGATGTTTCGGTTTACAAGATCAATACGATATTTTCTCCACAAAATCTTATCATAAACGTACTCAAAATTCAGACTGAATGGTTGCCATTTTAATCTGATAATATATGAATATGATTAATAATTACGGTACCTAAGAGAATTTGAGAGAAAACGACAATTTTCCAAACTACAGATGTTTGAAATGAGTTTTTTGCCGAAAACCAATGTTGCCCAACACTTAGAGTATGTAAGCTGAACCCCTCTCTCCCAACTTCATTTTAGGTCTGATTGTATATCTCACATTATATATTAGATAGAAAGACAATGTTTGGGTGATGGTTGGGGTGGGACGATAGACTGAGTTTGCGACATAAGATAAGAGAAGTTGGGTTTACAAGGTTGATACAATATTTTCTTTTGAAGGGGAAAAAAGATCCACACTTCCTTTTCAAGCCTCTGCTGTATTTAGTCTACTAGAAGAAGAAGAAGAACAACAACGGAGGGTAGAGAGAGTCAGCATGTTGGAATCTGAAGGAAAAAACAAGACCGCAAACCCTTGATGATGCATCTCTTTACATTTTAATATTGACACATCTCGTTACGTGAGACATCGTTCCACTCCAAGTAGAATAATTATTCAAGTATTCAGAATTTAAACCCTTTTCATATAAGTTACATCCTTCCCATTGGGAAAACCTGTCTATTTGAATAATTCTGGTGCTTTTATTTAAAAAAACTACATAATGGTCGTCATTGCAGACTATATGAACTTACATTAACCACATATGGGAAGCAATTAGAGCCTTGTCATTAGACAACAAGCCTGAGGACGAGCTGGTTGCAATGATAAGCAGACATCAGGTAATAATTTATGATTCATGCCACAACACATTGCAAAATGCATTTGCAAGCTAATAATTGGCCTTTTCATGAGGTATGAATTATCAGCTATATGCAGTCAGCAGGAAAAGTGAAGAACAGACGATTCAGTAGCCTGTGTCGTGTGACTTGCGTGTTGCGAGCTGCGTTTGTGGCAGGTCAGCGAGCTACAACCGGCACTACATAATTGGCAAGGTTATCTGTGGGTTTTTGCCTGACTGTTGTCTGAAATGCCTGGAGAAAAGAAAAGAGAAAAAAAATCCCGTTGTTTGGCGATGCGCTTTGTGATGCACTGATGCGTGTCTCCACAGATTTCGACACCTTTGCCTAATTCGTTGTTTGTTTGCCTCGGTTTTCGTCCGCCGAGCCTCCCACCTAATTGGAAATAGAAACCTAATGAAAAACTGATGAGAAGAGCTCCAGTGTGAAACATAAGAAACATGTTGCACAGACGGGTTTCGCCCTTTTTCCCCAATACAAAATGCATATTCTGGAGGATAAAAACAAAGCAGCACAATTTTGCTTGATTCGTCATCCCTCGTGACCTCTTGACCCAATTACCTCTGCTCGCATTCTTGTTAATTAGGAATCTAAATGAATTGTAAAAAGCTGGTTTATTTCTTTTTAAAGGACCGTATGAGTGTTTTGAGTACTAAATGAGAGGACCGACGCCACTTTAAGCCCTTTATAACAACTGAGTTGAAACCAGTTAAACCCTTCAGGTTTGAACAGGTGCATTAATTTGTATGGCCATTAAAATATCCCTACTGCCTCATAAAAAGCAGAAAGCAAGGCCCGATTTCTTACAGATGGCTTAGATCCTTTTTTTTTTTTTTTTTACATGAATGACAGAGCACCGTATATCTTTAACTTCATGATCATAGCTGACATTTGACATATTGAACGCACTTTTATGAAGGGTACCGCCATTTTGGTACCTGAATTCAAAGAGTGTAGGGTTTTTTTTTTTAATAATAGCTCTAAAAGTAATCATACCTCAAAATCAATGTCCCTATCAATAGCTGGGTTTCCATTACAGATTTTCCCAAAATAAAAGTGACAAAGTATAATTGCGCTTTGAACGTGTTTCCATTGAACATTGTTTTGAGCAGGAGCCTCGTAACTCCCGTGAAATCTCATCCCGCGAGACTTCGACGCAAAAAGATGGACGCTCCAAACCTCCTTATAACACTCTGTATTCCTCTAATCATTTTTTAAGTATAATGCTAAGAAATGTCCCGGTCTCCTCTTTTGTCCACACGTAGAGCGTCATATTTTCTCAGAGAGAAGTAGTCATGTGACCAGGTACGTCATGTGTTTCCGTAGCACTTTTGCGACACATTTCAATATTGAAACGTCTGAAATTCCTCCTCATGAGAGCGTCAAAACGTTTTAGCGATATGTGGGTGTTTTTGTTACCAGTTTTTGTTTGCGTTGTATAGATTTTGCACATTTCCAAGAGTAATGGAAACGCAACAAGTTACTGACCTAGTAAAGGCTACAATAACCAAATATTCCGTTTTGCACCTTATTTTGGAAGAGAAAAAAAAGCATATTTTGTGTTTAACCCTCGGTGCACCTTTGGGGACCAAACATGTACCTTCTGCTTATTTGCTGTTTTAAATTCTCAAGATCTCATTCAGTTTAAAGACTAATTGTATGAACATTGGCCAGGACTTTTCTTTTAATATCATGTTCATAATTCCATGATTCCTTTTGTTGCAAGGTGTATAGAACAGGATATATAAAATGTACTGATAGTCTGTGTGTTCAGGACCGATTTGGTCCCCTTGATTCCCATTCTAACCACCATCATATTTCTCATAAATAGCTTATAAATCTAAGCGTCTACATTCAAAATATAAAATGCACCTTATTTTTGGCGAAAGTAGTGTTTTTTTCTCATTGAATAAATGTATATATATTATATAAATAAAATGTATAAAAATATAATGAAAAGGTTTAGGTATATTTATGGTTAGGTCTGAATGAAGGATAGCGTTTTAGTACCTAAGCTCAAAGGGTGTAGTTTTTTTGTTTGTTAATAAATGCTCATAGCTCTAAAAGTAATAATGCCTCAAAAATCAACGTTTCTATCAATTATTGAACTAGTCAAGACTGTAATAACTTCATACTAAATATTTTTCTTGAAAAAAATGCATATTTTCTGTATTTTGCATGGGTAAAAAAAATGTTTCAAGACAGGGCATAAAAACATATATATATATACATACAGTAATATGATGAAAACAAATCTTACTGTATGGTTAGGTTTGCAGTAGTTGAAAAGATGTGAAAAAACAGCTTCAAAAAAGTTTTATGAAGGGTAAAGTTTTGGTACCAAAGCTCAAAGGGTGTCATTTTTTTCTCCAAGGTGCCCCGAGGGTTAACAATAATTTTTTGCAAATTTAATGATCACTTTTTACCATTTATTAGCCAATGTAGCAATCATCTACAAATATCCACACTGGGACACACTTGACCCATTTTTAAATTCTAAAACTGTAATAGGGTTTCAGCCTAAAGTTAAGCAAACCTATTATATATAATTACAAGAAGCAGATTGTTACTTAATGACAAGTTTTACTTGGGGCAGAGAGGCTTCAAGCGTTTTCTAATATGGTTCAAAAAGTGAATGTTTTATATGAAACATGTGACTCTATCAGGATGATACCACTGGATAGGGGAGGGCGTGTTAGGGTAAACAGATACTTTCGCAGAATATTTTGAAGAATGTACATCATTATGTAATGTTTGTTTTTCTTTCCTTTTTCCACCTTAATACAACATTTTCAACTTATTTAAAATGATCATAGAATGTTAAAATTGTTTCCTTACATTTTAACTTAAATCAACATGTTCCAATTATTTTGGGGAAATTTTGTTTAACTTGTTTTCAACATGTCTTCATTTTTAAGGATACAGCCAAGAAAAACAGTCGTTTAGAACATATCAAACTGATTGTGTCTTATCTACCAAATTATTTTATTTTATTTATTTTTTTACAGTGTATCATATCAGGGACTATATGTAAGTTAAGGGGCCACAATGTTGTTAATCAGATCAAAGTGGTATTTAAGTTGAAATCCAACAAATAATAATGTTGTTTAAGTTTAACCATTTTAACACGCAAACATTGAATCACCCAACTTTTATACAAGGAAATAAAATACTAAATAGTTTATTAAAAAATGAGTTCATATATATTTTCTTTCCTGAAATAATTTGATTATGATTCTGCAAGTTCTGCAAAGCGATAAACTTTTTGGGTCAATGATGTGACTCCTAGTTATTTGGTCCAACTGCATTCATTTCAGTAAAAAAAAAAAAACTCAAAAAAAAAACTTTTTTCTTGTTTTTCAAACTTTCAAGACCTTTGTGCCACTGTCTTACTATGACTGGCTTTTCAAAAACATCTAAAAAATACCCTAAATCTATTCTATTGTATTTTACACAATATTTTATATATTCTATATTTGGCAAGATTTTCTGAGCATGTTGTTGTCCTGGATGAAAGTCTCTGTTATTTATATTGCTACTTCCATTTTAATATTCACGCAAACTTAGCATGAAAATTCATGCGGAATGACCGTGAAGAAATGGGCTATTTTGGGATTCTTATTTTGAAATCTATTTAAAGACAGGAAGCTGTATTATACACCAGACAATCAAGGACCCAAGCAGCATGTGGGTTTATTACTGTATTTTTATTATTTTTTATTTTTTTAATGGCTGTTGAAAAGTTGATGTGTAGTTTTTGGACGACGCACGTTTTGACTCTAAAAAACCATAAAGAGAGAATTATCTATCTATAAAGCAAGAAATATTTGTGTCTGTGTGTGTGTGTGTGTTCCTCAAATATCTCTGCAAATCAGGCTCAGATTGACCTGAGACTTTCAACATGGCTGCTGCTCGGTTCAATGGTGTGCAACGTGGGATGTGTTTGGACAGTTTGGACGTTTTAATATATATTTTTAGACTCATATTTCAAATTAAAATAAAAAAATAAATAAAAAATAAATAAAATTCACCAAAATGTTAAATTCTTTTATCTATAAATCTGACCTCATATCATAATTTAGCCCGCTGAGTGTGGACTGTCCATTTATTATACAACCTCCTGCAGAGCTGCATCTCAGTGTGAAACACAGCAGGGAGTGGGCACCAAAGGCTCAAAGAACATGGAATAATGACAGCAGTTTAAAATGGATTCTTTTTGTTGTTGTTGTTGTTATTCTGAATGTAGCTGCAACTATAATCCATGACCATACAATGTATGTACACATATTCACCACACAGTTATTATGCTCACAATTCTAGATGTTGCCCTGCATGTTATGACACAATAGAGCAGACATAAGCAACTGGTTTCATTTTATGCAGCCCCCAAAGTAAACGTACAAAACGACAGAAAAATACACAAAACAAAAACAAAAATACATTAAAAAATACTAATAAATAACAACATTGCAGGAAAATACAATAAAAGACAATAAAAAAACACATAAAATACAGAAAGACACAAAATTACTCAGAAAAATATACAAAATTACAGAAAATGACAACAAAAGTACACCAAAAGACAGGAAAAAACACAGAAAATGGCTCTGTAAACCCACAGTACTAACAGAAAATAGAAATTGATGGTACAAATACATTTATTTTACCAGAAAAAATATACAAATTGCACAAAATGCCTCAGACAAATACACAGAATGACAGAAAAACACACAAAACGAAAGCAAGAATGCATTAAAAAAAATACAAAGATTTACAAAATCACAGGAGAAAACAGTAAAAGACGAGAAAAAACACAAAAAGTACTCCAAAAACACACAAAACTACAATAAAAATTAACAAAACCACAACAGTAATACACAAAATTACTCCAAATAACACAAAACAACAAGAAAAATACACAAAATGACAAAAAAAATTAAAATGACAAAAAATGACTACAAAAGTACACAAAAAGACAATAAAAACACAAAATAATAACTCCACAAACCCACAGTATCAATAGGCAGGCAAAACGACAACAAAAATACACAAAAATGTTTCCAAATATTGCAAAATGACAACACAAATGCACAATATGACTCCAAAAAACATACATTTTCCTTGAAAATGTCACAAAAAGACAACAGAAACGCACACAAAATGTCTCACAATGAGCAAAACAACAACAAACATACTCAGAACGACAGAAAAACACAACATTTACCATAAAAACTCTTTGTTCTTTGCTGTATTAATGCTCAGATCGCTCATTATTCTAAATGCTGACATGAATGCTAATCATGTGGCCCTCAGATCAAACAAACACATTTTTGTGGCCCCTCTGTGATAAAAGTCTCTGCAATACAAATTTAGAACTGGAGGATACACTGACAGAAATGAGACGTGTACCATTTACAATTTATCAATTACTTGACATTTCATGCGACCCCATTTAAAATACTGACGACCACACATGGTGTCCCGACCCCAAGGTTGAAAAAACACTGGTCTAAATGTTTTCATTGATGTTTCCTGTTGCTGTCGCACTCTTTAATAATGTAAAACACATTGAATTGCCATATGTATGAAATGCATTATATAAATCTAAAACTTTCGCGTAATTTTCTTGTCAGGACAAAAATTTGCTGAGTCAGCTTAACCTTCACGCCATTTCAATGCAGTGTAAATAAGAGGAGTGGCTAAGTAAGAAACAATCCACAGTAATTCGGATTTGAATCCATCTATTGGTGCTATTTAAATTAAAATGCTTCACTTTGACTTTAAATGAAGCTAATTTGACTTTGATGTTCGCTTTAGTTTGAAAACCAACTGCTGAAAAAGTTAAACTAATGAATCAGAGTTTTACAAAGTGTGAATCTTGGCTGTTTCTGAACTAACTGCAGTAGTTCCACACATTCACAGTCAGTGAAACACATTTCACATCCTCCTGACTTTCATCGTCAAAATCATCAAACTGAAGTTACTGACATGACTGCCATAGGCACTTTGCCTTTCATAAAAGGATTTAAAAAAACAGCGTGATGCATACGTCTGTGTTGTGCCTTTCCTTCGTTGCATCTTTAATGACATGTTTTTCAAGACAGAGTTGACTGATTTGAATAACAAGGTTACATTACTGTATCTTTTTTTTTTTTGGCACTTTTTTGGGGGAAAAGCGTCTGAACTTTGTTTGAATTCTTCATGCAGCCAATTATCGGCCTCGTATAGGGGTCTGTCATTATTTCTTTCCTCCATTGAATTTCCCCGGGGAACATTAAATACAGAGAGAGACGCTCTGTTAAACACCTCCAAAGTGAAGTAAAAAGTCTCAGGATGACTCGCGAGTGTGTTGCCCATTAGGATGCAGAGAAAAGGTCCGTTTCTTCTTCCTCATTTATCTCGCTTTAGGAGGGCGAGAGATCGTATTTGAACAAAAATGTAAGTTTAAACCTCAGCATACGAAATCAGTGGAAACAAATCGGGAATTGACAGATGTTAAAGTCCTGTGATGTTCAGCAAGAAAAACAAAGTGTATAAGCTCAAGATCAAAGGACATTTCTCAAGAATCCAGAGAGTTCATTTTTTTTTTTTTTTTACATCCATTACAAAGTAAGGACAGGCTACAAATGACCCTAATTAATAATAATAATACATCAGTTTCAAAAGAACTCAAAGACGCTTTACTAGGAAAAACGATAACTTAGATGTATAGATGTTGGTTTTTTTGTCTTTTTTTTGGTGATATTTAGTGTCCATCACATTTTTACATTACAGAAAAAACTCAACATATTGTGCAAAGATATTTGTTGATGATATTAACAATACTTGTGAATGAAAACATTCATTTGGGTTCATGCAGACAAGATTCCCATATTTGCATCGCAAGGTTCTGCAAATCATCTCTAAGCTAACCATGTCCATAAGCAGTTTTAAACAGTGAATTTGAGCATGAAGGACTTGAAATTCAGCTTGGCAACATGGATATTAGGAATCAGCACATCAAAATTGTCTAAAATCAACATGTTTCCCTGCTTTCACTCCAATTTTCCGCTACCCGCTAGTTCCAGCAATCTATTTGAGAATGAGGCCTTGTCTAGATTTATTGCAATAAAATAAATAGATAGCCCCCCCCAACACCACTAAAGGGCCCAGCCACACCGCTGAGACCGGCTCACAGGGCATCCGCCCAAGCCGGATCTACCCAGCGCCGCACCCGCAGGCATAGTAGGGCGCGGCCCGCACCACCCGCCCTGTTAGAACCCCGACAGGAACGGCCCAGCCAGCCGGCCAGGTCCGCCGGACCCCAAGAGCACCACCGTAGGACAGGGAACCCCCCGGATGCCCACCCACCCCAGCCCACGAACCGGCCACAATCCAGCAGGACCGCACAGCCCCAGACGGCGCAAGAACAGCAGCCCAGGTCCCGCACCCACCGGACAGCGCAAGCCATGGGACAATGCCCCCCCCCGGTGCACGAGCGACCGGCGGCCACCACCGTGGGAGAAAGGCACACAACAGGTGCGGAGCAGCAGCCCCCCGCCAAAATTTTTTTGATTATGTTGAGATTTTTTTCATATATACGGCCAGTTCTGAAGGTTGCAAGGTGATTAAATCTATTGCCGTATTTTTCTTAATTGTCTTACTTGTAAGTAAGTACTGAAGAAAATGACTTAGGCCTAGTCTAGATGAGGCAGGAAGACGTGATTCACTGTGTTCTGTTATTGTTCCATTACGAGCAGAATTAACTTCTCTGTATTTTAAGAAAACAGGCCCTTGAAAAAGCCCATGAATCCCTACGCTTGGTCATGTTTTCATAGAAAGGAGAATGTTTTTAGCCACAAAAGACAGTGATATAAGATAATTGAATAAAAAGGCAAAAACAAACCTTGCACGGTCTCTGTCACACAAAAAAAATAATATCATGTGGTTGAAATTATCATGGAGTTGAACAAAAGACGCCAGGAGATGAACTGATCGAGGCTGATTTAATCCATTTTGAAAGTCGTTCTTTTCTGGCAGAGCATTGTTGTTTTTGCAGATGGGAAAATATCAAACTGACTGGAAACGAGGGGTGTGCAACGCCATAAATCTGACGATGCGATACAATTTGCGGGGGCCATATAAGACCCTTGCTCTAATTTAAAACACAACAAAACAATAAAAACACATAAGACGACAACAGAAAGTGCAAAATGGTTAAAAAAAAAAAAAATGCACAAAATAAATTACTCCAAAAACACATGAAATGACAACACAAACATATTGTTTCCCGTATTAATGCTGGAAATGGTCATTATTCTAAATGCTGACATGAATGTTGAGCGGAAAAATCACTTTTTTTGGCCCCGCTGTGATAAAAGTTGCCCACCTCTGACGTAAATGTAGTTCAAGTACCAACATAAACATCATAAAAGCGGTATGTTTATCAAATTGTCAAATACATTTTTCAAAAAAGTTTAACAGATTGTAAGAAGTTCTTAATATAGCAAACACATACATCTACACAAGTGTCCAGTATGTTTTATGAAAAATAAAGTGCAATCAGCTAAAATGCATTGAGGAGTGAGGCAGTTTAACAAGGTCTGATGTGATTCACTTCCACCTAGTAACCGGATGTTTACGTGCTATGCATATGTCAGCGCAAGTAATTGGTTTTCTCCTTAAAAAACATTATTAAACATTAAAATTGGACATTTTTGGGATGGATATGATAATCGAGTGGTGAAATGTGGTGATATATTGCTGAATCGATTTTTATTACACCATTACTGGATACGTATTAATCCTTGTGTCATCATTAAAGTCCATTCATGGAGTATTCCATTTATGGATGATGTTAAACACTGTTGGCCTTTTTCAGAGTTTGGCTGAAATCCCAATGTCAATTATTTAATTAGCTGTACTGAGATATCTAATGTATATGTTTATCAGTTGGTTAAATGACTCAGAAAATAACATTGTTCTTGTACTGGTGAGCATTACAAACAGTTCCTTTTTAAAGTTCACTGTTAGACCTTTTAAAATAAACAGGACTGAATCATAACATAACCTAATCGCTCGAGCGGACAGATGCTCGTCTGTGAACGGTCGCATTTACAGACCTTGGAGTCGCTGTTAGCTTACCAATAAACGGGAAGAGATTTGTCAGCTTTATAATAAGCGTTGACTGGGACTGAGGCCCAAGGCCAAGGCAGGCTGACTTGATAATAATGCATCATGTTTTTCTGCAGTCAGTGTCTTCTCCACGCTCTCACTCTTCTCTGTTTCAGGTGTCGTGAAGCTGATGATGGCAGTTCCTGATCTGTGGTTCACGGCTCAACTAGTCTGGGACACTCTGATGTTCTATCTCTCTATCCTGTTCTGTTGGTCCTTCTGTCCACTAA
Source organism: Gouania willdenowi (assembly GCF_900634775.1). NCBI lineage: Eukaryota > Metazoa > Chordata > Actinopteri > Blenniiformes > Gobiesocidae > Gouania > Gouania willdenowi. The sequence goes on along the minus strand of NC_041061.1, from coordinate 11,041,502 downwards.
CCCCAACCAGTCAACGCAGATGGCTGCCACCTCTGAACCTGGTTCTGCTGGAGATGCCTTCCTGTTAAAAGGGAGTTGTTTCTTCCCACTGTCGCTAAATGCTTGTTCATGTGGATCTTGTTGGGTTTTTCTTTCTTATTATGAATTTTCTATTTTGATAAGTGCATTGAGATGACTGTTGTATATTGCGCTATACAAATAAAGTTGAATTGATTGAATTGATATGTTTTTGATGGACCCCAAGTCTGAAATAAATATATCTACAGTATATCTATCTATCTATTTATAAAATTAGCAGACAACACTAACATTTGGCAGCAGGAACAACCTTATTAAAAATGTCAGTCAATCTCATGGTAGATTATGCTTTACTACCCCCTCTGCTCCCATTTTTTCTAATTCAAATATCCTTCTTCGCTATCACGATAGCTTTTCTTCGTCGGAGCACTGGGAGAGCATGGCTGGGAAAGCTGCCAACTCTCTGGAACTGATCATTCAATCTCCTACAAACTCTTTTGCATCTCTTAAGCCCCCGCTCCGCCCGTCGGGCCCCTCTCCGCAGGCAGGGGACCCTTCTCTATTATTTCCTCATCTGATCTCTTCCGATGCACTCCCGGTGCTGATCGCACAGCAGCCCCTCCTCTGGTAATCCTGTCTTTCATCTGGAGCTCGGGGACCTTTCAGCTCATGGTTCCCTTTTGATATCAATCAGTTGCACAGCTACAAGGCCTTTCACTGACATACAGTAAACACACACACACACTTTCACACTGGTGAATGTGAAAGAACCTGCAGCCTTTACTGCTGAGTGTCTTCCATGTTGAAAGGGGTCAAAATGTAGCGGTCATCCACATGTACAGTATGTCTTAACTACAACAAGTTTTTTTTAAGAATGAATTTGTTTTATATTCTATTTAGATTCCAGTAGTTAACACAATTATTAGTCTAGTTGTATATTCTAAATCAGTGTTTCTCAAATGGGGCTTTGTGATGACACTACTTGTGAGAGAGAAAAATTAACAAATGAAAGCATTTTATAATGTTTTAAAAAAAATGATAATTGTGTGGAGTTGTCTTTTTTTCATGTGTTGGTGTATACAGTGTGTATATATTATTATTATTTTTTTTTTTTATTTATCACCAACCAACCCCCTGTTTACATGCATTTTTCTGTTTCTGTTATTTGGGGCGGATTCATCAATTCAAATATAGGGCGTGATGTGTTACCCGCGCTTTACCTGCCGGATTTTCATTTGTACATTTATCACCATTTTGACCGGTGAAGCTGAGCTGGTGAGTTATTGTGCAGATGTTAAACCTTTTGTTAACTACCTTAAATGTTCATGTATGCAGTTTAAACAGTCCGTGTTGTTAATGCTGTGGGTGTATTTGTTTTAGTTGATTACCTGGCAAAACGACACGGTTACTGCGCTAGTTTTAGTTAACGTAGCATGTGCACCGCATACGTAAATGAAACTGATAAAAGACGGCAATCCAATGTCTGAGCTTGAGTGACACTTTTTCACCAGTTAAGGACACCCTTTACGGTGGGAGTTAAATGATTAATGGTAGATAGTCCAATAAAATCGTACAGTAATCGTACTGAATATTACCAGCGACTTGCAAAACAACAACAAAAACATAAAATAAGAGAAAAACATACTGAATAATGAAAATAACAGACAAAGAGCAACAAAATACATAAAATGATAGCAAAAACACATGCACAAAGAGAGAAAAATGCTTACTATTACTAGCAACACACAAAACGACAACAAAATATCCCACAAAATACAGAAAAATAAAACATAAACATATAAAACGACATAGGAAATAACCAAACGACACCAAAAACACACACACTGAGATAGAATAAAGGTAATAATACCAATAACACACAAAAAAATAACAAAAACAACAGACAAACAACAAAATGATGGTAGAAATGATCTTGATTAGAACATGAACTGAAAGTACAAAGATCAGTCTTGGTCCCACATCAGGAGGAAATGACAGGAAATGATAAAAAAGATAGAAATAAATCAAATCATGAGGCACTAAACACTATTTAATTCCACTTACCATATTTACAAAATGAGATTCTTTAAAATGTGTGTTTTCACTCATTTATTCCATCATTGTGCTCTATAGTTGTTTTTTCAGAGAATTCTGAGTAAAATGTTGTAGTCGGACAAAGGGGGTACTTGGAAAAACATGAGAACCACTGTTCTAGATTAAAGCTCACATCAATGTGGTGCTGAGATTGTTTTTCTGGCAACTACCTCATTTTTTAAGTGTTTAATCCAATGGTTGTAATCTTCACTGATAGTAAAGCTTTCTTAACTTCTATTTTTGTAGATTATTTTCAGGCACAATGTCAAATTTGAGCTAATAAACTTAGCAAAAACAACATTAACCTTCGGGCAAAATTTGTCATCTACACACTATTTTAGTCTTTTGCATCAAGCTGTGCTTGTCATTACTTGTCGCTATCGCACCAAAAGCTGCAAATATACCACAAAAAACCAACAAAGTCATTGTTGGGTAAAGAAAAGAGGTTTTCTGTTGTAGAGTTGTAGACAAATGTAGTAGCAGAAATGTGTCGCACAGAACAAAAGTAGATTATGAATACTTATCAAAGTATCAAATCCAAGTATAGAGCAGTGATGTACACCAGGGGTTTCAAACTCGTTTTAGTTCAAGGGCCAAATACGGACCAGTTTGGCCACAATTGTCACTAGTTTTATACTGTCCTGTCCAATAGGGAACCCAGTTTAAAGCCTGCCTTTCCCCCCTACCTCTCCTTCTGTTCGCCCATTTTTTCATCTAAAACACAGGGCGCCGCCCACGGTTCTCCTGATCCTGTCCTCCCATGTTATGTGTTATATGTGATTCTTTTCATGTTTTCTTGGACAGGACGGAATTGAAATGAAATTATGCTGCTCTGTAACATGTGCAATGACAAATAAAGACTAATTCTGAGATACTTCAATGTCTTTTGATTCTTCTTTACCAATTTTTATTTAATTTCAGGAGATATTGTGGAATAGTTTGAGAAAAATTGCAGGATTTTGGAAAATAGTTCTTTCCACAGCAATTTACAACTGAATTAGTTTGTAATTTACACAATAACTCATGTTTTCACTGTCACTTTCACTTTCTCCTGTTGGCCGAATCAGATGCTCTGAAGGGCCGGATTTGGTCCCCGGGCCTTGAGTTTGACACACGTGATATAGATAAATAATATAATTTGATATGATAATGTTCAAGACAAGTGTTTTTAAACAAGGCCTCAAAACCTATATTTTACAAAACGCTTTCTGCTAAATTATGTTCTATTGATTTTATTCGCTGTTTGTTTTCTTCTTCTTCTTCTTCTTCTTCTTCTTATCATTATTATTATCATTATTATTATCATTATTATTATCATTATTATTATCATTATTATTATCATTATTATTATTATTATTATTACTAGTAGTAGTAGTACAAGTGTAAAGTATTCTTTTAAAATGTGATTATTTTCATTATTGTTTTTAATGGTACTTGTTTTAAAATGGTAAAATGGTGGCCTAAGTGATCCTACGGGTTTCATGTCCATTTTTCTGTCTCTCTTTATGTGTAAAGTGAACTGTAAAAGTGGGAACGATTTTGAATATTTTTAAATGAAATCCATCAATGGCCTAAATTTTCTTGTCGATCAGTATTTACAAAACTGGCAACAAATAATGGCATGTTTCCGTAAAGAGCAGTAAGATAGTAGGAGCTTTGGTTCGAGATGACTCAGCAAAATCAGGCTTAAGTAGACATTGCCGCTAACTTTGATTCTTGGTGTCATAACACACACTGAAGTCTAATGGGAGTGTTTCTGTTCAAATATTTCAATATTCATTGGATTTAAAATTCTCATTGATTCCTGGCATCTTACAGGCTTTTACTTGTATGCATTTCCCCTCAAATAAAGCATTTGTCATTTTTTAGCTAAAAAACACTCATGGGGTTTGATTTTTTTTCCCCAGATAACATTATTTGTGTGCTTTAGCGTCATAGGAAAACAAAGTGATGTTGAGCTGCCATTTAAAAGTCGCTATTCCTGCAAGGGCTACAAAACGGCGGAGTTGCTAGCATTTTGAAGTATCAGCCCCAACATGGCCATGAAAGCTTGTCCTGTCATGTTTCATCATGGCTATTGTCTAACTGGTAAAGGCTAACAAGGGTGAGTGCTGGGAGCGTACAGAGGAATAACCCAACCATCCCCCCTTTCCGTTCGCATGCTTTCGAGCCTCCTCCTGCCACAGCCTTCACTTGGCATGAACGTCATGCAGATCGTGTCTAGAAATGAAAAGTTTATCCTGTAGACTGTGGGAAGGCAGAAAGGCAGTAGACAATATGAGTCAGGCATGCGTGGTTAAGAGGATAGAGCAAAGTCTGGCTAACGCGAGTGGAGTCATTTGTGGATAAGTCACAGTGAGGTTATCTACAAGACAAAAAGCTGAGGATAAAACCCCACGTTGAAGGCTTACCACCAATTTATCTCAACTTTAAAAAGTAAGTACACCCCAAACAACTTTTTTCTGCTCAATACATATGTAGTTGGGTATTAAGTATGTAGGAGGTCATGTCTATGACAGATACCACGGCACACTTCTTGACCACTTTGGTCAGAAACAGTTTCCTCCTTTTTCCCTTTCAAACAGAGACAAAGAGCTGAGTACAGGAATTTATGACTGTTTGTTCGTCCCCCACTCCTCCTTGAAGCACATGACAGAATCTTTCCCTTTGTGCTCTACTGTTCTCCAAGAAATAACAATGAAACATTCCAAAAGCGGACACAAATTTCTGATAAAAGTTTGAAATGTATTTTTCTACACTGTCAATAACTGTTTTATTCACAGGAAGTCAAGGACAACCTTAGAATAAGATCATATAATTGTTTTTACAGTTAAAGTGTTCTTAAAGAATATCTCTCATTAACTTTGCATAAAGTATATCATGTTTGGTGCCAGAATAACCGGGAAAATATGATCTCTGCTTTCGTCTCATTTTGAAAGTTATAATCTAACCCACAAAACATCCAAAGCAATCTAATTGGCTCCCGAAAACACGTCGACCAATAGAATCGCTTAGACCGCGATAAAACCGAAGTGCAAAATTCAAATCATTGGATTTCGGCGGTGCTGACGCTCTGGCCCCACTACAGTTTTGTCAACTTTTATTTTCTTTGAAACCTCCAAGTGTTTTCTTTCATTAGACCTTTTATTAGACCTGTGTGTGTGTACAGACACATCATTGTGTGTATTACCGTCTGTCTCTGCGCACAGCGCTGGGCATCCGGAGTGGGCGTGTCTTAGTGCTACAGCAGTAACACCCATAATCAAGGCATTTTTTGAATTTCCCTCCTAGTGGGAGGTCAGCAGAAGGCAGGGGCGTACTTACTCTTTAAATAACAAGTTTAAAACATAAAGCCTACAAAGGAATTAACTCTCTGTGCAGTTATTCTAAGTCAGTGATGGTAGTATTTCAGACCATGATAGACGCTGCAAGATAACTACTAAAAACGAAGCAGGCAGACCTGCTAATAGTGTATCATGTTTTTCTGCAGTCTGTGCCTTCTCCTCGCATTTCTCTCTCTTTTCTGTTTCAGGTGTCTTGATGCTGGGGCTGGTAGTTCCTGATCAACTAGTCTGGGACGCTCTGATGGTCTATCCTTCTATCCTGTTCTGTTTGCCCTTCTGTCCACGAACCCAACCAGTTGAAGCGGATGGTTGCCATCTCTGAACCTGGTTCTGCTGGAGTTTTTTTCTTCCAATTGTCACTAAATGCTTGTTCATGTGGATGTTGTTAAGTTCTTTCTTTCTTGCTATTGACTTTATATATTGTTAAGCGCACTGAGATTACTTTGTTGTAATTTGAAAAATTGTGAAAAGAGGTTAAAAGTGACAATAAAAGGTCAACAAATGAGACATTAGGTGGTAAAAGTGGTAGAAAGAGTTTATAAATGCCAAACATGTCCGAAAAGTGAGAAAAGGGGTAAAAATAAGCAAACCTGCACAAAAAAAAATCTTGAGAAGGTTGAGAAGCCCTGCTCTAAGGCAAGGTCAAAAATCTCAGAGACTAGTACATGACCATATAGGTGACCATGTGAGCGTGCTTGTACTTGTCTGTCCCCAAAGGTTAGCTTAGTGATGGATTGTTGGCCTGCCCAAGGTGTACTTTGCCTTATAAAATATGTTGGGCTTTCCTTAGACATGGCAAAATGCAACTTCTGGTAGCAATTGCAAAAGCAAAGATATTAAGTGGGCGCAAAGCAAAGCCGATCTGACACATTCAGATTGACTGAGTCAAAACTTTCTAAAATTAAATCAGTTTAAGAAACTACATTTTAATGGAAATATCACCGTTATCGTCCTATATGTACAGGTACACACAGAATGTGTTATAATGCTTTTAACCTATCCTCAAGAGGCAGTTGGCAGCCGGAGAGCACATGCTGTTAAATTTCTTGCTCAAGGTCCCACAGTGGATTTAAACCAGTGACCCTGTGGTTACATTTGCACTTTCTTTAACCATTAAGCCACCACTGCCCAGAGGTGTAAAGAGTACTGATACATCCTACTCAAGTATTGTTACTTGATTGAAATTGTACTCAAGTACAGGTACAAGTAAATCATACCTAAAATACTCAAGTACATGTAAAAATTTAATTTTTGGCACTGTACATTACGTTTAATCTGGTTGGTAGTCTACAATGTCATGTATTTGATTGTTGTCTGGTCATTTCATTTCTTGTAGTTTCACAATGTCCATTGATCATTTTAAAACAAAAAAAATTATAATTTACTGTAACAAATCACTTTACTTCTTTTTTGATTACAGTAACGTGAGTACTTGTAATCCATTACTTGCACCTCTGCCACTGCCTATATACTTTAATATAGATATACCTGAAAGGAGTTGGTGGGTCGGGCAAAGTTAAACATTCAGATTTTTTTTAATGACTTTTTTGTCAAGTTGGCTTTTGTCAAAAAGCAGGTGTAGAAAGCAACTGGAGTCCCTATAATGACTATACATCACCAGTTTGATTCTGACTGGTCATTCTTTTATAAAATGCATTGCATCTTTCTGGAACAAGTGGCTTCCTGTAATGTCTATGGAACTTCAATCATACTATAAATAAAGCCAAATGTGTATCAAGTCACCTAGAAATTCTAGCCTTTGAAATACAATATATCATAGACCTTCTACTGCAGACACATGGTCAAACCCCAAAGCACCAACTAGACATTTATATACAAAAGAATGCTAATTTCTCTGGACACCATACAGATGCATCAGAGGAGCTGGGTGAAAACCCCGCAACAAGCCTAGCTGAACTGAACTCCAAAGTGGACGATACAGGTGGGCGATGCAAAGATCTGTTTTCTGCCTGGATATAAGCGAGCAACTCGTCTGCCTTTGGCAGAAAATGAGAAAGCAGCAATGGGCTTGTGATGAAAGATTAATTGAATAAAAAGAGTGCTTCAATCTATGGATGTGAGCGCTGCAGCATGTGCGCGATGGTAGATTATGCGGTCAGAGCAAGGATACCCAACAAGCCCAGTGAAATGACCATCCACTAGAGTCCTAGCCAACTTGGATTTGCCTTCAAAGACTTGGCGAACGTACCGAGCTGCTTTGTGGTGGGTTTGTAGCAATTCCCTTTATTATTATTTTTTGTATGTGTGCCAAAGAGAATGTGATAGACTTCATAGATAGAAAGAAAATAAATTGATTGATGCAAAGTTGGGGTGTAACTCGTCAATGATTTCCTGATTCATTCTCGGTTGCCTTTCACTGATAGCTTATTATTTGATTAAGAGGGTTCAGTCAAGGGTATTAGCATATTTTAACTCTTTAAATGCCTGATTTTAGAGTTCACTTCTCATTTTTTAAAAAAGTATGGTAATTTTCTTTGGTGTACTTTATCCTGTATATATGCAGTACGTCAATATTAAGCTTTAAAGTCAATAATACACCTATTATTGATTAGGAGTAAAGTGCTGCCTACCTTTATAAGTGTCTTGTTTACCAGTTAAATCTATTTTGAAAATGACTCAAGGTTAATTAGGGAGCCGGGGTACATTTAAAGGCCAAGGAAGACATTATTTTGGAGGGAACTTGAGAAAGGTCAGCCATTTTCTTCTGGCCAGTTCGTCCTAATGAAGACAATCCCCTGCTGCTCTAGAAAGAAAAATTGGAACAGCAGAGACTGTTAATTACCCAGCACCCTCGGGTAATTGCTAGAGTTCATTATATCCACACATCAGGGTGAAATAGCAGGTCTTGAAAAAAATGTTTCAAAACTCAGGAGTTGAGTTACGATGCTAAAGTTCGAGATGTAGCCTACATTTCTGGACGCTCAACGGGAACGGTAAACAGAGATTGAGATACTTGCACAACCACGTAATCAACAAACTCTGCATTTTCTTCCGTACCCTCTCACACTGTAAGGTACGTCTCATTATCTTACAGACACAGTATATTGTATGCGTCACTTTTTTAAGCTTCATCAACTCTACATGAGGCGTTGCCTCCTGAATCAGTTTCTCACTCTTCTTGAAAGCATCTGTTAACTTTGTATGTGGCACATTTTTATTTCCCGCGCTCGCTGAAAGGTAAGAACGTCTGCAGTGAATCTGTCTATTTTCAGACACCGTTAGCAATGCAGCAACAGCTGGCTAAGTTGATGCACTCCACCCAGATGGAAGACTTCATGAATATTATTTTTGATGTGAAAAAGATTGGTGCAACATTGCCTGCACCTACAAATTAGACTTATTAGAAAAAGCATCAATAATCAATCAATCAAACCTTAAAAATTAAACACATTAAGAACAGACAGAACAAAATATATCTATATATACAGTTGTATGCACACCTATTTTAGTGAAGAAAAATAAAATAAGATGAAATTAAAAGGATATAATCTACTGAAACCTAAAGGTTTAGTTCAAAACCAGAGCAAAAACATGTGTCTTGTTTACTGTTAAGAATATCCAGTCTCTCAGCTGCTCTCAGGTCTTCAGGTAGGCTGTTTCATGGGCAAGGACCATAATGACTAAAAGCTGCCTCGCTCTGTGTTTTTATTCTAATTTTAGCAATTGTTAAAAGGCCCATTTCTGAAGACCTGGGAGTCTTGGAGGGCTCATAAGAGATGTTCTTGCTTGAAAATAAGAAAACAAAATCCAGTTTTTATCCGAAAAGGAGGTCCTTCTCCTTGCATTCAGCTTGGTTTGTTCGTCACTGCTGTTTTTGCATTCTACATGTTTTCCAGATGTCTATAAATTAACTTTTTTGTCAATATAGAAACTATTGGAAGTCTTTGATCAATAGGATTGGCATCTGAAAACCAATCTTGAGGAGGTTAAATCAAGAGAATTGTGAATAGCAAGGTGAGTATTGAGTAGGTAGTTAGCATAGCATACATGGTTCTTTGGAGATTTTATTGTATAGACTGGGTGTATCTTAACTACTTCTGGTGCCCCGCCCACATTCAAGGCATTTTTTGGATCCTTCAGCCTAGATTTACATCTGCCAAAAGTTCGGGGTGTAGTTACACGTTAAAGATATCTGGAGTTTCTGAGAAATATGTTTATGTATCATTCTTTTGAAAGGCGAAAAAACATCTAAATTGTCTTTTACTATGGTCTACTGCTGGTGGTCATTCATATACGTCAATGTATGTTAGTCCTGCCTTCGTCCTATAGACACCTATACAAATTGCGCCGTGATTGCCCAGCCAATAAGCTTCGACTTCCTGTAGCGGAGACTGTCAATCAAAGTTAATGCATGTGCGTAAATAAAATAAAAGTCTGGGTACAATGCTTGGGGATAAACGTCTTCGTGACCGCAACAGAATTTATCTCAGGGCTACTTTTCAAAGGTGGAGGAACCGCCGGCTTTTAAAAGGATTCTGAACGAACACTGATTTGGCGACATTTCTCATGGACAGGTAATAAACATATTTTAATCAAACTATGATAAGTGAATTTTTAGAGAAAAACAATACTACACGTGTGTTGGTGTGTTAAACATTGTTATGTTCCATGATGTGCGTGCACAAAATTAGAGGCGTGGCTTCTGGTAGAGAGGCAGGGGGAGGAAGTGGAGCTGTTTAGGGAGGGACATCAAGATGTTCGCTTTTGAATTTTTTCTCTCTTTTCATCTTCCGGATATCAGCTTTAAGGTAGTCAGCAAACAACCATGGAGCCCATGACACAATAAACTTTTGAGGGCAACGTCAAGATTGAAAATACTCAACATTGTTGTTTGACAACCAAACTGTCTGATTGATCAATCTAATCTGAATATTTGAGGCTAGGATTTTGTCAATGATATTGGAGCATGTTTCATAAGTTCGAGTTCACACCTCGAGATAAGTACATCCCTAGTTTCAAGGTAAACATGCAGTACAGAAAATCAATTGTGATTGATGATGATCAGATGGTCGGCCTGGCTTTTCTTTTTAATCTAAACATGTGGTTTAAATAAAATGCTTTCTTTATTTTTTTTTTTTCTACACACATCAAGACCAGCACGTTCCTAAATAAAACATACGGTATATATAATCTATTGTGATTGATGATGATCAGAAGGTAGGTCTGGTGGCTTTTCCATCAATCCAAACACATTTTACACAAAATAGTTTCTCTTGTCGAAAATGTGTATGTCACTTATTTCTATAAAGCCAGTATTGACTGCGTTTCAAAACCCAACGCAATACTTGAGCCAGCATAAATTTTCTACTTTAATCTTGTACTACATGTTCCTATTTCTCATCGGCTTGCAACTAAGCAGAAAAAGTACCGTAATACAAATGCCTCACAAGTTGAGCTTTTTTAAAAAAGCTCCCCCTCCTGTGTCCCTCCCCGTTGTGAACTTTCCTGACAAATATCCGACAGATACAAGTGTGGAGCATTAAAATTCACACACCTCTGCTTTATTTGCTCCCAAAAACACTGAGCCGTATATATATACACATTTAACTTTGAACTCACACATGCTACACACTCCAATCTTTTGATGTGCTGAAATGCAAAAGAAGCTGTTAATTAAAAATCTGAAAGGATAATGTTGGTCTGAATGTATGACTGTTAGACTCGCAAAAAGGCAACTAATTACAATTTGAAATGGATCCTTATGGCTGTTTTTAACTTTGCCTTTTTTTTTTTCCTGCAGAGAAATGAGAAAAGATTGGAGTTGAATTGGAACTGTCTTTTAATGAGACGGAGCGGTGTGTGGTGCCCGTAGTGCAATTGGGGTTCAGTGTTGAGTTCAGATGACTGCTGATAAAGCTGGTTGAGAAACGAGTCACGGTGACATGGAAAAAGTACCGTGTTACGTCATTGAGAATGTAAAATTAAATTACACTCCAAGAGCTAACTTTTTTTTTCTCCATAGTAGCATTTTGTTATTTTAGTTTTTAGTAATGTTGTCGCTAATTGCGAAACATCTAACAGCTAGCTAAACGCACCAAATATACTGTATCTACATTCAAATTCATTGAAGGGTGAAATTATCTTTTTGTCATGAGCTTCTTTGAAAAATATTGAGTTGGCAGTGTTGTGCCTAAACGCGTTCAATGAGCCATCTTTCATGAAGGCGAACGCGAACTGATCGTACGGTAATTCTGCTGATGAACGCTATTGTGAGCGCGTTCATTCTGACGTTTGTGAACGGTGCTTTGAATTTTGTTCAGCAAAGTGCCAGAATTCTATACAGCCTTCCAGACAAAAACACGGCTAAAACGTACTGTAAACCAGCTTTAATTATGTAGAGCAAAAACACCAAATCTGGCAACCACAGCCATTACAGAGTCGCACTGCGGGAAGCAACAGGCTGAAGCACCAGTAGCTCTGTCTACACAATTAATATGGAATCTCCTTTAAAAGAAGGTCTGTGATGATTGAAGTTGTAAAAAAGGACACGTTTTTGTGTAAACATTTCCCACAGATTTCAAGACGCAACTGCGCACTACGGCAACTGAAACAACAGCTATTCAGTCCACGGTAGTAGCTTTCAGTAGCTTAACTTTCATGAAAGAAATTATTAAAACAAAGACAGGACAATAGTTCTAAAGGTGAAATAATTTTCCAAAGCTGGAAACAATTTGCAATATATTCCATTTCAATACAAACTAGCCAGGTGCTTTAGTTCAATGTAGAGAAATACCCGAATTCTGAGTGTAACAGCTCACAGCCAAGAAAAAAAAACTACGGACTAGTTCATTATTTGAACTGAGAACTTAGCTCAACATTTTGGAATTATGAACTAAATTAGTTCATTTAAAAAAAAATGTGAACTCAAATTTTAAGTAGTTCCTGAAGAAAAATCAACTTTCTTAACACTGCGAGTTGTTACTAGAAGTGCGTGAATGACATGTATACAAGCATATATACTGGAAAGAAGTACAGCTTTCACCACTTATGATGAAACAACATATTAAAAACCTTTCAGAGAAAACAAACAGAGAAGGATTTATTAGGTTATTAAGTTCCTCGGGAGTGAGAAATTTAAAAAAGTCAAGTCATTTAAAATTTACATGTAAATGCTTTAAGATAAATTGAGGGTCTCAAACTGGTTGAAATTTTGAGTGTAAAAGCTAAAAACAAATTCAGATATTGCAAAAGACATAGAAATGGAAAGGCACACAATTGGTGTTCGAACGACTCCGTCACATTAAGAGATATTAAAGTCTTAAAGCGTGGCAGTAAATGAAACAAGTGTCTAGTTTTTATTTTTGTTGAAAATAATACAGTGTAATATTTAGCCTTGAGTAAAATGTGTCCTTGTTCATTCTCCTCTTTATAGTTTAGGAATAATTCTATTGAATTAATACAAAATGATCTATCTCCACCATACTACATGGGGTAACAGGAAATAAATACTCTTAACACAGGTTTGTTTAGTGTTGTTTGGCATCCGTTGTCTGTGAGCTTTATGTGATTAGCTAACATGCTACTTGAAGGTAGAAAGCTACATATTAAGAAAGACCATATGAGGTTTTATTGGTTTATCCAATACAAAAATCAACGACATTATTATACAAAGTAATTACAATAATTTTTTACTGTTACGCACACAAAAAACAACCTTTCTACGCTTTGCATTCTCTCCTCTCCCAGCTGCTCCTTTGTGAGGAAGCAGACATTTCCTCGAGTGAAAAAGCAATGCTTGCCCCTTATATTTATGATTCTGATTCAGTGAATAAATATTGAACACCGTGGCTGCTGCTAAGAGCCCCATATCCTGTAAACATCTCATTTCCTCTGGATCCGAGAGGTCGGAATTGGCGTTCTAAGCACCAGAGCTTGTCGCTGGCTGCGCCGCTCGAGGTCGGTGCTTCGGTTCTGTCAATGGACCATTCAACGACCATTCGTGTTCAATTGGCGGGTGTCATTTAACTCTTGGTAGATTGTGTTGAGTTCAAATATTATGTGAGCAGACGTTAGGTCAAAAGACACGACAAACTAAAATCCACAAAATGAGATGCATCTATTTTTTTTTCAGATTTAATAAACTGTGCAGAGCCACCTTATATTCAAATAAGCACAGGAAGCATTTTCACAGCAAAAAATGTCTAGAATATATTTCCGTGACTGAGAATAAACTAAGGATAAAAGACCAGAGGTATCTGGGAGTTCTTGATATCTTTTTGATCCTTTAACACATTTTCCAAAAAGTCAGCCTTACAATGAAAAAAAAAAGTCTGAGTACTCCCAAAGATATAGCCCGTCAAAGGAAATAGGCTGTCAACTGTCAAAAATATCTTTGATCAGTCTGCAATTACATTTCCAGGGATGTGTTTCTTTGTAGAGATTTTCCCACTTGTGGATATCCGTGTTCCAAACTGAGCTATGGCAGCAGAGAGGTATGGCAAAACCCATTTCCATCATTTTAACTCCAAAAGGATATTCAACCCAAATTACAAAGACATCCATATTTAGAATTTGTAATTTGTTCACCGAACTGTTCCTGGTCATTTTAGAAATAATGTCATAATATCCAAGGATCTGGACGACATGTAACTTGTCCTAAAATGTCAGATGGAAATACTCTCTCTCTATTGACTTTCTATAGGAGTGGGAATATGGAGAGTAATGATGACAACATATGTTAAAGCTGATTTGCTGAAATCTCCAAAAGGGCAAGGGCCATTTTGATCTGCCCCTAATATGTCCAAAGGTACAGATTCACAGATGACACGGTTGTCTGATGGAATCTCTCGTCGGTCCAACGAATCAGTAGACAAGCAGTTATTTTGAGTTATTTCCTTTCAACGTGACTCTTCAGGTGGGAGCGCAGCCCTAGACCCGAGACACACAGTCTAGCAAAAACACTGCAGGGGTTTTTGTCCTGTCATGAGGTGGTTCTCTCTTGTCTTGGATGGATGCCACTCTTGCCCAGTTGAAGAACTCAATGCCATGGCTGATTTTATGCCTCCTTGTTCAGTGTTAAAGCTCTTGAGATTGGCTCTCAACCTGTCTCATAATAGGGGCCTTCACCGGGCACGCTGTCCCTCCTTTAGTTGCAGCATCATTAGAATGCAGAAATCAGGCATCCGGACAACATGCCCTGCTCAGAAGAGTTGGGCCTTGATGATAAGGCTTTCAATCCTGGGTAAGCCACACCTCTGCAGGACCGCAAGGTTTGACACCATCTCCTGTCACTTGATATTGCATATTGACCGCAGACAACTCTGGTGGAACCGTTCCAGTTGCTAGATGTGAAAGTGGTAGATTGTCCATGGTTTTCTTCACCCATGTGAAAATAAGAGAACAATCTGTGTCCAAACTCTCTCCAGCTAACAACTGTCTCACGCTTAATGTTTGCAAAACTGTAGAGATGTACTTTTAGATTAGGAGAAATAATGCAACCTGATATGTCTATAAATGGAGAAGTAATAGAAAGTGTTTCACACTTTAAAGTTTCGAGGCATAACCATCGACTCCAATCTAAAAAGAAAATATCTGCAGCAATGTAAAAGCTAGCCTTATGAACTTCAGACATGTCAGGCATCGGATACCTTTGGTCACTGCTAAACTATTGATGCACTCAGTGATTCTTCGCACTTATTGTACTATGTAATGAGCTGGATCAGGCTGGAGGATCCACTCTGAAACCATTTCACAAACAATCACTGAAAACTCTGGATAAAAAATGAAGGAACTACCACCGCCGTAACTTTATCAAGGAATATGACTTGATGACTTTTGAGAGTTCTCTTTGTTATGCAGATATGTGTCTCGCATTTAAGTTAATTCATGATTATGCCCCACCACCACTTAAAAAATTTTAGGGAAACCAGGGCATCCAGTTAAGCTCAATTTAGGAGGAGGATGTTTGGACAGTCTGCATTTTAAATCAGAGCAGGAGAAAACATGAACATAACCAAGGTGGCAATATGCACCTATTCAAGTTGGTTGCAACATGTCAATAACCAAGAAACAAATTAACAACATGTGGAACTAAATTTCTTCCCATATTAGAGACTGTACAAACCTTTGTGTTTTTAAAAGTAGACTAAAATCATGGCTCAAGTCAAAATGGAAGTTGTTCTGCCCTTGAGCAAGGCACCGAACCCCAACACTGCTCCCTTCAATGTAAAGTGACTGAGTACCCAGAAAAGCACTATATAAAATTGATGTATAATAATAATGAAACAATCATGTGATCAATGATTATTCCTGAGAATACATCAATCTTAAGGACAATGAGCTGTATAATTTTAAATGTGCTGCTGTTTTTAATGATGGACTGTTGTTGAGTATGTATTGTTTTTAAATGCGAGTATATTGTTTTTTTAATCATGTGTATGTATAATTATTTTAAATATTCCGCCCAAGGGACAATAGATGAAAATTAGCTTTATAGCTAACTCGGCTTGACAGTTTGTTTTGCATGGCTTCTGTCAAATAAAATAAAGTGCAATGGGTTGTGCATTTTTTTTAAGTTTGGATATTTTAAACATAACCTACTTTTTCCTGCATTGTCACATTAATGTGCAACTTGTGATTTTTTTCGATCCAATGTGTTATTTCTGGGCCAGATTTGTTTTGGAATATCCCAAACCCCGCATTACTATCAATCTATAATCTGCAAATATGTCACGTGGCAGTTCTTCTTTGCTATTTTAAGGTTGTTTGCATCCATGACGTTGCATTATTTCAATCTTTAATGCAACCTTCTGGGCTGGAGTAATACTATGAATATTTTTCCTTTTTTGAAACTGTTTTTTTTTTTTTATATGTATAAAAATATATTACTCAGTTTATAGGCAAGATGCTTGTTCTACATTATTCTTAGCATATGCGTGATTACAAACTTGAGAGAACAACATTTTTTTATGACGTTCATTACAATATTTTAAAGACTTATGGCATTTGTTGGATTTAATTACACTTTATAATAATTAGCTACGACTATTTCTACCAAATATAAACAGCTGGGTGAGGGAGAGATAGTAACAGATTGCTGGGCAAGAAGTTTGAGCAAATCCGCATCGCTTATTAAAGTCGAGATAATTTTGCAGACAAGACCAACTTGGCCAATAGCCTTTTTGAAAGATCAAATGCAGATCAAACCCTCACAAACACTGAACATCGCAATGACTGGAGACTTTGTTTTTGTCTTGATTGTTGACAGCATTGGTCAAGTAATTCAATTACATGTTAAAAGTATTTTTTACAGTTTACAAGATATTTTCTTGCAGATTTCTCTCCAATTATGTCTGCTTCTAATTCTGGGAACATATGTCAGGAAAAGAAAGCAGGCAGTAGAGTAAAAAAAAAACAAACCAAAATCTGTCGAACGCCACTTCTGTAGCTGCAGGTCACACTTGCACTAATTAATCGGTAACAATAACTCAATCCTGCAGCCAGGGCACTGGAGGGTCGTATAGAAACGTCAGATTAAAGACGCATTGATTTCTCCGAGGACGCCGAGGTCCATCCGCACGGGCCACGGGGTTGATGTTGCCATGGCTACGGCAGTGTTTTGAAAAGGAGTCTTTAATTGCTTGATTAGTCTTTGAAAGGGCAGTAATAACAGCGTGGCGTTGCATTATGAACACGACTCGCCCGCCAAGAGCACCAGTGATATTCAAAGTGGGGCTATATCAGTGCTAATCTCAGGACTTCAGGCCGTTGGCAGGCTACCAATTTACTTGCCATGTATGTTTGTCAGGTTGTCACGTCATGCATGCATGGATGTTCAGTGAACCCTTATATACTGTATATATATACATACACAGTGTGTGTGTGTGTGTGTGTGTGTGTGTGTGTGTGTGTGTGTGTGTGTGTGTGTGACTGCTGTAAAATGTCAGGAAAACCAACATTTCTTGTCCTCCTCGTGTCACCATTCTGTAGCTTTGTGAATAAATGTCCTAATTAGAGACCTAATATATAAGTATATAAGAAAACAGCTCACACATCTGCAGGTTCTCACTCTCATCACAACTATTTTCATCAGAAAATGTGGCAATTACCCAACCTTCAAAGCGGTTCTCAAAAATGTGTTGAAAACAAACCACTTATGCGCCCATAGATAGTGTTGTACTTTTTTTCTTGGGCTCTTTTAACTCCTGACTATTGTTTTTTATTGTGAATATTATATGTGATATCATTTTCCTGTCGTCAGTCAGTTTAATGTGTGTCTCATTGCGCCCAATTGCATACCTGAATCTTAAATATTGTATGTACTATATTGTAATATAGTTATAATATTGTACTATATTATATGTTACATCAAGTTTATGTAATTTAGGACAACGGATCAAATGTAGCTATTGCCGCTAACTCCGGCATATGATGTTGACGCTGTTTGCTGACATACTGATTAATATGTAATGTCCTAATTCAAATAATAAATAAATTAAATTAAATTAAGTGAAACTTTCCTGACATATTTATGTCAAACTTACCATGTGATTATAATGAACACAATTAGGCAATGGTTTTATCAGGATCATTGCTCCTGATACAAACATCCCTCTAATTAAAAACTCTCTTGGTGATCTGAGCTCATCTGTTAAACCAGCCTCAGAAACCTTGGGGTTGTTTTTGATCAGTCCATGTCTTTGGAGGGACATTGTCGTCAATTGACTAAAAAACTGTTTTATCACCTGAGAAATATCTCTAAAGTTGAGGCATCTTTTATCAAAATCAGATCTGGAACTGGTCATACACGCATTTATATCATCTCGTATTGACTACTGTAATTCTGTTTTCACTTGTTTTAATAAGTCGACCCTAAACAGACTCCAGATCGCTTCTAGAACATCCCACATCACCCCCATTCTTGCTACTCTGCACTGGCTTCTAGTTAATTTTGCATAGAATATAAAATATAGTTCTCACGTTCCGAGCATTACATGGTCAGGCCCCTAAAATATATCTCGGACTTGTTGTGCCCCTACTCATCAGGGCGATGCCTTCGGTCTTCAGGTCAGGGTCTCCTAAAGACCCCAAAAACTAAATGTAAAACAGAGGAGACCTGGCGTTCCAGGCTGTAGCTCCCAGACTCTGGAATAACCTGCACCAGTCTCTCAGGGAGCTCAACTGTGTGGACACTTTTAAAAAACTGCTGAAGACTACACTTTACAGTAAAGCTTTTAGTTAACTGGTTTTAATTTTTATTTATCCTTTGATGTTGCTGTTCTTATGATATTTATGCACTCTTGTTTTATTATTCTATTGTGTTGCACTTGTACTTTTACCACAACTCTGTACAGCACTTTGTGATTTTATCTGCAAAAAGCGCTTTATAAATAAACTACTTACTTACTTACTTACAGGTTAATAGGGTGTGGGACAATACAATACTCAATAATTTGCTGATGATCATAATTCTGGTGTGTACTAGTAGTTTAGATTTCCCTTACGATACCTGGATGTCGTTTTATCTTGACGCACAATATTTTATAGTAATATAGTTACGCACTGTGGGTGGAGCAGCCCTGAAATGTGGGTGTTCCCATTCAAATCTACGTCCTTTTCTTCTTACGCGTTTCTAACCCTGGAATAAGTGCAGCGCCCAGATAAGGTGAAACATTGTATTGCACTAGAAAAATGGACTGAGTTACAATCTGTCCACGTTGGTCACAGTGACTCAACTATTTTTCATACTATGTCCAACGTATAGTCACAGTTTGATCCACGACAGAGTGAAACAAGCCGTCATATGCAGATAAGATTGGACCAGAAACTGTTCCCGACACATATTTTAATGAGACTCAGCTCACTGTATAACAATTAATATTTAAAACTGCGTATTATAGAATCCAATAGTTCTGTTTCACTGCTAACATCTGTCTGTATTAAAGCAGGACGCTCTGCGGCACATCTAACTCTGTCACACTTTACAGCGATGATGATGATGATGATGATGATGATGATGATCAAGGAGAGAGATTTTAGCTGTGACTCGGACAGAGGAATGCGGTCGATCCTCAGCCCCCACTGCAATAATCTGATCAACGATCTGATCAAGTCCACCTGTCACATTGTTTATCAATGAAGGCGTTTCAAATTAAAAGTGAATATTTTATCATTTTCACGAATTTCAATGACATTTACAAGCGTTGAGAAAACACCATGTTCCGCGATTCGAGACCAGCCCCAAAAAAATGACATCACCGCCTCCTTTCCTTCAGCCCGCCTTTATTCACAGACTACGCGGTTTTGCTCTACTTACGTGCAGAGGGAGTGTCAGGAACCTAAACCGGAGAATACGTGTAGGAGAGAAGCGCGTAACTGCAGGCGCGCAAAAAATAGACCCCTAATAAACAAACAGGTGACACTATATCGCCTACGTTGCAGGTACACTCTTAACTAAACCAAAGGTGGTAAATGCTGGTACTATGCAACTCGCACGAAACTCATAATTTTTTTTTAATTGGATAATTTTTTCAAAATTTCTGCAACATGTAACAAAATACCACAAGTTACATTCAAATTATTGAGAAAAATGGTTGGAAAAAAAACAAATTCTGTCGTCAAACATCCAATAAATGCTCATATGTGTGACTTATTGTTTGAATGGATATTGTGACTTGAATACATAAATGTGTGTTTTTGCTTCCAAAAACTATTCTGTCCTACCCTGATTCCCTCTTCCCTGTTTCTTTCCCCCTCACCTAGGTGTAACACTGCCTTCTCTTTTTATATTCTCCCTTAACTAAAGTTTTTCTTAACCTTCCTCAGGGAGGGCGAGTGATGGTCACATTTATGCAAGAAAATAAATGCATTTATTTAACAGCAATAATAAAACACGCAACAAGATGTCGCGTTAACCTTCGACAGAATGTGCAGATAAGGTAGGAAAAGGAAAATATATATATATATATATATTTTTTTTTTTTTTTCCATTTGGCCGAGTTGAGATCAAACTTAACCCCTGAAGCAAAATTAGTTGGACACCTCTGCTTTAAAATATTCAAGTTTATCATTTTCAGTGTATAAACAAGGACCTGAACTAACCCTAAAAAAATACTGCACACATGCTAACGTTCAGCATCAGTTTTTTAGCACATGTGCATTATTACATCATATAATAAGAGCCTCCCAATCCCTTTCTTTTGCTCCAATGAATACCCTTCTTTGACACGTCCGAGTATTTTGTCCAGAGCGACGACACCGAGAATGAAAATGAATTCCTCCGCGCTGAGCTTTTAGCTTCGGAGACGTAGCAAACCTGAAGTGGCTCTACTGTAAACCATGATGCCTCCCAGTGCTCCCTGCCGCTCTCCATTGAATCAAGCCTGGGTTCTTCCTTTTTTTTTTTAGCTTTGCTACCCATGTGTCAGAACGGCTCACGTCCTCAGCATGCAACATCTCTCCCCTGGCTGCTGCCGCTTCCTGTGAGCTTCATGCAGCTGTCTGTTTAGCTTCCTCTCCCTCCCTCCATCGCTCCATCCCTCTTCCAACACTCTCTCACTTTGTCTGCTGCCATCATCCTCTCTCTTCTACTGTTTTTTTTTTTTTTATATTTTACTTCTCTTACTTTACCTCGTCGTGATTTTTCCGTCAGCTAAACATGCAGAGCTGAGCGACTTGCTATTGTAGTGATGTCTCCTTGTGCAGCACTGTCAGTCCGAACATTGAATTATTTAATAGTTTTTGAAAGAACAAGGGAGAGGGAGTGAGGGAGGGAGACTGCGAGTTTAAAAAACAAAGCTGAAATAAATTACTCTGTCTTGAGAGCCTGATGACAAACTGCTGTAAATGTTTTATTTATTTTTTTATTTCTGTGGGAGAAATTCTTGTGAAAAGAAGAAGAAGAAGTTTGGCCCAACGTGTTTGTGTGAAGTTTTGAAAGGATGAGAAAAAGAAAAAGAAACAGCACATGGCAGCGCCCTAAATGTGTTTATGTTAATGTGTTTGGGATACTAAATAGCTGCTTTCTTCAATTTCTTCCCTTTGAATGCATTGCTTTTGCATTTTAGATGGAGTGTTCCACACTGCCATCTTTTGGAGAGCTGAGGATATGCAGGTGCTGCTGAGAAGAGAAGATGGGGAAGAAAACAGAGAAACACACACAGTGGGGCAAAAAGTATCTGTCAACCACTGATTATGCAAGTTTGTGCCACTTAAAAAGATGAGAGAGGTATGTTATTGGCATCATAGATACAATTCAACCAGGGGTGGACTGGTCATCTGGCATACAGGGCATCATTCCACTGGCCGTGGTCTACAATTTTTTTTTTTTTTTGACGACCAACATGGGCGGACATGATAACAAGAGCAAAAATGTCCAAAAGTGGCAAAAATGTGCCAAGAAAAGAGCGAAAAGTGACTAAAATGGTCCAAAAGCAGTCAAGAGTGGCCATAAAATGGGCAAATAAAGAGGAACTTGCTGGTATGTAATGGCGATGGGTAGCTTAAATGTGCAAAATGTGTCAAACAATAGTGAAAAAAGGGTAAAAATGTGTTACACAAAAAAGGCAAAATGTAGCGAAAAAGGAACACGTGGTGTTTATTGGGCAAAAGTTGGCTTATTTGAATGAAAAGTGGCCAAAACAATTAAAGAAAGGACAACAATTTGATGAAAGTGTCAAAAAGATCTTGCAAAAATGGATAAAAAGTAGGAAAAAAGAGATAATTCTTGGCAAAAGGTAGTTTAAGTCAGAAAAAAAGTGTTGAACAAAATTGAACAAAGGAAGCTGTTAAATTGCCAAAGGAAATAGGTAAAAAGGGTTAAATGGTTTTGGTTTCTGTGGGAATAATAATTAAAATGAAGACATAAGAGCCACATGTTGAGCATCACTTCATTAATAACGGCTTCTACAAAAAAAAATCCAGGAAATCACATTGTATGATTTTTAAAGACTTGTTACTTCTTCTTTAAGAAGCTCTTCTATCCTCCACTCGTTATCTGTATTAATGGCACCTGTTTGTACTTGTTATCTGTATAAAAGTTACCTGTCCACACCTTCAAACAAACAAGGTGCGTCCGAACAGTCCCTCCTATCTCCTTATCTATCCACTTTTCCTTAACCCTCGGAAGTGTTTAAGTGGTGGCCATGATAAAGAGCATTCCAATTTTCTAAAAACTAAGGAGAGAGGTGAAAATATGCTTCCTTTATGACCTCCTTTAGCCTAGGAAACACTGAAGCATCCTTTACCAAAGGAGACCAGATAATGCTGTCCCACAATTCCTTGCGGTGACAACACTTAAAGGAACCCGCTCCACTGAGCGTTCACAGAAACTTACGATGACTGAAAACAAGCACCTCGTCGTTAAAGAAAAATGGATCAGAAACATTTTGAGCCACATTATGTTTTATTCAACATATTTCATTCAGTGGAAATTATAGCCAATTTTCGGAAATCTGCAGACGTCACCACCGTCCTATTATTACGTCATCGGCATCTGATTGTCAAAACAATGGGATAGCTTTTCCCCTAACTCCTTTAGGAAGTCTCCTAACTCTCCTAACCCTTTCCTTAACCCTGTGATGTCATCCACGGGGTTAAGGAAAAGTGGATAGGAAAGGAGATAGGAGGGACTATCCGGACGCACCATTTGACCCCAACCTCCACCATTTTATTTCAAGGGCCAAATACGGACCAAATAGAAATGAATGTGGCCAAGTTTGCACTTCCAGTTATAAATGAGACATTAAGTATGAAAGGCATCAACAGTAACTAAGCAACAAGTAATAGGTCCTTTGATTTATTTATTTTTTGCCCCAATTTTTAGTTCTTTCAACAACACTTATATAATATTTGGTAATTTGGTAATGCATGTTTTCACTTTCTCCAGCGGGCTGAATCAGATACTCTGAAAGGCCAGATTTGGCCCCCGGGCCTCGAGTTTGACAGGGACATTTGACCTCTGTCATTGCCAACCAAGGTTACATTACAAAGTATTGAGTTGAACTTTTGTTATTGACCAAATATTTATTTTCTGCACCATTATACAACAAATTCTGTAAAAATCATACAATGTGATTTCCATTTTCACATTCTGTCTCAGTTACAGACCTCTCTTACCTTTTTAAGTGGGACAAACTTGCACAATCGGTGACTGCCAGATACTTTTTTTTTTTTTTTGCCTGTGTTTTGTGTCCAGTCAGGACTAAACCATTTGTACAGCCTGGATTTCATCACCGTCTTTAAAACAAGGCAGATCCACTAAATGAGGGCTTTAAGTGAATAAAGTAAACTCTTCTGTGTCGTCCTCTTCATCCACAGTTTTAACACTTGGCGGTTTTGTGCTAATCACAGTCAGCCCGGGATGATGACAAAGGCGTCAGTGCACATGGCCTTGGCAGGTTGATGAATGACTCTGCCGGGAATAAAAAGTGCCTTCAGAGTCTTTAACTGTTTTACACAGGAATGAAGGCACACGGTAGTCTTTTCTTTTTTTACAACCTATTGCTCCCACACAGTATTAAACCTCAGGAGTACCTGCACTTGCATATAATCAGGTTTAGTGTCCTACTTTGGTTTGCAAAGGGGTGGAACGTTTCTGGTGAATTTCCACAGGAACATGAGTTTGAGATTTTATATATATATATATATATATATATATATATATATATATTTTTTTTTTTTTTTTTTTTTTTTTTTTTTTTTTGAAAAAAGAGGAACTTTTTCATGAAAATCATGTATTGGAATTAACTAGAAATCAGGATGAATTTTAACTAATTATATCATATCCAAACATCAATATTGCCATCACTGCATAACAATACATTAAAAAACTTGATTTATTCCCAAAGTAGCACTTTACACTTTGTAAGCATCTTGTTTTTTTTCAGGACTTGTAGAAAGTAATACAATCTTAAAGAAAAAAATAAAAAATAAATAATGTACCGTAATTTATAGGGATGTAATCAGGGCTTTACATGAACTTTTTACATCACCAGCCAGCATGGCCACACTGTAAACCCATATAAATTAGCAGAACTCAAAAACATTTAGACAACGAATTGCCTCAAAATGTTCCCACAATGACTGACTTCTTGTACTTTTTGATAACAGTTAAATTAAAGTGCTATATGAATGAAGTTTATTTTTAAATAATGCCTATTGAAACCACAGAAATAACAGGATTTTATCATTCTTTGCATGTAATTACTTAATTATTGTACTAAATTGTGTTTTAAGTTATGCTTACTTATGAACGAATGTCGTTATATTTACTCAAAAATGATTAGTTAATGATACTCAAAAAGGAATTTGTTGTTACACCAACTTCACATAATTAAGTTAGTAGACTTTTCCTTTAACTTTGAATATAAACTACTAATCTATTTCATTACTTTGAACGTTCGGGTTTACAGTAGAAGATTCTTAAAGTTACAAGCAAACCAGCCAAAATAAACTACATTATGAGTGCCACAGAATAGATTTAAGTGTCATGTTTCTTTAAATAGTTTTATTTTAGTTGATTGCAGAAATACATTAAAATGGTAAAATTATAACAATGCCTAAAAGGTGCAATATTTAACTTTGGGTGTGTCGGAGAAGTGAACCTTTTAGAAGTAAATTCTCATAACTTACATAACTTAACTCGGATGAAATATAGATCCCTGGAACACTTGAAGTTAGAGAGAATTTAAGTAATCAATACTAAGAATTACATATAATATATCTCCACATGTTGTTTGCTTTTTCTTAATTCATTTTACAACTTAATTTCAGCTCCTATTGTTTGTTTTGCGCCGCTCCGATACCAAACCATAACAATCATGCTAACGTAAGCACGTAGCCAATAGTTGTATGACACGTCACGACGTAGTGTGCCCAATCTGGCAACAACGACTTGTCGCATTGTTTCTGCAGCCTGGCGATTAAAAACAGACGCAGTGGTATTTGTTTCGTTCTTCACCAAAACAAAATGGCTCGTAACGCTACAATGTTACCAGCCAAAGGTCTTTTTACCCGCAGGTTGGCAGCTTGTGGGGTGTTCATTTAAAGCCCTGGATGTAATGATGTCTAAATCTCACGGTTCGGTATAATCACGGTACCCTCGCGCTACGACAATTATTGCAATATTATGGGAAAGCTCACAGTTCTACAGGAAGGCACAGTTTGCAGCAATGCTAACAATAACATGAATGATGACCATTGTCTGTTCCCTATTTTGACTGTATCTACGTTATTGTCATACTTGGATTCATGACGTTATAAAACTGAATACTGTCTACCAACAGATACAGATTCTTTAGCTAAAGTGTCAGGAATACAGGTATAGAAACAGTCTAGTAACAATAAATTAAATAGTATATAAATGTACGGTCATTTCTGGTAATTTGGTTTGGCCAAAAAAATGAGAAAAAGTGCCAATTTGGCCTGCTAAATTCAAATTGCAAACTTCCTGTTGGATTTAGGTTATAGGTGCAAATTACATTTTTGCTAATCGCAGTTCAGTGTATATGCCTACCAAATGTCATCAGTTAGTTCAAACTAGTAGGAAGTTACAAATGCTAGGTGGCGCTAACGAGTCCCAAAATTGCAAAAAAAAACTACACGTTGAAATTTTCACCAAACTGTACGTTCCTGCCAAATTTCATGACTGTTTAAACCTGGGAAAGTGGCGGAAGAAGAAGAATCCGTACAGAAACAATAGAGCCCGAACACAAATGGGACGCGGGTCTGTGAACCTGGAAAAAATAAAAAATAATAATAATTGTATTATTGCTTAAGCTGCAGGGTTGAAAGTATGGTGTAAAAAAAAAAAAAGTGGTGGCTTATAGTCTAGAAATTACGATAATTTACGAGTAAATTTCTATTTTATTTCCATTAATTCCATAGAGAGTTTCCAAATTTGAAAACTTTTTTTCCAATGGACCAAAAGAGAGAAGGAAGAAAACAATCACATCACCTATAAGGAGGAATAAAGGGGAAAGATGTTTGGGGCCCATCCATAAAGTCAGCAAAATGGTCCATTGTTTTATGAATCTGTGATAACCACATTTATTTATTTATCTGAATAATATCCACTGTTATCCGGAAAGTGTATTGTTATCTGTGCCATAGTATATATTTTATTAAAGATGTAAATCCTTGTTTTAATCAGAAATTAAATGGGTTAAAGTGACCAAAAATGGTGGAAAATGGGATTTTAAAAAACACATTCTGGTTAAAAGTTTGCAAATAGGAAAACAACGGAAAAAATGGTTTTTTTTTAAAATGGTTCAAAGTGTCAATATTAGCTTAAAAGTAGCACAAAAAAAGCAGGAAACAAATAGTTGAAACTGGCAAATAATCGGCCTGACAAACATATGTGACGTTAGGGGGAAATGTGTGGGAAAGTGCCAAAAATGTCTTGAAAGTGGACAAAATGTGCAGAAAACGCATTAGAATTGTTGGAAATTGGCAGAAATGGGAGTAATGTGGCAAAAATGCATTAAAAGGAGCAAAAATATGGCAAGTAAAAGTCATGAAAATAGTTTAAAATATTGCAAGTTCAGTGTAGAAATGTAAAAATGAGCTCAAATTGTCCAAAATATATTCTGAGTTTCTCCATAGTGACCTGCTACGTTTCCTTCAGACGCTCAACACACTGTAAATAACTCCCTATTATTCACCATCAGTGAATATTAATATAAAAACTGTGTTGTTAAAAGGCGACAAACTAGTAAGTCAAAAATAAACAAATGTGTGCACAGTCGTTCCATGTCCCAGCATGCCTCATGTCTATGTGCCCCTGGCTGGTAATAACCTTCGGCTAATTACAATTTCCCCCGCATCCTAATATGAGTTCATAAAGCGACGGCGTGCTAATTAGGGAAGGACAGTGAGATGATATCCAATTAGGGCTTGGCTCTTGTCTTTAAAAGAGGAAGTTGACCCAGTTTGTCCAAACCTTGCCTGGCCTGGAGCTACAGAGTTGTGGGTAAAGGAGGGGGGTCGGTGGTTCGCCCACATGGAAAGCGTGCCCACTTTCTTTTGACGTTTTTACACTCAAGCCTGTCAAAACACGTCAGGCAGAAGTCATAGCGATGATGAGAGTGGCAACAATGGGGAAAAAAGGCGGGAAGGGGGGGTCAGCTGGCGTGAACGTATAGCTGTAAGGCCTTTGCTTTGAATGTGGCAGAATGCTGGTGTATAAACACGCTCCACTGAGCAGAAGAGCCCTAAGGTAAGAGAAAGGAGTTCAAGTCTGGAGGAAAATGTGTTTCTTTCTGAGAGCAAAACTTTAAAGATGCTAATTTAGCAGCTGATAAAGTCCAGTCATTACAGGAGAAGCAACGTCAGCCATTATTTGCCTGTTTGATAGACAGTGGAGCTTTGAGTGAGTGGGTCACTCATTGAGTTATCAAGTCAGTGGTTATGCTACTTAAAGAAAAACAAGTGGAAAAAAAAAAAAAAAATGAATTAAGTCGAAAAGGTGCAAAAAGAACTGAAAAAGAAGAAAATACATGTAACTACAGAAAAAACTAAGTGAAAAAGTAAAAATTGCAAAAAAAAAAAAGAAGGGGCAAAAACAATAAAGCAAGCGTAAAAATGGCAAAAATGGCAAAAAGAAGAAAACAAAAGCCAAAAAGTGCAAAAGAAAAACAAGTGCAAAAATACAGTTGGAAAAACTGCAAAAAAGAACAATTGTGAGAAAAAGTTTTTAAAAAGTGCAAACAAGCAAATTGCAAAATAGTGCAAACAATTACAGTTAAAAAAGTGTGAAAATAATTCAATACATACAAAAAACATGCAAATAAAATGTTAATTGCAAAAAAGGGAAAAAAAAATAAGACAAACTGCAAAATGTTGAAAGAAAATTGGATAAGCTTTTTTTTTTTTTTTTAAAGTGCCAAAAGAAAAAAATAAATGCAAAAAAACATGCAGAATTATTTACATTATAATAAAATGTAAAAAGAGGAAAAAACAAGGGGAAAAAAAAGTCATTCTATTCTATATGTGTCTGCATTATTACTGTAACTTTGTATCATTTCCCATCCCTTGACCATTCATAATTTAGGTCAAATGTTATTTGAGGAAATATGTTTACCACCATAACAGTGGAGTGATGTCTGTTAACTCTATACTATATCTATACTCTATATCAGCACTCGGAATGTCTGTTGTCAATTAAATTACTTGGTCGGAACCAACTGTTGTATGAAATTGCTGTTTGGTGTATATATATATATATTTTTCTTTCTTTTGGACCATCATACATGATCATGGAACATATATTTTTGATGAATTTGCATGCTTCAGGATATTGTTCAAAATATATATTAAAAAAACACAGCTTTAGGAAGATCTAGGCTAACTGCGGCTTTGCAGAACCTAGTACAGATGATTGATCTTATTCTATTCTAGGGGCTACATCTGACCTCAAGGAGCTGAGAGTAAAATATTCATCAGCTTTCTGTATTACCTCCAAGTCATGCATGGATTGGCCAGTCCTTCTGGTCATTTCCTCTTTTAGAGGAACCTGGTATAGGCACAAAGTGTTCTCCTTTAGCAACTGGAATCAGATTAGTGTCACAAGGCCAGCAGCTGTGAATGGGAGTCATGGTGGTGGGTGCCGGCGAGGGCCCCGTCTGTCACCACTCGTGTCATTCCAGTCTGATGGCTCCGTCCCCGTAGACGTCAGAGAGTGGCCGATGTAATCTGCAGTCACTCAGCAGTGACCTGCAGGAATGGGGAAAGAGGGGGGGAATGCTGGGAGAAAACCAGTGCGGTGGACTGGTGTATTTATCTGGATGACGCTCTGAACTCTGCCAGACCCGGGGAAACCTATCCATTCACTGCCCCGCGTAATAACTGTTGCCTGACAGTCGAAACATGTCAGGAGATCAAAGTACATTTCCTGGAAAACAGTTGTCTGAATAAACAAAATCTCACCGTATTATTAAAAAAAGAAGACAAGAACAACATGGTGGAATTATTACGCAGTAGTCAAGAAAACATCAAAGCGATCAGCAGAGCCTCTGAAGAAGACTGGCCGTTGACAGTCAAAACATGTTAGGAGATCAAAGTAAATTTACTGAAAAACAGTTATCTAAATGAATGAAAACTTAAGATATTATTCAAAAGAACTTGCGGGAATTATTACGCAGAAGTCAAGGAAATATCAAAGCGATCAGCAGAGGCCACTGAAGAAAACTGGCGGTTGACAGTCGAAGCATGTAAGCTAGATCAAAGTAAAGTTCCTGAAAAACAGTTGTCTGAATAAATGAAACCTTAACTTATATTATTCAAAAAGAAGACAAAATAACTTGCTGGAATTTTAATGCTGAAGTCAAGGAAACATCAAAGCGACATGTCAGGCGATCAAAGTACATTTTGTCTAAAACAGTTGTCTGAATAAATTAAACTGCTCTGATCAGACTCAACCCTGACGTGTGCTAGACAGTGTGGCAAACGTGGCTAATTGGTTAAAATGATGCATTAAGACACACCTATAACAGCTCGCTCTAGCGTTCTCTTCAGTCGCTGCATAAACACTTGAGATTCTGGTAAACAGCCAAACAGGCCAGGGCCTGCTCCTGATCCGACTGATAATGAACTCATTTGAATTCTCCCCCAGTAATTACAATCTAATCGCAATTGATGGATCATTTGGGCCCAACCTGCATGAAACATTCATTATTACAAGCTCCAACACATGGTCGTGGCGTTTTCCACATCAAACAGCAGCATTTAGAATGAGGACTAGACTAATGAGAGGGACACGCTGTATCAATCCGACTGCATGCGTATAGGACTATAGGCATTAAAATTCAACACGTTGTGCATACATCGGGCAAAGCACATTGATGGCACTTTATGGCATTCAAAGGCACAAAATGACAGATGTATAAATATGTAATGTGCACTTATTATATGTGCTTTGAACGGATGTGTAAAAACACGACTTATCGTCAGAGCTTTACTGCATGGCCTTTTAAAACCACATATGGCAGCAAAACACGTCAGACCAACTGCAATATTAATGTCTTTGAATACTTTTTTATTATTAGCAAGCATTAACATAATTCTCAGCTTGGCAGCTGTCCAGCCATCTCTACTATTCAGACTGATGGCAGCTTGGCTTCGCTTCCTTCAAGTCCCTGACCTGCATTTTCAATGGTTTTCTTTGGAGAAATAGTTAAGAAAAGAAAAAACAAACAAGTGCACAAATCGCTGTGGGCCTGACCAGATGCAGAGTTTAAAAAATACACACATTCTTAATAAAATTTTAAGTGCCATAAAACAAAGTACAAAATATATATTAATTAATGTGGTGTTCTTTCAAAAAACTTTTTTTTGCGCACAAGTCATGTGACTTGGTTCTTCTTTTGAGACTTTAGGTTGGTTTTTCTTCTGTTTGTCATGAATTTACAACATTAATCCAAGAATGAGTATTTTAATGACAGTCAGCCTCAGAGCTAAAAAAGTATGAATAAATTAGGGCGGAGCTGCTTTCTTCTAGTTAATAAGACATTTTATATATATATTTGTACAGTAGTTTTACTGTGTTTTGGACTAAATGCTGTGATACATTGGATTTTTGAGTTTTTTGAGATGGAATATAATAATTCAGTAAGACATGGCATTGCTTTAAAAGTGAGGAGGGCTGGCTTGTTTGTGTCGCCATTCTTTTTCCCCAATTTGACAAAATAATTGACTGTTTGCTGCGATGGTTGTGTCTTAGAAGTTTATATGGTTAAAAACGGAAGATTCGAAGCTTTGAAATGATATATGATACTTGTGTTTTGTAGTATATGTATTTGAGAAGCATTTAGTCCTTTAATGACTAAGAAAATGCATTTTGTACCCATATTTGTGACTGTAGGCATTAAGGGGTTGAAACAATGCGTCGACACAAATTTTTGTCGTCAACATTATCAATTATGTTACTAATAATTTTTGCATTATTGTTTATGTATATACGGCCTATATATTTAATTCTATTTTTTTTTTTTTGTTCTCCCTGGTTAGAATCTCAAACTCTTCCTATGGGCTTCACTGAGACAGAAAGTATTAGACATTCAAGTCGATTTCCTCCATTTTGGTGATTTTGTTATTGAGTTGAACAAAGTGCAACTCAATAATTGGTCCGGCCCACGCAGGGTCGGCGACGGCCACCTCCCCATTGGGATGGATCGCTCCACTTCATCTGGACATTATATTACCTCCAGACGTGATTTCCGTCAACAGGCTGGAGTTTAAATCCTCCGTAATCACATTCAGGCACCGAGGGCTGAATCAATGGAGGTCCCAACAGTCAGGGCTGTCTTTTTGTACAAAATTTCATTACAAAATGAAGGATTTCGCTCAAAACACCAGCAGAGATTTATAAACGTCCACGTTGAAATCAACTAGCACCGAAATAAAATGTACAGAATTTATTCAGGCAGCATGCCTTCTTTGATTTCTTATTTCACCATTTATCTGATCTGAAAGCACTACACGTCATTAAAGAATCCCGTCCTTTGAATAGCATACAACACAGTCATACGGGAGATGTTTGAAGACACTCTAATAAACCTTTATGGAGAAAGGTATTGTGGGGTAATCACAGATTGAATTTGTACTGCAGATCTAAAACACACTGTCCTCAGGTACGGCATTTATAGGTAAAGTATGGCCTAAGATTTTAAATAGTCATGAAAATCAAACAAAAAATCATAAATTGAACTTCTAGAGGCGGGAAAACACGATGCAATACGTTGGACGATAATGGGCTCACGATGACTGTATGATATTTTGCGAAAAAAGACCAAAAATGTATTTTATTTGACTTTAACTCTGTACATATGTACTTACTAGGGGTATGACTTTTTCAACTCAACAGGAATATAAAAAATTAACACAAAGCTCAACAATCTGGCGTATAGCAGTTTTTTTTTAATTTGATGCTGCTGTCGTGATACCACTCGTAGCCGCTTTGATATTACAATATCTTGTTGCACGACATGTCGTCCCACCTTTAATAATTAGCATGGAACATGGAAAATACTCTCGTGTATATTTTGGGAGAAAATCATATTCAAGAGCAATTAATAAATCACAGCAAGTGTTTGAAAAGAAAAACCCGACATGTAAAATCTTTTGAGTTTCACAATATTTTATCGCCAATATTTTATCTTTTAAAGAATAGAAAATAAACAATTTGTTCATTTATCATCTAATACTCACATTCAAATATATAGAGAATAATAAAGTAATTGCGTATCGCACTAGTGAAGGTCTCAAATGGCATAAACCTTCTGTAGCATATCTAAAGAAAATGCTTGAATGACCCTGAACACTACAAATATCCAATAATTTGTTCTTGTTGTTTTACTGATGTTTTGTCTTTCTTTCCCGTTTATATTTCTATGTTTTTACCACTGTATTAGTGTTGTTGATTTAGGCTGTCTGTAAAGTGTCTTTAAGTGTCTTTAAAAGCGCTTTCGAAGGAAATGTGTTATCATTTGACTTGAAATTATTGAATTATTCTTGGATGTTGGTCCAAAATCGTTACCACGGCAGGCAAACACCACCAGTTGCAGAATGGACTCAACAGAAGCTCATTAAAAATAAACTGAAACTATATTGCTAAAGCGTCTGTCATTTGCAGCCCAATAAAGACTTGATTTTCAATGTGGATGTGCTATGTTTCCCCGTTATAGCATTTTGTTGGAAGCATGAGCGGCCAGTGTCTGATCCAGTCACTATTTTTCTGTATTGATTCACCGGTGGCGTCCCCAAGGTTTTTCAGAGTGTCTGACCGAGGACTGAAGCAGACAACATCTTCATCTGTCAAGATGTCACCAGTTTAAAACGAGGGAGAGATATGGAGAGACAGGGTATCGCGGGTTGAAGTTTTGGAGAGATGACAACCAGCCACTGGAAGTACATTGGCAGTGCTAACACACACACACACACACACACACCTGCACAAAACACACACACAGGCACGCTGTCTGTCAGTCAATCAGTCAATGTCCACTTGAGGGACTCAACTTCTGGCCCTTTGTGTCCCCAAAGACATCCCAACACAGCTCAGTGAGTTGTACAAGCATCCAGTGGCTGTGCTGTACTTCACAGTGGTATACGCTGCAAACTGGAAGCTGGTGACCCATGAATGACGGCTGGTGAAGATAAGACACGCGTGTTTGCTCCGTCTAGACGGCGCACCATCATCCTTCAGCTCAGACTTTTACAGACAAGTACAAAACACGTCGTTTTGGAATGACGCTGAAGGGATTGGTTCTGTTTCTGTGATAGTGTAACAATCCACCAGATAACAAACTCACTCATTAAACTTTTGTATTGACTACATACATTAAACTCGAAAACAGGTCATACACTGGAATATACAGTAAGTATGATCGTACCTCTAAGGCAGGGGTGTCAAACACATTTTAGTTCAGGGACCACAGATTTTTATGCAAGAAAAAGAGCAATTTCAACATTAATGTGCCCTAGTTTTCACTTCCAGGTATTTACATATAAGGTATATAAGAGACCAACAATATCCAAGCATTACGTGACCTTAAACTTAAATTCTTAACATTCCTTGATATTATGAACAATCGTTATTTAATTTAGGAGAATAATTTGAGGATATTTGCAGGAATTTGAAAAAATAAGTTTTTCTCATCAATTTGAGATTTAAAACATGACTGCCCTGATGCGATATAACACGAGAAATTTGTAAATCTGCATCCATGTGTATTTGGAAGGGCTGAGATATCTACAACTGAATTATTTTGTAATTTAATGAATTATTCATGCGTTTTATGTCATTTTTATTTCTCTTGCGGGCCAAAATAGATGCTCTAAAGGGCCAGATTTGGCCCCCGGGCCTTGGGTTTGACACGTTTGCTCTAAGATAATCCACGCTTTCTGACATTCACAATAAATTGTGGGAGAAGATTCGAGTCCAGGATATCAGGACAATCCTGATATTGGAAAGGTAAAAAGTCATTGATAGTATGACATCAAAAACCGATATAATTATATATTATATATTCCAATGACAAACTGAGCCCAGGGAGAAATACAGTACAGGCATTGTTGAGTAATTGCACTTAGACAATCATCTACAGTATTAGTAATGTATATTCCTTTTTAAGAAATAGTAAATGTATAGACTACATTTGCTTTTTGGGTGGGGATATCTTCTATGGCTGAAGAAGGTGCTAATCAACAAACCACTTAGCCAATCAGAGCTTGCCTAGGTGCTAGCTCTGGTTACGGTCGTGGCCCCTGTAATAACATAGTTTCACTGCAATTTGGTCAGTTTCTAGAAGCATCTACAAATGCCTAATTCTCATCACTTCTCCATGTCTGCATATCAGACCATTTACAGCTATTTATGGTTGTTGTTTACAGTATTTATGCTGCTGATGCTAGCCTGCTACGCTAACTGCCTAAATTCCAGTAACTTAATGTTGTGGTTTGGATACTTCATGCTAGTCAATATTATCGTTAGAGAACTAATGTAAACAGGCTTTCACTGAGTTCCCGGCTAAGTCGTAAGTCGATGTGTTTTCACTTTCACACAAAGTCATGAATATTGCATCGTTTGCAAAATCAATTTTCACTCACAAGACGGTGCTGATGACTGGATGAAAAAAAAAAAAAAAAACATGAATAGGTCACTGCCGTATAAGTCGCGAATCGCAACCTTAATTTTAAATTAAAAAGTAACGACTTACAGTATACCCCAGGAAATATGATAGGTCTACTTTCTTTTTCTCTTTTTATGAAACGTTATTGTGTAAGTTGAGATTTGAATTTGCGACAAAAAGAGTCAAGTCCAAAACCTACATCACTTTTAATGTAATCACAAAAATTTTTTTTTTTTTTTTATAAAAACGGAAAAAAATATCTTCAAAGAAACGAACCCAACGCTTGATAAAAAATTACAACAAGGAAACTAAACCCTAATTTGAATTTTACACAGACATGTATTATTATGGTATCTATAATTTCCACTATAACCTACCTTCAAATTAGGACTTTAGTCCAAAACCAGTCAACCCACGCTTGTTTCGGAGACAACATCAAAGTAAGACCAAGGCGCAAACTCACAATCTTCTCACATTGAAACAGAAGCGATAATAAGCACTTTAACAAGCAGTTTCACACAGACCAATAATCATTTTACTTTGGTGAGCTGCTTGTTTATATGTACAGTATGTGTGGCTTAGACTTTACAGAAGAGCCAAATACTGTAGGGAAGGTTTGGAATGTAAAGAGGACGTGCACGTGTGTGTCTTGCTCTGTTGGGAGTACATCTATAACATAGAAAGACGATTAAGTTTGGGCAATGGCAGGTAGACAGTTGAGTGGCGAGGTGCAGATAAGAACGAATGCAAATATAGAGCAGAAGTGACAGATTAACCTTGGACAAGGTTGGACATTAATGCTGTGAACGAGCGGGAGGGAGCAAGCACACGGGCGCACACGCACACACACGCCGCCAGCAGAGGAAAGAACATGCATGGACGCGCACGTTCACTTTTTCACCCACACAAGCACACACATCAATAACGGGAGCCGCATGCACACAACAACAACAAGCACAAAGCGTGCTCGTGTACACACAGCTGTGCGTACTAGCTCAAATGATGATTGATAATGAATCAATCACAGTGATTGATGATGAAGTCCTTAGCTAACATTTGGCTGGACTAATAAAAGCAGCATCCGACAAGAAAACCAACAGCGAAGAGAAACAAACAAATCTCTGTGAAGGATTTTTCAAGCCAGATTTATCAAATATTCAGCTTCAAAGCTAACAAACCTCCTGCTTCTTGCTACGGTTTAGCCAATGCTATTTCTCCATAATTACCACTCATATAAATATATATTATGTATATACATCAAGCTATTATTTTTTATCATTATTAATATTGTTTTTGATGAACCATCAGTTTTATGGTGAGAAGTTGTCTACCTAACCCAAAGGTAGCCAATGCTAATTTTGCTACTTCTAATCAAAAAACAAAAAACGTATATTTACCTGTTTTTTTAAGCTAAAATAAATACATTTCTTTTGATAAATGCCAACAAAATGAGGCAACACACTGTGTAGCCCTTAGCTAGATTATCAGATATTCAGCGTTTAAGCTAACAAACGCCTTGCTTCATGCTAGCATTGTGTTACTAAACCAATAGCAGTTTTACAATAGTGTTGTGTTAGCTAATGCTCATCCTTCATTTTACCACTCAGTATACAGGTATATATCATTTTTTAATTTTTTTAATGAAGTATTGGTTTTATGGTGTGAGGTTGCTAGCTAATGCTCTTTTTGCCACTTCTAATCAGTCTACAAAAATGCTATTAACTTGAAGCATTGAAATGCTTTTTAAGCTAAATTAAATATAGGCGATGCCCTTCAATAAATGCTAACAGCAATGAGGTGCAAAGTGTAGCTTTTACCAAATTAGTCAAACGTTTGCTGCTAGCTACGGATCAAATTAGCCTGCGGAGTTGAAAATGTCACCATTAGCCGTTAAATATTCAGTAACCAGTTTTATGAGGACTGTGTACGTTCATTGCTATAAAGACTAAAGTATGTAAGAAAGTTTTGCAGATTTAAAAAAAAAAAAAAAATGTTTGAGTTTTTCTCATGTTGGTTCAGTTTTTGGGGTTTTCAAAAAACAGTTATCGGAAGTCACTGAATTTAGGCTAAAAACAACCCTGTTTCAATAACGTACTTCAAAATAAGACACACAATCTTACATATTGACATGGCTAAGAGACTTTGTAATTAATTAATCTCAATAATCTATTTATCGTCTAACTTTTTAATTTAAATGGATTTTGGTATATGACTGAATCAAAGAAAACAATACAATCACAAAGCACAAACTTCAATTTACGTAAGCTAAATTCATGTTTTTCCGGATTTTTTGTAAACTTTTAAAACAAAATAGTTTTGTGTATTAAAGAAGAAGCAGCACTTAGTACGGAACATTCCAGAGAACCATCAGTATTATGGGTATGGTATACCGGGAGCTTGGGCTATGAAAGATTCTGCACTGTTCTGAGAGCAAACAAAAAGTAATAAACGACAATTATTTTATGTTTTTTCATGCATCATTTTTCTGTAATTAATTAATCGCAATTAACAGGATAAAGTCCCAGCACACACACAACATAACTAATTTTTTGAAAATCTTCCACACAATTGATTGTTTGAGGTCATTTATACTGTAATTTCGAACATCTGTTTGATCAAACTGTAAGAGAAAGCTTTCTATCATACCGAGAGAAGCACAGAAATGAAAAAAATATATATATATTATACCTGCTCTATATTGTAATGTATGCACACAAACACAGTGTGAGTCCAACAACTATAAAAAAAAAAAAAAAAAAAGGCTGAAGAAAAGTGCGGTAATACAACACATTTACATACTGCAAATAAACCTTACTGTCACACACAGCCGGCCCAGATTTAAGAGGCGCGTTAGACAATTTTACCTCCATTGATCATGCTGTTACACAACCCGTAATTCACATTGGAGACCTGCATGCGTAACGAGAGACACGCTACTAACCCGACCTTTCATAATAAGTCAAGTTCCAGCAGCGTGTGGTGTGTGTCTCTGCGCTAGCGCCGCTATCCCTTTACTGATTGCTTTCCATGGTGGATGGCAGCAAAAAGCATGGCTCGCCCACCCTGCAGATAAATGATAACGGCTTTCTCTACCTCTGTGTGCTTCCTGACGTCACATGCAGGGAGACTGTATCTAGACGCAGGTAAAAATAGTGTAGGCAGAGGCAGGAGAGAGAAATTGGTGAATAGCTATAAAGCAGATGGATGTAACCCGGGTGGTTCGCAGTCGCACTGTATTGTATTCGTCAAAATCTTTCAAGGTCCAAAAGATGTAAAAAAAAAAATAATGATTACTCCTGGTCTTGGTGTGCGACTAAATCTGCCACTGAAGTCTCGAAGACAGGTTTTTTTTTCTTCTTTTTTTATATTGGAGCCAAAGAAAACATGTTAGCAATGATTAATTTTGTCAACGGGGCCGAGCCAAGATAAGGTTGTAGTGAATCATCTCAGATGGCACCGTCGCTAGATTTAATGTCTCTTCTGCAAAAATAAATGTTGAAAGATAAAGAGAGGAGGATGCAGGATCTGTGCTTTTCAAACCAAAGACTGTCCAGGAATGTACGATCACACCAAAAGAACAAGATGAGTTATTATTGCTATTATTCACAATATTTGGCCGGTTTCTAGGAAACCTTTTGGAGAAAAAAACTAAAAAGTGTGTGTGTGTCCTTGGACTCCTATCATTAGATCTTCCACTCTAAATCTCTTGTTTCTGTTAACTTCTACTCATAGTTGCACAGGACAATACGTTTAAAACATGTGGGGCGATGATTGTGAAGTTGGGCGTGCTAAAATAAACAGCAACTCTTTGCAATATTTAGCAACAAAAAATGTATGTGATTTTTGTATGCTACTTCTGACCAGATTTACAAAAATATTTGTGAAATTTGTGATTTTTTTTTTTTTCTCGTAAAAACAATGTCAGTGTTAAATCTAAATGCTGAATCTAAATCTTAAATGCTGAATCTAAATCTTAAATGTTGAATCTAAATGTGAAATCTGAATCCAAATGTAAATGTCACGGGTGAAACTAAATATATCGCTAATATGTAAATTCCCTGTTTAAATTTAGCATTTAACATTTAGATTTAACTTTTTAACATTTAGATTTTAGATTTAACATTTAGATTTATAATTAATATTTACATTTAGATTTTAGATTTAACATTTGTTTTAGATTTAACATATACTGTATATTTAATATTTAGATTCAATGTTTAGATTTACCATTTAGATTTAGATTGTAGATTTAACATGTTTTTAATATTTAAATTTAGACTGAACATTTGATTTTATATTTAACATTTAGATTTAAATCAAACATTTAGATTTGATATTTAGATTTATATTTAACAATTAGGATTTAGTTTAGATTCAACGTTAAGATTCAACGTTAAGATTCAACGTTAAGATTCAACGTTTAGATTTTATTTAGATTCAGATTAAAGATTTAGCAGTTATAATATTTAAATTTAGATACAAGATTTCGATTTAAGATTTCACATTTAGATTACTGTATATTTAACATTTAGATTTGATTTTATTTTATATTTAACATTTAGATTTTAGATTTAACATTTAGATTTAATATATAGATTTGATATTTAGATTTAACATTTAAGATTAGCAAAGTAGCAAAGATGAAGATTTAAAGTGAATCTTGAGTAAAAAGCCAAAATCTGCTGGGCAATTAACCAGGTTTACTCAAAACAGGAGTGCATGCCACTTCTTCTTACAACCAAACTTGATCAACCATGGAGTAAAACACTATGTGTGACCTTTTTAATCGCAATATTGGAACATTTCATCGTTCACTTCTATAATTGGGACTACTTAAAAAAACAGCCCTTGATCTACCATCTGTGCTTGTTTTCTTTAAGTGAGGAAACCCTGTATATTGCAAAAAAAAAAAAAAAAAAAAAAAAAAAAAAAAAACCCACCATGTAGACCCTTAGAACCAATTAGAACATTCCTCTGTGAACATTTCTCAGCTCACTCAGGCCCAATTTACCTCAGAGAGGAGCCAACCTAATGGGCGGTAATGAAGGAAAACTGAGCTTTCCACTGATTTACCGTCCGGGGTATAGATTTCCTCACTGCTGATAAGAAGCATAGTGCATGTAGAGGTCACAAACCCTTGCACAGTGGGAGAAACACACAACAGAACAGGAGATGGTCGGGATCCAAAAAAAAAAAAAAAGAAAAGCTCACTCGCCCTTTATCACATCTTTCACAACTCGCACAAACGCAGAATTATAACATGCGAAGAAAGTCATAATTGTGGATGACAAGGAGAGATAAGAAGCTTAGAGATATATGAGCTGGTAATGAGTAAACAACATAATCAATAATAATGTGATTAGATAAACATGTAAGGCCTTTAAAAAAGGGCAGAATGCTAGAATTCAGGGTTTCCAGAATAAACCACTGCTTTTAAAGTGTTCATCCACGATAATCTCAGTTTCAACAACTCATGTTTGTTCTAGCTTCTGTTGACTCATCATATTTACATTTCTTGACCTTTTGCAGGCCTGTAAATTCCTCTGTCTAGCCTATTTTTAAAAATATTTCTTATTGTTTGGTTTTTATCACCCAAGAGTCATTCTCCTAGTGCTGTACTCAAGACACTGATTGACCACCACATCTAAATGGATGACAAAAGAGGAGTAATGTAGGCTGATGGGCTAGGTTTTGGTGATGCCAAAGATAGGAGCATAACACACCAAAGAAACACGTTTTTAAGACTCATAGAAATAGTATTGAAATGGGGTATATGCAAATTTCGTGGTCAAACGTTTTCATTACAGTTTCCCCAAATTAATTAAAAAAAAAATATTATATATATATATATATATAATAGTTTTCTGCTGCTTCGATTCTAGCATATTACTGTTACATCCCTACTACCTCAGTAGTAGGGATGTAACGATTCACTCAACTCCCGATACGATTCGATTCACAATACTCTTGATTTATTTTACAAAATGGGACTGTAGAAAAGTGATGACTGAAAAATATTCCTTTATTTTTGGGGGAAAAAAAAAAAAAAACTATACTGTTTTCCTTTTATTTTTCATTGTCAAAAGAATCCCTTGATAAACTCATTCAAAACAATGCAATTTAACTAAAAATAATCTTGAATGAAATAAATGAAGGAATAATACAAATGAAGAAGAAGTCCATTAATTTAAATTCTGGTTCTATAGTAAACAATGCAAAACTGCATAATAGTTCTTCTTAAAGGTGCAACTGAAAATGTATTTTGTGCCTTAACAATTGGACTTAAAAAACAGTCATTTCACTGTATTTAGGTCAGATATTTGTTTGGACCAGCAGAGGGCATTGGTAACCCAGTGGTTGGTTGGCATGCAGATATCTTGCAGTGAAGAAGAGATGCTACGCTAGCAGAGAGAGCTAATAAAAAAATGTGACTTTTACAGACATTCACGCATTACAGATTTTTTGGTACTAAAGGGGTAAGGAATCATTTATGAACATGTTTAAAAGTAGAAGGCGGCCAGAAAGAAAGAAAGTAGTAGCAGATTCCGCCCGCGGCCAACACTTCTGGATAGCGCCATCTGCTGGTTAAACAAAGTGCTGCGATTCAATATCCACAATATCGATGTGAATCGTGATACCTATGAATCGATTTTTAACTGCCTTACGATTAATCGATACATCCCTACTCAGTAGTATACATTTTCAGTGAAATGGTTTAAAGCTTTGAAACTTTAGGTTGGTTCTTCTTCTGTTTCACAATGTATGGTACTGCAGCAAATATGAAGCAGAAAGTGGCCACCGGCCTGATGTTTCATGAATTTACA
This sequence comes from Gouania willdenowi, assembly GCF_900634775.1. NCBI lineage: Eukaryota > Metazoa > Chordata > Actinopteri > Blenniiformes > Gobiesocidae > Gouania > Gouania willdenowi. The sequence continues at coordinate 10,999,637 of NC_041061.1, read as the reverse complement.
ACATTAAACGACGCATTGACGCAAATTTAGTATCTTACACACATTGTGGTTGGCACAAATCTCTAGACAGTCTATATATTTATTGTTTCTTTTGCACAAAACAATCGCAGTTGTTGATAGTTCCGCTTTTCACCGATTACCGCCAAAATCGCAATGTATGAAAAAGCAGGACCAGAACAACGTCAAAAGAATATCTGCCTTTTCTGACAAAGAAACACGACATTGCAGTAAGAAGTAAGTAAAAACACTTTAAAAGAAAGTTTAACGCGACAGCATTACGAAACTTCAAATCCCAATGCAATGCACAAAAACTTTTTTTAGGTTGAAGTCACGTTACCATTCGTCAAAAACCTGTTTTTGATGGTTGGGACAATAACAAACTTTGAAGCGGCAATTTCTACCTCCAACGTTGGTTTGTGAGTAAATTCTGTGATTCATTGATCTATGAGGCCTACACTACAATTTCTATATCTGCCGAAAAAATAATATTGTCACCAGCAGCTTTAAAGGAGAGATACAAAAGGTTATTGTGACAGCGGGATACATATTGAGAGCTGTTTTTATTTTACAACAGAAGGAGAGATCAAACGAAAAACAGAAGCAGAATTAGCACCATGGACAGCTGCCAGATGGCCGCTCCAACGCTGAGCTCAGCCAGCGATACAAACCTGCTCCAAAATGCAGTGCATCAGAAAGTTTTCAACATGTTTAGGCTTCAACATTAAAACTAGTGTTTTTAAAATGTATGGAAAAATATTTTCTATGACTTTTTAAGAATATGTTTATTGTTTAAGTCACAGTTGAGCAACTTCTATCACAGCGAGACACAAAACTAAAACAATTTAGAATAGTTACCAATGCAGGCAATAATATAGGATACATCAAGTGTTTTTGTAGTTGTTTTGTGTACTTTCCAGTCATTTTTATTTGTTTTTGTTGACATTTTGTATATTTTAGGAGTGATTTAGTGTTTTTTTATTTTATTTTATTTTTTATTTTGTGTGTTTTTGTTCTTGGTTTGTGTGGTTTGAGTAACTTTGTTCTCATTTTATCTTTTTTGGCATTTCGTTTGGGTGTTTTTGTTGCCATTTGGTAGATTATTTTTATGTTTTGTGTGTATTTGTTGTCATATCGTGTATTTTGATTGTGGTTTTTGTTGTCATTTTGTGTTTTTTTGGAGTCGTTGGAGTGTTTATGTGTTTTGGTGTCAGTGTGTCTTTTCATTTAATTTGTATATATTTGTCGTCATTTTGTGTGGTTTGAGTGATTGAGTGTATTTTTTTGTCATTCGGGTGTTTTTAGAGTCACTATATTGAATTTGGGGGCGCCAGTTACCCTTGTCTGGTCTACATAAAGGAGTTGAAAACTGAACCTTGATGTTTTTGTTGATGACTTATGGCTACAAATAATGACTTCTAGGCTTTTTTTTTTTTTGTTGAGAAAGTCAATTTTACTCTCTGGACAATTTGATTTTGGAAAGATGTGTTTATGCTGAAACAGTAAAGCCTCTTTGTTAACAACCACTGGGCACATCAGCATTTCCCAGGTATACTTCAAGCCTGTAAGTGTATGCAGTAAATATGTGTGTCTAAGCAAACTGTGTAGGAGTGTGTAATTATTTGTGTCAGAGGGGGAGAAAAAAAAAAATAGGAGTGCAGCTGCCGACAATATTATCCTCTCCAACGCTGCGTTATGGGAGAGGGAGGGTGAGTATGGGAAAGGTTACAGCAGCATGGTGGGGGGTGGTATGTGGTATTGAAATTCTAGACCACTTCACCTAGCTCAGGAGTGGCTGTCTGAAGATTAATGAGCTATTTGGGGAGATTTCAGATCTTTCACGTACACGGGCCCCACATTTGTGAAATAATGAATTTTACAACACTGGGGTGTTAGCACCCCTCAGTCGTGTCCTATGCACCTATGATAAGCTAACCCTAATTAAATAACAACCTTTGTAAAGACAAGGGTTTGGTATTCAGAGCTCGTGTTGAAATCAAGCCTCTGCCTGATGGGTGAGTTTTACATACTCCTGAATGCAGTAATTGGACGAGTATTGATTAAGGTGTTCACAACCAGGCGATAAGATCTTCCAAGTGGGCAGGTAATCCATGCCCAGTATTTGTGATAGCAGAGGAGTAGCCTACCCACACAAGAATTATTCCCATTACCGAAATCCTCTCTGGTTTTTCAGAAATGACCTCTACCCTTCCCTGGACAACATTTAACAAAAGTTGTACTTACTAAAGTTTTTTTTTTTCAATAACTGTAGGAGACTTAACCATGTAAAGCCTGAATCATTATATACATTGTTTCTTTATTTGTCCCTAAGAACAACCAAAACAAAAAAAAAATTAAAAAAAAATCAATTTCCAAATATCATTTGATACAGTCTCAATGCTCAAATGTTGTTGTTTTTGGTACCAACAAAAACATAGTAAAATAACCAACATGCATCAACAAATTGGTAATTCCATACATACATAAAAATGTTGTGATTTTCATGCAACAAATAACCAAATTACGTAATTTAAACATTTATTTAGTTTAATCAAAAAATATAATACTTTTTGTTGCTTGATGATATGTAAAATGTATGATATGCAATGAAATGATAATTGACTGATTTGGAATTACACGACCTCATATAGGCCTACCTGCTGCATCAAATCTGATACACCATTTTCAGCATGGTTTTGCTATAACAGAGATTATGAAATATAAACTAATATCACACTGCATCAAACAGTAAGCTCTTCCTTGATGTTTCAGCAAAAATGTCAATGTTTTTCTTCAATGCTTCTATTTAAAATTGGAATAGTTCTTCCTCTATAACCACATGTGCATCTTTCCTCATTAATGACAATCTTGCAGAGTTGCTGGAGAGGCCTCTGCTGAATGAATTACTGCCAAATGGGTTTTTTAAGACAAAAACATCACACAGATCATGTGGAGAGTTCCAAAACTCATGTATCAAATATGATACCTTGTCTTATTCTTGCAATGTTACAATAACACGTATATAAGTGGTGAAGTTGAAAATTTACTGATACCTTTGATTTGCTGCATTATTTTTCCCCAAATCTGTTTCAAATTTTGGGCAAAAAAGAAGTTGCGTAACTGCACACTAAAGCAGAGATCCGGTGCACGAGATGCGACATGTCTGTCTGTCCATCATCCAAACGCTTGCAATACTTTCAACCACCTGTTTAATGGGAATAAATATAATGATAATCTGTGATTTTTCACGATTGTAGAATATCTAAGGCCCTACATACCACACCATATAGAAGTGTTGTCTTCAAGAACACCATCCAAGACCAAGACTTTTGGCAGTCGAGAACGAGACAAGACCATGACGATAAGATTCAATTTCAAAAACCAGGGTTTGAACAGGTAAAGGTTTTTGTCTCTTTGACTTTAGTGTTCTTTTATATACATTTGACAAACAAAAAACTGTTGTCTGCAACTCTTTCAAAGCAAAACACAAAAATCTAATCTCAAATCTTGACAAATTTGGTCAATAAATTCTTGCCAAATATGTGAAATTAGGATATTTATTTATTTAGGTGAATGAGGGAGTGTTCAGTGGTATTTCTGACTGGAATAATAATATGGACTGATGTCTTGGTTTTTGTAGGTTTTCGGTTCATGAAAAACTGGGAAATATTTCCAAGTAGGCGCAACAATCAGTGAGCTAACGCAAATGTTTTAAGTCAAATTACAACATTCCGAATCAGCTACAGTTCTAAATGCTTCTCCTTATCTCATTATATAAAGTTAGAAAATAGCAGAATTGGAAAATCCAAAGTCCGGCCAGTCATAGATTGAGACGAGACCGAATGAAATGCTCTCAACTTTTAGTCTTGAGAACAAGAATAGCGTTGATCTCTAACACTCTAGAATAGTACCATATCCTAAAGCTGAACTGTACCAATCGACGTCACTGTACCATAATACAAAGTACCGTATTACACCACAACACAGTACTTTACTTTACCGTGACATACCGTACCTACTTGTGCGCCATTTTGGCAACACAGGAGCTCAGTATTCTGTCTTCCTTAATTTCCCAATGTTTACCAGACCAACCACTCTAGAGACTAAAAACAAGACAAACGTAACCTTGGTTACTGTTAGCTTATTAGCATTAAAGATGTGAAGTTATAATTCAAGGCCCCTGAATTGTAAAATTGAGAAAGGCCTAATCAAAAACCAGATACTCGTGAATTTACAAATTAGATAAAAACACATGACTACCATTTTATTCTCGTGTTAAATTTTGATTATTTATCAGTGCAAAGCTTATGGTCACTGGATCAAAAATGGCCCAGAGTAATAATCTTCCAGAGTTAAATGCCTGGAGCATTTCCTTGTTTTATCTTCTTGTGGCAATTTTGGCCGCATAGAAATTTAAGAAAAATGCAACTGTTTGCAAAGATGTGCAAACCTTAAAAACAGGGTCAAGTGCTCAGTTTCCTCAATCACAATGTGAGTACAGACTGATTTCATTATGTAGATAATTCAACTATGATATGGTTCTTGCTATACTTTAAAGGACTAATGGTGGTCGACGGTTGGCTAGATGTGAATCAGTTGAAAACCCTAAAAAGGAACCTGCAGAAAAGCAAGTTTAAACTGTATATTTTAGTTTTACATGCTGTTAATTAAAGTACATCGAGTGTTTGGACGAGTAACCTTTTTTGCCGGCAAAAGTCATGCAAAACTTAAATTTTTCTTCAAATGAAGCGCAAACTAATTAGGAGTTCTGCTGGTCTTTCGCCAACCCCAACTCTTCATGTACATACAAACTCTCATTAGACCTTCTTTCTCAGGTACAACAACTGCCTCAGTCACCTTATGAGAAACGAGTGGGCTTTATGCTAATCCTTTCCTATTTGCATGGACAATTCACCTGGCCTGTTGTGTAATAATGAATGCTGGCTGTAATTACGAAACAGCGCGGTTAAAGAGGTTAGCTGTTTTCAGTGGTGAGGCGCTGGATTGTGACATGGTTAATAGAAAAATTATATTTCTCCAAAGCAAAAAAAAGGTATTAGCATAAACACGTCTTTAGCAGGGGTTTATAAATTGTAAACAGCTCCTCTGTGTCAAATGGTCAGCACATGCCCTTAGAGGTGTCGCCATCCAATAAAAGGAGCCCGAGTTACTTTATAACCTTAAAATGCCATGTGTGGCGCGGTGCAAATAGAAAACAGAATTATTTATATTCAGCAGGATTTCACTTTAATAGAACGGTGCGGTGGCTGCCCTAGAGGGGAAGTATGTGCTAAGGAAGAATTAATTTGTGTGGATAAAATGCCACGGTGGTTGTCTGATTTATGTTCCTGAATGTGAGATAGCACAAAAAAAAAAAAAAAAAAACTATTGTACAGAAAATCTGTTCATCAAAGCCTGTGTGACATTGGAATCTCACTATTCAATAAACAGCAGTTCTTGGACTGGTTTGTGGTTTGTTATTCAGACTGGGCTTTTTTAGCAGGGGTTTGAGATGCAGAAGGACAACACGTTTCAAAATAAGGTTAATTTTTTGATTGCAACTTATATCAGAGTCTGATCCGAGGACCATTTTATCAACATTTATGTAAGCATTTAGAAAAATGACCAATCTGAGCATTAATACAGGAAAGAACAAATAGTTTTGTCTTTGTAGTCCTTTTGTGTGAGTTTTCTTTTTTTTGTGTGGAGTTTTTAATTAATATGGTCTATTTTTTGTCAATATGGTGAATTTTTGTTGCCTTTTTGTGTGTTTTTGTTACATATTTTGTGATATTGTTGTCTTTTTGTGTATTTTTATGTCATTTTGTGCATTTTTGTTGGCATTTTGTGTGTCTCTGAAGTCCTTTTGTACAGTACCGTATTTTTCGGATTATACATCCCTTTCGCCCAGGGGTCCTCAATCCTGGTCCTCAAGGGCCACTACCCAGCATGTTTTAGATATTTGAGGCACACCTGATTCAAATGATGAACTCATCATCAAGCTCTGCAGAAGCCTGATAACGATCCTGGTCATTTCAATCAGGTGTGTTGGAAGAGGGTAACATCTAAAACATGCTAGATAGTGGCCCTTTAGGACCAGGATTGGGGTCCCCTGCTTTAGCCTCATTCAGAGGGCGAGAGTTGAAAAAGTTCTATTTCCTCCCTCCCTTGTTATTCCACATTTTGTAAAACGGGCGAGTTGGTTTTTTTCTCACGCTGCGACGTCACATTGCGGAAACTCCTCCTCCTGACAATCCTGGCTCCTCCTACCCTATAAGAATGTGAGCTCCTCCCTCTCAAACTATCTCACAGCTAAAACAAACACTGCGGTTTAATATAGAATATACGTTAAACTTTATTGTCATATGTAAAGCTACATACACAAAATGTGTTCTCTGCATTTAACCCCTCCCTGAGGAGCAGTTAGGGTTTATATAGGGGACTGATCAACATCCCACAGTGATGAACCAGTGAGCCTACGATTACAAGCTTGTTCCTTTAACCACTAGTCCCTTTATCCACAGATAATATCTATACGTTCAGTATATACATAATCCAGTATACAGATAATCCTTAGCGCAGTGTCATCACTCACAATCAGTTCCATTTTTAGTAGCCGTTATACCACTTCGTATTGCCTTTGAGATGATCTGACATGTTTGTGACCCAATGTGACGCAGCGGTTGGACAAAACAGTGGACTATTGTATTAAATGGACTAGTTCTGTGGTCAGAACATGTGCGAATGAAAGAAGAAAGTGACGTAGCAGCTCTGGTAAGTGTTTGAAACAGCTGACTGACTGCGCTGCTGCTGTGATAAACACAGTGTGCAGCAGCGTCGTTGTCACAATCACAATAATTGCTTATATATATAATATTAATGTGTATATATATATATATATATATATATATACTGTAATGTACAGTTTTTTGGCTGAAAACAATAATAGAAGTGTTTGGACAGCAAAAGAACATCGCTACGGCGATCACCCTCTCAAAGCGAGGCATTAAGTCAGTGTCAACAGACACACCCACTCACGCATACAGTATCAACGAAGGCCCCAAAACAGCCTGTTTTCAGAAGCGTCATGAAAGTGACTTTTCAGAGGGATAAAACTCCAGAAAACAGGCGAGTTTGGTAAAATAAACCTCAAATGCTATGAAGTTGTGGTTCTTAGAACAAATGGCAATGGGTGTAAAAGAAGTACATACTGCTAATACAGAACCATATTGTTAATATAAGGCTACTCTGTGTTTAAAAAGGGCTACATGTCACTGCATACAGTTAATCCAAACGGGCCTGATTTTTTATGTGTGACATACGTAGCTTTGTCCATCACTTTATGGGTTTCCCATGAGGGACAGTAAAAACCTATATATACACACTTTATGGCATTAAACCGTGAAAACCCTCATACAGTGATGACAGCTCAATCAGCTGATCATTCCAAAAAGACCATAAAGGTGAGAAACTGGATAAGCAAACACACAGGGATCGATCGATAAAGAATACAAGATTGACTGGCTACCAAATGTGTACACACAGCACTGCCTCACATACAGACACAGATACACACACAGATACACACACACACGCACGCACGCACGCACGCACGCACGCACGCACGCACGCACGCACGCACGCACGCACGCACGCACGCACGCACGCACGCTAAACCCAAAGCAAACCTGTTTCATGGGTTCATCTCAAATCACCTCAGGTGACCTCACAGATAAGGTTGAAAAGGGGTGCAACATTTCTGGTAAATTTCCACAAGAACTTAAGGTCTGGAACTTGGGAATATTCAAAAAAGTACACTTTTCATGCCAATTATTTAGGGAAATTAACCCAAAATTGGGAGAAACTTGATCATATTACAACTAAAAAACCACATTTCAACTCAGGTTGCAAAATTCCATGAATTTTCAGTGAGAAATATTTTTTCATGGGATTTAATGGGTATTATTTATTTTATTTATTTATTCAGTTCATTTCCGACATGGTTGCATGCCGGAAAGGGAGACGGAAAAAGCAGTTTGCTTATCTTAACGGGAAAAAAATGGGGAATTTACAAAACTGACGTTTGGCCCTTAACAGGGATGTTTAATATAATTGGGAAAATATAATGTATTTCACTATTATCTACAATATCAGCATCAGCTTTGTAACATTTATGCAAATTCCCTAATAATTCCCAAAAATATTTTACCTTGTCAGACTCCTGCTATGTAAGTACAAAATTCTCTCCTGGTCAATTCTCCTGCCCGAAGTAGGCCAGATACCATTGTACAGTGATAGCACACACCAACGCCTGTGCTATGTTTTGACTACTGCTATCAGCAAAATAAATAATATTTTCAGGGCTATTATTATTGGAAATGAGCCTGGATTGGGAATAAATACCTTGATCATATTCAAGCATAAATATTAGCATCCATGCAAAATATTACAATAAAAACAACATTTTGATTATCGTTGCACAAATCCGTGAATTTTCAAAGTTCGATACTTTCCATGGGAATTAAAGGGTATTAAAAATGGGAATTTAAGAAATGGAAGGTTGGACCTTAATCAGGATGTTACATATAATTAGCAAAATTGATTTTAATATCATTAAAAATATCAGCATCCGGATTCTAAAATTACACCAAATTTCCTAATAATTCCAGTAAATATTTTCCATGAACATGTTATTTCAAATTTACCTGAAAATGTCTGTTCTTTTGCAACCATAGACACATATGAAAGTTGACTGACCACTAACTATGTCTGAGAGGGAGATTTTTAATCATATTTTTGTTGATTTAATATTTTTACTGTTGATTTTCAAGTTTTTACTGCTAATTTTAATGTTTTTACTGCTGATTTTAATGTTTTTACTGCCTAATGTTTCTGTTTCTACTCTCAATTTTAATGTTATTACTGCCTATTGTTGTTGTTTTTATTGCTGATTTTAATGTTTTTACTGTGCTTTAATGTTTTTCTTGTGTATAAAATGCACCAAATAAATTTCCCTTGCCTTGAATAACACTAACCCTAATCTATACATCAATAATATCACTTTTATCCTTAAAAAATTATGAAAATACTTGTGTCTGAAATGATTTCCAACTTTTTCATAATAAAGTCGCTCACAAATCAAACAGCTTTATCATCATTCAGGCAGAAAAATGTCTCCAACCTTGGAATATATATATATATATATATATATATATATATATATATATATATATATATATATATAGATATATATATATATATTATATATTATATATAAATATAAGCAGAATAAGCAATGATAAATGATGATGGAATAAAATTCTGCATATGCACAGATTTGGACGATTTTGCATAGCAACGCCCACGTCCCATCACCCCTATTATCACTAGCCCTGAAAGCTAAACAGGCGTCCCCTGACAGCAAACCCCAACATCTCTCCAAGTTTGTCGCCTCCACTCCACCAGCTTGCCTGATAGGTACCGCAGTCAAAATAGGCAGAAGTAATGAGAGACAACACAAGCCGAGGCTTTGCCAAGCGCTCGCGGGCACCGCGTGTAGCAGGCTGTGCCCATGCGACAGATGGATGAAGTCTTTGGACTGATTAATGTGCTCGCTGGCCTGGGCTTCAGTGGCCGCAGCAATAAAGGAGTTCACATTAAAATGAAAAAAACAAGGAGGAGAAAAGTGAGGAGGGGGGTTTGTACAAGCTCCAAAAACAGGTGTTACACTTGTTGGTCGTAATCGTTTCTGTCGCAGTATGTATAGGATGACGAATATCCACGACAACGAATAAAATCTGACATTAAGGTTACTTAGATGTTTCCTAACAAGAATATGAAGCTCAAAAATCAACCCTGGAGCATGAACAGTTCAAAACAGAACCTAAATAAGAGTTCAATGTCCAAAAATGTTAATGTCCAATGAGGATAATTCAAATCTCCAATGATGAAAGCGTATATTATGACAGCGTGATGCACAATCTATATTTTCTCACTTTGATACCTCATCACTGTAAAATAATAACCTGTACAAGTCCAAATGATGCCTTTATGCGTTGTCTTTTGCAACAAACTTCCGAATATTCTGAACAGTCCGAAACTATTTTGCCCCTGTATCTTACGTTTGAATAGACTCGTCTTTACAATTTTCCATCGAAAGTGTACCGTACAGTCTATGTAGAATCACATAGAAGTAGGGTTGCAAGGGTGTGGAAAAATTCCGATACATTTTCACGGGAACTTAAGATCAAGAATTTGGGAAACATTCAAAAATATAAACTTTTCATGGGAATTAATTATCGGAATTAACCGGAAATTATAAATAGTTAAATAACTGTAGTATCCAAACATAAATATTGGCGTTAGGTATCTTGTTTCGGTCGCTTATTTTGGTGAGAAAAGTGTTATGACTGAAAACAGAAAATCCACTTTTGGGCTATTTTCGGGCAAAAACTTTCGGTGGTCGGAATTTCGGTACATAACTAATTAGCATCGATTCAAAAATTATTTATATAGTTGGAAAAATATATGTTTTAGCATCATTTAAAATATCAGTATCACCTATTAATGTTACTCCTATTTCCAGTTGGTTCCAAAAAGTAATTTCCAAGAATATTTTTTTTGTTTTGTTTTTTTTTTTTTACAAATGTGGCCTAAAACCATTGAAATGTTTATAAATATTTCTAAAGGAACTCCCAACCAAAAGGAACTATTCACAGGGTTTGCATGTCTTCGAACAGTCCATGATTACTCTTATTACACTGCTTAAGAGGGCTTAAAGGTCCCATAGGAGAGCTCTTCTTCTCTGCTTCATTGTCTACTATGAAACCACAGAGTTGGAACTGTCGCCTCCTGCAATCACAACGGCTTTTATTCTCTTTTGGAAAACAAAAGAGGTTTATATCGGCACCTTTAACTTTACCTGGTTATTTAGAGCAACCAAAAGCAGCACAAACTGGCATTTTGACCCAAAAAGCTGCTAAATGATCTGAAAAGCAGACTGAATGTTTCACTCCAGTTGGAAACATTGGGATGTTTACAGGCAAATGGGCCTTGTGATGTCATCAATCATGTGATTTAAAGATGGTGGAACACAGGCTCTAAAACATTAAAGTAGTCCTTTTTTTAAAAGTTAATAAAATTAATAGGTTGCACAGAGGTCATAGTATAATATGTAATCAAACATATGAAACAACAAGACAGTCATCAACAACCAATAAATCAGTCATTATGGTCATTATGACAACCAATCGCCAGATTGGTTGTCATAATGACAATGGTAGTATTGAGTATGACAATGGTCACAACTCACAACCTTTTCCAAAATGTCCTAAATCTTATAACTTAGATGTATACATAAGAAAATATTATCACATCAGAATATGAAATTACTATCTATATCTTAAACGGTTTCTAAGAAAAGCTGTCCCCTTTGAAGTGACCTCGAACAGAGTAAAAAAACAACGGCACAAGGGCAATAACTCCGGAAAAAATAATTGTGCACTTCTCATTTTCGAACTCCATCAAGGTATTGATACCCTGAAGCCACACACCACTTCTCAGTTTCTGAGAAAAGCTCTCCCCTTTGAAGATACCTCGAAGAGTTAAAAACACGGCACAAGGGCAATAACTCCAGAAAAAATAATTGTGCACTTCTCATTTTCAAACTCCATCAAGGTATTAATACCCTGAAGCCACACACCAAATTCAGTTATCCTATTTTAAAGAGTTTCTGAGAAAAGCTTTTTAACTCGGATGGAGGGACAGACAGACAGATGGAGCTAAAAACCTATATCCTCTCCACACTTTGTGGCGTGGGATAATAAGGCGTCACAAAAAAAACAACACAAACCTGTATAACTAACAATGACTTTGTATCAGTATGACTTAGGATAAGTGGGTTTTCTCTAGTTTTCTTCACATTAAAAAGAGAAAAACAAAATCTGAATGCATTCTTTCTCCAGCACTGTCTCTTGATGGCACAATGAGTTTTACTGACAGCCAACCATGATTTCAGGCCTAATAGACGTCAAAGCCAAGTGACAATGAGGCTTATCTGTGGTGAGCCATATTTCCTCTGCCTCCCCAAAGATCAGCCTGGACAGTGTGTGTTATCCCTCCATCCACATAAACCTCATCTCCCCCACACACGCACACACACACACACCCTATACCTCATGTCACATCCAGGCTATAGGCACCAGGCACCCCCAGCATCTTGCTCTCAGCACAGACCTTGACAGCTACCTTCTCGCCTGGGAAAAACAACCCTCGTATTTGTTCCCAGGCACACATAATACTCTGCTGGCACACATATTCCTCACTCTATACCAGAGGTGGGCCACATTTATCACAGCGGGGGGCCACAAAAATGTGTTTGTTTGATGGAAGGGCCACATTATCAACATTCATGTCAGCATTTACAAAAATGACAAATCTGAGTGTCAACACAGGGAAGAACATGGTAATGGTGATTTTGTGTGTTTTTTGGTCATTCTGTGCATGTCTGTTGTTGTCTTGCTTGTTATGATTGCATTTTGTGCATTTCTGTTGTCCTTTTTGTGTCTTTTTCATATAAATTGTTGTGTTATTTAGTGTGATATTGTGCATTTTGTCTTTTTCTGAGTAATGTTTGTGTATATCTGTTGTTGTTTTGCTTGTTTGTTAGTGCTGTGGGTTTGCAGGGTCATTTTTTTTTGTGTGTTTTTATTGTCTTTTTGTATACTGTTGTTGTCATTTCCTGTAATTTTGTGTATTTTTGTCATTTTGTGTTATTTGGAGTACTTTTGTGTTGTTTTGCTTATTTGTTAGTACTGTGGGTTTGCAGAGTTATTTTTTCATGTTTTTCTTGTTTTTTTGTGTACTTTTGTCATCATTTCCTGTAATTTGGTATATTATTTGAGTCATTTTGGGTATTTTTGTTGTTTGTTTGTGTTATTTGGAATCATTTTGTGTATTACTGTTGTTGTTTTGTTCATTTGTGTAGTAATTTGTATTTTGTAGTATTTTCTGTGTTTTTCTTGTCTTTTACTGTAATTTCCTGCATTGTTGTAATTCTTTGCATTTTTCAATGTGTTCTTGCTTTTGTTATGTGTATTTTTCTGTCATTTTGTACATTTATGTTGGGGACAGCATAAAATTAGACCGAGGGCCGCCAGTTGCCCATGTCTACTCTATACCCTTGTTCATATTATACCCCGTCCTTTAAGGATCCCTTTTTTCTCCCCCTTTGAGATTAGTAGAGGGTGAGGATGAAAAATAGTGTTTTCTGCACTGTGACACACAATCTGTTTGGCAAGTTTTAATTTCCCTCGACGGCATAAGTGCTGGTGGGCCACCAGCATGCAAGAAGACACACTTTTGTCAAAGGACGGGAATGACACCAGGGGAAATGAACTACTAACTTTAATTCCACTTACTTACTATAGATAAGTAATGTTAATCGCCAAATAGGAGCCAAACACATTTCATTAAAAAATGACTTTTAGATTTAACTTAAAGCATATCTTTTCATGGACGTGTAATACATAAGTTTTATAGTCAAGAAGAAAAAAAGAAGTTATTTTTTTTCCTTAGTGTCAAAAACTTTTGGTTCATTAAAACATATCAAAGGTGTAAGAAAATAATTTATTTGGACATTTTTTGATCGATATGATAATTGCGCAGTGAAATATCACAATATATTGCCAGATATATTTTTTCTTTCACCCTTAATATCTACATTTTAATTAACCAAAGTTTTTGACAAGGGTTTGAAATAGTACCGCGTCATCGAGCCAATGCAGGGAGTTTGATTGACAGCTTAATCTGCCCAGGAAAAAGTCCCTGTACAATTATCCGTGTATGGAAATATTGCCTAGGGATTTGTCAGATAAATTTAAATATTTCCACCCCATTTTTCTTTCTTTTCTCAAACTTCAAATACCCAGTAAAATAATTTTAACACTTGTTGGAAATGGACATACAGGGTATACACACGAGGATATTCTAAATCTGAAGAGATGTTTTATCCTTTACAGTCCCCACATAAGAAGATTAAATGAATCAGTTTTGATTGTACTGTGTGTGAGTTCCACTAATTTCAACCTGGCACATCACACACACAAAGATTCTGTTTTTTCAAGCCAGAAAGTGTGTGTGATCAAATTCCATCTAATACTACGTTGCAAGCAACTTGGAACTCCTACTTGAAAAAGTGACTTGGAACTCTACCTGAAGTCGGAGCTCCTACTTGGTAAAACTGAGGGAAAAAACGTAATATCAGACACAGTCAGCCTGCTTAACTCGGAAATCAAGAATTCCGAGTTGCTCTCGTTCCACGTCGCAAATCATGGGGTTATTCCTTTTTCTCCACACAAGAGTTTCAGTCATAGATTTAACTTTATTTTCAATTCAACTTTATTTATATAGCGCAAATTACAACAATAGTCATTGCAAAGCACTAACAAAAAATAAAACTCTGAAGAAATCTGTATATCGAGGCAACAAATCCCCATTTGTTGCCTAAATATACAGTTTAATATTTACAATTTTCAGCCCTGATCCATTTCAGAGCCAATTTTGGAGACAAACTTACTCCTAATACACCTCAGACCACAGGATAATCTTATTGGATAATCCTTTAAAACATAGGATAACCTGGCATTTGCCATCCTTTGCCAGAAATCGCAGCTGGTGATAAGAGTTTGTTATATGAAAGACAGTTAATACTAAACCTTTGCCAAGCATAGTGATTGCACGCCGACTGCACCCTTGAATGGTTGTTTGAAAAACCAACAACATGCCAACATTATTCTGAAAGCTCAGTTACTACGGTAATTTAAATGTGATGATCTACTTTAATTGCTTTTATTCTCACCTGATAAAAAAAAAAAAAAAGGTATCCTTGAACTAATGCAACCTTGTCACAGTATTGCGGTTGAGATTGTTCGTTTGGAATTGCCTACTTACACTAGTAATCATATCACTCCAAGCATGTGTTTTTTTGTTCTTTGCAGTTTCCTTCATTAATAAGACATTTCTACTTACGCTGATTAGAGTTGACAAAAGGACTTGAGCAAGTTGTGACATGAATATATCTATATGTGTCTGACACTAATGATGTTGTCTGCCTAGTCTAACACATCACCGTTATGTTCTTCTAATATCTAACATCATGATTAGCAAGGTAACCAAAGGCGCCCCTTTCTCCAATAAATGCTAATAATTATTAGCTTATGAGGGGAACTTAGTTGCACTCGGATGGATAATTCTACACTGTGTAAAGTCATTTAAAAAAGCTGCACGGATGAAATACTTCTTATTATGAAGCCTATAAAAGAGTCCTCTAATGAAAAAAATATACAGCGGTGGGAGTTTGTAAACCCTACTGAGGGTTGGAGTTTTTTCAGCAGGTTGGTTTTGCAGAGTTGGTGTTACTTTGGAATATGGTATTATTTTAAGAAAAGAAGACAAGGCTGACATGAGTAATGCAGGCATATTTTGCATAATAAGAAACATGATGAGAAACAGTGGCAATTCTTTTTTTTGCAGGGTCAGAGTTGAGTCTTTTGGTCTCATGGCATCCAAGAGTTATCTTTCAATTTTGCCAAATCACAATGGAGGTGTTGAAGTTAAAGGTCTATTGCTGTCTTCTCCTGCTGGAAAGGACTCTGATGAAAGACAGAATGAAGGATGGACTTAATCTCAGGCAGAATGAGCTATCCTGGAGAGCAGGTGACCGGAGAGGTAGTTGAGTGGATCCGATCTTCATTTCGACGTCTGTGACATGTGTGCACTGGGAGGTCTGCTGCGACTTCATAACATGATGACCAGCCAAGTTCACCACGGGGCGGCTGCCAGATAAATGTACTTGGAAGGCTTTGAAAAGGGAGAGACACGCTGCGATGGAGGGTGCTAAGACAAAAAAGCCCCACAGAGCAATATCGGATCAGGGGGTCATTTGTACCGACAAGAAGACGAACAACCAACCTGTCGAGATTAAGTAGAATTTACGACTTTATTTTTTTTGAATATCAATACAAAAGTTATTACTCAATGTGTATTTGTCATTAAGATTAATAATGACAAATTAAAAGCCTTGCTCTACAGTAAGTAAATGATAAGCGAGAAAAATAAATGAAGTCTTTCATACATGGTTTTATGGCATTTGCTTCTTGGTGGCTTTGAGGAGGTTAGTTGTCCTTTTAAATGAGGAGTTTAAGGTTCAATTCTCAGTTGTAGAATTGGGGTGAAAATGCTCCAGGTCTAGGGTGACCATGGCTACAATGGGAGAGGGTTCATCTTCCGATCAAAAAGCTATATCTGTCAAAATGTTCTTGGGCAAGACACCAAACCATAAGTTGCTCCCAATATTCTTCCATGACTCTTTCCCATTAGAGTGTGAAAGGTTGAGGCGCTGAGGAACTACTTTATTGGTAATTAAAGCACTATCAAGTCAATTTACCACGTTATTGCAATCTTGTTCATTGATCTTGATGAAGTTAATAAAGATTTCTTACATCTTTGCTGAAACTAAATGTGTTTTTTTTTCTCATTTCCAAAAACTGCAAACACATAGTTAGGCAGATATGTTAATAGACTGACCTAAACTTTATTATGTCAATGCAGAAAAGCTAAATGTGGGTCTTGATCAAAACCAGAGGGATTCTGCAGCCACTAGACTCTGGGTCACCCACCTTCTGAAACCACAAGCTACTTCAAAGGTGCTGAATACACCAAAGGGCTACCAGTTTCATAAACACTTCTTAAATACTAAATTTTCACTATTTTCACTTATTAAACTTATGACTAATTAAAGGGTAAGATAATAAGGAAAACTCGCAGTAACTTAAAAAGGTGGGAAATGTTTCAACGTGCAACACTTTTTTTTTTTTTTCTGGATTCATGCATTTGTTTCATTTTCATTACATTTCTTAAGAAATCTTTGTGTTCCTATTATACTAGCCACTAACTAGCAACTTTTTAAACAAATGATGGAACATGAAGCATTTGTACAATTGAACAATTTTGTAATATTTTCTTCCAATATCTTAGTGAAAATAAACATTTAAAGATGGTTAATTTATAACATGAACTTATCAAGTGCATTATGTACTCCATTCTGTCACCTGTATTTATCTTTGTGAGTTTGAAGCCTGGTAAGGAAATCAAAGCTTATTGGTTACTAGTGGTCCTGTTAGAAGAGGCCTGAGGGCCCCTCTTATGGTCCTGCACTAGAGCCTGGTGATAGTTTGCTCTGTAGAAACACTATATAATATGGTTACTAGACAACTTCCTAGATTAAGGCAAAAAGCTGGTATGGCGAACAAAATATTCTGAAAGGTAAACAGTGTATTTAAAATTCTTAAATCTTAATTGAATCCACATCTTAACAGAGGCACGGACACTTCTGATGCATGCCGAGCCGACTCTAATCTCAAGAAAGTTTCTTTCAAATCCCGAATGTTCCAACCGAACGTCACGTGCTTAAACCTCTCGGAGCTGTCAGAGGAGTTGAGCTCGACGTAATTGCCTCCAATTTGATAAGATAACTCTCCAACATCTCTTGCTGTCTGTCAGCCAGCTGGAGACTGATGGTGGTCTCTGATGCGGTGTGGAGCATTAACCATGTCATGCATTTGCACACAGCAGTTCTCCATCACCTCTCTCAGCACTTAGCTCTTGCACTTGGTGGGAGCGAGCCCCGCTTCATCCTGGCCCCTGACGGCTGAGACTATTAGGGTGATGCACGGCGGCTCATTCCTCATCCCACGGTGGAACGGTGATGGGTTCACCTCAGCCCCAGGCTCTGAGTGCATGGGCCTCCGTCGCACGATGCGGGGACTTTGTCGAGAAAGAAACGCGTGGGTGTAGCTGTGAATGTGTGAGGGAGAGTTATTAGATGGAGTCGTGTGTAATAGGCTGGGGGGGGGGTAACCTTCTACTGACCAATGGGGTCACGAGTTCAGCTCCTTGCTAAAGGGCATTGAGCAGTTCCATATTTATGAGTTTTTTTCCCTTTCCTTACAGTCAACACTTCAAGTTATAGAAGTTAAAAAAGAGAATCTTATCATTTTAGATAGCGAGTCTCCTTCTAATACTTTATAATGGATTGAAAAATACAACAAAGAAGAGTTGTGTTAACACAAGAAAGTCCCAAGGAACAATGTACAATTTGGGAGTTTAAATCCAATATTTTCTGCTATGATAAAACCTCAATTTGCTGATCTTGCCTCAACTTTTAATTTTCTCTTTACAGGCTTTGCATTTGATGTCTACAATGCATACAAGCTGTTGTGTTGACATTTAATTAACTAACTCAAAAAAAAAAAACCCCATTATTATTAATAATACAAAAAAAACCTTGCAATCGACAGAAATTACCAACACTGAAGATGTTGGTTTCAGCTAAAGTCCTCTCTGGTAATGATCATACAAAACCTTGTTTACTGTACATGCACACGGAACATCACACGTCCCTCATAAATATGTACAAGCGCGCGCGCATGCACACACACGCACACGCACACACACGCACACGTGGCATAATGAATAATCACAAAGTCATAATTACCTTCTAACAACCTTTTTCTCACTACAGTGCATCTTTGTGATTGAAGTCCACCCACATTGCGTTAATTGCATTTATTCCCCCATGCCACAAATATGCAATTAAAATGCGGCCGCAGCACTGCAAAATCATCAATACGGCGCACGGCTAAAAACAGAGCCGGTGTTCTTCTCTCAAGTGCAACCTGAGTCTTTCTCAAAAAGTGAGAGTGAAAAACAAGTCACTAGACTTATATTATCAATTACCACCATGGCTGACATATAAATAATCCTCATGGTGTGATGAATCATACAAGATGCAAACCAGCATGGAAATGTAATCCAATTTTAAACATACTAATGGCAATATTGTTGCCATACTAAAAAATTAAGACATCCGAAACAGGCAACATCTGCATCACTCAATCAACAACGTACTAATTTAATGTGTTTTTAAAAATACATAGATGCATAATATTGTAGTAGACAACCAGTGGCGGCTCCTGACTAAAGGGGGGGGGGGGGGGGGGGGGGCACTGTTCTGATGATGACTAAGGTGACCCATTATATGGGAAAATTAATAGGCAACATGGCAATTGCCACATCTTGTTAAATTCTGGTCAACTTACATAGCAATACCAAATGTAAAGACAACAGGGAAACGTTATATCCAATAGGGTTCAACCAAAAAATTTAGCTTGGCTCTACAAATGAAGATCAACAGAGAAAAACTGTGAATTAGTTTACCTTCAAATATCTTTGAACATGGAAGGACATGCTTGCTTTTCCAAAGGGGACCACATATAAGTATTTATTTAGAGTTATTTAAAGTTGTTATTTTAATTACATATAGTTCATATAAATCCAAATAAAGGGGGTAGTGCATTCAAATTGCTCAACATTGCACAAACGATACTGTATTTGCAGAAACACAGTAAATACAGTATATGTACTGACTGCCATATCAGTATCAACATTTTAAATATTTTGTGCAGCTTAACTACATTGTTTTTTATGTGCAAGTGAAAGTGCACACATTCAACAGTGAACTTTAATTACAAATTTAATATCTGGCCAATTGTATAGATTTGCAAAAATAAACATATTGCCTTAAAGCAGCATTTGAATGAAAAGATAACTAAAAAATAAAAAATAAAAAAAAAATACTATGATAGATGTTGCAGTTTATCCAGGATACCCCTGGAACGATACACGCCCATCACAGCGCCCGCACGCGCACACTCTGAGTACAGGCGAAGGCGTCCTCTCTCCAGTTTATCCCGTGTCAGTAAAGTGAAGACGGCGTTTCTCTGTTTTTAAGTGTTTTCACAGGTGCACAGTGACACCGGCTATGCTCATGTTAGGTATGACAAAAGCACGTTAGCGTAAGCCCTACTGGGACCCATAAAGAATGCATTGTAACGACTGAAATGACAAAATAACAGATTTTACATGGGGGTCTATGAGAGCAATCGGCGCGATTTTCAATTTGAATGTGATCGCCCAAAAGGGCCGGTACTTCATGTAGCACAGCCCTGTGCTGATTGGACAATGACATAAAGAGAACCTCAAACTGTCTAGAACTGTCAAATCCCTGTAACACTGTGGAACAATATGATCGAAAAAAAAATCACTCCTTTTTACCCTTTGGTGGGGCGTTGCCCTGATCGCCCTAATGAAGAAACCGCCCATGTAGACATAATGTGGAAATGTATAACCACATGAATAATAGTCTGCAGCAGGCTTGTAAAACTAAAGTGCTACACAAAGAAAAATAAATAATTGAATAATTAATTAGCCAGATAAAAACATCACAAACATTTAAAAAAATAAAATAAACAGTGTATAATTAAGGTTGAGGCTGTAAGCTAATACTTTAGCATGGCAGCAAGTGAGGCAAATAAGAACTTAAGTAAATGTTTTTGGTTAAAGTTCACGAAATTACGAAAACTAAATGTGCGTGAATAACTGCTGTAACATGCAATGATATGATATCGTAGCTAGCGTGTTATGCTAACTGTAAGTTCTTTTGAGCAAAAGCACAAAATTCCAGTAAATTTAACTAAAGGCACTTATCATGGTTTTCTAAATGTTTAATTCAAGTTTGTAACTTCTTATGGTAAGAATTAAGTGAAAATATATTACTGCTAAAGCTAAAAATACCTAGGTTGAAAACTGTAACGTAGTTTGTTCATAAAAAGAAACAAATGGTGCTCGCAAATATTAGTGGGTATTTATAGTTATAGTATAACATAGTTAGGCCACGAGAGCATTGCATTAAAGCATTTTATTTATAAAGTTTCTGCGTAATTATGACACACTACTGTACATACAAATAATATAGGCCTAGTGTAAAAGAAGTAGTTGGTCTACATTGCAGTGTGTGTGTGTGTGTGTGTGTTGACTAGACACAAGATACTTTGATTGTAGTGTCAGGAAGTCTTAATAATGCAGCTTGTCAAGCACATTTGGCCTCTTCTCCAATTGCTCAGGCACGTTGAGAAAGAAGATGCTGATGATGCAACGTGCTGACCCAAATACACAACCTGCTCCCAGCAGACTGTGCCAGCTGGGGCAGGTTCAGTCTCTTTGCTCCTTTACCTCTGACTCGTTCATAAACCCTCGCCTCTGCTTTCATTCTTGTTTCAATCACTGTGGTATCAATTCAGTTTAATTATTCTGCCTTTTATACCCAGCTTATGCTTGGCTAGTATTCTGTAAAACAGTTTATTGTGTTTCCTCTTAGTGGGCCTTTTTTTTTTGTGCACGCGCGCACAAAATGTGGTGTAGTGTAGTGGAGGATTCAAACGAAAGACGGTCAATCTCATTGCGATAGTGAAACATGAGACATGAGGCTGACGAAACCTCTCGCCACTTTGTGACAGGGAAAGGAAATTGTGCGGAGAATGTACCACAGATATCGCACGAGCCGCCTTTTGATCAGCTACCAAAGACAACGTCAACAAACATGTTGCTCAACCGTGCTCTCATGCTGGTTAACTACAAAAGTACCAGATGACCAATTTCTCGCTCGTTGCTCTCCCTAGATAGGCAGAGAGAGAGAAAACAAGCTACTTCAAAACACTGAAGCTTTTCATATCACCAGTCTGTGCCCAGGGGAGCTGCTGGATGAGGCGCTAGCAGTCTCCAAATGTACACAGACAATATAATACCTTTAGTGTCGCAATGCATGACAGTCAATGTAGCAACAGTGACGATACCGCTAACAAAAGCAGACTTGTTGCCAGAAGGGGTTTTTTCTCATCCTTTCTACCCTTTTTTAAACAATAAGGGGAAATAAGAAGATGGTTAGTACTTCTGCCTCACAACAAGAACACGGACACTCAGGCACAGACTTCTGATTTCCACTTGGGCCCTTTCTTTGTGGGGTATGCACAAGGGCGTAACGTTTGTTTGAATATTCTGGGGGTCCAGGATTTATCCCTTTCATGCAGTTTCCTGCATTCTGGTGCATTTTAGCCTCACAAACAAGTAAATAATCTTAATGAAAAGGTTAGTACAATAATCTTACTGTTTCTTTACTTTTTATTTCATTTTGAAACAAATAAATCACAGAAATACAGGGTTAATGCAGGCAGAAGCAAGTCAAATGTAATGCTTTTTAATGACATTTTATTTTTAATGCCCAAATACTATATTTTAATGTCACAAATGCAGAAAAAAAATAAAAAAAATCAGCGTATATTTCATTTAATATTTGCAAACATTTGAGCAGCAGACGCAGCAAACTTTTGATTGTCAAGTTCAGGATTTGAAAATATGGGCATTTTTTTCTGCCGCCCTCTACAAGTCGCCCTACCACCCAAACCAAGCTCTAGTATCCCTTATATTTTAAGACAAGTGTACAGGAAATCTAAAATTGACACTTGTCAACCACTTACTAAATACAATTACGTGATTAGAATCTGGTAGGCCTACCTTTGTGATGTATTTTACACTTCTGATTCACTCCAAACTGCCTCTGGCCTAGCTAAACAAGTAGAGACTTCTCTAGGCAGAGAAACAGAAGCTGAGGAAAAGAGGCTGAATGTTTCCTCTTTTTTTACCTCCTTTTAGCATAGGAAACACTGATGCATCCATTACCAAAGGAGACGAGATAATGCTGACCCACAATTCCTTGCAGCGACAACATTTAAAGGGAAACACACACCAGAGCACTTACAGAAACTCACGATGACCGACAAGTAACGGAGATCATGTGAGTTGCCAATGCAATAATTTTCCTTGAACAACTTTAAATAAATAATCTAAAACTCATATTTTATTATTTGTTCCTCGTATTGTGATAACCTCTTTTCTTTTGATTTACATTCAAACCGTGTGATTTTTTAGATTATATCAGCTGAAAGTGTTATAAATGTGCTTTTGGTCCATTTTCGGAAATGTGTAGTTTTTTCACCACGGCAGACATCACTGACCTTTGCGGTCGTCAGATTATTACGTCACCTAGTGGAGGTGCGTCTGATTGTCAAAACAAACATGATGGCCATTTCTTAACTCCTCTCCTAACACTTTTCCTTAACCCCTTGACGTCATCCACGGGGTTAAGGATAAGTGGATAGGAAAGGAGATAGGAGGGACTATTCGGACGCAGCCTCAGCTTACATTGGAAACGCTCCGAGACGAGCAGAAACATCGCTCTAGAATTTGCCTGTTTGATCCGCTCTAGGCTTCGTTTGCGAGTTCACACCTCCCAAAGCATTTTCGTAGGTGTGAATACACCCCTAATGTCACATTAGATAAGTAAAGCAGAACAAGAAGATAGCCAAACAGACATTTAGGCAAGAGACAAGTGCTGCAAGAAAAATCTTTTGGTTGACCCCAACCTTAATGTAAGTAGAAGTGGTTGTAGATCCAAATTAAAATAGAGGTAAAGCCACAGCCAGACAATCCGGTCAAGGAAGAACCCAGAAGACAAATCCTGTGAGGTATAATTACAAAAAGGAGAAAGTTTAGTAAGGTGTAGTGAGCAAAGAATATGTCAAAGAGAAGAATAGAAGTATTTATCATTCGAGTCAAGCAATAGTTCAGTTCGTGAACTTTTATATGGTAAGACCAAGTGCAAACGAAGGCGAGGCAGAAAGGACAAGTCCATTCTTGCAAAAAAAGATGCGAAAAAATCATCCGACCACTAGAAAGTTAAGAGACAATCAACACAGTTTTTTTTTTTTTAACCATCTTAAGATTGCAGAGAAGCTTGCAGGGTAAGTATTTGCTTGATAATTAAAGATTGAAAGCATGTAAGACCCGGCTGTCACATTTGTTTTTCCTCATCGTCATAGGCCTTTACCTGGTAATTGCTGGTTAAGTGCTTTTATGTCTCTGTCAGGTGTCAAGGGAGGTAAAAACTATGCCGGCGCACACATCAAACCCTTTGAGTGTCAAGATTCCCAATAGTCAGATAGCAAAGGCGAATAAGATGTTTCTCTTTCTTAATGACAGAGAAGGAATGAAAGAAAGTTTATGTTCACAACTCATTCTGTCTTTGAGACGGTGAAATGAGGCACAGATTCCCTGCGCTGCTTGGAATATTAAAAGCTAAGTCCTGAGTGTGTGTTTTTTTTTCCTCCAGCATGCCCACTCACATGTGGCACTGGCAGAATTCAGGTTGCACACATTTAATGGCACATTGGCTTCATCGGAAGATGGAAATGGACGGTTAATGGTTCATCTAGTGCCCATCAAGGTTGTGCTCATAATGAAGCTAAAAAATTCAAATGGGTTGTTACAGTGACCATGTCCCACGGGGAAGATGGAGCGAACGCAAACCTTATCACTGCCAGAACACCAGAAATTTGGAGTATACAGCAGAGATAATGCTGTGTAACTATGGCAGCTCTGTCCCAAATCCTTTTAGACTCAATCAGTTTGGTATTTAGCGAGGGGGTCTGTGCGTATAATTACGTGGACACACTGATTTTCCGCATGATAGCCTTCCTGCATAATAGCTTTAGTTTTTTAGAGGGGAAAAAAGGCCGCATCAGGTAAACCATAAATCTAAGATAACATTATTTTAATTTTTACCTCTAGTCTTTGAGACAAACACCATCATAAAACAAAAGAAAATTGATCAAGAAGATAAAGTCATTACGTTCATCTTAGTCTCAAACTTTAATATACAACATTATCATCGACCTGATGATAAATGCAGACTACTTACTATTAAAACAGTCTGGCACCATTAACATCTGGGTCAACAATGAATTATTTCACTCGGCTGCTTTTTATTTCTCTATTTGCATTTTTAAAGCTCTGGTGATCTCGTGGCATAACCGATAATGACTCAGTTTTTCTCCCTAGTTGGACAAAGGCACTACCTTTTGTAAGATGATAAATGAGACAATGCAGGTCACTGGAGATTTAAAAAAAAAATGCCTTTTACTGCTCGACTTGCTTATTTTTCTCTAACTAGATGGCAAAGGCCATCATTACACATTCATTAGCAGGTCATGGTTTACACTTAATATTCCGTTATCGATCGCAATCTGAAATTTGCATCATGCTTTTTAGATTTAACTGGTAATCGATCAGCGCTCGCCTGTTGAGCTTGAAAACCGTGAGTGACTGTGATTAATTGGATCGCTGGTTTTGTAAGGAACACAAAAACTGAAGAGCAAAAGAAAAGGTGTGGAAAGAGACAGATGTGGGAAGACTGCGAGAAATGCTGAGTAGAGAATAGGGTTGCAAAGGAGAGGAACATTTCAATGGGAATTTTGGTAATATTAGAAAATATTATACTTTTCAAGGGTATTATTTTGTTGAATTGGAAGTAACCCTAAATAACTGTATTATATATAAAATATATCATATTAGCATCAATTCAAATTATTACAGTTGAAAAACATGACATTTTATGAATGGTTTTGAAATTCTGCAAATTTCTCAAGTTGAAGAAATGTTATTTAACACGTAATTTTCAAAATGAACACATGGCTGTTAAATATCCATCCATTTTCTGATCCGCTGTCATCGGGCGCTAGGCGGGGGTACATCCTAGACATAGCACCAGTTCATCAGAGGATCTTAAATATAGTTAGGAAAATATAACGTAATGAGTATAATAATATCATTTCCAGTTAATTCTGAGAAATAATTCTTGTGAAAAATGTACATTTTTTTTAATCACCACCAAAATCCATGAGTTCCATTGGAAAGATACTTCCATTTATACAGTATTTATTTTCCGCTACTTTGCAACCAGAATCATGGTGGTTTTAAGGTTGATTTGGTTTCATTTCAGAGTTCCCTCATGAAGTTCAGTTTATTTATCGGCTTTCCCTAATCAGATGTCATTACAGGCTATTAACCTTTTCAAAATCCGAGCAAACACGCTTAATTGTGTTAACTTTTTTCAATAATGTAATTTGTAATACAGCAGAACCAATCCAAAAAAAGAACTAGATCACACACGATTTTGCACGAGATTTGACGTTTGGTGGTTTAGTAAACTTGGTAAAGCTAGACACAGAACCACCTGTTTTACAGCACAAAACATTGTGTTGTGTGTGTGATATGGTCCCACAATGTTGATAACAGTTTAGTCTGCGACATGTGGCTATTTCCATGTTGGAAGGTGAAATCTGTTATATTGCGTCAAATTACAATATTTTCTATTTTTTTGCAAGATTTGGCATTTCTGTCTTTCTGATTAACTATTGACATAGACAAATTACGTGTAAATAATTGTAATAACTTACCAAAACAGACATGTAAGAGTATATTCAGTCTCACATTGCAATTTCAGCTTTATTTTGTTTATAAAATGTAAATGAAAATCAACTATTATGTCCAAATCAGTAAGAAAATTCAGTTTTTTTCCATCCATTGTCCACGATCACGTAAAATTAGAGCCTGGAGGTCACCTCAGGTTCCACCCACTAGTAGAAAATGACACCTCGGTGGTCTGACAGAGAAAAGGATTCAAGTTTGTGGAGGATTAAAGTAAGTTTGGTTCTCAGATTGGTTCACAGCCACCTAATCAAGAAGCTCTTCATCCTTTAACCCCCCAGCCAAGAAGAAAGCAGAATAAAACAAGAAGCGGAAGGGAATCAGACTTAGGACTGCTGAAGCAGGATTTCTTTTTTGTGAGAAAGAAAAAAAAAAAAATACAGAAGGAAGGACCAGGAGGGGTTCGAGTGAGAAAAAAGGCTGAGGAGCTAATCTTCTTACAAAGGGAAGATGCTTGAGTCAGGACGTATAGAGCAGGTGGATACGTGTAAGAGAAACAATGTGGGTTTTTTTTCCCCTCTGAGGCCAAGCTTTAGAGATGTGGAGACAAAGCTTCAGATATTTACGCTAGAGGATCCGCATCCAGTTCCTCGCATTAGACAATGGAGTCAGAAATCAGTTGTAGACTCAAATTTTACGAAGGAAAATGAAGGTCAGGTGGTGCGCAAGCGCTCAATCTACGAGGCCATTAGCACTTACTTATAAAGCCATTAATGTCCATTATCATAATTACCCATGCAAACTCACAAAAGCAGCAGTCCTGCAGAATTTTCCAGCTTGTTGTTCCATTGTCGTTGGCATTTCCACTCATTTTCCTTCTATTTTTAAAAAATACAACCTAAAGCTTCCTTTTGCATACGTCGGCTCACTGCGAAAAGGTGTGTTATTAATATGCAAGTGCGTGCACAATGAATTAGTAATGGAGTGGTCCTTGCAAACACAGTGTCTGTCAAGTAGGCTCAGCACGAAGCAAAAGGAGGACAATCGCGTGTTACACGAGTTATTGCCGATCACTGGGCGTGGAGGGCTGTTGTTCCTCTTCAGGGGGCGACACGTACCTGTAACCAGGGGTAGACTGGGACAAAAATCCAGCCGTGGCATTTTTTGTCCAGACCGACCCACAACATTATCAGTGACACCACGCAGAAGCTGTTATTAAGTCAGTGATGCTCAACATGTGGCGTTTTGTGACTTCATTTTATTTATTTTTCAGCTACTTTTTGCCAATAAATATCCCTTTTTTCTATTTTTTTGTCCATTTTTACAAGTTATTTTTGACATTTATCAAATTTGTGTCCTTTATTTAATTTTCTTGGACCACTTTTCATCTAAATAAGCCAACTTTTGCTTAATAAATACCACTCGTTTCAATTTTCCCCTACATTTTGCTTATTGCCTATTTTTGTTTAGATGACTGACTGTTGTGGATCATTTACGGACACTGCACTAAAGTTTTTAAAAATGAAAGGTGGATTTTCGTAAAATATAATTGTCACATTTTACAAATGCAACATGTTGGACGATCAGTTAGTTTGTTAGTTAGTAGTAAAAAAGGAAGACGATAAGAGTCAATGAAATGTAATGAAAATGAAACAATTGCATAAATTAGGAGAAATCATGTTTAGAAATTAAATATTTCCTACTTTTTTAAGTAACTGTTTGTCTTCCTTATTATCGTACCCTCTAAAGTGAAAGCGTGAACATTTAGTATTTAAGAAGCGCTTTTCTAACTGGTAGCCCTACGGACTTTACAGTACCTACGAAGTAGCTCACAGTTTCTGAAAGTTTGGTGACCCCTCCACTAGAGTAACTTGACTATATTCTAACACACATTGTTTCCTAAAGCAAAAGGAAACTCACAAGTACAACCATCTCCAGATGTGTCATTGGCTACATTGGCTGTGCATTTGTTTTCTTTGTGCCTGCGTCGTTTCGTGCCAAAACTCTGAATTTTCTTTGTGAACGTTTAATTCCTCCCAGACCTCATTAGTAAATGATTCTCTATCGACGGTATCTTATATCTATCAGTCATATGATGGACAGTTCAGCAGCGCACGCCCGCTCGTTCCCTTGAGTGACTTTCTTTTTACCACTCACTCCTGAATGTACCGAGTTCCAACACTTTTAGGGTCAAAGGTATAGCAAAAAGCCTACAATCCAATTTCACAGCTCCTGCTTCTGACAGACACTGTATAATCTTGAGTAGGGACCACCACATCCACCCAACCCCCAATCCCATTTTTTTTTGCATATCCTCAAGAACACTCTGAACTTAATCAAACTTTAATTAGCCCTATGCTTTAGTGATAATTGTCAGTCCAGGCAGGGCCAAAATGCTGCCTTTGCAAGATGCAGTCTATGAATATATCCAAGGCTAATCAAGGAGAAAGTAATGCAATGTGGACCTATTGGGCGTAATCTCCTTGAGACCTGACGGGACTTCTGTTTAAATGCTTTGTGTGAGTGTGTGTGTCACCTATTCATTCTAATAGAGAACAAACAATACTGTTCAAATGATACAGTATATAAAGCGAGTAAAGGTTCACTTCCAAAAGGGTTGCAGAATAGATTTTTAGAATATAATTTAAGAGGAAAACTCCATTTCAAGATACAATATGCTAGAACAACACTGAAAAGGATGAGTATAACAATAGCGGGGGTTAAATTATGGAACTGCCTAAAGGATGAAATAAAACAAAACACCAACATAAACCAGTTTAAAAAGCTTTTTAAGACATACAGTATATAATTAGTACGAGAAAGAATAGGAACAATTTTACCAAGGACAGCAACAAAATATATTAAAACTGCAAGCAGTGATAACGGCCCTTGGACCAGTCGAGGCGACTCCTTCCTACCGACCACGTTCAAAGTCAAACTTCATTCCGTATGGCATGAGATCTGGTTGCGGAGTGGGGCATGTCTCCTGTGAGTATTTGTGTGGTGAAAATGACTGTTTCAGGAAATGACCTTAGGCTCTGGAACAGTGGTTTTCAAAGTGTGAAGCACGCCTCCACCGGGGGGTGGGCCAGAGTTCTTCGGGGGAGTTTTTTTTGGCAAATGGCACTCTGCCACAGGAAGTGCCTTCCGTAAAAACTCATCATTTTCCTGACAAATTATCATCCACTTGTCCAGAGCATTTCTGAACACAATTGGGAAGTATGTGTTGAAAAATGTCAACAATAAATAGTAGAATGAAAAGTGCTTTTCTATCACCACCAGAGGGCAGTAAGACTTGTCACGTTAATTGCCATGTCACTGCGTGTGGAACGCGTTTCCCGTTCTGCATATGACTTTTTAGTTTTAAAATTTTGCACCCCCTGTAGGACTGGCAATGTGGTAAAAACTCACCGTTTTTAAGAACAATGGGTCTCCAAATGGTCAAGAACATAAATCCTAAAATGAATGTGGAATTTATGAAGGATCTAGGAGGAGTTCACTTTTAAAGACGGTGTGGTTTGGCCAAAAATGTAATAGATTTGCCCCGCTAAATTCAAACATTGCAGACTTCCTATGTAATTTGGATTATAAATCATGGTCCACTGCATATACCTACCAAATGCCATCCAGCTAGTTCAAACCAATGAAAATTTACAAACTCTAGGTGGCGCTAACGAGTCCTGAATTTGCAAAAAAACTACCTATTAATGTTTCACCAAACTACAGTATACCGTCCTGCCAAGTTTCATCAAACTGAACCCCCGAGAAAGGCCTAAAAAATCCAAGTAAAGTGTCAGTTCAAAAATAATAATATAATACGGACAAAAATGTGTACAAAAACAATAGGATCCTAAATATTTATATATTGGTATAAAATATATGAACATTTAAACAATAAAAAATATTAATTAATATATTGCCACTATAATTAATTTATTAACTTTTAGTTGGAGATATTAAATAGTAAAATATTAATATTATGTACACGTCATATATATTCATGTATATGTTTGATGTGCATGTATAAACTGTATGAATTAAACTTGTGCAAAATATATATTGTAAAAATAGTAATGTAAGTGAAAAAAATGTGATATGTAAATAATCTTGTTTTGTTTTGTGGTGATGGGGTAGGTATCTGTAAGCTTTGCTTCAACCTACACCCTATCGGCTGAAGGGTTCGACAATTGAGTGTTTTTTGTTTTGTGTTTTTTTATTTTTTTTCTGAAGAATGTCGAAATAAAATTCCAAAAATTCAAAAACCAATTGGGCTTTTGTGCAGCAAAAGCCCAATTCAATTGAGTGGTTCTGCTTTGTCTCACTAAAAAGGCCAGTGAAAAGTTTCTTAATACAAGTGAGAAAAAAAATTCACCGAAGACTAAAAGCAGACCTGTATCTGTGCCGTGTGTGATATCGAGCACGAGCCAGAAACTTGATCCACGAGAATGTTTTCAGTGCCAAAAAGTAATAGGAAAAACATTCATAGTCTGAGACTCTTTGACCCAATAGAGAAAATCCATGCCAACCAAATCATCTCTGTGGTGCTATGATCTTCTGAATTGAATGTTCCGTGAAATTAAATCAATAGAGTTACTCACTCTCGGGCCACATCAATCTGCAGAGACTGTGCTGCATGTGGATTTAAAGATTCTGTTCCCATGAAGATGACTTGGGTCAAAAAGTTTTGAGGACAGTAACAAGACCCGTTCCTTCAAATTTAGGGCAATTACCATTTTGGGCTCAGGCAGCAGTGCAAAGAAAGAAAGAAAATCCAAGAAACTTGTGCAGAGCTAAAATAACACACTTGACATGACATTATTGAACATTTTTTTTGTTCATCTCTATTGATTTATCGCTTTACCCCTTCTCATTTAAGTGGTTCAAAGACACCTAGAAATGCAATATTATAGTAATTATGAAGCTCAGTAAAATATGTCTCATATTGACAACAAAGGTCACAATAAAGTAATAGTGGAAATAGACAGAACCTTGCTTGAAAGACCCAAAACAAACACAACAGTTACTATAATAGGTTAGTGTGATGACTTGACATGATATAAGACAGATGTAGGTGCATGGATGGTGTGTTATAAGCTTTCATAGTCACACAGTTGTTGGTTTATTTATTATTTAAAACAATGTCAAACCAGCATAGCTTTGAAAATATCTCGCGGCAATACGCCACCTGATCTGGTTTGTGCCTGACGGGATAAGTCATTTGTCAATTAGCAGAAAAAGGACCAAGAGTAAACCTCCAGATCCTTGGAAGTTCTTACAATGACATCACAGGCCATATTTTGTCTGTACAGATCAAGGCATAGGTTGTAATGCAAGAAACATTGGCTTGGAGAGTTAGAAACAAGACTGGACCACATATAACCTCCAGCCGGAATTAAAGGTTTGGTTTTTAATTGATCCAGTACATGTTTCGCCCTTATTACCTCTGCCAAAAACGTTATGTTTCAGCCGGAGATATTTCATTTAATAGTCAGTAAAGAGACTAAATTATTTTTGGGAAATATCTGAAATTGGAAAAGGAACAAGTGATTGAATATTGGCGATGATCCGAATCAATATCCCGAATCATGGATCATACAAGCCTTTAAAGTTTAAAATGTATCTTTTTTTTTTTTTTAATTATTCTATTGTATTTTTATTAACGATTATTCGGTTATGGTGAAGTCTGAGTCTTTCCTACCTACTGTATATTATTTGCAAATGACATAAATATTGCCATATCTCACACTGACTTTAAAGGCCTAATCAGGAATGTCAATTATACCTTGGATCATACCTCAAAATGGTTCCAGATCAATAAGCTTTCCTTGAATATAAACAAATCTGGTTATACACTTCTTAAAAACAAAACATTCCCGATACAGCACTCAAAAACATTAATTAATAACATGGAAATCAATAGCCTCTCGCATTGAATTTCTTGGCGTAATAATCAACAAGAACTTGTCCTGGAAAAAACATATTGATTATGTGTGCAAAAAAATAATGGAATCTTATTGTATTATTAGAATAATTTCTTACTCACTGAGTCAGCCCTGTCTTATAACACTATTATACCCTAATGTATCCATATTTGATGCACTGTAATATTGTCTGGGCCACTTCTCATTCCTCACAGCTTAATCAGATGCATTTAATACAGAAGAGATTTTTAAGAATGATTTCTAACTCAACCATCCAAATGCCATCTGCACCTTATTCAGAAAATACAAGATCTTCTCAATCTTTTCCATTAACACGCTCCAAACATGTTTACGTTCAAACTCATTCATCACAATCAACACATTCCAAATACCTGCCCAAATTATTTTCGGTTTACAGCAAGCATCCACTGTTATTCAATAAGAAGTCGGATTAACTTTCATTTACCATATTGTCTAACATCTACTCATAAATGCTTTATAAAATGTTGCGGTCCCTAAATATGGAACTCTCTTGACAAATCCTAAATAAATCATTCAACATAAAAAACATTTAGGGCTAACTTTATTCAGTATCTTTTGTCTATGCATTAACATATAAAAAACACTGTAAAAGTACAATACAATACAGCTTTATTCTATTGTCTTTTTCTTTTGTTTTTAAAATTTTATAAATTGTGTTTTTGAGGGCAGGATATTTTATAAGCCATTAGTATGATCCTGATATCACAATAAAGATTACGGATAACTTCAATATCTGGCAAAAAGGGAATCCGGCGCTTGGCTGAGGTTTACGTTCTCAAAGTGCTCTTGTTGTCATGTCCACTAGAAGGTATTAATACATTTGAGATCGACACGAGCACATCCTTGCGACCCTCAACAGGAACAATCAAGTCTGAAGATTAATCATTTCACTATTTCAAGTTCAATTTTTCTTGGTTTTTATGCCTTAGTTACAACACCTAATGTCACAACCAAAAAGTATTCACCAGTCTTCCTTTTTCCAAGGGCAGTGTCGACAAGTAATTGGACAAACTTGATACTTTTTGGCCAAAGTGTAGATTTATTGTCAAAACACACACTCTCCCTGGTCGATTTACCTATATGTAATACACGAAAGCTCTGACCTTGCTGTGAGACACCAAGGCATTTTAAGCTTGTTGTTATTTTCCTTAGAGACCGTCCATTGATTTGACACTAGCAACAGGCTTCCTGTGTGACTATAGGTGAACAGAACCAAGAGACAGTGAAGTGCAAGACTTTGGTGGGGGTGTTATTTTATAGATTGTTTTTGCTGATGTTGTGCTTGGCACAAAAAGCCAAACCCAAACAAATATTGACATGTGGCCACAGATGTGTGTAGCACTTTGTATTGCCGTCATTGATTATCAGTCCCTGAATTTGACGGAATGTCCAACGTGTTGTGATGGGTGTTTGCGAGTGCGTGAGATTAACTGAAGAACCCAAGGTCCAAATCTCCACGCATCCCTCTGTGGACTGATTTATGAAAGGATCCCCAAGTTCCTTTTGAGAACAGAACAAAGTTAACTCCCAAGGACGTAGCATTAGCATTCAAGGATTTGAGTTTGGCACAGACTGAGCAGACTCTTATTCCTGCTGGACCGATAAAAAGCAAAGAGGAAAAAAAGGGGAAATTTCTTTGAAGTTAAGGCTTCATGGACTTGTCAATAAATGGTATTGACCCTTCCCACTTTTATTTAAAAGGCTTCCTGTTCCTGGGGCTTTATTTGCCTGGTGCTCATTGCTATGCTAGCTGCGCTGCAGTATGCTGTCATAGTGCTGATGCCAAGTATTTCTGCATTGATTACACCTCTGGGATTAGCTCAAATGCAAATGAGGGTGTGTGTTTGTGCATGTTTGATGTGTGTATTGGGAGTGCTGAGGAAGAAAGTCAAAGTCCTATACAGGCTACTGACTGCACGCATAAATGCATTTCTTGTATTCACACCAAATGAAAACGTCTGATAATACAAAGATGATGTAGATTATTCCCACACTTCCTCCCTCGCACATCCCTTCTTACAATAGAACGCTTCCCAATCGCGCACATGTTGTATGTGAATACCAGCATCTGTGAGAAACAAGCAGCCTTGAAAAGCCTAAGAACCGTTACATGGAAAGCAACGTCAGGCAAAGCGAGATTAACATGCGTCCAAGTCGTCCCATGTTTTATAATGAGGCCGTGAATGAAATAGTGATGAGCAATTCTGAATAGATCTCCATGAAAGCATTAGAAGAATGTGTGTCCATTGCATACTGTAACAGTACACTCAAGTGTCTCACTTTAATAAATAAATGTCATTTAGATTTGGTGAATAGCCAGTATTCACAGATGTGGAGGTGAGTGCAATAGAGCTGCGGGATTTAATGTGCCCAATCTATGTATTAGACCACATGTGTCACACTCAAGGCCCGGGGGCCAAATCCGGCCAATTAGAGCATCAAATTCGGCCCACCCGAGAAAGTAAAAATGATAGACTAAACATGAAACATTTTGTAAATGACAAACTACTTCAGTTGTAGACATCTCAGACCCTCCAAATACAAAAAAATCAATTCAAATTCACAATAATTGGAGAGCTGAAATTTCCATTCCGTATATCACGACAGCAGTCATTTTTACCTCAACTTGTTGAAAGTACTCCACATTTTTCCAAAAGTCAAGGAAAATGTAGGTGAAGTTCCTGCAGGTACTGATATAGTCACTTATATATCATGTACTGTATACGTGGAAGCACAAACCAGGGAAGATTAATGTTGAATTTGAACTTTTTTCAACCTAAAATCTATGGCCCACTTAAGGTCAAACGGGTCTGTATTTGGCCCCTAAACTGAAAGTAGTTTGACACCTCTATATTAGATACCTCTAATAGTCCTGATGACTCATTTTTGAAAAACTTGCATTTTAGTCAAAATACTATGGCTGTATAAACGGGTCAGAAAATAGATGGATGGATGAACTATGGCTGTGTTCGAAATGTCACACTAACATAGTATACACGACAAACTCAGTGAGTATATACTGTCAACTATATGCTATGAGTATGATTAGGATGTTGACCGCTCCCACTGAAGTGCACTTCCAAGTTTCCCAAGATGAACCTACAATGACAAAAACCCAAAGCACACTGAGGCTAAATATCTCTATAGATTTGCCACCTTTAAAAGTTCTGAAAACATTTTTAAATGAGAAAGTCCGACAAAACTGACGAAACTCCCGGTTAACATCAAAATAAAAGACACATTTACAAAGCTTTAAAAAAACTAATGGGAGACAAAAAGAGATGCTTTTTGAAAAGTGGATATATTTGATTTTTAGCTTGAAGTTGGTCCCAAGATGATTTTACATTCCCCAAATGTCCGCTCGCAATGTATCATGGGGCGGTTGAGTATGACTAGTGGGCCCACCGTGCATACTTTAAAAAAAAATGTGCCGATA
This sequence comes from Gouania willdenowi, assembly GCF_900634775.1. Classification (NCBI taxonomy): domain Eukaryota; kingdom Metazoa; phylum Chordata; class Actinopteri; order Blenniiformes; family Gobiesocidae; genus Gouania; species Gouania willdenowi. The sequence continues at coordinate 10,964,024 of NC_041061.1, read as the reverse complement.
TACTTTACATCCGGGTAATTCTTGCATACTCGATCTTTTCATACTATCTAAAGTGAACACACTACATACTCATTTTGACGTCAAACTGCTACAACACTCAAGTCAAGTCAGTTTCTCTTCACCCATAGGAAGAGAGGTAAAATAATTAATAAAAAAATACTCAAAGTGAACATTTTAGATAATGGTCGTTTCATATAAGAAAATTAGCATGCCGTATTAGTAAATCAAGTAACAACAAGCTTTTTCCTGGACATTTGCTTCTCATCTTTTGCGTGCCACTTCATTTTTAAGACTTATTTTTGAATGACTTGTTATGCCACAGTCCAAAATACAGGGGATAAAAGGAAGAGAAAAAACAATCTTTGTATCACAGGAAGTACATGTCAATAGAACTTCTAATTTTGGATTAGATTATCAAAACAAGCCTGTTTTTGGTGGAAAAACTTGTTTCTTCAGCTTCTCTCCACTCAGATTTGTTTCTTCCATTGACTGAACAGCAACCTGGCTGTCTAGCATGCTGGCCAAGCAGGACCTTACCTGCAACTCAAGACTAAATCAGCACCAAAACAAATGAAATAAACATTGTTAGTGAGAGGATTGTGCAATTTCCTCTTCACCTTCAGCCAACTCAAAATAAACAAGAAAATAAAGGAGAACAAGCACATTATTTCATGACTTAACTATTAAGAGAAGCAATGGCTTTTACTTCGACAATGCAAAACTTATGCCCAAGAAGTCATGAAGATTGTATGTTATGAAATCTGCAGAGTAGAAATATATTCAACTCTTTTACATGCTTGATTGAATGTATGGATGTGTTTTTCTAGTTATTCTGTTGGCCGGTAGCTCTATTCCGAACATATAAACACCACCTGCTAGTCAAGGTTGGTCATTGAATAACAACGCCGGCAAAAAAAATGCCTACACCTTGTTTACACTGTGGAACTACAGTATACTGGTGAAGCTTTGGAATCTCCAGACTTTCTTGTTGTATTTGCAAAACTGGATTAATAAATCTGACCCGCGGCTTTTCAAAAGTCTACTAGATTCCATTAAAAAAAACTCAGATTGGAACAAAGTTGCCAGATACAAGTAGATAGCTCATTAAAGCACATGTAACAACAATATAATTACTTATAGTACTCAGCTAGTAATAAACCAGGGCCTTCTGAAATTAAGTTTTTAGTTGGTTGTCGCTCATCAAACAGCATGGTTCAGGGTGTTGAAATACCCATTTGTACATTCTGAAACTAATCCCTCTCTCAGACCCCAAACAGATTTAGGGTGCATTCACAGCGGTTTAGTCCCGGACTTGGTCCGAATGGGCGGAGGACTCAGTGTGCATTCAGCGCACAACTCCTGATCTGCTCCAAACAGCCTCTGGGGCAGTTACTTGAGCAACTGCTTGAGGGCGCTGTTACTGGAGTAGAGACTTCTCTCGGCAGAGAAACAGAAACCTGAAAAAGAGGCTATCAACAATCGGTCAAGGGCGCAGAAAGTTCCACCTTCTCAGTTTGTTCTTTCACAACATTCAAAAAATGGATTAGCAACAAGTTGCCATGCTTTTGGTGGTTTCAATGCACTGTTTTGTGCCACCGCCAATACTTTTTGTGTTTGATACGCTCCAAGAGAGGTGGTGTTCACGGTGCTCCTAATCAATCTAGGCTTTGATTGGAAATGCTCCGAGAATGGCAGAAACACTCGCTCTAGAATTTGCTGGTTTGATCCGCTCTAGACGTTCCAAACAAGGCGGACTATTTGAGCAAACAAATCCTAGAGCTTTTTAACCCTTTGTGCTACCTACTCCTTCTGCTGGCAAGGGTGGGCATTTAAACAACCGTCTGCTAAATACTGAAACAGTCATTCAACAATGAAATCATTTGTCTAAATATTTATTTATTTTTTCACTGACAACCTCTTATTCTCTCTAAGTGGTTAGAGTGGTTGTTTTAACACACTTTTGAATCTTTTACAATTTCTTCAAATATTGAAACATTTGAAACTATGAGACAAAGCCATTAAAACTAAACCAGCCCTTCCTGTACATGGACTCCAATATCAAAGTGTCAAAATACTGCAAAATTCTTTTGAAAGCTTTGACAGAGAAACTTTCAGACCCTAAGATTCCCTTCACATAAACACAGTTTTCTTGAATTAGCAAAGTGAGAGCCCTTTAGCTTCCCAGGGGTGCCATACAGAGCTGAGAAGCCATATGGAGGTGGGTGGACCGTGTCTGCTGGGAGCGAGAAGCGGAACTACTGAAACAATCCAGGTATGGAGGAGGTCACCATTAAGCCTCTCTCTCCCGAGGGATGGAGCATGATGGGAGTTGCGGTTCTAAGGCGTGCACGACATCACGCGCACACACAGTGGGCTGTGTTCACACAGCTGTCACAGTCGCATGGCTTGGACAGGTGGGGGACATCGAGGACAGACATTGGGGGGAGATCCAGAATGACTGTTTTATAGCCTGCCAATATAAAGCATGAACAGCTGCTAGCAACAAAACCATGAACGAGAATTCAAGATGAATATCACCAGTGAGAGATTACACAAGTTGAGAGTCATTAATAGGGAAAACATTCAATGCCCCTCATGTTTTTTTTTTTTTATGTCTTTGTTTCTTTTCCTGTTAATACTTATCTAATATTAATGCAACTGATTAAGGACTTTTTAAAGGATAGGGAAATAAAGGATAGGGCTTGAGGGATTGTTTTCAAGGCTGTTGAATCAATTAGAATAAAAACAAATCTATTACGAGTACAATGTTGAATGGTGTTTGCCAACTCAACGGTGATACTTGAGCTTCAGTAAATGTTGTTTAATAACTTTTACCAAAGGCTTGTTTGATGCATTTTGGCATGAATTGGATGCTTCTACTCATGAAACTGAAAATCTATGCAATTCAAATCAATGCAAGGTCATTCTGAAATAAGTATATGGCGCTAAATAAATACGAGTTATCCAAGGACAACGAAAAATGCATTAGGTTACAAACGCTGTAATCTCAGCGTTGGTGTTTACCAACAAACCGGCAACATTTGGCAATGATGTCAAGTTTTGATGAAGGCAAAAATGTTTGTATCGCACATTTCAAACACAAGGAAACTCAATGTGCTTTCTGTCTGCTTTCCATTCCGTTAGTTTTGAGAGCGACTCACAGTTGGTGTCATTGCTATAGCTTCCATAAACTTCTGGTATCAATGATGTAATTTTTTCATAACAGACAGAGGAGGATTGAACAGATGTGGCAGTCTGTAAGTGAAAAAAACAAAAAACAAAACAAAGGATGGTTAGACAGAGCCAGCACTCAAACAGCAACAGCGGAAATGTAACAACCTTGGAAAATCTCAGGCTCTAAACATGTGAAAAACACTTCAGTTTATGATTTTCATTTATTATCCGTGTGTCATCGGTTTTCCCTACTTTACATCATTATTTACTAAAACTATCTATAATTGTGCCAAATATGCTTAATACAGTTAATTTAGTTATCTGTTGTTATTCATTCTCAAAATCAACATTTCCAAAGCACACACTGAAATCACGTGAGATTATGAATAAAAATTACTCTGAAAATAGACTAATTAGACTTCACAAATACATAATTACATCAAAAGATATGTGACAAAAAGGCACTTACACTATTTATTTATCCCCAATTTCATTTTATGTATGTCTTTTTCTAGTTATTTTTCTGTTCATTGTTTTGTTTGTTCTGTTTAAGTCTGTTTTGTGTATATTTGATAACAGCTATCTGTAAAAATTACATTTGGTTTGTAAATGCAAAAAAAAGAGCACGTAGTGGGAGATTTGACATGTCCATTAGTTTTGGCTATACTTGTTATTTCTACTCATTTTAAGGGGTTTCGTCCAAAGAAAAGGAAAAAAAAGGGGGGAGGGGGGGAAGGGGGGTTTAGTCCATGTCGTGTGTGTATTTCCATTTCAGGAGATCAAGTCTGTCATATCGTCATACTTTGTAGCAAGATTTTGCACGACATTTACGTTTTTTGCCCACCCAAAACATTGCGTATAAACGGTTATATTGTCCCAATCCATGCATGTGAGTATATTCTGAGTCAAATTGCAGTTTCCCTTATTTTGTTTGACAAATAAAAGATTGACTCATTAAGATTCACCTGATGAGAATAATTCATGATACTGTATCCCTGAGCACTATAGACATTGTTCATTTGTTGGTCAACGGATGAACTACATGGCCTAAAGCAGCAAGTCAGGTAACGCCATTTCTTGGGCTTGGGCTTGTTTTAGTTTGTAGGTTTTTAGCAATTTTTGAAGCCAAATCACCATTCCAGTGTGTTTTCACATTGTACAGGGTTTTTATCGAGTGACGTGTAGGTTGTGGGTCATAGATTTTACTAAGACATACATTTTTACATGCAGGGACATTATGTAAATCACATTAAATTGCCTTGTGTATGAAATGCCCTTTTCCAAATAAATGCATTTACCTTGGTTTATGTTCAAGTCTCCACCAACTTTCCTGCTTTGGGTCTTGAATTTAAATTGGTTTTAATTAGCATTTTAAAAATAGAATTTTAACCTTGCCATTCTCCACCAATTAGCTTCTTATTAGTATTCGCTCCTTTTAAAACAATCAATGCTTAAATCAGCGTAAGAAAAGTGGATAGAGTAAATTAAATCAAATATTAAGCTATTAATTTAACTACTATCTTACATGTGGTGCCGATGTAGAGATAGACACATTTCCGATTAATGGCCACTACTGTTTTTGCCAGAGGACCAAACCATGAGGTGAAGAACATGACTAACCCTTGCGTCCTGCGGTGCGCGCTGCGCTCGAGGCCTGGCTGTCACATCAGAGCCAGCTGCAGCCGAGCTTATGGTAACCTAGCATGCTTGTACAACATTGTTTATGGTGACTGCTGTCTCGTTAGGGCTCTGTGTTGTCCATTGTGCTCGAGGCACAGTGGTTTTGATTACTGTAGATCCATAATTCCCCGATCCCTCCCCTGACCTAACAGCCTCTCTGTGCTGGAGGCTCGTAACGCTCATTAGGATGCTTTGACAGGCTGATGACAGACTTTAGTGCCTAAAACTGCCAACTTTATTTTCTCTCTCTTTTCAAGCTTTAAAAGTGATTGAGTAGAAATAACAAACCTTCTCACAGACGCCGAAACATGCTGAATGTGCACAAAATAGAAGAAGAAGTTTATTTGAATCTTTTCTCTACAGCGGTTTCATTCCTTTTCCAAAAGTTAGGGCAAAACTAAGTCGAAGAAAAATATTGAAACGACAGCTACAGAAATTCAATCTATGGGAAAAAGTAATATCATGCAGGAGGTTTCTATATGCATCCATGTGAGTAGGCTGGAAACGCTGTCAGACTTTGACAGAAAGTGAAAACTGTCGGGACTCGAGGTGCGAAGACGCAGCGTGAGTGGGTGACTACAGTGTGTATCTGAGATAACTGTAGGTCCGATTGCCACTGTGTTTGATTACTTTACCTCATGATTAGAGATTGGGGTCCTATTTTGTCCAAGAAAATCACTTTTTTAAAAAGAAAAATAGCTTCTCTTGTAACTAGCCCCTTTATACGACCCTTGCCCTTACAAAGAATGATAAAAAGATAAAAGCCTTCGTCCAACTTCCTGCAAAATATGTTCTTCTTTAAATAGATAATTCAGCATCACTTTAGTGCACTTTTTCCAGATTTCCTGACTCTCATTGTACTTAAGGTTCTCAAACACAAAACTCACGTAAAGCCAGAACCGTTTCTTGCTTTATGCGGACAAGATAAATGATGGTTTTGGGGTGCATAAGTTTGCTCAACTTCAAAGAAAGATTGCTTATATATTAAATGAAAAACTCACTGTTACGATTTGTTATAATTAATTAGATAAATAGATTACAAACATTACAAAACAAAACTCATGCGCACTAAAGCCAGAGCCGTTTCTTGCTTTATGCGGGCCAGTTGAAAGATGCTGTTTTGGGGTGCTCCAAGTTGGCTAAACTACAAAAAAAAAATTCCTTCTCCATTAAATGATGAACTGCTACGATTTGTTACAATTTATCAGATAAATGGGTTACAAACATCACAAAACAAAAGTCACACACGCTAAAGCCAGAGCCGTTTCTTGATTTATGTGGGCCACATACAAGATGTCTTTTGGGGGTGCTGCAAGGTTTCTAAACTTTACAGAAAGATTCCCAATCCATTGAATGATCAAGTAACTGCTAAAATTTGATAAAATGTGTCAGATAAACGGGGTATAATCATTACAACCTCTCTGATTTCAAACATCTTTCGTTGAGTCGCTCAAAAAAGTGAAGAAAAAAAACAAGAATACGAGGAAGAAAACCACCACCATCTGTGGGCAATGACTATCCTGCATTTATTTCCAGGTATATTATCTCTAATATACTTGGTGGGTGAATTTAATTCTCTTTAGAAGAAACTAAAGACTGAGAAATTGCATAGTCAGCATATAGCCAGAAACGACTCTGGATTAAAGAACAGCAATAGAGGTTATAATAGGTTTATTTATTTATTTATTTTTGGCACAGCTAAAACATTTGGACTAACACAATGAGTCATTTTCATCAGTGAAGAATAAACAATAGAAAAGGCTTCTCTGGAAACACAGCAGAAGTATTGTAATTATTCTATTGGCTGCTCAGTAAAAGCCATGTATGTTTGCACTGTTCATAAGCTGCCATCCTTTGGCGTGCTCTTTGTCAATTTGGAAAGAGTGGAGGTGGCCTCAGGTGTCAGTTTAGACTTGAAAATCACAATGTTGCTCTGCCAATATCAGTCCTTCCTTTTTATTGGATTAAAACTGTAGCTTGGCGGCCATGTTGGAAACAGGAGGCGTTTGAATAGATGCAGATGGTATTTATGCATACAGCTCAGACCAAAATTCTTGTTTTTTTTTTTTTTTTTTAATCTTTTGAACTTTGGCACTTTTTTCACTCAGGCTTTTGCTAGCCTGCTATGCTAACTATCTGTCTGAACTCCACTTTTTAATCTCGTCATGAAGCGCAATCAGACATGAACAAACAGAATCCAGTACAAGTAGGGGCAACCCTGATGAGGCCTTGACTGCCGACTCACAATGAATAATTCTGAAATAAAAGTTTGACAGTTATCTAAATTTACACAAAAGCTCTATTAAGGATGTAAATCCTTGTTTTAATCAGAAATAAAATGGGTTAAAAGTGAACAAAAATAATGAAAAAGGTGATGAAATGGGATTGTATAAACCTCAAAAGTTAGTTAAAATTTGCAAATTGTGTGTAATGGAATTTAAAAATGTTGGGAAAATTAGTTTAAACTAGAAAAATATGGGAATTAAAAAGTTGTGAATGTGTTTAAATAGGTTGAGGAACCCTGGTCTACAGAAAAGCCCAACATGTATTTACAAGAGGCAAAAGAAAGATTTTTAGAGCATATTAAGAATGAGAACAAAGCACACAAATTACAAGAACAAACTACAGTAGATATCATCAAATTTAACCCTTTTATTATAAAATAATTGAACAGCAAAGTCACAAAACACACATTTTTTTGAAGTTAGAGCACCTGGTGAACCATGCACCCTAACCCAAACCCCTAAACACAGTAGATATCATCAAATTTAACCCTTTTATTATAAAATAATTGAACAGCAAAGTCACAAAACACACATTTTTTTTAAGTTGGAGCACCTGGTGAACCATGCACCCTAACCCAAACCCCTAAACAATAACTAACAACAACTTATTCTAATGTTTAGGTTTACGCTTCCATTTGCGCTTTACATTCTTTGGTTTCTCCTGGACTTCATTCTCCTTCTGTTCTGAGGAGAGATTCTCCAGCTGCTTCTTGTCCGCTTTGACTGAGGAAGTATCGTCCTGCTCCTCCGTCTCTGTCACTTCTACAAACTTCATGGAACATTCCTCCAAGCTTTCTGTCATATCAGACATGAATGTAGGTCGCACTTCCTGTCTCTCATTGAGACCAGTAAAGAGTCCTTGGTCCTGGTCCGTACACTGACCCAGTTCATTGGAGAGTTCGTGGTCCGGTTCCATCTTCTCTGTAGAGGGTTGGGAGAATTCAGACACAAGGTACTGGAAGTCTGGGTTCACTGTGTAGAACTGTCCATCTGGTGTGGGCTCGTAGTTGTTGAACCAAACAGTATTGGGGTCTAGGTAATATGGCTGACCATAGTAGACCGTATCGTCACCTGAATACTTGTATGATGGTATCAATTGCTGAGGGATCTGAGAGTAGTCCCCCATACTGTTAGTGGGCCCTTGGTAAACTGGTGTTAAGAACACATAAGGATCTTGTGTGACACACATATTGTTGTCCACCTGTTGTGTTATCCAGACAAGGTCAGACGTGTCTGTGCTGGGGACACACATGTTCTCATGGTAATTGGACTCCATGTCGTTTGGGAAGGACAGATTATGTTGGTTCTGATAGAACTCCAGTTGTGAAGACAGCATAGCGGACTGGTTATTGCTCTCCATGAGCTCAGAGGTGAGGGTTCTGCACTGGTCGTAGGAAAGCTCTAGTTCATCAGTGAGACAGCTGCACTTGTCCTGAGCCTCCTTTAATTTCCCTTCAAAGTGTTCCTGCATTTCCTGGAACTTCTCTCTGTATAGACCCAGTTGGTCTTCTTGTTCTTTAATCTTGGCCATGAAATAACTTTCTTTAGCCTCTGATTTCCTCAGTATATCAGATTTTGCCATGATTATTTTTTGGTTCAGATCGTCTAATTCATTTATCAGACGCTCACCGAAATCCAGGTTTTGTTTGGATGAGGATGTGGGGAAAGCCTGTCCCATTTTCGGTGCAAATTTCAAAAACCAGAGATTGGTTCAAGCCCTCTGAATCCTTAATTTGCTTTGATCTTCTCTTTTTGAAGTTCAAACTCTAATGAAGCTTTATAACTTTTTCACTTACTACTGATGCTGCTGCTGAGAAAGTTACCGCAGTTTAAAGCGTAGCTCAGAGGCACACACAGAACCACAACCACTACAGAATGAAGCTGCTGTCATGAGAGGTTCCAAAAATATCAACAAGGATCAAAGCACACAGAACTCAAAATGGAAGCTCCTTTTATCTCAGGTTCCAAAAATCAATGTCGTCATGGGATTTAGTCAACAACAAAAAAGTCTATTTAATGTATTATGTTAAGTTATTTTAAGTAGATTGGTTTTTTAATCATCTAATTTAATGAAATGTAATCCACAATGGCCAAACACATCAACACAACAAAAACCATCAATTACTTCTATACTTAAACTAATCTTGTTTAATAATCACATTAGTTTTTAATAGTTTAATTAATACAAATATTTTAATGACTTTTCTTCGAGTTGTTCTACTGTATGATTTTTAGGAATTCAACATGCTTTCATTTTGACACAATATAATTCACATTTCAGCGTGATTTGCAGTTTACATTTTTACTCATTAGAAGTAAAAAAAACTGGCTGAAAAATACACACAAGTCACTTTGTTGTATAAGTCGCCTCCTCCTTTTTAAAAGAAAAACTGTAATTGTTTGGAGGATTAAGAATAGTGATCAAATTCATCTGTATTTGTCGTAAAGATGGTGAACGTTAGCATTTCTCCACTCTTTCATAATTTCTAAACCTTTGTGAGGAATAGCTTTGTATTTTCTTTATTGTAGAGAATGTTAGGACTTAGGGCTTAAAGAGATCTTCCACTATTTTTACAAGTTTGGCCTAAAATCTTTGAAATGTACTTGCCAAACATTATTATGCACCGTATTCATTTAATTGCCTTTTATAAATGAGATTACTTTACAGTTTTAGAGCCTGTGTTCTGCCATCTTGAAGTCACGTGATAGGTGACATCACAATGTCTGTAAACATCCTATTGTTTTCTATTGGAGTGAAACATTTGGCATGTGCACTGTGTAAGGGGAAGTAAAGGTCCCTTAGGAGAGCTCTTCTTCCCTGCTTCATTGTCTCCAACTACGAAACTGCTGTTGGAACTGTCGCTCCCAGATTTTTTTTCGGGTCACAACTGTTTTTAATTATTTTTCGGTAAAACTCAGGTTCGAATCAACATCTTTAACTTTTCCTCGAGCAACCACAAATGAGCATTTTGATCGAAAAAACAGCCAAATGATCTAAAAAGCAGACTAAATGTTTGACTCCTATAGGAAACAATGGGATGTTTACAGACAGTGGGGCCCTGTGACATCATCAGTCACGTGATTTCAAGATGGAGGAACACACGCTCTAAAACTGTAAAGTAGTCCCATTTTTAAACGGCAATGAAATGAATATGGTTCAAAATAATGTGTTTTGTTAGGCATAGATCTTTTGATAACTACAGTTTAAAGATTTTAGGCCAAACTTGTAAAAACAGTGGAGGATCTCTTTAAAAGCAAACTTCTTGAAGTGAAAAGATCAAGATTATTGAATCTAATCGTCAAAACAAGATTTTATACTTATTTACATTTGTGCATTATTGCATTTTCTTTAATGTTATAAATCATTAAAGTGTTCAAGTTTCTTCCACTCCCTAAAAAAAAGGAACTCATTCCTTTGATCCGTCAATGCTAAGACGAGTCCCACATAATGTGTTTTTTTTTTTTTTTTTTATCATTTCACACATAAACGAAGACCTGATCTTCTTAAGAAACATTCTAGTCAATTCTTCCCCCACATTCTTCATTTCATGCTTTATTAAACCATCCTCCTGCCACTTTTCCCCCCCATCTCTATTCACTGCTTGAGGTCAGGTGGGAATGGGAGGTCGTGCTGACAGTGAATGCAGCGTGCAGAGTCACTGAAATAATCGCTACTGTCACAGTGGAGGTCCCGCCCCTCATCGACACATCGACAACCACTGGTGGAGAAGCCATCGTCCTGCCATTAATAAAGAGTCACATTTACATAAGCTGACAGCAGCACAGTGCTCGGCCCACAAGGACTCCAAATATACGTCTATTGATTACATATACAGTATATATACAAGGTTTTTATTGGAACATTTAACATAGACTCGTGTTTCTCAAATGGGGATACGTGTACTCCTAGGGGTACGCAATGGCACCACATGGGGTACTTGAGAGAGAGACTGAGGAAAATTAACAAATGAATGCATTAAAAATATGGGATTTTATCATGTTTATTTTTAGTTAAAAATGATAATCGTACTAAATATTACCAGCGACCCATAAGACAACAAACAAACACAAAACATGAAGAAAAAATACTGAATTAAAAGTACAGACAAACAACAACAAAATACACAAAATGACATGAAAAACACACACTAGGAGAGAAAAATACACAATATCACTGCAAAATACACAAAAATAATAGAAACATACAAAAGGACATAAAAAAAACAACCAAACGACACCAAAAACACACACAAGGAAAAAAAAATAGATAATACCAACAAACACAAAATCAGAGAAAAATATAGTGAATAATAATAACAAAATACACAAAATGACATAAAAATACTCAAAATGATGACAGAAATTATTTCGATTGGGACATGAACTGAAAATACAAGGGTCAGTCTTGGTCCTACATTAGGAGGGAGATAATGATAAAAAATAAAAAAAAAACTATGAAAATAACTATTCAGGAAGCACTAAATATGGTTTTATGTCACTTATTTATGAAGTTAGATTCTTTAAAATGTGTGTTATCTCTCATTCATTCTATCATTATGCTCTATATTGTTTTTTTCAAAGAATTCTGAGTAAAACGTCGTTGAAAACTGGGCACCTGGATTCAAAATTAAGAGAAACTGAGACTTGAGCCAAAAAAGTTTAAGAACCACTGACATAGAACATTATATATTATTAGTGAGTAATTAAGCTAGCCTTAGCTGAATTTGAATTATAGCCACTGGGCCTTCAACAAGGTTATTGATTTTGTTATTATTTGACCTTGAAATGGTTTCTCATATTAGCTCCAAGGCACAGTGTAAATATATTTAAAGGTTAAATTAACATTTTAGTTTAATTTACACACGGGTCATTTCAACAAATTTTCAGGACGTACACACACTTCGGTCTCAAAAAATTCAGACATTTTTAACAATTGTTCTGTTATTATTCAATAGGCACATTGTACATTTTTTGTTTGATCGAATTACAAGTTATGAGATATGGACAATGTAGTGAGGGATTTTTTTATTTTTCTTCCATTTTCAGCTTCCAATATTTCAGGAACGACACCACATAGGAAAGTGAAACTTTGTACAGCTCCACCTACTCTCTGAGATAATACAATCTGCTATACATCCTATCTGGTGGACAAAAAAGGTTAGTCAGGGTTTTAGGCTTGAACATGTTCTACATTCTCTCTTTTTTGGGGTGATTTTCTTTCAAAATATGACCATATGCTTCCATCACGAGAAGTTATACTTCACAAAGAATGAATTAGAAATAATACCCCAAAATGTAGAACAGGAGAAGGTAGTTCATAATAAATCTTGTTTCAAATTTAAATTTTTTTTTTTTTTTTGTGTTATGTTAGTAGTGAAAACCTCACAGAGTGGTGAAATAACCCAAAGTTGGGGTCCAAAATAAAAATGAAGAATTCACATAAAGAAAACTTGTTTTATATTCAAAAAAAAAGTCAACTTTATACTATAAACTAAAACAGAGATACATTTTTTTCTGACATTCCCACAAGCATTTTTTTCGGATTTCAAGAGACTGTCACCCAAGAACCAATACATATATGTGACAAATCATTAGTGATGTCAAGAGTCTATGTACATAGCTCTAAGCTGACCAAACTACACAGAGAGCTGAGGTATATGTAAAGTTGTTTACTGAAGGCCCAAACATGTTCCACCCCCAAACCCCAACAAAGTTATTGCCATGTTTGAGGGTCTGGCATGTCCACCAGATATGATGTATAGCAGATATTTTTATATATTCTGAGAGAGGTGGAGCTGTATTACTATACCATATTTCAGTTTCCTGTGTGATGTACGTCCTGAGATATTGGAAGCTGAAAATGGAAGAAAAATAACATGTCCCACTCACTAAATTGGCCATATCTCAAAAAGTATTAATCCGATCAAACTAAAAATGTACAGTGTGCCTATTAAACATAGACGGAACAATTGGTAAACATTTGTGCGTGGGCCATTTGTTGAAATGACATGAAATGAGCCACACTGGAAAATTGTGTGATAAAAAGACAAAAGTCCTTGAAGTGTTCATGCTGGTTCTTTCCATCAACACAAATTACAGACTCGTATCATAGCGTGAAACATGCTAACACACGCTATTAAAACCTCCTGACAGATTTCTTACGGGGGGAAAATGAAAAAAAAAATAAAAAAAATTAACAATTTCTCAACTTGAGAAAATGTGTCAGAAGAAATGTGTCACACTGGCACAATGGGTGATCAAAACCTGTCTTGCTTTGTGACTGGGTAGTCAGATATTTGTACACGGACAAAGTGGAACGGTGACAGATCAATTAAAAGTCAACGCACACCGTGTTTACTTACTTTTGTGCTCACTCGAGTGTGCATAAAAGTTATCAGAGCTCTGCTAGATTCCTGTCACTTATCAAAGTTTCTAAAGCCGGAAATTAATGTGATGTGTCATTTTGGGTTTCAAAAAAAAAAAAAAAAACAAGAAAGAAAAAGTGGACGTGTAGAGTTTGTTCAACAGTTATTAAGATTGCTGTTCTATTTACAAGTACTTAGTTGTTCAGAGATGTGAAAAATTATTCCTAATATTAAAACCCTTGGTGGAAAAATGAGGTTAGCAGAATGAGATCTGTTGGATGAAGTACCGCAGAGTGAATCTGGGTTTTTACACGGGTGAAAACTTTCAGTCGGAGCATCTTGGTGGAGATTGGGGAGCAGATGGCAGGAGGATTCAGAGGAAAACAGTGAAATCCTTTGATGTGTCTGAAGTGTCCCGTTCATGAGAGGCATCAGTAAATATGTGCGCTGGCTGTGTTTGTGGGGAACCACGAGAGAAATGTAGACAAATTGGGACTTGGATAAGCGACGAGGACAAGTATGTTTCTGGGGGTTGATCAGCGCTCGAGGTATTCAAGGACGTTCTTTAAACTGACTACACTGATCAGACTTTCATCACGGACAATATATTTACTGTATTTTGTTGTTTTGATAAAGTGTCATAAAAGATGCTTCTATTGTGGTTTCGGCTGCTGTCCTTCGGCAGAGTTAGCATAACGGTTTGCACGGCTAGCAAAACCGGCCTTGGGTTCGGCCAGTTTATGAAACTGTCACAAAAGGCATTTAATGTAATTTTTCGTGCGTGGCAACACAATTTCCACATCTTTTTTGTACTACTTTTTCAAATACTGCTTGGCACGAAAAGTTAGCATGCTGTCTGACATGATTTTTTTTGCGTGACAAAAATGTATGTTTTGCTGCTAGGAATTAATTGCAAACCAATGAATGTCAATGCCACCTTAACCATAACTCAAAACAAAATCTGATACGCAGAGGTGAAAGTAACAGATTAAGTCCTTACATTACTGTAATTGAGTTGCTTTTATGGATACTTGTACTATTTTGAGTATATTTCTAAGTAGTAGGCTACGTTTTAAAAGAAGTCAAATATATTGTTACATTTCTGCACCCAACCGTTACGGAGTAAATTATTTTTGGGTTTAAAATGATCAACAGACACTGTGAAACTAGGAAAAAAAAAATGAAACCACCAGAAAACCTTTCAATGCATGACATCATAGCCGACCAATCAGATTAAACACAATGCACGGCGACAATACAGCATTGAATGCTGGTTATTTTCTCAGTTTTTAGAGTTCATAAATTTAGCTAAACTTGGAGCCTGATAATTTTATTTTGAATTGAAATCATTGGTGTTATTTTAATGATAATTGTACATTTTGATAAACGTTTTATTTTCTACAGATGCATTTGTGGAAAATAAATGAAGTTCCAATTGTGCAGGATTTGGTCTCTTCCATTTTAAGTTCATACATGAGATGTTTACTGTAAGTAAGGGAAACGTGGCAAGATTTATTACCAAAAATAAACATGGGGAGTGACAGTGACTAATAACTTTTACTTTGAGAACTATTTAATTGAGCCACTTTTTACTTGTACTTGAGTGTTTCTTGAATGACATTCTAATCAAGAAACAGTACTTCTACTTGAGTACTCTTTACACCTCTGACTATAAGTTCTAATAAGTTGTAATTGCAAAATTACAAACTTCCACTCGAAACACATGAATTTGAAAGTCATGTCGCGCAGCATGAAAAGAGTGCGGAAATCATGTTTGAATGCACGAAAACATGCGTCATGTGCAAAACGTTCAATGTTTCTGATACAATGTGTGTATAAATGATATCATTGAAACAATATCATTGTATCAATATTGTTTTGGTTCAGCAGGAGTGATCAAACTAGAAAAAAACACCTCTGCACTCTGTTCATAAAAATGATTATAGCTCAAAAAGTGAAATAGGTATATTATTCAAATTACTACTGGAGTGTTCAGAAATGTCTTGTTTAATTTTCTACATCTAGAAATAATTTGGATTGTATGTTTTTGTGAGTTTATTTATAAAATATAATGCAGAAAACCTTTCCAATGTATTTATTTTTTATTTATAACACTATTTTAACACTTTTAACTACCATTTGTGGTTTATTCATATAAATAACCTTTTAGCTTAGGTTGTATGGATTCTAGGGATGTAAAGTATTTGATTTTACTCCAATAGATGGCATCAGAATAAGCAAAAACACAAACTTTGATTTAATTATTTTTGACACTATACATTGTTTTGGGATTGGAGTTGAATTTTTTTGAGCAAAAACACAAGGTTTTGTAAAGATTTTTACTCCACACAAATGCATCTGGGAATTAGCGCCTTAAGAGCAAGCTACTTCCCTTTTAAGTGCTACCGTCTAAACAGGAAAAAAAAAAGAGTCCTATTCAAAGCTAACTGAGAAATGTAAATGTGAGCCCGTCCCTCAATGCAATCGGACGTCTGGCAATAAATTGTGTGTATCCCCCCCCCCCCCCCCCCCATTTCCCTTAAGAAGCTCTTTCAATAATTCAGAAGATATTATAATTGGCACGGCCATGAAATATGTTTTTCACTGTAAATAATGATGGAGATTCACTGTACACTGGGAGTTTACATGGCTGTGCATCAGCAGCTAATTTCCTCAGGGAATCTATTCTCTACAGAGACCGGGATGAAGATGTGTAAATATTGACAGGAGGCGAGAATGAAGCAGCTATAGCTTAGCTTACGCATGCATCAACTAAATTACATCTGCAAAAGGCTCATCGTTAAAGTGCGCTAATGTATCTTGGTTGGACAGAAGTCTGTGTGCTTTTTTAATGACGGTTTACCTAATTCACATGGGGACATTTCAGCTACTTTAACCATCCATTGAAGAGCGAATCCATTAAGCTTCAATGTGCATTCTAACCTTAAGTGTTTTGCACATCGGCAGAATTTTAATGCTCTAAAGGTGCCGTTTTTGACTTTTAAGGCTCGTGATATGCATGTTTGCTAAAGGGCATCAGTAGTCTGATGAGGCAGGCTTACCCCGTGTCTTGATGTCTTTATAGCAACGCAAGCAGCAGCATAAGCAGGAGGAGCCATGCAGATGAGTAGGCAAACATCGTCAGTGACAGTAAGACAACTGAATGAGGAAACTTTGCAAAGCTGGTTGTTGTTGATTCATCTGAGGAGTGAAAAGATGATGGACTTATAGATTGTTGAGAGGTTGTGTTCCCACGCCCCCATCTTCCAGTTTTACAAAGATAGCCTCTTTTACACCTTTTTCAAAACATCTCTTACTTTTCTTGCCAGTGTCAACAACAACATATACAGTATAAGGCCCAGTTTACACAACGAGTGAAAACCCAAATGCTTGGCTGTTGGTTTACACTAGGGTGACCATTCGTCTGGATTTACCCAAACGTGTCCACTTTTTATGTCTTGTCCGGATCGTCCAGCTGGATTTTACAAACTTATCAAAATATCTGGGTTTCCCAGGGACCCTGAAAGCATCTAGGGAAGCTAATATCAATGTAAAAGACCGTAACTCAGCTAATATTTGCTTTATCTGAAAGCTAAAGAGTTGTTCTTTTCAGTGTAATGTTGCATAACGGTAATTTTAATCACACGTGATGGAATCATTTAAGGATCCGCTTTGTTTTGACAAATACGTCAAACACGAGGAAAAGACAAGAAGTCCAAGAAGGTAGCCTATACAGGAGATTTTTCAAGGACAAATGTAATGATGCATAATAAAGGTCATTTTTTAAAGTCTATTTTATAAAGAAAAAAACAGATTTTTAAACCTTATGGGTAATAACTTTTTTTTATCTACTGTATTGTGTTTTGCTGCTAGAAGGCAGATTCAAGAAAACGTTGAGTAATTTAAGTATGCCAAGGTCAACCCAAGTGTCCTTTTTTTGAAAGTCAAAATATGGTCACCCTCGTTTCCATTAGCGCAGCGCATGGATTTTAATAGTGTCGCACAGCAATGGGTTAGCTAGGGCTTAAAGAGGGAATGGCTATATTAGGGTTCGGGCTTGGTCGGGTCTAACTTTGTAGGTCTAATTTAAGCTCTGCTCTTACATGTGTTTGGAGGAAGTGTCTCTGCGAATGCAAAAACCACACTGATGGAAGGGACTCAACCAAGATGACCCAGCGGAAAAAGAAACAGTCTTTGCACAATTGGAATTTAATCACAGTTTTATGAATGAAACAGACTCCAAAAGAGGAGCAAAACGGAAGCAAACAATGTTGTGTAAACAGGGCCTGAGTCAATTAAAGCTGATATTAAGAGTTTCTAAGAAACGTCTCGTTGTCCCGCCCTAAATTGCCTCACTTCCTCCCACTGCCACTCCTAATCTACCAGAAGCCACGCCTCTAGTTGTCTGCACGCACATCACGTAACATAAGGTTGCATCGGGTTGCATTGATATAGCTCTATGGGTCGGGTAAAAGCCAAAATCATATTTAACTGTTTGCTCTCAAAAACAGGAAGTCAAAGCCTATTGGCTGGGCAATCACGGCGCTCATTTCCATTTGCTTAGAGGTCTATAGGACGAAAACGGGACTTATATACATTGATGTATATGAACGACCACTGGCAGTAGACCATAGTAAAAGACTAGTTAGGTATTTTTTACGCATTTCAAAAGAAAGATACTCCAGATATCAGCTTTAATACAAGCATCCTTTAGTGAGCTAATGAGCAACACAACAGGTTCATTAGGTCAAATCTCAGACTCCCATGTAGTCATTCTTTGATTGAAAAAGCCACTTCTGTTAGAGGTGAAATGTCTTCAAGCAACTCTTTAAGTCAAGGTAAGACACTAGACTTTACACAATAAACAAAACTAAATGATACAACATTCAATTTATTAATGGAAATATTTCTTTACGCAAGTATGTGTTTATATACTGTGTATAATTGTGTTATAAATAAATAATCTCTAAACATCAGTCATTTGCCTGATAGCTGTAGATGTTCCATGTGAAAATGTGGTTTTCGTCAAGAGAGCTTTCAGTTTTTGAGTTTGTTAGAGGCACTGAAGGCTAAAACCATCATCCACTCCCAATTAAAGCTGGATAGACTCAGAAAAACATTTTGGGGAAAATTATCAAAACAAACCTTCAATTCAAATAAAAAAAAAACTCAGGAAAAACTCCCCTCCAGGTAAACGTAGTGCTTTTTTACGTCTGAATATCTTCATAACAATGACATTAGGCACTAAGGGTTTTCCCTGCACAACACCTGCCACATGATATGATGACATGAACCATTCTACCGTCCCGGCTCCCATCTGGCAGCTGCCAACATTATAACTGTTGGCTAACACAGGGGTTAATGAAACCCCTGTGTTAGCAAAAAACACCTCAGCGTTCAGGGGCTCAAGCTGCTCGGAGAGCCACATGCGGCCCTGAAGGATTGGCTCCATTATGGATACCAGCACGGGGCTACACACACTTCCTGAATAAAATAAAGCTTACACCTGCTACCTGGGCTCAGCTGTTGCCATGCAACACGGGGAGGATGCATCTGGCTATGTGTTTTCATGCTGCGTTCACAATGCCTGCAATTACAATGCGATTAGTGGGTTTCCAAACGTGTTAACATTTAGGTAGAAGGTCTTTTATTCTGCTTTTATCTAATTTTCACACAAAACATATTCTCCTCTGTTTGTTTATTTGTTAAATCAGCTCAACTTAGGTTTGGCTTCTCTAACTTGAACAGGAAAACAGTTTTGATTCATTCATTTGTGATTTCGAGGTAATGTCGTAGGCGAAGGTTTAGATTCTGAGCTCTTGGCGTGACACCATCACTTATGCTGCTGCGCTGAGCGGCAGTCAATCCTGGTTGCCTGTATTTACATGCAACACGAGCTCTTCTTCTCTTCTTCATGGCGTCTACAAAACAGCAGAGTTGGAACATCGACTTTTTTAACTTTTACTTATCCGTCTTCATCGCTAATATGCTTAGAAATATATTGCTAACAGTTGTGGCAAAGGTTTTTATAGGCCTAACAACAAAAAAAATGTTGGCGTTACAAAGTTACGTTGTGCAGAAAACGGCATATTGGGTTTGAAAACGTGGGAGGGAAAAATGCAAGAAGTGGAATACTGAAGAGGAAAAAGTGGCTCAAGATAAGGGTTACATTAAGTAACATTTTTTACTGCTAAATAAAGGTGAGATGATATATTTTGGGACAAGATTTTAAGAGTAGAAAGTGCTATTGGTATAGTTACCAATGTACAAGTACGTAGCGTCTTAGGGTTAGAGTTAGGTTATAACCCAATATTGCAACCATTTTTAGAGTTAGGGTTACAGTTAGGGCTAGGTTTAGGTACCCCGGATTCAGAAATAAGAGAAAGGGGTACTTGAGCCAAAAAAAAGTTTGAGAACCACTGGTCTATCGTATCATGAACTCAATGTATCTTCCTGATTTACAGCTAAAGGATTGTCAAAAAAAATCAATAAGGTTCAACACTGTATTTGTATTTGTTTTCTCATTTTTGTTGAGTAAATTCTGATGATTTTGTAAAATGTCAAAGATTTTGAAATCCAATTTTTTTGGGGGGAAATGACAGTTTTCTTTCTAATGGCTGGTACAAAGTAAAGCTTGTAGACGCTTTAACAACCAGTCACTCTAGGGAGAGCGCCTGAGCTTTTAAATGGTTGCGAGCCAGGGCAAAGTGGTGGGGGCATGTATCTATTCTGTCGCCATCAATACCGGTGCATGCTCTTTCACACCTTTTGCTTTGCCCGTACACTTAGTGAAAGCCACATGAAAGATCCACACCTTTCCTCTTTGGCTTTTAAAAGCCTTTGAAGATGTGACCTGACATTTATAGCCACTAGTGTCTTTGAAACAAATATGCAAAGTTTCACTTTTCAATAGGTGGGAAAGGTTTTGTATTGGTTTCTGTCACGGCAGTTATCAGGGCGCTCACTGCTCTGTTAAGTAGCAGGTCTCATGTTAAGAGTAATGCATCGTCTTAAAGTTTATTCATTTAAAAGGGCAAAACACCTTTTTCTTTATTTCTAAGTAATTCAAGAGACTTCACATTTATCAAGGTGATACTGTCTTTATTAGTTCATCAAAAAGGTTGCTTTAATCAAATAAATGTTTTCATGAAATAAATATTTTCGATCAAAGAAAATAAAGTGTTTAAATGCAAAATAAATATTTGACAGCTAAAAATAATTGCTTTATATATATTTTTTTTTTAGATTGAATAATAAATACACAAATGTCTCATCTACAATATGACCCAGATACAAAAATAAAATGTATTTTCAATCAAATAACACAACGGGGAGAAAAAAGGAGAAAATCAAAGAAAAATAAGTTAAAAGCAAATATGTTGGGTTGCAATTATTTTATATTTTTTTTTTTTTGGTTTAAACAATATTTTTGGGATTGAATATAAAGACAGAAAACAACATGTCCCCAATACAAAAAAAAAAAAAAAGAAGAAGTGGGGGGAGGGGGGTTACGTGTTCAAATGCAATTTTTAGGGTGTGAAAAATTATTTTGCATTGAACACTTTCTTTGTTTAAAAGGAAATACATTTATTTTATTAAATTATAATGGAACAAATCTATGAAATATTACTACTACTTTAATCCTAAATTTATTTTTTGTTTATTTTTTTTAATCCTAAAATCTTGTGAATTTACGATTTTATTAAGATACGACTGTATTCTCACAAAATTACAACTATTCTTTATTCTATTGAAGTCGTACGACTTTTATCTCGTAGTGCCCAGATTTTTTTCTTCTTTTTTTTTTTTGTGGCCCAAATACGCCGTCGTAAAAAGCATTTTTTTTTTTTTTTCTTTCTTTCTTTAACTGAAACAATTGTTTTGATTGAAGTGAAGTTTTCTTTTAACAGAAAATATGTGTTTTGTTAGAAGCAATAGTTTTGGGATTGAATATAAAGAAACAAATGTCATACCCACAACAATGGCCGAACACAAAAAAAAAAAAAAAAAAAAAACAACAACAAGAACAAGACTTCAAGCCAAGAAAATGCATTTTTAATTTAAAATTTGGATTAAATGATACCTACACAAATCTACCTCCATACTCTGAGCATAATAACGGTAAACTCAATGTTCCAACTGATTAAAAGCCATGTTTCATTTACAACTAGAATGTTTTGAACCAAAATACAATTAAATATAAGGTTAACATATAGTTAAACTTAGCTACAAAACTTATCAAGTAGACCCTTGTAAGGAATTGTGCTCAGACAGAAAGCTATTTGTGTTTGTTCTAAACGTGAAGGTCAAAGTTTCGCTTTTCTTTTTTTTTCCTAATCGGACCATCTGGCACGAGCGCTGCTACAAGGATTTGCGTTTGCACGAGAGCACTCATCTTTTATTCTCCGTTCACGTCATGTACATCGTACATAAACACGACCAACAATACGGCTCCCATCACTTCCCTGAAAGGAGTAAAAGACACTCCTCTAAAGAAAATGAAGGTGTCGGAGCATTTACTGTATGTAAGTGTGTGTGTGTGTAGAATCAGTAAAAATAGAGACAACCTGACGGCCCGAACGAAATCTGCTTGAAAAAGCGATTCAAGCGTCCAACTAAAGGGATTTCATCTTGAATCGTACATCACTTGCATTACTAGGAGCTCATTTGCATCTCGTCTCTTTTGCATTTCTTTCATTTTCTTCGTCGGCATCCCGCCTCCAAACAGTGTCAGGGTCTTCAGTGATTGGGTGGTCCTCAGTCAATGTCATGGGTCTCACAATCAAAGAGCCCTTTAGAAAGGATTTCAGACCCTTCATTCAAAGTGTGATGACACACCTGACATTAAAATGCATGACTTTCTCTCTGCACATTGAATTGCTGGACAGTAGGTATGTCTAAGGCTTTCGTCAACTGAAAGACCTGGAAAGTCGCAAGATGGATTGTTGGGAAACGAATGGTTTTCTACTCGTATTTAGTCAAATGTCATTCTATTGGTTTTCTATTGTCGCATTGCATCACATGGGGAGGAAATGTCAGTGGGACACTTTAAAACACCATCCTTTCCACTATGTATTTATTACAAACGAATCACTACCAGTCATTGTGGTTCCAGGCTGAGCCCAAACAGGGGTAACTGGTGGCCCTCAGGTCACACATTTTCTAATTTTGTACGGCCCCCCCAAAACAAACACACAAAAATATGCTCAATGACAGCAAAAATATATAAAATAATTACAAAAAATGACGGCAAGGATACAATATGATAAAAAAAAAAAAACAGCTAAGTAACTCAAAAATACGCAAAAAAAAAAAACAAAAACAAAATAACAACAAAAATACACAAAAAACCTTTAAAAAAAAGCCACGCAAAATAACAACAAAAAGATACAAGTTGACTAAAAAATTACAGAAACAGCAAAATAAACAATATGACTGCAAAAGTAAACACACAGAATGACTCCAAAAACACAAAAGATGACAAAAAAATTAGAAATTAGAACAAAATAACTAAAACAACACAGGAAATGACTCCAAAAAACAAACAGAAGAACAACAAAAATACACAAAATGAATGATAAAACACAGAATGACAACAATAATACACAAAATGACTCCAAAAACTCACAGAATGACAGGAAAAACACATAAAATGACAGCAAAAGCACACATTATGATAACATACATACACAAAATGAATCCAAAAAACACATGACTCAATAAAAGCACAACTCTTTGTTTTTTTTTTCTGTATTAATGCTCAGATTAATATTTTTTCTAAATGCTGACATGAAAGTTGATGATGTGGCCCATGGATCAGACAATCACATTTCTGTGGCCCCTGCTGTAATAATAATAGCGGCCCATCCTGCCTGACCCCAACTCCAAAAGTTCATCCTCTGATGTCTCAATCTTTCCAAAACATACTCCCACACATTCCTACATTACAAACCATCTCTTTGACATGCGAGAGTTAGAATGTTCTGCCTTCAGCCTTTGTCAGCAGCGGCTGTACCTGCACATTACGGGAGAATATGTGGCACTTAAACTTAACAAGACAGGTAAATATGAATGAAAGCAGTCACCCAAGCAGCCCTAATGCAAAGTAATGAAGTTGCTGTGGTGTCTGACAATGACCTGTCAGTGGATCTTCTCATCACTTCAACTTTAGACACCTCATCTTTCCATTACTGCAGCAAACTTCGGCCGACATGAATCATAGTTTTGTCTCCGTACGAGGGCAGTTGTCATAGATCGTCAAGTAATTTGACGTGTCCCTACTAGTCACTTCACAGACTGGAAATGACAAGGTTGACCTTAGAATCTGCCTTTATGTAGATGATAATTTCATTTAAAATGCTTCCAAGGTTGTAATGTCACCCCTACTGCTCAACAGCGATAACTTTTCCCTTGCCTGTGATGTGTTGATTAAGGTGAGTTTTTAATATTAAACACGTGTCACTCACTTTTTTAAACATCAATTGAGTTTGCCAACGACAAAAGTGTTTGATTTGCTAATTTTTTTCCCTTTGAATTGCAAATGTGGTCTCTTTGGAGCTTTCCCCCGTGCCACTGCTTAATTTGGCTCTTTTCTCTTTGACTTTAGAGGAGGTCAGACCCAACAATGCCACCGGTCCTCAGCGGAATCCTCCGACCCGATAAGACCCACAACACAAAGCTGAGCTGAGCGCTATCAGCGGCGGCATGCGTGGTGCACGCCCTGGGAAACATGGTTTGAAAGGATAAGCAGTAAAGGAAGCTCGGTCTAAAAAATAAAAAAAAAAATGCTGTGATTACTTTGCATATGTGGAAAACTCAAAAAATTTTATTCATTTCAAGCGAGAGGGCATTTTATTTGCATGTTTGCAGATTTAAACCATTTCAGCCTTTCTGGCTTTTGGGACTGTAAATACCTTAAAATATAAAAAGCAAATCGGGTTAAGGCCAAAAGCCGTAAAATTACTGAACATTTCAACCACAATTCAAGCTCGAGCAACGTTTATCCCTCTAATTTGTGTTTGTGCTCCCATTTCGAAGCTTTTTGTTTTTGTCAATTTCACGACAGGGTTACTTTCCTTCTTCAACTATCAAACTTTGTCTTGTACATATGTTGACCAAGATGATGACAAAATATGAGACAATTCCATTGACATAACTGTCAACTAATTAAAACAAATTGTTCATCAACACTATTTTATCATATTTTTCCCATTAAAGGTTTTTTGGAGGTTGTTGCAAGTCATTTTGAGCCTTAGGAGACAAATCATCTGGGAAAAGTCAATGGGAATGTAGTGTATCCTCGATAGTGGTTTGAGATTTTTTGGCAATTCAAATCCATCAAGTCAAAAATAACATTGAAACATTGATATCTACTAAGGTTGTGAACGATAAAATGATGCTACCGGATATCCGGTTCAAAAAGTGAAGAATACGGCTGCATTGGTAGCAGCCTCCTCAATCGATAGCAATTAGCCATGAATTCCAAGATGAATTGGTTGTAGAGTCATGTATCGCGTATCAGGGGCGTGCGCAGTAGCTGTTCCCACTCAATGTTCTTGAAGCCAAAATACGGCGCTTAGGGGCACTTCCATCTTGCAAATTTCACGTCATTTGGAGCCAGAGTCTGCGCAGTAGGGTCCGGCGTGAGGAGCCATGGTAACACGCTTCCGCCCATTTTGCGTGAACATAAGTAACTTTCCCACTGGAAATTCTACCAACGTCTTGTTCAGATGATCAGATCAAGTACTAGTAGCTCAAAAAAGACCAAAAAAACTGAATGGAAAAATTTAATGACGTAACTGCTTACGCTATTCACAAAGAGAGCTACTCAAGGCCCGCGGCTGTCAGTCATCGTAATATGACGTCAAAGCCCGTTTTTCAACCTCAAATAACATATTTGAAACACTTCACAGAAAAATAAGCACTTGAACACAATGTAGGGTGATAATAACTAATGATCACAGCAAAATTTTGTATTTTAAGCATTGTTTTGATAGGAATGTGGTTTGCTGCTTTTGTTCTTCAACTGTCGCTCCCCAGGCCTGAGGCCACATTTTGAGATGACCACCAGGGGTCATCATTATTAGTTTATAGGTGAGTAACTTGTTTACATTGAAATGTTGCACACTATGCTCAGGCTAAAATATTGCACTTTGTTGTTCGTATTTTGTGCTACTTTTACCTCTAATGAGTCAGCCAGACTTTTTTTTTTTGGTCCATGTCTAAAAATAAATACATTGACATGTGATTTTGTTGTTCTGTTTTTGTTTTGCCAATGCCATAAAGCCACAATGCTTGGGGATATGTGGTCTTTTACATAATTGAAAAGAAAATATTGTACTGTCACTTGAGATATGGCTTCTTTATTTTATAAAATATGGCCAACAAATTTTTACCGTAGAAACAAGTATATAAGTGTGTAGTTCCTATACTGTATCAAATCTATTTGTATCGAATTAATTTGTCATCAAATCAGTCAGTAATAAAAGGATACCGTTTTTTTGTGTATCGAGATGCATATCGAATCGTTCATCACAGGGAGATGTGCAACTCTAATATTAACTATGTCATGGTAAGTCATTTGACCAAACAAAAGGAAAGTTAAATATATGCAAGACATCATGTCTCAGGGCTCTAACTTTCCGTGTTCGCGGAAAATTGAATCAACTTCCTAAAAAAAAAAAATGGCAATATTTTTTTCGACAAAATCATGCAGAAATTGCAATATGACAGGGTACAAGTGTTGGTACAAGATCAGGCATTTACACAATTTCTCACAACAATTGGTGTCGAAAGACAGAAATGTCAATTCTCACTAGTGATGAGCGAGTAGAGCATTATCTGTATCTGTATCTGTGTGTGTGTATGTGTGTGTGCGTGTGTAGCTTAATTAATTTGTAATATTTACACTACTATTACCTTTATTTTTTTATGAAGACACTCAGTGTAGTAAAAAGGCAGAGATGCAACGCGCGTCTATTAAAGCTGGGGTACTCGATTTATTTTCTTTAATTAAAAAACAAAGTCTTATTAGCATATAAGTATATTGTAAAACTAATCATTTCTGAAAAAATTGTAAGCGTACATCCTTTTTCGTGGCGACGCGTTTTACCGGTGGTGCACGTTCAGCTCTCGTGCTCGATTTTGTGCACTTCCGTGAGGAGGAGGAGACAGAGAGACTGCAGAGTGGGGGACGGGATTTACGATGCGAATTCAGTCATGCTCCTCTGTCATGGTTCAAGAATCAGGTAGTGTAGTGCAGCTCTAAGAACCACGTCTGAATGAACCCATGTTTACCAGAACTCTACTGGTACATACTGTAAGTAAGTAGTCGTGCAGACTGAAGTAGAAACAAACCTGAAGCTGAAGAAACCCTAAATGTTAATAGCAAAAAACATGCAAACCTGAGTGACTGAGGGAGATACGCGTGTAGGGGGAGGGGCGTCGCGCTGTGATTAGCCTATCACAGAACGCAGACACAGTCAGCTACCCAATGATGATTTTCATTAAATCCGAGCACAGACTCGTATTACTCGTATAATACTCGTACTCTGCAAACTTGCTATATCCGTACCGGATAATTGTTTTAGCTAACTCTAATTCTCACACAAAATATTACGTAATTTGATCTAATATGACGGAGTTAACTTCCTGAAATGGAAATAGCTATATTACCTGTACCATTATGTTTTTGGACAAAATCACAAATTCAGACAACAATCGGAAGGATGTAAAATCAGTACGCGCATTCGGTGGAAATGCGTACCAAAAATTAATAACAATAGTTAACTCACTTCACCTTATTAAGCATGTTAGGCATGATTTCGGGAAGTTCAGTAGCAGGAAAGACAGTGGAAATGACAGAATGAATTTGGAAGTTTTTAAAAGTCTTCTTCAGTCACTGCACAGTGAAACGCCAGCATAGAAAGCCAAAGGTTTCTTCCTGGCACTTTAACTTGGCAGTTCTGTATGAAAGATGAGTCACTTTCTTCATACTGAGCTCTTCAGCAGTGCAACAGCTGGAGTTGACTAGGGCCCTGTGCCCCATGGTTCTCCTCAAAGCCGTATCAAGGCAAGACAAGCACAATTACCGTACTTCTTCCAAAAGCCTCGATAACACAGAGTCTTCCATCAAACACATGCTCTCTCACCTTTACTTGGCTACAGAAACATATCGGAGGAGTTTGAACAGCCCTCTTGGTGACGTGTTGTGTTTGTGACAACCAAACAAGCCATTATTGACCTCCTCATGAGATGAAAGGAAGCTAAATCCAATCAAAATGGCATTTTCAGCTACAATACCCCTTACGCTCCTTCATCATAATTAACATTGCACTCAAGCCTCGACAGATGAGGACCTTGTAATGACGCTAGTGAAGTGATGATACCGCATTATGACATGCGGATCCCTTGCTGAATGCAAAACCGGAACGATACTCGTTGGATAAGTTACACCTTCAGCATACACTCAAGTGGTGACGGTTGAGTCCTTCATCCTCATCGAGCTCAATTTAAGAACGTCAATATGACCAAGGGCGTCGGCAAACACCACTGGTAATTGATGCAGTAATCGCATCACATCCAGGGGCAGGTAATGTTCATTGCCGTGCTATTAAAATTGATTTTTTTTTTTTTTGCATCGGCAAGACAATATTAGACATATTTGTGTCAAGGGGGAAAATAACTGCAATGGGGGTGAGCATGAGAGGTTGTTAAAGACCATTGGACAATTTGTTTATGTAATTTTTCTCCTTAGTTTCTCAATGAAGAATGGAGGAGAAAGTTTATATATCTAAAATGTGTATTAAAGCATTGAACACCTGGGCTAAACAGGTGAGTCCTTCGACTGGGCGCCTTGACACACATGGTTTGTGTCAAATCAAGGTTGCCAAGTAAAGAGCGTCTCACAGGAATCGAAGGAAGAAAAAAAAAAAACACAAGAACCCAAGGTGTCCAATAAAAAAAAGCAACCCAAGCTACCTCTGCAGCCTTTCCACAAAAACCCAGGTGATGAAAAATCAGGTCGCCAGAGTGAAATGTGACAGCTGTGACATGATTCGTCCCCAAAGGCAACAAAGCTCAGTGTGAATGATAGATTCAGCCATCAAAGACAAATTAACTTCTGATCCCTGTATCCGTGTGTGTGGTTATTATTTTACAGTGACCGTTCACGGCCATCTGTTGAGGAACAGAATCAAGCGCTCCTAATAGGCTGATCACATTACATCCTGTTGCTTCTTTACTAATTGTGTTCTGGCTATTGGCATCAAGCAGTTGAAAAGCGAGCATTTTTATATGGCGTGACGATGCGCTCTGTGATATACAGTAAGTTCAGCTTTTTTTTTAATTAGAACAGATAATTGGCCATGGTGGCATAGTAACCAGTTGGTCACCAATTGTTATGTTTTCACAGCATATCTAGTCTATAGATTATTTCATTGTTGATTTAGACTGGAATTAGAGACTAAAATACTGTAATAAAGAGTTGTATATTTACCTACTAACCATCCCCTCACTTTTTCCAGGATAATATTACCAATTTCCGCAGGAGCGTATCGCAAGTGTAGCACAAACAGACAGATTTGTCAAATGTTTTGAGAAAATATCATGAAATTACACACTCATTTTGTCTTTAATCAGTTGGGTAATGTAAAACTTGTGCAAAATCTTGCTACAAACTTCACCTTATGAAATGGAAATACCTTTATGAAACAGACTAAACCTTCCCCTGCGTTTTTTTTTGGGGACAATATCACAAATTTCCACAGGTTGCTTATCAAACGCGTGGCAAAAAACAGACAGATTTGTCAAATCTCACGCAATCACACTGAGTAATCTCATGTGATTTCAGCATGTTCTTTTGGCCCCATTCTGCAACGTAAAAAGATGAAATGAAGAACAGTGGTTAACCTAATTACCTGTTTCAAGCATGTTTCACATGATTTCAGGAAGCTTAATAACCAGTAATGATAGCTCGATTAGGGAAAGCAAATGAAAGGGGTACAAAATTGTTAAACTGACACAAAAATGGTTTTACTGTGAAAAGAAATAGGTATCTTCAATGACAAGCTATAGTAGATATCCTGTTGTGAAAATGCCTTCTCTGGTCATTGAGAAACAGTGCTTGAAAAGGACTTGGACATAAGCCCATAACACCATTTCCCCTCCCAGTGCAGCACCTATGGTTTTAGCTACAATGTGTTGAATACAGTGCCAGGGATTAGAGCGGTTTATGGCTCAGGTTCAATGCATGTCCTGTGTCAAAGGAAAACTGGAGTGTGTGCGTGAGCCCCAGCGGCGCTCCAGGCCATCCTCTCCTCTGTCTCTCTTCGTCTGCACCGTGTCACCCCTCTGCGGCCTTGCACACCTTCCACTGTAAAACCCCTGAAAGTCTCTTTCTTTTCCCTGTATCTTTCATGTGCAACCGTCACAGATCATGTCCACTCTCCCACTCGTGCGCGTGCATATAATCAGGTCAGGCTCCCTGAAGGGAACCCGGAGGCTATCCCGACTCGACTGCTGTTTCAGCCGAGTCGTCTCAGCCGCGTCCGTCCTTTCAGATGTTTTGAAGGCAAATGCAGACAGTAGGATGATGCTGAGCTTGTACGCTTTAAAAGAAAGGTTAAAGCAAGCATACACTGTGCAATTTTTGAGGCGATTTTTAACTTGTGCATCTATTTTCATGATCGGGCCAAGTCTCGACTAAATCGTGTGTCGTGCATCATGTAGTACAGTGGTTCTCAAACTTTTTTGGCTCGAGTACCCCCTTTCTCTTATTTCTGAATCCAAGTTTTGTTTGCTGTGGTTTTGTCCATATACGGTGAGGAGGTTTTTTCCTAGTTTTACACTGTGCTCTCCAATAGGGGACTCAGTTTAGGACCTGCCCATTCCCCTCTTCCTCTCCTGCTGTTTTCCCACTTTTCATCTAAATACGGGGCGCTGCCCTTGTGGCAACCTACAGTTCTCCCGCCCTTGTCCTCCCATGTTATGTGTGATTGCTCTTTAATGTTTCTTGGAAGGGATGAAACTAAAATGAAATTTCATTTTTCTGTTGCTCTGTGACAAATAAAGATTAATTAATTGATTGATTGATTGAAGTACCACCTTTGTCAGAATAGAAATTTTCCTCAGAATACCAGTAATAGTGTTTTCATTTTTAAATAATAGAATTTTGTAAATAAGTGGAATTAAACAGTATTTATCACAGTGGTTCCCAACCTTTTTTGGACCTTGACCCCATGTCGATAAAAAAAAAAAAAAAAATTCAGGTGGCCGCCCAAAAACGCTTTTCTCTTCGAGAATGAGTTTTTGATTATCATATCGTGCATTTTATTTTAATTAGATTCATATTTGAGAAAGTGAAAATATAGAATAAAGTTAAAATTATATTTTAAATTTAAAGAATATTTTAAATCAGCTACATTTTTTTTATTTTTAATCAATTACTAGACAATCCAGGCAACCCCATTTAAATTCCAGACAACCCCACATGGGGTCACGCCCTCAAGGTTGAAAAACATTGATTTAATGCCTCCAGAATAAATGTATTTCTATAGTTTTTTATCAATTCCCGTCATCTCCCACCTGGTGTGGGACCAAAACTGACCCTTAGATTTAAATTTCATGTTCTTCTCATTGAGCATTTCCATCATTATGATTATAATGTTTTACTAAAAATAAACATAAAACCCATATTTTTCATGCACACATTTGTTAATTATCCACTCTCTCTTTATCTCAAGTACCCCCTGTAGTGCCATCACTTACCCCTAGGGACAGGGCTGGGGTCAATTATAATTGTAATTGCGTACTTGATAATTATTTACAATTAAGGCATAATTATAAATGTAATTTAAAAAAACCTGTTGCTGTCGCAATTGTAAATAAATTGTAATGGAGTTCAGATAATTGTATTAGGCAATTAAAAATTGCCAAATGTACTGTTTTCATAGGAGTTATTATTGTATTTGGCAAATGAAAGCCAAAAGGTCAAGGTCATGTCAATGGTCAAAAACCAACATTTTCCATATCTCTTCAAACATTTATCGTACAAGATCAATGCTTGCATTTATGAAAAGCTCTTCTCAAGTGGAGTAATTTATTTCATTGGACCGAAGATGTACGACCGACCAATAAAAAGATCTGTAGAAGTCAAAGTTCATGACTTCACCAAAAAAAAAGAATATTTCCCTATAAATTGGCCACTGGTACCATTGAACAACATTTCCTTTCAATATGTGACCTTGACCATTGCTCAAGGTCATATTTAAGGTCAAGAACTCCTTTGAAAAGTGAACAAAGTAGGACCTCAACCCTCTGAAGACGACGAAGCTCAGCCAAAAACAAAAACAATATTTTTTTCCCTATAACTTGGCCACAAATTTAGATACAGTGCTCAGACTGGTACCATTGAACATTTCCTTTCAATGTGTGACCTTGACCATCGCTCAACGTCATTATTAAGGTCGAGGTCAGTCTTCTGTTGTTTCCTGCATTACTACTTTCAATTTCATGAGTAAAAACAACCAAATTGTCAACAAATCTAGATACAGGTTGTCATTTTTGTCAGTATTAAAACTGAATACAGGTCTTGCCTAGTTGACTTTGTAATTTTAATTTCCATATAAATATATATAAAAATTGTCAATCATAATTTATCGCAAAACTGGGGAACTGTTACAGTCCCATGTACAGTTCTACACATATGTAGTTAAAATAGGTTTCATATCAAAGTTTCCCACATTGTACCATTTAAAAAAAAATATTGAAACCTAAATTTTCATTTATTAGGAAGTCTAACAAGATAATTTATGGATGGGAAAGAAATTTGATGATAGATATTAGTTTTTATGGTATTTTACAGCTGATTAAGGACCCATTATCATAAGAAAGCTAGCACAAGAGGAAGGTTAACTTTTATGAAGTTATTTATTTTTGGCTCAGTTATTGTGATTAATTGTATTTGACCTTTTGTAACTGAGAACATAATTATAATTGGCTTTCTGGGGATAGAAAATATTTAATTTAATTGTGATTTGAAAAAATGCTGGTTCTAATTCTAACTGAATTGTATCTGAACATGGGTAATTGAAAACTTAATTGTAATTTCCTATTGTAAAGTTTCTCCGCAGAGAAGGCACAAATTGCCAAGGCAGCGCGTTTCTTTTTGCTTAGCATCGCAAGTGTCTATCCACTTCCTGTTTCTTCTTCTTCTTCTGTTTTAATGGCAACGCTTCAGAGTTCTTTTTCTAATTTTTACGTTGCATTTCCGGATACAAGACTCCGACGTGTCGCGTATGGATGTACAATGTGAGCATTCAGGTTGTGTCAGAGTGTTGGTCTGTATAGTGTGTGAACGCGAATTGTGAGCTGCGAACACTCGGACTCTGTAATTGAAGCTGGGTTTCCAGTACAGATTTTCACAAAATAATAGACTTCGCTACAGAAAGACGTATGCTCATAACGCTCCGTATTCCTTTGTTGTTTCACGTCTAATGTGACAGTAGTAATTTTCAAGTATAATGCTTAGAAATGTTTCGTTCTCCTCTTCTGTCGACACGTACCGTGTCGTGTTTTCTCTGAGAGAAGTGGTCATGTGATCAGGCTTTATGACGTGTAATTGCGGATAAAGTGTTTCCATGGCGCTTTTGCGACACATTTCAATATGTGTCGCAAAAGCGCCATGGAAGCACTTCATCCGCCAATACACGTCACAGAAAGTGACGTATCGAAACGTCTGATGAGACGTTTGATACGTATTTCAGACGTGTCGAAACGTCTAAAATCTTTAGTGATTTTTGAGTGCTTTTTCAAAATTCAGGTGTTTCCATTGCCAGCTACTTAGATTTTGCACATTTCCAAGGGCAATGGAATCACAGCTAGTGTCACACAATTTGAGCTATTGAAACAAAAAAAAATCGCAGTGTATGCCCGCCTGTAGAGAAATATCGGTGTACCAAGGCTCGGCATACACACACATATGTATACTGTGAATGAAGACATGTCGCGGATGTAGAAGAACAGGAAAAGCAAAAAAAAAAAAAAAAACATCCCTGCTGAGAAAAACGATCCCAAAACTCAAGTCTGAAGAAAACAACACATAAGGCAGAGGAACTGAGCAGTAAAGGTCTTGACCTTCTCATCTGAGGAAGGCCCCAAGGTGTAAAAAAAAGACTAGCATTGGTTTCTATTATGAAGATGCAGCCGAAGCCCAGTGGATCGGGTCTTATGGAGGAAAAGCCTGAAGGTTGAAGTGACTAACAGTGCCGAGTTCTTTCAGGTGACTGCTGAAGGATCATAGAAGCAGGGGGTTGTTGGTGCTTGAGGGCTTAAAGGAACAGGGTAAATAGTCAGGAAACATGTGAGTTCCAGAGAAAGCAGCCACTGTTGCAGATGGCTTTTGAGATCAGGAGTGGGTGGGATCAAATCCCAGACGATTACACTTCAGTTCTTTCTACTTGGGGGAGAAAAAATACAAGTTGTGATGGAAAAAATATTAACATATGCGTGGTGATGGTGTTTGTTTTCACCTGTGACTAACTCTAAAGTGAATCTTGGCCATATGACCAAGTCGGAATAAGTATTCCTACTGGTATTGATTTAGAAAAACACCCCTGACCTCCTGAATATCACACCATCTGCTATTTGTTTCTTTGTTGGCAGTGATAATCAAGCTCAGAAGTTCATCTTCATAGAACCCAACATAAGCTTTAACTTAAGTCGCAATAACAAGGAAAGTCTTTTGATCTGTTTGCATTATTGCTTACATTAAAGATGCCAAACATCCTTTTTTATTTTAATTAATGCAGCCCTTTTAGTCAGTTTGAAACTTTTAGATTTGGTTCAGGTAAACAACATTGGGCATGGACCAAACCATATAGTGTGAGTAAAAGCACAAAATTACGTAAAAAAGAACATAGAATAATACAGAAATATACAGTAAACATAAATACACAAGAAGACAGATAAATGACAAAAGAGAGATAAATGACAAAACAACAAGAACACTGGAAACAAATACACAAAAAATGTCTCCAAAATTACAAAATGACAACAAAAATACACAAATTGACTTATAACACACAAAACAACAAAAAAAAAACGAGACACAAAACGACCCCAAAAAACAAAACAAAATATAAATAAATTACGCCAAAAACACGTGAAAAATTCAGTTGAAATTGAAATGATCAAGTAAGGTGAATAATGGAGAATAGTTGGAACAAACTACAGTAAATATAGTGTCAAGTGAGTCACTGTCCTTTTCTGCGCATCTGTTTATGGGACTCCATATCCCACAATGCAATGCACAAAACTTTTCCGACAATGGAGATCAAAACAAACTTTCGGCGGTAATTTTAACCTTTTGCATTTTTTTGTTGTTATTGATCTATGAGCCTTACACTATGTATCGTCTTCGGCAACTTAACTAACCTAAAAGACTGGCTCTACATTGACAGTTGCATCATTTGTTTGCCTGTATAAAAAATTAAAAATAAAGGCTTGTAGATGATGAATGGATGTCCATTATTGTCCATTTTTAACCATTATAACCCTGAAAATGTTTCTGGCCAACTTCTCAAACTGCATTTTAACTTTGTGGCCACTCTTTTAAACTTGAGTAAAAGTGCCCTCAGAAACTGTAAACATTTACCAAGCCACTGCACAAAACCTAATCAGTGCTTACAGGTCCGATGTCCGTGGGGGTGGATGGAGCACAGCTTTTACTTACGGATGCACTCCTTGTCTCTTATTTGTAGTCACCTCCTCGCGTACACCAAGTTGGTTGTCCGAAACCAACTGGCATTCCCTGTATTCAGGCTACAAAGAAAAATAAGTATTGATTCGTTGACCTTCGTGACCCTTTCTCAAGTGGAATCAGACCTAACTTTTCTCCGTCGTGTTTTTAACTATTACTTATCCCAATATGCTATCGGTGAAATGTAGATTTTGTAGATCGTTTGACCTTTATTTTTGCAGCGCTAACAGCAGAAACCTTCCAATTTATTATGGTTCCTTCAGGTACGTTTAAGCTTTAAGACAGTAAGTCAGCTCTAAACAACAAGCACATACTTTTACCAGGTTTACTGAGAACCTGCATAAAAATGCAAACATACCATAGCTCATATTAACGTGCTCCTTGACCCCATTCAATGTATATCTTTCAAAAATATATATATATATATATATATTTTTTTTTTTTTTGCTTCATACTTCCTGACTTTTCCTAATTTGATGGGTACAGTTGATTAGGCATGAAATTGTCATGATAGTTTTTAAATGTGCTGAACGCATATTGCACTCACTGGTGTTGTTCTGTGGTCAAATTGACCTCAAGCTTTTGTAACTGTGTCTGTCTGTGTGTGGCCTTTCATCCCCACACCTGCAAGTGCACAGTTGAAACTTTTGAGTTGAAACAGTTGAGTTTATAGTCAATGAGGTTTTGGAACAGCTCTTTCACAGTAAAAAGTGATGTAGAGGAGAATGTGTCTGACACAGAGGAGTTGATAGTGAAAAACCCTAAATATGTTACAAAAAAGGAGATACAAATAAGTAAATAGATATATTTATGAGAAGAAATGGGGGGGTTACTAACATCAATCAATATGATTCATTCTGTGAGATCAATCTGCACCCCAAAAAGATTTGGATGAAAGATTTTCAAGCTACACCAACTGTATAACTGAAATTTTGACCTGATGGCGGCGCTGCAGGAAAGGTTGTATCATCACCACAAATAGAAGTTTGGCCTGATGGTGGCACTAGAGAACAGGTCAAGTTTTCATTATCAAGGGATTATTCATGTATTCAACAAATAAACAAAGTGCCTGACACAAAAACCAGATGTGAAAGTAACAGATTACAAGTACTCATGTTACTGTAATTGAGTTGCGTTTATGGGTACTTGTACTTTTTTGAGTATATTTCTAAATCAGTAATTTGTTACATTTGTACACCCGGCCGTGACTGAGTAAATTATTGGTTTAAAGTGATCAACAGATATTGTGAAACTACAAAATACAAAATGACTAGACGACAATCAAATGCATCACATCATAGCTGACCAATCAGATCAAACGTAACGCACGGCGCCAAAACTGCATTGAATGCTGGCTATTTTACCACTTTCTTGCATTCAGGTTGGGGTTTATACCTATTACGTTGTTACCTACATAGCACATTTAGCATGGCACTGTTTTAGTGTTCATAAATGTAGCTATACTTAGACCCTAAGCTTTTTTAATTCTTAATTTAATTATTTGGTGTATTTTATTCAAAATAATAATTGTCCATTTTGACAAACCTACCTTTTATTTCATACAGATGCCTTTGTGGAAAATAAATTAAGTTCCAATTGTGCAAGATTTGGTCTCTTCCTTTTTAAGTATATACATGAGACGTTTACTGTAAGCAAGGAAACCGTGGCAACATTTACTACCAAAAATAAATCTGTATGACTTACTTGTACTTGAGTACAATTTAAATCAAGTAACAGTAGTTCTACTTGAAGAGGACATACTGTATAAGTACCCTTTACACCTCTGGCAAAAACTTGGTCAACAACTTTCTGAAAATCATTTTCTGGAGGCAAATGTGTGAGTAATAGTTGAGGATATTAGGAGGGTTAAACAAGCCTTGCTTTCCTGTATCAAATGCCTCAGCAACTCCTTCCTCCATCTGATGATGTGCTAGTGATAAGTAGCTCTGCTCTCAGCTTGTATCAGGACTGTTCGTCCCAGCATCAGGATGTAATAGATAATAATTACGGGAAAATCAAAGGAGGTTCCAGTTTCCTTCTGGGTTTAATTAGCCATCGATTGAGATGCCGTGTGATTGGTGTTCAATTAAAAAAAAGGATTCAATTACGTCAGATGAGGGCCAACGTCTAAAAAATGTCCTCTACAGTCTCTCAATTGTTAGCCAGCGTGTAGGCAATCTGTGACTCTTGCATTTTGCGTTTTACTCTTGGTTAATCTACGAATACAGTCGGACCGTCGGGTTTCCAGGAAGATAATTACAGTGGGTTCTGCTGTTTCTATTTCTTCCCTTTTCCATTTCTTCTAAGAACACTAATAACACCATTAGAAAGGTTGGTAATTGCACAGCACTCTCGCTCTGGTGCAGCATGTGGTCTTGAAAAAGCACTTCACAAAACTCGTCATATAACAGAATGATGGAGTGAAACAGGAAGGAACATTCACAAAGTGGGGTTTTTAGGTTTTTTTCCAAGTCTCATTGACTCTTAAAAAAGGGTCCTTGAAAGCTTTCCGTCCACGTTTCAGAGGTTTCTAATAGATATACTGTAGGTTAGACCAGTGGTCTCTAACATGTGCCACAAACCACCATCATACTGGACCAAGCGGTTTGGGTGTTTGGCATGAACTGGGGTGGTCACAAGGTTTGTGTCTTATCTACTGAAGTCGAGTAAAAATGGCAAAAAAAAAATGCTTTATCTTACTTAATTACATTTTTACTTAACCTTTACATCTTTGTATGCCAAACGTTCCTGTTACCAGATCATTTTGCTTATTTTAAAAAAGGATTTTTACTGCGTGATATTTCAAAAAATGGGCAGTATCAGACAATGCTAGCATGAAAATTATGATGGAAATAAACGTAAACATACTTTAAAAATGTAAACAGGATGACAAAATACTTGAAATAAATTTTGCGTGACTTTTAAAATGTTTGACTTTATTTAACATAATTAATTACATATACCTGTAAGTAGTATTTCTTGAAAATTTTGGCTTCACATCATTGATCCACATTTCAAAATGTACTTAAATTTTTCAAATTAAAATTCGGGGAACATACATTCAACTTATGTTGTTTTATTTACTTATTTATTTTCGCTTCCATGGACTGGTACGCGGACCAGTGGTTAGGAACAACTGGGTTAGCTAACCCCAAGTTCATTCAAACGCAAAGTTATTTCGGCCAATTCTCCTTCTGCCATTAGTGTTTTAATGTGAAAATCAAATTGCTTTTAAACTTGGGAATATTGTTTTCTGATAAATTATTTCTGAAGCTGAAAGCAAAGCATTGTCAACTGAATAAACAGTTATAATCACATAAAAAGCATTATTTTTTTTCCTTTCTTTGATTTCCACTAATTTCCCCACTGCACAGCTTGTGCCTCTTTAGTGTTCCGTGATGTACATGTAAATAGACATAAATCAGACATCTTGAGTGTGCTTAGTCATAATTAGAAACTTTATTCCGATATAACAAATGTTGCGCTCAGTGGTTCAAACGCTTTCTGATGCTCTTTCACTCCAAACATGGCGTGGAGTGAGGCCATTAGTCGCTAGGAAATAATTAGCTCATTTCCATCCGTCTGTATATTAACGCTGCTCATTTGGTGGGGGGAGATTGAGAACCCAGGGAAATACTTCTTAACAAACCCTTTAGCAAGAAAAGGACTTGGAGGATATTGACTGGCTTTGTGCAGGAGAAAGTTTTGCTTGAACTATGAGCTCCTGTTTTCTACTGGTTTATTTTTGTAATGGCGGAGACAGAGGGTGGACATTTTAATGGAATTAATCAGGAATTTAATATCTTCAACATTTAAAAAAAAAAAAGATAAAGATACAGATTCTGCGTTACTTTAATAATAACCTCTTTGAATAGGTTGGACTGAGAGATTTCTGAATAGAGGTATAACGAGTATTAAGCAGCTAGTTAGCATAGCATAGATTGCTCTTTGGAAATTTTAATAGTATAGACCTAACTGCCACGCCCATATTAAAATTTCTTTTTTTTTTTTTTAAATTGCCCCCATAGTGACAGGTCAGCAAATCCTGGGGGTGTAGTCACTCTTTCAAGGAGATTTTTTTATTTATTTTTTAATCAAATAAAGACGTAGCTTAAGCCTCAGATCAATACATCAAAGATAGAAGTTTGTTTTCCAAATAAGATTGTCGAAAAGGTTTTGCCTATTGCATTGTGGGATGTGAAGTCCCATAAATGGACGTCTAAAAAGTGTTTTTGCTTCATTTTTACCGTGATTTATTGTTTCTTTACCAAACAACGAGGACAGTGAATTGATCGGCTCCATTTTTGTACTAGTTTCCGATATTTCCTGTGATATCACCTCACTAGGAGACATTCAATTTCCACTGAATTTTGGTTCGTCCACATACTTAAAAACTCAAAATAAAATATGGTATTTTCGGTCTGTAAAAACACGAGAAAGGTATTTTTGGAGACAAACAAAAGAAATCACAATAAAAATAAAATAAATACAACTTCTATGCATTCGTCTTCTGGATTCCACATACCACAATGCAATGCACCAAAGTTTTCCAACAATGTCAATAAACCAGGTGTTTACAGTGGATATCAAAATGATTTTCAAGCAACTATTTCAATCCTTTACATATTTTTTTTTTGAGCAAATAATCAGATTTCTTTTTTTTATCTTTGAGGCCCATCTGATGTCTCCAGCAGTATTAAAAGGATTCTGACGACTTTACCATTATATATTTGAGTATCAGCCACGCCCTTTTTAAGGGGGAATAAAGGTCCCTTAGGAGAGCTCTTCTTCTCTGCTTCAGTGTCTACTCGACAACTAGAGGTTTACATCAGCATCTTTAGCATTTCCTGAATATTTAGAGTAACCAAAAGCAGCACATATTGGCATTTTGACTGAAAAAGCTACTAAATGATTTAAAAAAACTGTTAAATTATCTAAAAAGCAGGCTAAATGCTTCACTCCAAGAGGAAACTATTTTGTACAGGCAGTTGGGCCTCATCAATAACGTGATTTCAAGATGGCGGAACACAGGCTCTAAAATGGTATAGTATCAATTTTTAAAAGTCAATAAAATAAATATGGTGCAATGTAATGTGGTCTGCTAGATCTTCTAATAAGTACATTTCAAAGGTTTTAGGCCTCATTTGTAAAAAAAAAAAAAAAAAAAAAAAAACAGTGGAGTATCACTTCTTTAAGTAAATATATTACAATAAATAACTATTTTTTCCTGTTACAATACAAACAAGACAGTCATCAACATCCCCCACCAGATTGGTTGTCATTATAACTCACAACCTTTTCTTAAATGTCCTAAATCTAAGAACTTAGATGTATCCATAAGAAACCTCGAACAGAGTAAAGCAAAACAGAACAAGGGCAATAACTCCGGAAAAAATAATTGCACACTTCTCATTTTTGAACTCTATCAAGGTATTGATATCCTGAAGCCACACACCGAATTTGGTTATTCTATCTTAAACAATTTCTAAGAAAAGCTGCCCACTTTGAAGATACATATTACAACAAAGTCATCTCAGCGCACTTAACACAATATATGGTCCATATATGGAGAAAGAAAGAAAGAAAGAAAGAAAGAAAGAAAGAAAGAAAGAAAGAAAGAAAGAAAGAAAGAAAGAAAGAAAGAAAGAAAGAAAGAAAGAAAGAAAGAAAGATAGATTGCGCACTTCTCATTTTCGAACTCTATTAAGGTATTGATACCCTGAAGCCACACACCAAAGTCGGTTATCCTATCTTAAACAGTTTCTGAGAAAAGCTGTCCCTTTTAACTCAAATGGACGGACGCACGGATGGACGGACGGAGCTGAAACCTATATCCCCCTTTCACATTTTGTGGCGGGGGTGATTATTACATAAGAGGACTTGGCCATCAACTGGTCAACAGAATAGTCTTGCATCCTTACATACTTAGAGGAGCAATAATTATGAAGCCTCTCCAGTTGGAGTCAGTTCTAAATCCAAAGACATACTGAGAAAGTGAAAGTTTGGAATGCTGCTGAGGTGAACTGGTAATATCTCTCTACTGTGAGCTTGTGAGTGTAAGAAGAAGAAGTTGGAGAGGGTGACGTTTTGACAGAAGGAGTAAAACTGCTCCCTGTGCTCCAGTCGCTCTGTCAGCAGACTTTTCCTCGACTCCCCTCGCTGCACCTCACCACCTCCGCCTTGCTCCCAACCTTTTTTTTTTTCCTTCTCTCAGGCACCGTTACCTCACTGCAGAGCTCAGCCCTTTGCCCCAATGGAGGCATTGCCTGTGTAATTGGAGAGGGTAAAAAAAAAAACCTGGACGGAGTGGGCAGTGGGATGTGTCCGTGTGCCAAACAGGAGCCATGTTAGCTTCCAGGTTCTCCGAAAAAACAAAGGGTGAGTCACCTGGATGAGGCCGCAGAGTGCTTGTCAGTGCACAATAGCTCTGACTCTCTGCAGCACTAAACCTCCTGCTTCTCTTCTTCATCTTCTTTTGCACATATCCTCCGCCTCCCTCTCTCCTGTCTTTTCCTTCCCTGTTTGCCGAGGCATTAACCAGACCATTAATGCATAGGCAGAGTTTGAGATTCTTGCCAGGGCGGGCAAAAGAACAAATAAAATTAAATATATAGATCGTCTTGAGATTTACAAAAACCACAATGTGTATAACATATACAATAATGCAAATGATTAGTAAGATGATTGATGATGTTGAATACAAAAATCTGCGTCAACGCATCATTTAATGTTGGAAATTTGTGATAAAATCAGGGCGGCGGCCACTTTCTGCTTCATTTTGCTGCAGTACCATACATGAACTGCTGGGAGCAGTGTTACTTCACCATTTACATTGGGAAGAAGAATTGCGCAACAGAAGAAGAACCAACCTAAAGTCTCAAAAGTTTGGGAGTATTTCACTGAAAACCTATACTACTCAACTCAATCATATTTATATAGTGCAAATTACAACAAAGTCACCTCAGCGTGCTTAACACAATATATGGTCCATTGTAAGAAAGAAAGAAAGAAAGAAAGAAGTTCGATTTTTGGAGCCATTTTTGCTTGTATGTTTGTGTGCTTTTGGAGTTATTTTGCGTACATTTGTTTTGTAATTTTGTATATTTTTCTGCATCTTGTGTAATTATGGAGTAAATCAGTGTATTTTCGGACTTATGTTGGTGTATTTTCATTGTTTTGTCTGTTTTTATTGTCATTTTAAAAGTTTATTTGGACCCAATTTGTGTATTTCTGGAATTATTTTGTGTATTTTTCAGAGTTGTTTTGTTGAAAATGAAAAAAAATGCTCTGAACTATTTTTTTTTTTCCAATTTCAGTTTCTTTGCTCTTGTTTATGCAGTTTTTTGTACTAATTTAGGTGAACTTAAATTAGAAACATTTCTTAATTGTCTTGCTTTATCAGAAATGATATCGTCATTTAGAATAATGACCAATCTGACCATTAACAAGGGAAAGAACAAAGAGTTTGTATGTTTGTTGCCTTTTTGTGTGTTTTGTTTTTGTTTGTTTTGTTGCAGTTTTTGTTTGGGTTTTTTAATTAAAAACTTTAATTTATTTTTTGTGATGCGTGCCTTTAGATAAAGTTGAATGGAAGTATATTTATTATCTATTAGTTATTTTGTGTATAATTTGTTGTTCTGTTTGGAATATTTTTCTGTCATTTTGTTTATTGTTGTCGGTGTCTTGTGCAGTTAGAGTATATTGGTGTATTTTTGGACTTATGTGTATTTTTTAAAGTTGTTTTTTTATATATTGTAGAAATCTTGTGTGTCATCGCCATGTGTAATTCTGTTGCGTCTATTCTTCTTTTACACCCATCCTCCGCCTCCCACTCTCCTGTCTTTTCCTCTAGGGCTCTTTGTGCTTATTCCCTTTTTGCCGAGGCATTAACCAGACCATTAATGTGACGGCAATCTACATATGAAATGTAATTTGCAAGAAATTAATTTCTCCTCTCCATCTGTACGTTTGCTCTCATCCTTAATTTGTTTTGGAAGGAACAATTCCATTGGACACCATCTGGATATTTGGGAGCGGAGATGTATTCGCTTAATGTTAGCGGCATATGTGATTGGCTACATGTAAAAAATGAAGTACAAAAAATTGTGTATAAAAAGCATGAAATTAAAAGTGGAGGCATTGGAATGTCTTGTTCACAGGTTTAGAGAGCCGTGTAATGGATGGCTGCCAACGCAAGTGCCTCTTCAAACTGGAAATACCAATGGCAAAGTCACTCCCAACAGATGCACAAACTAATAACAACAGGTTTAGTAAGGCTCGTTTGGTGAGTGATAAAGCAAGGCAGCATACTCTTCATTCATTGTGCCTGCTTTGAAAATCCCAACAGTTGGTGATGACGTGCTCCGTCACAGCTCACCGTGCCAACCTCACACGAACCGGGAGTTTTTCTTGAATGATTGGGTCGTATTAAACGTTTCATCAGCTGCAGGAAAACAACAGGACGGTGTAAAATCGCGCAGAAGCTCGCTCAAAAGTTTTTGTGTGGTTGAAGGAATACTGCCATATATGACACTAAAAATCACATACCCATAAATATAAAAAAAATGCTAAGCTTTTACAAGCCCTACATGGGTAATTTCAGTTCAGATTGAAGTAGGACCCTTAGTGGTTACAGATCATGTGACATTTTGGAAATATACTGTATGATACTGATTGACAATAAATCAGGTTTTAAATACAAAAATGTATATCAACGTTAAAGCCAATACTCATTAGGGAAGGCTATGA
Organism: Gouania willdenowi; assembly: GCF_900634775.1. Taxonomy (NCBI): domain Eukaryota; kingdom Metazoa; phylum Chordata; class Actinopteri; order Blenniiformes; family Gobiesocidae; genus Gouania; species Gouania willdenowi. Next base: position 10,920,015 of record NC_041061.1, on the reverse strand, counting down.
AAGCAGAAATAATAAATAAACTAATCTAAGGACACTGCAGCAAGTTTGGTGATGATAAACATGGGCCAAAGCTACACATGTTTTTGGTCAAAAATGTTCAGGTGGAAGCCCAGTTTGCCAAAACTGTGCCAAAGTTTCCTCTTTATTCAGAATAAAAGTTAAATCCTTTTTAAACTGACCTTGTAAACACCTAATTCAGAATGCAAATGTAATTCCGAATTAAACTTAAATCTGAATTAGGTGGCTGGTTTATTCCAATTTTAATTCTAAATGAAATAATTCCTCGATCTTGTAAACACTTAATTTCGCTTCAAAATAATTCCGGTCGTTCTGCGCATGCTCGACTTGCCCCAATGATGCGCTGGTGACGACATAATCCAAGATGGGCGCCGGGACTCGAGCCGAGACTATTTATTTAATAAGAGTCTTAGAAGACACGGATATAATGAAAAGAGTGGATGGACGGAAGCATAAACACACGTACGGACATCAGCAAACGGAACAGGTTTCATCGGGGCATAAAGCTCCAGAGCTTCATTAATGATGCAAGGAATCCGCGGATCATTATAAAGTTTATTTTACACTGAACTTCCTGTATAGTGGAGGTAGATTTGAATGATTAAAGTATGGTTGTGTGGCTTCCTTCCCTGCTACTCTCTCTCTCTTTTCCTCAGCTGACCAAAGTGAAACCTAATGTTATCGTCAAGCTGCTGCTTCAAAACTACAATCAGAAAAAAAGTTAAAAAAAGTTCTCATGTGGTCTATGTTGTAGCCAAAAAGAAAAGGTTTGTTGTGTTTTTCTTGAAAGGCGTGAATACTTCACCCCCACGTTCACCCCCCATCCAATCAGAACCCCTCCCAACCCCCAGACCAAAAGCAGAATTAAATAAAGCCAAATATACCTGTTTTCCATGTAAACCTCAATTCAGAATTACTATTTCCATGTAAACACAAAGCAGAACACTTTAATTTTGAACAATTTAATTCCGAATAAATAATTTCAAATTTAAAAACATCATGTAATCATGGCTACTGTGTAGAACTCTGGGGAACCACTTTTAAAGTCATTGTTAATTATATTGTCTTTATTGCAAAAAGGTCATACGATTGATAAACAAAGCAGGGCATTATGACCATACACATCCATTGTTTGTTAAATCAAAACTCATGAAATGTAAAAAATATTAATTATAAAACCCAGATAATGTAAAAAGCTAAAATAAATGTTCTTACAGATGGCGTTCAAAAATACTTCTCACTACAGACCAGAATAAACAGCTCAAGAAATCAAAAACCAAAGCAAGATTAGAAGTAAAACGAAGATGTCTTTCTGTTCTCGGGGTTCATTTGTGGAATAATGTTGATAAATAAAAATAAGTGACGCACTATTTTCAAAAAGAAAATTACGAGTTATGTGAAGCAGTAGAAATATGATTGTAGAAGTATAAAGTGTTCTTTGTTAAAGGTATATAAAAGAAAGTATGTGTATATAAATACATAAAAACACTATTTTTTGCAACTCAAATGTACATTGTTGAATGCTTGCATTTCTTTTGTGTATTATTTTGAGAAAGGGAACTTTAACGTTATGATTTATGTTGGGCATAATTAGTATTAATATATATTTGTACATTTTTTAGACTCCTTCTGCGTAGATTTCTGTCATCTTGTGTATAATTTGAGACATTTTGTGTAGTTACTTAATTATCCCAAGGGCTGCATAGGCCCCTAGGCCGCCAGTTGCCCATATCTAACCAAGAGTATAATGGTTAATTAAGCTTTATTGTGGTGTTCCCATTCCAGCAGGAAAAAGACAACAATGGTAGTTGTTCTTCTACTCTAATCTTTACATTTGCCTTTTTTTAGATCAGCATGTTTCCCCACAATGAGCACATTTGTTTTGTTTGTTTTTCTCAGCAGTTGCGATTGAAGCGGTTCTGTGGAGAAGAAAAGAGTGACGGAGCAGCAGGAAAAAGGTGGGAGGCACTGGTGAGGCGTCGCACTCGTGCTCTCACCTGCACTGTTTGATGAATGACGAGGATAATGACTGATGATATCTGGAAGGCCTCGGGGAGAACACCTGAGTGCCTCCAACACACACACACACACACGCATACACACACACACGAATATACACACTTGTGCACCCAGTACCACGGCTTCGATATATTCATTACCTTGATAAAACAATGTGAAGTGTTAAATGGATCTTTTCACACAACTGACCTAGTTTATGGCTTTCATAACATGTCCAATTACGTTCATGGATATTTTTCTACTTCCTGTCAACATTAGAATATTCAAAGATCAGTGAAATACCTAGAGCAGTGGTTCCCAAACAAGTGGTCTTAATATAATGTATATACAGAGGTGTAAAAAGTACTGATATATTGTACTCAAGTAGAAGTACTGATACTTGATTGAAATTGTCCTCAAGTACAAGTGAGTCATACATGAAATGAACAAAATGATGGTCCATTGTTCTATGAATCTGTGATAACCATATTTATTTATTTTTCTGAATAATATCCACTGTTATACAGGAAGTTTATTATATGTGCCATAGTATATAGTCATCTTAAAGATGCAAATGCCTGTTTTAATAAAAAAAAAAATGGGTTAAAATTGATCAAAAATAGTGGAAAAGGTGGCGAAATAGGATTTTAAAAACCACAGAAATTGGTTAAAAGTTGTACATTAGAGTGACCAAAAATTGGCAGAAAAAGTGGTAAATAAAAAAAGGGTTTAAAGTGTCAATATTGGAACAAATAGTGTAAACTGGCAAATAATGTGCATGACAGGGTTTATGAGTGCTGAAAAAGTCATAAAAGTGGGAAAAAATGTGGAGAAAAGGTATTGAAACTTGACGGAGAAGTGACAGAAATGGGAAATGTGGCAAAAATGCATTAAAAGGACCAAAAATACAGCAAGAAAGAGTGATCAAAATAGATTAAAATAGGGCACGTTTGGTATAGTTGCAGAAAAGAGGTGAAAATAAGCAAAAATGGGCTGAAATTGTTTTGAAGGCAGCATTTGATTGTGTGCTCTTAATCGAGTCCCGGATTGTAAGGAATGAAAGTTTTAAAAACTGTTTATGCGTGTGTTTCCAAAAGTGCACATTTGCATAATAAATAAACCAAATGTCCCAGCAGAGGCTGGGTTACAATAACAATAACATTAAAATCACAGATTGGAGGCAATAAAGAAAACCAACAGTCTTGGTTTCCTAGGGTTTCATGCATTTAAAGCACATGCTTAAAGCACCCCTGACCTCCTTCCAGCACACGCTGCTCCGTCATTACAATCAGCATAATCCCATGTCTCATTTGACTCCGAGCCTTGAACCAAAAGGCCATTAATTCCAGTTAGTGCCCGGCATGTTTCATGTTGCATATGCATCTATAACAGAGAGCATATGCAGAACGTGCTATCATTTACATTGGACTATTGCTCATTACGAGGCTGCCTCTGAGCTTCCATCGCATCGGTGTAGGAGTTCCCTTGCATTTGCATTTTGTTAATGTATGCTCGGGGGAAACGCCTTTGATTTGGTCTCATTATTACATGCTGAGTTGACGCTAAACTAGTTATCATTTGTTGGATCATTTGTGGCTGTTTATTGCTTACTTTCTGAGCACAGTGGGCTGTATGGGAGTCAGTGTGTCCTTTATTGAACACAAAGCATCTTTTTTTTTAAGCTGTATTCACTTTTTAATGTTAGATTCTTTCTTTCAATAGTCTAAGACACATTTCTCCAGGGTAACTGAAAGCTGCAGACATTTGTTTGACCTTTATTCTAATGAAGGTCCTGAACGTGGTATTTTTACCACCGGAATAGCAGACATAGACTTGTCTGCGTCTGTAGCATTTTCTCACAATTATGCACACAAGAGATTGTTTTGAAGCCATTGATTTAGGATGAAATTGAAAGGAGAAGAAAAACCTGTAACTCAATCATCGCTTTGAATGTTGAAAATTCAGAATACCTCAGACAAGGGCTAAGTATCAAAATAGCTACACACTCGATGAGTATATACTGTCTACTACGTATATATAGTATAACTAGGATGGTGACCATTCCCACTGAAGTATACTTCCAAGTTTCCCAAGATGCATTTCAAACCTATGATGACAAAACGCGGAAGCACACTGAGGCTAAATATCAGCAGCTGTGTTTCCATTACGGTTGGAAATGTGCAAAATCTAAATAACGCAATAAAACTCGTAATGGAAACACCTGAATTTTGAAAAAAAAAAAAAAAAAACACATGGAAACACGTTTTCCGCAAATACATGTCACAAAACGTGATGTAACTGGTCACATGACCACTTCTCGCCGAGAAAACATGGAGCGGTACATGTAAATAGAAGGAGACCGAGACATTTCATAGCGTTACACTTAAAAATTATTACTGCAACATTAGACGTGAAACAACAAAGGAATGCAGTTTTACAAGGAGGTTTTGAGCGTCCTGTAGCGAAGTCGCGCGGGATGAGATTTCTCGGGAGTCTAGCCAAAACAACCTTCAATAGAAACAAAGCACAATTTATTTATTTGGAAATATTGCTTTTATTTCGCAAAAATCTGTAATGGAAACCCAGCTTCTGTTGATTAGCCACCTTTAAAAGTTCTGAAAGCATTTTAAGTGAGAAAGTGACAAAGGAGATTATCAATATGTGGTCATTTGATCCATAAAACTCTCAGAAACACGTGTCATGCCGAAATTTCAGAGATTTCCTAAGGCCCGCCATTGTGCTACTGACTAAACTTCAAAACAAGAGCCCTATTTACAAAAGTGCTAAAAAACTAATGGAAGACAAGAACAGATGCTTTTGTTTTGAAACGGGGATGTTTGACTTTTAGCTTACGTTCCGCTTGCAATAAATCATGGGGTGGTTGAGTATGACTAGTGCGCCCACCGCGTATACTTAAAAAATATACATCTGGGTATTTCTCGCGTACTCAATCCTTCCATACTATCTAATGTGAACGCACTACATACGAATACATACAGTACATACAGCAGGCACTAAACCTAATCTGGGACAACACAATGGATCCTTTCCTCCCGTGACTAATGCTAGTGACACCACCCATCCAGGGGCCACAGATGAAGGAAGGGAAAGGTGTATTCATCTTGAATCGGATTTGAAAGTGTTCTTTTGTTAAAAGTAGTTGGTACTAGTGTTGTAGTACTCGAGTTCTAGGCTCAGAAGCGAGTCAGACTAGAGTAGGACTCGTGACTTGACTCTGACTCTTTCGCTGACTCAGACTTGTGCTCTGGCTTTATTAGGGCTTGGAGAACTTTATCAATTAATACTTCATTTTTTATGGTATTAGGTCCTAATAATGGAACAGTTTTCAGGTTACAGCTGACAACAACTATATCTTATTTAAAGCAAAATTGTACTTAGTTTTAGTCATCAGGACGATATCAGCTGTAATCTCGCTTTAGTCGACGACAGGACATTAAGATTATAGACGACTACATCTGTTCCACATACAGTATATTCGACTAAAATATAAAGCTTAACAGTTTATGAATATTTTATGGATTGTTTCAGTTTGTTTTGATGTTTGAGACAGAATGAAATTAATTAAAAAATAATAAACAACTAAATGAATGAATGTCTGTGAGGGGTTTAGTTCATCCCATGTTATTTGCAGATAAAGCCATATATTATCCCAAAGAGAAGATATATGGAAGTGTGAGTTCCTACAAATGTTTCTATATTTGCTCTTAGCATTAGAAGTTGTTACAAAACAACTTGGTTCCCAATAGTGAATATGATGTACAGTATAATCAAGGTCAATATGCGTTTATGTCATTAACTTTGTAAGTAAAAACATATTGAATGCAGTCTCACTTATTATTTTGTCGACAATGTTTTCTAACATTTCCTTAGAGTTTTATTCTTTTCAATAAGCTACTTCAGTAAGTTTGCCGACAAATGGAGGGCTAACCCTTAGGAAGTCACCATCTTCCAGCTGTTTCACTCAGATTTCTTTATCTCAACATGTCAGGTCAGAATTCCTGAATTTCTAACATTTAATCCTACTTCTGTGCAGCTTAACAAGGACTTAATTTCCAACGTTAGCACATTTTTATCATGATAGACGGGGAAGTGGAATAAATGTACTGATTTTCTATTGTGTATCATATACATTTGGTTTCTTTTCCTCCTGGAAAGTAATTAAAACCCAACATGAGTGCAGAGTAAATCTCAGCCAATCATTCTCATGCCTGTTATGTGCCCTTCTTGTACATTTCATTCCCAATTCCAATTTAACCGGGCCTCTTTTGGAGTATAATAAAAAGTAAAGCACAGCGTGTGACACATAGCCGCTATCAGTAGATGGCCACCATGCTGGCACGAACGACCTCACTGATGGACGTCTTTAATTAGCCAGGCCCCGGCACTGGGAGAATTTACCACCGTTTCCTTTATTCTGATTGGGTCAGCTGCTTTTCAGCACTGTCCCAAATCTGCTAAGGGTCCTTTTCAATTTCTTGCTTAAAGTTACTCAAAATAACAGTTTTCACAGGCGTGGAAAGTGCAAGTTTATGAGTGAAGAGTTTGGATGAATAGTTTTAATCTATTACCTGTATTTCCATCATGTACAGATCAACTGGTAGCCAATCCTCCCATAAAGGTGGATTATTGTATCTATATTTCAAAACATGTGGGGGCCCTATGCAATAGGCTTTTTGTACACTGCATTACCATACCAATACCGTTAGCATTAGCTAGCATTAACCTATCATTAGCATTAAAGTTAACATGAGCTAGCATTAACCTATCATTAGCATTAAAGTTAACATTAGCCTAACATTAACATTAACATTTGCTATCATTAGCATTTGCTATATTTAGTATTTACTATCATAGTCATTAGCCTACCATTACCGTTAGCATTTACTAGCATTAACATTAGCCTAGCATTACTATTAGCATTAACATTTGCTAGCATTAACATTAATCTAAAATTTATATTAGCAATAGCTTAGTATTAACATAGCATTGGCTAATATTAGCATTAGCCTACAATTAATACTATACCCCATATGACAGTTAGCGTACCCCACTTTGGGAACCTGGGCGATAGAAGAACCAGGAGTGTTGAGTTTCATGCACATTTTTTCTGTAATTTTCACTATCTCACTAACATTTGAAATGCCTGTTTTATGGAAAAGATATGGTGAAAGTGCCTGGTATGATGTAGATAACGGTATCTAAGTCGTCAGAGAAAATTGAAGACCCCAGATTAGTAGTAAAGAGAAGTGCAGGTTCTTCTTATGCATTTGAATAGTCCACCAATAGCCAGAAACGTCTATAGGTCAAGAGATTAAAAAAAAAAGCTCATGATGAAACATGGTAAATACAACCTCCAATTCAATGTTTGGGTTAGAAGTTCTTTGTTACATTTTAGTACAGATTTTGTATGGAGAACACAGATTTTAGGTTGAAGAATTGATCAACCAAAGCATGGAGTGTTTATATTTGCTGAAGGTCTTTTAAGAAGTAACATGTATTGCTATTTGACATCCATTTTCTCCTCTTTTGTATTCTGACCAAACGTTCCCGTCTATTATTTAGTAGTGCTTAACCTGAACAAAGACATGCACATACAGCAGTCCGTTCACTTTAGCAAAAGCTTCCCACACCATTTGACAAACCATGAGAGGGACGGATTGTGAGCGTTTTTCAGACTTAGAGAGCTTAAATGTCTGGCTCTTTGTGGTCCCCTTTCATCAGCACATGCCTGTAAACCTGGCACGAGTCAAGGGGAAGAAGGAAACACTGGGTTTGGGGGGGGGGGGCAAAATTCCGATTAAAAATATCCTCCAATGCATTGGGACCAACTGGTGTGGAGTGCGCTGATAACAGCTGGCTAGTTTGGTGTGTCACCTCGCTTGGCAGCAACAGGGGCAGAAAGCAAGAGGGGGGAAATTATTTACTGGCTCCAGCTTACAGGTTTGAACACCGTTATTTGGGAACATTGTTAATTATCTCCAAATTAATGGGTTGATGGGAAAACGGCCGTGACGTGACGTGACAATGTGGGGCAAATAGATGGGGGACTCAATGTCGTGGCAGTGTTTCCTATTTTTGTGGACTCATGTCAGAGTTTAAGAACAACAAAATTCCGGCCATCAAAAATTTTCAGCTGAAAATGGCCCAAAAAGTACACTTTTCTCACTGAAAAAAGCACACTCATCAAGAACTTCAATAAACTTTGTGTTTTAATGAAAGAACATAATTTGGCTCTCTCAGTTATAGGTCTGTACGACATTATTTAATATATGAGTGGGGTTTGGTTAAACATTGTATTCTATATTGTGTATTTTTGGAATGTCATTTCTTTTTGCTTGATTTATTTATTTTAAGCATTAATATTAATTCATACAATTGCAACATTTTAGTTTCAGTGAGATTAGTACACATTCAGAGCCAGAATTGCAATGGGACTAATATTCTTGCGGTGCTTCAGCTTTTGGCCTCATTTTTTATCATTTTCGTTTTTTGGTTTCGGCCAAGAATTTTCATTTCAGTGCATACCGACATATTGCTTTCTAATTTTATATACAGTAAAGGCTAATACCACTAAAAACAGACTCACTGGCGCTCCCATACGGTTTACAAATGACTCGTCTACGACTAGATTAGTGTGCGACATTTATCTTTGTTGACCAACTCTTGAACCCCGATTGTTAAATGCCAACACAACAATGATGTGACTGATCACAGCTGCCATTTTCATAACTCTGCTGCCCGTCGTAAAAAAAAGCAGTGAAACTGCACTTGGCCGCATAAAGCTGAATATAAAAACTGACTAATTACATTTTCTTTCACACAGGCATTTGAAATGGTAATGCAGTTTTCCCAAATTCATAAATATTACATAGATATATAAATCATCTTTAGATGTGTTTACACCTTGTAAAATATAAAGTCCACACAACTGACAGTATAAAAGCCCATCTCATGTTTTCCTCTCTAGCTGTAGTTTCTATCAATAAGCAGCACCAGAGTTTTTAAAGCATACTCGTGTTATCCGCTGTCCTCTTTCACCCATCTCCTTCCCAAAAAAACCGAACCATTTCTGCAATGGGACCAATTACAATCACCCGGCTTTGATGTGCATCATGCTGTACTCCATCCGTCTTTGTTTTCAAGAACACTTGAGCATTGTGTGGCCAGACGAATGGAGGCTCTTTCATATACAAAACAAAGTAAGAGGGTGTAAAAGGTTCAGATAGAAATGGCAACCACAGCTACAGTATATGCCAAGGAACCAAAAAATGCAGAAAGAAACCACTATTGCATTTTTTACCAACAGAGTTATCAGAACAATGTCTTCATTCACGAAGCCATAAAAGCAAGAGATTAGTAGAGTCACTGTGTACGAATAATCCTCCCGAGGACCAAACAGAAACAATTTTACAGTAACCTTTACAACATCAGATGACGGAACGAAAGAGACTTTTGATGAATTTCTCAAAGAGCTAACATGACTTTCTAGGCAAAGCCACGAAAACCTGTGTGGTTTGCACATAAGACGGAGATCTTGAGACATTATCAAAATATAGTGCGTCGTACTACACGTAACTGTCTTGAAACAGGGACTTGCAGAGGACTGATTAGGGGGAATGCCTCAGAGAAGAAGGCGACTGAAGTCTTTGCTAAAAAGGAGGGCTCAACATAAGGTGGACTTTACACGGCGACGGCACTGATCTCAAAAATCTGTAAAAAAGATAACAGAGAACGGTCACCAAGAGCTTGAGTTCAAAGCAGTGAGACTCTAAGTGATGATGCCATCAAGGCTTGTTTGAATAAAAAGGTTAAATCTATTTCTGATGTGTCTACATGTATTTTAAAGTCCAAACCCTACCAAGAAAAAAGTGTCCCTTAAATTGAATATATATGCCTCCACGGGGGAAGTTTTTTAATCAATGAAACACAAATTGAGTCATAAGTCACACACCAAAATAAGCTGTAATCACTACTTTATAGTTTTTATATTGTACATTTTAGTTCTGGTTCATTGTACTTCATATACCTCATTGGTAAACTCATAATTACGGTAACTGCGCGTGACTAAATTACTATTAAGTTTCAGCCCTGAATGTATGTTTTTACACCAGCATAATGTCTCTGTCGTAATTAAAAACATATTTTTTATGCAACGTAGCCTTGTATAATGTGGCTTGTAACAGTAACAGATTAAAACAATCTCAGCTGCAGGCAAAAGTCTTTTATAAGAACAAACATCCCCCAGCATTTAAAGAAAATACGTATTTTGTTACATGATGAAATTGAGAAATGTTTAATTAGTCATTAGTTCAACCAGTGTTCAAAATTCTAGCATGTGACAGCAAATGCAAAAATAAGCTAGTTATGCTAACCAACAGATATAACTATCAACAGTGTCGTGTTCCGGCAGAAAGAAAGAGACAAAGTCGTCACGGAATACAGTTTTTAAAGCGCCGTTTGCTAACTAAATGGACCATTAATATATCACATGAACACAAGCAATCAATTAACCTAAATGCTTAATAAAAGAATGATGAATCAGCGTTAAAGAATAATGGAGCGCTATCGTCTCTCTGTCTGAACTACAGCTGTCATGTTTCAGCACCAAGGACAGCGCAAAAATCACTGCAAATTTAGCCACTCTCGTCACAAAGGTCACTAAACTTTCAGAACAAAAAAAACCCCACAAATGCACAATATTTACAAACTTTTTACACCCATAAGGCCATAACTCCTCTATTGAATCAGCAGCACAGTAGAAAATTAAATGCATGCTTACTTTTTTATTTGTCAAAACAGCCAAAAAAAAAAAAAAAACAGCCACAGAGCCCTTTGTATCCTTTTTTTTTTTTTTTTTTTTACATATTGTCTTTCATAAGCCAAGAGCAGCAGCTCATCTTGGCTTTGAATTGCCTGTCCAAATTTCCCCAGTCTCAACGTCCTTTGACCATCATCTCCTTCTCTTCTCTCTGTCCCTGAGTCCTCCTCATGTCCCCTGGATAGTTGTCCTCCCGTGTCCCTTCTGTTGGAGGCAGGTGATCCTGCATTAGCATTATCGCTACAGGTGCTGCTACTTCCTACGCAAACAGCTGCAAAAACAACCTTGGACTTCATTACCTCAGGCTTAAGCTTAACTTATTGGCTTAAAAAAAGCTTCAACTGCCTTTTTTTTCTTTTTTTTAGCCATTTTCGATTGTCTTCCAAGCTGACAGAGAAACAATTTTTGTTGTGGGCGTGGCTTGACTTTGCCCTCTCTTCCTCACTCGTGCTCAGTTTTTACATTCAGTTTTGTATGTACAATGTATGATTTCCAGCTAAATTTCAACTCAAAAGACACTGTTCAAATATAATACTTCAAAATTTAATCAAAAAAAAAAAAAAAAAAAAGCATCCAATCAAATAAGTTCTGTTCTAAATCCACCAATGCTAACATTTCACAATTTTTAATGCTAGCTAACTGTCAAATAGCAATGGAGTTTGACATAGGACATTAAGCGTATTATTTGCACAGCTAATTGTAGCAAGGAAGCTAGTTATGCTAGCCAACATGTGTCACACTATCAATGCTACCATTTTATAATGTTATGTTAGCTACCGGTCAAACGGCAATGATCTTACATGATGGTGGTAAAAACTTTGACACATCAGGACATACATTCGACACTAATTCAACTGTCACTAATTCAATATGTATCACACTTCTAAACTGTAGCTGTCCACCAATGCTAACTTTTTAAAATGTTTTAATGTTAGCTAAATGTCAAACATTAAAGCATTAACGTAATTGTAAAAACATTAACACATTAGGACATACGTTTGTCACTAATTCAACATTAAAGTTTCCTTGCACAGCTAAATGCAGCAAGTGACAGCTAATGCAAAAATAAGGTAGTTATGCTAACCAACTGGAATAGCAACAGATGTATCACACTTCTAAACCGTAACTCCACCGATGCAAACTTTTTACAATTTTTATTGTTAGCTAAATGTTATATAATCAATGAATTGACATTATTGTAAAAACATTAACACATTAGGACATACGTTTGTCACTAATTCAACCGATACTGATGTTTCCTTGCACAGCTTAATGTAGCAGGTGATAGCTAATGAAAAAATAAGCTAGTTATGCTAAATGACAGGAAAACCCACAGATATATACTAGTTCTAAATCTATACTCCACATTAAAACATACTGTACATTAATCACTAATTCAGCCGATGTTAAGGTTTCCTTGCACAGCTAATTGTAGCAGGTGACAGCTAATACAAAAATAAGCTAGTCATGCTAACCATATGCAAAACACTGCCAAAATAGTTAAACTTTTAATGTTAGCCAAGTGTCAAACATCAATGAATTTACATAACTGTAAAAACATTGACACATTAAGACAAAACAGTTTGTTGTTTTTTTTTTTTTTGTATGTGTTGCAGTGCCATTTAGTAAAGTGTAATTTAGCATGTAGGCTAAATGCACTTTTCTCTTTATTTTATCCAGATTAGCACTTGGTGAAAGTTGTTTTACCTAACTTAGAAAACTTTTAAGTTGTCAGAAATCAGCACAAATCCACATCTTCAGTTTTTGTACAAATGTGTCTGTGTCAAAACTACACAATAACAAAAACGTTATGGTATACCCCCCCCCCCCAAAAAAAAAAAATGTATTCCACATACAAACACCAGCTGAAGCCAACTTGGGTAACTGCGTACGCTGTCAGTATTAGCCTAATATATTCAGCTATAACAGTGTTTAGAGTTATTGCAGATCTTGTAGTTGGAGGACTTCACGCAAACTGCCAAATCTTTCCTTCAATATTTCAAACACATTTTCTTCTCACACACTAGTGGCTGGCTGTTGTTGAACTGTGGATGTGTAAATGCGCGCAAGCGGCTGTGAGTATGTGTGGCTGACAGTCCGCGGTTAGGAGTGAAAGCACTTTGGATGAAACTCAAATCCGGTTCTTTGTTTGCTTTCGAAGGCTCGAGAAGTCAAAGCCACAAACGGAAGGAAAATGTAGAGTTTTATTTAGAGGGAGGGACAAAAAGTTTCAACATGAGGACAAATAACCCTCCGATTCACTACCCAATGGTCTATTACAGTCTAGCAATTTCACTGCATTACGTATGAGGTAAATAAATGGAAAGTCTCTCATTGCAAAGTAATGGTTAAAAATGACCAAAATGGGATTTTACAATGTGCTGAAATGGAAAGTGCAAAACAGCCATTAGGAAGAGACTTCCTTAAAATTAGACTCTAATGATGATTTAAGCATTCAACCTTATTTGGGGTCGACGACAAAATATACCACATATTACACTTATTTGCTTCTTTGTTGTGCTTTGTAATTCTGACTTGTGTTGCAAAGGGAAAAAAAACCTAATGCCTGATGCCATTTGCTGCCATTTTTTCCCAATTACCCTCAATGACAAATCATTGCACTGGTCCTAACTTTCCAAAATGGACCTGCATAATTTGCTGCAAAGTTTGACGGAAAGGACAGTTATTCAGTCACAAACTATTAACAGTGGCGGAGTGCAGGAAACGTGCTTTATCTTTGTCCTCAGTGCCAAACGCAAGCACGGAAAGAGAGAACGAGGATTATGAGAAGGAAAGTACACACACAATAGGTCTCTGGAAGTCATCGAATGCAGCACAATACAGTAAATCTCACTTGACATGATTCATAGCATATATTTCTATATAAAGTATTTCTGAACAATTGCAGAGAAAGAAAAAGACTCAAGGAATCTGTTGCGATAATACGGAGAAAAGAGACCACTGCTTATCTTTGCAAGTGCATCACATTGATATATTGCACACAAGATATATTTAATTTAAGTTCACAAAGAAAGACAACACCGTTACCCTGAACGCAATCTATTAGTTTTATTATCGCTATAACTATGTTGCATAGAATAACGTTGTTGGTACAATAACAATTGTTGGGCAATTAAAGGCTTTGTTGGAAGTATCAAGTTTATTCCAAAAGTAACTGCATTTTTAAATACATAAACGGTTAAGCTTGGCTAGAATTGGACAATCTGTGGCTTGATTGACGCAACCAGATATTAAGGTTAACAAACGACCTAATATAGCACCCATTATAAATTATTGTGAAAAACCAACTCAATCTCACTCCAAACTCGTCGCATTGCGACGCCAAGGGTACCCCTCCAGCGTCACTATGTGACACTAAGGGTCCGTAAGCTTTTCCTTACTGCAACTTTTCAAAAAAGACTTCTAACCCTAACCCTTACCCAACCCTAACCCTAAGTTATGGGTACATTTCTCACTAGAAACGTCATAAAAACAATTGTTTCCACGGGCCGACCCCCAAAGGTACCCTCCCGAACGTCCATATGTGACGAGTTGGGAGTGAGAATGTGTTAGAAAAACAAACGGAAAAAAACTTATTTCACTTCCTGAAATTGAAATATTGTTATTGATAAAAAATATATATACTGTATATATATATATTTTTTTGTGCCAACAAAACCAAGCAGAAATTGCAATATGACGGAATGTATCATTACAATATTACGCGTTTACACGCAATTATCCAGTTGAGCAAAGAGGCGGAAATGTCAATTCTCGTACAACACATGACAAAATATGACGTAATATGACGGAGTTCATCTCCTGAAATGGCGATATGACGGACTAAACCATCACCTTTTGGGACAACATTACACAAAACAGGTGACCTTAAGTGTCGCAACTTTAGCAGACGTCAGATTTGCGCAAAATCTTGCATGATTTCGGCGCCTTCATGCATTCCGTAGTAATTTAGTTGACAATATAATTAACTGTACTAAGCATGTTTGCCACAATTTCATGAAGTTTAAAAAGGTAATAATGACATCTGGTTAGTGAAAGAAAGATAGTCATTTTTTAAAAAAGAAAAAAAAATTAATATTCAACTATTTGAAAAAACGTATTACTGGGAACGGCTAAAATGTTGCTTACATCCCTTTTCTTAGTGTTTTTTAGGGATGTCCCGATACAACTTTTTCATTTGTGATATGATACCAATTTTGGCTGATACCGATATTTATCCGATGTCAGCATGAATCATACACACTTTTTTAATTTTTTTTATTAAAAAAAAAAATAATAATTTCTTCTTTTGTAGTGTGGAATGTTAGAAAAGGCTTAATCTAGTGATGTTACTCAAACAGAAAACAGTAGGTATGAGAAACACTGACCCATTCATTATTAGCCAATTGGCTACATTTGCATTACATTCAACATAATATCTACAGTATTCTATTATTTAACAAAATAAATAAAAAATGTAATGGTTAAATAAAAAAAAAAAATTCAAAAATCCGAAATTTGAATCCAATATTCGTTTTTAGGCTGATATCGGACCAATATCCAATATCAAAATCGGGACCCCCCTAGTGTTTTTCTTAACCAATCTATAATGAAATCTTAAATATAAGCACTCAACAATATACTTTAAAAAAGATATTGGAGGGAAAAAACTTCCCCATTAGCAAACTTGAGCAACAATAGAGTGGAAAAACCTGCTGGAAGAATTCGACAATGAAACCGCAGTTTAATAACATTTTTTTTTTTTTTTTCAGTGCATTAATGACCAAAAATTAATATGCGAAGCACATATATAATGAAGTCTTAACATCTGAGATTACATCTCCGTTACCAGCCAAAACTGCCTTTGGAGTCATGCAGAAAAGTTTGAAGTAAAGTGTTGTAATACATTATTCATGGCAGAGTGCAGCTTACTGTGAAATTTGACATTAAGCTTCTTTTAGGTTATTCCTGTTTTAGGTCCAGAAACCCAAGGGCAAAGTGTATTCAATATGTAATTCACCACGAGGAGGAAAGATTGGGTTGAATGGGCTTCCTCAACAGTATCTAAACTTACTTGAATGAGTGACGAATACAAATCAGTTGCATTAGCATGCAGGGCTGAGGAAGGAAATACAGTGTTTATTTTTCACTTGTTCAGACTACTTGACCTTTTGAACTCTTAAACTCTGTTGAATCATCAACCCTGACCAGAACCAGCACAGCTTGATAGAAGTTACCAAGAATTTTTGTTCCGTTTGTCATAATGGGGATTTTCCTATTGGGTTGGACTTCGGCTGTGTTCAAAATGGCCTATTCCGTACTATACACTACAAACTCAATGAGTATATAAGGTCTTCTATATACTATGGTTAGGTGGATTGGAATGACAAGAACCTTAAGCACACTGAGGCTAAATATCTCTGTTGATTCTCCACCTTTGAAAGTTCTGAAAACATTTTAAGTGAGAAAGTGACCAAGTAGAATATCAACATGTGGTCATTTGATCAATAAAACTCGCAGAAATGCATTGCATGCCAACATTTGGGAGATTTTCAGAGACCCTCCATTGTGCTACTGACTAAACTTCAACTTAGCTTCAAAACAAGAGCCCTATTTACAAAAGCCTTAAAAAAACTAATGGAAGACATGAAGAAATGCTTTTGTTTTGAAAAGGGGACGTTTGATTTTTAGCTTGAAGCCAGTCCCACAATGCATCATGGGGAGTTTGAGTATGACTAGTGTACCCACTGTGTATAATTAAAAAACGTCCCTATACACACGGGTATTTCTCCTGTACTCAATCTTTCCATACTATCTAATGTGAACACTAGGGATGTAACGATTCACTCAACTCCCGATACGATTCGATTCACGATACTGGGTTCACGATACGATTTTCTCACGATTTATTTTACAAAATGGGAATGTTGACAAATGACTGAAAAATATTTCTTTATTTTTTTGGGGGAAAATACTATACTATTTTCCTTTTATTTTTCAATGTCAAAAGAATCCCTTGATAAACTATTCAAAATGATGCAATTTAACTAAAAATAAATCTTGAATGAAATAAATAAAGGAATAATACAAATGAAGAAGAAATTCTGGTTCTATAATAAACAATTCAAAACTGCATAATAGTTCTTTTTCTTTTTAAAAGTGCAACTGAAAATGTCATTTTATTGTATTTACGTCTGATATTTGTTTAGACCAGCAGAGGGCGCTTGTAGCCAAGTGGTCGGTTGGCATGCAGTTATTCTAGCAGTGAAGAAGAGAAGCTATGCTAGCAGACAGAGCTAATAGAAAAACATGACTTTTACAGATATTCACGTAATATTACAGATATTCTTTCGGTGCTAAAGGAGAAAAGAATCATTTATGAGCATGTTTAACAGTAAATGGCGGCCAGAACGAAAATAGTAGCAGATTCCGCCCGTCACGTCCGCTTCTATATAACGCCCTCTGCTGGTTAAAAAAAGTACTGCGTTTCAATTTTCAGAGCATCGATGTGAACCGTGGTACCTATGAATCGATTTTTAACTGCCTTACGATTAATCGTTACATCTCTAGTGAACACACTACATACTCATTTTGGTATCAGACTTGGTATGAGTAGTTCGTTAGTTTGCAATTTCAAACAAAGCCTTAGTCTCTCAGTGAAAAGTGCTGACTCACTCCCTCCAGTGGGCTTAATTGTATCTTTTCCCCCACATGAGGCTCTTTCTCAGGCTCTGCTAAACAAGGTGTCGCCTCATGAGCAATGATTTATTTTTTTTGCTAAAATTCTTTAAAATCAGACTTTGGACCATAGTGAAAATAACCCAAAATATATTGGGAAGTCACTTTGACAGATTTTTGGGGGAAAATCCTGATAACAATGAAATGAATAGAAACACTTCTATGCATCCATCTATGGGACTTGAAATCCCACATTTCAATGTACGAAACTTTTCAGACAATGTCAAAAAGAGTTTTCATAGCGTAGATCAAAACAAACTTTTGAGTGGTTATTTTTTCCAATCTTCAATATATTGATGTATGGGGCCTACACTGTCTTTTTTCTGATTTAAAAAAATATTGTCTCCTAGCAGCTTTAAGTAAATTAAACCTTACTCTATTAGTTATAAATGTCAATCAGTGGTGTCACTGATGCATTTTTTGGGGCATGTAGTCCATCAATGAATTAGATACCAAGGACATACTTTTTGAACAAAAGACGGCTAAGTCGACTTTTACGATCAGCAATTTGACTAAAAAACAAAGACTCCATTGGTTTTGCTAGGACTTATTCTTTTTATTACAGCTTCCTTTTTGACCTTGCTGCTTGTCTACTAATGACTTTTGGCCAGTGAAATGGAATCCGTCTCAGCTGACATTTATTGAGCGTGTTTGTACAAGTGTGATGTTCCACACACTTTTAGAAAAATACCCAATATAAAAAGCAGATTCCGACACTAATGACTTCTGACGTTGTTATTGCCGGCTAATGGTTCCAATGTCAATTGGTAAATGCTTTGAAATTTCTCATGTTGGTAACATACAGCTTATTTCTGCTCTCGCATCTTAACGTTTAGATCCCTGACCTTTAGATATTCCCGCTTTGCACTGATCATGTTTTGAAAAGGCTGAATATAATTACAAGAGTAATTTAAGCTATTGGGTTTTAAGGGATTACTGCATCAATTTAGCTGCTTGGTTTTTG
Source organism: Gouania willdenowi (assembly GCF_900634775.1). Taxonomy (NCBI): domain Eukaryota; kingdom Metazoa; phylum Chordata; class Actinopteri; order Blenniiformes; family Gobiesocidae; genus Gouania; species Gouania willdenowi. The sequence continues at coordinate 10,901,458 of NC_041061.1, read as the reverse complement.
TCAGCAATGCAGAGGCATTTCTTGTTGTGACAGGGATCCTATTTATATAAAGATAAGATAATTTGATGCTAGAATGCCGTTAAATTAAACATACTCCCTGAATAATGAATGAGAACTGTAGCGAACATCACAAATACCTCAATTCTATCAATCAAATTAGACTTAATTTATTCATAAGGTTAATAAAAATACTTTTTTTGTTTGTTTTTTTACTTTTTTCCTGCCTTTTTAAAGATAAAACAACTCATAACTATAATACAAAAAAGTAATATATAATAATATATTTATTCCTAAATTCTTCATTTTAGGACACATTTGTTGTAGCAGTCAACCAAATGGTTTTACTGAAAAATTGGGTTTTAAACACCAGAGAAATTGGCTAAAAGTTGCAAATGAGACTAGCCAAAAACTGACAGAAAAAGTGGTAAAAAGGGTTAAAAGTGTCAATATCGGCAGAAAAAAGGAAGAACAATTAGTTTAAACAGGCTAATAATGGGCATGGCAAATTGTGAAAGTGGTTAAATTGGCAAAAATAAGCATAAAATATGGTGAAAAGAAGATAAAAGTGACAATAATGGGTCAACATATGCAACATTAGGTTGGAAAAGTGGTGGAAAGGGTTTAAAAGTGCTGAAAATGTCTTAAAAGTGAAAACAAAAATTTGACAGAGAAGTGGCAGGGGATGGGAGTAATGCAGCAAAAACGCATTAAAAGGAGCTAAAATATGGCAAGTTTGGTGTAGTTACAGAAAAAGGGTAAAAATAAGCAAAGTGTCAGTTGAATTACATTTTTCCAAAAAAGTTTAACTTTTGCTTCTACAACAGATTCTGATTCTTTTAAAGTTCTTAAAAAGTAACCACACATCTATAAAAGTGCCGAGTGCGTTTTATGAAATTAAAGTGCAATCAACTTCCAAGCTATAACGCATTGAGGAGTGAGATAACAAGGTCTGATGTGGTTCACTGACACATAGTGACTGGGCGTTTACGTGCTATGCATATATTAATGCAATTAACACTAATACCATTTAACCTATAACATGTTCAGCAACTACTACCTTCAACCAATTTCTACTTTTTTAGCATTTTCAACCCATTTAAAATTTGTTCAACAAATTTCAACTTTTTTTTTTTTTTTTTTTTTTTCACTTTTTTCCACCCATTCTAACTTTTTTCACCTTTTTAAACCCATTTCACTTTTTTAAAGCTTTTTCAAGCCATTTCAACTCATCCATCCATTTTCAGACCTGCTGGTTCCTGTTTTTCAGGGCCCATTTCCACCTTTTCAATCTTATTGCTAATGTTTAGCTATTGTTCGGTTAATGCATAGCTAACGCTAGGTTAGTGCTAATGCTAGGTTAATGCTAATGCTCGTGCTAGACCAATGCGTAGCTAGTGCTAGGTTAGTGCAAATACTAGACTAATGCTATAGCTAGGTTAATGCTAATGCTAGGCTGATGCAAGGTTAGTGCTAATGCTAGGTTAATGCGATTTGGACTTTTTTGGAATGAAACAATAATCGCACTGAAATCTGATCATTTATATCGCCAAATCATTTTTTCCTACACCCTTAGATATTAGTGTGTTAATCAAATGTCAAAGCTTATTTCAGTTTGCCTGTTTGAAGTCAAACCCCCTCATTATAGGCCTTTATAAAATCAGAACAGTTGCATTAATTCAACTGCTCCATTATAGGTTTTGTTCACTGAGTCTCTGAGCAACTGTAAAAAGTTGAATGGTTGAATTTGAAGAGATTTGGCATAATGGGGTTTGTATGGATTTAAATGTGTTGACAAGCAGGCCAGGCTTCTGTCTTTGTCAGCCTCTGAGAGATAGCAGCACGTCATCATCATCATCATCATCATCATCATCTCACCCTGCTAAGCTTCCCTGAAAAAGCACACACTGCTCCATTGTCATCATCTGCAATCACAATGTCATCAATGTCTTACGAGAGTCTGTCGCAGTTCCTTCTCCCTAATGCAATTTATTGTGGCGTCTTTTCATATTAGATTTTCAATCGCCGTTGTCATGGCGACGTGAATGCAAACCATCTCACGGCAGCAGGTTATTGTTTCATTACAAACCATGTTTCAGGAGGAGTTTTTTTTTTTTCCTGCTCTCCTTTCCTTCACCTTTCCACTCTTTTGTTTTTCTTTTTCAGCCTCGTCTGGGAGATAAGCACACCACGCGCCATCAAAAGATGTATTTTTCCCTGCAAGCAATTACCCTTCCAGGATGAGCTCTTGTTATTCCTTTTCTCATCCAGCACTGATTCAGGTCCACACCAATCAATGAGTGCACTGCACGTTTTTAACCAGGCATCATGAAAGCAGCTCTGCCTGGATCAGGAAGTAACGGTAGTCCCTGGAAAAACACTTCACAGAGAGCAGGGTCTACGGTGATTACAATGGTTTACCAATAACCCTTTGTGGTAATTGCATGTTCTCCCCATCGGTGTTTAAAGTTCATTTTCCACACAAGCTAGTTCAAAGTTCAGTTTACAAATGTTAAAGTCAACTAGTTAGTTCATAATTCCAAATTTTGAACCAAATTCTCAGGTTATTTTTGTAATTTTTTTTTTTTTAATTATGTTGCTGTGAGCAGGGGCGCAAAACCCGGGGGCGATGTGGAGGTCATGCCCCCCCTTTGATGACGTTGTTCCCTCCAAAAAAAATCCCGTTGTGAAGACACAAAAGTTTTTAATGGTATAGTAACATTTTCCTTTTACTTCAAGCCTCACCTGGGCCGTCACTGTGGGATGTTGAGCAAGTCCCTTAACCCCGAACTGCTCCCCAGGCGCCGCAAAATGGCTGCTCACTGCTCCTCAGGGATGGGTTAAATGCAGAGGACAAATTCCATTAATGTAATAACATTACATGGCCAATTAAAGGCGAAAGCCCCGATTTAATCTTTAATCTTTTAATCTTTAATCTTTAAAATACAAGTCACGCCGCTTAAAATAACCGGCAATTTTAACAATAGAAATATTATTATTTGTGCATATTTTTTTTCATGTTTTGTGTGTGTTTTTAAAGTTATTTTGTGTTTATATTTGTTGTTTCATAGCGTTTTTTAACTTCAGTTTACAAATTTGTTCAGTTCATAATTAAAAATGTTGAACTAAGTTCTCAGTTCCAAAAATGAAGTACTTCATAGTTATTTTTCTACTTTAGAAAAATATATTGCTGTGAGCAGGGGCGCAAATACCTGAGGTGGACACAGGGGCGCATGAGCACAAATAAATGTTCTCAATAGTATAGTAAAAACAAAATACAAGTCACACTGCTTAAAATAACCAACAATTTTAACAATTGAAATATCATTTGTGCATATTTATTTCATGTTTTGTGTGTTTTTAAAGTTATTTTGTGTAATCATTTCTTGTTTTATAGTGTTTTGAACTTCAGTTTGCAAATTTAAGAACTAACTTGTTCTGTTCATAATTCAAAATTTTTAACCAAGTCCTCAGTTCCATAAATTAACTACTTCAGAGTTATTTTTGTATTTTAGAAAAAAATGTGTTGCTGTGGGCGGGGGCACAAATCCAGGAGGGGACTTAAAATACGTTAAAAACACATTATTTATTATTTGTGTTTTTTTTTTCCAAGTTGTGTGTGTTTTTCAAGTCATTTTGTGTATTTGCTTTGAGGACCTCACAAACTCAAACCAAAGGGCCATACAGCCTGCGGGCCACCAGTTGCCCTTGTGTAATCTAGTGATAGATACTTTATTAATGATGGTTGGCAGTGAGTTGGGATCAATTGTTCTCCAGTTAATTTCAATGAAACAATCAGCACATTTATTTTATACGCATGTTTTCGCTAAAATCACGGCGAGTCTAATTCATGATATTGCTAAATCTGTGAACTTGGAATATAAAAAAAAAAAAAAAAAAACAAGAACGAAAACGAAAACATCTCATCTACTGTAGGTCGGTGCTATTTTGAGAAAATTGCTTCACTTTTATCCATTTGTTATCACATTTACTTCCATCCTGCTCTTTGCTCTCTAGGTGAGATTGGCGGAAAAATGCATTTATACATTAAGATCTTGAAACAAGCACAAATAGAAAGGATGAATGAAAATAAATACTAAATAACCATGAAAAATATGTATTCATGGAACCTCAACAACACTGAAGATTACTTATTGTCATTGTATTTTTTTTTTTTTTTTTAGAAACGTTACTCCACTAAACAAAGAAAACTATGCATTTCAGGTTCTGAACCTTAAGTGTTGGAAACGTTGCTTTCAAGCAGAGACATAAAGAGTACTGATATATCTACTCAAGTAGAAGTACTGTTACATGGTTAAAATTGTACTCAAGTACAAGTAAGTCGTAAATAAAATACTCAAGTACAAGTAAAAAGTAGCTCAATTAAATTGAACTCAAAGTCAAAGTTACTAGCTACTTTCACCCCCCACTTGTATTTTTGGTAATTAATCTTGCCACGGTACCCTTGCATACATAAGCAACTCATGTATACACTTAAAAATTGGAACTTAATTTATCTTCCACAAAGGCATCTATTTAAAATGATAATAATTATTATTGTTTTTTTAAAGCAACACTATGTAACTTTTGGATACTAGGGGCGCTAGACCTGTATCTTTCACGTCAAGCTCCCCTTGTGGCCACAAGCGCCGCAGCACAAACATCAACAGCCAGTCAGTCAGTTGTCTTTTGATTGTGTATGTAGACAGTAGTTGACCTGATGGTTGAAGAGAGATCATCGACTCACTATTAAAGAAAAGTAAAGTTAGTTTTATGTAAGTAGAAAGCTGTCGCTTGCACGAAATTCCTGAAGGTGCGTTCACACCGAACGCGACTGAAATGACTGAAACGATTAGATTACGTTCAAATCAATGTAAATGACGCGACATCAAGTTATCCCCCTTCAAGCTACGTGACTTGCGTGATTTGAGCGACTACGTCAAGTGCGACCTCGTTGCTGAAAGTTGAAAAATCTGAACTTTTTAAGCGACTTCAAATGACAACTCTCCCGTCCTTCATTGCCTGTAGAGCCGCGGCAGCAACCCCTTCCTGCTCCCTCCCGCTACAGTGCAGATGGCTGCAGCAGAGGGCTGTACTACACTTCCTCAATTTATTGGGGCAAAATTAACTTCTTGGATAAGACTACATTCTGAGTGAACTCATTCTTTAGGAACTCCTTAAGTTGATCATTTAAACTGTATAAGCAGAGCTGTCTTTGATAAGTGCTGTAAAGATACGGCCGGAGAAGAAGGAAAAGAATTGATCAGACCTCTCCCTCTCTCTTTTCTGTCACCGCTTGTACACACATACGCACCCACACACACTGTTCCGGTCATCGCGTCAGTGGAGCGATAAAGTGATGGAGTGACCAAAAAGCACTACTTAGTGAAAAATACTTGCAAAAGTGAAACGTTCTCCAGGCATTCTCCAGGTCACATGACCTGGCCAACGACGATCCGTCTTCTCCAAACTTACATGGGCGGTATTCCAAGAGGGCAGCCCCACTCGGAGCATTGATACTGTCAAGCGCTGTTCATTGGCCTGAGGAATCATTTAACATAACTTGCATGCGTCAACTCTTTATGTCACAAAGTCTGCAGTGTGGCTTTAATAAAATAAATAAATTAAATTCAAAGTTTAAAAAAACTCATGCTTTAAGAATAGCTACATTTATGAACCGTAAAACTGATAAAAAAAATAACCAGCATTCGATGCTGTTTTTGCACCGTGCATTACGTTTAACCTGGTTGGTCGGCTATGATGTGATACATTTGATTGTTGTCTGGTCACTTCATTTTTTGTAGTTTCACAATGTTGGTTGATCATTATAAAACAAAAAAACAATAATTTACTCAGTAATGGTTGGGTGTAGAAATGTAACAAATTACTTTGTTGGAAATGTACTTGAGTTCAAGTAAAATTACTCATTTACAAATATACTCCAAAAAGTACAAGTGCCAATAAAAGCAACTCAATTACAGTAACGCGAGTATTTGTAATCCCTTACATTTACCTCTGCTTAAGAGAAAGCCCGTATGCTTACTATGTTATCAATACATGGACTGTTTTACTCCTCCTTGCTCAGATAAATCATACATACCCATAATGGCCCATGGGAGATATCAATTCTTAAAATATCTTATTTAAAATGCCACTTCATTGGTCATTTACAGTCTTATTTTAACACCCAATTTAACACCAATGGTTTTATAATTTTCCAGAAGAGCCTATAAACACTTTACTGTTCATTCATGCCTTTCACCTTAAGGGGCAGATTATAAATGATCTGTAACCATTTGAAGATGTTGAGATCATCAACTACAAAAACACACATTTGGACAAACGCAGTAAAACATGAACTCATATTTTCTCCACTTGTCTTGTTTGCTGTAATCCCAGCTGTGCATTACGACAGGCTGCTGGTCCTTTTACAACAATCTCGCCGAGACATTAAAGATAAGCTAAAACAGATTGGAGTGTGGCTGTCCTGTGAAGCATGACAGATGAGCGCCGTGTGAAGGAGTTGGAGACTTAATGCTAATAAATCATTGTCATCAATTCCTGCCTGCCCGAGATGGACGTTCTGGGTAGCAGTGTGACAATTACCGCGTTTCACTGGGACGTGTGTTCTCAGCTGTAACAACGCGTCACGTTGTCATTTGTCGACACTTAACGTAGTGATCTATACATTTGGCATATCCTTTGAATTCATTGTCTTTTTATGTTGCTGTTGTTTATATGCTGACTTTTCACTCAATTCAGTTGCAGAATTCTTTGGTTATAATTGTAAATAAATAAAAGAGTGTGCAGAATTCTTTCTGTCAATGTCAGTTTGTTTTTTCTTTAAAAACGAACTCTTAAAGCAGTGTTTTTCAACCTTGGGGTCGGGACTCTATGTAGGGTCGCCTGGAGTTTAGATGAGGTCGCTTGAAATGACAAGTAATTGATAGACACAATTACTGATTAGACATACATTTTAGATTTAGACTATTATTCTTTTTCAAATAAAAACAACACAATCTTAAACAACTGTATTCTGTACTTACATTTTGTCAAATATAAATCTAGTTAATAATGATAATAATAAAAAAACGCAAAAAATCCGAGCTACTCTGTATTTGGTCAATGACAAAGATTTCACCACATTACTTTTCATAATGGGCATCATTAAGCATGGTTTGCATGAAGGTATGAGTAATAATTCCTTTTTGAATAAGATGTTAAGGTTTCATTTATTCAAACACTTTGATCTCCTGACATATTTTGAATGTCAACTGTCAGTCTTCCTCAGAGGCGTCTGTTAACCGCTTTGATGTTTACTTGACTTCTGCCTAATAACTTCAGAAAGTTTATTTTTATCTTTTTTTTTTTAAATATGTTAAGGTTTAATAAATTCAGACAATTGTTCTTGAGGAAATTTACTTTGATCTCCTGACATGTTTTGACTGTCAACCGCTAGTCTTCTTCAGAGGTGTCTGGTGATCGCTTTGATGTTTCCTTGAATATCGCGAAATAATTCCAGAAAGTTATTTTTGAATAATATGTTAAGGTTTCATTGTTTTTCAGAAAATTTACTTTGATCTCTTGACATGTTAACAACTGTTAACTGCCAGTCTTCTTCCGAGGCATCTGCTGATGGCTTTGATGTTTCATAAGACACTGTCTGTTCATAACATATGGACAGTACAGACTTTTGTTTCATTTTGGGTAATTTTTTTGTTGTTTTTTGTTAGGCCACTCACTATTTCAATGTGCTATATAAATAAAGTTGACATGGACATTGACATAATACATTAAATAGCGCAAATGACAACCATATTCATCTTGTAGTGCTTATCAAAATATAAAATTAAGAAAAACCTAAAAAAATCCACATGAACATGCATCAGTGGGGAGAAAATACTCCCAAATAGACACAATCAAATGAATAAATACATAAATGTGGACAGTCGCTTTAAATAGCTGTAATTAAACTTTTGCCTTTTCCATCTGCCTGAGATATTCCCAGTGAAAACACTGGGTAATAAACGGTAGTAACAGGAGGCCATGGTTTTCACCGGTAGTTTTGCTTGGCGGCTTGCCAGGAGATGCTACAATCAAAGTGGGTTACAATTACCATGGCTTGTGTGGAAGGTGAATGGCAAGCAATGAAAAGCTCCATTGTGGGGTTTTTGTTCGCCAGCTGTGGCGCGGACAACAGATTGAAAGGCTGAGGAGGTGGACACACCAGGGCATGTGGGCACTTCCTCCACTGCCTGGGTAACGGGTGACCTTTGAATGTTGAAATCACACAGCACAGCGCCAAAGTTAAACCTCAGTGCCCTCCTCGACTTCTCCCTCGACGCCAGCCATCGAGTGTGGAATATCAAACAGTGATTGACGGCTGTCTCATCAATCCAACTCACTGACAGTGGGCAGAGGAAGAGCGTCTGTTTCTGACAAGCTCCTTTTCCTCTCCATCAGAGACATCGCTTCTACTCCCACTCCTCTGTTATTCCATGTCATCACAATAATACCAGTTATTTGTGTGACGCAGAGCTGGAAACCTATAATTGTGAGGAAGTCTGGCCTAGTTTACTTAAGTGTGTGTGTGTGTTTCACAGCACGATGGCAAAGCCTGTTAGATACTGGATCACAGGGATAGAAATGAACTTTATTGTGCACCTTCCACCGTGGATGAAAAATTCTAAAATCTACATGCAGCACAATATTTTTACCAGGTACTTTATTATCTAAACGCGAATTTAAACAGAGTTCAATGCCTATCAATAGGGTTGCAAAAAAGGCACAACATTTTTTAGTACATTTCAAACAAATTTCCAAGGAAACCTAATCTTGGGAATTTTCAGAATATCAAAAAAATATATATACGTTTTCATTGAAGTGGGAGAATATTTAAATGGGGGGCACTGACCTGCCGATTCCGATTCTTTTTCCCATTTTAATTTTCTTTAATTTTTATTAGGGCCGGTAAAATTAGCACTTTAACAATTTGCTTCAAATGTTTCATATTAACACGTTAAAATTAATTGACAACGATTCTTTTGACCACCGCTCCTTCTCTAGGCGTAGTACAGAGCAGAGGAAGTAATCTGCTGTTGTCTCACAGAAGAAGAAGAAGAAGAAGAAGAAGACACTTCCATTTCCTGTAGCTAAGGTTGCTACAGCCTGAGCTAGCAATGGAAATCTCAAAACACACGCTTCTAACTGGACAGTTTAGCTTCAAATTATTGCCAGAAGGGGATGTGGACAAGACAGAAGTTCTATGTGTTCAGCACCCGGGTTCAGCAGCGGCGGCGTCAGGCAGACCCGGCGGACTACGGCGAACCACTCAAGTTTGTTGCGGGGTGGGGAGGCACTTTCCAAACAGATTCATGACAAGTTAACCAATACAATTGCTTGTTGGACAGCTACAAACTGTCGCCCTAAAATATTGTTGAAGATGTGGGATTGCGTCAGGTACTTCAAATTGCAACGGGGGACACCACGTATAAACTGCCTGCCAGAAAAATCATTCTTTCCAAAATCGACACGCAGAAGCAGACCCCAGAAGACAGGTGGTTATTTTGTTTGCAGAGGGTTTTGTACTCCCAAAAAAATTCCAGTCTTTGCACGTCCCTTGAACGTATTTTTGTTACTGAACTTCTACTGCTGCTGGGAAAAATGACAGTACATTGTTTACATTACATAAGTTTTGAATAAGCTCATTGTGCCAGCTTTACAGCTAAGGTTTTAGTTTTCTGTTCATCGCTTACATTATAGAATAGTACGATGTTTCACAAACAATGTTGTGAATCACAAGAAATGCACTTGTTATAATCTTTGTCTTTTAAAGACGTATAAAGTTATTTTTTGTTACACCTCAGGGTTATGTACTTTCTATGCAAATATTTGATTAAAATAAATCTTTTTTTCCCCACATTTTTGTGATTTTATTAGAAACTGACAATGCAATAAACTGCGATTAATTGCTGGCATTTTTTGATCGCAATTTTTTTCAGATTAATTTTTTTTTTAATTGATTCCCGGCCTTAGTTTTTTATATAACTGACAGCATACACCTTGAATGTTTTATTGTAAAACATTAAACAATGTCCATGAAACAATAAATGTTGTTTTAGCTACACATTAGTTAGTTAGTTGTTTTCACAGACTTACTGTAGTCACTTGTACATTAGTGGCAGCTTTTTCTTGATATCCAATTAACTCATTTTCCTCAGTCGCTTTGCAGCGGACCACTGGCTCTTTGCTCCCGCTAGCTTTAGCATTAGCTTGATTGCTAGCTTCAAATCCTGCATACTCCCCTGTGGTGGTTTCTTATATCCAAATGACGTTACGTTTTGTTTACAGACTTATTTCAGCGTTACGCAAATGACAAATTGCGATCCTTTGCCATCTTTTTGTGTAATACTGCCGAACTGTCGACACGCTAGGCATGCGCACATGCACACATGACCTGCTGGGTGGGGCCTGTTAGTCATGTCACAGCAGAAGGAGACAGTGGCTGATTGTATGACCAACTTTAAGACCTTTGCGGAGGTCAAAAAGATTGTGAGAAAAGATCGGTTTTTTAAGCGTAGATCGACCAATCGCCGATGCCCAAAATCAGGAAAATCGGCGCAGATTGATCGGTGCATTCTTAGTTAATAGAAGTGGTACCAACATGTTACACTATGTTCCCCATCTCATTTTAAGTTTTTTTTTTTTTTTTTTTTTTTTTAATTTAAAGAAAATGAATCAATGACTTAAAGGATATACCTGTTGAATGGAATGCAATGATGGTAGTACAGTATAAAGATTGTCTTATATTGAGTGTCCATGTTCTATGCGAGCACATAATCTCCAGGTGAGTTGGTCTAACAGAAATTTGCAGAAATGTAAGAATTTTGATATCCAGATTTTTTCGTCAAGAGTTGAGTTCGGGCCGTTTCACGTCTAAACGAGACACTTTACATCTACAGAAATCAGACTGAAACACCTTCATCTGATTTTCATTTTGTGGCTTGAATTGACGCTTTAGGCAATGACATCAAGGACAATTGAGGAGAACAATGACGGGTGATGAAAACTGCTTGGGATTTAAAGGGAGCTTTGATTAGCCTTTGAACTTAGAATGCATTACCGTTGAGTTACATACTCCCTCTACGTCTGAATTATTGTCATTCATGGCATAATTGCTCACTTTTGATGAGTTTTATCCTTATTTAGGTCTCTTTGTTGGGATTAGACATTTGCTAAATGCAAAATTCTTTTGGTAAGTCCATAAGAAACAAGAAAGCTTTTCTAAGAAGCACCAACTCTATAAACTATTGACGAAACTGGATGACATTGAAAGATATTTTCTAATCTCTCACTACAAGAAGCACATGTACAGACACAAGAAGAACAGGAAACAAGACTTTCAGATAGTGGTTCTGCAATTTTCTAGTTCTTGTTGCATTAGCTTACAAGCTAACAGCTAACCAAGCCGAGACAACTTGCAATGGGTTTTAAAAAATGTCTTTTATGTCAGTAAGAGACAACTTTGGTGATAATATGCACCTATTCAAGATGATTGAAACACGCCATTAACCAAGAACAACAACAACAACAAGAGACCATTTCCACTTTTACTAATACTTTAAGAAACCCAATATCAATAACTTTCCAAAGTGGCCCATAGTATTAAAATATTTTGAGGATTGACAATACTTTTTATTTTTTACAATGAAAAAATAATGCAGTCATAATTATGTTTACTAATTATATTGGGCCTTCAAATTATCCTATTGTCAAAATTAGTAATTAGTAAACACGACTTAAGCATAATTTTTTTTTTTTCACTTCAGTTGTGGCAGTTTTGATGAATTAGAGTCTAGCTTTAGGGTTGCTGGTCAGATGTGGACACAGGGTTTCTTATGTCAGAGATTTCAGGGGAACAGACCGGTCTGAGCTGGTGTGCTTCAGTGAATCTGCTGCTGTTCAGTGCTCTCAGTGTTATGTACTGTATGTTGCTGATAGCGGTCGTCAAAACAAAGGGAAGCCTCCTCAGGCTGAGACCTTGGTGTGTGCCATCAATGTACACTGGTATCTGTCCTCCTTAGGGCAATCTGACCAGAACTGACCAGTAGAGAGTTGTGTAATTACACATCAACTTTGATGGAATGATGTTTGAGGCATTTAGGCATTAAATGTAAACAGTGCTTGCCATTGGAGCACACAGTATTCCGAAGCAAAGCTTATCTCAGTTCACATCCGGCACCTTGGACATTATTCAAGTTTATTGCACTTGTAAGGATTTTCTCTACCTTCTTCCCAGAACTTTTAATTGAACAACTCCAAGGCCAGATGACGAGAGTAGTACTATTTCTCAGTGTAATTCATTCTAGTTAGTCACAAGTAAGGTTTCTCTCACACGCAAGTGCGTAAACAAGAGAATATGTCTCTCTGTTTTCTGTGTATCTCTCTGTCTGCGTCTATCAGTATCTGTTCAAAAGTATAAAGAACAAAACAAGCACACTTATCTTCTGGTTGGGCCCTCCTTCATACCAAGAGGTGGCAGGTACAAACGGGATTTAGCCATATATGTCACAGGGCAGTCTAGCTCCTCCGGGACCTTGAGGTCATGAAAAACAGTGCACAACTTGTGTGAGTGTTGAAAGTGTTAATATTAAATAATACAGAAATAACCTTTCACACTAATGTTTGTTACCTAACGCATGGAAAACAACAGTTACACACTTGTTTACTCATTATGACTATGGTTTTACCATCCCTGTGCAAATAATACAACGGATTAGTTCAGCATCAACATAGTAAACGTAGTGTTTTCTTACCATCAATAAGTTCACAATTATTTTAACTGAATAATTGTGTTTTGAAACAATCAGTGTGAGACTTTTAAACTAGTAAATCCAAACAAACTCTACTAACTTCCTCCATTTCTTGTTGAATTCCTCATTATTAATTCACACATTGGGCACCACACACCAACTATTCAGTCATTTAAAGCCGCACATGGCTTTTTAGTGCTGAGAAACAGTTGTATTAAAACATGCCAATATCCAAAATTCTCCCCATCTTTCATGCTGTGTAACATCTCGTTTTTTAACGTCGTGCCTATTCTCCAGAGTGAGGGGGGGGGAAATGTCCCCGCTGCCTCCAGGGAATATTTTCTTGTTCTATCACTTCTGTTGACAACTGTGTGTGCAGCTTTTTTATTTTTCTTCCCCCCCCACTCTCATTTTACGCTCTCATTTTGCCACTGGGCAAGGTCACCTGCATCATTTGCATTTTATGGGATTGTTTCTGAGATGAGAAATCTGATTTGTATTAATGTGCATGTACGTTGCGCTCCACACTCGTGTTTTTTTTTTTTTTTTTTGTTTTTTTTTTTGGAAGGCAGGGATACGCTCTGAATATTCAGCACTATCCAGAGGTAAAGTCAATAACTTCATTCACGATACACAGAGTGAATATGGAAAGTATTACTCAATGACTTTTTATGAGGGTATATTGAGACTTACTTATGACAAATCCATATGGATTTGTCCTTGAGGCGAGTCTTTCCCTAAAAGCATGCCATTTTTCCCAATTGACAAAAAACCCACAAACACACCTGAAAGTATAATAGGCTACATGTCTGTCACTGCTATATAATAAATGTGTTAATTCTACAGAAAACCCACTATATTCATGTACGGGAAACAAAAGAAATTGGCATGCCAAGGTTATTGTGTTGTATTTCATAATGCACAATGCAAAAGAAGAGGCTGTGCTTTATTTTAGTAGCAGAATATCCTTGATAATAAAGTGTTTATCATCATGATTGAAATTAAAAAAAACACTGATGCAGAATCTGTAACTTGCTATAAAGGGTGGGGAAAAAAAAAAAAAAATTACAGTTTTTCTGTCAATATTAGAAATCGATAATTATCCCGAAAAATCTATGTTTTTTTTTTTCAATCGTTTTCTATTAAAGTCTCCCGATTTTGTCATAGGTTAACATTACTTGTAATGTTGTGAACTCTTATGTGCAGTTCGACACAAGGACAGCAACAAAAAACATACAAAACAACAACAATAATAAACAAAACTCTTTTGTTGAGAAATGGACATTTAAATACCACAAAATGACAGGAAATATATACTAATCGTAAAATGTAAATGTAGAAAATGACTCCAAAATTATACAAAAAGACAACAAAAACACACAAAAATGACTGATGAATATACTAAATAACAGAAAAGTTCATCGACCGAAAAAAAAATACACAGAATGACTTAAAAGATACAAATAAATACACAAATTGGCTCCAAAAGTGCACAAAAACACAAACATTATAAACACACAGAATGACAGATAGTGAACGTTGTGCCAAAATTCTTATTCACAGAACAAAGTGGATGTATGTCCAAAATAATTTTTAAAGACCTTTTAAAGCGTGAACCAGCGTTTCGCATATTACAGCTAAAATGACTTTTTTTGGACATCACAGGCTTAAGGAAGATCTTTTCAAATCCCCAAAACTTCTCTTCTCTCCAAGTTCTTGCATCATCTCAAAGCGAGCCGGTGGCAGGCTCTTTCCTGGCCATTGTGCCACAGCAAATGGATCCCTCGCCACAATTCACTCCACACAGTAATCATTGTACTCACCACAGTATAGTGGTGGGTGAACCGCGAGCGATGGAGTCCAGGAGCGCACACAATGCCCTGTGGTGAAGTTGAATCACTTTTACATTGAAACGAGAGATAGAGTAAAAAAAATAATTAAAAAAAGAAATCATGCCTTGGTGCCTGTGAAGGTGGGGGATGGCTGTCAATGGGAAATACTATATTAATTTGAATTTTGTTGGATGTTTTCGGGGGTGAAAAATGGAAATTTTGTATTTGTCAGTGGTTATCTATTGGTTACATTATATACAGATGTACTCAATTAATCACATGCAACTTTTATTTGAATGCTTGGCAAATTTAGCACTCTATATTTGAGATTTTCGTAAACCAGGCTCTTATTTTTTAAAAATTGTCTCAAACGCTCAAACAGAAACACTTGTTACTTAAAGCTGCAGTGGACAAACATTATAGCAAGCGGCATCGAAGGGTCCAAAGAAGTGACCGGGGTCGGTAGTCCAATGCCGCATATCCCAATGTTGGGGATTAGAGTCTGATCAATTTGAGCAAATTTGGTGCAAATTGGTGGAAACATAGCTGAGATATTGCATTTAAAATGTTT
This sequence comes from Gouania willdenowi, assembly GCF_900634775.1. NCBI lineage: Eukaryota > Metazoa > Chordata > Actinopteri > Blenniiformes > Gobiesocidae > Gouania > Gouania willdenowi. The sequence goes on along the minus strand of NC_041061.1, from coordinate 10,886,246 downwards.
TAGCATTAGAATTAGCCTAACAATAGCATTAACCTAGCAATAGCATTAGCCTAACAGTAACATTAACCTAGCATTAACCTAACAATAGCATCAACGTAGCGTCAGCATTAAACTAGCATTAGCTTAGCAAGAGCATTAACCTAGCATTAGTTTGTTTTCATTTCCATTTAATTGAGCAATAGCATCAATGTAACATTAGCATTAGACTAACATTAATCTAACAATATCATTAACCTAGCATTATCATTAGCCTAACAGTAACATTAACCTAGCATTAACCTAATGATAGCATCAATGTAACATTAACATTAAACTAGCATTAGCTTTAAAATAGAATTAGCTTAGCATTAAACTAGCATTAGCATTAAACTAGCATTACCATTAAACTAGCATTAGCTTAGCAATAGTATTAACCTAGCATTAGTTTGTTTTAATTTCCACTGTAAAACAATGTAAAAAACACACTTTCCAGTTGCATAGCAATAGCATTAGCATAACATTAACCTAGCATTAGCATTAATCTAGCAATATCATTAACCTAGCATTAGCATTAGTCTAACAATAGCGTCATTGCAACATTAGCATTAGACTAACATAAACCTAACAATAGCATTAACCTAGCATTAGCCTTAACCTAGCATTAGCATTAACCTAACAATAGTATTAATGTAGCATTAGCATTAAACTAGCATTAGCATTAACCTAGCAATAACATTAACCTAGCATTAGCATTACTCTAACAATAGCGTCAATGCAACATTAGCATTAGACTAACATTAACCTGACAATAGCATTAACCTAGCATTAGCCTTAACCTAGCATTATCCTTAACCTAGCATTAGCATTAACCTAGCACTAGCATTAACCTAGCATCAGTTCGTTTTCATTTCCACTGTAAAACAACGTTGATCTTCGAGGCATACATTGTTTTTATCTGATAAAAGAATATAAGCAGCTTTGAGGTTGTAGATGCAAAATAGTTGCAAATTATTCATTATAAATAGATGTAATGAATCCACCCTCATCCCAATCCCAAAAAATGAACAAAAAATAACTGATCGTGATGCTCATTAGCCACTTGCAAACTACATGAAAGGAAAGGGTGTCTTTATGTTGACTTTTGCACTACTTTGATAGTTGATACTTTATGTAAAACCTTTTCCAACAAACAGAAACTGTTGCCTTCCGATCACATCTGACAGAGTGTGGGTGCATAATTACCTTCTGCATTTTAAAGTAATTAGCTGAAAGGTTAAAGGTGTTTATATTCTTTGAAGAGGAGCCTTTTCTGTACAAGTGATGAAGTGTCCGTTATTAAATCGTCACCTAATCATGCTTAACGTTTTCCACTAGAGTCAGTTACAGAGAACTCGTTGGGCTTTTTGGATACATTTTTATCTCCAAAGTTTTTTTTTTTTTTTTTTTTGAGAGCCTGAGACACACGTGATGAAGTCCAAACTATATTCCAGGAGTGTTAATACATCTTTAAAAATCATCCATAAGCTTATTATTTGTACATGAGAGTTTCACATTCAGATATTATCTGTACTGGAGTCTCTAATCTAGAACACAGGTTCCCATTTTCATAACCAGATTAATCTTTCTTCTTTTTATTTCCATTTCATATCTACACAGCAATCAGCCACAAAACCTAAAACTGTGCTTTTGAGCTGAAGGATAACTTTTATTAAATCTGGTGTGAAGAATAACTGGAGGAAGTTAGCTCATTTGTTCCTTGCTTTTAACTTCATATTGTTATTTTTAGCACTTCGGTATTCCTTAATATAAAATCTAGCGCTACAAAATAACGCGAAAGCGCTGAGTCATGCTCAATCTTGCGAGACTTGGCTGGATTTCATCAAACCGTTTCACTTTCTGAAGCAAAGAAAATTTTAATTTGTGACAGGATATAACCTGACATTTTATCAAATAAAGACATAGTGTAGGGCTCATACATCAAGAAAATGAAAATAATGTGCTTGGCAAAAGATGCAAAAGGGTTGAAATTGTGAATTGTTTTGTGCATTGCATTGTGGGATGTGGAGTCTTTTTTGGAGTGTTTTTTACTTCATACAAGGAGGACATTGATTTAGGCTACTTGACACCATTGTTGTTCTAGTGCAATATTTAAAAAAAACACTTCCGTGCATCTGTCAACGGAACTCGACATCCCATAATGCAATGCTAGAAACCTATCTATGAGGCCTACACTAAAAAAATCATGTCCTATTAAGCATTTTTGGCACAATTTTATAAATACATTATTTAGTTGGTTTCATCTGTGATTATGTTGAATTCTGAAAATGAACTAGGGACAACCTGAAATGGAAAATCAGAGGCCTTATACAAGGGCTTCTTTAGTGCTCCCAACTATTTGGTTACAGACTTCATGAAGCCTCCTGGAAATGTTTTCAAGCAAAACTTCAAGATACCAATGATAACATGGTAGGAGACGTCAAATCTTCCCAAACACACGGATTTATTTTTCACATCAGACAAAGGTGCTTTGCCACCTAGCACTAGCTAAACACAGAGCAAGCTGTGCATTTTTCATTATCCTTTGAAATCTCTTCATTTAAACGAGTCACTTCACTCCAATTGCATTAAAGTGCTTTACCACGAAAACCAACTTCATTACAGCTCTGATAGGACGCCTAAGGGGGGGGGGGCAAGGGAGGAGACACTGGGAAGTTGACAAAGTGTTACAATAAAAGCCAACAAAGGAAGGAGGGAAACCAAACTTAACTTGGTAACTTTTAGCAATTTTGAATTCTCGACTTGGCATCGGACCGACCACGTTACCATGACAGCACCAACACAGCTGAGGTCAGAGATGATGTCATCATTGCAGTTCACTCCATAAAAAAGCCCTAACTCCACTGTTCCTGTAAATAATTCAATAAAGAAGTGTTTTTAAAAGGATTAGGGCCACCATAGAAAAAAATTCATTCATTCATTAAAAAAAAACAGAAGTGGAAGAAGAAAGAAAAAAAAAAAATCACAATTATCACAATTGCAATTTCATTTTTTTCCCGTCTTTTTTGTCTCTATTCTTTTCTCTTTTTTTAGTCTTAAGTTTTTTCCAGTTTTGTTATTTTTCCGCCCCAATTTAATCTGATCGAATAAAAAAAAAACCTAAAGACTAAAATCTAAACAAAAATCAACAAAAAATAAAATAAAAATAACCGAGACTAAAAAAATGTAAAAATAAAAATAAATTGAGACAAAAAAATAAAAGAAAATAATAATACTAAAAAAAAAAAAAAAAAAAAAAAAAGACTAAAATCTAAACAAAAAAATAACTAAATAAAATTAACCCAGACTAGAAAAAAATAAAAAATAAAAATTAATTAGGACAAAAAAAAAAAAAAAAAAAAAAAAACTTTGTTTCACTACTGGCTCTGTTTTGTTTTGTTTTTTCTTTCTTTCAGTGACTGTTTTCTTTTGTATTTGCTGTTTTTGTTTTTAACAGTGGCCTTAATCCTCTTCTGTAATTTTCAGGGTGTTTTCCAAACAAGCATCTGTTTCATTTGCCCACATATCAGAAAACATGTATGTAAAAGATCCTCAGATATCTGCTTGGGATGCTTAATGAGTCAAACATCACTACAGGCATCAAACAACAAATGTGTGCTTTAAAATACTAATTCATTGAAGCATTTGCACGGAATGTAATCTTATTTTTAGTCTTCAGTTTCCAGCCTGGCAGTAAAAACAGAAAAAATAAATGTTTTTTGAAAGGTGTTACATTAGAATTGCTTTTGGCGTGATCACCGTTGGATTGTGATATTTCCAGCATCAAGTGACAAAATGCTAATTATTATGGTTTCTCACAATACGCGTCAAAGACAGTGTAGTCATAGAGACAGTGAGGAAGGAGCTGAAAGTGTCATTACAAGCGACTGTAACAAGTGACTTGTAGATAACGATAGTGGTGGCAATCGCACTGTGTCTTATTTGCAAGTGCTTCAGCATTCTTTTGGAAAAATGAAGACATGAAGCTTACAGAGTTCGATAAAGGGAGTCAAATTTCTAAAGACGTGCAATCAATCAATCACATTTCAGCAAGTGTGTGTGTGGTTGCCATCTTGTTTGGACACCTATTCATCTCCTCCTGCAACTATATGATTTTTGTTGTATGTCTTTCACTTTGCTTTCATATGATGCAAAATTTGTGGAAAAAATGGTGGGTGGTACCAGATGATTGCAGACCAATGGTTACTGGGGGTTTCTACTGATACGTCTCCGCTGCGCCACGGCTCCGATCCGGTTTTCCTCCGCTATCCGTCGTCCGGTAATCGCCACCAGTTGCGGTTGGACCACTGTGACGTCACGAGACAGAGGAGTTCTCAAGAAATTTATAAAATTGTGCGAGAACACAGTTAAATGTATGTGTTATAAACGCAACAATAAACAGATAAACAGGTCAGTGTTCTTAACGAAAGGAGAACAAGAAGGTTGGACTCTGGATTTGTCATAGACACATTTTTTAGCAACAGCCAACAGAGAAGAGATAAAACTGCACCAGTAAAACATGAACTGAATCACAGTTGCTGCAGTTTACAGTGTAGTTACAGTATGAGAGGAAACAATATAGTGAATATGGTTTTGTCTTTACACATTACGACATTTTGGTGATGTAGTTACTTAAAATATAATCTGAAGTGTTTTATTTTGAAAAGTAACCGGATATTTTGTTGCGGAGTAAGTGCTTAACTTCCTGTTCAGCTTCATTTGCTCTGTGCTGATTGATGCGTCGTGCTCCGGTGTCCGGCAGAAATAGAAGCCCTGCGTATATCTGGCGGAGGGCACCGGACTGTCGGAGCTGGGAAGGAGCAGACACGCAGCGCAGCGGACCCGGTGGAAATTAACACAGACTAAAGTGGAAACCTATCAGCTCCGGTGGCGCGGCGGATACATAACGCAGCGCAGCCGCTTCCAGTGGAAATTGGGGGTTAGAGGAACCATTTCGTAGGTATCCAATTTTTTGTGATCGCGAAAAACAGAAGAAAAACTAATAATTTCAAAATGGAAAGAGCCATGTTTTTTTTACCTCTCTTTCTTTCTTTAAAATCAGACCTCAACATGACATGACATGATGCATTTACACGCTTTTTTGGGGTTTTTTTGCGATTGAATTTCTAGAAAGTATGACCAAATTTCACCCGTAATCCCATTCATAATCTCTTGCTACGTGTTCCGGTTCATCATGTTATCCTGTGATTGAAAGTGTGTTTTTAATGAGTTGTGACGATCAAGCGGTTCAGATTATTATGACTGCATTCACTGGTACAAAGGCTGGTTTAGTTGATGGTGTATTAGATGAACTGGTGACGAGTTTACCTGGTGACATGTCATAGCAGTAGCATCTACTAGAATCAGAAATGTTTTTAATGGCCATGTACAGTTTTAAGGACAGTACAAGGAATTTGTCTTGGTAGTTGGTGCACAAAACAAACAACAAAAACTAAAAAAACAAAGAACAACCCAGCAACAATAATAATAATAATAATAATAATAATAATAATAATAATAATAATAATAATAATAATGATAAATATAAAGGATGAGGGATAAATAAATGATAGAGAATAAAGGATAAATATAAAATATATACATATATATATATATACAGTGCAGCAGATAATGTCATCATGGAGGTGGTGATCGGGTGGGGGGGGGGGGGGGGGGGGGGGGGGGGGTTCAGTGGGTGACTTGGGGTGTGTTCATGTGGATGGTGGCAGAGGGAATGAAGCTGTTTTTGTGTCTGGAGGTTCTGGTCCTGATGGACCGAAACCTCCTTCCAGAAGGGAGAGATTGAAACAGTTTATGACCGGGGTGGGAGGCGTCGGCCACAATCTTTCCTGCACGCCTCAAAATCCTGGAGGCGTACAGGTCCTGGAGGGAGGGCAGATTGCAGCCGATGACCTTCTCTGCAGAGTGGATGATACGCTGCAGTCTGGCCTTGTCCTTGGCCGTAGCTGCAGCGTACCAGATGGTGATGGAGGAGCAGAGGATGGACTGATGATGGAGCTGTAGAAGTTCACCATCATCTTTGTTGGCAGACTGAACTTCTTCAGCTGCCGCAGGAAGTACATCCTCTGCTGAGCTTTTTTGATAAGGGAGCTGATGTTCAGCTCCCATTTGAGGTCCTGAGTGATGATGGTCCCCAGGAAGCAGAAGTACTCCACAGAGCTCACTGTAGAGTCTCCCAGGGTGAGGGGGTGAGGGGGACTGGGTTCTTCCTGAAGTCTGCTATCATCTCCACTGTCTTTAAAGCGTTGAGCTCCATGTTGTTCTGGCTGCACCAGGACACCAGCCGGTCTGTCTCCCACCTGTAGTCAGACTCGTCTCCATCAGAGATGAGACCGATGATGGTCGTGTCGTCTGCAAACTTCAGGAGTTTGACCGACTGGTGAGAGGAGGTGCAGCTGTTGGTGTACAGGGAGAAGAGCAGAGGAGAAAGAACACAGCCCTGAGGAGATCCAGTGCTGATGGTTCGGGGAGCAGAGATGGTTTCTCCCAGCTTCACGTGCTGCTTCCTGTCAGACAGGAAGTCTGTGATCCACTTGCAGGTGGAGTCTGGCACGTTCAGCTGGGAAAGCTTGTCCTGAAGGAGAGCTGGGATTATAGTGTTGAAAGCAGAGCTGAAGTCCACAAACAGGATCCTGGCGTAGGAGCCTGTGGAGTCCAGGTGCTGGAGGATGAAGTGGAGAGCCAGGTTTACAGCATCGTCTACAGACCTGTTGGATCTATAGGCAAACTGCAGGGGGTCCAGGTGGGGGTCGGTGATGTCCTTGATGTGGGAGAGCATGAGGCGTTCAAAGGACTTCATGACCACAGATGTCAGAGCGACGGGTCTGTAGTCATTAAGTCCTGTGATCCTCAGCTTTTTAGGGACAGGAACGATGGTGGAGGCCTTAAAACAGGCTGGTACGGTGCATGTCTCCAGTGAGGTATTAAGTTTTACACAACATGACCCACAAGCATGTGCTAGTATTTTTGAGTATGATTTGCCAGTTGTCTGTATTTAAAGGCATCACATATTTTGGGACCCTATTACATATTTCCATGGTATTTTTAAGTTAAACTGTTGCTGGGAGTCTTACAGTGTGTCTAGCGTCGCACTTGCTACATACCCTCATAATTTCAGCATAACCCCATTTACGGAAAAATTCTCTGAAGCAAGTCAAATTAATAGCAGTAGTTGACTCTATTAAACCTGTTTAGTATGTTTGGTACGATTTGGAATTTTGGTTTGGATAGCTAGTAAAATCATCTAAACAGAGAAAAATATTGAAACGAAACGGTTTAAAGTGACGCCGAAACGGGTAAACCCTTATACAGAATTACACAATTTAGTTTGTTCGTAAATTCACCTTAAAATAAATAGGAATAAGGCAAGACAAATATATTTCTTCGTTAAGCCTCAAGGATACAAACCATCTCATCACACCTTTGTGTATTAGTGCTTTTCAATGAATTAAATACGTTTAAGTTGTCAATGTTTTTTGGGTTTTTTTTCAAAATGTAGTATATTACCCAATATAATACATTATGTCGTAACAAGTATCAACAAAAAACTTGAACAAGGACAAGTTTGTCAAAAGACGCAATCAACTGATTAAGTGTTTGCTGGTAGCTTGGTTCGAGAAAAATTTAATGTGTGATTCACTCTCATTGAAGCTCACCGAGAATGTCAAGGACAAGTGAAAAACGTCTTATTTTGGTGAATGGGCTCCATCACAATTACATAATTTTTTTTACCTGCATTATCTAATGAGTGTCAGAGCTTCACAATGTAAAGGGCACAGAGAGACTGAAGCACGGCGAAAAGCAGAACCAAATGCCTACTTTAGTGTGTGAATCATTTCATCTTTTACACGCTGTCGTTACTCTATGAAATGGTAGAGTTTATTAACTGTAAGGGTTCATTTATTCTCGGTTATACTGACTGTTACCATGCCTCTGTGGCTATTGATCATCTTAGGATTAATAATCAGTTTGACTTTTAAAGTGTTGATGGGAGGGTTCTTGGGCAAAGAGAAAAAGAGCAAACTCATCCAATTGCAGAACATGTCCCCACATGGTCAATTACTCCAACTAAGAAAGTAAATGGTTATCGTGAAGTTTTTAAAAGTGTAAAATGAAGTGTCGGAGAAAAAAGACCACAAAAGCTGAGGGAAAGATGTTAATACAAGTCAGCAAGTCCTCGTTCCCAAATCACCACCGAGCTCCGTAATGAGGCCCATCCTGATATCCCAGACAACCCTGCATGCTATAAATAACTTGCAAGACAGCAATCTCACTTAAGGGTTTTCCTACTTCCACTTCTAACTGTATATTCCCATTTAGGCAGGAAAATATAACTATTTCCAGGGTAAACCTTAGTAAAGACATCTTCATTGTTACTCTACAATCTGCAGTAGGAAAGGTGGGAGCTATTATTAGGACATACGATGACATCGGGCATTTATAATCAATCAAAACACTAAAGAAAATGTCAAACTAATGATTCATTTCAATGAGGAAATTTGGAGAAACCAAAAAACCTTCACCTCTCAAGATCCTCTTTAGTAGAGGTGTCACTTGGACCTTTTCACCCAACAGTGTAAAAGTTTCTACAAGTTTGGCATCCATCACCTTAAAATGTCTACTTTTACCCAAAAACTACAAATTGGTACTCCATTGATTATTTATCGAGTCGCTGTAAAATTCCCAGCATGAGGGAAACATTTCAAACAGTCTTCAAATGTTGTGGATATTCCGCTGTTTCTGAACCAAAACTGAAACTCAGCTTCTTTGAGGAGTTGTTTTTATTGCTTGTTTTGGTAAGTGAGGCTTATTGCTACAGGGCTCTGTACTGAGTAGATGCAACTGTCAATCAAACTGCCAACATCTGTTATAACCTGTGAAATTGAAACTCTCCTCGGGCCTCTGATTTTCTACAATCATGGAAAATGAACAGAAAAGATAAAATTCACTTCCTGAATCAGAAAAAGCTAAACGAAAGAAAATACCCCCACATACATGATTTGGGAACGGGATCATTTCATTCATTTTTACAATACATTTCCCAGAAAAAAAGATCGTTGAATATGTAGCAAGTGGAGCAAACCGACCGACATGTCAAGTTCTACCCAAATTCTTGCACTACAAAGTCTCAAGATTTGGCATGAGGTTCGTTCCTCTGAAGGAAGGTCTGAAGCATAGAAAAACACAGATATTACCAAAAAATTATTCGCTCAATTTCCATGACGTACTTTTGGCACTATTTCGGGAAGTCTTGCCCACAGGTAATGACATCAAACTAGCAAAAGCCAATGATAAAAAAATAGAAACAAAAATTGGGGAAGAATTGTAATGGGAAACCCAAGACCCTACTCTCTAACAATGTGTTTGGAATTTAGCCACCCACAAAAAAAGTGGTGTAATTTGTATCATAAAATTTCCATTTCTAACAGCTTGTGCACAAAGTTAAGGTAAACTTGTAAAGGTTTAACTGAGAGCAATTACAATTAAAGTTGTATAATCCTCATGGAAAAGGCAACCAACAAGTTCCAAAAACAAAACAATTTACAGATAAAGATATCTAGTTGAGAATTTTAATACCCATAAATTAAAAGTGGAAATCAGCGAGTTGAACATTTTCAGGGTTTCCAAAACATTGTCATTTTGTTGATCATCAAGTCCATTTAAAAATATTTATGGGGCTTACCGGTACTTCTTGTTCAAGGCCAATGATCACTATTATATATATTCTTTTTCGAATGACCATTTTCAACCTAAAAAATATGTTTGTTCACCTGAAAAGGTGCTTTCAAGGATTTTTCTTTATAATTCCCAGTTGTGACTCATTAAGTCCCAAACAACCTGAGTAAAGCTAAAACACAGATAAACATGTCATTGGAGACCATTTTTCGGTGTTACTGGAAGGTGTATCTTTCTTTATTTCAGAGATATTATCCGATTACATTTCCTCTTGGAACAAATACAGTATCAAGAGGGGAAAAAAGGCTCTACGACACAGTATCAACAAACAGTACCAATCCTGTGTCTGAAACCAAGGCCTCCTTCAGTATTGTAAACTCAGCCAGATGCCTTGTGAATGTCCTTCATACTCCATCTTCACATTTTAGGGCTGTTTTTTACAAACCTAACCCAACTACTACAATAGCCTCACCAAAACCCAATTTCACTAAATTCAAAACAGAGATGCACAGTTTGATATATTTTTTTTTAATTATTATTAAGCTTATTCATTTCCTACAGGGCTGAGATTCAGTTTTCAGCGTAATCTAATAATAACTCAAAATATGCAGGTAAATCTCTTCTCGGTAACCACGGAGACCTGGCTCCTCTGTCCACCGAGGCATCTCACTGACTAATGAAGTTAGGAAGCTTAGAGCAATTAGACACATCAAAGCTCGAATCAGAAAATTAATTAGCCTCCCCTCTCGTTCGGAAGGAGCATCCGCTCATGCAGCAGCTAATTAGAATAACCGCGTCAACACATGCAGGTGTCCATGTTGTTGCTGTGTTCAACACTTTATTTTGTAGGCTTCATATAATAATAAGGGGGTCAAAGGAATCCAACAAGGAACCACATCAAAATATATCTGTGAGAATACTGTAGCAGTCTCACAATTGAGAGTTTATTTTTATTATTCCATCCATCCAGCATTTCTTGATTACTTGTCCGCCAATTTAAAGAGTAACTAAAAAATGCCTCAATTATGGGTGGGGCTTCTGAAGCAGTAAAGACACGCCCAGTCTGTACTGTAGAATCTCAAAAGAATAATCAATGCTATGCTAACTAGCTACTTAATACACTATACCTCTCAATTCAATATTATCCTAATTCAACTTACTCAAAACGGATCGCAGTTCACAGGTGCTAGTTTTTATGGGGGGGGCGGAGTCCAATGATGTCATTATCAGCCAAGAGCAAAATTAAACTGTAACAGCCGGGTTTCAACCCGTAAAGGGCGGTCACTCGCCTGGGCAATACATCGAGATTCAAAAAATATCGAGTTTCCCTTTTTGGCGATATAGACAATTACAATACTGCCTATATTGATATTTTTTATTTTATAACTTACTTTGTAGTAGAAGGCCAAAAATGTACATATTGTGCAGCCATTCGTTAATAAATGTGCAAATTTATTGTAGATTTGTCTTTCAGATTTATACATATCTTATTTCACCATTTTGAGGAAAAATATCGAGATATGAGTTTTGGTCCATATTGTCAAGCCCTATGTGGACTGTTATTGTATCCCAATGGCTTGTTTTTTTGGTGTACTCAGAGCTCGCCTGAACGCGACCGTGTCGCCTAGAGAAGCCTTTTGAGCATTGTTGTTGCTCACCAATGTTTAATATCAAACGCAAAGCACCACTGACACTTGCTGAACTCCACCGCTGACTTTCCTGGCTTCATTAGCCACCGCGGTCCCATTTTTTTGCTGTGTGAAGTCACATCAAAGGCCAGGCAATCACACGCTCATTCACACTAATGAAAAGCTCCTTCAAACACAAGTGCTCATTATTAGCAACACCTGATTTTAAATGTGAGGTATATTATGCAAATCCTACTCTTTTTTTTTTTTTTTTTATTACCCCGTCCTTCTTTTCAGGTCTTTGAGAGTTGGTTTTGTAAAATGTAGGGGGAAAAAAACACTTGGAGAAGTAAAATAGCTGTATATATTTGTCAAGCTAATTTTAAAGCTTAAATAGAATGGTTAGATATGATCTTGTCATATGACAGTAATCAGGGCTTTTTAACCTGCTTCCTGGTTGTAATATATTAATCAATTCCCTCAGCCACTCTGCTGTGAAAATTAATGTAGCCCAGCCTGTTTTCCCTTTAGGCTGCACTTTGATTAATGAGCCTAGTTCGTTCTGTGCGATGCTGCTTTCAACGAGGAAAAATCATCCCAATAAAGTTACAAAAAGTTCACAAAGTACTTGCGTTTATCAATTTTGCACAAGTTGAACGCGGCGACTCGTCCGGATACCTCACTTCGAGGAGGGAGTTCTGAATCTGAAGGAGGGAGAGAGGGATGCGCCCAAACGGGTGCGATTCAAACTCGACTTGCAACAGGAGCTATAAAGGCACAACTCAGTTTTACTATTCAACAAATTGGGAGCCCCCAGGAAAACAAAAGTTCAGACTCGGGGTTGGAAGATAAATCCCAGCTGTCGACCGAGCCGATATTTCTGTGTCCCTGCAGTTTTGCTCTAATCTGTCTCTCTCAGCCCTGTAAGCTATTAAAGGCCAGACAAAGGCAGTCCAGAGTTAAGCACCCTGTGGGGAGATCTTATTTACTGTATAACTGCCACTTTGACTGCATGCCACCCCCGTCCCTTATCATGCACTTTCCCCCCCCCCTCCCTCTAGGATCTTATACGATTCCCCCTTCTCTCTTCTGTCATTCTTTTACTCATCGATCAGATTCAGTTTTCAGCAGGAGGTGCCTAATTAAAAAGCTCAGCACTCAACTTCTGGTTTCACACTTGGAAATTAACAGCACTGTTTGTCGAGTTCGAGGCACATCAGGTGAGGTCAAAAGAGGATAATGTCAATGGTATCTTTGTTAGATAAAGGCTGTCAAAGTGATTCAAACCGTCACCTGCGTCTCAGCTGGAAAACTGGCAACATTATGAGCTATTACTATTCAAGGAACTCAAATATAGTCCAGAAGGTGAAGTAAGTCCAGTAATAAATGGTCAAATGATGTATTCAAGAGGGACAAATACATACAGGAGCAGTAGAAAAGGAACTCAGTCAATGCTAGAGAAGAGTTTGGTGTGAAAGTAACACTTATGTACTGAACTTGAAAAGAACAAAGATTAAGAAAATATATCACGCAATTTCACCAGATTCTTCACTGTAAAACTGGTAGTTATGCTGTGGTTACGCAGAGCCCCCCCGACACGTTATGAATGTCAAATCTGCTTGATTCATGACGTAATCGTGGCATTCACAACAAAGCTCAACCCAACTGAAAAAGGCTCGTATTGGCACGTAGCATTTGTGGAAGATTTTGTCACTCGTCATAAATTCTTCCGCGAATGCTACAATTGTGATCATACAAGTTACTCCGGTGACTTTAGTTGCGCCGCATACTGGATTGGGATGACCCGCATTAGCGCGCAGTAACGCACGCCCATTTTCGTTGCCACTAACCTGTTCCATTTTTCATACCTTAAGTCATTATCAACGTGTCGGGGCTGTGTCACCCCAGCATTAAACATGTTGCCAGTGTTACGATTGGATAAACAAACGTAACTTAATTACGCATGTGTCCATTTCACGGTTCTGAAACAGAAAAATGTATATTTTTAAAGAATGACTAACTAACTTCTGTTGTCCAGAAGGTGAAGTAAATCCAGTAATAAATGGATAAATACAGACAGGAGCAGTAGAAAATGAACTCAGCTAATGCTAGAGAACAGTTTGGTGTGAAAGTAGTACTTTAATACTGTACATGAAGAGAATAAAGATTAAGAAAACATATGATGCAATTTCACCAGTTTTTTCAACATAAAACTTGGTCAACGTGTCGCAAGTGTTAAGATCAGATAAACAAACGTTAATTATTTAACGTTGATTATTTAAGCATGCATCCATTCCACAATTCTGAAACAAAGAAAGTTACATTTTCAAGAAAAACTAACTTATTTAATCCATATTAAGCATTTCAGATTGCGTCATGATTGGGGAAGTTGAGTATACTACTGGTAATGTCGTAACATTTGGGAAAGCCAAAGAAGCGGTAGTGAAATGGAAATGAGAATACACTTAGGTTTGAGGAATATTTGAAAAGAAGAACACTTAGGCTATACAGACCTTCGAAAGCATTTTGTTTGTCCAATATTCACAATTAGCTGCATTTCCATTAAACTTGGAAAAGCGCAAAATCAAAATAGCACAAGAAAAACTGGTAATAGGAATAACATCTACATTTAAAAACAAAAAATTGTGCACACTTTCATGAGGCGGTATTTCAGACGTTTCCGTATTGAAATGTATTGTAAAAACAACGGAAACACTTTTTTCCACAATAACCAACACAGGACGTGACGTACGTGGTCACCGGCCACTTCTTTCTGAGAAAAACATGGCGCAGTACGCTTTCTTGGCTTTATACATTAAAATTATTACTGCCATATTAAACAGCAACCAACAAAGGAATGTGGAGCGAAGTCCTACGAGGCTCCTTCCCATAACAACCTTAAATGAAAACACGTTCAAGGCGCAATTATTCTTTGTCAAAATTTGAGAAATAACGCTTTTATTTAGCAAAAAATTGTCATGGAAACACTCTCAATCACTCAGCAAGAAGAATATTAACAATAAACCAATTACTCAGATGTGGTACTTGGACTGGGGCATTAAAGGGTGTGGCTAGTAGCTTCAGGGCCTACTGTTGAGTTAATAAGGGTGGGAGAGTGTGATATTTATTGCATAACCCACCTCATACTACTTCCTGTACAGCAGCTCTAAACACTTATTTTCCCGTCATATTAGCTTTTGTTTACATTGGGTTCAATTCTTTAGGGGTCACCTCTGTTTGCTGTGGATTGTCCACTCTTACAGTATCAGTCGCAAGTTGAAATATTGTGCTTCCAGATGATGAATTTATTATATTTTTACCCAGTTTTTAAGCACTTCCAACTATGGCCAGAAGCACAAAAAAAAGGGAAAAATATCAATTGTTACTGACACTCAGCATTCCTCTAAACTGTCAGCAAGAAAATATACCCAGGGAAAAATTCATCATTTGCATAGTGTGGTACCTTAAAAACAGCCTGACACGAGTAATAAAAATATATTAGCTGCCAAGACATGGAGGGGGTGATGTTGTGCTGAGTGTGTTCCTTCTCCTTGCTGAATACGCTGAGGCTCGAAATTTTTCCTGAGTTCGTGACAGGATTCTACCAGGAATTGATCTTGTAATTGTGAGACTGACATCTTGTGTGTGAGGTTATTGCCTGCACAACTCCCACCCAGGCCCCCTGGGGTGGCAGACTGAAATTGTTTTGTTGTTGTGTCGCCTCGGGCTCCCAAAACACTCCATTTGTATATATTGTTATTCAATTATTCCATAGAAATACAAGGTTTTCAATGCAAGATGGTGTCATAGCACAAGTGACAAGTAGAACTGAAGTATTTCAGGCAAAAGCCCTTGTGTTTTCAAATCGACCGGCACAATTCCCAAAGGCATATTATCTGGAACAAAGGGAATAATCACCAGTTAATCCCAGTCCTCCACATGCTTATAATCAGTGGATGTAAATAAGTTCATTAGCATTCAAAACCTTGACATGGACTATACTGCCTAACTGAAGAGTCATTGTTATTATTCTTCTAGCAATAAGTAAGGGGCTGACAACAATGGATGTTCCAAAGCAGTGGTTCACAACCTTTTTAGCCTGCAATCCCCAAAATAAATGTTCCAGAGACCGGGGACCCCCACTGTACCTGAAGATGGTTGAACATAGACATAAACATTGAAGAATAGTCATGTGGAGACAGGGCCATCTATAAGGGGGGATAAAGGGTTGCGCTAAAGTCAGCAAAATGATGGTCCATTATTCTATGAATTTGTGATAACCACATATATTTATGTATCTGAATATTACCCACTGTTATCCAGGAAGTTTATTATTTGCACCAAAGTACATAGTCATCTTGAATGTATAAATCCTGGTTTTAATCAGAAATAAAATGGGTTAAAAGTGATCAAAAATAGTGGAAAAGGTGGTGAAATGGGATTTTAAAAACAAAAACAATTGGTTAAAAGTTCCAAATTAGAGTGGCCAAAAACGGACGGAAAATGTGGTAAAAGGGTTCAAAGGGTCAATATTGGAACAATTAGTGAAAACTGGTGAATAATGGGCCCCAAAAATTGTGAATGTGGTTAAATTGGCAAAAAATAAGCAGGAAATATGGTTGAAAGAGGTTTAAAGAGGAAAATAGTGGGTCAACAGATGCAATATTAGGTGGCTTAAGTGCCCAAAATGTCTCAAATGTAGAAAAAATGTGCAGAAAAGCCATTGAAATTTGATGGCAAAGTGGCAGGAATGCATTAAAAGGAGGAAAAAAATGGCAAGAAAAAGTGATGAAAATAGATTACAATATGGCAAGTTTGGGGTAGTTGCAGAAAAAGGATTAAAATAAGCAAAAATCGGCTCAAATTGTTCAAAAAATATTCTTTGTTTCTTAAAGCCATCTGTTGACCCCCTCTCAGTGTCTCGCAAACCCAAATGGAGTCCCGACCCCAAGGTTGAGAAGCCCTGTTTTAAAGTAGATGTATAATTTCCAATACATGTATTGTAATAAAATTCTGTTTCATTTTGTTTGAGTAAAACAATCAATTAACCTAATATCTTTCCAAGAAATTTGACAGTATCAGACGTCAATGTTCTAATTTGGACATAACCAAGTTGGCAGAAAACGAGGGGTTGAGGTTTTGTTCAAGTTATCTTTATTATGATTCACTTATTCAATTTGGGGTTTTATTCTCATTTTGGAACAGCGCTTTCACAGTGAAACATGTTTATGAAAGAAAAGGGGGGTCACCAACATCAGTCAATGTGGTTCATTCTGTGAGAGTCATGAATGTGAACCCCAAATTAGAAAATATTTTGATCACAGATTTTCAAGACGCACTAACTAAAACTGAAAAGTTTGACCTGATGGTGGCGCTACAGAAAAGATCATATCATCACCGCAACTAATAGGGTTCATACTCGTGTTTATTAATGTCAGTAAATTTGAGAAAATTTGGACGAAAAAAACACAAAATTTGCTAAAACATTTTCTGGAGGCAAATATCCCTGGAGTCAGTTTGACTCCAAGGGTAAAATGTGTAAGTAATAATAGGAGGGTTAAGTAAAGCATTTCTGTTCCTATTCCAAATCATAAATGTACAAACACTGAGTAAATGCCACAGTATAAAGGAACAGCTGGAGACTAAAGTGATAGACTTCCAATGACGATATATCATCACATCAAGCTAAATGTTCAGACAAAGTGTCTCAGAAAAGCGCAGTGACAAACTGCATTCGTTTAGGCCTTGCCAAAGATTCACTACATGAAAGCTAAACTAAATGACGTGTCTCAGTGACAAGGCTAAGATATCAACATGGCATAAATCACACCTGGGCTGTGTTTTTAAAAGAATGTTCCTCCTTCGTGCCGTCACTCAAATCTGGCATTTGCTCGGCAAGGTCGTTCACAATGTTCAGACATCAATCGCTCAAAGACCAGTGGCTCAAGCTCTCAAATCCCATTTATTGTTCCACAATGGTCTTTACTGTAATTCTAGAAGATAAGGGCAACGGTCAAGGTCTGGCAATTGTAAGATCAGAAGTGGTTCGGAAGGTTGAGAGTTCCTAGACAAGGGATGGCCCTTTTGTCAGAGTGCTGCCGTTTGTCTCATCGACCACAACCACAAAACGAAGCATTCAGAACGTGTTCAAAAAAGCCCGTTTGTTGAGCTGTGTAATGATGGAAGGACTTTAAGAGCCTATCCTGTGCAATCAACCACCTGTCACGTAACAAAAAACAAGATGATACTCTTTAATGTATTGGGTGTTTCTAAGTAGATTGCAAGTTTTTAAAAAAAAAAAAAAAAAGTATGGGAACAACTGGTCTAGACCAGCGATTCTCAACTGGTGAGTCGGGACCCAAAAGTGGGTCGTGGACAGCTGGTCAAAAATGTAATGTTTCTCATGTTGGACTTGTCTTTTATTGTCTTTTGAAATAAACTTTTCTTTTGACAGGCATGCTATGAAATGCATGTTGAACAGGAAAATATATGGATTTATGTTTTAAGAAAGGGTAAGTGTGTGCGATCAAATGGCCATGGCAAAATGTGGGTCACAGGGTGAGACCATTTCAGAACCTAGGGTCTAGACCAGGGGTTTCCAAATTATTTTTACTGATCAGCCAAAAATTAATCCCGGTGGAGGGTAGCGGGCCAAAACTAAATATTCATGTTGCTGTGCATGAAATTAAATATGCCAATAACATAACTTGAAAGATTTCCAAGTAAAATTATTGATTGAAATCAATGGTGTTGACATCAAATTTAAAATACTGCAGCACTCCATGAGCGGTGTTGATAGAGTGGACGAAACAAGACTCAAATATGAAGCAGCAGCAAAAATATAAGTCAACAGCAGAGCCTTTTCTGGTTCACCTGAAAAAAAAATGTTGAACCAGCTGTAACTTGGCCACATATGTACCGATCGAGACAAGACTCTGACAGGTAGAATATGTTCAAGCTAAGAGTGTGTCAGAGGACATTAATGGACATAAAATCCCTGTGGAGTATGACAATAATGGACATGTTGACCTGTCAGTATAGATAGAAACTAGAAATACACTCAGTTCTAGGTCAAGATTGTTAGTAAGGCAACATCGCTCCCTCGACCCTGACAAATACTTTGTTGTACAAACAAACAACATTTCATACATTCAGGTTGAAGACACCTGAAGTGAACACAACAAGCATGGATGTGGCATGGCAGCTTATCCAACCCAGGCCTAACAAACGCACAAGTAAAATATATGAAACAACCAACATTGCAATGTCAATTTGACCCCATTCAGTATTTATCATTCAAAGCAAGTTTAAATGAACTACGGCCAGGCCCACAGAACTTTTCCACGCCAAACCATGTTCCCGAGAATTCAGTCAAATGACTCGTTTCCACCGAGTAAAACGAGAATTAACGGAGGAGTAGTCATTTGAAGAATGGGGCCCCCTGGAGCCCCCGTGGCACATACGGAGTAATGGGCCCCCTTCATCCTTCATATATTGGTATGTGTCAATGATTCGGTACCTCCAAATGTCGCAATATGTGGCAAATAAATGAGATAATGACTTTAATGGAAATTGCCAAACAGTTTTTAATTGTGCGAGGCATAATAGTAATCTATGTTGAATTACCTTTGAAACGATAAATCACACGACTATGTTCCCATAAATTTGGAAATTACTGGAAATGGGGGATGGACCCCAGGTCCCCATTTTAAAAAAAAAGGGCTCCGAGATTCTTATCATATTCATAGCAATCTGCAAACTTTTATTTTGCTTTATTTCATGACTTTTCTAAATTTGATAGGTACAAATGATTAAGCATCAAACTATCATAATGATATATTTTTTTCAATGTGCTGAACACATATTGCACACATTGATGATCCTCGAGGGCCGACATAGGCAACTGGTGGCCCGGGGGCCATATGCAGTCCCCCGTCTAATTTAATGCGGCCCCCAAAGTAAACGTACAAAATGACAGAAAAATACACAAAACACAAGCAAGAATACATTAAATAATTACAACATTGCTGGAAAATACAGTAAAAGACAAGAGAAAAACACAGAAAATACTCAACAAAAATGAACAAAAAACGACAACAGTAATACACAAAGTTACTCAGAAAATACGTAAAATTCCCAAAAATGACTACAAAAGTACACAAAACGACAAGAAAACTAAAAAAATGACTCCACAAACCCACAGTACTAACAAATAAGCAAAACGACAACAGAAATGCATAACAATGAACCCAAAAAACACAAAATTATAGCACAAATACACAATATGACTCCAAAAAACATACATTTTACAGGAAAAATACACAAAATGCCTCACAACGAGCAAGACAACAACAAACATACCAAGCATTAGAAAAAAAACACAATAATATTATAAAACTCTTTGTTCTTTCCTGTATTAATGCTCAGATGGCTCATTATTCTACATGCTGACATGAATGTGGATCATGTGACCCTCTGATCAAACAAACACTTTTTTTTGACCCCGCTGTGATAAATGTTGCCTACCTCTGCTCTAGGGTCAATTTGACCCCTATCTGTTTTAGGAGGGGTGAGTTAAACTTTTATAGTAAATAACCCCAAATATGTTACCAAAAAGAACATATAAATATGTAAATAAATATGTTTTTAAGGGGAAATAGGAAGTATGCTCGTGTACTCATTAATGTTGTCAATACATTTGAGATTATTTGGATGAAAACTATTGATGGTGGTGCAAGAAAACAGGTCATGGTTTCATTAGGTATTCAACAACTAAAGAGCCACAAAAAGTCAGTGAAATATCCCTGGGGTCAGATTGACCCCAAGGTTAAAATGTGTTAGTAATATTTGAGGATAATAGGAAGGTCAACCAAACCGTAAAAACCCTCCATGTATTGGCACGGCAGCCATGAAGAACCAAAAACACCAAAGCACGAAGTTAAATGAGTTCATATTTCGACTTACAATTGTAGTTCAGGTTTTCTCGAAGGCGTCTCCATGATTCTTGTATCTGTGGTCATGAAGTCCTCAGTGGGTGACGCTTGAACATCTCCATAGTCAAATATTTCATTCACATTGTCACAATACTAAGCTTTAGCCACATGTTAGCTTAAAGCTATTAGCATGAAGGACACTACATCCACTTCATTTGGTTAGAACTTTGACCTCTTCTATCTTCATTGTAAGTCCTCTATTCAGGCCTGCAGTCTTTCTTTTCCCATCCTTTACTTGTACTTTACTCTTTTTTTTTTTTTTAAATTTAAGTATATATAACTTGGTTTTGTAGGATGCTAGGATGCTAATTACTGGGGAAACTCTGCACATGTGTCACACCTGTTTGTTCCTGAATCACCTCATGAATAATCCACACCCACATCTTACCTTGCTCACCTAGCACCACGCCCATTTACTACTTTTAATTTAACATTACTCTAAATTAACCACAGCTAACGTTTTTCAATGGTATTTTGATTAACTAAAACATTTAGATATCTCTAACTTTACTTCTTTTTAAATAAAATTCTAGCTTAGCAAGCCAGGATGCTAGATGCTAGCTACAATGCAAATCAGAATATGTAAAAAACAAACAAAAACAACCTTGTATTGAAATATTGAGAAGAAAGTCTCACACTGGTTTTTTTTATTTTTTTTATTTTATTTTTGAGCCAGAAATTCATTTCATGAAAAGTATCCACCCAAATGTTGCCCCACCCACCAAGCACCACCATTGACGACTTCCAATTCCACATTAGATGATCTTAAAAGACCCACAACCTTGGGGTCAGGACCCAAATTGGGGTCGCAAGACACTGGAAGGAGGTCGCCAGATGCCTTCAAGAAACAAAAAATGTCTTTTTTTTTTTTTTTTTTTTAACAATTTCAGCCCCTTTTTTGCTTATTTTTAACCTTTTGCTGCAACTACACCCAACTTGCCATATTTTAACCTATTTTCATCACTTTTTTCTTGCCATGTTTTTGCTCTTTTTAATACATGTTTACGTCATTATTCCCATTTCTGCCACTTCTCTATCAAATTTCAATGCCTTTTCTGCACATTTGTTAGACTTTCAAGAAATATTTGGCACTTATAAACCCTTTCCAACATTTTTCCCACCTAAAATGTTGCATATGTTGACCTTTTTAACCTCTTTTCACCATATGTCATGCTTATTTTTGCCATTTGAACCACATTCATGATTTGTCATGCCCTTTGAATGCCAGTTTTAACTAATTTTTTTCAATATTGACACTTTGAACCTTCTTTACCACTTTTTTCTGCCCGTTTTTGGCCACTCTAGCATCTAATTTGCAACTTTTAACCAATTTCTGTGTTCTTTAAAATCCCATTTCACCACTTTTATCCACCATTTCTGGTCACTTTCAACCCATTTTATGTCTGATGAAAACAATGATTTACATATTTAAGATGGCACAAACAAAAATAAACTTCCAGGAGAACAGTGGGTATTATTCAGATAAATATATAAATGTGGTTATCACAGATTCACAGAACAATGGACCATCATTTTGATGACTTTTGTTGACAGTTTGTGTGTCTTTGGAGCTATTCTGTCATGCTTTTGTGGAGTCATTTTGTTTAAGCGTTTGTTGTGTCTGGCTTTGTTGCCATTTTGTGTTTTACGAGTCATTTTGCAGATTTTTGGAATTTTTTGTGTATTTTGCTGTCGATTTGGGAGTTATTTCGTGTATTATGTCAGGCTTTATATTCCTTCCAACTTCTTGAAATACCATTTTTGAAGATTTTTACTGGGAGGCGCACACAATTAGACCGCCAGTTGCCTATGTCTGCAATAGAAAAAACTAAAAAAAAAATAATTTCGGTATCTTTAGATCACGCTTTCCATCCTGAGTTAGTTTCAAAGACAAGCAGCAGGCCTGACACTCCATTCTTTCACTCACCCTACAGTCACATGGTGAGACACAGGGAAGCCGTCCTCATTAAGGCTGGGGTGACATCTCCCCCGCTGTGATGCGGACAGATATTATCGACCTTTCTCTATCTGACGGTGAAAACCCTTCGGAGCGACGGCCTGTGACAGGAGGGTCAGTGTCAGCAGAGAGGGCGAAGGCGTAAAAAAGACGGGATGGATTGAGGAAAAAGGAGCGCGCTATAACTTTCTTCTATAGACGGCGTGCTGTTGTTCCGGCAAAGGCTCGACTTTGGCAAAGGATAAGAGGTGACCACACATCCCTCATCATCCCTCTGTAGATTTTTACAAGAGCAATTACAAATTTCAAACCACCGTCTTTTCTTAAGAAGATTTAAAAAAAAAAAAAAAAAATGAACAATCCGTCTCAACTCAATCCAACTGCTTGACTTTGGACTGATACTGAAACATAAATCAAAAGTGTGTAAGTGATGGGGGGGGTTTGGTGAACTTCACGTCCAGACTTTTGTTGCTTAATAGGCTGCAATAAGCCCATCAAGTGGTGTGGTGCGTGATAAGGAGTCTCACGGGTCCTGGTATGGGCCTGAAGAAGCTCTTGTAATGAATGGTTAGAGCACTTGCTGATGCACAGCAATCATTAACAGCCTGATAATTACTCTGGATACCTCGGTGGATTGTCTGTGTGTGTGCGTGACGCAGATTGAGCGGTTAGAATGTGTGAAGCCTCCGAGAGGAACAGATAAGCACTGTGTTTGTTTTTCGCTTTGCTGATGAACATGTTTAGTATGTGTGAGGGGCCAAGAAGATTCATATTTGTGCTTCGCTGGAGGTTGGCACTATTTGTCTCCTATTATTACTAGGTTTTATTAAAAAAAAAAGTTTTTAATAGCAATTAGCATCATCATACTGCATGTTTTTAAGGCTCCAAATAGGGTTTGAACTGCTCCTTTTCAGCACACGACCCCCAAAATAAAGGTTCAAGAGACCAGGGACCCCCACTGTACCCGAAGGTGGTTGGACACAGACGTGAACATTGATGAACATTGATGAGATTTTTGGGGCCCATCCATAAAGTCATCAAAATGATAACCACATTTATTTATTCATCTGAATAATATCCACTGTTATCCAGAAAGTTTATTATCATTCACGCCATAGTACATAGTCATCTAAAAGATGTAAATCCTTGTTTTAATCAGAAATAAAATTGGTTAAAAGTGACCAAAAATGGTGGAAAAGGTGATGGTAGAATTAGAGTGGGCAAAAACAAACAGAAAAAATGGTATAAAAAGTGTTCAAAGAGTCAATATTGGCTTCAAAGTGGAAGAAATGGGCTAATGTAATTTAAAAGTGAGTAACAATTAGTTTAAACTGGCAAATAATGGGCATGAGATATCCTGAATGTGGTTAAATTGGCAAAAAATAAGCATGAAATATGGTGAAAAGAGGTTAAAAGTGACAATAATGGGTCAACATATGCAACATTAGGTGGGAAAGGTGGTGCAAATTGTTTGAAATGAATTCAAATTTGATGGAGAAGTGGCAGAAATGGGAGTAACGTAACAGAAATGCCTTAAAAGGAGGAAGAATATGGCAAAAAAAAGTGATGAAAATAGGTTAAAATATGGCAAGTTTGGTGTAGTTGTAGAAAAAGGGTAAAAATAAGCAAAAATAGGCTCAAATTGTCCATAAAAAAAGGAATCTGGCAACCCCAAGGTTGAGAAAAACTGCTCGATTGTGTTCAATGCCTTTGCTTATAGGCGAGGGTTCTCAAATCGGGGTGTGGAGATAATTAGGGGGCCGGAATTGATCAATTCAAAGTCTGAAAAAACACGAGTCAACAAAATGCCGATAAAACGAAAATTCGGAAAGCCCAAATTCCTACATATCTAAAATCTTTCACTTGCCTTCTTTTTATTACAAAAAAATATACATAAATAATGCATGAAAACCACGAAATAGCAGCAGTCAACTTGCAACAGATAGGATTACATTCTCTATAATCCAATATATGATTGGATTATAGAATAGATTTTCGCCTTATATGAAATCAGAGTGAGAGAACATAACATTTTTAGCATTAGCTTAAATCTTAAATATCATTTTCAAACTCAAGGCTATCAAATCATCCTTATTCCACATAAACTATTTTGTCCTGTCGACGATATTGAGCTGCTTAAGCCAGGCATATGTGAACCCTTGTGCAAGGCATGGCTCACCCTGGATGAGTTGCTCGCTAAAGACGCTAATGCTAAAACCCTCCTTAGAAATGTTAATGAATGAATCTTATTTTGAAGGTCTATAAAGCAATGAAATAGGTAGTCGACCAAAGATGACAATGTCTATATTTCTTTAGCCTTTTGCATTAAATAAATGGATACAAACATGTCATTATTTATTTATTTATTTTACTGATGTGTCATGAATAATGATTTTATGACACATCAGTTATAATACAAAAAAGATCTGCAGTTCTCTATTCTATGCTAGTTTGAACCAACTCCCTCGTGGACTAATATTTACAAAAAAATTTCCATTATTTTCACGATCGAGTCAAATATTTGTGTTTTCCTCTGTCCTGGCGCTCAAACAGCCATTTGTTTACATAGCGGGTTCATTAATATTAACTTGTTTTTGTATCACTGACCAAGTGACGTCGCCATGGAAACAAACCAATCAATGGGCCTCAGTGACAGCACAGGAAAGTAGATTGTGTTGAAACTTTTACTATTATCTCCTTTCAGAGCTCTCAGACGTCAACGAAACAACACAAAGACCAGCTGATGTAGGGAATACTAATTATTGGACTCCAGAGAACTGTTCGTGACATTGTTTATTTAGACACACCAGCTAAACATGTACAATGTTTGACTGCATATAGTGATGTTGAGTGAATGCTTAAACAATTTTAAAGAAACCTTGAACCCCTAAATGCCCAACACTTTGTTGGGCATTTAAAGATCATGCACAAACATCATTGTATGTATTGCATATAAAGATAAACAGTACAGGCTTCAGCGAGCACAAATCTTCCTCTCCAGTGTCCAGTGGTGATCGTTGGAGGCCAATTTGCCGATCCTGTGGGAATCAGATAGAAAATACAGTATGTCATGAAAACACTGTGAAAACGAACTGAAAATGAGTACAACATGTACACTTAATTAAAAACTGGGACAAGAGCCAACTTTTTCTCTGAAGTGCAAATACAACCTTTATGTTTTCCAACTCAATTAACCCCCAATTTCCACTGGAAGCGTCTCCGCTGCGTTACGTCTCCGCTGCGTTACGTCTCCGCTGCGTTACGTCTCCGCAGCGTTACGTCTCTGCTGCGTTACGTCTCCGCAGCGTTACGTCTCCGCTGCGTTACGTCTCCGCTGCGTTACGTCTCCGCTGCGTTACGTCTCCGCTGCGTTACGTCTCTGCAGCGTTACGTCTCCACTGCGTTACGTCTCCACTGCGTTACGTCTCCGCTGCATTACGTCTCCGCTGCGTTACGTCTCCGCTGCATTACGTCTCCGCTGCGTTACGTCTCTGCTGCGTTACGTCACCGGAGCTGATAGGTTTCCACTTTAGTCTGTGTTAATTTCCACCGGGTCCGCTGCGCTGCGTGTCTGCTCCTTCCCAGCTCCGACAGTCCGGTGCCCTCCACCAGATATACGCAGGGCTTCTATTTCTGCCGGACACCGGAGCACGACGCACCAATCAGCACAGAGCAAATGAAGCTGAACAGGAAGTTAAGCACGTATTCCGCGATAAAATATCGGGTTACTTTTCAAAATAAAACACTTCAGATTATATTTCAACGTCATGTGTAAAAATAAATTCACATCCACTATATTGTTTCCTCTCATACTGTAACTGCACTGTAAACTGCAGCAACTTTGATTCAGTTCATGTTTTACTGCTGCAGTTTTATCTCTTCTCTGTTGGCTGTTGCTAAAAAATGTGTTTATGACAAATCCAGAGTCCAACCTTCTTGTTCTCCTTCGTTAAGAACACTGACCTGTTTATCTGTTTATTGTTGCGTTTATAACACATACATTTAACTGCGTTCTCACGCGATTATATAGATATCCTGAGAACTCCTCTGTCTCGTGACGTCACAGTCGTCCAACCGGAGTGCACCGTGGCTTCACTCAAAGCGCAACCGGTGTGAATTACCAGACGGCGCACAGCAGAGCAAAACCGGATCGGTGCTGTGGTGCAGCGGAGACGCATCGAGTGGAAACCCCCAGTAAGTCTTGTTGAGTATTGTTCACACAATTTTCAAATCAATTTGCTTCTGTTTTGCTTTCAGTTATTGTTTTTACATCACGTACATGTATTGCTATGTTTCGCTGAGGTTGTTTCTCGACTTAGTATTGTGACAAAAATCTAATGTTTCTGTTGACTTTAAAGGGCCTATATCATGCTAAATCAACTTTTTTTTGAGCCAAATTTAACCTTGTTACAATGTTAAATCCTCAAATCAAACGTTTTATTGGGCTTCCTTCTTGCATCTCTGAGAAATCCTCACTTATCCTGAAATCTGAGCTGCTTGAAATTAAAGGTATATTTATTTCTCAGGGTCAAGAAGGGATAAACAAACATTTAAAAATTGGTTCATTTAAAATTTTTGTGACCAAAAGCAAAAAAAAAAAAACTGAAATACCCGTGGACTAAAACAAAAAAACAAAAAAAAAAAACGCCCATTTTTTATTATGGTGAGAGCGGAAGTTATTTTCAAAATAAGAGCACATATATGAGAGCGCTGCTGTTTTTCTGGTGCCAAAATATATGAATTATCTCTATTTTTTCCTTTCCTGTTTAAAATGTCTTTGGAACCGTACTTGGCTCCAAAATCATTTTTGAAATAGCAAAACAAGGCTCATCATCTGCAGAAATGACTGCAAATATGTTGCACCAAAGTGGGAGTGGGAGGGGTTTTTCAGCAAGACGTGAGGAAAATCTGCACAAATGCGACTCACTGATGCACATTTGGAGTTGGCGGTAACAAAAGCTATAAATGAGGTAAGAACCTGAATCTCCCTTTTGCTAAGTGTGTGCGTTCGTATGAAGACAAGGAATCTATAGCAACTTTAACTCGTAACTATGTGCGTTTATGACAATTATTATATGTAACTCACAAATGTGTATTTGTATTATTCAGTTCAAACCTCACTACAAAGACAAATGCCATATTTCAACACAATGCATATATGTACAGACCCTTTCCAAGCAAATAGAATATCATGGACAAGTTGTTTAATTTCCATGATTCCAGTCAAAAAGTGAAACTTTCATAGATTATAGGTTCAAGGCCCACAATTTAAATGATTTCCTCACTTCCTCCCAAACCCTGGGACTTTGATTCCAGAATGAAAGGCACACTTTACTTTCATCAGAAAAGAGGACCTTAGACCACAGTCCAGTCCTTCTTCTCCTCTTTTTTTTCTGCAAAAACTGTGATTTCTTCACAGTATTCTCATTTTTTGAATTCCTGTTTTTGTGGTTTTTATGAGCTGGAAGCCCAAATTATGTAAAAATAAACAAATAAATACTTGAAATCGTTTAAGTTGTGGGCCCTGAATCTATAATTTATGAAAGTTTAACTTTTTGAATGGAATTATGGAAATAAACAAGTTTTCCATGATATGATAGGGTCTGTATATATAAATATTTATCAAATATTATCAAATCAAATGACATGATATCGTTTTTTTTGTTTTTGAATTTCCATTTCTGAACGGAAAATTCAATGACCAAAATATACACTGACCGTGTGAGGAGATTTTGCACAGAAAATAGTTGAAAAATCAACCAATTTTTAAATGTTTTTTTATCCCCTTCTTGACCCTGATATCAGAATCAGAATCAGAAATGTTTTAATGACCAAGTACAGTTTTTAGGACAGTACAAGGAATTTGACTTTGTAGTCGGTGCGCGAAACAAAAAACAAAGAAAACAAAGAACAGAGAAACAATAATAATAATAATAATGATAAATATAAAGGATGAGGGATAAATAAAGGATAGAGAATAAAGGATAAATATAAATAAATATATACAGTGCAGCAGGTAATGTCTTCATGGAGGTGGTGATCTTGAATTCCAGTTTGAGTTTTTTTAATTTGAAAACAAATAAATCAAATAATCATTTTCAGAACGTAAATTTCAATGACCAAAACATACACTGACCGTGTGACCTTTGGAAAAGTAAAATGTGAACGCAACCCAAGACATCTGGGATTAAATATTCTGTCACTTACAGTATCTTAACAAACTACAAACTCTGCTGTGCTTTGTTGTTCATTCTTTCAGGTGCTAAGTTTGGCTCCTGTCCAGAGTGGCTTTTCAGTGATCGAGGGCCCAAACACTCCTGCCCCGCCCTGCTTAGTCGAGTCTACCAAGGAGTAATTGAATAGCACGAGGCTGGAATAGCATTGGACTGGGGGAGTGCTGCTGAGCTGCAGAGGAAGATGGAGAATGTTTCAGCCAGCAGCAATTAAACAGAGAAATGATGCATGAAATAGAAGAAACGGAGAGGTGGTGGGTAGGTGGTGTTAGTGAATGGAGAATAAAGAGCTGGGACGGTAAAGGGTGCGAAGAATTGTTAAAGAATTAAGATAAGCAGTCAAGGTGGAGAAGAAAGAAGCGAGTGATGGCGGAAAAAAGATTAAAGTTTTATAGAAATTGAGAAGTCATCAGGATAAAGGACAGGATTAAGGCTTTGGTGAATGGCCATGCTGGGATTTTTAACTCCTCGCCTTGTGGCAAAATGCAGAGTAAGCAAGAACTATACATCAAGTGTGACAATATTTTGGGCTCCCTTTCCCTTCAAGGATTGGAAACAATTTCTCAAAGCGGCCCCTTATAGTGTGGAAAAACATTGCAGACTGCATTTTGTAAATGTTGAAAGAACATTTTGTCGTGGACGTTTTTAAGCATTATTTGTCAAAGTGCCCGATACTTCTTAAAATGCTGAGTCGTCGAGCAACTTTCTTGACCAAGGAAATGAAAAAGAAGTCTAGAAACTAACAACGGGTCCATCTTTTCACAATTACTTGCAATCCTAACATGTGTAAATGCTTTTAGATTATATGAGCAAGCAGAAAATACTGCATTTGTGTGGTTTTGGCCATCAGAATAAAATGGATTTATGGTTTTGGATACAACAAACATCCTTGTAACGTTCTAAAAAAAAAGGGGTGAAATGGGTTCATCCTGGCAGTCTAAAACACAACTTGCTAATTTTATTGTGTAACTCAGCAGGGGATCAGTATGTTCAGGCCTGTAGTGTCGACTAGGGGCCACAGGCAGATGTTTGAACATCTGTGCAGGCGTAATGGTCATTCTAAATAAAATCTATTCACTCTTTATCTGTTCGGCTACTGCAAACATGTTTAGAATACGAAATTGGTACAAACTTAACTGACACGAGTTGAAGTTAGTTAAACATAAATAAATGCTTCAGAAACTAATTTAAGTACAATTTTAACGCAATTCGCATTAAACTTTAAACTGAATGTGTACGGCTAAACAAGAGGGGATTAAAATGACAAAAACAATCAGTTACACTGTGACAAAAAAAAAATACATATATATATATATATATATATATAAAAAAAAAAAAACTCTTCCTCACCCTCCGTGGGCGGTCTCTTTTTTCCTCCAAGCTCGGGTCCTCTACCAGAGGCCTGGGATCTTGAGGGTTCTGTGCAGTATCTTTGCTGTTCCTAGAACTGCACTTTTCTGGACCGAGATGTCTGATGTATTTCCTGGGATCTGCTGGAGCCGCTCCTCCAGTTTGGGGGTCACTGCCCCGAGTGCCCCAATGACCACGGGCACCACTGATGCCTTCACCCTCCAGGCCTTCTCCAACTCTTCTCTGAGCCCCTGGTATTTCTCTAGTTTCTCGTGTTCCTTTTTCCTGATGTTGAAGTCGCTTGGTATTGCTATGTCAGCCACAACGGCTTTCCTCTGCTCTTTGTCCACCACCACAATGTCTGGTTGGTTCGCCATTACCATTCTGTCCGTCTGTATCTGGAAGTCCCACAGGATCTTGGCTCGGTCATTCTCTACCACCTTTGGAGGTGTTTCCCACTTTGACCTTGGGGTTTCCAGCCCATACTCTGCACAGATGTTCCTGTACACTACACCAGTCACTTGGTTATGGCGCTCCATGTAAGCTTTCCCTGCCAGCATCTTACACCCTGCAGTTATGTGTTGGATTGTCTCATTGGCCTCTTTGCACAGTCTACACCTGGGGTCTTGTCTGGTGTGATAGATCTGGGCCTCTATTGCTCTGGTGCTCAAGGCCTGCTCCTGTGCAGCCATGATGAGTGCCTCTGTGCTGTCCTTTAGTCCGGCTCTGTCTAGCCATTGGTAGGATTTCTTGACATCCGCCACTTCAGTTATGTTTCGGTGGTACATCCCGTGTAGGGGCTTGTCCTCCCATGACAGAACCTCCAGCACCTCATCTTCTGTTCCCCATTGTCTGAGACATTCACTGAGCACGTCATCTGTTGGAGCCTTGTCCTTGATGTACTTATGGATCTTGGATGTTTCATCCTGGATTGTGGCTCTCACACTCACTAGTCCTCGGCCTCCTTCCTTCCGGCTATATATACTGTATGTGATGTGTGATTAATGTAATCAGTAAAAGATTTGCCAAATTTGTCATCAAATTTAGCCAAATATTTTACCTAACTTTTGGGGAGTAAATTATTTGACAATGTGTGATTCTGTTGTCATTTTGTGTATTTCTTTGTATAAATATTTAATTTTGTGTATTTTTATGCATTTCTGTTGTAATTCTGTGTACTTTTTGTATAAATATTGTTTAGTTTTTGTTTATTTTACACATTTAGCATATTTTTATTATAAATACTGTGTGTGTGTGTGTGTGTGTGTGTGTGTGTGTGTGTGTGTGTGTGTGTGTGTGTGTGTGTGTGTGTGTGTGTGTGTGTCTACATCCATCTCATTCGTGCACCCACATTGTATTTTTCTGTAATGTATATTTTTTGGAGTCATGTGTATTTTTTATTCTTTCAGTTGTCTTTTTGTGCATATTTTTGTGTTTTACTTTACTCATTTAGTATATTTTTATTATAAATACCGTGTGTTTGTGCTCTGTGAAATGTTTGAGATGCTGATAACCAAACTCCATAGACATTGTAGCGCCAATCAGTAAAACAACAAAACTGGGCAAAACAGAAAGTAAAACTCCAAACTACATGAGTGAGTAAGTAAATTAAAGTATTAAAGTACAATTGGGCTGTTTTTAAAAAAAAAACAAAAATCATGTTTTACCTGCGAACCGAGAGGTCAGAGCTTAGCTTCCATGCACGGCACCACAGAGAATCTGCAGTTTTCCAGATGGAGTATTGAACGGGTTGAGGTCAATACCGACTCTAGTGAAACAGCGCGTTATTGAACAACAGTTATATGGTTTAAACAATGGGAAACGTGTCTGCAAAAGACTCACCAGTGGCTGAGGGTTTCAAATGATCTATTCAGAGAGCTCCCGTGTTTGAGAAGCTAACGATAGCATGGCACAGGAGGAGGTGGAGGAGTGGCTGCACACGTGACTCTTGCTCGCGTGAGGAGCTGTGCAGTGAAATAGATATAGATGGTGCGCTAGCGCCCCCTCACACCCTGAGGTCAAAAGTTGAATAGGTTTCATTTCGGGGTCGTCCAGAAGTGAAATCAAATTAAAATAAACACTTTGAAATGACCAAATTACTCCAAAATAACAGATACACACACTCGGGGTATTTGGAACCCGTTGATCGAGTTTCAGGTCGAACTTGCACCGCGTCAGGGAGATATTTGATGCACACACACACACACACACACACACACACACACACACACACACACACACACACACACACACACACACACAGACCTCCCTTGCTTTTATAGGTTGATACATAATGTACTGAATGCTCTGTCAGGATGGAAGGACTGTTTTACCCAGAATTACAAAACATTTGTCTAAACATGATGGTTGACTACCCCTTAAAATAATCAACTCGGAATTGTCAAATGCTACTATGCTAATTGCTATTTTGGCTAATATTCAATAATATCACAGACAGTAAGTGCGGATTGAGTCATAATATGTTTTTCATCATTTTTTTGCAACAGTGGTTACACAATTTTGGACTGAAAGCAGACCTTCCAGGATGCACTAATTCTTATTTAGCTATTTCCTTATTCAAATGATTCCCAAGCAGCGTCAACAACATTTAACGCTGGAGGCTTTCGAAACATAATATTGTTATCGTGAGACAGTTTTACATAAAAAGCATTCTCTTCAGTTTTGCCGGAACTGCCTTAAGAGGTTAGATGCGTAGGTTTTAAAGGTTAAATGCTTGCAACCTTAAAGTTATTTCTTAATCCACTTCCTTTACAAGAAACGACACAATGTTATCATAATATATATATATTTTCTTTAAAGAGAAAAGGATTTCTTTCTTTCTATTGTGATTTTTGCTTCGTCTTGCATTTCTATGATGTCACGAGTTCATGTATCCTCCAATCAGCAGCTACACCTGTGAGATTATTGCCACACACTTTCTCATGTGAAAATAATATTGGCTTAAAAGTGGAAGAAATGGGGTAATGTCATTTAAAAATTAGTAACAATTAGTGTAAACTGGCAAATAATGTGCATGAAATATCCTGAATGTGGTTAAATTGGCAAAAAATAAGCATAAAATATGGTGAAAAAAGGTTAAAAAGGGGGGGAAAAGTGGTGGAAAGGGTTTATAAGTGCTGAAAATATCTTGCAAGAGGTAAAAATGTGCAGAAAAGGCATTGAAATTGGATCGAGAAGTGGCAGAAATGGGAATAATGGAGCAAAAATGCATTAAAGGAGCAAAAGTATGGCAAGAAAAAGTGATGAAAATGGGTTAAAATATGGCAAGCTTGGTGGAGTTGCAAAAAAAGGGTAAAAATAAGCAAAAATTGGCTTAACTTGTTAAAAAATATTCTTAGTTTCTTCAAGGCATCTGGCAACCCCCTCCCAGTGTCTTGCGACCCCAAGATTGAGAACCCCTTGTGTGGGGACTGTTGTAGAACGATTAAATGTCAGGGACTGTTCAGTTGTTGTGAAAAATACAGAAGATTGTTTTGGTTCCTTACAAACATGCTTCCAAGGATACCAGCGTAGTTTATGAGTATTCTCGCTTTATGGCCTCATGGTGTTTATTTTTGAAATGTCGTATCAGAGAAACACTTTGCAATTGTTTCACAGCAAAGTAAAAAATGGGCAATAAAATAGAATAAAAGCTGAAATAGAGAGGTGTGGAATTACAGCAGATCCATGACCTCTGTGTGGAGCAGCTCTCCAGTCGCCCTCGTCCTCCACCCCACCTCCTCCGTCTAATCCTGCCAGAGGACTTTAATTTACTGCCCAGAGTCCCTTCACACAATTTCTTTAAAAGTACATTTTATGAGGCTGCAATTCCATTTCATTGGAGGCAATGTACAGTAAATCCTATTTGCGGAGCCTGGTACGCGGTCACATTAACATGACAAAAGTGGCGCTCTGCAGTCCGCAGCTTTGCTCCTGCCCCGTATTATCGCCTCCTCAAGCGTTTTATAGGATAGCAGAGTACCAACTCATGTCCATCAGGAAAGTTGTAGTCGCTCCCGCCACAGCATTAGTGTCGATGGGATGGTTCAGCAGCACAAACATGAGCACACAGTGGTTATTACAAGCTTGAACGCTGTTTTAGGAAAGTTCAACAAGATCAAGACATCAAAGAGCTGCAATGATCAAAGGTAAGTCACATTTAAAGCCAAACTTTCCAGTTTTAAATCTCACATCTTATATTTGTCCAGTAGTTTTCAATCTTTGGGTGTTTAGTCACGATGCAAAATTTTTTTTTTTTTAGTTGAAGAGCATCAGCGACGCTCCCACTGCAGGTTTTAAAACTAAAAAAGCAGGTATAGGCAACTGCCGGTCCAGGGGCTACATGCGGCCCTGAGTCCAATTATTTGCAACCCCCAAAGTAAATGCAAAAAATCACTCTCTAAGCATACAAAGTGACACAAAAATACAGAAAACTATTCCAAAAATACACAAGATAACTACATTATTGATAGGGAAATACACAGTATGATGGAAAAAATACACAAAATAACTCTAAAAACACACAAAATGACAATAAGAATACACTTACAGGATAAAAACAACGAAACAAGAAACGTACAAAAAAGAGAGAAAATGTTACAAAATAATAAAATAAAATGCACATATTGACAATAAAGCACACAAAATGGCAAATAAATATTAAAATGGCAAGAAGAATATGCAAAATAAATCCCAAAACACACAAATTGACAGAAAAATGCACAAAACAGCAGAAAGAATACACAAAATCAAAACAAAAATACAGAAAACTACTCCAAAAAAACACAAGATGACTACATTACACACAATGACAAGAAAATACACAATATGATTTAAAAAATATACCAATACAAATGTACAAAATGACAATAAAATACACAAAATGACAAAAATTATATGAAAATTACGAGACGAATATACTAAATCAATCCAAAGACGGACAAAACAACAAGCACAGCAAAAATGAGAGAAAAACACACCCTTTGTTAATTAATGTAATCACGCTCCGATCAGTCATCATTGTAAAAACATGGCATTACTGTTGATAAGGTGGTCCTCAGATCCCAAAAACAAATAAAAATATATATATATATATATCATTTTAAGTTTTAAGTTATTAATGGCCTCTTTCTCAAGGGAATCAATGGCCAAAATGGTTTCAACCTACAGACAAACAACTTACAAACACACAATGAAATAACCTTTAAAAGATTAAACACTAATTTTGTGGGTCAAATCCCCAACACAGCCTTTTGGCTCCAACTTTCCA
This sequence comes from Gouania willdenowi, assembly GCF_900634775.1. Lineage (NCBI taxonomy): Eukaryota > Metazoa > Chordata > Actinopteri > Blenniiformes > Gobiesocidae > Gouania > Gouania willdenowi. The sequence continues at coordinate 10,851,105 of NC_041061.1, read as the reverse complement.
GCAGGGAAACTGGTAGTTCTCATCCAGTGCCATATGGTCGGGTTTCAGCAGCTCGTTTTTTTTTTTTCCATTAATGAGTTGTGTTTGATTAGATCTTTACTGCTACCGTGTATGGCAACCAGTGAAAGACAACTAGCCCAAGTACTTTTGGCCTTTCTGTCAGCTGTAGATTTGTTTTAGTCTCACTATCTGAACTGAAGCCCCTGTGACAATTAACCGTGCATTTATAAGAATACACATAATGCCACACTTCCTTTTAGTGTTTTCCATTGAATTAATGCTCTTCATGTTCTTTCTTTCTTGCTGTCTTGTCTTGCGTCCAACCAAACCAACCTGACTTCTCTGTTCAGGATACTTCTAACCCCGTCTCTTCTTTTTATGCTAATGGTTTAAGCATGAACGTACACTGGCTGACAAAAAGAAAATAAACACCACCTTGATTTAACTAAGCAAATAGGTGAGGATAATTACTGGCTGGGTGAATACGTGTTAGCTGGCAACTACTTCTTACCCTAACTGATGCAGCAGATAGCTTCTCAATTGTTAAACAACCACCCGGAAAGACACATCCTGTGGTTATGAAGAAGATTGGTGTTGGTAACTGAGCAACTTTGTTTCAATGTTTAGCAACCTTTCAGACCCCGCTAAGAGACTTTTTGCTTTTTTGGGCGCCTAGCGACAAAGTCAATGTCTTTTTCTGGTGTATCAAGCAATTTATCAGAAAAAAGTCACTAGATCTTGTGAATTTTACAATTCCGGTGTCCAGTTACTCTACTGTCCGTCCCCGTTCTGGTCCAGCCGTCAGTCGTGTTGTAGAACGGACTTGGTCTCGAGACCACACTTTGAAAGTCTTGGTCTTGTCGCGGACTAGAGAGCATTTCTACTTAGTCTTGTCACTAGCTGTTTTTCCATTACAGATTTTCACAAAATAAAAGCAATATTTCTTAATGTCGACAAAGTATTCTTGCGCTTTGAACGTGTTTCCATTGAAGATTGTTTTGGGCAAGAGCCTCGTCACTCTCGTGAAGATCGTCTCGGACACTCGGACCACAAACACTGGAACTCCTCAGGCCTGTGTACTTTCCCCCTGGCTCTTCTCCCTGTACACAAACTGCTGCACTTCCAGTCACCAGTTCGTAAAACTGATCAAGTTTGCGGATGACACCACCCTCATCGGGCTCATCTCGGACGGTGATGAGTCCGCCTACAGGAGAGAGGTGGACCGGCTGGCGTCCTGGTGGAGCCACAATAACCTGGAGCTGAACACCCAGAAGACAGTGGAGATGATCGTGGACTTCAGCAAAGACACAGCCCCACCGTCCCCCCTTGCCCTGACAGACTCTTTCACCCCATCTCCATCGTTGACTCCTTCCATTTCCTGAGCACCACCATCACCCAGGACCTCAAATGGGAGCCAACCATTAGCTCCCTCATTAAGAAGGCCCAGCAGAGGATGTTCTTCCTGCGGCAGCTGAGGAAACTTAAGCTGCCGACCAAGATGCTGGTGCAGCTCTACACGGCCATCATCGAGTCCTCGCGTTCTCCATCACCGTGTGGTACTCCGGCGCTACAGAACGGGACAGGAACCGACTGCAGCGCATTGTGCATGCTGCAGAGAGCGTGATTGGCTGTGAGCTCACATCTCTCCAGGACCTGTTCACCTCCAGGACCCGGAGGCGTGTGGGTCCGATCACAGCTGACCCCTTTCACCCCGGACATAGACTATTCACCCCTCTCCCCTCAGGCAGGAGATTACGGTCTATCCAAAACCATACCTCCCGCCACTTGAACAGTTTTTTCCCCTCCGCCATCAGACTCATGAACAAAAAACAAGTCTCTGTAGCTTAGTCACAGACTCATGGATGTAATCTGCACTTGCACTGTGTGGTGTGTCCACACTTAGACCCACTGCTATCGCTATCACTTATCACTTAATCACTTTATATCACTTAATATCACTTTATACTCCTACACATCTGTAAATACAATCCCGCTGTTGCTCAATGTCAAATTGTTGTTGTCTTACCATATGTCACTTTTATTTTATCTTATTTATTTAATATTTTTTATGCATGCCCCTATAGCCTTAGAGTTTAAAGTTTCTTAGCTTATTTTTATCTTAACTCTGTGTTATATGTTCTATGTCGCACGTTTGCACTGAGAAAAAATCCGAGTTTGTGAACCTGTTCTCAAACCATGGCAATAAAACTTATTCTGATTCTGATTCTGAAATATCGTTGCGCAAGACTTCTCTGCAAGAAGATGGACGCTCCAAACCTCCTTATAACTCTCTGTGTTCCGATGTTGTTTGCTGTTTAATGTGGTCGTAATAGTTTTACAGTATAATGCTAAGAAATGTCTTGGTCTCCTCTTCTGTCTACACATACCGCGGCATGTTTTCCCTGAAAGAAGTGGTCATGTGACCCAGTACGTCACGTTCTATGTATTTGTAGAAAAGTGTTTCCATAGCACTTTTGTGATACATTTCAATATCAAAACATCTGAAATTTCTCCTCATGAGTGCGTAACAACTTTTTGCGATATTTGAGTGTTTTTTTTTTTAAATTCCGGTTTCCATTAGATTTTCCAAGGGTAATGGAAACCCAGCTTCTGTCTCCAACTGGCTAGACATGGAATTTGTTCGTCAAGACCAACATTGCACATCTAGACAAATGTACTTAAAAGAAAATGAAAATTAAAGATAGAATGTTCTTTAACTGTTGAACTTTGTCATATATGGTCTTGGTCTTGTCTCAGTCTCGACTTATCTTGGATTTAACTCCCAAAGGTCTTGCATGGTCTTGTCTTTGTCCAACTGCATTCTGGTTCTTCGGCAAGTCTTGTTATCGGATATCGGATCGTATGTGGTCTTTAGTAGAACACTACCTGTCAATACCCCTATCTATGGGTTTTATTTGCCATCTTGTCAGTGTGTTTCTCTTGTTTCGCCATTCTTCCATTCAATTTTTAATGGGCTTTGGTGAGACTTTTAGGATGACTATAAGCATCATATAAACAATCATGCTAAACCCCCGCACCGCTATCTGGGAAGCCTAGAAAAAAAGATACAAAAAATAAAAAAATAAAAAAATGTTAATTATTTCATTTGTCCCAGTCATTTTATTTTTTGAAAAATGTCACCCCTGCTTTTGTGCTTTTCTACTTAACATGATGTTTATTGTTCAGATTGGCTGGTTCTTAAAAAATAACTGCTGTGAAAGTCAGCATGTCCAGGGCGGCCTATGGGATCTAAGCAGTTGCCTTTAATGCACAAGTTAGATTGCAGAATCCAGTACAAGTAGGGGCAACCCTGATGAGGCCTTGACTGCCGACTCAAAATAAATAATTTTGAAATAAAAGTTTGACAGTTATCTAAATTTACACAAAAGCTCTATTAAGGATATAAATCCTTGTTTTAATCAGAAATAAAATGGGTTAAAACTCAAAAGTTAGTTAAAATTTGCAAATTGTGTGTAATGGAATTTAAAAATGTTGGGAAAATTAGTTTAAACTAGCAAAATATGGGAATTAAAAAGTTGTGAATGTGTTTAAATAGGTTGAGGAACCCTGGTCTACAGAAAAGCCCAACATGTATTTACAAGAGGCAAAAGAAAGATTTTTAGAGCATAAACAGAATGAGAACAAAGCACACACATTACAAGAACAAACTACAGTAGATATCATCAAATTTAGCCCTTTTATTATAAAATAATTGAACAGCAAAGTCACAAAACACACATTTTTTTTAAGTTAGAGCACCTGGTGAACCATACACCCTAACCCAAACCCCTAAACAATAACTAACCAACTTATTCTAATGTTTAGGTTTACGCTTCCATCTGCGCTTTAGTTTCTTTGGTTTCTCCTGGACTTCATTCTCCTTCTGTTCTGAGGAGAGATTCTCCAGCTGCTTCTTGTCCTTTTTGACTGAGGAAGTATCGTCCTGCTCCTCCGTCTCTGTCACTTCTACAAACTTCATGGAACATTCCTCCAAGCTTTCTGTCATATCAGACATGAATGTATATCGCACTTCCTGTCTCTCATTAAGACCAGTAAAGAGTCCTTGGTCCTGGTCCGTACACTGACCCAGTTCATTGGAGAGTTCGTGGTCCGGTTCCATCTTCTCTGTAGAGGGTTGGGAGAATTCAGACACAAGGTACTGGAAGTCTGGGTTCACTGTGTAGAACTGTCCATCTGGTGTGGGCTCGTAGTTGTTGAACCAAACAGTATTGGGGTCTAGGTAATATGGCTGACCATAGTAGACCGTATCGTCACCTAGATACTTGTATGATGGTACCAATTGCTGAGGGATCTGAGAGTAGTCCCCCATACTGTTAGTGGGCCCTTGATAAACTGGTGTTAAGAACACATAAGGATCTTGTGTGACACACACATTGTTGTCCACCTGTTGTGTTATCCAGACAAGGTCAGACGTGTCTGTGCTGGGGACACACATGTTCTCATGGTAATTGGACTCCATGTCGTTTGGGAAGGACAGATTATGTTGGTTCTGATAGAACTCCAGTTGTGAAGACAGCATAGCGGACTGGTTATTGCTCTCCCTGAGCTCAGAGGTGAGGGTTCTGCATTGGTCGTTGGAAAGCTGCAGTTCATCAGTGAGACAGCTGCACTTGTCCTGAGCCTCCTTTAATTTCCCTTCAAAGTGTTGCTGCATTTCCTGGAACTTCTCTCTGTATAGACCCAGTTGGTCTTCTTGTTCTTTAATCTTGGCCATGAAATAACTTTCTTTAGCCTCTGATTTCTTCAGTATATCAGATTTTGCCATGATTATTTTTTGGTTCAGATCGTCTAATTCATTTATCAGACGCTCACCGAAATCCAGGTTTTGTTTGGATGAGGATGTGGGGAAAGCCTGTCCCATTTTCGGTGCAAATTTCAAAAACTAGAGATTGGTTCAAGCCCTCTGAATCCTTAATTTGCTTTGATCTTCTCTTTTTGAAGTTCAAACTCTAATGAAGCTTTATAACTTTTTCACTTACTACTGATGCTGCTGCTGAGAAAGTTACCGCAGTTTAAAGCGTAGCTCAGAGGCACACACAGAACCACAACCACTACAGAATGAAGCTGCTGTCATCAGAGGTTCCAAAAATATCAACAAGGATCAAAGTGGATCTCTCTCCACCAATCAGAGCACAGAGAACTCAAAATGGAAGCTCCTTTTATCTCAGGTTCCAAAAATCAATGTCGTCATGGGATTCAGTCAACAACAACAAAAAAGTCTATTTAATGTATTATGTTCAGTTATTTTAAGTAGATTGGTATTTTAATCATCAAATTTAATGAAATGTAATCCACAATGGCCAAACACATCGACACAAAAAAAACCATCAATTACTTCTATACTTAAACTAATCTTGTTTAATAATCACATTAGTTTTTAATAGTTTAATTGATAAAAAATATTTTAATGACTTTTCTTCAAGTTGGTTCAGCTAATAAGTGTTTGTCTCCTTCTATTGTCCCACCCTGACTCTGAATCTGTCATAACCACATTTATGTATTGATCTGAAAAATGTTAAATATACAAGCAGCAGCCATGTTTAAACTCTCAGGTCAGTCTGATCCTGATCCACAGATATATTTGAGGAACACACACACACACACACACACACACACACACACACACACACACACAATCACATTATGTATTATGTATGCATCATTGCGACGTCTTGCGCTGCGCAGAACGTCCGGAATTAATTTAAAGCAGAATTAAGTATTTACAAGATAGAGGAATTATTTAATTTGGAATTAAAATTGGAATAAACCAGCCATCTAATTCAGGTTTAAGTTTAAGTTTAAATTATTTTTGCATTAGGAATTAAGTGTTTACAAGGTCAGTTTAAAGAGGATTTAATTCTTATTCTGCTATAGAGAGGGATTAAAGCTCCAATGTAAATGTGGCCAATGTGTTCTTCATGAAATGGTTTTTCACATGATTTTAAGTCAAGAGTGTCACGTGTTTCAGTCATTTAGCAGCTGGATGTTACAGTTACAGATACAATTTGATGCATTCTTTACGCCAGAGTCTGTTTAAATGCAGGGATTGCCGATGAGATGTAGGGCTGGGTAAATTATTTCTTTAGCTGAAGCATTGTACATATCTTCAAGCAAGTGATAGCATTCTTATAATGCCAAGGATAAAGTTTGTACCGTATATATTATACATGCGGGCTTTTTGCACCTCATTCTAATTCTGATTTTAGTTTTGAGCCCATTTGAGACTCGTATTGTATATCTTGAATCGGACAGACCTACAATTTTTGTCTGGATGAAATCTAAAATTGGATTTGCCATTATTTGGCCATCAGACACGCATTAAAGTCAAGTTTGGTCAATTACATTTACCTGCTTGAAATATTGGAAATAATTAAACAATATAATAAAATAAGGTCTTACATGGTCTTGTTTTTGTCTAAGTGAATTCTGGTCTTGGGCAAGTTTTGGCATAATCGAATCGGATGGGGTTCTGAGTACAATGCCTTCAGTGCCTCTATCTATGGCTTTTATTTGCCACCTTGTCTGTGTGTTTCTTTTGTCATGCCATTTTTTCTTTCATCCACTAAAGTGGCCGGTTTTTTGATTGGGCTTTGGAGAGACTTTCAGGATGACTTTAAGGATCATAAACCTTAACCTCCCGCACCGCTATCTGCAAAGCCTAGAAACCGGTACCATTTGGTACGCATCCACTTGGGAAAAAAATTTAATTCTAAAAAATGAATGTTTCGGCCATTTTATTTTTTTTAAATATTGTCACTCCTGCTTTTTTGCTATTTTACTTGACTTGTGATGTTTTTTTGTTCAGACAGCCAGTTCTTAAAGTCAAGTTTGGTCAATTACATTTTCTTGCTTGAAATCTAAATACACACATTAGTAAATTACATTATGTGAATTTTATAGTGGTCGTCACTTAATTGCTCCATGTTTTTAGTATGTATTTAAGGCTAACACCACATTTTTAAGCTAAAACCGCTGCAGACACACCAATGATCTGCATTGCAAAAAGACAGATGTCTCCGTTAGTATTAATGAGTGCACCCACAAGAATATATATCTGTCCCACAAACTTGATGTTCACCATCCTGCCCTTGGGCTTTTTTGCCTTGCCGCTATTGGAAAGAAAAGAACAAGAACACAAACATGGTACCTTAATCTAGCAATCAAAAGTTTACAAACTGCTGACTGTGCAAGCTTACAATGGTAACCTTCCAACATGCAACAGTATTTACATAAAGGATTCAGGCTCTGTTGGAATATTAATTATTGATGGAAAGTGTAATGAATGATTTATAACCAAAGCCAATCAGAAGCTTCTGTCTCCCAGCGCCACCTGAGGGATATTATAAATTTATAACTCAAGGACATGCTGTCATTGTTTAGGCCTGACTGACTTACTCCTGGGTTACAGTCGAGCAAAGCTTTTGTTTCCCCCCCTCCATTGTACTCTTACCCTCAAAGACAGCTGCTATTGGCTGCTCAGCAGAAAAATGTACTCTGGAGACAACATGCAGCCTTACTTTATAGTGTGCTCTAGTAGCAAGCACACATACAAACAGTAAAAGTCAATGTGCTTTTTTTCATTGTGAAGCTCTCTGCACACAGCAGAGGCCCAGGCTTTAGTGACCTTTACTACTTGGATAATTCAGGACAAATAACGGTCCAGAAAAACGATCATAATGGCTACAAACCAACCACACTGAATGAAATGAAGTGAAAGAATGTGCTCAGCCTTCCCTTTTAACCACAACCACAGCAGAATCACTGACTGTATCAAAACTTTTATGAAAGGTTTCCGAATATCTACACACAGCTTTTCCCATTAAAACTTTTATTACATCCACTCAGGAGGGAATATTTTCACTGGTGTTTATTGGTTTGCCTATTAGCAGGATTAAGTAAAAATTACTTTACAGATTTTGACAAAAATTTAACCAAAGAAAGACCCTATGTCACAAAAATGTGATTGTATCTGATCCGAGGGCCAAATTATCAACATTTACTGTATGTCAGCATTTAAAATAAAGCATTTTGTCTTTTTTTGCCTTTGTCTATGGTTGTGTTGTTTTGTCAGTTTTTAGTCATTTTGTGTGTTTTTGGAGTCATAAAGGGTACTGATTACCCAGGGCCCAAGGCATGGGGCGGCTAAGAAGTCTGTTTTATACATATTTTACAATTTCTTTGATTATTTATATTGGATTGTAATGGGCTCTGTGTAAAAAGCTGGTTGTTCAACACAGTTTTGCACTAAAAACAATTATTCATGCTGCATCAGGGCCCGACAGCTACCACCCCCTTTAAAACAGTGGAAATCGTACAACCCACATGTGCTTCCATTTCAATTCAACTTTATTTATATAGCACCAATTACAACTAAAGTAATCTCAAAGAGCTTTCAAAATATAAAATTCGTACTCATAAACAAGCATTAGCGACAGTGGGAAGAAAAAACTATTTTCAAACAGTTTTTCTTATAAGAATTATACAAGGGAGTGACCTTTTTATGACATATAGTCCTCTTTTTAAGTGAAGCAACAGCATCCAGAACTGTGTGCAGTGACAACATTGCACTATTAACAAGATGATCTATTTTCTCTGTCGTAAGACATTGATAGCTACTCTCTGTTGAGATATCATATAGATCAGAGGTCAGAAGTGATGGAACTAAATCTTTAAATCTCACTACAGCTTTTTCAGACAGTGATCTACTATAGTGTACTCTTCTCTCAGAGTTTGAGCAGGCTGATATTTTGAATTTAAAGTATAAAAAAAAATGATCTGAAAGAATAGGGTTTTGAGGATATATTGTCAGGTGATTAATATCTAAACCATATGTTAGAACAAGGTCCAGGGCATGATTAAGATAATGAGTAGGTTGGTTTACATTTTGTTTAAAGCTGATTGAATCTATTCATGAGGTAAATGATTTATTTAGGCTGTTGTTTTCATCATCAACAACGTTAAAGTCACCCACTACAATAGCTTTATCAGTGCTCAGCACCAGATCAGTGAGAAAATCATAGAATTCAGAGAGAAATTCTGAATATGGACCAGGAGGACGGTAAACTATAACCAGTAAGATGGGTTTTTGATTTTATATTTGGGATTACAAATTTAAAGAGAGAGGCTTTCAAATGAATTGTGGTTGAGTTTGGTTTTTGGGGTGCTGCTGAGCTGTGCAGGTAGTCTGGATTCTGAATGTGACAAGGAGCGGGAGTTATGCTGCATTCGATTGCACTCGAAAACCGGATAAATCCGACAGAACAAATCAGAAAAGTGCAATGAAACGGCCCTTGAGCTTGGGACTCCGACTCGGGACTTCGGGCAGTCACTTTTTCCCCAACTTTTAGTTTTATGTGTTGTCTAATTTGGCATCTGTGTTACTAAAAATGCAGAATAACAATAAGTGTTCAAGTCTCACTTAAAGGGTAGGACGTTTCTCTCTCTCTCTTTCTCCTACCCTGAAGAAGCTTATATATTTACCCAGGAGGCATTTTTGTTCATCTAAAACTATCAAAACAAACATCAGCTTGCTGTGGACAGTCATGTTTTCAAAACTTACTGAATGAAACGCATTCAACTCGGAGGTCAAAATTGATGACCTGAATCTTTTCGAGTTCCAAGAGCAGTTGAATGCAGCAGGAAACCATGTCTTTCCTCAAGAAAGGAAAATCAGGCCAAAAATGCAAGCAAAGAAAGGAGAGGGAGAGAAGGTGAAATGAGGAAAAATAACTACTTACTCAATTCTTCAGAGGTGAGCTTTAAAACACTCATCTTCTTTAGGCAATATATTATTTAATACGAGCAATAAATATGGAGGTATTAGGTTATTGTGGGGAAAAAAAGCTGATATATCAATGCAATAATACTAGTATAGTTTCTGGGCTAAAAAAAAAAAAGTGTACATAACTTACAATGAGGGGCCCAACAAGATGGTTTGTACCCAGGGCCCAAAATGTGGTGCTACGCCCCTGCCTATCAATTCCCTTATTGAAACTGAACATGTTTGCATATGTGGTTCCATTATTGATATTTCATGACAACCCATTACAAAGTGCTTCTGAGGTTTCTGTAACCATGACTACATAACAATTGATTGAGAGATGGGTGGTTTCAGGACGAAAACCACTGTAGTATGAGCACAAAACCTGCAATGTGAGACGATAAGTATAAGACAATATTTGTTTGTTCCTATTATTTTAGTGTGATCTGCAATTGAATTCACCACCACATCATTACGACTGCATTAAAACAATGCAACATGCAGAGCGGTTTTGATGAATGCGTCCTATTACCGGAGACAGCAGAACAAGGTAATGTTGACGTGGGACGGCTCAAAAATACATTTACTGGCTTCGGAGAGGCACAGTTCCCCAGGGGAGTAGAGCCAAATGATTGGACCAAATTGATCTTCGCTTGGAATTAACCCCACTCTGATTGGAGCTTTTTGTAATTGGAGGTCATACAGGTTTCTGTAATACATGACATACAATTGATAATTAGGAGACTTGCAGTGTGAAGAGTAAATTAATTCCTGCAAATGAGATCTAACATTGTGCGAGTTCATAGGTTGTTAATCAGAGAATACCCTCTTCCTGTGTGGAGGAATGGAAGCTTTGCACAGATGACTAACCCTACACATAATTATACGTACACTTCAGAAGAACTCGCGAAACCACTGTTTGCATTGTAAAAATCCATTATAGTCAGATAAAATTAATTCACAGTAAACTGTGCATGTGTTCTAGAGTCTAGAGTCTAGTCTGCCACTAATACAGACACCAGTGTTTTATCACATATTGATTAACGTTGACCAAATGTGGTCGTTTTCTTAGTTTTCCTGTCATTTATTGTTGACATTTTATATAATTTGATTGATTTTAAGTATTTTTGTTGATGTTTTGTGAGTCTTTAGGGATTTTGTGTATATTTCTTTTAGTTTTGTGTAATTTGGATTAATTTGGTGTATACTGTTTGCCGTTTCCTGTCTTTTCAGAATCACTGTTTATTTTTGTTGTAGTTATTTTTGTTTTTGTTGGATTTTTGTGTTTTGGGAATATGTTTGTCTTTTTGGAGTATTTTTTTTGTTTGTTTTTTTTATTGTTTTTGTGCAGCTTTGGGGACATTTTGTGCCTTTACTTTGGAGGACGCACAAAATTAGCATGTGGCCCCCGGGCTGCCAGTTGCTCATATCTAATTCCATTAAGTCTATTTTGTCTTTCTTTTTTTTTTTTAATATACAGTATGTTAAGGTTTCATTTATTCAGACATGGTTTTTCAGTAAATATTTATCTCCTGACATGTTTCGACTGTCAACTGCCAGTCTTCCTCATAGGTGATATGCCCTGATGTGTCCCTATGCGTTCTCCACACCCAGAAAGAACTCAAAAACCAGGTCTGAATCAACAAAACCTTAACCTATAGTTGTTGATGTCTGTCCTAGAACAATGGAATAGTCACACTTAAAATGACTTAAAGGTAATAAACACTTTACTGGCAAAAACATTTGAGGTTAACATTTTTAATGATTCATTTTTAAACTGTCTTCTAGTTTTAGAAAATACCTTATCATAGCTATATTCCTTTGAATGTTAACTTGTGTCATATAGTTTTTAAACACTAATGTGTGTTTTTAACTGCAAAAAACAAATACCATAAAGCACGTGTGTCAAACTCAAGGCCCGGGGGCCAAATCTGGCCCTTTAGAGCATCAAATTCGGCACGCTCGAGAAAGTTAAAATGATAGAAAACTAAATTAAACATTTTGTAAATGACCAACTAATTCGTTGTAGATATCGCAGCCCTTCCAAATACACAAATTCAATTAAAATCCACAATATTTATATATAATATAGCTCAGTTTTCCAGTTCTTTTATTACATGACAGCAGTCATTTTTAAATATTATTCAACAAATTTTTCCAAAAATCAGGGACATTTAAGTAAAGATCCTTCAGGGACTGATATGCACATACTTTATCATTTACAGTATACGAGTGCAGTGCCCGTCGGAAGTATGTATTCATATAGTGGGAGCTTAAGTAGAGTTGTCAATTATGGCTAATTGAGTATGTGTTTGAAGGATAGATGTATAAAGAGGTGTACATACTCTGTACTCTGTAGTGTTATAAAGGGGTTTATTTGTGGGTGCAAAGTAAAATAGCGTGTGCAGTTTCCCTGGTTTAATTCTATGGGGCATGTGCATGATAAATGTGGTTGTTGTTTTGTTTTTTTTTTTACAAATTTTTAGATATTTTTTTGGTTTGGTGTATTTTTCTGTAATGTATGATTTTTGAAGTTATGTTGTGTGTTTTTGGAGCGTTTTTGTAATTTGCTCCACACACACACACACGAACGCAGAACGTCCTTGCTTTTATAGAGATATATCATTTATACGTGGTGAAAACCACTTAAAATCTGTGGCCTACTTAAACTCCGTATATAGCCCCTGAACTAAAATGAGTTTGACACCCCTGCCATAAAGTAATGGTTCTTGTATCTTAGTTGCTGCAAAAACTGGTGTTTTTGCTAGCTACTATCATAGTCTCAAACAACTAAAGTATCTATTATAAGTAACAAATATTGGATACAAAATCACAGAGTAACCTGAAAACAAATAATGTAGTTACGAAACGAGAACATTTTTACCAATGTTAGAATCTTGTCAAATTTGTCGTTTTGAGATGCATATCGGACACAAATTGCTTTTTGTCTCTTTTTTTTTACGTTTGGAGTGTGAAAACATCTTCTGTGAATCAATTCATTTCAAATCTGATGCATAATAAAAACCAACATAATGAGAGGATACAGTGTTTTCTCTGTTGGGTTTCTATGACAACAAGACAAACCCTTTACATTTAGATTAGTATTTATTAGGTTATGAAGCAGCTTCTTTATTTAATTATTCTCTATGAATTTTTTATAGTAGTCTTCCTGTTCACCCGATGGGAATTTCTGACTCTTACTTAATGAAGATTGTGAATTTATTCTGAGGATGTTGGCTAGGCTATTGACACCCACACCAAAAATATTAACACCAAAATTGTAATAAGGAAGCCTATCAAGGTAACCAAGAAATGAAAAAACAAATGTTGTGTTGTAATTGAACAGGGATAACTGAAGGCGTAAATGGAAGTGAAAAATGTAATTGACCCAAACCCTGGTGGCTTCACTATAAAAAAGCAAGTGTTTAAGAAGTATCAACCACCTTTTAGTATGCGCCATCTTCCCCGTTTTTTGTAAGCGACGATTCTGACTAAAGATTTAAATGTACCACTCCTTGTAGATACTGTACATTTTCTCTTTATTCATTCACAGTGGCTAGCTTTGCATTTTGATTCCATACAGACGGCCGTTACTGCTTGTCAGAAGACGGCTAAAGCATCAAGATGACAGACTAAGGCATCAAACCGTTGATCTCCTTCAAAGACCTCCATTCCCTTTGTGCATGTCAATAGTTGATCACATGTAGTCACGCTGAACTACAGCAAGGACAGTGGAGTTCAAAAGCTGTGCATATCTGTGAGAGTCACACAAGCTACAGCCCTCTCACAGCTTAGCTTTGGTCTCACGATGGTGCTCAAATGCTATTCTAAAGGATCCTGTCTGAAGTGGAGGCCATTTGAAGTGGCTTTGGCTGCAAGGGAGAGATACCCATTGCAGGAGATATGCAGAGCCATTGTTACAGAGTTGGCCACCAGTTCTCGCTGCAATTGTTTGGACACGCTGTAGACGTGACTTGGACCTGAGCGCGGCTTCCCGTTATGGTGAGCTTACCGCATTTGTGTCAGTGGCAAAGTGACAAGCCATTAATGTGGGCATGGCAAAAGAGATGTGTGATGTACATGAATGGAGATACAGGGGCACAAATGACTAGAAAGAAAATGAGCATGTGCAGAAAGCTTGAATACCAATTACAGTAGAACAGACATAGGCAACTGGCAGCCCGGGGGCCACATGCGGCCCTTGCCCTAATTTTGTATGGAACCAAAACAAAATTGTAATTCATGAAGTTGGAAGTTATATGAAGCCCAACATAACACACAAAACTACAAAAAACAACAGCAAAATGCACAAAATGTCAACTGAAGTACACAAAAAAAGCAAAGTGGAAAAATTACAAATAAAGTGTCCCCCTTGGTCCCATACCGGGGCGTGAGAAGAGTGGAAATGATAAAAACTAAATAAATCTATTCAGGAGCCACTAAATCAGTGTTTTTCCACCATGGGGTCGAGACCCCATGTCGGGTCACCTGGAGTATAAATGGGGTCGCCTGAAATAATTATTCTTTTTAATTTATTTTTATTTTAAGAATTAACTGAGCTCAAACTAAATCTAGAAAAAAAGGTCTTTGAGGTTGGCAGAAATTCTTGATATCAAAATGGGGTCACGATCTAACCACTGCACTAAATTACTGTTTCTTTCCACTTATTTACAAAATGAGACTCTTTAAAATATGTCATCACTCATTCATTTCATCATTATGCTCTATTGTTGTTTTTAAATAGTTTTCAAAGCAAAATATTGTATTTGGACAATGGGGAAACTTGGATTCAAAAAAAAAAAGTAAAGTGGGTACTAAAGTTTGACAACCAGTTAAACACAAAGAGCTCTATTCTCCCAATGCGCATAAGTCAGAAAAGCCGCGCAGCGGCGCTGTTTTTGGCTGTGCACTATTCTCCCCCTGCACTTAAGTCAGTTGCTGCGTGCCTTCATCCCAGTTACGCTTTCTGGTTAAGTTATTTTCCTCTTACGCGCAGGGCCGGCCCAGCCTATAAGCAGACTAAGCGGCTACACTGGAGGGCCACCAACCTGGCAACCCCACTTGCATGTTACTGGTACTGCTGTGCATTGCGCACATCAAAACTGGAATCGCCTACTACTCTTAAACATGTTCATAAATGATTCCTTACCCTTTTAGCACTGAAAGAATATCTGTAATATTACATGAATATCTGTAAAAGTCACGTTTTTTTATTAGCTCTGTCTGCTAGCATAGCATCTCTTCTTCACTGCTCGAACAGCTGCATACCAAAAGACCACTGGGTTACCAGCGCCCTCTGCTGGTAGAAACAAATATATGCTGTAAATACAGTACACTGACTTAAATTAAATATCTATTATAAAATAACTAACAGCTTTCACGTTTTTCATGTTGTCGGCTTGTCAATCACTACAGCTTCTGAATTTACTGGTTTTACCCCTTGACCATGTTTGCACTTTATTATATATGTTAATTTATTTTATTTTAAAATGTGACCAGCACTGGCTTGTTTTAAGATTCACTAGGTTTTAGCTTAAGTAAAAACAATTGATATTATTTATTCTAATTGTAATTATAATAACACATCAGTCATAATTTGAAAATTCCTCTCAACTTTTAACATTTCTTTTTTCAAAAACACGGTGGGCCGCCGGTGGGCTTCTCTGCCACCACTGGTGTTTGACTTTGTATGCACTAAACAGACATTGTGTTTGTTTGTTTACTGACTCGGGTGTGTTTGGTCTGCTGTGACTTTTAAATATTTCAGTTCACTTTTTGTTCAGTACTTACATTTGGAGTGGTTACCTGTGTTCTCTGTTTGCTTTACTTGAATTTAAAAGCATTTTACTATTTTACTTGCCTTTTGACACGTAATGATTGCATGTTACAAAAAATAAAAGTGGGAATTGCAGAATGTCTGTCTTTTCAGTTTAAATTGAGGTTTGGAACCATCTTGTGTAAGTTTTAATGAACCATATACTGATTTTGCTTAGAGCGCCTAAATGACCTGGGCCGGCCCTGCTTACGTGCTCCTGAACCTGGAATAAATGCAGCGGCCTGAGAAGGTAAAACATTATATTGCACTAGAAAAATAGACTCAGTTATAATTTAAGCCACACGGACTCATGATATTGCAAAAGAGACTCTCAATAGGAATCTATCCAAACTGACACTGTCACGCTGTCACAAGGTTCCATATGTTTACATTTAACCGTTCCAGAAAGGACAAAAGTGTTACATTTCATGATATTGTATCCGTGCCATCCTCTCCTTTTACCGTAGGGCGGTGTGTGCTGCTCGATAAATGAAACTCTGACAGACGTCAGACTTCTGTCCACGTTGGTCACAGCGGTGTCCAACTATTTTCATACTACGTCCAACGTAAAGCCACAGTTTGATCCAGTACAGAGTAAATAATAAGTGAAGCTGTCATATGCGGAGGTTGGTGAAATGCGCATGAGAGGATGGACCTGCAGAAACTGTTCCCACACATATTTAAATGAGGCTCAGCTTCAGTTTGGACTCGCTCACATCAGCTCCATAAGGCATTAAACAATCTATATTTAAAACTGTGTATTATGTAGGAAGCCAATGGTTCTGTTTCACTGCAAACATCTCAGTCTCCTCTGTATTAAAGCAGGACGCTCTGCGGGGCTTTTTCCTCAAACCTCCAGCACATCACACTCAGTCATGCTTTAGAGCAGGTACCGCTGATCCTTTCTGAACGCAGGAAGAATGGAAGAAGTTAAAAAATCAGGCTTTCCACGCAAACAAACGTTAATCCATCGTTAGTATCGGAGGGGAAAAAAGAGAGTTTTTAACTGTGACTCGGACAGAAGAATGTGGCCGATCCTCACACTGCAATAATCTGATTATTTTCACGGATTTCAATGACATTTACATGTGTTGGGAAAACTCCATGTTCCGTGATTTCAAGACAGCCCAAAAATAATGACATCATGGCCCAGTCCGCCTCCCTGGCTTCAGACTAAGCGCTTTTCATCTACTCATGCATGGTGGGCGTGTCTGGAACCTTGACCAGAGAATATGAGCAGAAGAGAAGCACGTAACTGCAGGCACGTCAAAAAGCGCTTAAGTCCAGATGGGAGAATAGACCCCAAAATGACTCCCAAAAACAACAACATATACAAAAAGAGTTTAAAGACACACAAAATGCCACCAGAATTGGACACATGGGCAGAAAAATGTACAATATAACGGAAAAAAACAACACAAAAAGACAACACAAAATCGCACACAATGACTCAAAAAACAAACAAAAAAGCAACAAAAATTCTCCATATTGACAAGAAGCTCGACAAAATTAATTCAAAAACACACAAAATGTCTAAAAACTTCAAGAAAAACAGCAAGAAAACCCACACAAAAGGACTACAGTGCAGAAAAATACAGTAAAAAACAAGAAACACACGAAAAACTACTACAAAAATGAACAATACAACAACAGTGATAAACAAAAGTATGCCAAACAACACAAAACAACTATAAAATGACTCAATAAAATATACAAATTGCAGAGAAAGACAACAAAAGTACACAACAAGACAAGAAAAACACAAATAAAATGAGTCTGCAAACGCACAGTACTAACAAATAAGCAGAACGACAACAGAAGTACACCAAAAAATACTCCAAAAAACATTAATTTTAGAAGACAAATAAACAAAAGCACAACAGAAATGCACAAAATTCCTCATAAAGAGCAAGACAAGAGACAGAAAAAGAAAAGCACAGAATTACTATAAAAACTCTTTCCTGTGTAAATGCTCAGATTGGTCATTATTCTAAATGCTGACATAAATGTTGATAATGTGGCCCTTAGCTCAGACAATCTCATTTTTGTGGCCCCTTTTCTGATAGAAATTGCCTATTGCTGTATTAAAATATGTTTATCTACGTGTTTGAATGCCAAAGGGTCAAATCTTACTTTCATACATTTTGCTCATGTGTTATTCGTCTTATCCTGACTTTCTTTCTCTGTGATTTGGTTGAAAACTTTATCTCAGATGGAAACTCTGGACGAATGAGTCCCACAGCAGCAATTGACTGACATTTCAGAGATCGTGCCGGTTCTTCAGAGCTCCGTTGTCAACTTCTGCCTAAAAAAGAAAAAAAGAAAAGTATGTGTCAGAAGCAGCAGCAGCATTGATACAATTCCTTTCCCACCATCCCACATAGTGTGAGATGTGAAATCTGTGCTCCTGCTTTATACAATATAATCCTATTTTTTTACGCTTTAATTATCAAAAACCAAAAAATAAAATAGTTGTGTTTAAAAGCAAAAATTCCCAGGATTTAACAATGCATTATTTATTCAGCTTTTTATTAGTAAACGCTTGTGTGTGTGTGTGTGTGTGTGTGTGTGTGTGTGTGTGTGTGTGTGTGTGTGTGTGTGTGTGTGTGTGTGTGTGTGTGTGTGTGTGTGTGTGTGTGTGTGTGTGTGTGTGTGTGTGTGTGTGTGTGTGTGTGTGTGTGTGTGCGTGTGTGTGTGTGTGTGTGTGTTTTGAAAATATGGTATATAATAATAAATACTGATAATTCATTTTATTTATCAGCACTTTAAAACAACTGTAAATACAGAAAATACGTTAAAATCATAAGTTAAAAGCTCATTTAAAAAGGTGAGTTTTGATGAGTGATTTGAATATATATATAGTATACAGTATATTTTATACTTGAATACATATTGATATGTTGACAGCAAAAGGCATCATTTTAGGGTTATATTTATGAAAAAATCTTGACATGTATTTGGTTTATATTAAAATATTTTTCTAAAATCACAGCAACAGGTCCTTTTGCTGTAGAGACTTTTACATATTTTCATTTTTTTTTTTTTCTATTGAACTTTTCTCACCAGACCGATAGGAAATTGTTGAGTAATTAAATGTGTTTTAAATAAAATGTGTTTTGTGGCTCTTGGTTTCTTTGGGTTATTTCAGGTTTGGGCAATAAACAAACATAAACTACCATAATTCAATGGTGGCAGCAGTTGTGACAGTGTCTCGCTTCCATGTGGGAACATCTAAATGTAAAATAATTAATAGTTGTAAATATGAAAGACAGCTTATATTGAAAACATTGAATTACAACAAATATCTGCACGCGCAGCTGGATGGCACTGGGTAGAAAACATCCCCTATCTCCCGATCCAGTCATTTACTCCTTTACTTTCCGCTCTCTCATTGGCCAAGGACCACCTGATGTACTACCCAGCAGAGGGGCAAACCTGCTCTGAGCATGGCTGCGTCCCCGTTTGCCAAGGAAAAAAAACCCCTTTCCATTCCTGGAAAGGCTGCTGATCGCTGATGTGCCATGCAGTCTGTGGTGACTGCTGATAGTTGCACTTAGTTCCAGTTTTCATTGCCAACCTCAACAGCCCTCAATGAATGAAACACTGCTTTTCAACCTTGCCAGAGACGTCGCAACGGGGTACGCAACACAGGCAATTGCCTAGGGCCCCGAGCTGAAGGGGGCCCCGAGGGATGGTTGACATATAGTCAACAGGACTGGATCGTAACATAACCTAGCCGCTAGAGCGGGACATGGGCTCGTCCGTGAACGGTCACATTTACAGACCTTGGACCAAGGCAGGCTGACTTGATAATACTGTATCATGTTTTTCTGCACAACATTTAATGTAAAAACTGAGCGCGAGTGAGGAAGAGAGGGGAAAGTAGCGGTGATGTTGTGCTGTCCTTGGTGCTGAAACATGGCAGATTCTGACAGCTGTCACTCAGAGTGAGAGACGGATGCGCTCCGTAAGGGGCGATTGTCCGTGCTTCTTAAACGCTGATTCATCATTCTTTTATGAAACATTAAGGTTAAATGGTTGTTTGTGTTCATGTGATATTATTGGTCCATTTAGTCAACCCCTGTCCTCCCATGTTATATGTGATTGTTTTTTCATGTTTCTTGGACAGGATGAAACTGAAATGTCATGTTGTTTCTCTGTAACATGTGCAATGACAAATAAAGCTGATTCTGAATCTTATTGGCCCATTTAGTGAGCAAAAGACGCTTAAAAAATGTGTTCCGTGACTTTTTTGTCTTTGGCGTGTGTTCCGAACCTGATGATTTATAAATTAAGCACTGCTTAGCAGAAATACTCCAAATACCACCAATTTCCTTTTTGTAAAGAAAGCTACCAACATGGGAAAACTAGCTACTGCTCAGTTAAAATATCAAAAAGTTATTTTTGCTGTAAAAATATATATATTTTTTAAAGTTCTGCTAACTTTATCTGATGATAACTATAGTAAACCATGATTTCCAGTTTGAAAACAAATGACATACTCTAATTACTGTTGAAAATAACCAGCAAAAAGCTATTTTTGCTTTAAAAAAAAAAAAAATCAAGAACAAGTACAAAATATTGTTGACTTTATCTGATGATAACTACAGTAAAGCATTACTTTTAGTGCTGCAGTTTAAAAACAAACTACATATTCTACATTTTTTACTGTTTGGTACTAAATACTATTAGGAATACTTATCAATTTTCCTTTTTGTAAAGAAAGCTACCAAGCTAGGCTAACTAGCTACTGCTCAAATTAAATAGCAAAAAACAATGTTTTGCTTTTTTAAAAACCCAAATCAAAACAAATACAAACTAATACAAAATATTGCTAAACCGTGACTTTTACAGGTTAAGTTTGAAAACAAATGACATTTTATATTATTTACTATTTGGCACTACTTGGTAAATACACAGTGGGAATACTTTGCACTGATTTCTTTTTTGAAAGAAAGCTACCAAGCAAGGCTAACTAGCTTGTGCTAAAATTATATAGCAAAAATTTAAGCTGTCGTTAACCCCTTCAAATCAAATATACTGCATTTATAGTGCATTATAGTACTTTTCTTTGCACACTATGAAAATACATACATTTGAATTGCCAACAAATTTTATTTACATTAGCATTTTGTTGGCTTAATGCTTTTTTAAAAAATAAATAAATAAATAGATTTCTTTGGAAGCCATTTAATGAGTTAAAAGCATTTAACACAGGATTTCCCAATTTGATGTCAGGCCTGGTGTGAATCTGTCTCGTCTCTCAAATTTACCGGCAATTTCAACAGTTGAGTCAAAAATCCAAGAATTTGACTTAAATTAACATATGATTTAAAAGTAAGGCAAACTGTTGGCCTTGCCTGACTTACTACATCAGGGAAAACCCACCGCTTACTACTCTGACTGCCAAGGTTTTATTATTTTATTTGAAAATCTCAGTCAGTAATTCAGCTCTCGTGAACACTTGCATAAGCAATCGAGGCACATTGAACTACTCTTGGCTCGCGAGACCTTTTTATTTTCATTTTCTTCGAAAAAAAAAACATTGCCAATAGATCCGAGTGCAAATGCAACGCCCCAGTTTTGCCCCGCGCGTCTTAAAAAGGAACTGCACGGCAACATGCTACGACTTTAAGGGATAAAAGCGCTGTTACACTTGTTTGATTTAGTAACTTGTCTTGAAAGAAATGCGTATGCAACATGGTGAAAAAAGGAAGACACACTAACCATTAGGTGGAAGGAAACACAAGGGACTTGTGTGATGAAGAAGTCGTGGCATTTGTGCTTGATTAATCAAGACTGCATTCAGAGTCTGTAAAAGCGGAGACATTGTTCTATTAGCGTTGTTTAAAGACAAGATAATATACTCGTGGTAGAATGGGGCAAAAAAGGGGTCGGGAGGAGAAGGAATGACAGAAAAAGAATGAGGGAAAGGGGAAGAGCGCGAGTGAAAAGAAAGTAAGAGGGAATTTAAAAAAATGAGGAAGGTCCTTGGTGTCTGCAGTGGAGTCAGAGCCTTCGGGGAGCGAGTGTGTACAAGGCGGCAATTATAGTTGATGAAGTGCCTCCCTCCGACGCCCCCTCCTCTCTGCAGACATTTCCCACTAGTGCGTACCACGCCACAGCCACATACATCTTCCTGTTGCAAAAGATCTCATTAACGACCAATAGATGGGACGTCACTTATCTTTATCAAACATGTGCATAAGTGCCCCCTTATGGTTCCCGTCTCCCACTTCCCACTCCGTGTCTCTCTTTCAGACTTAAGTTTCATTGTCTTAAAAGGCCGAATCAGTTTCATTTAGCAGAATAAAGGCAGATGGGAGGTTAGTTCAGTGAAATGGAACAACTTTCTTCATTAATGGGAAAATGACAGGCCTTTCTCTTTCCTCGGCTAAAACGGGGCAGCGGCGGCGGTGGCGGAGGGCGATCAGTGATGCTGTAATGGGTATAATTAGCACTATGAAGTGGAAGCCGCAGCCATGAGAATATGGAAATGAACACCGATTTCAATGTCGTAAATTACTTCTTGAAGGATATTCCTATTATACGTTGGCGCAAAACTGTTAAGCAGTTTAAGTGTCCTTTACTTTTCAAAAGAATAGTCATTTCTGAATACTTCTTTGTATGTCTCATCAGGACTCTGAAAGAGCTACGACTAGCAAGGACACGAAAACTCAGATGCTCAATAGCATCTTGTTCCAGTTACACAAAAATCTTTGCTGTTAGTGTAGAACAGCATAGGCAACTGGTGGCCCAGGGGCCAGATTTGGCCCTCAGTTTAATTTTATGCGGTCCCCAAAGTAAATGTGCAAAATGACAGAAAACTACACAAAAGGTCAAGAATAAGTAAAAAAAAAACACAAAGAATTAAAAAATTGCAAGAGAAAAACGCAGAAAATACTGCAAAAATGAACAAAACAGTGATACACAAAAGTACTGAGAAATAAAATTACAGAAAATGACAACAAAGAATACACCAAAAGACTAGAAAAACACAAAAAATGACTCTGCAAACCCACAGTTCTAACAAACAAGTGAAACGACAACAGAAATACACAAAAATTACTCCAAAAAAATGCAGAATGACAGCCCAAATACACAATATGACTCCAAAAAACTTATATTTTACAGGAAAAATACAAAAAAAGGACTACAGAAGTGCACAAAACACCTCACAACAAGTAAGACAACAAAATGCTTTAATCGCTCATTATACTAAATGCTGACATGAATGTCGATCATGTGGCCCTCAGATCAAACAAGCACATTTTTGTGGCCCCGCTGTGATAAAAGTAATGACCTTTGAATAAAGGGCAATAAGCATGAAACAAAAAAATCATGTTTTCAAATTCAATTACTTAGAATTATAGAATTATTAAAGATGACTGCACGCGTTCACGTTGAAGCTAGCATTAGCTAAAACAATTGGTCCTCAGATGATCATATTACAGGTAATGAAATGGAAAAAAAAAAAAAAACTTTTGACTAAAATTTTAACTGAAATTCATACCTACTTTATTATCCTATCGTTTATAGCAATGTGCTAGGGTGCTAGCTTAGTTTTGCTGAGTCATTACCTTGGTGATTAGTGTCCCATTGTAGCCTACTTTAACTGAAAGGTATTTTTATTTTTGTACATTTGATAACCAGAGGTTATCTCAAAAAATAAAGAAGGAAAAAAACTTTTAAAAAAAAACAAAAATTTAAATAGTGAAAAGCAGTATTTTCTGATAGGGGAATATAGTCTACTGGCATAATAGATAGCTTACATGTATTGATTAGGCCTTTTCTTTTTTCACATTTTAAACATAAATATCATTTAATATCTGGGAGAACAATTTAATGCGAGCAGGAGTCAAAACTCATACAATGTACTGGTGCGAGAAAGACGAATGAGAGCCGCTATAAAAGCTCCACCTGTCACAGGGGACTGTCTGCAGTGTTCAGCTGCACTTTTGCACCACTTTATTCTATTGAATTGAAACTAACTCTCACTTTATCAGCAGTTTTCAAACTTTTCTTGCCTTGTTTCCTTCTAAAAGAAAAGCACAAAATCCCACCAGTGAGCATTTAATCTCTCCTTTTGGCTTTTTTTTTTTTTTATGATGGGGTCGCCAGAAATGTCTGAAAAATTACAGATTAAAATAATATTTTTACACAACATTTTTCAAATTAAAACACCACACAATTTCAAACAAGTTTATTCTATACGTTCACTTTCTCAAATAGAATATATTGCAGTGTGAAGCTGTCACTTTGTGCACTAATCCTGGCTACAAACAACAGAAAACGTGTCCCTGGGATCACAAGAAAGTTGTCTTTTTATGTCTTTTTTTTGTCATGATTTTAATTATTATTCCCCCAGAAAACCTTAAAATGGGGAAACTTTTTAACCGCCTTTTCCCCCTTTTTTCCAAAAGTTCTCACATCTTTTTCAGACTTTAGCTACCGTTTGCCTATAAATACCCTTTTTTTCTATTTTTTGTAAATTTCTTTTTGACATTTTATCCAATTTTTGTCCTTTCCTTAATTTTTTTTGTCCACTTTTCATTCAATTAAGCAAATTTTTGCCAAATTCCTTTTTACTATACATTTTGCCTCTTTTTGTTCCACATTTTTGCCCTTTTTCACTATCGGTTGCCACATTTTGCCCATCATCATTACAGTTTGTCACATTTTGCTCATTTAAGACACCCTTTGCCTTGACAGACCACATGGTTCCTATTTATTTGCCTATTTTTTGGCCACACGACAGCTTTTGGCCCATTTTAGTCACTTTACACTCTTTTCTTGCCACTTTTGGACGATTTGTTGTTCCCAGTTATCATGTCTGCCTCCACTCGCTCATCAAAAAAACAAAAAATGTAGTGGACCAGACCGGAGCTGCCCACCGGTATGATGCCCAGTATGCCAGATAGCCAGTCCACCCCTGTCGAACCCCACTGGATTCCTCACCTAACCAAAAAATGCCATCATAGATCCAAGGGTGTCATAATTTAGCGAAAGGTGTCATAATTTTGCAAAGAACACTTAAAACAGCCTTCATGACACCTTATTCATGCTAATGACAGCGTAATGTCAGCCTTATGTAAAAAAAACTAAAAATGTATGAAATAAAAATGGGGCCATGACCTGAAAAAGGTTGAAAACGACAGCTTTAATAATATTTAAAGGGACAGTATTATGAAAAAATCACTTCATAAAGTTGAAAAAGTTCCGTTTTTACCCTCCCTTGTTATTCTACATTTTGTAAAAAGTCAGCTCCAAACGGGCAAGTTAGATTTTTCTCGCTACATGACATCACCTGGCGAAAGCTCCTCCTCCTGACAATCCTGGCTCCTCCTACCCTATATGAATGTGAGCTCCTCCCTCTCAAATTATCTCACAGCTAAAACAAACGCTGTGGTTTAATATATAATATACATTATACTTTATTGTCATATATGTAAAGCTACATATCGGAAATGTGTTCTTTGCATTTAACCCCTCCCTGCGGAGCAGTGGGCAGCAACGCTGTGGAACCCGGAGCCGTTCCATTTTTAGTATCCGTTATATCACCTCGTATCATCTTTGACTTGATCTGACGTGTTTGTGACACAATGCGACGCTGCAGTTGGACAAAACAAATGATTATCACCTCAAATGCACTATTCTTATAGTTACTAGAGAAGAGGAGGAGAAAAAAGTGACATAGCAGCTTAACACTCCGGTGAGTGTTTGAAGCAGCTGAATTATTCCGCTGCTGCTGCTGTGATAAACACACAGCCCAAAGCGCTGAGACAGACTCACAATCACAATAGCTGCTTAAATATCCATGTGTTTTACTGTAATGTGCAGTTTTTTGGCTGAAAACAATAACAGCAGTGTGTGGATAGCAAAAAGAAAATCGCTTTGGTGATCACTGATCGAGGCATGAAGTCTGCGTCTATAGACAGCCCAAAACAGCCCGTTTTTTGAAGCGTCATGAAATTGACTTTTCAGAGGGCTAAAACTGTGGAAAACTGACAAGTTTTGGAAAATAAACCTCAAATACTATGATGTTGGGGTTCTTAGAACAAATGGAAATAGCATAATACTGGACCTTTAATATGCTTTTTTTTACCACCAAAATACATGGAATAAAAAGTTTAATCATACAAGTTCTATTTTCAATTATTTGTGAAGGACGTTGTCGACGTCAGCTTACATTGATAATCAGCTGCTCTGAAACAGAAGCAGCGTCGTCCGTTCCATCCAAAACCCTTCAGTTCCCTCAGCAAACTAATCATAGCGCCTTCATCTCTTCCTGCTACTACACACACCTCTTCTCTATCTGACAGTCTCCATTTCCTATTCCATCCACCTTCCCATGCCTCTCCTCACTTGTCACTCACAGGCTTTCTTACTACAAAGGTGCCCAGATGCCTCAAATCTCCAGCACAGATCTCCTGTAGCAAACGTGTGACCCACGTGGGATCCACCTTGCTAATCACTGCCTGGAACCACTCCGGGGCTCCCAGGGCCCAAAGATAAAGACAGCCGCGAGCTTTACTCAGCTTTAGCGCGGGCCTCGGCGGCTGTCTCTGTCGGGACTGACAAGCAAAGCTATTGCCGAGGTGAAAATGCGCCGGCGGCCAGCCCTACTGTGAGCTCCCTTTTTCTTTTTTTTTCTTTTTTGCTTCAGTTGTTGGAAAAAGTTCCAACCCCCTAAAAATTTGTGAAGCAAACAAAGCAATGTCACCTCTGAGCTGGACGTGATGGACGCCAGGCCCGCATGCATAACATTATGGCTTTTTAATGTTTATTATCATTATTAATATTATTTCTCTTTTGAACTCTCCAGAGGTGTTTTGCTTGATAAACGACAAACAGCCAAAGACCTGGAGTATGAGCTTCGCATGGTTGCGCCGAATTCACAATTAGCCATTCCATTAGCATCCATTAACATTTCATTTTATTGTGTATATTGGAGCAGAGAGAGGGCAGACGGCGCTTTTACTCACTGACCCGTAAATACACAGGAAAGGATTTGGGTGGCCACTGTTTATGCATATGCATGTCAGTGACAAAAGCCAGGATTGGCCCAAGTTTGAGAAATTCAAGTGTTTTTGACAATAAATTCAAATCGGCCTCAATTTCCGGCTCTAATAAAATTAAATCATTAAATATACCAGAGATGGGCATGTTTTATGACAGCTGGGCCACAAAAAAGTGATGGTCAGATCCAAGGGCCAAGTTATGAACATTTATGTCATAATTTAGAATAATAATAATAATAATAATAATAATAATAATAATAATAACAATAATAATAATATTATATTTTGTATATTTTTTGTTACTTTTGCAATCATCTAATGTGTTTTTTGGAGTCATTTTATTGCTGTTTTACATGTTTGTAGTCATTTTGTATTTCTTTGTGTTTTTGTTGTTGTGTTGTGTGCCATTTAGGGAATGAATTTGCAAATTTCTGTTGTCATTTGTGTTTTTGGAGTCATTTTATGTATTTTTCTGTCATTCTGTGTACTTTTGTTGTGATTTTGCATGTTTTCCTCTTGTTTTTTTGTGGTTTTGGAGTCAATTTGCGTTGTTGGAATAATTTTTGTGTATTTATATACTTTTTCAGGTATCTTTCTATATTTTTGTGGTTGTCCTCTGAGTTTTTGGTATAAATATTGGGTGTTTTTTAAGTCATTTTGTGCGTTTACTTTTTGGGGCCGCATTTGGACCCCCGAGCCAACAGTACAATATGCAACTATAAGGACTACGTGAGAAAATGACCGTGGTATGACAGTACGAGTCACAACATTTGGTCATAAATGTATAGTTTCAGGGATATTTTTGTTCAAGTCATACAGGGAACATGTTCTCACCCATAATGTTAATTTACCCCTGAGAACCAGAGGAATTTTAACAATCAATTGGTTATTTTGTGTGATTTCCAGTAACTTCAAAGCTAAAACATCAACTCACAGTTTAGAATTTTACAAAGATATTACATTACTAGTTTTTGTTTTATTGTATATCTCCCACAGTGGACAATTAAAAGTTTTTTATTGAAAAATAATAGTGACGCTTTATTGTTTGTGCCGTCTCCATTAGTAATAAAATTCACTTATTTGTTCAATATTTTTTAATTAATTTAAAAAACAATAAAAAAATTTATAGAAGGTACATTAGAAGTCTTTAGAAGTTTTAAAAGTAAACAAAGAGCTAGCAAGCTAGTTATTGATTAGCTAACTCTATCCGATCAGTCTGTTATAATTGGCTTTCAAAAAAGAAAGTGGTTTAGTTTGTCTTGAAAAGTTCATTTTACTTAAGATAAAACTTTTTTTTTTTAATTATTAATATTTTAATTAATTATTAATTAATTAATTAATTTTTTTAATTATTAATATATATATGTCTGGATAATATTTCATATACGTAACATTTTTGTTTATGTATTACGTCATACATTGGTGAAAAAAATTAATAAATCTACATCACTTCATTTTCCTGACATTAACCTTTTGCTGTATAATCTTCATGTTGTCTCTTTATATAGAGTATATAAACATTACATTTTTATTGATTTATTACATCATTCCCATTAGTAGAAAAGTAAATAAATCTATATCAGAACAATATTTGCCTCTATTTTCCTGATATTAACATTTTAGATAAGACCGAAAAGAAAAACTAATGAAATGACATCGTACATAATACATAATACATGATTCCTCATTTACTTTCTCAAGCCAGAAGTAGAGTTTATTAGAAAAAAAATATCAAATGAAGTGATTTTCTTGTAATTTGGCAGATGTGGACGTTGACCTTTGTCCGTTGCGAAGAATCTCAGATTCTGTATTGACAGGATGTCAAAACAAGCACAAATTAACAGGCTGAGATGTGACAACTAATTCTAAATTCACAATATTATAAGAGTTTGAAAATCTCAGAAAATAGGTGGAAAAACATCATTGTCTAATGCAGTGATTCCCACACAGGGGTATGCGTACCCCTAGGGGTACAGGAGCTCATTGAAGGGGGTAGTTGGAAAGATTTAACAATTAATTTAAAAATAATCAAGAAATGCTCCTAGTTCCTTTTAAGGCTATTTTTTTTTTTTTTTTTTTTTTGTTGGACAAATTTATTACAAACGAACAGTACTATTGTTCAATAAAATACAATAATTTCTTGTAATTAATTGAAATGATCACACTTTTGTCCCATTTTTGCCCCTTTCCCAGATTTTAGCTTCCTCCTGCCATTAAATCTTATTTTTTTTTCCTCATTTTTTTATTATGAAGAGTGTACACATGATTTGACAAAAATTCAAAAGGGGGTACACGAGACAAAAAAGACTGGGAACGAATGCACTAATGTATTCCGTTGTGGTTTTTACAGCCATAAAATGCATTGGCACTACTCACACTCTGCTGATGCACAACACTCTGAATGCTGGGCCATAAGAGTGATTTACACGTCCATCAAATCAAAAAGTGCAATCAGACGACTACTCCCGGTGCTGTAAAGTTGTGGTGAGAGAGTACACGGGGAGGTGGGTTTTATATGCGCGAGGATTGGTGGTTTCAGGGTCTCCGACTGATCGCGTGATGACACTCATGGTGCCGCAGAATCTATTAATTTCTGAGGGAAGCATGGTCATTACAAAAGGTAAATGCTGACATTTGAGGCAGCATGTTATTTTGACTGACTGCCTATTAGAGGGTGTAATGCGGCGCACAAATGTATACTTCAAGCCTCAGTGCTTCACCAATGGACGAGGGGAGCGGATTACTCAATCTATTGCTCTTTATTCAGCAAGGTCACTGGGAACATTAGTGGCTTTGGACACAGCCCATGCTGCACCCCTCCACACAGACACACACACTAACCATCAATGACAATGTCATCACACAAACTTTTATTCTCACTGTCTAGACTCTCTATTCATTTGCCATCCATTGGTGGCGTTTTAAAATGTCGCAGAAAACACAAAAGATCAGCATTGAACAAGTAGAGGCGTTTGTCTGCTTCTCTGCTGTGCAGGAGAGCTAATCGATTCACTTAGTCACAGTTGGGCATCGCCAACAAATAAACAGTGTCCGTCTTGTCGTGTGTCAATAGTAAAAGATAAGTTGTGATGTGGCACTTCAGGCCAAACTTCATTGAACCTGCCAGGTGTGGTAAATTATCCATGTTCCTTTAAGAGTCCATTTGTTTGTCGCGGTTTGTGTAAGTTTCTATATGAATTATGACCAGTGATGGGCAGTAACGCGTTAGAAATAACGTTTTTTTTTTTTTTTTTTTTTTTTTTTTTTTTTTCTTTTTTCACCTTGTTTGCACATGCTGTTGAAGGTTAACACTACAAGAAGTGCAATCTTTTAACAGCAATGCATATTTTATTATTGCAATTAAATAAATGAATTTATTTCATTGCATAATTGTGACCATCACCAGCCCTCCCTAGGGAAGGGTAAATACTTTATTAAAGGGAGGATGTAAAAGAGAGAGGGCAGTGTTACACCAGGGTGAGGGGGGTGGGGGGGGGGGAGTTAACAGGGAGGAGGGATACAAGATAGGAAAACGAATGGGTGGGGAATAATCAATAAGTTTCAAGTGATGTGATGTGAAATTGTGGTTGTGTATATTGTGCTTATTGTTGTGTTATCAAGCCAGTCTGGTGACCAGTGTGCGGCTTAGGAATAATGATGGTGGCTGTGAGCAGAGGAGGAAGTGAGTGGAAGTTACATAAAACAGGTATTTGGGAACAACGTGTCTATGGTTGAGCCCAGTATGAGTGTTATCCCACAGCCCGAGGCCAGTGCGTCCATGACAAATGTGATTCCAAGAGCCGCTACTGCAAAACCCATAAGCCGCCCCCGGGCCCGAAGAAGCAGTCGGGCCAGCAGAAAGAGCGAGAGATCTAGGGGCCCCCGGCGACCACCCCACGGCCAAGCAGCCCCCCGAACGCCCCCAAGGTCCCAAGCCGAGAGGCTGCCATTGCCCCCCCCATACACACCCGAAAAGCCCCCAAGGAGCCAAGGACCCAGCGCACCACGCCACCGACTCCAACCCCCAACCCCCAGGCCCCCCAGCCCCCCACCCCCCCACCACCACCCACACCCCCGCGCCCAGCCCCCCGAGGGGAGGGCCCAGAGAGCCCCCCGCCCGAGACCCCAGCGGAGGAGCCAAAGCCCACGCCCAGCAGACGACCAGAGCCACGCCGAACGGGCAGCCGGCGGGCCCCCGCCGGTGAGCCCAGAGCCAGCAAGGACCCGACCCCAGGCCAGGAGGACCCGGAATGGACGCAGCACCAGGAGCAGCCCGCCCAGGGCGAACGACCACACCCCAAGCCGCATAAGGCACCAGGGGGCCGCTGGGAGTCCCCCCGCCGGTCCCCAGGCACCCCAACCTAGCCCCCCCGGGCGCCCCAGATGCTGATGCCGCCCGCGCCACGAGCTTCAGTTCTTTAAAGCCAGGGCCCCCTCCAGAGGCCAAGCCAGACCGCCCCGCCGGGATGTGGCCCCCTAATTTAACCCCGACACTCTGCCTCACGGGGGACTGCCCAAGCAGGGGCCGCACCAGAAGGTATGCAAGGGCGCGGCACGCGCCACCCGCCCCAGAAGACCCCCGCCAGGACCGGCCCGGCCAGCCGGCCAAGCACCCCGGGCCCCAGGAGCACCCCCAGGGACCAGGACCCCCCAAGGGCAAGCCCCCGGGCCAAGCCCCCCGGGACGCGCCCCCCACCCCAGCCCAGGTCCCGGCCACAGCCCAGCAGGACCGCACAGCCCCAGACGGCACAAGGCCAGCAGCCCAGGGCCCGCCGCCCCCCGGACAGCGCAAGCCACAGGGCAGCGCCTCCCGCCGGCCCGCGAGCAACCGGCAACCCCCACCGCGGGGACGGAGGCACCCCAACGGCACACATCCAGCGCGGGACAGCAGCCCCCAGCCAAAGATGCCCCGGACCCACCCACCAGTCCGCAGATGGCAGGACATACCCACCAGGCGGCCGAAAGCAACCTCAACCATCGGAACAGCTAACGCCGCCCCCCCAGTAAACAGCATCATCCCGAGGCGCCAAACAACCCTGCCCCAACCCCGGTGAGGACACCAGCACCCCCCCAGCACACCCACCCCCCAAACCGGCGAGGCAGGCCGCCCCGGGCCCGCACACCGCGGGGCCCGCCCCCAAGGCCACCAGGAGACAAAGCAAGCACCAAGCCACACCCAAGGGGGAGAGGCACCCCCGCGCCCCACCCGGCCGACACAGCCCGGAAAGACCCCGCAAGGAGAGACCCCGGCAAAGCCCCCCCGAGACCCACCGCCACGCCCGACCGCACCATCTTGATGTGCTTTTACTCTATGCAGTGGCCCAGCCACCAACAGAGGGGCCAGGCCCCCACCGGAGAGGCCCAAATATGTGTACCAACCCACCACCCTGTTAAAAAAAAAAAAAGAAAAAAAAAAAAAAAAAAAAACGTTATTTTCCCCCTAGCATGCTGCGTTACTGCTTTACTAAATAAAACCGTCTCGCTACTGTTTGTTGGCGCATTATAACCAGTGACGTGCAGTCAGGGTAGGCAAGGTAGGCAGTGCCTACCCAAGGGTGAATTGATATTTTGATGATTTGTTTTAATTATAACATGATTGTAAATGATTTCTTTTTTAATTTCCGATAGCCTACAGTACCTATGAGTTTGAAAGTGTCCGCATTTTGTGCGTTTCATTGACCAAATGACGCTATTTCCTGGTACCGCTGCACAGTCTCACTCCGCTGTAAGGCAGGAGGAGGAGGCCACGCCCTGTTCAAAAAGCACATCGCTGCTCTGCCTCTGCTTTCCATAGCGTGTTTTTGTGTGTTTGTGCATGCGCAGTCAGTTCCCCAAGATGAAAACCATTTAGGTAAAAAGACGTACAGAACCTTCACAGTGCATTAGTGAATTGATAGAGCGTGGCCACTGTTACGTTCTCTAGCTAGAAGCGACAGGATAACGCTACAGGAAGGATGACAGCGCTGGAGACGATAAAGAAACTTTCTTTTGAGGAAAAACGACAGCTTTTAAAAGATGGGAGACCAACACCTGAGCTACCAGACCTTCAGTAAAGGTAAGGTCAGAACATGTTTCATACTTTTCAGTGAATGTTACAAAAGGAAAGATTGGCTTTGTTGTCATTTTCTCCATGTTTCTGTGTTTCCAACACAAACAACGAATGCGCTGCCGTGTCATGAGATATATCTTGTTGGGAGAGTATGGAGGCTATATTGAATAATTGCTTATGTTTCTTTTATGGTGCTTTATGATGTTGATTTTGTTTAACACTTGCCAGCAGAAACATATGGAATTGTCATTGGTGGTCTCAATTTGCAACGTTCCTACCCAACCCTAGCGGTCACGCCACTGATTATAACCCGGTCTTTTCTTTTCTTTTGCATTATAACCCAGTCGGCCGCCGTAGTCTCAAGGCAATGACGTAAGCAGCGCGACATCATTGGTAAACACACGAAAATGTAAGAGAATGTCGAAGCCGCTTGGAAGTACCGACATTACGATGAGTAAATAAGTTTAAATGCTCAACAATTTTCTTTAAGTAAGAAACTGAGGCATTTTTTTCAAATTCACCAACTCCACAGTATTTTTAGGAAATTGCATTATTCCTTTGCTTATATCACATAAATGGAGTCATGTTTAATTGCAAATTGTGGAAAGAACTCTCAGTATTTTCACAAATCTTGCAATTTCTCACAAACAATTCCACAAAATTCATCTAAATTACACAAAAATTGGTAACTAAGTCAAAAATTTTTGAAGTTAATTGAACTGATATTAAAAACCATAGGACATAATAAGGTTAAAGTTGTTCTTATTTCCCCATCTAAAATCTACAGCCAACTTAAGATCAAACTGGTCCGTATTTAGCCCTGAACTGAAATGAGTTTGACACCCCTGGTAAAATGGTTTTATTTGACTTTAAAGAGTAGCTAAACCCCTGCTTTCTGCTGAGCTGCCTCTCTTTTTTATGGGAGGGGTGGAGCCAACAATGAAAGTTGATGACGCAGGGCAATCCAAAAAACACGCCTCAGCCAATAGCAAAAATCAATTGTAATAGCTGGGGTTCAACCCTTAGAGGCCAGTGACTCTGACATTTTACAACTAAATACGCAAAAAGTAAAAGTATTGAAGTTTCTCCTTTACTTGAGTAGAAGTTAGAAAAAAAAAAAAAGTACATTTTACTAAATGTACTTAAGGAAAAAAGTAAAACAAATGCCACTTCAATAATATAAAATTCCATATATTTAATAAGAGCTTGTAGAATACTGATACATGGAAACAAGTTCAATATGTTACCTTTGAACACCGAGAGAATTTTGCACTGTAAAGAAAAAAAGTTTTGAAATAAAAATGTAAATGCTGAATTAAACCCAGAGCAGTTTTTGAGTTTAACATTTTTAAAAACTTGAAAATGTTCACCATAAAACTAAGGAATCTGCCTGTGTGAAGAAAAAAAAATCTCAAACTACCAACATGTTGCTTCTTTTCACTTTGTGGCGTCATTTTCGAAAGGATTAAAATAAACAAGCTCATTTTAAAAATGTAATGAGTAGAAAGTCCAGATTGTATTTAAAAAGGTAAGGAATACCAGTAAAAAATAGCCATACAAATAAAGTACAGATACCAGAGACCTCTGATTTAAATTGACTAAAAAATGGTCATTATAGCCCAGCACCAGTGTGTGTGTGTGTGGATGTGTGTGTGTAGGTGTGTGTTGAAAAAATGTGTAGGGCATTTTCTAAGGGACTAATTGGAAGTTGGCAGAGCAGCCATGGAGCTCCTGTTAGGGATTAGAAGAGTGGCTCAGTTGGCTGACTCCTGATGGAACACTGTGGGCCCAACGCAGACGCTTCCCTTGTTCCCCAAGAGGAGCGTGTGTGTGTGTGTGTGTGTGTGTGTGTGTGTGTGTGTGTGTGTGTGTGTGTGTGTGTGTGTGTGTGTGTGTGTGTGTGCACGGAGAGAAAGCACTGGGAACCCTGGAGGTGGTGGGAGGCATCAGCTCTGCTCCAAAGCGATTTGTCTCAGCCAAAAGGTTCCCTCGTCCTTCACAGATGGCTGGGCGTCCGTCGCCAAATTCGTCGTATGGACGGAAGAGGAGAAAACAACGTCGGGGACGATGACACCTGTGCACCCGCGCTACAAAACGGCACTCACTGTGATCAACGCGTGCACTTGATTTGTTTTTGTACTCCATCACAGGCCAAAAAAAAAAAAAAAACACTACGGAATACATCCAATGAGGTTTCTAGAGAGCAAAGTTACTGAGACAAGCAGAATCCCAGGAGTCCTTTGAAAGAATTAGCATTTGAAGCCATAAAGGAGCAAAGACGACGAGTAAGGGAGACGCTACGAGTAAGGAAATGGAAGATAGGGATGAATTATACAAACTGCACACTGCCTTTAGAAAGTTTGTCATTTAGAGGTTTATGGATTCCTTAGAAAGTCAAACTAAATCAAACGGAATCATCTGGCTATAACTGTCTTTATTCCTTCCCGTTTCTTTTAGTTTAGATACCGCATAGTTTATCAGATGGTGCCGGTGTCACGATCTGAGTTTACCTCCATACTGAGATTATTTTACAATCTCAGTACGTGACTGAGATGTACCCGTGCTGGATTCGCCATGCGCAGAGATTGTTGTACTGATTTTTACATCACATCAGTCGACCATCAATAAAAAATATGATTGTCATGATCACATTTATATGAATACAACATCTTATTGTTGTAAAGTTACATTAGGTTAACTGTTATTTATTGTGCAATGTATATTTTAATCATGTCAGATGAACCTGTCTATCATTTCTTTGCAGCGTTGGAACATCTCCTGCCTCGTGTACTGAGCAGTTGTACATTTTTCCCCACTCAGCACTCGTTAATTATCACTAGCTTTGAAATTGAATTTTCAATCTCGGCACGGCGGAAGTGTGCATGCTCATAATCAATTTCAGTACGAGGTAAACTCAGACCGTGACACCGGTTTAAATAATACATAAATCCCTATGTTCAGCTCTTACCCCCCTGTTGGTGACATTGCGCATTGCAGTCAAAATTTCCGTTTCATCCACAGCAAAACATTTCTTATGATCCTTTAAAGCAGTGGTTATCAACTGGTCCCACCCTGGGACCCACATTTTGCCACGGACATTAAATCGCGACCCACTTTTTTTTTTTTTTTTTTTTTTTTTTTTTAGAATTCAACCAACAAAATGTTTTTCAAAAATAGCTGTTGAAAACACATATATAGTATAATATTTTTTCCAACATAAATCTACATATTTTCCTGTGAAACATGCATTTCACAGCATGCCTATCAAAAGAAAAGTTTCTTTCAAAATAAAATACAACATGAGAGACATTAAGCATTTATTTAATTTTGACCAGCTGTCCGCGACCCACCCAGTACTGGTCCACAACCCACTTTTGGTTCCCGACCCACCAGTTGAGAATCACTGCTTTAAAGTGTGAAGATGAATGGTATAGCTAGCAAAGAGGAGATTTGCACCCTCTAAGTGCGTTCTACTGTACTTGTTGTTATTCCCCATCCATCTTTCTCACGCTCATGCTCCTTTTTAAGTTTGTATTTTATTTTATTTTAAATTAATATTATGTTTTTTTTTTTTTTTTTTAATAAATATTTCCAACCTATTTTGAGCTTTTCTACAATCTTGCAGTTCTTAAGTATTAGTAATAGTTGGATCAATGTTTCTGTTACTGGTGGTATGAATATATGTTGTTTTGTTAGATGTATGAATTGAGATCCATCTAATCCCACCCCCTCCAAAAAAAAAAAAAAAATTTAAAAAAATAAAATAAATAAATAAATACTCAATACATAAACAAAAATCAAAAATAAAATAAACAATGTATGCAAGCAGCATTAAAATGCCTGAAAGAAAAGTATATACTGTATTATATTGATAAATAGATTAATGCAGCCGGTCTTTGATCAAATTATCAAGCAAGCATCTAAAAAACTGGTTTTTTTTTAACCTTATATGTGTTGGTTATTAGTGAACAAATTCAAATTGTTTAAGTGAAAACAATTATTAGAAGAATCTTTCAGTTCAGACACCTTAAAACCACGGGGTGGGGGGATGGAATCTTATTTAACGTCTTGATGTTTTTCACTTTAACAGCAAAGCTCTAATGTAAAGGTAGAAAACCATGAAAAACAATAGTCTTAAAGTAGGTCATAATCTAGCTTTTACAGACAAACAACAACAAACCATAGAAAACAATGGTTGACATTATTGAACCACACTATTTACAGCAGCTAATGGCCTTTTCCAGAAAACGTATATAACCACAAAGAAAGTTCACATTCCATCGGTGGAAAACCTCGGCAGGCTTTAGGATTGGGCCGACCGTCGCACCATTCACACATTTATTTGTGTTCTTTAGAAAGCACAACATGAGAGCAGAGAAATACAATGTTATGGGAAGAGAAATGACATCAAAGTGTTAGGGTGGGAAGGTAAAAGCCAATTGTAAATCCATTAAAGGCTGGTATCGGAGAAACGGGGGCTTGTAATGAAACGTTAGGTAAGGTTGACACTGTGGGAAACAAGAAGTCCCCAAAGTTTAATGTACCACGGACCACTTTTCTACTGGTGGGGGAAGGTGGGGGTGTGATGGGTGGCTGCACTGGAGTCAGGAGAATTAAAGTAGAAGTAGGAGTTTTTCAAAATAAAACACATACACTGCAGAAAGTGAAATCTCAATATGAAATACGTTGAATTAAGGCAACATATGCTTTCCTTTGAAGATATTTCATCTAACTATTTAGTTTTTGGAGATGAGTATTTGACTCTTACTTTTTTTTAATTTTATTCCCTTTATTTTATATGAACGTCACAACATTAGTTACCCAGATGTATTGTTTTGAGTGTTAGCACATGTGCTAGTTTAATAACACCTGTCCACATTTATGGGGTGCCAAGTGTAAAAATGTAGTATAAAAGTATCACATTTTCATTATTTATCTCATTTTTCTCATATTTAGAACATTTTCCTACATTTAACACAACATTTAACTACATACAGTATATAGAGGTAAAAAAAAAAAAAAGCATTAAATCTAAATTTTAAATTTAAATGTTATATGTTATATCTAAATGGTAAATCTATATCTAGATATTTAAGCTAAATCTAAATTTTAAATTTAAATGTTATGTTATATCTAAATGTTAAATCTATGTCTAAATATTTAATATAAATCTAAATTTTAAATTTAAATGTTATATGTTATATCTAAATGGTAAATTTATATCTAGATATTTAAGCTAAATCTAAATTTTAAATTTAAATGTTATGTTATATCTAAATGTTAAATCTATGTTTTAATATTTAATCTAAATCTAAATTTTAAATTTAAATGTTATATGTTATATCTCAATGTTAAATCTATATCTAAATAGTTAAGCTAAATCTAAATTTAAAATTTAAATGTTATATTATATCTAAATGTTAAATCTATATCTAAATATTTAATCTAAATCTAAATTTTAAATTTAAATGTTATATGTTATATCTAAATGTTAAATCTAAGTTTAAATATTTAATCCAAATGTTATATATCACATCTAAATGCTAAATCTGATGTCTTAATGTTAAAAGTACCAGAAATAATAGGAAAGTGAGGAGGAAATACACACTGCACAAAACCTTACAAAAATAAAAGCAATATTAAAATTACTTCCCAACTATTTTTGGCATCCGTCTCCGAGACATCCCACAATGCAATGCGCAAAACTTCTATTTTCAGCAAGCACTATGTTTTAATCTGAAAAAAAACAAGTAAAAATGTTTGTCTCCAGCAGCTGATTTTACTTAAAACAAGCTAAATGATCTGCCAACAGAACAAGAATATTTGGCTTACTGAGATTGTTTTTTCTGAAGTAAAATGCTCTTAAACAAAAGTTAAATGTTAAGAATGTATTTCTTGTTAGGCAAAAAAGAAGCAGATATTGCCAAAATTTAGGACATTTAATCATTAAAACTTTATTCTTTCTTTGTGGGCCGACCTGGTTCCAAATGGTCCTCGGACTGGTACAGGCTAGAGGCCCAGCGGTTATCTCAACCAGGGGTTCTCAACCTTGGGGTCAGGACCCCATTTGGTGTCACGAGTCATTGGGAGGGGGGGTCGCCAAATTCCTGAAAGAAAGTAAGATTGTTTTTTTTGAATAATTGAATAATTTTCATCATTTTTTCTTGCCATATTTTTGCTCCCTTTAATGCATTTTTGCTCCATTACTTTTCCATAAAATTTCATTGCCTTTTCTGCACATTTTTTTTTTCCACTTTCAAGACATTTTCAGCACTTGTACCATTTAATGTTGCATTTTTGTCACTTATAACCTCTTTTCACCATATTTCATGCTCATTTTTTGCCATTTTAACCACATTCACAATTTGTCATGCCCATTATTTTCCAGTTTGGCAACTAATTGTTCCAATATTGGCACTTTGAACTATTTTTACCACTTTTTTTTGTCTGTTTTTGGCCACTCTGATTTGCAACATTTAAACCAATTTCTTTGGTTTTAAAATTCCATTTTACCACCTTTTCACCCATTTTTGGTCACTTTTAACCCATTTTATTTCTGATTAAAAGAAGGATTTACATCTTTGAGATGACTATGTACTGTTTGTTTGTTTGTTTGTTTGAACAACATAAAAAACATTTTATGTACAATACATAACACGTATTCAAATGAGAAAGTGCTCAAAACTTAGCGGTGCCTTGACAAAATAACATTTTAAACCTCACATTTGGTGTTTCGATATGTAAGGAGACTATACAACCATATACAGTGCATATACATAGTGTTTTTGTTTGTTTGTAACAAAAAGTCATGGAAAAAAAACCAGGATATTTTCTTTTTAATTGGTTGTGTTTGTTTTTAACAAAAAGTAATATAAAAAAATAAACCAGAACATTTTTTTCTTTGCATCGTTTGTTTGTTTGGAACAAAAAGTCATGGAAAAATAAACCAGAATATTTTTTTTTTAATATATAAACCTATGATATATCAACTCTTCTAGATAGTGTGCCCTTTTTTCTAATTTGTTTGACCTCTCAAGGCGTATTTCTCTTCTTTAGTGCAGAACAGAACTGTATTATGACCCAAATGATAATGAACGTCCTGGATATTATTCAGATAAATCTAAAAAGATGCTAAACACATCATAAAGTGCTTCCGAACACACGTTTAAATCAGCTAAAGGCAGACAGCAACCTATTGCTTTAAAAGAAGTGAACAGTCAGCGTTATAGTGCGTGCAGTGTAAAAATGTTGTTTCATTGTAAATGTGTTTATTTACTGATGTGCAGTGAGCGGTTGGAAAATTCAACAGCTGCTAAAGCTATGATTGTAGAAAATGAAGTGTTGATAAATCAACAGTGATTAATTCTGCAACA
Organism: Gouania willdenowi; assembly: GCF_900634775.1. Classification (NCBI taxonomy): domain Eukaryota; kingdom Metazoa; phylum Chordata; class Actinopteri; order Blenniiformes; family Gobiesocidae; genus Gouania; species Gouania willdenowi. The sequence goes on along the minus strand of NC_041061.1, from coordinate 10,811,066 downwards.
ATATTAGGTTTTCAGTGTTTAATGGCTGATTCATTCTAAACATACAATGAAGTCTTCTGTTGGCACCACTGTTCATCTTCACCAAAATGACCTGCAAGGGATTTACATTTAGTTTTTTGCCATAAAAGTTATTGCTTTCCAATGTCAGCCGTTAATTTGTGGATCTAACGTAACTTGTTGGTAAATCATGTTTGACAGAGAACGGCTACTTTCATCACAGCAGGGGCCACAAAAATATGATTGCCTGATCCGAGGGCCACATTTTCAACATTAATGTCAGCAAATAATAACGACAAATATAAGTATTTAAACAGGAGAAACTGAAGGGTTTGTTTGTGGTTTTTTCATCATTTTATTTTGGGTTTTTTTTTTGTAATTTTGCGTGTGTGTGTGTGTGTGTGTGTGTGTGTGTGTGTGTGTGTTTGTTTTAAAGTCATTCAGTGTATTTTACTTGTTCTGTATATTTTTCAGTCACTTTTGTTGTCATTTTGTTTTAGTTTTGTGTTTTATTTTTTAAATGACTGTGTATTTGTTCGTGTCTAATGTGTTTTGTGAGTAATTGTTTTGTGTTTTGTTCTCACATAGGGCTTTTGGAGTAATTTTTGTGTAATATTGCTTTAGTTTTGTGTCATTTGGGTGTTTTGTGAACAATTTTGTGCATTTTTACTGTCATATTGTGTTTTTGAAGTCATTTTTGTGTCATCTTGCTTCAGTTTTGTGTATTCTTCTGCCATTTTGTGTATTTTTCTTGTCATATTGTATATTTTTCTCTCATTTTGTGTTGCGTTTGTTGTCATTTCGTGCTTTTTTTAACGTCAATTAGTGTGGGTTATTTTAGACGCCTCATGCGTCTTGCCGTTAATTTTGAGCCTTTTTGTTTTTGGAGACAATTTACGTGTATTTTTGTTGTTTTGTTGTCATTTCATGCATCTTTCTATCATTTTGTATATTGCTGTCATTTTTTTAGTATATTTTTCTCTCATTTTGTGTGTTTTTTTTTTTGTTTAATGTGGATAATTTAATGTTTTTGGAGTCATTTTTGTGTTTTTTGTTGTTGTTTTGTATTTTTTTTCTGTTTTGGAGTCATTGTGTACATTGACTTTGAGGGGCTGCACTAAATCACGTCTGATGTGTGATGTTCAATACCATACAGTAATAAATAAATGTACTGAAAACAAACATTTTTTGAGCTCGTCTAAGACTGAAATAGCAAAGTCCTCTGGTGTCGTGTCAAAGTTCATCCCTTTAGACATGCACATCTTAATGCATAACATTCAACATGTCACAGTTCCAGGTCAGCGCGCACACACGGAAACAACAGACGTGTGAGACACAAACGTCTCTGGAATTCTGGGTTGAAGCAGAGCTGGAAATATGTCACGGCTGAACATGTTCAACTTGACGTTAACACGGACACACGGCTGCTAATGCATGTTGTACAACCAGTCAGTTAATGCTCCTAAATGATTCCCATAACAGATATTTCATGTTACATGTACAGATACTTGTGTGGGATCATGTTGTGTCAAACATTTTTAAGACTAAACACCACTTAATACTACAGATGTATGATATTAGCTTTTTGTCGATATCTGACATGGCTGATTTTGATCAATACTTACAGTAATTTCAGATTTCCAATATTAACCAATACCAATATATACATTGATCCCCGACCCACAACCTGATTTGGACTTTAAACCTACTGAGCTCGTTTTGTGTATTCTTCTGTCATTTTGCCCATTTTGTTTTGTTTTTTCCAAGTCATTCACTGTGGGTTTTTTTTTTTTTTTTTTTTTTCGACGTATTGTGTGTTTTACGTCTAAATTTGTGCATTTGTGTTGTCATGATGTGTTTTTGAAGTCAATCTTTGCTGTTATTTTTTTCCCCATTTCTGTAGGTTTGAATGCAATGCTCTATTGGCTCATTTTGTGCAAAATAAGAAAAACAGTTTTTCAGTAGAAAAACCATCACCTATGTCAACAATTGCAAATATCAGCCGTAAATATTGCCTTTCTGTACTTAATGCAAAATCCTCTCATAGAGCAGCTCATAGCACGTACGTATCATCTAAGTTGTAAACAACGATTTATCTTTGACTTTTAATTCTAATTATTTTCACATTGAAAACAAACCAATGACATAAGAATTCCAAGAAACATGTAAAATTTACAAATTTACAAAGCAAAGAAATATAAACCTGTTGAATCATTAAAATAAACTGGTTTTAGCATCGAGATAAAAAATTAAAAACTGAGCTTTTTTTGTGATTTCGAAATTATGATTTGACCAGGTCGTTCTGTTCATTATTGCATTTTAAATGGAGTGTTTAGATTTGGAGAAAGCATGCTTTGTAAGCATTAGCAGCTGCACCGTCTTCATATGTTAGCGCCGTGTGCTCGTTTTAGATCCTTGATGATATGGCCTACGTGATTTAATTTAAGTCTAAAGTTTTCATTAGTCATTTCATTTTGCCGTTTTTGTCTTTGAAAAGACTGTATTAAAATGCATTTTGTGATGTTAGCTTGGCGCTAGCGTTAGCTCGGTGCTTGTGTTAGCTCACTTGTTAGGGTTCTGCAGGTTCATCATCTTCATTTTCATCTCGCTCCGCTGGGTCAGACTCTGGCTGGAACATGTAAGGCTGGATGGACAAGTCTTCTGTTGTTGACATTTTGTAAATAACGTGTGAATAAAAACTTTATGCGCCGCTACATAGCCGTATCTCTTCTATCAAACTACAAAAATGGCCGAACAGGGTGGAGTTGAACCGAGTGTCACCTCTGCAACCTGGAGAGGGGGCGGGGTATGAAGTGTCTCATTTGCATTTAAAGAGGCGGCACCAAAACGAGTTGCTCTCAGAAGCACATCAGAAAAGGGGTAGAAAAGGGGCCTGTGGAGCTATAATAATGAGGAATTCAGACCCAAACATTGCAGTTCCACTTTATATAGACCACAACTGTATGATTTATATGTAAAAAGGAAGGATTTAAAACCATATGTCCCCTTTAAGTTGTGTTTGAACACTGAGTGGTTGTTGGTCCATTGTGTTTCAGTTTGTATTCGAGTTGATATGATTTTAAATTTCAATATTGTATGTCATTTATTGCTGGGTTGTCTGACCGTGTCTCCATACAGGTGTGCCTCGCTGACTGATTACTCTCCTTCACTACTTAAATTAGTGTTTGAACATCTTGGTGGCAGGTCCATTGTGTTGTCATGCTTGTTTTTTATTGATAAAGTCTGTATTCGAGATGATATGATTTTAGATTTAAATACTTTTTTGTTGTCATTTATTGCTTTAGTTTTGTACTTTGTGACTTAAAGAGTGACTAAACCGCGAGGTTCTGGCTGATATGCGGCATCGAGGCTGGAAATTGACGGGCCCACCCTGAATCCATGACTGAATTTAGTGATAAAGTCAACCGAGTTGGCCTGACTGCTCAACCACCTGCTGCTTCTGTCCACAGATCATTAAAACATATTTTCAAATGCACTGCTGTTTGAGAGCGGGGAGTCTCGACAGCTGCACCAGTGCTTCCGATGAGAAGTTAGTTCAAATTTAAAAAAAAAAAAAAGATCCAAACCAACATCACACCGTGCTCAGCTGGTGAGGAAAGGTTAGATGAAATGAAAATAACCTCTCCAGCACTAGGCTTCATCAGAACACCCTGTATGTGTAGATTAGATCAGTGGTTCTTAACCTTTTCAGCCCCCGACTCCCAAAATAAAGGTTTCAGAGACCAGGGACCCCCACTGTACCTGAAGGTGGTTGAACACAGACATGAACATTAAAGAACAGTCATGTGGAGACAGGGCCATCTATAAGGGGGACTAAAGGAGAGATATTTTTGGTGCTCATCCATAAAGTCAGCAAAATAATGGTCCATTGTTCTATGAATCTGTGATAACCACATTTATTTATTTATCTGAATAATATCCACTGTTATCAAGGAACTTTATTATTATTTGCACCATTGTTTATAGTCATCTTAAAGATGTAAATCCTTGTTTTAATCACAAAAATAATGGGTTAAAAGTGACCAAAAATGTTGGAAAAGGAGGTAAAATGGGATTTTAAAAACCCAGAAAAAGTGGTAAAAAGTGTCAATATTGGAACAATTAGTTTAAACTGAAAAATAATGAACATGGCAAATTGTGAATGTGGCTAAATTGGCAAAAAAAATAAGCTTGAAATATGGTGAAAAGTGACAATAGTGGGTCAACATATGCAACAGTAGGTGGAAAAAGTGGTGGAAAGGGTTCATAAGGGCCGAAATTGTCTTAAAAGTGGAAAAAATGTGCAGAAAAGGTATTGAAATTTGATGGAGAAGTGGCAGAAATGGGAGCAACGTAGCAAAAATGCATGAAAAGGTGCAAAAATATGGCAAGAAAAAGGGATGAAAATGGGTTAAAATATGACAAGTTGGGTTCGGTTGCAGAAAAAAGGGTAAAAATAAGTCAAAATGGGATCAAATTGTTCAAAAAAAATTCTTAGTTTCTTGAAGGCATCTGGCGACCCTCTCCCAGTGTTTCACGAGCCCAAATAGAATCCTGACCCCAAGGTTGAGAACCCCTGAATTGGATGATAAATATTTGAAAGCATTGGGTACATGCTGTAATAAAGACTTATCTCACAGACAAACCACAGCACAACTACACGACTCATGGCGTTGACTTAATTCCCCTGATTAATTGAATTACTCACGTGTATATTAGTTTGATCTGCATAGCTTTCAATCATCTTTGCTTCATTACAATAATGTCACAAAGAGATTTGATCAGAATCCGTATTAGACTTAATGGAGTGTTTCATTTCATAGAGGGTAAGAACTATTCAACATGGAGATCACAGGTTTCCATGACCCTCAGGTGATCAAACTATTGATGTGTAAAAGAAGCAGAAGCTTTTCCAGTTTGAACTCCCCAATGGAAATCATCAATAAATTAGGAACCAGCTAATGCACTAATTTCTAATTTCCTTGACATTTCGTATTCCCCTTTCAGACAAGCCCCTCATTACCCACAGCATAGAATATTCATTTATGGGTTGGGGGTTTTTTTTCTCCCCATATTTTTTAATTAAGCTCTTTAGGGAAACACTTAATAGTTTAACTAATTTGCAACAACTCAAAGTTTTCTGTCAGTTTTACTTTATAAACTTTTTTAGTTTCTACTTGATCTTATAACGCTCGTTGTTTGCATCCTTTATGTACTTTGATTTGGTCGGAGGTTCATAATGACTCCATTAAAAAGCTATATGAAGTGTTCTCTCACAGGCTGCAGCACAGCCGGGTTTGGAAACGTAATGTACTTTGCCATTAGAAACCTTGATTATTATTTGTTTTTAGGATGCAAGAACCCTGCCTGTGTTTATTCATCAGAATAAAAATAAATTTAAAAATAAGGCAATAGCTTTAGTATCTTGTGTTCAACTGCCTCCATTGGATCTTAGGCCCAAACTTACTTTTATACAGAGCCGATGAGTAGATTATTCATATATACTGTTATTATTAAGTGATTATCAATTATCTCAAAACACACTTTGTCCTGTTTAGGTTTGCTGCTGTCTGCTGGAGTCTATCTATTAAATATATCTATATCTTTTAAATATTTTAGTTAAAAACTATAGTTTTTTTTCCTTTACTTCCTCTTTCCCCCTTGAATTGAATCATCATACACAACACGATCTCTCTGGGGAACGTAAAACTGTCAAATAAATCATCCATTGCGTCATGGGTGCCAACACGATTCCTCATTTTTTTAATACTGTTTGGAGTGACTTTCAAACTCATGTATTTCAAAAGGAAAAGTCAGTTTGTGCTCATAACAACGATTTTCAAACTGGTCAATATGCCACCGGGTTTTTTTTTTTTTTTTAATTTCTGAACTTTAATTACAAGTTAATAGAACATTGTTAGAGTTAAAGGGCCCATGTTAAGCTAAATTGACTTTTCTGTGCTTTAAATATCATAAAAGTGCTATCTGGGCTTCATACACATGCCCAAAGTGTTTTTTTCATTGATTCCCTCAATCGTTAGATAGAGGGTGATTTGCACGGCTTTGCATTTCGAGCTGAAGAAGCCGCGCCTCCAGGAAGTGCTCACGCAGTGCTATGTATGTTTTTTTTACAGTCTATGTTTGTATTGGCGAACGCCCCGCCCCCCATGCTCTGTCTCGTGTTTATAAACCAGCATGAGCTCGCCTACGGAGTGGGTGGGAGGAGGGCGGGCCGTCCTCTGGCGCTACGTCACCGTGCGGGGAGGAGGAAGTCAGTGTCTCGTTGATAGACACGCCCACTCACGAATATGCATAAGTGGGCCGCAAATCAGCCTGTTTGTGTAGAGTTGCTCAGAAAGTGACTTTTCAGAGGCTAAAACTCTGGAAAACAGGCGAGTTTGGGAAAATAACCCTAAAATACTATGTTTTTGGGGTTCTTAGAAGAAATAGAGATGGGTGAAAAATAGCATGATATGAGACCTTTAAGGTAAGTGTTAAAAGCGGGGAATTTACTTCCGAAAAAATACATCAGTTGGAAATTTGTTTCAAGCGTCACAAAAATGCAAAAATCATATTCGCACAGAGAAAAAAATAGATAGATTTATTTATGTCACAATTTCACAATTACCAATGACACTGGGTTGGCATACTTTTGCATTAACTGGAATAATATCTGGCATTGTCATAGAAGTACTTTTCAATGTGCAGCATATCCATGTGTTTTTTTTTTTCCAAACACAGGTAGCCTATTCTAACTTCATCTAGACCCGTGTTCCTTCAATGGGGGTTCGTGATGGCACTACAAGTGTACTTCTTTAAAATGTGTGTTATTAGTCGTTCATTATGCTCTACAGCTGTTTTTGAATGTAGTTTTTTAAGCAAAATGTTGTTGTCGGACAAAGGGGGTACTTGGATTCAGAAATAAGAGAAAGGGGGGGAAAGTTTGAGAACCACTGATCTAGACTACAGAACAAACAGTATGAGTGACTATCTACAGCTGCAACATCCTACATTGTTTGAGCATTTGAACACACCCCAGGACTCTGAAACGTAGAATGGGATAAAGTGTGAAAAGATGATTACATCTGTTGTTTTTAAAGAACACATGAATCCACTGTAACTTCTTGATTTGGTTGAATTTCTGATCTTGCCTATGTTTATATTTATGCTGAGCCACTTTAAAGTTTGCTTGATAAACTACATGGTTTTGCAATGGCTTCCATGCAAGGTGGAGATGAGCATCTTACTCAAAGAAACATGGGCACATAGACAGGTGAAGACTGAAGCTAAACTGCCAGACAACAAGAGTTTTCCAATGTAACATTTAATCAACCGGTTTCAACTAGTCTTCCCTAAAGTATGGACTAAAATAGAACAAACTGTCATTCTTTAGATAACAGTTTGAAAGAAGAAAAGTACTTCAGGGAAAGTTTTCTGAGAGTCTCTTGTTTTAGTTCGCAGGTGTACGTCATGGGAAAAGCTGAAGAATCTGTTTTCACCAACACCCAAGAGCAGGCTGGAGATTTTGTGAAACTTAGCCTTCAGGTATCAGTGAATCCTGAGATGGCAAGAGGCAAGGCAAAACAGTCTTGAGAGGCCAGATTACATCACTGCAATCCTCCCTTTGAAGAGAGAGGTGTAGGCCGCTGGGTGTAAAACCCCTGACCTATATGAGACCTTTAATAGTGCGTAAAGTAGGCCAAGCAGTTGTAAGGGAGTGGACAGTGATGACTTTGAGTATCCTTTTCTCCAACTTGCTATTGTTACCCTTGATATTTCCCCTGAAGGAAGCAGCAGAACAGTAGTAATTCAATAAAAATAGCTACAGTGAAGAGAAAAATAGACCACCCTTGCCGGACATCATGCATGCTGAAATACGCAGTGACAACAGCCGGAGTATGTTAGCAATTTTGATAGGATTACCTCCCGCAGCAACAAAGCCAGTCTCCTTTTACCCAAAAGCCTTTGTTGTAGTGAAAGAAACTACCACTCGAAGGCAATTGAGACAATCGTAAGAAGGATTTGTTTTATCCAACTGACGATGTGTTGTTGCAAAAGACTGGATGGTTTACTGATGTTTTTAACAACATAAGAAAACCAAACCAAGGAAAACAACTCGTGACCCGTTCAGTCACCGTGAGATCAGATTCAGACTTTTGAATACCACAACAAATGGGCAAAACTTTACTCTAATGATGAAAGCCGTATGAATGGTAGCCAAGAGCCAGTTTCAGCTTTTAAAGATGAACTCTGCTAGCAGAATGATAAAACCCATAGCTGCTTAATCTTATAATTTAAAGACTCCCTCTGGGGATGCAGAGAAAACTGTTTGGACTGATAAGTTTTTACAAACAGCAAATGTGGAATTCACATTGCAACACAGTGGGAGCTGTTACTGACTGACTACTGCCAAAGAAAAACTACCAATTAATCTGTATGTTAGGGTATTGTTTCCTGAAGGTACAGATGGTGATTCAGATCCCAACAAAGTGTTCAAAAGCCACAAAACTAGATCAGTGGTTCCCAAACTTTTTAGTCTGCGAACCTTAAAATAAACATGCCAGAGAACGGGGACCCCCACTGTACCTGGAGGTGGTTGAACACAGACGAACATTGAAAAACAGTCATGTGAAGACAGGGCCATCTATAAGGGGGAATAAAGGGGAGAGATTTTTGGGGCCCATCCATAAAGTCAGCAAAAATGAATGATGGTCCATTGTTTTATGAACCTGTGATAACCACATTTATTTATTTATCTAAATGATATCCAGTTATCCAAGAAGTTTAGTATTATTTTGGCCATAGTGTATAGTCATCTTAAAGATGTAATCCTTGTTCTAATCAGAAACAAAACGGGTTAAACGTGGCTAAAAATTGTGAAAAAGTGGTGAAATGGGATTTTAAAAACCACAGAATTTGGATAAAAGTTGCACATTAGAGTGGCCAAAAATGGACAGAAAAAGTGTCTAAATATGCGTATAAGTCACAGAGAAATGTTTAGTTTAAAATGGCAAATAATAGGCATGACAAATCACGAAATAAGCATGACATATGGTGAAAAAAAGTTAAAAGTGACAATAATTCTTCAACATATTTGGTGGGAAAAGTGGTGGAAAGGGTTTATACTGTAAGTGCTGAAAATGTCTTGAAAGTGGAAAAATGTGCAGAAAAGGCATTGAAAATTGTGGCAGAAATGGGAGTCATGTTGCAAAAATGCATTAAGAGAAAGAAAAATTTGGCAAAAAAAAAAAAGTGATTAAAATCTGTTAAAATATGGCAAGTTTGGTGTAGTTGCAAAACAATTGTTGGAAAAAATAGGCAAAAAAGGGCTCAAATTGTTCAAAAAATATTCTTAGTTTCTTGAAGGCATCTGGCGACCCCCTCCCAGTGTCTCGCAACCCCAAATGGAGTCCCAACCCTGAGATTGAGAACCCCTGAACTAGAATATATGGATGTACATGACAAACAAATACCACTTCTTGCAAGGAGGGCAAAGCTACTTTTTAGCTAACAGCCACTCTCTTGACCACTAATGCTAAATTGGACAGATTGAAGTTGCTTAAAAAATGAATGTCATTATGAAATTTTATTTTAGAGGTTTTGTTTTAAATGCATTTTTGAGAGTAATCTAAGATGAAGTTCAAGGCAACATTGTGCGGCATGTAGCCAAGTTTCCATTACAAGTTTTCACATTCTTAAGAGTTACTTTTCTTTTAAGGTGACAAGGTTATTGTTTGTCTTTTATCATCATCTTTGGGAATTGATAAAACTCTGAACCCTTCCAAAAGAAACCTAAATTTACAGAAATCTGCTTTCACATGTCAAAGGTGCTCGAGAAGTAAATGACACCCGAGTATATTTTTCTTGTAGCTTTAGGCTGACAGCTAATATGAAAGAACCTGTTGGGGTTGCCAGACATCAAAGAAACGCACACATGAAAAGAACCCAGTTGTGCCAGTCTCTACTGTACCCTTTGAATTTGCACAACTTGAACATTTTTAATTCACAATGAAAAACTACTTTCTCTTCTAAAGAGTATCTTCTTCGATGCACACAGTCAAACAGAACCAAAAGAGACACTATTGTAGCATTCTAACCACAACTACAGCCGAGAGCTGCTTTTGTCCATTAGGTTTCCTTTACTTCACCTCAGTAATATGGATTATTGAGCCTCACGTCTTTTCAAAAAAAGCAAAGAAATCATGGCTTAGCAGTGAGGAGCATCTTTTAAAATCTGAACATGGCCAAAAACATCTTGGGTAATCTGGGGTTAACGTGTGTGGTCAGATGGAAATCCTGCTCAGATTGCAAAGCAGCATGAGTGTCCATCCTCCTCCTCCACTGTGTGTCTGTAATACATGACAAGCAGTCAAACATTGTATATACCATACCAACAGGCAGAGGCTGATTATAAAGGACAGCTGGGTCACATAGTGTGAGCTACGACTGTGATTTTTGCAAGAAACCATCATAGGAAAGACCTCAAATACCCCCTAGCAGGGGGCGTAAGTAAGAAGGTATAGCGAAGCTGCTACTATTTCCTATAAAGTGAGGCAAGACAAAGTGACAGTTAATAACAACTACAAAACAACTCAACTATCTCGTGCCACACCTTTCTTCTGCCTCGGGACACTTCGGCTCTGCAACTCAATCACTGGAAAGAGACGCAAATAAGAGTATTGGGAAAACAATATGCTTCTCCAAACGGCAGTCGAGATGTCCTTAGCTCTGCACTTTACCCGAGTTCTTCCTGATCCCTCCGTCTAAATCACCGGTTGTGTAATTGTGTGAGCCATTAAGGAGTGATGAATTGTTCACCAGCCACCTTGACAACGCTGATAACTCCTTTCTATATCTGTTGTGCACTGTACACAGAGGTGTTACCAATATAAGATTAAAAAACACCTTCGGAAGCGACTATATTTTTGGCTCGACACTGAAGGAACCTTGTAACATCTGTAGGTTATCTGTAGGAACATTACTCGCGATATTGGACACATTGCAATGTCATCGCCAGTAGAAAAGTTTTCTTCTGGACTTTATTGGGCTCCTTGACAAGTATAAGGAATCAGTAACATCCTCGTAAAAGACGGGAAGATTCCAACATGTTCAACTCGTTTTGTCGTAAAGTACGAAGACAAAATATTTGAAATAAGATTACTTTCGTTTGGCCTTCAATAGTAGCACATACTAGAACTACCTTAACTAATTACATTCACAGTTTTGTAAAATAAATTATAGAAGGCAGGCACGTCTCACCGTTGGGGGATGCGGGGGATTGCAACACCCGCAATTTCATAAAAATAAAAATTAATTCCCCTCATTTTTTACAGAGGGATTCATTGTTGAAAACATTTTGGTCCAGTTAGATTGGCTGAAAGCCGATCAAGCCAATCACAGCCAGCCATTTGACAAAGCTGCCGTTCCGCAAAGGTAAACAAAGAGTTATCGGCGATGAGTAAAGTGTAAGTAAAGTGACAAAAAATGAGTAACAGGTGGCAAAAGATGGTCCAAAACTGGCAAAAAACGTGGCAAGAAAAGAGTAAAAAGTGATCAAAATGGGCCAAAAGAAGTCAAGAGAGACAAAAGAAATTGACGAAAAAAGAGGAAACGGGTGGAAGGTGATGGCAAAAGGTAGCTTAAATGAGCAAGATGTGGCAAACAATAGTGGAAAAAATGTGAAACAAAAACAGGCAAAATGTAGGGAAAAAAGTGGCCAAAAATGGTTGAAGAATCGACAAAAATTGGATACAAGTGTCAAAAAAATGGACAGAAATTTGGAAAAATTTGTATTTATTGGCAAAAGGAAGGTAAAATCTGAAAAAAACTGAAAAGTGCGAAGTTTTTGGGCAAATGATGTAAAAATGGTAGCAAAACCTGTGCTGCTCCATAGCTTCTTCTGGGAATTCATAGGGTGGTCAGAACTTTCCACCAGTTCACACCAAGAAGCAAAGTCACCTGAAACACCGGCCAGAACCTTGATGTTCCGAATGATTGGAGAAAACAAGAGCAACACAGAGTTGGCTCTGCCAATACATTCATCATACTCAGGTAAACTCCCCCTTTTTCCTTCTTGTGGGGCAAGGTTCACATTTAACAATCTCACACAGTGGGTGTGTAGGCCAACAAAGTAAATATCTAAAGCAGTGCTGCAGCCAACGGAGCTCAAAGCTTTCTGTACAGTCAACAGAATTTCAAGAAAATAGAAGTTTGATCAAACCACTGACCTATGGAATACACTTTTCCTTCTAAGCAGGCCAGTACTTCCTTTGATGATATAATTGTGTTATTTTTAGTACCATGGAATTAATCTAAACCAGTGTTCCTCAAATGGGGGTACGTCAACCCCTTGGGGTACGCAATGGCACTACAGGGGGTACTTGTTCAGAGAGAGAGAGAGAGAAATTTACAGTGAAAGCATTAAAGATTTAGGGTTTTATCTTGTTTATTTTTTGTTAGATTATAATCGTAATAATGACGATGGTAATTATCTTGATTAGAACATAAACTAAAAAAACAAGGGTCCATCTTGGTCCAACATCAGGAGGGATTTAACCGAAAATGATAAAAACTTTAGAAATAAATCTATTCAGAATGCACAAAAAACTGTTTCATTCTACTTATTTGAAATGAGGTTCATCACGTCTTTCTACTGTAGAGTTGTTTTTCATAGAATTCTGAGCAAAATGTTGTAGTGAGATAAATGGAGAACTTGGGCCGAAAAGGTTTGAGAACCACTATTCTAAACTAGATTTTTTTATTGTCATCCTATCTGACCAACAACATCCCTCAACTCACTGCCCGACTGAGAAGGTAGAAAAACACCAAGAACTAGATACATGCTATGCTATGCTATGCTATGCTATGCTATGCTATGCTAAAGCTAATCAACCCACCACTGATGTCTCGTAACGTACAGCTAGTATACAATCACTAAATCATCAGATAATGTTTTTCCTACAAACCTTTCACTTCCATAGTGACAATTGAACATTCACCACACAGTGCAACTTACATTAGCCATGTTAGCAACGATAGCTATAACCATACTTTGCCCACCTGCTCTTTTCAATAGTGGATGTCCAGGCAAACAGGTGGCCAATGTTTGAATAAACCTTTATGAACTCCAGTAAGAATTTCAGAAGCTTAAAAAAGTCAACACTGAAAGGAAGCAGAAACAAGCTGCTCCGAAAAATTGTGGTAATGGTTGACATAAACAGGAATGCAAGCGCAAAAAAAATAATCAATGTTTCGGCTTAACAGTTGCATATATTTTGCATTAGAACACAGCACCCTATTTTTACAATAATATGGGCTGATGTAATAATTATGATTTGTAGCCACTTGTATGTACTACGTGGTACAAATTAGTAATAAAGTGCAGTGACACCCACAGCAGACAGATGCTGTTTGATGAACAGAGTGCATTTCAATTTTGTATCCTGTCTATTGTAAATGAATGCTATGCTACTGTAATAGACAAAGGAGTTCCCATGAGGCTGAGTAGCTACTGTATGTAGGTATGTTCCAAAACATCGTCATCTATGAATGTGGAAACATTTCGAAGCTTGGTTGTAGGTTTTTTTTTGTCAAAAAAAATGCAAAAAAATATGCAAATTGTCTTTAATTTACCTGAGTTCCTAATATTATCACTGCCATTTTACACGGCCACATCAGTATGAAAGTGTCTATTTATACGGTTGCCGTACGGACAACCCCCAGTGCTATTGGTACGGTTACCAAAGTACAAGTATGTAGCGTAGGGTTAAGGTTAGATTTAGGTTTAGGTTTGGTGTTAGGTTTGGTGTTAGGTCTGGTGTTGGTGTCGGATTTAGTGTCGGGTTTAGTGTCGGGTTTAGTGTCGGGTTTAGTGTCGGGTTTAGTGTCGGGTTTAGTGTCGGGTTTAGTGTCGGGTTTAGTGTCGGGTTTAGGGTCGGGTTTAGGGTCGGGTTTAGGGTCGGGTTTAGGGTCGGGTTTAGGGTCGGGTTTAGGGTCGGGTTTAGTGTCGGGTTTAGTGTCGGGTTTAAGGTCAGGTTCAGTGTCAGGTTCAGTGTCAGGTTCAGTGTCAGGTTCAGTGTCAGGTTCAGTGTCAGGTTCAGTGTCAGGTTCAGTGTCAGGTTCAGTGTCAGGTTCAGTGTCAGGTTCAGTGTCAGGTTCAGTGTCAGGTTTAGTGTCAGGTTTAGTGTCAGGTTTAGTGTTAGGTTATTACCCAATGCCGCAACAATTTTTAGGGTTACTGTTAGAGTTAGGTTTAGGGTATAGTTTAGTCTTAGTCACATGACCTAAACTGACCAATAACTGACCTATCCCATTACTTTTGGCAATATAGTCTACGTGGAGTAGCAGTTACTGGGACCTACTGTTTGACTATCTACCACAACCACTACTTCCACCACTGCCTTTTTTTCTGGTCATTGCACCAAAGAATGAAGAGTTTAAAATCTTACCGTTCAAATGCTTTAAGAAAGATGTTTGATACAAATTTCAGATATTGTATGTCACGTGTCCATGATTTTGCACCATTCGTTAAAGAGCAGCATGAACTAAATCCACTTTATCCGATGTGTCGGCACTGCCTTTCTTGATTATGTCTTTGCTAAGAAACTTAACACACACACACACCCACACACACGCACACACACACACGCACACACACGGGAATAGTCAGCAAAAAGACTTATCTGAGAATAAGAGCGAGGAAGGTGAGTTCTTTAACTCGGATTACCTAAACCCTCCAAAATTGCAAGATTGCTCATCCTTTGTCGATTTTAAGACGATTAACTCTTTTATTTGGTGTTCAACATGAAAAAAAAAAAAAAACTGCTAACACAAGAAAACCAGCAAGTCTGATCAAAACCAATAAATGACATTTTTAAAATTGCAAATGTAGAAGAAAAGAGAAATCAAAGTACAGGTGTGTTTGTCAATGATGACCAAAAAGGAGGTTCATCCTCTTGAATGTATCATTACCCCCCTCTGCTGGTGCTTCTCAAAAGCAAATCCACTGAGCTCCCCACAAGGGGAAGTGTGTTTAAAACATCTTTACTACCTCACTGTTATGACCCGACACATTCTGCCTCCGTGTTAAGTTAAACACAGAAACTACAACAGTTGCAGTGGATTTTATTAGTCGAGGGAGAGTACGGAGACTCATTTCCCAGTCAGCAGCTGGAGTCGTTTCAGTATGCAACGTGTTCTCCTCGCAGGACAATCAAGCTTTACCCCCTCCGTTTCTCACTTCTATTTGAATTCATTAGCTGTGTTGCCATTGCTGTGGAGAATGTAAATGAAAGAGATAGCACTGATATTACCAGATAGAATGACTTTCGAGGAAAAGTAACAAAGAAAAACTGAGAATGTCACCTTCCACCAAAACATCTTCCCCTCCATTGCCCTTTTCCCTTTTTCCTTCTCCATATCCTGTCACACATGGCCTCCTCCAGCCCATTAGCCTTTGTTTGTGTCTTGCCTGTGGATACTGGGCCGAGCGGCGTCAGGATAGTTTCAATCCATCTTGGGGAAACCCATTTCTCCTTCACCCGTCCCTCCATCTTTCTGTCAGAAACACATGCTCTCCGTTTTTATCTTCCCCTCCTGTCCTCCCCACATTGCCTCTGCCCTGGATACTGATGGTCTCCGAGTCAACTTGGCAACCAACCTTTCCTAAGCTTTTTGATTTATAGAGGTTGTCTAAATATTTACACCTGGTGTCATTACTCAGTCTGTACCTGGAGACCTTCGATTGTAAAGGTATCCATTTAAGTGCAATAGCAGGAGAGCCTGAGACACATCCACAATTGTACGCTGTGTGTGTTTATGCAGGTGATGGGTGCATTTACACATCTGTTTGAAATTCTCTTCTCCAGACAGATCAAACAACATTAATCTCGGAACAAAAGTTAAACAAGGTGTTTTAAGGAAAAAAAAGACATAAATGGATGGGTGTCAAAGAAAGTTAGACTTCTTTGCTTGGCTACAATTTAATGAAAAAAAAAAAAAAAATCTAAACTCTTAGGGCTGGTACTAGAGAGCAATGACTAAGCCAGCAATGTCAATGTGGTCCACAACAAGCCCCAATTCATGCTCCAATGATTTCACTCTATGACCTGTGAAAAGGAGTTTCAAAGGTAGCAGTAAGAGTGAAAGGTAAGGCCTAAAGCCATTTTCTCCTGGGTTATGCATGTATCTTAAGGATTTCCTTTTAAAACTGTCCAGTAACCGAAGCATTAAAACCTCAGTGGTCATAATATTCACAACTTCTTTTAACTTTTAAAACTTTCTGTGACGAACCATGGTCTTGTTTCCACGTTACTTCCCGAAATTGCCAATCAGACAAAATCACAGACGGGTGTTTTTTTAGCCAGATTAACTGTGCTGCAACTTCCAACCATTTCTACAGTCTAACATCGGATTTCCACTGGATGTGTAACTACTCCATAACGTTTTCGCTGCGTAACTGCGCCATAATCCGCTGTTCGTTGAGGAGCAGAAGGAAATCGACTCGGCCGTGCCATGCAGATTTATGGAAATTGTGATTCAACCACGACTATGTGCAATATTTATATGTGAAATACGATCCGATCCAATACGAGTGTAGCCCCGCCTAGCGCATGAAAAAATCTGGATATAGGCAGACTATTTTGAAAACTACATCCTTTCCCGCATGGGCTTATCTTTGCTAAATTTATGAGTCTTTGCTCCGGCGTCTGCGTATCTGTTGCAGAGGGATCCGGCATGACGGAGTCATTACGCAGCAGTGACGGGAATTGGAAATTGACACATTTACTTTGATGGAAACGTATCAGCTTCGTTGCTGTTACGCAGCAGATACTTAGCCTTTATGCTTCCAGTGGATATTGGGGTTAAGCATGAAGTAGTTGAGTAATGATCATGGAGAAATGTATGAAAATTCTGAATCAACCTTCAGAGTGCAAGTTATTTGAAAACTACTATTTAGGCAACTTGTGTAACATATTGTTGAAAATCTTTTTTTTAAAACTGTAAAACGTGTAAAAAGATCAGTGAGCCTCTTAAAAAGCTTTCTGTTTTGATGATGCAGTCATTTGTAGACCGTGCAGCCACAAATGATTCAACATCAAGTTGTTTGAAATCAACGTTGTGATGTCCCGGATAATGAAGGTTCAAGTTCCCAAAAAGACATTGTAACATCGTGAGTCCGAGTCTAACTGCACACGTTATTCTGTTGAGATGTTCAAACGTGCCCTGAATACAAAGCTCTGCAAAGGGCATGTTCACCTGGAGTCCCTGTTGAATTGTGTTAGATAATGAACCACCTTGTGACTAATTAGGGACTCATGAACGTTCTTGTTGGAGGAACCACCTGAGCATTCATCAGCACGTGCACACATGCGTGCCCTCCCCCCCAACCTCTGTCCTCTCTCTGTCTGCTGCTTTTTGTCGTCGCACACTGGCTGCTTTCAGAAAGCAAGTGTTCACCATTCCCCCCGGGCTTTAACTTTACTTGTATTCCCTCAGCATTCCCCACTTCCTTCTTCTTCTTCTCGCTGGTCTCAGAGAATCAGACACAGGTTTGCTGCTGCTGAGGAAGCAGCCATGGTAATCCCCAGGCTCAACTTCAAAAAGAGCCTCTAAAGACGACAATCTTCACGGTTCTGGCCACTCAGCCAGTCACCCCTGCTGGAGGATGAGGGAGGAGGAGGAGGAGAAAGCACACCTCTCCTCCTCTCCTTTTCTGTCTGTTTCTGCCTTTCACTCACAACGCTTCTTTATCAGCAATAAATGTTCCTCAGCTCAACTCCTCACCTCGCAACTAATGCCATCTCTCCCTTCTCTGCAGGCACTAATGAAATCAGAAAACTGCTCGAACGGTGGACAGAGTAGAGGGATTGTAGGAAAAAAAAAAAAAAAAACAGATGGTGGGTGGAGAGATGGGATACAAAGAGAATTAGAAAGAGCAAAAGACAAGGTAGACTTCCCAGCTTTATCCCACCTCTCACGTCTCAGAGGAGAAGCCGCCTGGCACGCCGTCAGCACATCTTTTCTTGAAGACGGAGATACTTTTACCACCGAAAACGGCAGCAACACGCAACCCTCGCCGATCAGGGGTCGGCGGGTGTTTTTTTTTTTTTTTTTTTTTTTTTAACTTCTTGAACGCACAACAATCGAGCGAGTGGGTAGAAAAGCAGGTATCGAATCTTTGCCCACCCACATCCAACGGCAAAAACAATCACCATGAAGGAAACAAAAGGGCTCTCAAATGTACCCCCAAACAATTAAACTGCCGCATTTAAACTGCGACTAACACTGACAGCAGGAGTTGCTGATAGTTCTCTCTTGTCGAAATGAAACAGGAACACATAATCCATTGAAGATTAAACTAAACAGTGAGGACAACATGGCACAGTTTGTGCAAAAATCTGCCAGCCATAGCACACGTTGTACTTTTAATGCCTTCTTACTGTCAGATAATATTTCTATATTGTGAAAACATTTCTGGAAAGCTCTGACTGTTTATATCTTATAAACACAGATTACACACAGAACGAAGAATTAATTACGCACTTCGGTCTCAAAAACTTTGGGTTATTTCACCACTCGTGGATATTGAATGGAGTGGTGGAATATCTCCAAAGTTGGGGTCCATGAAGAACAATGGTTGTATATACCAAGAGTCATCTTTATTCTATAAACTATTAGACAGATTTATATTCATGCATTCCCACATGCAGTTATGAGCCAGTGAAAGTATTAAAAAAAAAGTATTTTTTTTTCCAAATTTCAAGAGATTGTCCTTTAAAAACCAAAGAATATATGTGACTAATCATTAGTGATGTGAACAGTCTATGTACATAGCTCTAAGCTGATCAAATTACAGGGAGCTGAGGCATATGCTAAGTTATTTACTGAAGGCCCAAACATGTTTGAGCCCCAGACCCCGACAAACTAATTTCCAAGTTTAAGGGGCTGGCATGTCCACCAGGTAGGATGTATAGCAGATATTTTTGTATATTCAGACAGAGTAGGTGGAGCTGTATTGCGATTCCAAATTGCAGTTTCCTATGTGATGTCATCCCTAATATATTGGAAGCTGAAAATGGAAGAAAAAGAAAAATGCACGAAAATCGACACATAACCCTCTTCACTAAATTGGTCATATCTCAAAAAGTAATCATTGAATCTAAGTAAAAATGAAGGTGTGCGTATTGAATAATCACTGAACAATTGGTATAAATTTCAGCTTTTTTTTAGGCCAAAGTGCATGGACTATTTGTGAAATGACATGGAATGACCCAGAGGTGAGTTTGTTCCGCCCAAAATAAATACGCCACTGGAAGAGAAACAGTACGTTTTCGATTTATTTCACTTTCAGCCTTCAGAGCATCCGATTCTGCCCGCAAGAGGAAAATTACAGAGAAAACATGAATCAATGCGTAAATTACCAAATAATTCTGTTACAAATTGTTTTTGAAAGAACTCAAATATATTTTTTGTCTAAATCCAGCAATTTTACTCTAAATTATTCTACAAAATCTCACCAAATTAAATAAAAATGCATCAAAAAAAATGAAAGGCCATCCAAGTATCTGTCAATTATTGCTTAGATATTATTGAAGCCTTTCATACTTTATGTCTAATTTTTATAAGTGGAAGTGCAAACTTGAGCACATTGTTGAAATTGTTCATCAGAAGTAAATGTGATTTGCTGGAAAGCTCTTCAGAATCCCACCCTTCGCTGCATACTGTATAGTGATCCCATGCTATCATAAGCTGAGTAATTTCATTTAAGAAAATTGGTCCCCATGGAGCTCCTTGCTTGCAGCACGTATTAACAACTCACATGGGACCACGCTGAAGAGACACAACCCCCCCCACCACCACCTCCACCACCACCGTGCACTTCCTCCAGTAAGATTATCAGATTTATTCCAGATCTTCATCACAGCTCTTCTGTGTTTGTAGTGTTTCACTCATTCCAAGTTATACTGCTACACGTCCAACATTAACCTCCTCCCTTCATGGTGGAATAGCTAATTATTATATGTCAGCAACTTAAATGCCCCAATGGACTGTATATGTGCAACAATATGAAATGTGGATTTTTCCCATAATTGTAGATGATCTGGTTTTTCAAAATAAAAAAAAAAAAACACTGATTAACTTCACACAAGAACAATTTCCAGAGAACATACGAATGATAATGCTGTATGCTGTATTCCTATTGGGGAGAATATTGTAAGACACATTATACTGGCTTGGCCCCTTCCCGTGTCATGGCAAAGGGGAGGGGCTTTTTAATGTGGGATTTTTTTTTTCTAAATGGACGACACACCCCTTTGTAAAAACAAAAAAAAGGAGAAAAAAGTGCTTAGCTCAGGTTTTTGCCAAAATCATCAACATCATTAACATAATTTTGATGATTTTGCCCAATCAAAGGGAGATACCTAAACAGCCATATCTTAATTCATGATAGCATTGGAGTTAAAAATGATTACCTTTCAACTAGTGATTTAAATATAATAGCAACTTTACACTTGCTTACAACAAGTGCAGTTTTCAGGTCTTCTCTGTATCTTATATATTGATTTGGTTGCATCATTATTAGCGTTTTGGGCTGATATTGTAATAATCCGACTATATTGTGATATTTTTGTCCACGGTAATTTTAAAGCAAAACACTTAAGACATTGTGACAGTCCTGTGAGAGTCCGATATGTAACAATGACCCAAAATTTAACAAGACCTGAATTATATATTTAATATTAAAATAAATTAAAAAAAACCTGAAATGTAATAACTGGTCAAAAAAATAACAAAATTGCTGAGCCTGAAATGTAAATAAAATAAGGTTATAAAACCTCCACCACCAACACTCACTCACACACTACATTCATAACAGGCAATGTGGGTAAAGTATCTTACCCAAGGACACAATGACAGATACCACGGGGGTGACTGACACCCCGCTGTGGCGCCTGGACTTCTCAGTGGTCTCCCATCCACCAACTAACCAGGCCCAGACCTGCTTAGCTTCTGAGATCTAATGAGATCAGGCAATGACAGGCTGGTAGTGCCACATAAAACATTATTTTATGGTACAAGCAAAAGCCTTTGTCCCCTAATAGTGTAATAATCCTATTATATCATTGAGTGAGTAAAGGGGAACCTTGACATTTGACTTTTCTTACCTTCATATATATATATATACAGTATATATGTGTGTGTGTGTGTGTGTGTGTGTAGTTAGCATATGTATGTAGCTTAGCTATAATCTTATGGATAAATAAAGAGGACAGTTGGATTCAATATTAGCGAGGACTGGAGTGGGTAGAAGTCATCACACACTTCAACAATGACTCCATTGGTTTCCTATGGAGCAGTGAAGCATTGCATTGATGTCATTAATAGATGGAGTAGAAGCATGTAATGCCCTGCAGAGAGGTTGATGGAGACGGTGAGGGACGCTGTGCTAAGCTCTTTGAACAAGAGCTGAACGGTTAATTGAAAAGATAAATTCCTGTAAAAGTTTATCAAAAGTTGTTAAGAAGAAGGTTTTAAAGGTTCTTTGGTGATTTGGGAAATTAAACATTCAGTTTAGATTCCCACTAGGATTCCAGAAGTGTGTGATGAGTTTACGAGATGCCGCCAGACGTTGAAGAACCATCCATTAGAAGGAATTTCTTGGATTGAGAGCTTGGCTAATGATTGATGATGGGTGTGATGGAATGATGAGGAGGAGCCACGCAGCAGTTAACCACTCGTGAGTGAAAGGTAGATTCACAGCAAAGGCAGAGATGGATGGGTGGAGAGGAGCAAAGAGTCCTCCTGGGGGAAAGCAGTAGATCCCTGTCTAAACTTAGCCTTTCATCTGGCCCACACAGTGCCTGATCAATCCAAACGCCCTCCCATCATTAGGCATCAAAGGGCTGTAGGAGGGGAATCCTTCTCTGCACACAACTAATCTCTTCTAAATACGTCTTCTCCAAGAACAAAGTCACCATTACATGCACAATGCGTTTGGAGATAATCTGCGTTCCTCTCTCGTGAAGCTGCCTGAGCATCAAAGGAAGTGAAAGAGTGAATGATGGAGACTAAAGATGTCCAACTGCTCACTGGGCATGAACAGTTAAACCATTCAACACAATCGTTTACTTTGAATGATGGCAAGACGTCAATAACTCGCAGACCATACGGAACCGGATCTATTTTATCATCATCAATGTAAAGCTTAATGTTAAGGTTCCTAATCTTGCCAGAGTGTTTTTGTCCTTTGAACATAATCAGGAAACGTATTAAAAGAACCAATTTCAGACCAACCAAGGCATGATACAGGTTAAAATCATACACAGAGTTTGAAAATTCATTTGAAAAATTAAAATTCTTAATGCAATGTACATAATACACAAATATTTTAAGTGCCAAAAAACAGTGATATATGAATTAATTTGTTGTTCTTTTAAATATACAAGTTATTTTTTGGTGATGGGTCTCTGGGCTTTATCTAAACATGTTCTCCTGTTTAGTCTAGATCTCCTGCTTTATATGGATGAACACGCTGTTGCTGACCTGAGGGTCGTGTGAAACAAAGGTCCGACACATTCAGTGTATGTTATTCTTTATCGTAACATTTGACAAATGGAAACCATTGGTGTCGAGATTCGGCAAGCTAGATCCGTTTCTAATCCTTCTTGAAACAAAATTCTTGTGGTTTGTTTGTCTTGGTTATTGGCATGTTGCAACCAACTAGGATAGGTGCATATCGCCACCTACTGTACTGGTGTGTCTAAAGTGTACTGGAGTGCGTAAACTCAATAGAACTCCCCCCTGAGTCAACACGATTATTGACTTCATAACTTGTTTTTATAGCCTTTTTGATCAGGCCCACTCACCTACAGACAACTTCAACCTCTAGAACTGCCTCCTCAACCTATTTTACCCTCTAATCCTAATTCGCAAGTAAGGTTGTAACGATTCATCAATTAGATCAATGTATCAATTTATATTCCTACAATCTAACTAAATCGATCTGTACTCGGCAAGTTGGCCTTTTAAAAGGGAACCCATTGATTGTATCGATACAAGGAAATAACGCATTGGATTTAAGGACTGCAGACTTTATGTGGATGTTTTTCAGGGATTAATAAAGTAATTCAATTTTTTTTTTAAAAATGATAAAGACGTCACTTGACTGTCTGTGACGGCTTCTTGCTAAGATGGATAAGTCATTGAATCTTTTCAGACTGAATAGTTCTAAATTAACCAATGAGACAAATCGAAAAGACGAATCGATACACCTATAATTGCCAGTACCCCTTAGTTCATGTTAGCCATTGTTTATTTGTATCAGCAGGCTCGTCTAAACCCTCTCCTGCATCTGGTCCAACATTAAACTCAGGTTTCTCCCTTTCATTCATCTGTTTCAGATGTTTTGGCTATTTTCGATTTTGAACTTCACCTTTTGATTGGTTGTCTTGAAGAGTTGTGCCACATTACAATGTTAGAAATTAAACTGGCAATCGATTCCCTACACCCGTTGAGATGTGTTCAAGGACCCCTAAGGGTACACATACCCCTGGTTGGAAACAACTGCTCTCGTAACCACCTCAATACATTACCCTCATGTAACACTCATGCTGTCTCAGCAACACTTACTTCCTTTTGTTTACTCTCAAACATCAATCCCCTACCCTAGACACTCTTCTCCATCTTATCCAACTGTCTCGCTCTTGCCTTGCCCTCCTCTCACCATCGTACTGTGAATCTAAGACATTGACAAACTCCAACAAGTACGCAAGTGATCCCCGATACGGCCAGGCGTCTCAATAATGGAGCAGCTTGATATGAAGTCCCTGTTATCAGAGTTTTGCTGGCTCACTGCTGGTCGCGTCCCATCCGTCAATAGAGAAACAAAGGGGAAAGTAGAAAAAAAACGTGGCGAACTAGAGGTGACGCGTGAAGTTTGGTTAGCAGTGGGATTAATGGATGCACGGGGTGTAAATTGACTTTCTGTGAGAGTCGAAGCCTCACCTTGTTTCTATCAGTTATCGGCAGCGTTCTGCTATTACTCCGCGTCTCTTTCCACGCGTCTTCTTCTTCTTTTCCTCCCGTACCTTTTTCATTCTCTCCATGTAGCGGCAATTTATTCCTAAACCTCTAACCATTCCTGTCTGAACCCCATCACATCAATCCGTCCCTCCATTTTTCACTCTCTGAATCCAATACCCCAGACAGCATGGAGCCCAAATTAAAGAATGTAATGGAAGCCAATGAAAGTACTCACCGCCTTGATGCAGTAAGTCAACTGAGTAAATGGACTAAATGAGCGTCTTTAATATTTGATAACCGAATGTGCTGTAGAGCAGAGACGGAGGGGGAAAGCTTCAGTGGGTTTTGAACTGCTTTTGTTTGACATGCTGCACCCGTTTCAGGTGAACTCATGTGTTACTTGAATGACTCCAGTGTCGTCCAAATCCTTTCAAATGTGCTCAAACTGGTAGGTTTTCAACCGAAATAAAGGGCACAGAAAACATTCACAAAGTAAGTATCCAATTCTTCTGACTGATTCACAATTTCTGTTAAAATGCAATTAAACGTATATGACAAGCTTAAAAGAGATTGTAAAAAATACAGTAAAAAAAATGGAATATCGAGTTAAAAACTGTAAATTCTGAAATTATATATCACTGTTATTAAAAGTTCATTCCATAATATAGAAAAGCAGTGTATACAGTAACTATATTTTTACAGTAAAGCTATGTAAAAAAAAAAAAGCTTGTTAAAACCTTTTTAACACGTAAAATAACAATAGTTGCACACATTATACTTTTCTCCTTTAAAGTTTTACCTATTTATCATCGAAAGACCGACTGTGTCTTGTATTGTAAAAATAAATTGTAAAAATAATTCAGTAAAAAAAATTATTAAATAGCAAGAGTTACAAACTCTAAATTCTGAAATTGGAAATCACTGTTGTAATTAAAGAAGCAATATATAACTTAATATTTCCACTTAAGCAATATAAAAAATCTCAATATTTTAATCTTATTCTATTCACATGTGGAAAATTAATGAAAAGACAAACCCTAAACACAAAAGCAGATAATTACCCTCAAATTTACTTCATCATTTAATATGAATTACATATTGTGCCAATGCGCACATTAAAATTTACCATGTTAAAAACCCAGTTGAATAGAAAAAAGCAGTATAAAAGCAGTATAAAAACAAGTTTGACCAATTAAACATTTGGAAGGCCATTAAATACAGTAGCACGTGCTCAAAACCAAGTAGAATAAGAAAAAACAGTATAAAACCAGTAAACCCAGTATAAAAACCAGTATAAAACCAGTAAACAGTATAAACAGTAGTATGTGTTAAAAACCCAATAGAATAATTAAAAAAAGCCAATATAAACCAGTAAAAACCAGTTAGAAGGCAGTATACACATTAGTATGTGTTAAAAACCCAATAGAATAATTAAAAAAAAGCCAATATAAACCAGTAAAAACCAGTTAGAAGGCAGTATACACATTAGTATGTGTTAAAAACCCTATAGAATATGAACAAGCAGTATAAAACCAGTATAACCAGTAAATCCTGCATAAAAACCAGTTTAACCAACATTTAGAAGACCAGTATTTACAGTAGTATGTGTTAAAAACCCAGTAGAATATGGGTAAAAAAAATCCAATATAAAACCAGTACACTAACTAGTAAACCCCGGTTGAAAAACCAGTAAAACCAGTTAGAATGCAAGTTTAAGAATTAATGTTAAAAACCCAATAGAATAGGAAAAAGCAGTATAAAGCCAGTATAACTAGTAAAAACATCTGTCGTCTGTATGTTGTATGTGTGTATGTGTGTCGTCTGTATGTTGTATGTGTGTATGTGTGTCGTCTGTATGTTGTATGTGTGTATGTGTGTCGTCTGTATGTTGTATGCGTGTATGTGTGTCGTCTGTATGTTGTATGCGTGTATGTGTCGTCTGTATGTTGTATGTGTGTATGTGTGTCGTCTGTATGTTGTATGTGTGTACGTGTGTCGTCTGTATGTTGTATGTGTGTACGTGTGTCGTCTGCATGTTGTATGTGTGTACGTGTGTCGTCTGCATGTTGTGTGTGTACGTGTGTCGTCTGCATGTTGTATGTGTGTACGTGTGTCGTCTGTATGTTGTATGCGTGTCGTCTGTATGTTGTATGTGTGTCGTCTGTATGTTGTATGTGTGTCGTCTGTATGTTGTATGTGTATGTGTGTCGTGTGTATGTTGTATGTGTATGTGTTTCATCTGTATGTTGTATGTGTGTATGTGTGTCGTCTGTATGTTGTGTGCATGTGTGTCGTCTGTATGTTGTGTGCATGTGTGTCGTCTGTATGTTGTGTGTATGTGTGTCGTCTGTATGTTGTGTGTATGTGTGTCGTCAGTATGATGTGTGCATGTGTGTCGTCTGTATGTTGTGTGTATGTGTGTCGTCTGTATGTTGTGTGCATGTGTGTCGTCTGTATGGTGTGTGTATGTGTGTCGTCTGTATGTTGTGTGCAAGTGTGTCGTCTGTATGATGTGTGCATGTGTGTGTTGTCTCTATACATGTGTCAGAGGAAGCGAGAGACAGGAAGTAAAACAGGAAGTGAGATGTCTCTGATCCAGTTCTTGAATGTTTCAGCACCATGGACAGAGGCTAGATGTAGAAAGCATGAAGATACTGTAAATTGTGATTCCATGACTTTGTCCAATAAGCAGAACAACATCACATTTTTTTTAAGACGGGACATGACCTTGTTAGAAACTCTGAAAAATAAATTGCTAATGCTTTTTAATTTGTATTTTATTTACCTTTTATAGATTGATCTGATGCATTTACCATCTCAATCACCACTCCCTCCCTTTATGCAACCCATAAGTAAATAAATGTGGTTATCACAGATTCATAGAACAATGGACCATCATTTTGCTGACTTTAAGGATGGGCCCCAAAAATCTCTACCCTTTATTCCCCCTTTTGGATTGCCCCGTCTCCACATGACTGTTCTTTAATGTTCAACCACCTTCAGCTACAGTGGGGGTCCCCGGTCTCTGGAACCTTTATTTTAAGGGTCGTGGGCTGAAAAGGTTGAGAACCACTGGCATAAAGAGGAAAGTTTGAATTTAATAAGCATCTAAAATGTTGACTCGTTGCCTTGCTGACATTTTTGTGTCATGAGTGACAACTTATGTAATTGCACAGAAGGGAATCAGGACTTAACTTCCCTATAAAATTTGTTCCTAACTATTCAGCCCATCAGGCAGAATCCATTCCCCTGTAGACCATTTCCTCCCTTTATCTTATTTATGTGTACAAAGACTTACAACAACTCAGTGCACCACAAGGTGCACCCAGAAGCCTCTGCGCACAGGCAAACAGTAACTTTTATGGGCCATCCTTACCCAGAATGACAATTAGCTGCTGCAGCAGACTTGGGGGGGGGGGAGGGACACAAAGAAGAAGAGTTGGTATGCAGAGCGCTCTGCAAAGTTAATGGACTTTTAAATCGACGTTGTGTGCCAAAGTCCCTCATTAATGCCATCCCTGGTCTTTGCCTATGCCACCGTTTGATTTTAAAGTTCACATTTCAAATGTCAACAATAGTGGTGGTAAATAGAGTACACCTCAATGACACACACTGAGTATTAAAAGTATCTAAGGCTACAGAGGATCTACAGAAAGCTGTTTAGAATCTACTTTTGTTACCGTCAAAAAATGTCTGAGAAAAGTCAGTGATAAACCAGAGACGACACCAACTAAGAATGATTGACTAGTTCAAAGTGATTGTTAGGAAACACCCTGTAGATATGCTAATGCAGACATGGGCAACTGCCGGCCCGGGGCCAACATGCGGCCCTCTGTCCAATATTGTGCGTCCCCAAAAAGTAAACAGAAAAAATGACTTTAAAAAAAAAAACACACGCACAAAATGGCAGAAAAATACTTAATATTTAGGCCAAGTATACAACAACTATAGAAAACATGGAAAATACACAAGAAAGACTCCAAAAAGACAACAAAAATAAACAAAACTATTCCAAAACCACATAAAATGAGAGAAAAGCATACAAAAGTATACAGAATGACAGAAAACGATACAAAACCACAACAAAAATACATAAAATGACTCCAAAAACACAAATCACAACCAAAATACAAAAATTGACTCCCAAAACACAACAAAAAAAATGCAAACAAATACAGAAATACAAAATGACCACAAAAATACACAAAAAGACTCCAAAAACACTAAAGATAACAAAATAGCAGAAAAACACAAGAAAAACAACTAAAATAAACATTATTCCAAAACAACACAAACTCAGAAAAAATCATCCAAAACGACAACAACAGTACACAGAATGACAAAAAACTATACAAAAGCATAACACAATATATAAAATGACTCCAAAAACTCATTAGATGATTACAAAAATAACAATAAAATATACAAAACACACAAACCCTTTGTTTTTTTCTTGTAATAATGTTCATTAGTCATTATTCTTAATGCTGACATGAATGTAATAACTTGTTCCTTGGATCTGATAGTCACATTCTTGCCCATCTCTGCACTAATGCATGTCATTTCTTCATTTTCAATCATCCTACAGGCCCCACCCATTTGTCCCATTAAATAGGTCATAAAAAGAGATCATTTGATCTTTAAAAATGCTTGTTCAACTCACAAAGGAGTGTTGTGTATTTGGATTTTTTTATTTTTGTTTTAATGTTCCCTAATGCCTCAGGAGCAATACAATAACCTTGCAATTCTGCTGAGGCAACAGCGCATTGTGCTTTCAGCTCAGCTTGCATCGACAAGTACATCTGGCAAAATATCAGGGGGGTTACAAGCACATTATGTATTCATAAGTACAGTTCTTTCACAATAAAACTGAAATGTATGAGCGCAGTAACGGATCCGACGTCACCCTGAAGCGTTCATATCATCTTGCAAACTTTCACTAATGCCTTGATCTTGTAAATTTCTTGAAAAGTAAAGACATTAGACGGGAATTGTGCCTCATACTTAAAGTTGGTCCGTCAAAACAATCACGTAAATCCAATCCCGTTTACTTCCGGCGTTCACTGAATGCTACTACTGTGCTACGCTAGCGACCTCAACGCTCGGTTTAGTCAATATTTGACTTTTATTATCACATATTGTTTTATTGTTTGTCTCCCCTTACGTGTAATACGACATGTAAGCGAACAAAGCTTTGTCTTCAATAATGTATGATACAGAAGTGTATAATGTACCCCATAATCATGTTTATCCAGCTGTTAAATTCACTGTTTAGTGTCGTTAAATAGGTTTATAATAGCAGCTGTAACCTGTGACTGTTAGAAGGGGGCGACCAGTCGACATTGACGAGAAATAATGCTTTGTTCAGTTAAAATAAATATATATGTATATATTAGGGATGTAACGATTGATCGTAAGGCAGTTAAAAATCGATTCATAGGTATCACGGTTGATATTGATTTTCTGAAAAATGAATCGCAGTACTTTTTTTAACCAGCAGAGTGTAGGCGGCGGGCGGAGTCTGCTACTACTTTCTTTCTGGCCACCTTCTACTCTTAAATATGTTAATAAATGTGTAATAAATCTGTAAAAGTCACGTTTTTCTATTAGCTCTGTCTGCTAGCATAGCTTCTCTTCTTCACTGCAAGATATCTGCATGCCAACCGACCACTGTGTTACCACTGTGTTGTTAAGGCACAAAATACATTTTCAGTTGTACTTTTAAAAAGAAAAAGAACTATTATGCAGTTTTGCATTGTTTATTATAGAACCAGAATTTAAATTAATAGGCTTCATTTTCATTTGTATTATTCCTCTATTTATTTCATTCAAGATTTATTTTTAGTTAAATTGCATTGTTTTGAATAGTTTATCTAGGAATTCTTTTGACAATGAAAAATAAAAGGAAAATAGTACAGTATTTTCTAGTTTTTTTCCCAAAAAAAAAATTTGTCTG
This sequence comes from Gouania willdenowi, assembly GCF_900634775.1. Taxonomy (NCBI): domain Eukaryota; kingdom Metazoa; phylum Chordata; class Actinopteri; order Blenniiformes; family Gobiesocidae; genus Gouania; species Gouania willdenowi. The sequence goes on along the minus strand of NC_041061.1, from coordinate 10,781,089 downwards.
CAGTCCCATTTTGTAAAATAAATTGTGAGAGAATCGTATCGGGAGTTGAGTGAATCGTTACATCCCTAGTATATATATATATATATATATATATATATATATATATATATATATATATATATATATATATATATATATATATATATATATTGATAAAACTCTTCTCACAACATCACTATATTTGTGTGGATTTACATTAATTTGGTCACAAGTTAATATGAGGTCATAGCGTCTGTTTTGCTGAATACATGTCTATATATTTGGTACTTGTGCTGTGGTTAAACCTGTGATGGGAAAGCATTCACTTGCTTAACTTTTACACATTCAAGTCGATGTACAAATAATGAAATCACACCTCATGAACATGTTTGGTCGGATGTACGTGTTATTCACTCTACAGTGACAGTCAATAGGCTTGTATTTAATGATTGACTATACACGACCTGTGACCAGATGTAACCTGTGGTATGTAGCGACTTCCATGACTGTTGGAAGTTGGTCGCCAGTGGAACTGAAACAAAGTCATAGTTCTGGACTGTGAAGGCTGAAGTTTAGGCTCCACAGATTGTTTAAAAAAAGCTTCTTAGAGTCATTTGTGAACAGAAAGAATCATGGCAATAGCTTCTACGAGGTAGATAAACGCGGTCACAAGTTCACATGGAAACATTGTGTTTTCCAGTGTATACGCAATTTAAAGATTAGAATAGTGAGCTGACTAAATGTAAATGTAAATATTAAATTGAATCTAAATGCTAAATGTTAAATCTAAATATTAAATTTAAATGATACATCTAAATGTTACATTAAAATATATGTTAAATATAAATGTTACATCAAAATATAAATGTTGATTAAATATAAATGTAAATGTTAAATCTAAATGTTGAATTTAAATGCTAAATGTTAAATCAAAATACTAAGTCTAAATGATAAATCCAAATGTTACATTTAAATATAAATGTTAAGTCTAAATTTGAAGTTTAAATCGAACATTTAAATTTAGATTAAACATTTACATATAACATTTAGTATTAATATTTATATTTGAATGTAACATTCAGATTTACCATTGACGTATTTTTATGAGAAAAATAAATATCACACAGTAACGTAATTTGTTGCAAAATGTTGCTGTTTATTTTAACTTTACAATCAGTGGCCCTTCATTACATCATTACATCAGACATATATGAAAACGCTGTGGCTGATTGTTGTCAGTGGTTATCTTTACCATCATCTTTGTTGATTAATTACTAATGCTAACGTGAGCTAATAAAGAAGGGCATCTAGTAAATCTATTTAAATGTTATTTTTTTGACAACCTTGATAGCTATAATGTCAGACATAGCTGTTGGGATTCAAAGGTGTCCCACTCCCTATAATAGAAGAACAAAAAAGTCAAGAACACTTGATAAATAACCCAGACTAATGAAGTTGTCAAGAAACAGACACAGTAGATAAAAATAAAGTTCTGGCAGAGGAGATGTCCCTGTGAAGACTGATTTAATGCCCCGGGTCTGTCCGCTGAGTTTGAAGCCGAAAGGAGAAATATGCCAAACAGCATTTTTTTTTTTTTTCCCCCCCCCCCACCTGTAGCCTGAGGCTGAACGCTGGAAGGTTTTAACGCCCGACTTTGATGGACGATAGAGCAATAACTGCTATGGGTCATGAAGGCAGGACAGAGACATGTTTAGAGAAGAATTTCCACAATGTGTTGGAAATAAATCCTCACAGACTCAGATCCATGAATTCAGTGATTCTCAACCTTTTCAGCCCACGACCCCCAAAGTAAAGGTGCCAGAGACCAGGGACCCCGACTGTACCTGAAGGTGGTTGAACACAGACATGAACACTGAAGAACATGTGGAGACAGGACCATATTTATTTATCTGAATAATATCCACTGTTACTTGGGCCATAGTATATAGTCATATTAAAGATTTAAATCCTTGTTTTAATCAGAAATAAATAAACAAATGGGTTAAAAAAAAAAGACCAAAAATGGTAGAAACCACAGAAATTGATTAAAAGAAGCAAATTAGAGTGAACCCTTTCTACCACTTTTTCTGTACGTTAAGTGTTAATTTTGAGTTAAAAAGCAGGAACAATTAGTTTAAACTGGCAAATAACGGTCATGACAAATCGTGAGTGTGGTTAAAATTGGCAAAAATAAGCATGAAATATGGTGAAAAGAGGATAAAAGTGACAATAATGTCAACATATGTGACATTAGGCGGGAAAAGTGGTAGAACCGGCCAAAAATGTCTCGAAAGTGGAAAAAAAAAAATGTGCATACAAGGCATTGAAGTTTGATGGAGAAGTGGCAGGAATGGGAGTAACGTAGCAAAGCAAACATGTCAAGAACATTTGATGAAAATACGTTAAAATATGATACATTTGATGTCGTTGCAGAAAAAGAGTAAAAAATAATTAAAGAAAAATGGCTTGAATTGTTATAAATGATAGTCCACTGCTCTATGATATCTGTGATAACCACATTTATTTGTTTGTCTCAAATATATCCACTGTTATCCAGGAAGTCTAGTATTATTTGGGCCATAGAATGTTTTCACCTTAAAGATATAAATCCTTGTTTTAATCAGAAATAAAGAAATGGGTTAAAAAGGACCAAAAATGGACAGAAAAAGTGGTAAAAAATGGCTCAAAGTGTCAAGTGACAAATCATGAATGTGGTTAAATTGGCAAAAAAAAAAAGAGGTTAAAAATGACAATAATGGGTCAACATATGTCACATTGGGTGGGAAAAGTGGTGGAAAGGGTTTATAAGTGCTGAAAATGTCTTGAAAGTGGAAAAAAATGTGCAGAAAAGGCATTGAAATTGTATGAGAAGTGGCAGAAATGGGAGTAATGTCACAAAAAGGGCAAAAATATGGCAAGAAAAAGTGATGAAAACAGGTTAAAACATGGTACGTTTGGTGTAGTTGCAGAAAAAGGGTAAAAATAAATTGTTCAAAAAAGATTCTTTGTTTCTTAAAAGCATCTGACGACCCCAAGGTTTAATCTATTGAAATGAAGATGTGCAGTGAAAATGTGCCCTGGTATTGATTGTGATAATGTTGCTGAAGAAGCAAAGAATGGGAACAGAAAGAAAATAAAACGTTAGAAATACAGGAAAAAGGGGGGGAATTTAACTATGGCCTCTGGCAAACAGACTGTATCTGTCTATTTTAATTTGCTTTCCTAATTATCTGATTACTGCCTGTGCCTGTGGATTTATCCCCTTCTCTAAATATACAGCCAGATTGTTCTAAAGCTCTACTCACAGATTCCCTTTGATTTTTGCTCCTGAAAACCTTCTGTGCAGCAAAACAGCTCCACTAAAAGGCCCCTACACTCAATCCGAAATGCGTCTTTTTGTTTTTTTTATTTCCCTCAGCATTCGTTAATATGCCTCGGAGGCAGAAGAGATTTCATCTTCTGTCCCACTTGAAAGGCATTCATCAGACAGATGTTTCCCTCTGCCCTTTCATCAGTTGCCTTTGTTGTTGACAAAACAGCCAAAGTTTTGTCTCGTTAATTATTGTTTGCTCTCTCTCTCCCCGTCTTTTTTAAGCTAGCTGATGCGTCTCAAATGCCACGTTGAGTGCCAATAATAGGAGCTGTGTCGCACATTCTCTGGCGGGAAGAAAAGGCCACAAACGAGTCAAGGGGTAAGATAAAGGGTGACAGCAGAAACTTTTAGTTTGAGACAGTTGCTAACTTGCTACAGCTGTGGTTGTCGTGGAAGCAGCTGTTATTGTTGCCGGGGTTACAGGGTTTTGTTGTTATAGTCTTTGATCTATTGTTGATGCAGCTGTGAACGCTGTTGATGTAAAAGTTTGCTGTTGCTCTTATCGGAGGTCACAATGAACAACACAGAGGGAACGATGAATGCCAACAAGAGGTTCAAGCACCTGTTCTTGTGTTTATAATCACTGTGTTATTTATTTAGAACTATTTATAGTTTGTGATGTTTCTGTTAAAGAACAATCAATCACACTTCTAACTATATACTATATATCTCTCACTTTGAGTGCAACGCATTGACTCTGACAAACTCTTCGGGACAAAAAAAATGCTATCGGAACTACAAGTGCTGAAATCACTTATTATTAGTGTTGTTCCGATAACCTTTTTTGTCCTAATACCGATACCTACAGTAGATGCTAGTATCGGCCGGTACCGATACGTACAGATTCTGCGGTGTTTAAAAAAAGATACGACCCCTTTTTTCGCCAAAAATCAGGTTCTCGAAATGGCCATCATTTTCTCTCATGTGTAGGGATGTTGGTTTTTTTGGCGGCAACATGAAAATGTAGCCATTTTAAGAGTGGAAGCTTCAGGTCAATAGCGATAGCTTGCCTAGGCATGCACGGAACACGTAACCATAAGCGTTTCTGTGATCAGGAGTCAGGGCGGCAGTGAGAGTCGGGAGAGAGAAGAACAAGACGCTGCGTGTGAAGAAGAATTTGATGCGGCAACAGTTACATGCCGATACCGCTGTTCCTCCCTCCCGACACTAGTGCCGGTATCACCACAACATTAGTTATAGTCCATATATGTTGACATTAACCTTAAAACAAGAGTTTTCCCAGAATAAACTAGACAAACTATTAAAGAATGAGCAACTTTTCAGCAACGTTTATTGCTTAGCTATAGTAAATGTAGGAGGAGGGACAGACCAAGACATCAAGACCAGATGCAAACTATGTCCAAGGGGCGTTCTCTACACTGTACCACGATTGAATGTCCAAACAGATCACCTTCAAGATGAAGTCAAATGTTCAACTCCAACATCACGTATGGCAAGTACTACGAAGCTGGATTTCCTCTTATTGCGCGAACTACTTGTAGGTGTTATATTTTATTATAGTGTATTATTCAAATTTTCAATGGTTTGTTTTGTCATAGAATTTCATTGTTTTGTCTTGATATTTCAAATAATGTGTTTTTTATGTACAGACTTTTTTTTTTTACTATTTATTTTTATGTATTTATATATTTGGGGAGTTTAAAGTCCACTCTTGCCCAGAGCACAGAATGACTTAAAGCCGGCCCTGATTGGAAGACACTAGCGTAATTGTATTTAATTTCATACATGAATTTGGTGCAGTACTCAATCTTTATGAATGTGGCTTATTGTCCAGTTTTAAAAAAAAAAAAGGTCAATCTTGGTAGAGTAAATTTTCCATAATAGGGAAAACACTTTTAAAACAGTCGCTACAATTACTTTGGTCAACATTACCTCCCAAATTAAAGCTATGCTAATTAAATTAGTTTCAACATCGATCGACTGAATTAGGAGAAAGGCCCCGAGTAAGTAAACAGCTTCTTCTTCTTCTGAAAGTGTGATAGCATGGATTTTGTTTTGGACGGCCTGTGTGAAAGAAGGTTCCGATTACACACCATGGTGAGTTCAACTCGCCTCTTTCTGCGAAATAAAGGCTTTTATCTAATAATGGGATGATGTTGCTAAAGTATTTCTGCGGGGACTTTACTGAAATAAGCCAATGAAATCAAGAAAGTGTGGCTGGTGCAGGAGTGTAAGAGACGGCCGTACAAAGGGATGGATAAGAGGGGCTAATAGGAGCGTAACCTGCTGGTTAGCAGGTCGTAGGTGACAGACACATGGTGGAAGTGGCAGCTGGGAACAGCTGTCAACGAAAAAATGTGGGTTAATGTGTCAACGTCTTTCCCTGCAGTCATGAGAGGGGATTTCACACAGTACTTACGTTACCTTTATTGAGTTGCTTTTATTTATACCTGAACTTTTTTTAGTATTTTTCTAAATCAGTCATTTTATTTGTACTTAAGTAAAAAAAGTTTTTTTTTTTTTTGTTTTTTTTTGTTTTAAAATTATCAACAGACGTTGTGAAACTACAAAATAGAAAATGACGAGACAAACGTAATGCACGGCGCCAAAGCAGCATTGAATGCTGGTAAATTTTTTAGTTTAGTCAGCATCACTTTAGTCAAATTGTTTTATTTCGCATGCAGTTTAGATTTGGCGGTAAGGCTCTGTTCTGGGACCTCTCTGCCCCTTCCAGCAGCTGTGTGGAAAGCTTGAAACAAAGGGAGCTCCCCCTCGCTCTTCCATGAGCTACATGGAGAGGCATAAGCAGAGAGAGCGGTCAGAAGCACAGATGCTAGATGCCAACAGAAGACTTTTTAATTAGATATGAGAGGAGGAGCTGGGGTGGGGGTGGGTTGCGAGCCATTTGCGGATGTAGGTGCGTTGTTGTACTTTAAATACAGTACTGAGACTAACCCTAACCAATGAGAAACTGGATGATTAACTGGATTAGGCGGCTGTCAGTTGTTAATAGCTACTGACAGATGGAGGGGCTGGACTAGCTTGACTTCCATGCCTTCCGCAATTTTCATAAATGTAGTGATTCTTAGATCCTGAGAATTTTTTAAATTTTGAATTGAATTCATTGGTGTCATTTTATTTAAAAAAAAAAAAAAAAGGAAATGTACATTTTGACGACAACAAAAAAGTACAAAATAAAAGAAAAAATATCAAAAATGGCAACAAAGGCACACAAAAATGACTCATAAAACACAGAATGACAGAAAAACACTCAAAATGACGAGAAAAAAACAACAACAAAAAAATATATAGGACAAGTAAAACTAAAAAATGACTCCTAAAACAAAATCATGACAAAAAATACAAAATGATGACAAAATACAAAATGAAAGAAAAATATCCAAATTGGAAACAAAAGCACACAAAACTAACAGCAATAATACACAAAATGACAAATTGTAGAACAGCAAAAATACCACAAAAAAACAAACTTACAAAATAGGAGATAAATATAACACTTAACCAAAACACTCAAAATGACAACATAAACACATAAAACAAGTAAATCAACAGAACCTCAAAAATGGCTCCAAAAACACACCAAACAACATAAAACACACACAAAAGACAAAAATATAAAACAGCTTTGAATGCCGGTTATTTTCTCAGTTTTAGAATTCATAAATGTAGCTTGTAACTTGTACTTTTTATTTTGAATGGATTTGTGTCATTGTATTTATTTTTTTTTTTAAATTGTACATTTTCACGACAACAAAAAATACAAAATGACAACAAAAGCACACAAAGATTACTCCTAAAACACAAAATGACAACAAAAATCCATTAAAACAACAAAATATACAACATGAAAACACACAAGACAAAATTATGAAATATAATTTTTTATTTTATACAGATGCCTTTGTGGAAAATAAATTAAGTTCCAATTGAGCAAGATTTCATCTTTTCCTTTTTAAGTTTATACATAAAATGTTTATGTATGCAAGGGAACCGTGTAAGTAATATTTAATTAAGCTACTTTTTACTTGTACTTGAGTATTTTATGTATGACTTACTTGTACTTGAGTACAATCTCAATCAAGTAACAGAACTTCGACTTGAGTAGGATATCAGTATTCTTTCCACCTCTGAATATCCCTAATGTTCGCTAGCAAACCATTGATTATCTTTTCATCCCTGGTTGATTGATAAGCTAGGCTCGTTCATCTCTTAGTTTTAGTCTGAAAGCAACAGCTCCAGATTAAAGGGGCCGCTGGTGAACGGCCGGTGTGTGCTTGAAGGCCTGTCTGCCATTGTCTAGACAGAATCATGCGTCTGCATACTGAGAGAGGTGCCGCGCCGAAAGCTTGTGTTGATGAATCTCGACGACAGTCATTTGCTGTGACAAGAGACTCTAAAAGTTCAGAGCGCCAACAGTATTACTCTGGTTCGAGGGATTTCAAGAGAAAGATCAGCATAAAACAAGCAAACAGTACAGCTATGAGTTAAGAGGATTATGTAGGCAAGGTTGTACAAAGAATTTAGTTACAGTGCTATCAAAGTGCAAGCATTCAACAGTGACTTGTAAGGGTTTTCTACACCAGGGGTTCTCAACCTTGAGGTTGCCAAAATGCCTTTAAGAAACTAAGAAGATTATTATTGTTATTTTTTTTTTTTACAATTTGAGCCCGTTGGTATTTATCACTTTTTCTTGCCACATTTTTGCTCCTTTCAATGCATTTTTGCTACATTACTCTCATTCCTGCCACTTCTCCATCAATGTTCGATGCCTTTTCTGCACATTTTTTTTTAACTTTCTAGACATTTTAGGCACTTATAAACCCTTTCCACCACCTAATGTTGCATATATTAACCCATTATTGGCACTTTTAATCTCTTTTCAACCATATTTCATGCTTATTTTTGCCAATTTAACCACATTCACGATTTGCCGTGCCCAGTGTTTTTAATAGACCATTTGATTGTTTGAAAACATTGTGACGTATTTTGTTGGGCGGGGCTTAGCCTGGAAGCAAAACCTCAATTGTCTTAGTTTTTACCTGAGCACGGGTCTGCTGGAGTCCTATAAAACTTTAATTTATGTCCAATAACATTATTCCTCCTCTTCTGGACAACAAACTAGAGCTGTAACATTACTCGCCTTTACAGTCTTTAGCCAGCGGCGTTTCCTGTTCTGGCCTCCAGCTAGAGTTGTGACGTCACTCGTGACGCGGGCCATTAAGGGGTTTATTGTTCCAGTATTGACACTTTGAACTCGGGCTGGACGATATTGACCAAAATTCACATCTCAATATTTTTTTCTCGAAATGGTGGTATGCGATATAACTCGATATTTTCAACTAAGAAAAAAGAAACTGAGAAATCGATCAAACTGTGCTTTTCATGCTGTTCTGAGAAGTAGCAAAAGCTAATTTTCAATATCAGCTAAAATTGTAAACTCGATATACCTTGAATCTTTATATATTGCCCAGGTTTACTTTTAACCCTTTTCACCACTTTTTCTGTCTGTTTTTGGCGACTCTAATTTGCAACTTTTAACCAATTTCTTTCCTTTTCCACAATATTTGTTTACTTTGAGCCCATTTCATTTCTGATTAAAACAATGATTTACATCTTTAAGATGACTATATACTATGGCAGACATAATCATGAACTTTCTAGATAACAGTGGATATTATTATTATTATTATTATTATTCAGATAAATAATTACATGTGGTTATCACAGATTTGTAGAATAATGGACCATCATTTCGCTGACTTTGTGGATGGGCCCCAAAAATCTCTCCCCTTTATTCCCCATTATAGATGGCCCTGTCTCCTCATGACTGTGTTCAACCACCTTCAGGTACAGTGGGGGTCCCTGGTCTCTGGAACCTTTATTTTGGGGGGTTGAAAAGGTTGAAAACCACTGGTCTAAATCCGTCTATCATTCGTTCATTTGTTTTTCATTATGTAACAAAAACATGAAAAACGAAAAAAACACTCATTTCATAGTTGTTTCCAAAACCAAAATGAAAAAACGGAAAACGCTTTGTTTTTCAAATTCAAGCTCTTTTGCTTCGGTACAGAAAACGAAAAATGGAAAACAAACACCTTTATTCGTTTTCTCCATTACCAATTTGCCAAAGTACGTGACCCGGAGGTGTACTCTCATTCGACGCTAACGACTATGCTAACGGCAGTTCGCATTGACAAGATCGCTGCTTCCAACTGTGTATGAGAAACGTGTCCTTTTCGCTTCAGCTGGTGTCGGGCACAGAACCTCCTCACGAACATTTCGGACGATTTAAAGACTCCTGAGTGTTGCAAAGCTAAAGATATCTTGGAATGTGTAACGCTTCACTTCCTTGTCACGTACTTTGGCAAATCGGTAATGGAGAAAACGAATAAAGGTGTTCGTTTTCCATTTTTCGTTTTCTGTACCGAAGCAAAAGAGCTTGAATTTGAAAAACAAGGCGTTTTACGTTTTTTCATTTTGGTTTTGGAAACAAATTTTTGTTGTTTTTCATGTTTTTGTTACATAATTTAAAACAAATGAACGAATGATACATGGACTGGTCTACACCCCACAAGGCAGAACTAATGTCCTAAACTACTCATCATTTACTGTATGCTGCTGAAAAATACTTTTAAAGTCTTTTCATAAAAAGTCAGACACTTTCTGCTTTAACTTCCCAATCCTCAGTATCTGCCATCCATCGGTAATGGAATCACCATACACACCAGTCCCAATCAGGTTCCCACAATGCCTTGCAGTCTGTTTGCCTGCCGGTTATGTCTGTGCCACACTATAATAGCTCCCCCCTCCTTATCTGACACACAGTTATGCAAATATGAAGTTCCACCCAAATATCTGGTATAGCGGGAGTTTCTCCAGCTTTCTCCTTCCCCTTCCTGATTATGCCGCGATAGGCTCGCCGGGGCCTGGAATAAACTAGTCATGTATAATCGTGATTAGTCATATCTCGTGTTCACAGCACTGTAAAAACCCATTACTGACTGGTCTTTATTGCCGGTTTCAATTTTTTTGGGGTTGTATGATAGTTTGACGGACAGCTGAAGACTGATGGAAAACCATTTCTCTGTGTCGTATCTTCACACACTTTCTTTGCTAATTCAAATCCTTGACAATTACAAGCTAAACATGATGTCACAATGGGTTTTTACACTTCCAAATTGATTTTTCAAAGGAAAACTAACCTCACAATAGGTGGGGTAATTGTTCTTGACCTTCAAATTTGAATTTCTCTTTCAGGGTTTACCTTTTTTTTTGTTAAAGTTACAAACCGATACTGTCAGAGCTGTATGACAGGTTTTCCAGGTTTTTAAATTGTCTCAGGAGACTTAACCTTGCCTGACAGCAGCAGGATTGTAATGGACAGTGACACTATATGTCATACAGACTGACGAGGACTGGAAGAGACAAAAAACTCTCTCAATAGGCTGCAGACTTTAACTTTAGGAGGCTAAGTGAGAGTGACGGAAATGTAAGGTACCTGTTGGTTTTTCAATGTGCAGACATTTTATAGTCTGAATACATTTCTGTTTTTATTATAAAAGAGTGGGAAGTTCCGGTTCTCAAGTACCACAGTCTGTTATATTAACCTGGAATTACTTTTATGCATTAATGGAACTGACCCATAACTATCTTGGATGGAACCGTCTTGACTCACTACTGTCATCCAGGCAGAGATTGAATTGTACCTTTGTTCCACCCCATATTAGACTAATATTGTACCAAACATGCCAATACCTTGCCAAAGACATGGGTTTATGACAGTAACTCTGTTTAGACAACTGGACTTGAAGTTTTACCCAAAGATGTTTTACAGTACCTCTTATTCAAGAGGCTTAAACTGACTAGTTTGGAGTCTGGGATTTATAACGTTGACTTGATAGCTTGGATGATGATGGTACCGGTTGACTCTGGTAGACTCGTGGCTGCTTTCAGTCTTCTCTTAAACCAGAGGTCAGCAGCCTTAACTACTCAAAGAGTCATTTGACTCGTAATCAGTTAACTGCGACAGAGATTTTTACATTTGTGAACGTAACAAAAATATTTTGAACTCTGGAAAAAAACTACTGGGTTGAAGTTTCTCTTAATAAACCACTAAATGAAGAAATGAAGAAAAAGAAGAAAAAGCCAAACTTCAGTTTTATGGTCACTTAGCAAAAATGTGTGGGATCGAACCCTGCGAGGAGACTTTTGACAGTTTTTACGACACCTACTCTAGCTTGAGTGTAAAAAAAGTAGTAAAAGCTCCTTCATTGGGTATGACACGGTAATCCCCAAAAGGTGATTCAGTGAGGTTTAGGTAATATGAACAGTGTTTGAGTCCCACCTGATACAGATTCCGCTCTAAGTTAAAGTCTGAATCCCCCTTGATGAATAAATACACACACCTATTTTTTTCCCCAACAAAGCCACAGGGAGCCACAGCAGAGGGATGAAAGAGCCACATGGGGCTCCAGAACCATGGGTTGCAGACCTTTGTCTTAAACCATCTGTCCCGTCAGGATCTAGGCATGACGTTGTCCTCAGATGTTGTCCTGTGTCCTACTGAGTCCTTGCCTGAGGTGTGCGCTCTATTGTGTTGGGCAGTTTCTCCAATGGACAAGTTTGTGAATTATTCAATGAATTGGACTTCATACATTCCTTTTTTGTGTCTAGAGCTTTTATCAGGTGAACCTGTTTCTGCCTGGGTTTAAAGAGTTTTTCTCTGAGATTCCTGCAAATGCAAGTATTTTCTTTTCATCCCTGTCTTTCCGGCTTGGTGGATTCGATAAAAGGGCTTCCCTGATGTAGTCTGGTAATAAGCAACACCCACTTCCTTACTTTTAGTAAGAAAGCAGGTACGGTAATGCCTCGGTTTCTGCTTACTTCCTCAGTTCGAAAGAAACCGAGCCAATCGGAGCGGTACGGAAAGAATGTCATATCTCCAGCGCCAAGAAGTGCCACAACAAACATGGCGCCCACCACAGAGAAGATGTTCGGAACTTAAAAGGCCTGGATATATTGTTGAAACCACAACAAGTAAAGGCTTTAAAACTGTAAGTCTGCACTGTACTACGCGCCTTTTTCCTCTGCCTTCTCCGTTTAGGGACAAAGATCAACGCTTGTTGCGCTATGGTCGTCAGGCCCGTTCTTTGTTTGATTGGTTTCTTTCTGCTCAGGCTTCAGAATTTAAAAAAAAAAAAAAAAAAAAGTCATTTGGATTACTTATTGAGGGGGATTTTTCAAAATTGGAAAATCAATTTCAACTTGATAGACTCCTGCTACATCCTCGTCTTTTTTTTTAATGTGAATTTTGTGTAAGGTTCTCTTTTTTAAAAATGTTGAGAGATTCACTTTTGGTTGCGCACTCTTTAAAGCTTTGCAGTTGCACTTTATTCTCAATACAAAAATGTGTTTTCACTTTTTCAAATAAAAGAAAATACTTGCAATAATTAAATCAAGAGTCATTTTCTTTTTTCTTTTTTTAAAGGGGGATAAAATAGTAATCGGAATCTAAAATCGAGTTTTTAAAGTAAAAAAAAATCTGGATTTTGTTTCGAGCTACAATCGTGCAGCCTGTATTAAACATTTAATAATACAAGGAGATTAGGATGGATTCCAGGCTATCCCTGATGTGCTTCTTTTACAGTACTTTATCAGGCTGGTTAGAGACAGATTGACTATGCACAAAGACCAATATGTTTAAGATACGAGTAAGAGGTAAGAATCTGTTTTCTCTTTGCTGTGTATTGAAATGTGTTCTTGTTAAAGTGTCTGGTCAGATAACGCCTTTACATGGCTTGACTCAGTCCGGTAGTGGGAGTAAAGGGAAGGGTGCTGACAGCGAGACTGAAGGAGAAAGTTGAGAAGTGCACAAGAAGAAAATAACCAGCCACGCTCTCTCTGTGTCTCTGACACACACACACACACACACACACACACCATCTCCCTGAGGGGTAGTGATCTGTGACTCCTCAATGCTCTGTGCACATCTGAGATGACAGCGCACACACAACACGGCCAGTGCTCCAGCCTGGGTTCCACATGATCACCCAGAGCAGAACTGTACAGCAAACAAGATACAACCGCAGTGTGTACAGAGCAGAAAACAGGCCTGGAATTCCTCTACACCCCCCCCCTATACACACACATGTACAGGCTGTGGTTTGTATCAGCCAGACTGGTGTAGTTTAACACAAAGTAGCATGTCTACTAATCGTTTTTATGTTTGGGAATATATCTGTGGAGGGCTAAGTTATCTATTCATGAACCTAAACATAGGCGGTGTTGGAGATTCTTGCCATGGAGGGCAAAAGAAAAAAATTAATTAAATATATAGACCACAAGTGTCAGATCTGGCCCTTCAGTTTAGAGCATCCAATTCAGCCTGCAGAAGATAGTAAAAAATGACAGAGAAAACATGAATTACTATGTAAATGACAAAAAATGCCATCTCAAATTCACCAATTTGATAAAACTTGACAATATTTTTAAGGGCTTGCATTTTGGCTTTGTTTAAATCACATGAATGCAGTCATTTTTAATTTAAAATTGTGGAAAGAACTCAATATTTCTACAAATCGTGCAATTTCTCACAAGCAATTGTGAAAAATTCCTCTAAATTCCACAAAAATTGGTCACAAAATCAAGATTTTTTAAAAGTGAATTCAACCGATATTGAAAACTAGGACAAAATTATGTTAAAATTGGTCTTTTTTCACCCCACCTAAAATCTGCGGTCCACTTGATACATATTTGGCCCCTGAACTAAAATGGGTTTAACACCCATGATATAGACCAGCTCCAGATTGGCGCCAACCATAATGCGTGTAACATAGACAATAATGCAAAAATGATGAGTAACATAATTGATGACTACAAAAAAACCATTAGCGTCCGCCATCACAAACAGATGTCAAAATACATCTTCTCACTCATTCACGCTCTTAAATGCTCCTCAAATACAGCATCATATCACAAGTATCATACAGCGTTTGAAAGCTTAAAATCTTCCGTTATTCTCAAAATCAGCACAGCAAACACAGTCAATTATTTTATCAAACTTGGAAAGAAAAAAAAAATGCCATGTCTTACTGAATCCATATATTCCATCAAAAGTGGTCTCAAAATCCAATGAATCCCAGCATTTAGTCCAAAACACAGTAAAACGGCTGTAAAAAAAATTCATATAACGTCCTATTCACAAGAACAAGCAGCTCCGCCCTGATTTCTTTTTACTTTTTTAGCTCCGTGTCATTAAAAAATCCTCATTTTTAGGTGAATGTTTTAAATTCATAGTAAATCCGCTTTCTGCTTCAATTTTTCTGCAGTACCATACATGAACTGCTGGGTGCAGTGTCGTTTCACCATTTACATTGTGAAGAAGAATTGCGCAAAAAAAAAAAAAAGAAAAACCAACCTAAAGTATGAAAAGTTTGGAACCATTTCACAAAAAATGTATCCTAAACACCTGAGATAGAACAACAAATGAGCGCCAAAAATGTACTTGTATTTTTAAATGAACAACAAAGTCACTTTGATGGCACTTAAAATATTTGTATGTTATGTGAATTATATTAGGAATTGTATTTTATTTTTTCTTTATTTGGGAAAACTAATGAAAAGTCTTGACCAAAGGGCTCTCAAACTCCTCGTATGAACCTAAATAATTGTACATCTTCAAACTTTAAACACTTTTTTAACCTAACTTTGATTTGGATGTGATCTTAATATTTATTCCGTCTGATGATAAAGACTTGATGGTTTCTTCCGTGCATTCCCTATGCCCTAAAAATTGAATGTATGTCATTTTAAAAGGATGTAGAATTTTTTGCAACTCACTTGTTATCAGAGGAAGAAGCAGTTTAGATTCAATTTGACAAGAGGTAGTGGATCATGAAGGCATTTAACTGCCAGGGAACACATTTGATATCCGTCTAGGAGCCAGGGCCCCATAACGGAGGTGTTGTCAAGCAATAGTTACTTTATTTGCCTTTTCCAACTTGTATTTCTCATCATTGCTTAAACTTTTCTTTTTCTTTTTTTTTTTTTTTTAGATTGAATCACATTTTCTGACTCCTTCCCATATTTCCTTTCCGTTTCCCTCTCGCTGCCATAACGTGTGAAGCCACTGAGCAATTATTTTCTCAAAATCTGTGAGAGAAACTGAGATTTAGAGACATAATCGCATAAAAGTTTTGGCATTCGAGTCAGTGTTGGTATTTGTCATTCCGTTGTGACTTGAGCACAAAGCAAACAGGGCATGGATGAAACTGATAACTACTGACAGTCTGTCTTTGTTGTCATTAGCAGAACATGTACCTACATACGTAATGATCAGCTCATAATACTGATAACTAATGTAGTCTATTGTTCCCATCAGACATTCACCCTATTGGTTATATATTTTAGTTTTTCATGAATTAACCATGTGTGTTTATTACATAGATTATTGAACAGGGGTGTTTAACTCATTGTAGTTCAGGGACAAATACGGACCAGTTTGATTTCAAGTGTGTGTGTGTGTGTGTGTGTGTGTGTGTGTGTGTGTGTGTGTGTGTGTGTGTGTGTGTGTTGGGGGGGGGGGGGGGGGGGCAATACCAGATTTTTTTAAAAAAAATTGAGATTTCTTTCCATAATTTACAATAAAAAAATGAGTGCAAAACTTCAAGCCCTTAAATATATTCTAGAGTTCCCTTGAATTTGTGAATTTCAAATATCAACAAGTGAATTATTTGGTCATTTACACAAAATTTCATGATTTCTCTATCATTTTTACAGTCTTTTGTGGGCCTAATTGGATGCTCTAAAGGGCCAGATTTGGCCCCCGGGCTTTGAGTTTGACACGTAGCATAGACTTTTTGGGTCTAATATTTATTATTATATATATTATAAATTAGTGTAAAGCATTTGCCGACACAGAGTCAATTTACACAACTCATAATTTCTATTTCACACCATATAATTACGCAGGCAAAAATGTCCTTGCGTTGTAAAAGACAGTGACTCACGACACTTTTCGTTCCGTTTTACGTTAACTGTTTTTTTATTGGCCTTAACTAAGGAGGTTATATTTTCACCTGTGTTTATTTGTTAGTTTGACAGTTTGTTTTGCAGTACTACATCAAAAGTACTTTGGTTAAAATGTTTACTCAACGCCACGGAAGACTCCATTACATTTTGGAGGGGATCTGGATCAATACACAGATTGTGGATCGGTTTCAATAATAAAAAAAAAAAGTTCCTATCTCTCATTATTAACGGAATTTCAAACATTCCTATCTTGGTTCGTAATTGACGGATCTTAATGAAAAGTGGCTCAGTTATATCCTTAAACACCCCACAGATTATGATCAGAATTAGATCCACATTACGCATTTTATAGTGGTTTTCTCTTTTTTAAATTGTGCTGCACAAACATCTGGACCAGCTGAAATAGAAAGTTCTTAAAAACCTTTAAAGTGTGAATTTTTTCCAGTTTTTCACCCAGACAATAAAATAGGATTAGATTACATGTCAAACTCAAGGCCCGTGGGCCAAATGCGGCCCTTTGGAGCATCCAATCCGGCCCGCAAAAGAAAATAAAAAACAAAACAATATTTGCCGATGCTCAGGTTTCTCAGTGCTTATATTGCATGATTGCAGTCATTTTTAATGTTACTGTTGAAAAAAAAAATACCTCAAATTGTATAAAATCTTAATTTTCCTCAAATGATTTCATAACATTTTCCAATTGGTCACAAATCTAGGAAATTTAAAGTGATGATCCTGTGGGGACTGATATCTATCTCGTGTTACTTGGATATTGTCGGTTTCTTACATATTTCGTATTTTATGTATCGGTACAAGCGCACACTAGGGCACAATAAGGTTTAAATATCTCGTTTTTTACCCATAAAACCTGTGGCCCTCTTGAGATCAAACTCCCCTGAACTAAAGTGAGTTCCACACCTCTGACGTAGATAGAACCAACATAAGCTGCTTTTAATATCTACCAGTTTTCACAGTCTGGCTTCAGTCGGTTCAAGACGGAAAAAAAAAAGTATTTCATTCCAGCAACATTGATTTTAAGTAATAACTTATAATCCTTTCAGTTGCCAAGCAGGTGGAAGGTTGGCTTGATGCTGTGGAAATGGTAATGGTAAAAAAGAAACCGTGCTGGGGTTTTGTCCACCAATGCATAAGGAGAGAGCAGAGCGATGAAGACACATCAAACTGCAGGAGTTTGTGTAGTGACGGGAGACGCTGCAGGGCCTCGGGTTTGTGTGCAGGCTGAACAGGACCCTGCAGGTGCACCGCGATGGAGATGTCACAGTTGTTTTCTAACACACACACTGAATAGAAAAACATCACAGCCACCTATATGTTTTATGGACAATTACGACGCTTTGTGTTGATACTTTTTCATCTTCGGCGACGGTGTCTGAGACCTGTAAACACCATCCCTCATTAGGAAGAATAGAATATGTTTCTGTAAAGCAGGTGAATGTCCTTGGCCGCCTGTCTATAAACAACCCAGACGGTTTCATAATACGCTGCCGTTTGTTTACCCTTCACAGACAATCTCTGAAAGACATAAACGTCAGATTTATGTTTATGAAGTTTCTTTTTTTATTTAAAAAAAAAAAAAAAAAAGCTGTTTGGCCTTTTGTCCACATACAAACAAGAGTTTAAGTCAAGATAAAGAGATGTTCTTCTAAACTATTCAGTGTATTTTTAGTGAAGTGTTTGTTTTTCTCATTAAAGGATTTATTTTGTGTCTGTGTGACAGAGATTCTTTAACACTTTAGATGATCATCAACTTCTCAACAGCTCTGGGATTTTAATGGCAGCGGAACTCATGGTTCTACCTAAAGATGCTCATTTTTTGCTATTTTGTTTTTTTTTTTGTTTGTTTGTTTTTAATCAACCTTGAGAGAAAAAAGGTGGACAATAAATCGTTATTTATAAAAGAGAACAAACTTCTCTCCAAAACCTCTAAAACCGTCATATACCAGCGAAGCTTACAGTTTTTGGCTCACGGTTAGCAAGCGAATTGCTGATTACCAAGGCAGACGGCTAGCATACTAGATTAGCTACCTGTTTGTGCTGCAACATGATATTGATTCAGTTGGAATCATTTGGTGACAGGTTTTATTGCAGGAAATCAAGTTTTCTCCCAGTTTTACTTGCCCGAAATACATCGCAGTTTTTCTACCCTTAAAGACAATATACTCAACCGACAACTTCATTGTAACCACTATTCACAGTGTGATACTTTTATTGCATCTTGTGTCTTTCATATGTTAAGGGCAGGGGTGGACTGGCCGGTGGGCCGGTCCGGTCCACAGCGTTTTATTTTATTTTATTTTTTTTGTTTTGATAAGCGTGTGGAGTCAGACATGGTAACACAAGTGGCCAAAAATGGGCCAAAAGCAGTCAAGAGTGGCCACAAAATGGGCAAATAAAGAGGAACCTGGTGGTATGTATTGGCAAAGGGTCGTTTAAATGGTCAAAATATGGCAATGGTGAAAAAGGGCAATAATGTGGAACAAAAAGAGGTATTTATTGGGCAAAAGTGGCCATAAAAATGAAATAAATGACAAAAATTGGATACAAGTGTGAAAAATGGGCAAAAAAGAGATATTTATTGGCAAAAAGAAGCTAACGATAGAAAAAAAGTGTTGGAACTTTTTGAACAGGGGCAAAAATTTAACAAAGAAGTTGCAAATTAGCCACAAGAAAAAGGTAAAAAGGAGTTAAAGTTTCTCCTTTTAAGGTTTTCTGCGGCAATATAAAATTAAAATTAAGACTTAAAGAGCCACATGATGAGCATCACACACTAAATAACAACTTCATGATGGTATCACTGATCATGTAGTGAGTTGAACAGAACATTTTGAATTTTGGTCCCAGTCCACCCCTGGGTTAAGGGTATCGGGAAACTACACCGATGAAACATGGAGAATACAATAAAGCGCCCTACTTGCTTTTTGTTAGACAATTCATGCACAAAATACCAGTTATTACGCTCAAAACGTAGCAATCTTAGCAGATATATTCTTTTGAATTGTTGGAAAAGTGAAGAAAGAAACAAAATCAGACGTTTGTTTTATTTTATTCGATAGGTAATAGAAAGTTTTAGTCGGATTCTGTAGGTTAAAAATACAGATTTTTGTTGTATTATTTTTGTAATAAAAAATGATAATAGACGACCCAAGTAGCACAAACATTTCTTTGACTACAAACCAAGAGAAACATGAGATCAATGAATGGTTTTACCGCGGTTTAAGTTGTAGGACGGACTCCTATGATCTACATCTGTTGTTTCTGTTTGTATCATACAATGAGGACTGAAACTACATTAAAATTTAATCATCCAATTGTCATCTAGCAAACTATTAGATTATGCTGTTGTTTTCCTTCAATTCGATGAGGGAATATGACACCATTTTTCTGCACAATCCGCATTCCGTAGTCATGAATTATGGAAACACCAGGGCGTGCTTCTCCTAATAGAAATTGACAGGAGATGCAACAGGAATAGCAAAAGCAAACATCTCCAAACACAACACATCCAGATACGTATGTGCACTCTCCTAGCAGTGGGACATCATCAATTATGAAAGAGCTCCGATTGCCATCCAATGCACCTGATCAGCTGCAGAAATCACTGTTGCCACCATCAGAATCCTTCTATTCATTATGATAATGCATGCACAAACAAACACATGCAACCAATAACCAAGAATAAATATTAAGAAACTTTACAGTAGAGATGGGCAACTTCTCTCAGAGCAGGGGCCACAAAAATGTGTTTTCCTGATCCAAGGGCCACATTATTAACATTTATGTGAGCAGAATCTAAGCATTAATTCAGGTAAAAAAGGAAAAAAAAAAAAAAAAAAGGGGTTTGTCTTGTCTTTCTGTGGGATTTCTTGGTGCTTTTAGACATTCCGTGTGTTTTTTTTTAATTAATTTTGTCTATTTTTGTGTCAATGAGAGTTTATTTTATTTTTTTGTCATATTGTGTGTTTTTCAAGTCATCATGTGTTTGTTGTATTTTTTTTTTTTTTTTTTGCGATATTTTGTGTCAATTTATGCCATTTTGTCATTTTATGGAATTTTGTGTGTCTGAAGTCCTTTTGTGTGGGTTTTCTTGGTGTTTTTTGACTGTTCAGACATTTTGTTTGTTTTTTAATTAATTATTTTGCTATTTTCTTGTCAATGTGTCTTTTGTTGCCTTTTTGTGTGTTTTTCAAGTCATCAAGTGTGTTTTTGTATTTTTCTGTCCTTTTGTACAATTTCAATGGCATTTTGTGTGTCTTTGAAGTCATTTCGTGTTCAAGTGGTTGTTTAGTGGGTCTTTGTTGACATTTTGCTGTCGTTTTCTGCGTTTCTGGAGTTTTCTGCGTTATGTGGGTCTTCATTTAACTTCATACCTGTTTTGGTGGCCTCACAAAATTAGAGCAAGGGCCGCATGTGGCCCCATGTCTGTTTTACAGTCTCAAGTGTGTTAAAAAAAAAAAAAAAAAAAAACAGATCCGGTGTATTTCCGAACTAAATGACTCACCAAGATAATCAAACCCTGTCAAACCAGCAAAAAAAGAGGCTCTTTAGAAAAAAAAAAAAAAAGGACGAAAGAAAGGTTTGAATGAAGGGAAAAAATATCAAATTAGATTTCAAGTCTGAAGCAAACACAAAAGTCAATCTTTTTAAGCAGTGAATTCGAGCCACCAGTGATGTGCCGTGGAAAATGGAAAACCTGATTACTTTCCATTGGTACAAAGATAGTTGCATTTCTTTTTATGAAAATCCGGCAATAGGCCACCTAGTTTACCATCCTGAGTTTCTCAGGTTGAAAGTGTACCTGTAATGAACATTAATTTGAAGCTCTATATTTCATTTGAGGTTTAGTTCTTCAGTCCCTGTAAAATTGGTCATTTCAACCTTTTCCATCCTTTTTCAAGCAAATGATCTTTAATTTATTGATAAGAGTCCTACACCATCTTTATCTGATTAAGAATTTGGCCTCCAGCAGCTTTAAAGGATCCCAATGACTTAGGCCAGTGTTTCTCAAATGGGGGTACGTGTACTGCCAGAGGTACAGATTGGCACTACAGGGGACTTTTGAGATATAGAAAGAGAGGAAAATGAACAAATATAGCTTCAGTCTTTTTTCCCACGCCAGGTGTGAGATGACCGGAAATGATAAAAACTATAGAAATATATTTTTTCAGGAGCCACTAAATCTGTGTTTTTCAACCTTAGGGTCAGGACCCCATGTGGGGTCGCCTGGAGTTTAAAACATGAAAAATAAACTGAGCTCAGACATGGAAACCACTGAACTAAATACTATTTCTTTCCACTTATTTACAAAATGAGATTCTTTAAAATGTGTGTTATCACTCATTCATTCCATCATTATGCTCTATAACTGTTTTTAAATAGTTTTCTAAGCAAAATGTTGTAGTCGCACAAAAGGAGTATACTTGGATTCAGATATAAAAAGGGGGTACTTGAGCCAAAACACTTTGCAAACCACTGACCCAGGCCACATTTGCCCTATATCATCACATCAGTGATCAAACTCTTTAGTAAAGGACAAATCTCAATAAAAGTCGAAATGTAATATTGGCTGCAAGGACAAAAACAACCTCACTAATTCTTACGCCACAGCCTGTGTGTGATAAAATAGAAACTCATTAGGCACCAGTTTTGTTTGTAACTATTATTCCTCTGACTAATCCAATACACTCCAAAGCATCTCCTGTCAGATTCTTGCTTGTAGCTTGGTTAGGAAAATGGATAATCAATTAAAGGGGCGAGGCCCGACCAGAGATGGAGAGATACCAGAGGGCTAACAGAGAGCATTGAGCTCTGGCTCTACAGGTGCACAGCACACCAACAGAAAAACCACTGTTGTTAGCGCTGACAGGCTACATTTCTTTAAGGTTGCGTTGCCCTCTATTATGCATGCCGTTATCGAACACTACCGATATGTAATCAAGGGGAATCAAATATTCATTGGAATACATTTCGCTGGAGGCCACAGGTCAACCACGGCGAGAGACATCAACGTCAACAAAAGCCCATCAGTGTGTGGAACGCACAAGATTTAGTTCAAGTTGGGAACATTCATTCAAAGGGCAACGGGTTTGGTATGGGTTCAATGATCTCTGAAAAATTGTTGGTGTAATCAGTCCCCAAGAACTTTTGGAAGACTCTCAGGCGGAGTCGTGCCTGGACATTGGTAGGTCTAATCAGAATTCTGTGGTTTTTGTCCACTGGTCGACTGCCATATGTAGAAAACAAGTATTCTGCATCGACTTTGGAGAGTTTTAGGCATTCAAAGCATGGCTGTGTATTAGGATGGTACACAGAATACATTTTCACCAAATTTTGCCAGATAACTTTTTGCATTGTTCCAATTGACGGTGTACGCATCTGCACCAAAAATGGAGTCAATTGCTGCACATTTAGGGTGGGGTGGCACACTTTTTTCACAATAATGATGTTTTTTCTATTTTCAGGAATCATGTGGGAACTGTTCTAATGTTCTTACTCATTTAGTATAAACCCAATGAGAGGCTACTTAACCTTATATCATTAGCGTGTAGGGGTATGAGGGTGCAGGAAACCCGTGAGTAGGTGGGGCCTGGTGGTTCAGGGCTTTTGTGTGAGGAGAAGGATTTTGAATTGGATAAGGGAAGGGACAGTGGGCCAGTGGAGATTTTCAAGGACAGGGGTGATGTGTTTGAGTTTTCGGGTGTGGGTGAGAAGGCATGCAGCAGAGTCTTGGATGTATTGAAGTTTCTGAAGGACTTTGGATGATGTGCCAAATAGGATGCTATTGCAATAGTCGAGTCTGAATGTGATGAGTGCATAGGTGGTAAGGTGAAAGAAGGCGGTTATTGTGGTTATTATGGTGGTCAAAGGAGAGATGGCTGTCAAAGATGACTCCAAGATTTTGGATATGAGGGGAGGGAGAGAGAGTGGAGTTGTCTATTGTGAAGGAGAAATTGTGAAAGGAATTTGGGGCCAATAATTATGATGTCTGATTTGGTGTCGTTGAGGGAGAGGAAGTCAGTGAGCATCCATTTCTTTATTTCCTTGAGGCAGTTTGTCAGGGTAGAACGGGTTCCATTGGTGATTGAATTGGTGGAGATGTCAAGCTGGATGTCATCTGCATAACAATGGAAATGGAGACCATGCTGGTGGATTATGTTACCAAGGGGGAGCAAGTATATGATGAACAGGAGGGGACCAAGCACTGAACCCTGGGGGACGCCTTGGGACAAAGGAGCTATGGAGGAGGAGCAGTTATTGATGTTGATGAATTGTTGTTTTTCAGTGAGGTAGGATTTTAACCAGGAGAGAGCAGTGAGCGAGGGTTCTTAACCAGGTTTAGTTTTGAAAATTGTATGTTCTCAGTCGGTTCGTAGTAGCATCATTTTAGTTGACACAGAAAACCTTTTTAAAATACATGCTTAGTATAGAGAACCGTAATGAATAGACATGGACATTTTTGCTGTTCCTGAGAACTCTAAACTCGACATTTCTGAGCTCAAAATTCAGCAACAAGGCAAACAAAGTGGGTAGCAGGGGTCACCTACCTTTCTGAAACTGCAAGCTACTTGAAATGTACTGAATAAATACAAAATTTTCACAGTTTCACTTTAATTACAAGGTAAGCTACGAAGGAAAACCAGCAGTAACTTAAAAAAGTAGGAAATGTTTCAACAGGCAACACTTTATTTTTTCATTATATTTCATTGGAAATCATTGTTGCTATATTCCTATTAATAGTAAAACATGTAACATTTGTACAATTTAACAATTTTGTAATATTTTACAAAAATCTACTTCAAAAAACATATCATAACAATCTGCAGCTTCTTTAATCTGCAACACTTACATTTATCCCAATGTTTTGGTGAAAATAAACATTTGAAGATGTTCATTTAATACAAAAACGTGTCGAGTGCAGCAATATGTAACTCTACTACATCTGTCACCTGTATTTTTCTTTGTGAGCTTGAAGCTGGCAAGTAAATCAGATTTTATACGGAGCTCATTGGTTACTAGTGCTCCTGTAAGAACAGGCCTGAGGGCCCCTCTTGTGGTCCATATGTAGGCTACCTGGAGCCCGTGGGTTGGTGAACCAAATTTTACTCGGGTATGAAGTGCTGTTCATTGATTCTTGTCCAACTCTTGACATTTTAGTCAAAGTAATTTAATTTGGCATATTTTGTTGTAAAAATGTAAGAGTAACTGCCTTCTATTGGTTGAAACCCAGCTATTACAATCAAATTTTGCTATTAGTCAATGACATTTTAGAGGCAGCTTTCGTCACAAATGACCACTTTTAGCCCCGCCCATCCTATAAAAACTAGCAGCTGTCGACTCTGTAATCAACTCTGTAACCTGTGGCGAGGTTGGAATTTGGTTGCCAATAGAAAGGTGAAGTGAATACAAAGTTAGCATTGTATAGATTGTTCTTTAGAGATTTGTCAGAGAGTGACTAGATGTGTTTAAAGTGCTCCACGCACATAATCGAGGCATTATTTTGAATTTCAAACCTTGACACACATCAACCAAAACCTTAGGTCCTCTTTTACTCTTGAATGAAAAATGAATGTCAACAAATTACAATAACTCATGTGCTCCTCTACTACCCAACAATAACCAGAGCTGTAAAGAATACCGATATATCCTACTCAAGTAGAAGTATTGTTTGTTGATCAAAATTGTACTCAAGTACAAGTAAGTCATACATAAAATACTCAAGTACAAGTAAAAAGTAGCTCAATTAAATATTACTCCATGGAAAAGTTACTAGTTACTTTCACCCCCCATGTTTATTTTTGGTAATAATTCTTGCCACGGTTCCCTTGCATACAGTAAACATCTCAACACCAATAGTGTTGAGTAAACACCATTAAATTCAATTCAAAATGTAAAAAAAAAAAAATAATTCAGGCCTTAAGTATAGCTACATTTATTAACTCAAAAACTGACAAAATAACCAGTACTCAATGGTGTACTGGCGCCGTACATTACGTTTAGGCTGATTGGTCGGCTATGATGTGATGCATTTACTTGTTGTCTGGTCATTTCATTTTTTGTATAGTTTCACATGTCCATTGGTCATTTTAAAAGAAAAAAATATTTACTCATTAAGGGTTGGGTGTAAAATGTAACAAATTACTCTTCTTTTAAAACGTGCTTCGTAAAATTCCAGATTTAGAAATATAGTCATAAAAGTAAAAGTACCCATGAAAGCAACTCAATTACAGTAACGTGAGTACTTGTAATCCGTTACTTTTACCTCTGACTCCTCCCATTTTCAGTATCTCATTCTATCTTCATGTGTAAACACACGTAAAAACAGAACCCATTAGTTATCACGGTGAGGGTTAATTTCTCTCTGTCTTCTGGTGGTAATCTGCAGTAAAATGGTTCTGCTAATCAGAAATCCCACACCAATAAGGTCCATTATCTCACCATCAGGAGGAAAAAAGAACAGACTATTGAGGACTTGGTCGTGTGTGTTACGTGATATGTTTCATGATGAAGTTCATGGGCCTCGTGAGTAAAAGACAAATATGAGGATTTCTCCATCTGCATTCAGAACGGGGTCTATTATCAATTATGAGATAAGACACTGAGATTGTTTCTTCCTTGGGCTACTTGTGCATTCATTTTTTACTGATACATTGTCCTCAGGAGCCTTTGAAGCCAGCCGCTGTGCGAACAAACAAATGCGTGGTTCAAGAGGTTAAACATGGCTGAATGATGTTGGAGATGTAAAGTAGTGTCGATAATGTGCCGCAATGACCTCATAGCGGGAAAATAAATAGACATCCTGACATGAATGAAAAGCAAATGTACCTCTGTGGTAAAGAGGCCTAGCAGCAAGAGCACCATTTGATTGTAGATGATGAGAAAATAGCATTACTTTGTAATGTACATTTTATGACTGGGTTTTGTATATTATTATATGTTCTCAGTCACATCTACTTAGTAGACACAGATAAGCTTTTTAAATACATAGATAAGTGTAATGAATAGATACATTAATGTATATAAGTCCCTCCTTCGTCCTATAGACCCCTAGACAAATGGAAACGAGCATCGTGATCGCCCAGCCAATAGGCTTTGACTTCCTGTTTTTGAGACTGTCAATCAAAGTGAATGCGGAACTGTGCACGGAAACAAGGGCGCGCGTCACAACATCAAACAGGTCAATGTGGTTATGGCTCTTAGCTGACGCATAGACCTATATCGATGCGACCTCGTTATGTTCCACGATGCGTGTGCAGAAAAGTAGAGGCGTGGCTTCTGGTAGATTGGCAGAGGCAGTGGGAGGAAGTTGAAGCTGTTTGAGGGCGGGACATCGAGATGTTCTCAAACTTCGGATATCAGCTTTAAGGCATACAACAGTAAAACTAAATAAAAGAGAAAACATTATTTTTAAAAGAGTAACTAAACCCCAAAACAAGTCATTTGAGTATGAAGTAGTATTTTTGATTGACTGTTGTCCAACTCTTGACGTTTTACGCCACGTATTTCAACTTGGCATATTTTGTGTAAAACAACACAAGAGTGACTGCCTCTATGGGGTGAACCCTGGCGATTACAATTGAATTTTGCTATTGGCTGAGAATCATAGACAGAGTTTGAGATTCTTAACGTCCACCATCATGAATACGGGTCAAAATGCATGTTCTCGCTCATTCACGCTCTAAAGGGATTAAATGCTTCTCAAATACAGCAGCATATCACAAGTGTTATGTACTGTTTGAAATCGTGAATTCTAAACCATTCTAAGACAAAACCATCTCAGCAAACACAGTCAATTATTTTGTCAAACTTGGAAAAAAAATTGCAACATAAACAAGCCAGCACCCTTCACCTTTAAAGCGATGCCATGTCTTACTGAATCCATATATTCCATTAAAAGTGGTCTCAAAAACTTCCTCAGACTTTCAAAAATCCAATGAATCCCAGCATTTAGTCCAAAACACAGTAAAACTGTTGTAAAAAAAAAAAAAGAATAAAATTAATATAACGTCCTATTTACTCAGTCCTGATTTCATCTTTTTTTTTTGTTTTTTAGCTCTGTGAGGCTGACCGTGTCAATAAAACATCTAATTTTTAGATTAATAGTGTAAATTCATGATAAAATCATGTTGGTGGCCGCTTTTCGCTTCATTTTTGCTGCAGTACCATACATGAACTGCTGGGTGCAGTGTTGCATCACCATTTACATTACGAAGAAGAATTGCAATAGATGAACCAAGTCACATGACTCAAGCGCCAATAGTAACTTTTAACAAATGCATTCATATATATTTTGTACAGTCACGGTGTTTTATTGCACTTAAAATAGGAGTACATTATGTACATTATTTTAAGAACTGTAATGAAAACCACATCATTTTTAAGCAATGTGGATCATTTCTAAACTACTATTTAAAGAACTGCTTTTAACTATTTTATCTTAACTTATTTGTATTTTACATTAACCAAATCTAATTCTAACTACACAGTGAACATGGTACTTGGATTAAGCTTAATAAATCTATAAATTAAACAAGTACATCAAACCCAATCAACATTCCTTGAATTGCCTATTAAACAATAAACTATTTGCCAAACTTTACAAATACATGAACAAGAAATCCATTCAACCTAAGTTTCCATGCTAAACAATGTTTAAATCCAAGTTTCCTGATAACTTTTGACTGAATTGTCCAAGTAACAGCAGTTTCTATGAAACCCGTGGCTATATGTTGAGTTCTTACCAGCTGTTCATCCAAACATATAAAGAGTCTTTACATCAAAGTTCATCCCAGTTGAGCAGAAAGAACTATTAGCTGCTAAACAAGCACTGCCACTGCTCCCAGTTCACCCACAGTGACAGGTTGGTGTCATTAAAACAATCAGGTGTGCACACTCACAAGTGGGAGGGGCTTCCACCTGGCCCCTCCCCTGCTTAGCAGGAGGGAAAGAGGCAGCTTCCAGGCGGTTTGGCAGAAACACATCAAAAACGTGATCAGTTGTACCATGGATGGATGAAACTATGTTTGATGCAGCATGTGCACTTACAGCTTTCAGTTTAGTTAGAAATGGGTTACCAACCGTTGCCTGGCAATGTCTAGGATTGTTTGTCTTAAAAAGCTGTTTTATGCTTGGAGGCGTAGATTAAGACAGAACTACATGAGAAAATGTATACATTTTTTTCTTATCCACAAGTTACAAAAAGGTTATTTTGGGGATTTGGTTTGACCCTTGATAGTTTCTTGGACATCACTTGGGTGACGTGTGTATTGTTCATCTCCAGGCGCCAACATGCTCTAATGGGAAAACCTGTTTTAAGCCCTCAATACTGCCTGTTCCATCCACCTTGATGGCTTCATATACAACAACGATAAGATGTGTGTCTTTCTGGCAGTAGTTTGAGGTGTGCGGTATGTGTCAGATGTTAAGAACACCAAACACTGAAGGACAATCACTCTTCCAGTCTTTTGCAACTTTGTGCATCTTTGACAAGCTTTTGACTGTTTACACTCCGTCCACTTTGTCACTTTGGGGCCTCCTCTGTGTTGATAACTTCAATTACACTAAACAATCTCCAGATGAAGGTTACTGTGGAGCGAGTGGCACTCCGGATTAGGGGTAGATAAATAAATAATGGGCTCAGAGTGAGGAGACAAATTATGTTCGCTTCTTGCCAATTCCAATCAATGGCATCCAATCAATATCTGTGTCCTTGGTGAAATTTGGAGAGTTTAGGGGCTATGATTGTGAATGAGGAATCGCTGACTGTCTTCTGTGATGTGCTGCTGGTTACTCCTGGGAGCTGTCCGTCCACTTTAATAAGATGGTCAAGGTCCTGTGAACGAACAGAAAGCCAATACAGGGACTCTAAACTCGGGGTTACGAGATTGCGTGACACGAACCGATCTAAGACACCTCTATTCTTGCAACATTAAACGCTCCAGTTTCTTCTCTTCTTTTACTCATTTCCTCTTACCTTGTTCCTTTCCTGCCTCTTGCCTGCATAGTCCTGTACTTATTTACTTGCAAGTGAAATAAGGCAGCCCATTGGACGATTGAACGCAGAGGTCAACTCGGCCTTGATTCTCATTCACCCCTAGAGTGGATACTAAATGGAATTGACCGCGGGGGTTTTCAGGCCGTCCTCGATCAGCTCGCAGTCACTACCAAACCTTTTCTCAATCAAGATACGGAATCTCCACCGAGCCTCAAAGACCCCTCACACACAGCCTGCTTGCCCTCCGTTGTTTGAATATACCAGCTGTGAGTGTATCAATATTAGAGGCATTTCCTGCCAGAGAAGCAGCGCTATGGGGAGAAAGATTAAAGTCAAGGATTTATTTTTCATCTAGCAGAGGAATTCCAGAGGTTTAGAGGTGGACTCGTAAAAAGGTTGAAGATTTGGAAAAGATAGAAATCTAAAATAATGACCAATAGCTCATATGGCAGCAGAGCCAACTCCATATTTATTTCTATAATGCAACGTCAGAAGGTTTTCCATTCAGACCAGAGCTAACAAAAGACATCCTGAATACAATATGCTACTAGTAACTACCTATAACAAGGAGCTTCTTCATAATTTGATTAAATTAGCAACATGTTGATATTTTAGAGCAGGGAGGGGCAAATGAGAACCATATGTGACCCTTGATCTAATTTTGTGTGGCCCTAAAAAGCAGACGAACAAAATTACTCCAAAAACACACTAAATAAAGAAGAATACACAAAATGACTACAGAACAAACAAATGTACAAAACGTCAACAAAATCATTAAACACGGGACGTGATGTTAAACCATTTTTTGTGCAAAAAGATGGTAGTCAACATGAGGTTTACCAGCTGAGAGTGACATGGGAGCCGTGTCTCTGATATGAAGAAAATGTAAAATTTGGGAGGTATCATCAGTAGTGTTCCCTATGAATCAGCGGATGTTTTGGCCTTTTATACAGTAGACACCCTCATCAAAGGTGGCCAGCTACAGGGTGATCAAGCCTGAGCTTGCGTCTCATAACGGTTTCCCACTCTCAACTATCTGCACCTTTAAAAACAAACAAATGGCAGCAAAAACCAAGTGCATACAAAACACAAAAACACACAAAATGAGAGAATGTACAAAAATCACAACATAAACAAAGAAAATTACAACAAAAACACACAAAATGAGAATTTTTTTTTTTTAAAAAAACCCAGATCATTATTCAGAAATATATGCCAGGAAAACAGTTATTCTTAAATATTCTCAATCAATAAATTAAAATACCATAACTATACAGAAATTTTAAAAGTTTAATGCTTTTTTGAAAAACTTTTTTTTCTTTTTATGAAACCTGGCCTGAGGTCTAACGCACAGGATTACAAATGTTCCAGATAAATAACCACTTAACTAAGATTAAGATTAAAGTCTGGACTTTCACCTTTAATCGTCATATATGTTATGACACATATGAAATTTGCCCTCTGCATTTAACCCATCCCTGGGGAGCAGTTAAGGGACTTGCTCAACGACCCACAGCAATGGTCCGGGTAAGATTTGAACCAGCGATTATGATTATAAATGATTATAAACCCAGCGTCTGAACTGCAATTTCAGAGCAAAAAAAAAAGTTGAGAACACGTCGTGAAAGCTTCCCCCAACCATTGGAGCATCTCCATTTAATAGCACCATTGGTTTGTTATTGGTTATTGGCTTTTCAAGTGACAAATTTACCATGTAAAAAATACCTGTCCTGTTGGTTCCCAACAAATGAGCAATTTTGCATTATTGCACAAAATGTAAATCCTAATTAGAACAGACAGAGACATTCTCGTAGCTTAGTTCATCCAAATCTCTTACAGAAATAGTCAACTAAAATATAAAGCACAAGAGTACATTCATTTTTTAAAGATTCAATTATCAATCTGATATGGGACTATATTGA
Source organism: Gouania willdenowi (assembly GCF_900634775.1). Lineage (NCBI taxonomy): Eukaryota > Metazoa > Chordata > Actinopteri > Blenniiformes > Gobiesocidae > Gouania > Gouania willdenowi. The sequence goes on along the minus strand of NC_041061.1, from coordinate 10,749,795 downwards.
CTGGATACCTTCCAAAAGAGAAACTTATTTCTGATTGGTTTTCGTCCCATTTGAACATAGTTTAATTTTTATTAGTTGACGAAAATAACAATATATTTTTGATTTAGTTTTGGGTTTTTTTAAATAGTCTTAGTCGAGTGATTGTCACTTGAAAAAATATAGTTGATGAAAACAAGCTGTGCACAGTGACCTCCTCCATCTGGCAGCAGTTCTACAGTTTGAAATGAAATGATCTACAGCTTCACTCTCCCAGAAGGTTTAATTGGGATGTTTAACATTCTCCTTTTTACTAGCTGTGCAGCGACTCGCCCCCACCCTCCACTCAGAAAGTGACGCAGAGGAGGGCCGGCCTGATTGAGGTTTTAAAGACTCGGTCCCAGTTGAATTGCAATTGCAGAGGCCTTTAATTAGATAAAGCTTGGCCGGTTTGAACGTATACTTTATAGCCGTGTCAGGCTAAAAGGGTCCACGTGTCGTAAATATCACCTGAGACATTAATAGAATCGAGATTAGAGGGCAGAATGTGTGGATCAGCGCAAAATGGCAGCCAGCAGTGGGACGGCTTCATGCAGAGAGCTATTTATAGCCGCTGGAAATGGACGGCCCCATTAATATAAGGCTTACCCTTTCTGGAAATGTAAATCACTGGGGCTCAACGCGGATGTTATACAGCTGCAGTGTGTCAGAGGAAACAGTGGAGTTTCACTGATTTACACGAAGCAGGACAGACAGCTTCATCTATAGCCACAACGATTACAACTGCTGTTTTTAAGCCATTGTATTACATATTAGACTCCGCCTCTAAATCTCAATAAGTATATATAAGTATAATGTAAATAGGATTATGCTCACCCAACCACTGGAAAAAAGGTACTGCAGGTTGGCCGGGCCAGCAATATTTATTAATGTATATATAACTATGTAATCTAAAAAAAAAATAATCACACTCAAATTTTGATTTTAGATATATCAGACATGCTTAAAAGTTGAAAATTCATAATAATTCTACATATATACATATATACCAATTATTCTTGGGGTCAATTTGACCCCATTCAATGTTTATCATTAAAAAAATAAAAATGTACTTTTATTTTTGCTTCATATTTCATGACTTTTCGTAATTTGATGGCTACAATTAAGCATAAAATTATCATTATGATATTTTTTCATTGTGCTGAACACATTTGACGCATTGGTGTTTCTCTGGGGTCAATTTGACACCAAGCTGTTTTATTTGTGTAAAAATTGTCTGTCTGTGTGTGACCCATGTACGACTCACAGACAGACTCTCTGTCTCTCTTGAAAATATCCTCGAGGAAAATGTTTACTGCCGGTGACATTTTGGAACAGCTCTTTCACAGTGAAAGTGACAAAGAGAAGAATGTGTCTGAGACAGAGGATTTTTATAGTGAATAACCCAAAATATGTTGCAAAAAAGTCATAAAAGAGTGGTTCATTCTGTGAGAGTTAGAAACGTACGTCCCAAATTAGAAAAGATAATAGGAGGGTTTAAAAGGCATTTACATGGTTGCCAATCTAAGGACATGCTTCTGCGATTTAGCAGACAAGATTATTTAAGTCGCACAGAGACCAGTCACTCATCTCCTGGCTTTGATTCCCACCCCTTGATGATTGATTTTATTCACCGACAAAGACAAAGTGAGTGAACACCAAAGACTGGAGGATGAGAGGGAGGGAAAAGATCCTATCGCCTCCTCAGTGGACGTCTCCCACAAGGCCGCGGGGCTGATCAATAACCTCCGCATTTCCAAACTGCATCGGATTATGTCCAACACGGCTGGATTTCAGTCGGCGGAAGCTGCAGGTTTTTAATTGAGAAGCATCTCACGCCCGAGCCCACTTCTCATGTCTGTTCTTTGGAATAACTTGTCGTTTTCTCCAGCTCTCACTCACTGCTCTTCTCTCTAATCCTCTTCCTCTCTCACTACCTGTTATTACTGTCAAACACAAGCCCAGTTCCTTTGCTACTGTACAACTCCACATGCTCGCAGTGCCTCAGGTTCTTTGAGTATACCATGCATTTGGACAAGTGGATTAAAACTGCAGGGTAGTCTGAAATATGTCAATCTCCTACAATACTTGTTACTTAAGAGTAAATAAACCCTCAAACCACTTTTTTTTTCTGCTGAAAACAAATGTATTTGAGTATAAAGTGGTGTTTGTTTTGATTCTTGTCCAACTCTTGACACTTTAGTCAAAGTATTTCAATTTTACAGCGTATTAGGGCCACATTAAAATAGAATACAAAATCAGGGCACTACGAGAATAAAGTCGTGATATTTTGAGAACAAAGTCGTAATTTTATGAGAATAAAATTGTAATCGACAGCTAGCTTTATTTCAGACTCTGGGTCCATAAAAACCATACAAACAAACCAACACAAAAACACATATAAAAAGATTATGAGAATAACATTGTCATTTTATGAGAATAAAATTGAATCTATCGGTGTTGGTTGCGATTACTTCAAGTTTTTTTTTTTTTTTAAATATGGCTTTATACTCATAAGACTATGACTATTCTCAAAATATGATGACTTTACTCTAAAAATATTATGACTTTAATCTAAAATATTAGGACTTTACTCTAAAAATATTAGGACTTTAATCTAAAAATATTAGGACTTTAATCTAAAAATATTAGGACTTTATTCTCATAAAATCACGACTTTATTCTTTTACTATTATTACTTTATTTGTGTAGTGGTCATATTTCTATTTATTTTAATGTGGACCTAATACGCCGTCGTACAATTTGATGTATCTTTTTTTTATAAAATGTCAGAGTGACTGCCCTCTATGGGTTGAAACCTGGCTATTACAATCAAATTGTGCTTTCGGCTGTAAATGGAGGTTCATGACGTTTCGGTGGCTTCTGACATCACGAACCACCACTGTTGGCCCCGCCTCTCCTATAGTAACAAGCAGTTGTTGAGAAGTATAGTGAGTATTGAGTAGTTAGCATACATAGATTGTTATTTAGAAGTTTTGTAGTATAAACTGGGTGTGTGTTAACTGCTCCAGGCATGACTCAGTCAAAATCGTCAGGGTTTAGCTACTCTTTCATTTGTTTAATTCGATTCTTGCTTTTTTATTTATTTTTTTTTTTCCAGTTACCATTAGTCAGCTGCTGAAGTATTTGACTTGTCTGTTGAGTAGGAGGACTTGTCTGGTTTGTAATTTGAAGAAGAAAAAAAACTGTAATTAATCAATCTTTTGAAAAAATGTTTTACCACCGCTAATATTGAGCTATATCAATAGATTTTACCAATCCTGTTCAGAAATAATATATAATAATAATCATAACTAGAATATTTGCATTTCCTGAAGAAAATACAAATGAGGATGCAGATGTTGGCCCACATCACACTGCATTAGCTTAGCATTAGCTAGCGTTAACGTTATCTAGCATTATCATTAGCCTAAAAATAACCTACCGTCATCATTATAATTAGCATAGCAATAACATTAACCTAGCATTAATATTGACCTCGTATTAGCTTTAACCTAGCATTATCATTAGCCCAGCAATTGCATTAACTTAGCTTTAGCATCAACCTAGCATTAGTTAGCAATAGCAATAACCTAGCATTATCATTAACCGAGTATTAACATGAACTGCTCTATTTATGTTCTAGTTTCCAATGTTGTCAGTGTTTGAATTTTTTATTCACGTACCCCATGACATTTTGCGTACCCCAAGTAAGTTATAGTCGGACACATTGTTATTTCTATCAGAAGAAAATATATAAAAACCTTGTCCATCAACCAAATTGTGTAACTTATAGTGGTCCCAGTAGATGAAAAGGCAGTGACAGAATAAGGTGGAAATCCTGTGGCTTAATGTGAGATGTATGACATAACGCTCCGTCTATGGTACTATTTTGTATTTAAGCTCATTTATGTTTTCAGGTTTTTACTTATGTCCTTAATTTCTCTGTTTCAACTTGACATCATTATTCTCTTATTTTGAGGTCAACCTTCATCCTTGCGTTATGGGTTTCAATCTTGACCTCTTCAAGGGACTTGATTCTTGTTAATGCCAAAGAATGAGGCTGATGTGTTAATATCTCGGCCTTGGACTGTCTTTCATTAAAGCTGCTAGAGACGATAAATAATGCTTTTTTACACAACACATGGTGTTGGCCTCAATAAATCAAAAGTAATTCTCTTGAAAAACTAGAGAATTTACTCAAAGGTACAAATATGACACTTGCAGATTTTCTAGTTTTTTTTTGTTTTTTTTTACTCCAGCACGAACATTGGGTTTGTTACCATGTGACTTGAAATTTGGAAAAGTCATGCACATTTCTATTAGTGATTTGGAATCTTGTTGAAAAATGCTAAGACGTCGCTGAGCCGGAAACATTTTTCAAGAAGTGTTTTTACTTCATACATCCTTTGATTTCTCAGGTTTCTTCGCCAGGACGACAGCTATTCGCTTGACACCAACTTTGTTCTGGTTTGTTTACGGTGTTCCATGTGATGTGACGTCACAATGGAAGACAAACAATTTTTAACCGTTTTCAGGTGTTTTTGTAGAATCCACAACATCAACATCGGCCATTGTTGTGGAAACACCAGAAATGTCACTTTGGCTATTTTTTCTGGGGGAACTATCTATTCAGCAATAGACACAAAGAACTTTTTGAAAAGATAGAAACCAGGGCAGTTTTAAGCATCAGAAATCGCCGAAAGTTGAGTTCTCGCCTGGCCCAGCTTGATGTTTACCTCGGAGTGTTCATAATCCGTATCAAATACTTTCTCAAATGGAAAACTGATGCCGAAAATTACCTACGAGTGGAACTAAATTAAATAGTAAATTAACAAATCTGTGGAGCTGTTGCAGACACCCTGTGAGAGGAGGATGCATGGTGGTTGGATCAGTTCTCCAGAGTAATCGACTCAAGGACGGACGTGGAGGTGAGCCAGGACACAAATGAAGTGGCAATTCCTCAAAGAACAGGCATCAAAACTGACTAGATTAAAAGACTTACAACAGAATTAAAGCAACGAGAGACACAGAGACACAGGACTTAAATACACAATGAGTTTTTGATGAAGAATGAGGGTCACCTGAGGAGGGGGAGGGGAGATGGAAAACAGATAATAAAATGACTTTTCACTCACCTTACAAGACGGCATGGACTGTTGTCAGAACAAGACCATAAATAAAACTTTTAAAACAAAGTCATTTAAAGAATTCTAATATAAAGGCACATAAACTGTTACAGTAACTGAGTGACAGGGCAAAGTCAGCGTACAAAAGAGCGCCCCGGGCTTGTCATTGAATTTTCTTACACCATATGGTGACCTTTGAACAGGGAAGAGGAAAGATGCTGCTTTTAGAGACACAAAAGAGGGACAAAGAACACCAGTAGCCACCCAAGGGTCAGTGCAGAGGATGGGAAGATGGTATGACCTCACAGAAAGTCATTGAGGCAGCATTAAAGAGGATTAAATAAAGCAGAGGCGTCAGAAGAAAAAAACAGGTTTAGAGCATTTCTGCTGTAAATATGCAAAAGCTGAAATGTATCATTTTTTCATGGAGTGATCTGATTAAAAAATGTAACTGTAATTCATTGCAAATGACCTAATTGATCACGACTTGTGAATTTAAAAATGACACACTGAATCATCAATTTATCGCAAAGAAATTGCTTATTTATCCTGAAATAGTTACATTTATTGAGGTAAATTGTGTAATAATTGCATTTTTTTTTTTACCAAGAAAAACAAAAATGGAGAATGTGAACCCTGCAAATTTGAAAGGTTTTGGATTTGAAAAAGTTCATTCTATTTTTTACCAAAATCTTACTTATTTAAAAAAAAAAAAAAAAAACAAAGAGAGAGAATCCATTAAAGTGCACAATTTATAGTTTTCAAAAATTCAAATGTCAATATGAGGAAACTGCAGAACGAATTTGAACCCTGAACATTATAATCTGTTCAAACCGACTGTTGCTCTTTTACATTCAGCAGCTGAGGCACAGCAGTCTTCCACCTTACTGCAGAAAACATCAGTTTTCTTCTTTTTACTATTACTACTAAAAGTAATAATATTGCACTAATATATTCAAAATCTGGAAATATTGCACATAGGCTTAATTAGTTGCACGGAAATTGCAAGTTTATCCTGATATTGTAACGTTTATCAAGATAAATTGTAGCCCCTGTACAAGCCATGTCCAGGCTCGCTAAATTGTGTAATAATCACATTTATTTTCACCGACACAACAATGTTCACCCAGCAAATTTTTAAAGTTCAAATTATTTTTTCTAAAAAATAATCTGAACCGTTGTTCTTTTACATTCAGGAGCTGAGGCACAGCAGTCTGTCCATATTACTGCAGAAGGGAACAGGTCTCTTTTTCTCCTAAAAGTAATAATATTGTTATTTTTCACAGTCTATAAATATTGCACACAGGCTTCTGCGTCGCTTTGTACAGAAGTAGAAGGAAAATCAAAATATACTGTCTGTTATCACTCAATCCTTGGTATTTTGAATTGCTAAAAACATGTTACTGAATTATTAATGATGTTTCTTGCCCCTGCTGTTCTGTTTTGGTGTGTGCGTGCATGTTTGGTTGTGTGTGTTTTCATGTAGGTATGCTCTGCTGTTCAGAAATCTCAGTATTTTACAAAAGTTCCTGTCTTGTATTTGCACATTTTTCACTAAAGTTCTTAAAAACACTGACTTTGATCTATAATCAGAATTGAAATTACCAATGAAAGAATGAAACATGATAATATTCACAGCCTTAATTCATATATACCTGCAATGAACTGAGTGACAGAAAAAGAAAAGGTAAAAAAAAGGAGTAAATGTAAAAATAAATGAAGCCCTAACACAGAATTCCGAGGCAGAAGCCGTCATTAGAATATTATAAGGACACCAAACAAAGGACACAAGCAGCTGGTGTGTGTGTGTGAGGCGTAATGAAAATAAAATGTTGAGATGAATTTTTCATGGAGGAACCGGTGACAATTGCTTACGTGTGCACTTTCAGTCTGCCATACATTATTCAGCGGACAACCAGCAATGAGGATTCTCTGCTTTTGTTCACTTTGCTCGAGGATTTTCTTATTCTTATATTTAAGAATTAAGTTATTAGGCGAGTCAAAGTTAAAAAAAATAAAATAAAAAATACATTTTGCGTGTCAGTTACTCAAACCACACACAACCAAAACAAATAAAATATCATTGGAAAATGTCAGTCATGACACATTTAGAAGCTCAAAGCAATTTAAACAATGAAACCAACATTCATATGTATGGGATAAATCTGTGTGCGTGGATAAAAAATACTGTGTGTTAAAGGAAAAAACAACACACACACACACACATACACATTTTAAATCCTCACTGTTATCTCTCTACTGCTCTGTGCAAACAGAAGAAGGGTCATTTTTTGCCTTGTTGAAAAAAAAAGCCTCTTTTATTGGTTGTATAACAAAGCAGGAACAGGTGAAAGAGTGTTTTCTTAGTATAATTAGCCCTAATTGTTATATTTTATTGTACAATTTTTCACTTCATCTGAACTTCATGATGGGAATTTTTGTCCATATTTAAATCCAGTTCTGAAACAAAGCTGAAATAAATTTCAAAAACGTGCTTTTGAAGATTATCTACAAGTAAAAAGTTGCCTGAAAAAAACACATTTACTATATGTTGACTTTGAATATCTTCTAAGTTTATCAAATCTAATGAGGTGTTAAAACTCATTTTAGTTTAGGGGCCAAATATGAAGTAGTTTGATCATAGGTTGGCTGCAGATTTTAGGCGGGAAAATGAGCAATTTCAACAATAGTTTCTCCAAGTTGGCACTTTGGCAAATAAATGATACATAAAGAATGAAAGGCGCCGAAAACATACGTGCTAAAGGTGACGCATATCAGTACCTGCAGGATTTTCTCTTGTAAATTTTATTGTTTTTCTGACAAACTTATTTAATTTTGGGAAATTATGAGAAGTAATTTAAGGGAAATTGAGTATGTCAAACAATTTGAGATTTAAAATGAATGGGGAAAATTGTGATCCTGCAATATCTACAACTGAGGGGTATTCCATAAAGCGGGTTATGTTCAAACTCTGAGTATGTTCGGGCTCAAATGAGGGAAACTCTGAGTATCCCATTCCTAAACACGAGGTATGTTCTCCTCTGAGTATGTTACCATGGCAACATTGTCCATGAACTAAACTTGGTCGCTGGCAGGTTTTATCAAAGAAACCCTGGGTTTCTACCTGGCTCCGCCCACCTGAACACCGTTTCTGAACACTTTAATGAACCTTAACACTTCTCTGAAACACACCACAGACGTCTTCACATCATTACTAATGTTGTGTTGCTTTACTTTTTTTTTTTGTGTGCAAACGGTAGTTTTCTTTATAACATTGTAGATGTAGATCATTAAGTGAAAGACACTGAGGTTGATCTGCGTTAAAACATCTACTCACGTCTCTTTCAAGATATGATGGCCCAGTGAGTTGTGACGCTGCTCTTGGAAGCGATGGGTCGTGGGTTTGCGTCCCGCATCAGTGTTTTTTTATGACATTTTTTAGGGACGTTGAATGACTCTGGCAACAATATTACATTAAAAATCAATATGAATGATGCGATATCAAGCAGCAGCCACTGTCTTAATATCCAGTGTAACAGGAGGGCTCTCTATGCAGCCATCCTATGCTGCTGCCACGTCTCCTCAGACACATTTTATTCATATTATTCACTGCTCGTCACGTCATGAAGCAATAAAGTGATGAAGCGACCAAAAAGTGTGACTAATTACAGGTGATTTAAGCCACTATAAACACTGAAGACTGAACGCACCTTTAGAACAGGCTCATATTCCTCAAACACTGGCTTATTTTTCACCCATTAGGGTGAATAAGTCACTATTTTCCGGGTGGTCGTCATGGCAGCTCAAGTCATCTTCGATCCATTTATGATGGCTTTTTATCGCGCGCGTGTACGTCAGTAACCCAAGGTTTACATACTCAGGGTTGATTGACCCACTTCATACCAGCTGTAATGGAATCCGATACCCAGAGTTTCTCATCGCGGGGTATGTTGACCCAGAGTTTATGGATAGACTCAGAGTTTGTTAACCCTCCTTTATGGAGTACCCCTCAGAATTACTCGGTCATAGTTTTACTATTCAATGCAATTTGAAAGTTCTTATTTTTGTTCGGAGGAAAGACTAAACTTTACAAAGGACGATTTCGTCGTCTTCAAGCAACTAAGAAGTAAAATAAGTTTGTTCTTGTATGCTAGCAGCTCAGTAACATGAGGCCCTAAAACATCAACACAGGCCTCCAATACTATTACATTCTAATGCTGTATTATATTAAGTAAACCCATTAAAATGGATATGGAAATTTCAATTTTGGTGATTAACTAAAAATACAAATTTTCCAGAAAATGAAAATGCATGTAAAGACAATTTTATTCCATTTATTTCTCCATATACTGTAAATGCTGCTACTTTTCTTAAGTAAGTACACTTTGTGGCTGCTAAGTTGAAAAGATGGATAGAAAATGTACGACTAAAGCTTATAGTAATGAAAAATGCAACATCCCACAGTAAGTACAAATAAATAGAAATATAGCAGATATTTTTTACATCTATAAAAATAGACACATACCCTCTATTCACACGGAATGCAGAACTGTTTAGCATAAAATGCCAATGTTGTGTATTCTATTCCATTCTTATCTTATAATTATGTTTAGAAGTTGGCTATAGAACAAATGTGATAGAATATAAATACTATTCAGAGCTCACAGGTTAGCTTTGGTATAGTAAATACTCTTTAAGTCCCATACCTTGAAGATGCTAGAGATGCTATTTGTATTTTTTATTATTTTTTAATCAAATTAAAACACAGTGGAGGCAGCTTAGATCAATAAATCGAAGATCATTTGCTTGCAAAAAAAAAAAAAAAAAAAAGTTAAAGGTTGAAATTGTAGCTTGAGAGTTTGTTTCGATCTCCATCGTAAACACCCGTAAAGTTACAAGCATTGCATTGTGGGATCTGCAGTCCCATAGACTAATGCATAGAAGTGTTTTTCTTTCAATTTACCAGGATTTCTTGAGTTTCTTTGCGAGAAAAGGAGGATCGTGATTCACTCGACACCATTTTGGTTCTATTTTGTTCCTGAATGTGACTCAACAACACATTCAAATTTAGCCCTAACCCTATCAAAGATTTTGTGAAATATGTTGTCATTTTGGCAGAGTTTTTGGGGACAAGCACAAGAAACCACTGTAAAAACAAAGTAAACACTCTTCTATGCATTTGTTTTTCATCCGCTGTGGGAAATGATCAAATTCCACCTAATTGTTCTTGTGACGGAGCGGCCGTAAGCATCTCGCCTCACCTCACCTGCTGCTCTCCTGTGTACCGCCTCCGTGTGTGGGCGTGGTAGTTAAACTGGACCATTATATAACGTATGGTGGCGCGCATGTAAAACCATGTGATGTGGACTGAATTATTTTCCATATGTTAATGTAATTTTATGATTTATTTGTGCATTTCAGATTTCATTTAAGAGGTACAGTATGAAGAGAGTTTTTGTTTCTATTATGTTTCAGTTATTTTGTTTTTTTTTTAAATAATTTGTTTTTTGTTGTTGTTCATTTGATTCCTATTAAAAACACTTACTGCAGATTGTTAATTGCACTTTTCATTAGAAAAAATAAATCAAATTTCATGAAAACTTTTTTTCTTTGTGTTTATTTGATTGTTTTTCAAGACACTTTGATACAGAATGACTGTATATTGTTAATAAAGGCTACAAAGATGAAAAGATGTACTTTGGTTCAAAAATAGGGTTGAAAAACCCTGGTCCACAGGACTCTACATCCCACAATGCAATGCGCAAAACTTTTCTGACAATATCAATGAGTGTGTTTACAGTGGAGATCAGAAAAAAACCTTCAAGTGCCCATTTTACCTTTTTTCAAGCAATTGATCTTTGATTTATTGATCTCTGAAGCCTCCACTGTCTTTACCTGATAGAAAAAAAAGATATATATCATCCCAGAATGTTTTTAACCAAAAGACCACAGACACCAAAGTAAAGTGAGTAGTGAAAAAGTAGCAAAAGTGGTAAAATGAACCTCCTGTCAGTCGTTGTTCTTTGGTATCCATTTGCTCTTACTCAGCACAGAGTTTAGTTCATTCATCAGATTTGATGGCATCAGTCCGTCTCCGCCCCGCGTTGGCTGCTTTCCTATTGTCCTCGTGCCGCTCTGAGGAGGGGCGGGCAGCGGCGTAGGCCGTGGGTGTCGGGGCAGCAATGGAGATGGAAGTCTCGGGGGAGCACTAAGTTCTGTAGAAGCTTTTAAGTGTTGAGCGTCTGCGACTCTGAGTAGATCACTGGGCCGTGGGTAGCTAGCAGCGTAGCCGGCTTTAGGGTGGACACCCGCTTCCTTGGTGGCCTTCCCCTCACCCACTCCGAGAGAAACACTCCGCTCTGCAAACTTAGCAGCAAAAACATAAGGTACAATAGTTGGTAAGAACTGTGTTGCACAAGAAACTAAACTTCACAACATTATGATTGTACGTAAAATATAGCTAGCAAGAGAATAACGTCATAGGATACCCAATTTTAGCTCTGCACTTTAATGCGTTCACTTTATACATCACAGCAATGAGAGCTGATGACAAAGAAAACCTGCTACTGTCCTTTAATTCAGGGGTTCTCAACCTTGGGGTCAGGACCCCAAGGACACTGGGAGGGGGTTGCCAGATGCCTTCAAGAAACTAAGAATGTTTTTTTTGAACAATTTGAGCCCATTTTTGCTTTTTTTAAAATCCTTTTTCTGCAACTTCACCAAACTTGCCATATTTTAACCTATTTTCATCACTTTTTTGCCATATTTTTGCTCCTTCTAATGCAATGTTGGCACATTACTCCCGTTTCTGCCACTTCATCACATTTTAATGTCTTTTCTGCACATTTTTTCCACTTCTAAGACCTTTTTTCCACTTATAAACACTTTCCACCACTTTTCCCACCTAATGCCACATATGTTGACCCATTATTGTTACTTTTAACCTCTTTTCACCATATTTTATGCTAATTTTTGCCAATTTAACCACATTCACGATTTGTCATGTCCATTATTGACCAGTTTGAACTAATTGTTCCAACTTCCAACCCCCTGCTATTTCTGCCACTTTCAAGCAAATACAGCAAAGCAAACACTTTGAACGCTTTTTACCACTTATTCTGTCAGTTTTTGGCCACTCTAACATCACAGATTCATAGAACAATGGTCCATTATTTTGCTGACTTTATGGATGAGCCCCAAAAATCTCTCTCTTTTATTCCCCCTTAAAGATGACCCTGTCTCCACATGACTGTTCTTCAGTGTTCATGTCTGTGTCTAACCACCTTCAGGTACAGTGGGGGTCCCTGGTCTCTGAAAGCTTCATTTTGGGGGTCATGGGCTGAAAAGGTTGAACACTACTGGTCTAATGGCTTGCATCAGTACAGGTCATGTGATTTTTCTGATGGTGTCACTATTCTTGACAAGCTTGCAGGCTAATTGCTACTTCCCGTAAGACAGAAACGAGTTTAATACAATCGCAAAGTAAAACAAGGTTAACATGGCTGCTTTTAAGTGTACCTGTACTCATGTTTACAACATCAATGCTTTATAAATCACCAACAAACAAATATTCATGTGAAATACACCTTAAAAGTATGTTTCTGAACAATTTCATTCAAGGGGGAAGAACTAATGGGGAGGAGCTGTTGTCGCCTAGCCTGAAGACGGTAATCATCACATTCTAGTGATTCCAAGGAGGAAATGACCACCAGAGATGTGTGTGACGATAAAACCAAAGTGGCTACCATTACATGGTGTTCCGTCTTGAGTTCTGACATGAAGTCTTGATGTTGTGAAGCATGAACTAATAGCAGACCGCTCAGACAGCCGCGTTATATCTACAAACTAGATCTCATCTCTGGTAATGGAGTTCATTGACGGGATTATGTGCCTTTACCCTTGGACAACTACCACCTGATGGTCACCAGACAATCAAGTCAGGTCTCATTCTTCATCAAGACTCAAGTATCTCCAGAAGAGAAGGAATAGCTCTCCTTGCCATTGACCTTGCCTTGTTGACAAGGGTTCATGACGAAGTAGTATTTATTAGAGCTTGTAATTAAAGTTCACTCTCTACAGGTACCTTTTAAGCATTATGACCTAAAAGCTTTCACTTCATACTTTAGACACATCCTTACCTGTTTGCCATCTCTGAGGGGTTGAGCTGTGGGATACGCAGCTTCCTTTGAATTGAGATCCGAGCCAAACTGAACAGAGAGTCAACATCAGAAAAAAGCTAAAAATTCAGGACAAATAACAAGAAACAGCCTGTACCAGAAAGTAAGACTTCAATCTCAAGTGTAATATGGACTTGTGCAGAGTTTTCTGAGCTGGATTAAGAAAATAATGAAGGTCACCATGTTGGGATAACTACTGAATAGTTTTATGTGGCCCGTAGAGGTAAAGAACTGTCTTTATTTTGACAGAACCCTCATTTCATCACTTCAACGCCCTGTCATCTGACCTTTACACCCCTCACCAGCCACCCCTCCTTGTCTCAGCATGCGTTCCTCCAACTCTGGTTGCTAAGGCAACAGCCGAACCTTAGTGCACGCCAACAGGTAGAGGAAGAGAAACCAGGAGCGTCTACTTTATCTTCTGCCCTTCCCACTAGTCCTATGTCCTTCCCACAAGCCCCCACTGAGGAAGCCGTCAATCCCGATGCTTAACAGATTTGGAAGGAGAATCCTTATATTTCTAGTCGGGCTCTGCTTTGCTATGGATTTAGTGGTTAGAAATCTCTGAGCTTTCTCTACGGGAAAAGGAAAAAAAAAAAAAAAAAAAAAAGAAACTCTAACAAAATAAACACCGTGAAACACTCAGAGACGCCCCACATAAATTCCTTTGCCCCTTTAGATCAATCTCCCCAGCGTTGACAGCGTTGGCCTTTTTTACTGGTGAACCCAGACTAAGGCACTAAACAGCTTTTGCAGAGAAACTGTGATAAACAACAATGAAACACACACAGGTTTCTATAAGGCAGAGGATTGTGTGAAGGCCAAACTATCAACATTCATGTCAGCATTTAGAATAATAGCTAAAATGAGCAATAATACGTGTAGAATTGTTATACATAGTGTCTTTTTGTTGTTTCCTTGTGTCTTTTTTGTGTTTTCAGAGTGTTTTTTTGTGTATACAGTATTTGTTAGAATGTTTTGTTGTCATTATGTCATGTTGTTATAATTTCTTGTTGTCGTTGTGTGTTTTCCTATCAGTTTGTTTGATTTTGCTGTTTTGTGTTTTGAGTCATGTTGTGTATATTTGTTGTGGTTTTGTTGTCATTTTCTACATTTTCTTTGACTTTGTGTTTTTTCATGTTATTGTTTTGTGTCTTTTCATCAGTTTGTTTGTTTTTTGTGTTTTATAAGTCAGTTTGTGTATATTTGTTGCAATTTGGGGTTTTTGACGTCATGTTGTGCATATTTCTTGTGGTTTTGTTGTCATTCTGTATATTTTCTCTGATTTTGTGGATTTGTTTTGTAGTTTTGAGTGTTTTTGGAGTCTTTTTGTTTATCTTTGTTGTCGTTTTTTGTGGTTTTGTTGTCAATTCGTGAACTTTCTCTGGTTTTGTGGGCTTATTTTGTATATTTTCTCAGATTTTGGGGATTTGTTTTTTGTAGTCTGTGTGTTTGTTTTGTGTTTTATTAGTCATTTTGTGTGTATTTTGTTGCAATTTTGTGTATTTGAAGTCATTTTGTGTATATTTATTGCCATATTTGAGGTTTTATTGTCATTTTGATTAATTTCTCTAATCTTGAGCGGGTTTTTTTGTTGTTTTGTATATTTTTATAGTCATTTTGTGTATTATTTCCCATCACCTAGTTCTAAGTGTTTTTTTGTTTTATGAGTCATTTTGTGTACATTTGCTGCCATTTTGTGTTCTTGAATTCATTTTGTGTATATTTTTTGTGGTTTGTTGTCATATCAGTTTGTTTTTGTTGTTTTGTGTATTATGACAATTTTTTTCTATATTTGTTGAAGTCATTTTTCTATTTATTTGTTGTCCTTTTGTGTGTTTTTGTTGTCGTTTTGTAAATTTCTCCGTCATTTTGTATATTTTTCTCTTATTATGCATTTTCTGTTGTCGCTTTGTGTGTTTTTGGTGCTCGTTTATTGTTATTTTGTCTGTTTTTAAAAGTCACAGTGAGTTAACTTTGGGTGCCACCAGCTGCCTATACGTACGTCTGCCATAGGTGAACAAAGTGCTAATGCTAATGAAATGTGCTGAGCACACATTACACGGGTGGGCAATCATACAATGTTCAGTTTGAGTCATTTGCTTTAAAAGTGTCAGAAAAACAGACACGAGTATTTAATCTAATGAGGAAACAAGCAGGTATTTGAAGGAGGAAAATAAATGAGGGTTTATATGACACAGCGGTGGCTGCTCGCGCCGTGCTCGCTTTGCCTTGCATTATTTATGTGTTATGCTGTGTCAGCGACTGACAGCGACAACACTTAGCTCCATCTGGGAGCTAAGCACCACAATGTGATTGTTACAGTCGCCTTGACCTTATTCTCCCTGCTTTTCCTCATAAAGTGATTTATGTTATTGCTGCGTGACCTCAAAAACTTTCCCCTTCTTCATTTCTCTGTTTATGTATTTCCTCCGTGTACCGCACACAATAGAAATAGAAGATTTTGGAGGGAATATGATTTATCATATTTACTTGTTGGAAGATATGGATTATATGAGATTATTCCTTCGGCAGATCCTAAATGTGGAAGTGAAACAGAACACATACACTTTCAGCACTGCTTTGTTTGTCTTTGTTGTCATTCTGTATATTTTCTCTGATTTTGTGTGGAGTTGTTGTTTCGTGTGTTTTAGGAGTCATTTTGTGTATTTGCATGTTTGTTGTTGTTTAGCTTGTTTTGCATTTTTGAAGCCATTTTTTGTTGCTGTGTTTCATTGTCATTTTGTGTACATATCCTCTGATTTTGTGGATTTTTTTTTTGCTGTTGTTTTGTGTTTTATGAGTCATTTTGTGTTTCTTTCTTGCAATTTTGTGCTTTTGAGGTTGTCATTGTTTGTGGTTTTGTTGTCATTTTGTATAATTTATCTGAGTTTGTGGAGTTTTTGTTGTTGTTTTGTGTGTTTTTGCCGTCATTTTGTGTATATTTGTTGTCATTTGATGTGTTTTTAGAGTCATTTTGTACATTTTCTTGGATTTTGTGGACATTTTTGTTGTCGTTTTGTGTGTTTTTGGAGTCATTTTGTTGTAATTTTTTGCGGTTTTGTTGTCATTTTGTATACGTTTCAGATTTGGTGTGGGTGTTTTGTTGTCGTTTTGTGTATTTTGAATCATTTTATGTTTATTTGTTGCAATTTTGAAGTCATTTTTGTGCATATTTGTTGCTTTTTTGTGGATTTATTTGGTTTTTAAAGACATTTTGTATAATTTCTCTTGATTTTGAGTGGGGATTGTTTGTTTCGTGTACTTCTGGATACATTCTGTTTGTTTTTATTTTAATTTTTGTGGTGCTGTTCTCATTTTGTAAATTTTCTCTGATTTTGTGGATTTTTTTGTTGTTGGTTTTTTTGTGTTTTCAGAGCTTTGTTGTAATTTTTTGTGGTTTGCTGTCATTTTGTAGAATTTCTCGTATTTTGTGTGGGGTTGTTGTTTTCTGTGTTTTTGGAGTCATTTTGTGTATTTTCCAAAGAATTTGTCACCTTGAGTCATTTTGTGGTTCTGTTGTCATTTTGCATATTTTCTGAGTTTGTGGATGTTTTGCTGTTGTTTTTTTGTGTTTTGGAGCCACTTTGTGTATCTTTGTTGTCATTTTTTGTGGTTTTGTTGTTATTTTGTATCATTTCTTGTATTTTGTGTGGGGTTTTTGTTTTGTGTGTTTTTGGCGTCATTTTGTGTATATTTGTTGTAATTTTGTGTTTTTTAAAGTCATTTTGTATATTTCTTGGATTTTGTTGACTTTTTGTTGTCGTTTTGTGTGTTTTTGGAGTCATTTTGTTGAAATTTTTTGCGGTTTTGTTGTCATTTTGTATACGTTTTCAGATTTGGTGTGGGTGTTTTGTTGTTGTTTTGTGTATTTTGAATCATTTTATGTTTATTTGTTGCAATTTTGAAGTCATTTTTGTGCATATTTGTTGCTTTTTTGTGGATTTATTTGGTTTTTAAAGACATTTTGTATAATTTCTTGTATTTTGTGTGGGGTTGTTGTTTTGTGTGATTTTTTTGTGTATTTTCCAAAGAATTTGTCGCCTTGAATCATTTTGTACATATTTCTTGTCATTTTTTGTGGTTCTGTTGTCATTTTGTATATTTTCTCTCTTTGTGGATGTTTTGCTGTTGTTTTTTGTGTTTTTGGAGCCTCTTTGTTGTCATTTTTTATAGTTTTGTTGTCATTTTGTATAATTTCTCGTATTTTGTGTGGGCTTGTTGTTGTTGTTTTGTGTGTTTTTGGAGTCATTTTGTGTATTTTCCAAACAACTTGTCGCCATGATCTCATTCTCCCTGCTTTTCCACATAAAGTGATTTATTTTATTGCTGCGCTTTCCCCTTCTTTCTCTGTTTATGTATTTCCTCCATGTACCAAACACAATAAAAATGGAAGATTTTGGAGGGAATATGATTTATCATATACACTTGTTGGAAGACATGGATATTATAAGATTATCTATTCCTTCAGCAAAACCCAAATGTGTGAGTGAAACAGGAAACATTCACTTTCAGCACTACTTTAGATACACAAAACTTCTACTTCTCCCAAAGTCAGTGTTTTGCGCCTAATTAGTCTCTTTTTTTTTTTTTTTTTTTCTCACTAACTTGTCCGTCAGACGATATCTCACCTTCATCGCCATGATGTCCATCACCCAGTTGACCTGCGTCTCCCTTTTCTCGCAGCAGAAATGCCTGAGGAGGGACACCGCACACACATTTCCACCCTCTTTAAAATAAAACGGGGATACCTCACTCATCACGTCAACGTGACTGAATATAGGTGCCGCCTGCCAATAATTACACCCATCCGTCTTATGCGACGGTGATTACTGCTCCTAAGTAATCATCTATGATGATTAGTTTGTGTAATACCCGTCTACGCTCTTGGTGAATTACAGTATTATAGTTTTGAGCTATTTCTGAAGGTGGCTATTATTGTCATGTACTGTACTAAAGAAGAGCTCGTGCAGAAAAGCTCATAAGAAAGATTGATGTGACAAATCGATTGAAGGTAAAAATGAATAAGTGTGTCGGGAAGTTTTCTTCACTTTGGTCCCGCACGTCAGCATCGGTGGCTAATGGAGGTCATTTCACGTCTTGGTGAAATAACTGATTTCATCCAGAATATAAAATAATTTATTGTTAGAGGAAAAAAACACAAGGATTATACAGTTTATATTATATTAGTCAGATTAATAGGTTATGGAGTGTAAGAATCACCTTTTAAAGGGTAGAAAAAAGGTAATATTCAATTGATAAAATGCTCTAAAAGTACTTTTCTGAGGAATTTTACGCATTGATAGACAACTGAGGGGAATCATTCATTTTCATCTAGATGTGGCATAAAACTGTTGATTTTTTTTGGGGGGGGGGGTTTCTGCATTAGCTTCCATGTTCTTTCTTTCATTTTTTGGTGTTAATTACATTTTTTTAGTGCTTTTAATCATCATTTTCATTGATTTTGTGTTTATTTACGAATACAGACAACACAAACGTGTTCAACTTTTTTTTTACGAGTCTGGAGCTGTTACTAAAACATCTGAATCTTCTTTTTCAAAATATTATTTAAGTATTACATTATAGTAATGTAAGTAAAACTACTAGACACACAAACTACAGGTCTAGAATATAGTGAACTGTGACAAAATGTTATTAAAGTGATCCTATCAGTAGCTGCCTTTCCATCAGCATTGGAAACACGCAAAATGTAAATGGCAAAAAAAAAAAAGAAACATTCAAATATCGCTAAAAAGTTTTTACGCTTTCATGAGGAGGTTTTTCAGATGTTTCGATATTGAAATGTGTCGCAAACGCGCAACGGAAACACTTTTTCCACAATTACAACATGTCACAGGACATGAAGTACTGGTCACATGACCACTTGTCACCGAGAAAACATGGTGCGGTACATGTGGACAGAAGAAGAGACCCAGACATTTCTTAGTATATTATATATATATATATATATATATTGCAAATTATTACTGCCACATTAAGGTGCGTTCACACCAAACGCGACCGCAGCGCTGCAGTAGCTTCCATCGCCCCTGATGTGTCGCTTGCACATAGCGGTGCTTTTTGGTCACTCCATCGCTCCAATGACGCGATCACCAGGGAACAATGTGTGTGTGTGTGTGTGTGTGTGTGTGTGTGAGAGAGGGTTGATCACTTATTTTCCGTCTTGCTCCACTTTTACGGTATAAATGATCATCTTACGGAGATATTAAAGGATGACTTCACTCAGAATGTGTTGTGATCAATAGTTACCGTGGTTTTCAAGAAGTTAACCACTTTAATTTTGCCCTACTAATTTGAGGAAGCCGTACATCCTCCGCTGCAGCCGTCTGCACTGTGGTGGGAGGGAGCAGGGAGGGGCTGCAGCCTCCGCTCTACAGACAGTGAAGGACGAGGGATTTGTCGCTTTAAGTCGCTTAAAAAGTTCATATTTTTCAATTTTGAGCGGAGATAACTTGAGGTCGCGTCATTTACATTGATTTTAATGTAATCGAGTTGCTTCAGTCGCGTTAGGTGTGAACGCGACTTTAGACGTGAAACAACAAAGGAGTATTATAGAGTATTATAAGGAGGTTCTGAGCGTCCATCTTCCTGCAGCAAAGTCTCGCGGGATGAGATTTAGTTACAAGGCTCCAAAACGACCTTCGCAATTATGCTTTAAGTTTATTTAAAGCATAATTGCGTTATTTTGCATTATTTTGCAACAAAACTGTTATGGAAACACATCTGTCTAGTCCTCGGTAAGATGGCGGCCTAAGTGGAGCCATTTTCGTATCATAATGCACATTCGACTGGTAAAGGTAAGACTGAGTTTAGTTATGACCATCAACCAACTAAACCTCCAGTGTTTTACAAGATCTTTTGATAGAGCGTGCAATCAAAGTTTAGGTACAAGTACCTTTTATTACAGTGAGAGTTAAAATTATATTTTAACCAATTAAATAACCAATAAAAAGTACTGGTCATTATAATATAGGACTTTATCTTGGGTAAATCATTGTGTACGACTCTAATTTGTCATGTACTGTCATATTTTGATGACAACTACAGGTACGTTTTTATTGAGTTTATTACATTGTGTAGAAAAGTGACCCAAAATGAGTGATACAGTAGTGTTTCGTTCTCTAAACTTCTAGAAACCTCAGGTCTTCTAGTTTTGGACTTTAAAACATTTAAAAGGAATATCTGCATTTGTTGTCTAAGGTTGACCCTGCATGTCGTGCAATATGTATAATTCCATGAACATATAGGCCAAAATAATGGACAACACTGAATACCTGATTTAGGCTAAAACTGAACATTACTAATTTAATTTATACGTCCCTTTGTGGACACAAAACCACATCACACGTCATGCAATAAAAGCCAACATAATAATAGCAACACAAAGGAAAAGGTTTGGTTTTGTTTTTAGAGATGCTTTATCATAATCACACATTTACATGTAACTCACCATTGTTGTTTGTCAGTGTTGACGGTGAAGCCCCAGCTACAAAAGGTAAAACACAAACAATGTTGAACAAAGCGAAGCCATAAACTTTGACCTGTTTTTGATTTAATATTTAGCAACATTTCTGGTACATTTCAGGAACTTCAATCTGGCAATATTTAAAAATATAAGCTTTTTATGGAAATATTTTATTGGAATTAACAGGAAACTGGGAGTAATTTTAAAAAACTGATGCTGATATTTTAGATAATGGTAAACATATATTTTCCCAAATATATTTAACACCCCTGTTAAGGGCCAATCTTCATTTTTATTTTTATTTTCCGCTAATTCCCATGGAATGTTTCAATTTTTGAACTGAGTTTTGCAACCCTAGTTAAAATGTTCATCTTTTTTTTTTTAAATCAGATTATTTTGAATGGATTCTAATATTTATGTTTGGATATGATACAGTTATTTAAAATTACTTTAAATTTCTGGTTAGTTCATGGAAAAAACTCCAATTATAAAGATAAAACCAAAGTTAAGAGGGAAAAGTGATAAACAGCTAGTTGTAAACTTATTGAATAGATTATTACCCTGTCTCTGCTGAGGTTTGATTTTTTTTTTTTTTTTTTTTTTTTTTGTAAAGATGTCGTAAAATTTTAAAAAATAGCCAAAAAAAAAAAAAAAAAAAAAACAACGTCGGGATGTCAAAACCATTAAAATGTTGTCCGAAGCTGTCAGATCAATGACGCTGGGGGAGAAATCACTTTTTATTTTCCTCTGGAATGGAAATAATTATGTAAAGTTTCTTTCAATTTGTACTTAGACGTGTGCTTGGCATCCGTCACTGGGGAGAGGTCGATGAAGGTAAGAAGAAAAAAAAAAAAAGTGAAGTTCATTCCAAATGCATGGAATTAATTAGGTTAATTATGGTGCACTTTTCACTCGCATGTTTATGGATGAGCTGGCATCAATATGCTCCAGGACAGGGTGTGCAAAAAAAAAAAAAAAAACAGCATATGGTGGTGTATAGGTGGTGCAGGCCCAAAACCAGTGGGAGTAGAAGATGCAAGGTGTCCATTGTCATCAGGATGGCTTTAAAGACAGATGCAGGTAAGGTGAATGTTACGTAATTGCAGTATTTAAAGAGATCTTCTTCCCACACTAGGTTGGCACATACTGTAGTTAAAAGCACGCATATCCGTGTAGCGTGTCGGCTAACGTGCGCACACAGGCGTGAGAAGGTGAATAGACCACCTGTCTGGAGAAAACTCATCCCCTGAAACCTTTTACAGGAGCGGCTGGAAAGGAGGGAAGAACAAAGACGGAGACGGAGAGCCCAACGCCTGGAGCGCCACTGCTGTGAGTTAAGACGGCTAATCCGACCCCCACAGTCGACTGCTCAGCCATAATGAGGCACCGGAGCATTGACTCTCTGCGTTCTCCACGGCGCGCATCGTCTTTATTTCGCTATTCACCATTAGCGCTTCTCCCGCGGCCCACTCACCGTATATGTAACATGTTTCTGAAGGATAGCATAAGGTGAACAGCAACACTCACTCAGTGGAGTTTTCTACACTTCACCTGACTCTGATTTTACATCATCATCGACATTGGACGGATATCACGTAAATTACTTCCTGAAACAGAAATGAAACTTGAATTATCATTTTTTTTTAATTGATATAGACAAAATCCTGGCAAAATGGCAATATGACATGGAATATACGCACGCTCGCATACGGATTCTTTCTATAAACGGACGGTTGAATATCAGAGGTGAAAGTAATGGATTACAAGTACTCACATTACTGTAATTTAGTTGTTTTTATGGGCACGTTTTGGAGTATATTTCTAAAATACGAACTTGTACTTAAGTTCGTAATTTGTTACATTTCTTTACCCAACCGTTATGTTTATTTATTTATTTTTTTACCCAGGCGAAAGCCACAGCCCCCCCCCCCACCAGCATCCCGAGCTGACAGGAGCCCCCCAATGCTCAACCCAACAGGAGAGCAGGCGCAAGAGCGAAGGAGGAGGAGGGGGGGGAGGAAGAGACAGGCCACCCAGACGTGCACGGGGGGGGGGCAGGAGAGCAACATCAAACAGCCCAGGGACAACAAGAAGTTTAGAGTTCATGCTATAATTGCAGCCTAATATTTTTTATTTTTTATTGAATTCAATACCTTGTTATTTTATACAGATGCCTTTATAGGAAATCAATTAAGATCCAACTGTGCAAGATGTGGTCTCTTCCTTTTTCAGTTTATACATGAGATGTTTACTGTATGCAAGGGAACCACGGCAACGATTTATCACCAAAAAATAAACTTGAGTACTATTTATTTCAGCTATTTCTCACTTGAACTTGAGTATTTTATGTATGACTTACTTGTACTCAGTGTTTGGAATAACGGCGTTTTTTTTTCAGCAACGGGGGTAATCTAACTAATTACTTTTTACACCGTTACTGAACGTTAAATGCGGTACATTACATGCATTGATTGAATAAACTGTTATATGAAAGCATCCCTGGCTTCTTACACAGCTGTAGTGAGGAGGTGGGTTCAAAACAAGGTGAGCGATTGTGATTGGCTAAGGCGGCGTCATGTTTCATGGTCGCCAATCAGAGCCAATCACAACCTCTACAGATTGGATGAAACAGCAGAGATGGTGAGCGTGGGGCAGTCCAATGAAAAGTTGTCATTTTTAAGGTGACGATACAAACACTACTTTAAATTAATTGTGGTCAAAAACAAGAACGTACATGTGAAGTGTTCATTATATCCAGGAGTGAAGACTTTGTCCACATCCGTTGTAAGCAACTCAAATTTAATGAAGCACCTCACAATGACACACGCAGCTAAAAAAAAAATTTTTTTAACAGTAACGCAAATAGTTACTTTCCTTGGCAATGAGTTACTTTTATTATAGAGTAATTTAATTACTAACTCAGTTACTTTTTGGAACAAGTAGTAACTATAACTATTGACTTTTTTAAAGTAACGTTCCCAACACTGCTTGTACTTGAGTACAATTTCTATCAAGTAACAGAATTTCTACTTTAGTCGGATATATCAGCACTATATATACTGTATACTAGGGATGTAACGATTAATCGTAAGGCAGTTAAAAATCAATTCATAGGTATCACGGTTGATATCGATTTTCTGAAAATAGAATCGCAGTACTTTTTTAACCACAAGTGTAGGCGGCGGGCGGAGTCTGCTAATACTTTCTTTCTGGCCGTCTTTTACTCTTAAATATGTTAATAAATGATTCATTGCCCCTTTAGCACCGAAAGAATATCTGTAATATTACTTGAATATCTGTAAAAGTCACGTTTTTCTATTAGCTCTGTCTGCTAGCATAGCTTCTCTTCTTCACTGCAAGAAATTCTGCATGCCAACCGACCACTGTGTTACCAGCGCCCTCTGCTGGTCCAAACAAATATGACGTAAATCAGTGTAATCAGTTTTTTTTTTTTTAAAGTCCAATTGTTAAGGCACAAAATACATTTTCAGTTGCACTTTTAAAAGAAAAAGAACTATTATGCAGTTTTTCATTGTTTATTATAGAACCAGAATTTAAATTAATAGGCTTCAATTTCATTTCTATTATTCCTTTATTTATGTCATTCAAGATTTATTTTTAGTTAAATTGCATTGTTTTGAATAGTTCATCAAGGGATTCTTTTGACAATGAAATACAAAAGGAAAATAATACAGTATTTTCTAGTTTTTTTCCCAAAAAAAAAAGTTTGTCTACAGTCCCATTTTGTAAAATAAATCGTGAGAGAATCGTATCGTGAACCCAGTATCGTGAATCGAATCGTATCGGGAGTTGAGTGAATCGTTACATCCCTACTGTATACTTCTGTTAAATACATAGTACGGCTGGAACAATACGCTGAGTAAATGATGCGATAGACGATAACAGGCTCGCGTCAATACCATACAATATTTAAAAAAAAAAAAAAAAAAAAAAAAAAAACAGTTGGAAAAACAACCATCCTTTTACTTTGGCTAACTCTAGACATACTTATACACTTTTGGGAATAAACTTTTCAACTCAAAAGGAATATTGTTGTTAGTTTTTTGAGTATTTTGGGAAAAATCAGGTTAAGTTAAACACAAATTTGCCAAAAACATGCAACAACTCCTTATAGAAAAGCAACGTCTTAAACCCCAATTTAGTGCAGCGGAGGCAGCGAAGCTAATCACAACCCGCTGAGTGGCCCTGGTGGCAATTTAAAACTTTATTGATAAGAATGTCACTTAATTGCTTTTCCACGTAAAGAAAAGATATTTGACGGCGTTTAAAGAGGGATTTATGTTCGCCCACAGATATAATGAAATACCACACCGTGATAAGATTCCCCAGCACATATCTATCCCCAACAGACGCCTTGATGGGCTTGGAGCTTCATCAGCAGGTGTTTTAGTGCTGACGAGTCACAAATAAAAACACACATTATTTGTATTTATTAAGTGCAGCAGGACCAAATGATGCCAAAGAAAACAGGCCTAAACTCTACGGGTGTTTTTAAGCCACACATAAATGATATAAAGATCTCAAAACACTTGGTCTGTTAAATAAAACAAAAATATTTACTGAATTACAATTCTTTGTTTACAATTTATTGTACTTTGATACTACCAAATATGACATACCGTGTAGAACTCTGGGGAACCACTGTTAAAACCAGAATAAATGATATTGTTTTATTGCCAAAAAAAAAAAAAAAGGCTGTACGATTGATAAACAAAGCAGTATATTATGACCATACACATCTATTATTTGTTAAATCAAAACCTGTGAAATGTAAATATATTGTTTATTATAAAATAACACAGAAAATGTTCAAAGCTAAAATGAATGCTTTTCCAGGGACCTTTCAGCTTTAGTCAAATTAAAGACTTTTTATTGTCAATTGAAATTTTATTTAAGAAAATTGGGGGAAAAAACACCACATCAATTAGATAGGGTTAGGGTACATTTTTCCCAGTGTCTATTATAGATGTGCAACTGGTGGACCCCAAATTAAACACACAAAAACACATAAAATGACAGTAAAATACACAAAAAAAACAGACTAAAATAATCAAAATCACTTCAAAAACACACACAAGATGACTAGAAAAATAGCCAGAAATCTATAAAACAACAACCAAAATACAAAAAAATTTAAAACCATTAACAACAATCTTCGCGAGACAGGCAATTTTCGTTAACTGTACATTTCCCCATGCTGTTGAAAGCAACTATGTCACTGCTTTGTAGTAGTTCCGCTGTCGTGATTGCGCAATATTGCGGTAAATTATGTATGAATGTTACTATTTATTTTGAAATGTGAGACTAGCTACAATCATAAAATCATACTTATGTGTTCAAATTTAAGACTTTTGAAACATTGATTTCAAGGGGCAGTATTATGAAAAAAATCACTTTATAATGGTTTTGCTACAGTGATATATATTTATTTAGACTCATTCAGAGGGCCAAAGTTGTTGGCCTCCCTTGTTATTCCACATTTTGTAAAAAGTCAGCTCCAAACGGGTGAGTTGGAATTTTCTCAGTTTGTGACATCACAACACTGAAACTCCTCCTCCTGATAATCCTGGCTCCTCCTACCCTATAAAAATGTGAGCTACTCCCTCTCATACTATCTCACAGGTAAAACTAACATAGCAAAAGCAGGTTGATATTACAGTTAATATCACAGTTAATATATTTACGTTCAGTATATAGATTATCCAGTATATAGATAAACCGAAGAGCGCTCGCAACCAGTTTCATTTTTAGTAGCCGTTATACCACCTTGTAGCGACTTTATGGGATGATCTGACATGTTTGTGACCCAATGCAACGCAGCGGTTGGACAAAACAATGGACTATCGCCTTAAATTGACTAGTTCTGTGGTTAGAAGTGGTGAGGAGGACAAGAAAGCAGCCTGGCATCTCATGTGAGTGCTTGAAACAGCTGATAGTTGAGAGTTTACTTCCCTGTGGCGCAGCGCGTGCGGACACAATCAGTTCCATTTTTAGTGGCCGTTACACCGCCTTGTATTGCCTTTATGGAATGATCTGACATGTTTGTGACCCAAAAAACAATGGACTATCGTCTTAAATGGACTACTTCTTCTTCAGAGGAGAAGGAAGACTGATAATGATTTACTGCTGCCGTGATGCCCACTCATGTACTGTATATGCATGAAGGCCCAAAAACAGCCAATTTTTAGGAGCACTCTGAAAGTCACCTTTCAGAGGGCTAAAACTCCAGAAAACAGACGAGTTTGGGAAAACAAACCTCAAATACTATGTTGTTAGGGTTCTTAAAAGAATTGGAGATGGGTGAAAAATGGCATAATACTGGACCTTTAAGACATTTTAATGACAATTAAGGTCTTATTTTTAGATTCATGCCTTGTAAGGTTTCAAAAATACTTCTATTTACAGAGCAGCAAATACAGCCTAAGAGATCAATTTATGTTTATTTTACCAAAAGGAAGATTAGAACTAAAACGAAGATTTCTAGGGGTTAAATTGTGAAATAATGTTGATAAAAAAATAAAAATGAGTGACACTTTATTTTCAAAATAAAAATGTCAATATATTTTAGAGTTATCTGAAGAAGTAGAAAAATGTTTGTGTTCTTTGTTAATTTTTTTTTAAAGTTTAAAGTTTTTTTTGCATCATTTGAATAAAGGCGACTCAAATGTACTGTGCGTGGTAACTTGAATTTATGTTATGATTCATGTTGGGCATATCAGCATTTTTGCTTCTGCCTGTTTCAGTCTTGTTATATATTTTTAAATTATGATTTACGCTTGAACATTTTTCTTGTTAGACTGAAAAAAATAAGTAAACTGCAACTGAAAGTGAAAAACAGTGGTTAGGTCCTCTTAAGGATTCACATTCGTTTCAGCAGCCGCTGCCACGCAGGCGGTCGTGTCCACACTTTAACACCTGGAGCTAAGAAAAAGCTAATTTGGTCAGGCTAATGGCTTCACGGCCTCTCCAAGCAGCAGGTAGTTGTTGAGCAGCAGAGAAGGAGATTTCATTGCTACATTAAAGAGAAAACTCCCTCAGTGCAAGGAAGATTTCCTTTTTAGGATTATTTGTAAATTGGAAGCTTTGTCATATGATTTATTTAGTTTAGAACATATGTGTCAAACTCAAGGCCCGCGGACCAAATGTGGCCCGCCACGTCATTTTATGTGGCCCGCGAGAGCATAAAAGGTCTGAGTGTCTAAAAAAATAGGTCAAAAGCGTGCTTTGACCAAAAACTACATTTCCCACAATGCCTGTCGACTGTGATACCCGCGCGGTCACGGCTCCCCGCCACTACACGGCAGTGTTTTCACGTCAATGCCAACAAGTGGAATTGAGAGTTAAATAATGAATCCAAAATGTCCAGGAAGAGAAAAGTTGATGGAGATAGAAGACTGTTTCAAGAAAGATGGGAAGGTGAATACTTGTTTGTGCTTCAAGGAGAAAGACCAGTATGTCTTTTGTGTTACGAGGCGGTCGGTTGTCAAAGAGTACAATCTACGCCGGCATTTTGACACCAAACACGGAGCTAAGTTCGCCAAAGCTAGCCTTCAAGAAAAGCAACAACTTGCCCAAGAATTAAAAGCCAAACTGCGGTCGCCAAAAACAATGCGGCAGTGAAAGCTAGCTTTATTGTGGCTGAAGAAATCGCCCAAGCTTCCAAGTCTTTTTCAGAGGGAGCGTTTTTTGAAGCAGTGCATGCTGAAGGTCTGTGAGCAGGTGTGTCCCGACCAGATACAGACTTTTAAAAATGTCAGTTTATCAAGAAACACTATCGAGGACCGAGTTACGGAACTAGCAGAAAACCTTGCAACGCAGCTGGCTGAGGAGACACGCAGCTACACAGCTTTTTCATTAGCTGTTGATGAAAGCACAGGTAACACCGATAAATGGACTAAAATGGTAAATGGACTTGATTTATATAGCGCTTTATCACCACAATGAAGCAGTCTCAAAGCGCTTTACATATCAGCTCATTCACCCAATCACTCTCACATTCACACACCAATGGGACAGGACTGGTGTGTGAGGCGCTAGTCGACCACTGGGAGCAACTTAGGGTTCAGTGTCTTGCCCAAGGACACTTCGACACATCGTCAGATACTGGGATCGAACCCCCAACCTCTCGATCAGAAGACGACCCACTACCACCTGAGCCACGGTCGCCCATAACATACAGCGCAGTTATCAATTTTTCTTAGAGGCGTGAAGTTGGATCTCTCTGTCACTGAGGAGCTGTTGGATGTAGCTGCAATGCATGGGACCACGACGGGACAGGACATTTTTGATGTGGTGGAGAAGTCCATAAGTAAAAATGCACTGCCCTGGGAAAACTTGGTGGGATTAACTACAGACGGTGCACCGGCAATGTGTGGAGGAAAAGTGGGCTTGGTTGAACTAATGAAGGGGAAAAGGCAAAAAATGAACTGTAAAACGCCTCTGATAACATATCATTGCATTATCCATCAAGAAGCTTTGTGTGGGAAGGTGCTGGGGATGAATGACATAGTGACCACGGTCATGAAAACAGTGAACTTCATTCGGGTGTGTGGCCTGAATCACCGTCAGTTCCAGCTGTTTTTACAGGAGATGGGCTCGGAGCACGGGGATGTGCCGTACCATACAGAAGTAGGAGCAAAGTCCTCAAAAGATTTTTTGAGCTCAGGGAAGACATTGCTGTTTTTATGCAGAGTAAAGGAAAACCCTTGTCTGAACTGTCAGAACCAAAGTGGCTGTGTGACTTTGCTGTGTTGTGTGACATAACCCAGCATCTCGCCCAACTGAATCAGAAGCTGCAGGGACGCAAACAAGTCATCACGCAGATGTCCGACACGATCACGGCTTTTCAGCGTAAACTGGACCTATGGATGTGCCAAGTGAAACAGGACAATCTTCCCCACTTTCCTGTCTGTCAGAGCATGTCAGCCTCATTTACAGGGACATTTTCATGTGCTCAGTTGGCTACCAAACTGAGCAGGTTAAAGACTGAGTTTGATCTGCGCTTCTCTGACTTCAGAGCACAGCAGCCTGGCTTTGCCAT
This sequence comes from Gouania willdenowi, assembly GCF_900634775.1. NCBI lineage: Eukaryota > Metazoa > Chordata > Actinopteri > Blenniiformes > Gobiesocidae > Gouania > Gouania willdenowi. The sequence goes on along the minus strand of NC_041061.1, from coordinate 10,719,927 downwards.
CTTTGCCAATCCTTTCACCACCGACGTCCGCACTGCACCCCAACACCTTCAGATGGAGTTAATTGAGCTTCAAAGCGACAGTGGCCTGAGAGCAAAGTTCCAGGATGCTGCAATCCAAGACTTTTACTGTCTGCTGCCCCCTGGTCTGATGCCGCAGCTTCAACTTCATGCTGCCCGTGTTCTGTCCATGTTTGGGAGCACCTATCTGTGCGAACAGATCTTTTCAATAATGAATCTGAACAAAAACAAGCACAGATCACGCCTCACTGATGACAACCTCCATGCTGTTCTACGGATTGCCTCAGACATTGAAACACTGGTAACGGGAAAACGGTGTCAAACATCTGGTCAGAAAACACACAGGTAAGCATTTAAAAAAACAAAAAAAAAACTTAATTGGAATATAATAAAATGTAATTCAACCAAGAAGAAGAATAGTTAAACTCTGTGTGCAATTTAATGATTGTGCTTGCATTTTGTTTTGTGTTTATTTTCAGAACATGATCAATGGATGGTAGAGAGTGGATCCACCTGGTGTGTTCAAGGACAGGCAGCATCTCCTCATCAAAAACTAACCGAAAAACTTGACCAATATAGTTGTGAACTGAGTCAACCTTTATTTTGTTATTCCATATTATTTGTATGTGTAGCTGCTGTTGCAATTATTTGGTGTTTGCAGTTTTTTATGTATGTATGCAGACAAATTATTGTAATCAAACCATCAGTTGGATGCAAGGCTGTGTGCAGCCTTTTTTTTTTTTGTAAAATGCTACATCTGTCATACATGTTCTTAGCAGCTCACAATTTTTGATTTTGCAGTAATTCAGCCCATTTTAACTTTGACAAAAACGTTTTGAATAAAGTTAATGTCATAACTTGTGTTTGATGTTATTTTTTTTTATTCACTTGGATAGTTTGATCCATGATTGATGGAGTTATCTGGGTTTCATAACCTGACAAATTAAAAGGATTTATGTTTTAACAGAGCAACAAGCAAACATATATTTTCTGTGCAACTGTCATGCTTGTAACTTGAATAAGTAATAAACTCAGAGTTATTTAACATTAAGGAGTAGTTACATTTATTTTACCTTACATTCGGTTACATTTCGTTACATTTATAAGTTACATCTGGCCCTTTGAGGGCAGCCATTATGCTGATGTGGCCCTCGGTGAAAATGAGTTTGACACCCCTGGTTTAGAACATCTTAAACCTCCTTAATGTGAGAAATAAATACATTATTTACCACCTTGTTCTTGCTTATGGCTCATTATATATGAAGGAAGAGATTAGGACAGCTTGTTCAACCATGCAATGGATTAAATTCCACTGAAATAGTCAGTTTTACTTTACTTTCGTTTATATCGGGTGGATATTATATATATTTCTAGGGTGAGCTGTGCTTACCTGTTTGGAGGTTTAAGTTTTTTCTTCAAACCCATGTAACACTTGACAAACTTCAGCAGGATGGATTTCTCAGGCTTGGTGCTCTGCAAGGAAACAAGGATAAAAAACATTTAAAATCTTTTAAAAAGGATGGGTGACATAAAGTGCGTAGAAGTTGGTTCTACCTTAAGGTACGAGACACAGAAAACCATATACAGAGTCATTATGTTCAGGTTTCATTTATTCAGATGACTTTTTTTCAGGACAATTTACTTTGATCTCCTGACATGTTTCGACTGTCAACTGTCAGTCTTCCTCAGAGGTATCTGCTGATTGCTTTGATGTGTCTTTGTGAGTTCTTTCTGGGCGTGGCCAACTTAACAGTTCCTGTCAGGCCGGCCACGCCCCCTGTTGCCCGAGACCAGCGTTGTTGGACTGGGACAACGGAACAATAATTGGGACAGAAGGAAACAAACACAAACGCCATCAAGATCAGGAGGCGGAGCTTCAACATCAACAGGGGTGATGGAACATTTTTATTCTCCCACACATGGGAACTGCTCAACAAAACACCAACGTTGTCCAAACAAAACCATGACATCTCGAGACGGCGACAATTTAGATATATAAATTAATTTAAATAAATAAAAACACAAACATGCCAGTAGAGGGCAGTGGATTTAGACCTTTTTCTTTTCTCCTTACACTATGGACTGTATTCAAAATGGCATACTACGTATGACTCATACCAAGTCTGACATCAAAAGTAGTATGTAGTGCGTTCACATTAGACAGTATGAAAAGAATCAAACACTCCCTTTTCAAAACAAAAGCATCTCTTCCTGTCTTCCTTTGTTTTTTAACTCTTTTGTAAAAAGGGCTCTTGTTTTGAAGTTAAGAGAAAATTTTGTCAGTAGCACAATGGAGGGTCTCCAAAATTTGCTAAAAATGCAAGTTTTTTGGATGAAATGAGCACATGTTGATATTCTACTTGGTCACTTTCTCGCTTAAAATGTTTTCAGAACTTTCAAAGGTGGAGAATCAACAGAGATATTTAGCCTCAGTGTGATTCAGGTTTTTGTCGTTGTCGGTTCGAGATGCATCTTGGGAAACTTAGAAGTATGCTTTAGTGTGAATGCTCATCATCCTAATCACACATAGTATATAGTAGACAGTATATACTCATTGAGTTTGTAGTGTATAGTACGGCGTATACCATTTCAAACACAGTCTTCCTCTGATAAATATTGTTATTTAACAGCTGCGCTAGCTAACAGCTGATTTTGTGAACCATCACTGGTCCCTGGACCCCAGTTTGAGAAAGGCTTAATTCCAAATTGATCCTCTGACAAATGGATCTGAAGCCTCAGACTTTAACTAACAAAGTAAAAGAGAACAAAGCCAACAAACTCTTAAGTGCGAGCTTATCCGTGAACACCTACACACCACAACCCATGACCCAGTTCTTTATCCGTCCAACATCATTTCCACTAAATACAGACGTTGCAGTAATTACAGAGGCCTCGAAATATCAATTAAGTTTCCTTTGTATTTCTGCAGTAATTAGTGACATTCTTCCGCACCCTCATACTCGGAGACGCTCTGGATAAACACACGCCACACGCAGAAACGCACAAACCCAAGCCGTATTTACTCCTCCTCCTCCTCCCCGCCTGCCTGCCTACCTATAGTACCTGCCTACCTACCTACCTACCTACAGTACCTACCTACCTACCTACCTACCTACCTACCTACCTACCTACCTACCGACCTACCGACCTACCGACCTACCTACACATTCCCCGCCCGACTGTCTGAATTACTGCTCCTCCATCAATTATTAACACTTCCTCACACTCCTTTACCAATTCTATGTTTCAAACTGTGGAAATGTGCGGAGAAGAAAAGCCCTCCTGGGAACTGAAGCACACACTGTAATTTTCATGTTTTTTTTTAATAAGTTTAAAGTCTGCTGTCAGTGAGCCTCATTTTCCTTTTTAACTTGAATATATGGAGATCTGAGATCAATAAGACAAGCTGTGGTTATGTCGCCCCCATTTTCTTCAGAAATAGCCCAACAAATAGAAATCCCTTGCGATACTTTGCCGAAAAGGTACCAAAGTCATATCAGGCCTGGGACCAAAGTGGACTTACTTTAATATCTCGGTAAAGCAGGAGCTTCTCTGCGTGGAGAACAACGTACTTGTCCTGAAACTTGTGTCCTGACAGCCGTTTGGAGGAGCCGTCGCTAAACTTCAGAAAGGCTCCATTGATGAACTGCTTCTGGTCTGCGGTAACACATCAAATGTGACATTGTTATTCAACAGCACATTAAAGAGTGTTTTCTGTTCTTTTCTATTCAGGGAAAAATATAACAGTTTCATATATGTTCTACATTAGCTCAGTTTCACTTTATTTTCAAACATTTAGCAACAAGCTAGAACATTTATTAATGTGGAAAAATGTACTTCTTCATTTTTATCTTTTCTCAATTTCAACAATTGAAATGTAATGACAGAAAGTTTATTGTCCTCCTAGTCTGACAACACTAGAAAACACTAGAAATGCATCCGTTTACGGGACTCTACATCCCACAATGCAATATGCAAAAATATCAGTAGAGATTAAAACTTTAAAGCAGCATTTGCGACCTTTTCCCTTTCTTTTTGGAGTAAATGTTTGATTCACTGATCTATGAGGCACCACACTATCATCTAATAAAACATAATGATGATAGCAGCTTTACATTATGGCTGCTGACATATTTCCATATCCAAATGGTTTTATCAGCTTGGTAAGGTCCAAAAACATAATGACTTTTTTCACACTAGATTTGTACCCTTTCAGATCATCCAGTCTTCGAGCCGCAGTGAACTTCTTGATAACCAGAAAAGCAGAGCTCGGGTTGTCTAAGGTACTCCACTCCAGCACCTGCTCAAGGATCTTTTCGCTGTTGTGCAATGGTCTTTCTATTAGAAAACAAGACAATAAATGGACTCAGGACTATAATAATTAAAGAAACCATTGACAAAGTCATGAATTCAAGATTTTAAATGCTGCTGCGGTTGCTGTCAATGTTATTACCGATTCATAGCAGCACGTTTAGCTGTTTTAATCACTTTACACCCATCCTATGGACTTTGCTCATCCTTTCCAAACAACAATGACCTATTGTCTTCAATAGGAGTGTTTTATCTTTAGCTTCTCTCCAAAAAAAAAAGGCTAATTAATGCACTTTATGGTTTTGGTGGGAAAACCCGTCACGCTACCAACCACCTTCTAAAAACAACAACAACAAAAAACACATTGTTTACTGTTTTCTACCTGTGAAAATGTTGCTGAACCCTGAGTAAATATGTTCAATATTCAACACGCCATCAATTTTTTTTATTTTTTTATTTCCAGGAGGACGTTGTGTCCTCTGTAACTTCATGAAAAGAAAAACAAACATGAAAGCGAGGTGTAAACTCACACTGAACCACAGTGAAGTGCATCGCAACCGCAGGCAAAGTAGCTTCATGACCGAGCACAGCTTTTGACTCGCACTCGCTTGGAAAGCTACGGCGACAAGAATAAAGAACGCTCGGGAAGCGGCGCCATCGGTGCATAATGATGCATAAATAGGATGGGTGAGATCGCTGGGTTGATCATGCAGACAAGATGAAAGTAATTTCTGACATATGTCGTCAGGATTCATAATTCATGTGCATACCATCAAGTGACTAAACGCCGCCACGTACGCAGACACGGATTAATCAGAGAGGGAACGTCATTTGCAAATAACAAGGCCCCCCCCCCTAATGAAAGGACGGCCGCGTACGAGGAGATGTGACACTAAGTGGCAACACAACAGAAGACCTTGGCGGGAATAACAAGAGTGATGAAAAATGGCATCATCGCTGCTTTTCTTAGGCCATTCGTTGGTTGGCAACAGGTTTGAGTAACTTTTCTGTTCCGCAAACAACTGATGTATTTTTAATCGAACAAGACAAATTCTCACCTAGAAATTTCACACACAAAAAAGTAGAAGTAAAGCACTTTGCTTTTGTTCATTAAAAACAAAAAGACTGTTTAATATCTTTAAATGGATTGTATGCAGCGGCAATTAGTGGAGGCTTATTGTGTAACAATTCTCTGAGGTAAAAACGTGAATCATGGGGCTTTTTTTTCCTTCCAAACAGCACAGTTGAATGTTAATTAAACACGCGACAGTCGAGAGCTGCAGCTCTAATTTAACTAAAAAAAAAGGATTGTAAGTACATTGGCTTCACCGCAATCAGACGGCAGGAAGTGACTGCAATTAGTTGTGTGTAGAAGTTTGGTACAAATGCAACAAGCAGTGATGTCGTGGGTTGTTTATGGAAATGTGCCAATACATCAGTTCCAAACACCTGCAACAGAATGGTTTTCTTCATGTTAAAGCTGCTGGAAACAAACAAAAATATCAGATAAAAGACAAAGTTTAGGCCTCATAGATTAATCAAAGATGTTTTGCTCTAAAAAAAAAAAGAAAGATGTAAAGTTGCGTTCACATCGAAAGTGACTTTAGTGACTCCAGGGTACTCTGGGACGAGCGAGATTACATTGAAAATCAATGTAAATGACACGACGTCAAGCGACTTCCCTTTAAGCGCTGCGACTCACGCAATTCCGGCGACTCAATCGTGCGATCTGAGAGGCTGGAAGTCAATCCAATTGGCATGAGGTTTTTCTCTACGTCACTTCCCCAGTGACGGGGGAAGATGCAAAAAGCGTGACAATTTTCAAGCAACTCATCACGGGCGCACACATTCTTTAAGCAACTAGTCTCTAAAAGTCGCTTTCGCGTGCAAATGGACCTTAAAAGGTTGAACTTGCTGCTCGAACACAAGAAATCACGGAAAGAATGAAGTACCACAACACTTCTATGCAACCGTTCTACAAGCAGTGCTTCTCAAAGTGTGTGGCGCGCCCCCTATTGGGAAATTGAAAGGAATGACAGGTGGGGCACGACGAAAACAGGAGGAAACTTTCAATTTCATGCACAATCTAATTAAAGTCATAGTGGAATTAAAAACCAAGTCAATTAATTAGAAAATAGAGAAACCCAACGATCATTTTGTTATGACATGCTCATGGTCAACTGTTTGCTGTATAAGGTATAAGAGAAAAAATGAAATAAAGCCAACATTTTTAAACATTATTGGGCAACATAGTTAGGCAGTGGCTATATGTACGGTTGCGTATCAATATACCGACATTCTATCCGTAAGCAGCTTAGTTCACGTAATAGATCAGTCATTTGTCAGTTTAGGTCATGTGACTAAGACTAAACCTTACCCTAAACCTAACCATAACGCTAACCCTAATCCTAAAAATTATTGCGATATAGGGTTATTACCTAACCCTAACCCCGAACTTAACCCTAACCCTACGCTATGTACGTGTACTTCGGTAACCGGGGGGGTTGTACGTACGGCAACAGTAAAAATAGATACTTTCTATTTGACATGTGACCAGAACAAAAATAATAAATATAAGTAGGCATGTACTTCATATCGCCATAGCTGACTTAAAAAATATATTTCCTTTTTGTTTTCTTAAACTTTCCTGTATTTTTGACAATTACACTTTCACCTACACTTAATTAGTTTAATTCAGTTTTTGAGTTATAATTTATTTAAAACATTTTCGAGCAGAAATTTCAACGTTTTAGATATTTTTTTCAGCTACCGGTAAATAGTCTTTGATTTATTGATCTATTAAGCCTGCACTTTGTGTTCATCAGAATATTTATTATTTTTTAGCTCCAGTAGCATTAAGTTGTATTTATTGCTGGTCTCTGACCCACGGTTCTGCAGACTGGACCACGACCTTATAGCAACCGAGCCATCACATAAATGCAAGTTAGATAATGGGTCTAAAATTGAATAATAACACTTTGTTACTCGTAATTAGCATCACAAATGTCTTTGGAGTCATTCATAGAAACTTTTTCATACCGAGCTCTCCATTTTCAATAACTTCAAATGTGGTCCAGAAGTCCTCGGTATTAAAGGCGATGTTCCTCATCTTTAGCGTCGTTTCTGCGAGCTCTACGGGCCGCATGCTGGGAGACACCTGATGTAACATGCAACAACATGAATCAAATTACTCAAATGAAGCAAACCATCTTTAATCAATACTTAACTTACCTTTTTTTAATGAATGTTTTCCTTGCAGTCATGTAGGTGCTCCAAGCATGTCTACAACATACTAAACTAAAACCAAACCTTTCTCCCTTTTCTACCTCGGTTGAAGACGCTAACCTTCCTTCCCCAAACGCAATTACTCACACAATTAAATCAGACGTTTCTTTGATTGGCTGGCTTTTGATTTATTTTGGTGGCAGTAATCCCATCGGGTTAAACTACGAATGTCACAGCACGGTTCTTATCAACCTTCCACACCTCCCCTTTCTACCAACCCTCCTCCTGTTTTCTGCTGCTAGCCGCCCTTCAGCCCATTCTCCATCACTACACACTCTCTTATTTCACCTGACGACAAGGGCCTGAGGGTGGAAAAGGCTGTGTACGCGCACACACACACACACACACACACACACACACACACAATACTGAGCGTGTGGAAGGTGGCGATAGGCACATTAACCCACACACACACATCCACACACTAACCTTGATTAAACAGCATGTCTCTGGCTCTTTCTTCTCCAGGTACACCTCAAAGATCAAGTCACCAGCCGGAGAGAACTGAAAAGAGAACAAGAACAATAGGATTTATTCCTTTTGTCGACGAAAATAACAATGAAATACTGTATGTTAGTAAACGACTTTATTTTCTATAAAGAGCATGAGAAAATGACTACCTAAAAATAGATGGATTTTTTTTTTTCATAGACGAGACAGGACTTGGGTTGAATTACTTGTGTGACAGGGTGCAGCATAGCATTAAAAAGCTAGATGTTGACGTACACTTAGGGTGACCATATGTCTGGTTTTACCCGGACATGTCCTCTTTTCATGTCTATTACGAACTGTCTGGAGATATTTTACAAATTATTGAAAGTGTCCAAGTTTCCCAGGGACCTTGAACGCCTCTCGGGCAACACGTCAATTTAAAAGACTGCAACACCACTAATAATTGCTCTATCTGAGAAATTCCACCTGTTTCTGAAAGCTAAGTAGTTGCTCGATGGTAATTTCACTCACACGTAACAGAATCATTAAAGATTACGCTTTGTTTTGATGAAATTGTCACACACGACGAAAAGAGAAAGAGGAGCAAAGTCCAAGAGAAAGAGAGAGATTACAAGAGACCAAATGACGGTGGATTTAAGATGGTATATATGAGATTTTTCAAGGACAGATTGTGAAAGTGCATAATAAAGGTGAGTGACTTGAGTCACCACTGATTACAGAGTCTTTGTTATAACGAGAGAAATACATTTTTAAACCTTGAGGACAGTAACAACTCATTTCATTTGTATTTTGCCATACAAGGTAGATTCAAGAAAATGTTGAGTACTTTGAGTATCCGAGGTCAACCCAAGTGTCGTGGTTGTTGGAAATCAAAATATGGTCACCCTAGTGCCCATATTTATTTATTGGTGCGACCCAAAGGGTTAGCTTAGCGGCTAGCCTCTGCTCTCGGCGTCAACCACATCCGCATGACCAAAGTCAATGAAAGGCTGGAGCTCATAGATCGGTCCAAATCATTTAGATTTGTGTTTGGGAATTTGAGTATTTTAACAAACAGAAACAAGTGGATCAGACGACAGTGCGTTAACATCGAAACCGCTGTAATCGGGTATGTTGCCATGGTAACACATCAGCGTTGTGAGCTGCCCTTTATAAAGAAAATGAGCCCTGAAGTTCATTTTCTTTCTGACAAAACACCTTAAAGTTGAATGAAACTTACTATGAACACAACCTTTTACTGGTGAATTAAAAAAAATATATTATTATTTCAAAAATGTGTCTGATAATGACTGATAAGTTTCCTTCAAATGTAAATTAATGTTAAACAACGTCAGCTGGAATTGTTAAAGATGTAGGCCTACTTTATTTTAGCGTTGTAATTATATATATGCATTTCTTTCATGATTATTGTTTTATTGTTTAGTTTGAGAATCCTTTATTAACAATATAACACTTTATAAAGTGTTACAAAATGACTTTATTTTACTGATTACTTTTGCATAACTTTCAGATAGACATATACAATTTACTAAAAAGCATATATTCTTTGTCGACTAAAACAAAACTATAAAACTATTGAGCATAAAATTTACTAAAACTTCACTAAAACCATTGCAATTTTGACTAAATTTAAAATCCAAAAATCTAAAATTTTAGCTTTTAGATGTAGTCTCCCATTTCTGCTACAGTGTTTACAAACCGCAACTGGAGAAATGTTACACGCATTATTTCAGGACGTGTGAAAACCAAAGGTCTTTATAGGAGCCGGGGCTGCTAATTGGATGCTAACCCGGCTAAATGAAGACTGTCTCTGTGAAGCAGAGGCACGTAAAAAGTGTTTTACCTCCACTGAGGTGAAATCCTACCCTCAGGCGTTAACTTCGAACATCAGTTTAAAAATGGCACCAAAAAAAAAAAAAAAATCATGTGAAAATCTGTTAAACAGAGGAAAACCAAGTCGGGAAAGAAAACCCAGAGGAGAAGGAAATGGTTTGCACCATTTTGATTACAAAAACATCATGGGTCAAATTATTGTTTGTACTGTCTAGTTTACACCTTTAAAGATAATAGATGTTTTATAAAATGTCTGCACAAACTGCAACAACTCGTCACCTCTACAGTTCTAGGCCTGCTTGCCAAATCCAGCCTACGTACCGTCTTTTCTAGAGTATAAGTCGCTATTTATTATGTTTATGTAATTGAGGAGGTGACTTATACTGCAGGGATTCCATCGTTCGCCCTCTATCACTAATATGAGCCTCTGTTGCAGCTAGAGGAGGTTAATATATAGCTGATAATAACTTCTTATAATAGCTGGAAACGTGGCAAAAGCCAAGAATACAGTTGTTTCTCTAAAACCAACCTATAAGTGCAACATATAATCCTGAAATATGGTAGATTCATATGGTAAATTGTAAGAAAAAAAATAAAATCCATATAACACTTAAGACATTGATATTTATATTTTATTTACAAAAATGTGGACTAAGCAAAACATTTTTTGAAGAGTAAGAATGATGAAGAATGCAGAACTCTAGAAGCCCATTTATCACTCACATGTTTAGGATTTTAAATCTTTAAATGACCCATGTTAAGCTCAATCAACTTTTCTGTACATTAAATATGATAAAGTGTTATTAGGGCTTCAAACACATGTTCCAAAGTGATTTTTTCATTGATTCCCTCAATCGTTAGTTAGAGGGTGATTTGCTCCTTTCTTACTGCAGGGTGAACACAAACACCTCGCTCCAATTTGATGACGCGTTCCCACTTTGATGACGAATTTGACGCGGCACTGAGCTGGAGAAGCCACGCCTCCAGGAAGCTCTCTGCCGTGATTGACATGTAAACAGACATGCCCAAGAAGGAGAGCATTTCAGCGTCCTTCGTGCAGTGCTATGTATGTATTTTCTACATTCTGTGTATGTAGTGGCAAATGCCCCGCCCCCCACGCTCTGTCTCGTGTTTATAAAGCAGCATGAGCTCAGCTACAGAGTGGGTGGGAGGAGGGCGGGGCCGTCCTCTGGCCCCGTCACCGTGCCTGAGGAGGAGTCCCCGTCTATAGACACGCCCACTCATGAATCAGCCTGTTTGTGTAGACTTGCTCAGAAAGTGACTTTTCAGAGGCTGAAACTCTGGAAAACAGGTGAGTTTGAGAAAATATCAAATACTATGTTTTTGGGGTTCTTAGAACAAATGGCGAAGGGTGAAATATAGCATGACATGAGACCTCTAAGACTGTTCGTTTTAACGTCCGTGCATGAATATGGTTGGTTCTGCTCCTGAAACGATGCACGTCACATTTGAATGTGCACGTCATCACAGAACAAGTCTGCCGTAAAATGGTCTTTGCATATAACTGTGGCAGTGTTCGAAATGGCACAATGCGTACTCTACACTACAAACTCTGAGATATACTGTCTATATACTATTAGTATAATTAGGATAATGAGCGTTCCCGCTCAAGTATGCTTCCAAGTTTCCCAAGATGCATTTCGGTCCTACAACGACAAAAACCTGAATCACACTGAGGCTAAATATCTCTGTTGATTCTCCACCTTTGAAAGTTCTAAAAACATTTGTAGAATATCAACATGTGCTCATTTGATCCAGAAACCTGGCGTATACATCTTTTGTGTCGTACATTTCAGAGATTTCGGAGACCTGCATTGTGCTACTGACAAAACTTTTGGTTAACTTCAAAACAAGAGCCCTATTACAAAAACGTTAGAAACTACAGGAAGACAAGAAGAGATGCTTTTGTTTTGAAAGGGGATGTTTGATTTTTAGCTTGAAGTACGTTCCGCTCGCAATGCATCATGGGGCGCTTCGTGTGCCTCAAAAATGTTGCAATATAGTATACATCTGGGTATCTTTTCATACTATCTAATGTGAACACACTAAATACTACATACAAACGGCCCCTAAACTATTCGCTAGCGACTGGTGCCTAGCGGCCAATATTTCAGCATCTTTTATGAGCATACATTTTATGCTTTGGTTTTTGACTTTCATTTTCTTTTCTTTTTTTCTCGCAATTTTTTTAACTTGATTTTCAACACGTAAAAACTCGCCTAAAACACCACAGTTGTGTGGTTTTTCCTCTTTCAATTTGCAGATCCACACGGAAGACGATTTGATTTAAACTTTTGCCAAATGCATAAGAAAGGATTTTAGCTTCCTTCTGACATTCAGTTTAAATGTCTCTCTCTCTCTCTCTCTCTCTCTCTCTCTCTCTCTCATTAGTGCAAATCCACTGCACTCCTTCCCTGCGAGTGTCTGAGCTGTAATCCTCTCCACATCAAATTAGAGAATGGGATTCTTCAGGTGTGAAGAAGATCTGAGTGACAATGTTGAAAATGATTCGGGTCATTTTTTTTTTTTTTTTTTTTCCCAGAGATATGAAAGGTCATAGGTGAGGCTTATAAAACTGTTAATCTGACTCTTTCTGAAGGGTCTGTGTTCCGTCGACTATCTAGGAAATTACATTTTCCTTGTCATTTTAATGTGAAGGTGAACGGAGGTCCATTAGTGTCTCGAGCTGAGAGGGAGGGAACACCTCTGACTGTCTTGGCCCTTAAATGACACTGAAATTACCGTCATTCAAACCAAACGCAGCAAATGTAGGCTTTTGTCAAAATGTCAAAACGCAGATATGCAAAGTGCTCAGTAACTCCCTCTTCCTCCTCATGCTTGACTAATGAAATAAAAAACCCTACGACGCTTAAAATATTTCCATGAAACAATCATTTTTGGAGTATTAATGGTGAGAAGGAGTAAAATTGTATATTTGAAGCCTGTAAATGAATATATTTAAAGTGCTACTATCTATATAATAGGTGTGGACGTGTATACACCTCATTATAAAAGTGATTTACTCACCTTCTACGTCATCCAGACATCCCCTTTCATCTGAACTTTCAACCAAAAAACCAAAACTCACATTATTCTTGAATCTAAGTGCAAACCAAAGACCCAGCAAAGACTTGACAATCACATATTTTATATATTTAATGGTTTATTTAAACAGTGGGTGGGCAGACGTTCCGATGCCGCGGACAAACCTAGTTTCTATGGACCAGGAAGTGGGGTAGGAGAGTCAGTGAAAAGTTATAATTTTCAAAATAAAGGCCAAAACTTTGAAAGTGGATTAGGGCCAATTTCGATGGAAAAAATAATTTTGGATAAATCAGAATAAAGTCGAAATGTCGAGATAAAAGTAGAATTTTGAGATACACCTAAAATAAATTATTGCAATAAATTTCAGAAGTTTGCTATAAAAGTCAAATCTACGGAATGAGAAAAGAATTTCAGGCAAAATCAAGATAAAGTCCAAATGTCAAGAATAAAGTCGAAAAGACGAGATTAAAGTCGAAATTTTCAAACATGAAACACAAAATACAATCTCGTGATAAAGTCAAGGTTTGCTAATGAAGTCAAATCTACAGAAGCTGATCAGGACCAATTTATGACAATAAACAGCAGATCGTGGCTGTTGGGTTTAGTAACAAGAAAGATTCTCTCTCTTTTAGCTGAAAAACACGGAGTTGTAATCTCTTTAAAATCATACCAAAAACGTAATCTGTTCAGAAGGAAAAACCAGTAAAGTTTGGAAGAGGTGGAGCATTCAGTCCGTCTGTAGCTACTGAGGCGCTGTATGGAAACTCACCGTTGTGTCCTTCTTTTCGTTCCAGCGAGTGATGAGCCCGTCTCTCTCTCCATTTGTTGGACTTGGTCTTTGTTGACCTGAAAAGACCAGAAACAAACTCACGATTGGACAAGAAATAGCCAAGAATGAACTGTAGGTCCGTCAGTCTGCACCAGGGCGGCTGTGGCTACAATAGTAGCTTACCACCAGAGGTTTGGAGTGAAAGAATAATCGCATAATTCTGTAAAGCGACTTTTAGTGTCCAAAAAAGCGCTACATGAAATTGATGTTGTACAAAATGTCTTTGGAGTCATTGAATAATTTTTCTTTTATTTCTGTGTTTTTCAAGGTTATTTCTTTTGTAGGCACTGATACTATGGAGGACCAAACCTGCCAAAACTTAAAATTAAGTGAATAAATAAGTTGAAAGTGAAAAAAAAAAAGGACAATTGAAAATTAAATACAAATAAACATAAGTGGGATAAAATACAAAAGTTAAAATATAAATACATGATTAAATGCATGTACAAGAAAATGCAAAATTTGAAAATATTGTCCAAAAAATAATTTTTTTTTTTATTTATTTTTTTTTATTATTATTTTACTTACTTTTACTTACTCACTTTTTTTACTTTAATCATTATTTTATACAAATAAACATATAGGTATTTTTTTCACTTTTATTCTTTTATTAAATTTATTTTTTGGCAGATTTGTGTCGCAACAAAATATAAATGTGTATTTTTCTTTTTATTTCCACTTTTACTCATCAATTTTATAACAATATTTTATTTTATTTTTTTTTTAACTTTTGGTATATTTACGTATGTTGTAGCTAATTGTTCATTTTTCCTTTTTTTTTTTTTTTTGTTATTTTTCACATTTATTTAGTTTTGTGAGTGTGACCATACGTCTTTTCACGTCCATCCGGATTTTAAAACCTCACGAAAATGTCCAGGTTTTCATGGATGCATGTTCATTTATAAGACAATAAATCTGCCAATATTTGCTCTATTGGAGAACCAGTTTCTATTTGAAGCCAGTACATGTCATTACAGACGTTAAAAACATGTGATGGAATCATTAAAGATGACGCTTTGTTTTGACGAGATGCTCAGCAGAGAGAAGAGAAAGACAAACTCCAAAATAGATTGAAAAGAGACCAAATACATATATATATATATATATATATCATTTAAATGGAAAAATGTTTAGTAGGAAGACCATCCTGGATGATACAACCTCCATGGAGGTTCAAAGAGGGGTTTGAAACTTAGAATGTAGGAAGTTAAGGGTAAAATAAGTTTCATTTCTGGATTAATTAACAATATGTTGTTCTGCTTTTCGTGTACGTCAATTTTTATGCTTTTTAAACCTTATGGACACTAACAAGTTATTTATCTAATATATTGTCTTTTGTCATTACAAGGTAGATTCAAGAAAACCTCGAGTCATCCTAATGTACATAGAACAAGAAGACAGTCATCAACATCATAACTCACAACCTTTTCTTAAATGTCCTAAATCTAAGAACTTAGATCTATACCTAATAAAATATTATCACATCAGAATATAAAATTACTAACGATCATAAACTGTTTCTGAGAAAAGCTGTCCCCTTTGAAGAAAAAAGGGCAATACTCGGGAAAAAAATAATTGCGTGCTTCTCATTTTCGAACTCCGTCAAGGTATTGATACCCTGAAGCCATACACCGAATTGGTTATCCTATCTTAAAACGGTTTCTAAGAAAAGCTGTCCCCTTTGAGGATACCTTGAACAGAGTCCAAAAAAAAGGAACAAGGGTAATAACTCCGGGGAAAATAATTGCGGCGCTTCTCATTTTCAAACCCCATCAATGTACTGATACCCTGAAGCCACAGACCACATTTGGTTATCGTATCTTGAACGGTTTTCTGAGTACGCACGGGCAAACGGAGCTCAACCTACAGTATTTCCCCCTTCACACATTGTGGCGGGTGATGATAAACCACAATGATATAGTACTAGCTTTGTCATCTGTCCTCGAATTTGTTCAATAAAACACTGTGAAGAAGGTAGGAAAAAAAAAACCTTAAATATTTATATTAACTTTTAGCCTCAAACACACGTAAGCTCCCTTTATGTGTGGGCGTCGCCATTTTGGAGATTTCAGCCAATCAGCATTTGCATATTACATTATATTTTTGTTGTGACTTCTCTTATTCACTCCAATAGAAAGACTATGGTGATATAGTTCAAATCAGATGCTTTTAGTGGTTAGTTACGTGTCATCCATACATTACGACGTTATTCCTAACAGATTATGGAGAAATGGGGCTTTGATAATGCCAGGTTGAGTATCACTTTAAAGTTCACAACTTGCTCGAAAGAGTAATCAAGCAATTTCCGATACATTTAAAAGTGTTGTTTTCTTCTTCCCGAAGCTGTGTCAGAAATGACTTATTTAAAACATTATTGTCATTTGG
Organism: Gouania willdenowi; assembly: GCF_900634775.1. Lineage (NCBI taxonomy): Eukaryota > Metazoa > Chordata > Actinopteri > Blenniiformes > Gobiesocidae > Gouania > Gouania willdenowi. The sequence goes on along the minus strand of NC_041061.1, from coordinate 10,703,747 downwards.
AGAGAATAATCTAATTTGCGAAAGTTATAGGAATGGCGGAGAGAGCCAAGAGAGGGAAGAAACTCCACATCAACACCTCCGTCGTGTGTGCGTGTGTGTGTTGAGACCTGATAATGGACCCTGTCTTCCACATCCAGCCACACAACTGCCACCTAATGAGCGAGACGTCTTGTTTTATGTCACAGTGACTGTATTCGCTGCTTTTGGGCTCGCGACTGTTTGTGGCTGCTGGTTATTCGTCATGCAAATGGCGACGTTCCTAAAAAGATAGATGCACGCGTTCCGCCGTTAATTAGCAGTTATTTAGTGCCATGTGCTCCAGACGCCGGGGGAACTTTTCAAAGAGTTACATTCATCACTTTTGGTTCATTTTTAAGTAAAGGCTGTTTGTTGGCATTCTGGCTCCTCTCATGGCTGCAGCATGAAATAGTAGATAAAGTTATGTCTGCAGCCTATTTTTCATACGCACAATATACAATATAGAAGGAGGAAAAGTTAACTCGAGACATAGGAAATTACCTCTGAGCCCCAGGGGGTCATTAACTTATATTTTACACCAAGCAGCGTTGACGTTTCAATTTGATTAGTTATTTATTTTATATGTTTAGGTTTTGTTTATTCAGACAAGGTTTTCAAGACATTTTATCCCCTGACACGTTTCGACGGTGAACTGTAAACGCCGCAACCTTCATGTGCGGGTGGCAAATGAAAGATGAGAAAAAGATGAGAAATAAGCTAAATACTAAGTAACAAGTAGACAATGTCCTACGATTTTGCTTGATAAGAGAAATCATTTCCATGATATTTATCCCCTGTAATTTAGGGGGGAAACACTTGCTAAATATTTAGCCCCAGGGCTGAATATCTCGCAAGTGTAGCAAACAAATGGAAACGTCCACTCTCGTGCTACACAATACTGCACGATTTCAGTGTGATATTTCCCTCTGTAGGGGGTAAGTAAGTAAGTAAGTAAGAAACATGTATTTGTATTGCACCTTTCACAGACAAAAAAGCCACAAAGTGCTTCACAACGCACCTTAAAGTCATAAGCACAGAAATATAATATAATATAATTAGATATATATATAATTTTTTTACATAAAGATGCAAATATGTTGTCACCTACATTAGCTTGGAAAGGAATTTCATGCAAAATTGACGACAATTTGCTGGCTGTACAGTAATGTTTGGTATGTATGTGCTTGATGTTTAAAGCTAGGGTAGGTAATTTTCTCCAGATACACTTTTTAAAATTTTTGGTTGAAATTGTCTTTATGTCCTGACAGAAATTAAGATCTCATGTGCTCTGAAAAAGGAACAAAAAAATCAATCCCTCACACGCACCAGTTCACCACTGAAAGCGTGTCACCGCTGACAGAGTTTAAAACAGAGTTTGGCTCACGTTTTTTTAACATATATAATGGTAAAGTTTAGTGTTTACTTACTGCTGAATAAGAAATTAGACAACAATGTTTCTACACAATACAAGCAATGAGCTGTGCTCCTCTTCTGCAGCAGCTGTGCGCGTGCATGTGAGTGAGACGGAGCACAGAGGGGTGGGGGGTAAACGCGGAGCCATCGGGGAGGCTACATTCAAAATCATGCTAGCTTTTGAAATCGCCTACCCTACCTTAAAATCGAAGGCCGGGGTATCATGATTAAACATAATTATTATATAATGTGTGGCTAATGTCAGTTTTACTCTAACATTTTAGTTTTTATTGCGTATATAGTATTTTGTTTACACAGAACATTTTCACAGTTTCTTATGAAAATGTGATTACCTCATCATATAAACACATTTTCTTGAGATGTGTGTGCAGTTTGTAAAGAATAAAATCCAGCAATACTCTGAGTTTAAAGCACCAAAAGCACAATTTTATATATATATATATAAATAAACTAAGGACAAAGACACTTCTTTACTTACACTGAAGATTGTGATGTAGTTGTCGATCAGGTCCTGGACCACGTGTGTTTCCTGTGGGGTTTCTCCACGTGTCCTGGAACAGGCAGGAGGAGAACGCGGACGCCAGCTTTTCAGTGGGCATTGGTTAAAGTGTGAGCACTGCTGATCCTGAATCACAGAGAAAAAAGGCCTTTATCGTGGACGCACCACACCTATTGTTCACTTCTACTTTCTATCACTCGCACCCTGTTCACAGCACACACACATGCACACAGACTCACTGAGAGGATGTATTTAACACCAGGCTGCATCTAAACATCCGTTACACTTTAAAACCGCCCAATCACAACTATGGACTGTGGATATCGTAGTTTTCCCAGTACAGTTGTCTGTATAAAATATTTAGTGTGTGTACTAGGACTGGATATTGCCAGGTACCTACGATACGTCACAATATTGTTGCCCACGATAATAATGTTATCACGATACAGCGATTCTGCGATAATTGATATATCACGGGACATTTCATCCACGATATCTGTGTCACTGAATAAATTACTATTATCATCTTCTCTGTAAACATGGACATATATCAGTGTTGCTTTACTCACTCAGTGCCATTGACGAGATAACTCGTCATTTTAAATCCAAACGCTCAGTGCCATTGACGAGATAACTCGTCATTTGCATTTTTTCACGGGGATTACTAGAAAACACCCTGGCGGAGGTCCCTCATCAATATCTAAGGTGTGGGGTGTTGTAGTGACCAACATTGCCCTGAAGATGGCAGCAGTGCACCTTTAGATGAGAGATTAGCCGCTGATGCTACCCAGCAAAGCAGGAAGAAGCAGGAAAAAGTGAGATTATGGCGCTACAGAGTTGATATTGTGAAGTATCCAGCAGCTCACAGTTCCACATACTAACACAGAACATGTGTGGACCTGAGTGGATGATGTTGTGATAATGTTTGTGATCGTGAGATGAACCATCAACTAACCGGGCCAAACGGGTCATCCCTGCGTGTCGGGAGGAAGGGGGAGGAGGAGGGGTGTGGAGGTGGGGTACAAAATACCCTTAGCCTGTGAGCCAGATAGCAAAATAATAGGTGACGTGGGAGGTAAGATTTGCGTAAAACTTGCTCTATTCAACGGCTGATTACAAAAGAACGAAACGAGCCAGAAACAAATGTTTTGTTTTTGATGAAGTCAAGGCTTCAATTTTTCTGGTGTCAGATTTCAGATAGTCATAGTAAAAAATATTTCTGTGTATCTTTAAAATCAGTCAAAATGCTCAAAAACGTCTGGCACTGAGTGGGGTAGAAAATCTGAAAATGGCTGGCACTGAATGAGTTAACAAGCAGAATTAACTTGTTTTGTGAAAACTGGAAAATGTTGCTGCATGTGAAAAATAAACATTTCAGTCAGTGTTTATATTATAAACAAACCTGGCCACACATTTTAAACTCATACTTAGCACCTTAACCTGCACATACACTTCAGTACTAATACTAATATCAATTTGTTCTTTGAAAAACTAATAATATTTAATTTGTGCTTAATACTTAACTTGTGTAAAAACGATACCTTTTTTTAAAAAAAATCAATATATCGCGATATATGTTGAATCGGTATTTTAGCACACCCCTAGTGTGGACTTTCACATTAAAGAAAACACACACCTGTTGTTTCTTTTTACAGTTGATAAACAGGCTGTAGATTTACTTAAAATGAAAAATGTACCTATTATATATTATTTTTACTTATTATACTTGCACTTACTAAATGTATTATACTTATACTGACTATACTTATTAAACTTATTACACTCACTATACTTATACTTACTAAATTTATCATACTTATAGCTACAATATTTATTATACTTATACTTACTATACCTATTATATATGTTATTATATATTATATTGTATTTTATTATAACTTATTAAACTTAGTAGTGACACATTAAACTGTTGTGTCTGTTTGTTGTTGTTTGTATTATTATTATTTTTTCTTATCATATTTGAAGAAATGTATAGAATATATTTTTAAAAACAAGTAAAGAGATATTTTCAGATTTTCAAAATAAAGTGTGTCCTTATTATGAACTGTTTTTATTATCAGAACAGTGAACGGGATTAAATCAGATATTTAACTCAAAAGTGTGATAAAAGTTCATCAAATAACATTTATTTATGTCATTTGTGATTTTTTTTTTTACAAAAACAATCTTTTAAAAAGTTAAGGGTAAAAAGGATGTTTTTTAAAGAATATTTCTTTGTTTTCATTTGAAGAAATCAGTTAAATATACTATAAATTAAAACGTAAAAACAAGGAAAGGGATTGTTGTGTCTTTCTGATTTTCAGAATAAAGCGTGCCATTATTAATAAACACCATTAATTACTTTGTAAACTGTTCATGACATTTTTTAACTGAATATTCCCTTGTGATTTAAAAAACGGCCTTCAAAGGTCAGGGAAAAAAATTATGTTTTCTGAAGAATGTCCAAATGATTAAATATGAAAAATAATATTATGTGAAAAATAATACACTTCTTTGGCATTACCAAGTAAAAAAAAAATACTGAGAGCAAATAAACAAAAACTAAACATTATTTAATTTCTTTAAGTATTCAAACATCCTAAAAACTACAATAAAATTATATAAATTATTCACAACACAAGAGCACGGTTTCTTTTCTACGGAACATTCTAGTTGTGCTACACTTTCTGAAGGACACCTTATTATCTCTATACTACACAGTGCTCTGAAAGTGAAAGGAGGCTGTAGAATACCAGATTAATTATGATTTTAAAACAGCATTTAAAGCCCATCAGGGACCAAAGAAGCTCATTAGGAGACTTAAAAGCCTGTTGGGCTAATCATTAGGTGACAAATAGCACCCTGAAGGCGATTCAAGGTGAAAAACCCTCATGCACAGGATCCATAAATAAAACCAGCTCCGAAACTAACAAAAGGAATTATGTGGAGAAGATACGTAGAAACAACAGCTCTGTTCTCTCCTCTTTAATATTAATGCTCATGCTTAACACAAACAACACACACCATAATACAACGCCCCGCCTATACCATCCAACACGTTTATCAAATACTCAAACCGTTTTCATATGTAGGGCCTCTGATTTTCCATAAACACAGAAATCCAGGATTTACCTGAACCTGATAATGCACAATTTTCTGGGAGAATATCCCACCTTTTTTACCATTTTTTTCCCCTGCAAGAAAGTCAAGTGAAACTTCAAAGGAAACATCAAAGGCTATGAGCAGAACTCCTCTGACAAAGACTGGCAGTTGACAGTCGAAACAAGTCGGGAGATAAAGATTTCCTGAAAAACTTTGTCTGAATAAACGAAACCTCAACTTAACATATTACTCAAAAAGAAGACAAAATGAATCTCACTGGAACTATTACATGGAAAGTCAAGTGAAACTTCAAAGGAACAATCAAAGGCGATCAGCAGAACTGTAACTGCAACTGACAGTCGAAAAATGTCGAATGAAAATTTCCTGAAAAACCTTAAAATAACATATTTTTTCCCATTCAACAGGTGGTTATTGTCATAAATAAAACAAAATCTTACACTCAACAAACTTTGCCAGATTTCAGCATATAATTAGAATTAGATGTTTAAAGATTTAATGTTGTCAGTAAATTTGAGATGATTTGAATGAAAACTATTCAAGATAAATTAATTCTCATTTAAAAGTTTAGCCTGATGGTGGCGCTAACGAACAGGTCAAGGTTTCATTATCAATGGGTTATTTATTTATGTATTCAACAAATAAACAAAATGTCTGACACAAAAAATTGGTCAACGATTTTCTGAAAATTGTTTTCTGGAGGCGAATATCCCTAGGGTCATATTGACCCCAAAGGTAAAATGTGTTTGTAATATTTGAGATTAAAAGAAGGGGATTAATTTAATTAATCCCTATCAAGCATTTTTAGCATGTGTGATTTTTGGATGTCTAATGTCACTGATTACGTCACATTAGGGAAAGCAATTAAAACGAAAATAGAAAAAAGCTGAAACAGAATTTAGAAAAATTAAGAATAAAGAAAACCAATCCCCTACTACTGCAAAAGCTTTTGCGTTTTAAAAATCATTAGTATATATATATATATGAAATCAGATCAAATCTGAATATAAAGTTTGCTAGCATACCTGTAGAGATGTTGCAGCAAGCGCATGAAGCGTGGACTGATTGGTCTTTGGTAAACTCTCTATGTAGGTGATGTACTTCTTTACCCGCTGATTGACATCCTTTTCATCTGGGTTAAATAAAAACACCAGAACACAAATAAAAGAATGTAAATGAAACAAGACCAGAATGTAAAAAAAAAAAATCAGAATTACAGCAGGCTGTTGTTTTCTTCTTCTTCTTCCCTGAGGCTGAAATATAGATGGTGGAAATGGGATCTCAAGCCCCTGGTACACTGGTTTTCTGTCAGTGTTGGTGTTTCCCTGTCTGTTTTTTCTGTGGGTTTATATCCTCTCTGGGTTTTACTGCCCATTGTCATGCCCATTATTTACCAGGTTAAAGTAATTGTTCCTACGTTTTAAACACTTTGAACCCTTTTTACCACTTTTTCTGTCAGTTTTTTGGCCACTCTAATTTGCAACTTTTAACCAAATTCTGTGGTTTTTAAAATCCCATTTTTTTTTAATTTATTTCGAACGAACGAATAAAAAAATGTATAAAAACGAATAAACAATCTCAACAGAAATCGTTATGAAACAAAAAAAATAACTCAATTTCAATAGAATACATTTGATCGGTTCGACAAGGAATAGGAAGCAGCCTGTGCTTGTCAAGTCCTCCCCTCCATTCTTCACCAGTAACAACTGCAAAATCCAATAAAATAAACTAAATTGGCAATACAATTAAATACTCCAAACAAAACGAACAGGCGCCATCAACATCTGTGAGATTTACAATCTCATTATTCATTTCTGTACTTTTCAAAGATACAGTATATCTTTTGCACATTTTTTAAAACTTAGTTAACTAGAACATACTTAGTTTAATTGTTTCATCTAGCTCAGTGGTTTTCAACCCATGTACCATTTTTTGCATTTTTGTCAAATCATGTGTGCGACTCCCTCTCCATCAGCACCCTCTCCATTGATTCATATGCTTTTACATTTTCTAAACCCCTAAATGTGTCTTGAACATTGGTTCCATATAAGGATTAATCTACAAATTTTATAACAATGAATATAATTTAATGATTTTTACATGATTACTTCAACAGTAGGAAAAAATAGCTTGTTATTGTCTCCTATTGTGTGATAAAATGGCCTCTACAGCATAAAATAATCCTGTTTAAAATAAATTATAAGAAAATATAAATTTTATTGAGCAATACTACCATTAATTGTGGTGAATTTGTTAAAAAAAACAAAAAAAAAAACAAAATATAGCCTGAAAAGAACAAGGAACATTTCGTGATTATTTTTAAATTATTGTTTAACACTTACGAGTACCCTCTGCAATGTGCTCCTGTGCCCAAGGGGTACACGTACCCCTGTTTGGGAACACTGATCGAGATCGTTCCACAAAACCACCCCACAAAGGGAAATACACATACTTTTTTAAATTAGTCCGATCATACTACCTTTTACGCCTTAATGGTCAGAATGAGGTAAACTGACTCAATTTGACTGATTGTAAACAAAATCTAAAACTGTACAATTTACAGAACATTTCCAGTTATTTGCTTTTATTGGACGCTTTGTTTCCTATTCCCATTCACAGACTATATATTCCACGCACCCAAAGCTGACACCCAGTAAGGATAGAGCTCCCTTGGTCAGCAGAGCATCCTCCGCCTGAGACAGGAAGCTTTTCAGCGTGTCTGTTACATCTTCCACCTGGTGTTCTTTCTCCCTCAGCTTCACATTACGAGCATCACGGGTGAACTCCTCCAGGAGGAGAGACACTCGATTCGAGTCCCCTGGACTCTGGTAGAACCCCCTCCTGGCATAAACCTGGGACAGATAAAACATAGTGCAGATATGATCGTTTTCAGGCAAAAATAAGAGAGTATAACCCTCTTTAATGGTCCTTTTAGTCGCAGGAATTAACAAAGTAACAATAAGGAAATTGCATATAAATAGCGTGTAATGTGAAATTACCGTCAGAGAATACAATCATTTTTGTGCATTTTACATTTTTAGCACGAGTTATTCCTCGGTAATGGTGCTGCTTAAGTCGCAATGGGGGCTTTTAATCATGCATTATCAAAGGCAATAGACAGCACCTAATAAAGATTTGTGTTTTCACAGTTTGGTGAAAAGCAGGTGGAAAACTTTCCACAAGTGCTGAAATTTTGCCTCTTTTTCTAAATCACAAAAAGCAGAAATGTCACGTTTTTCCAGGCGCGTCTCACCCATGCAAGGGATGCAACACCCGCACTGTCATGAAAACAGACACTTTTTACAGAGGGATTCATTGTTGAAAACGTAATGGTTGCAGTTAGGTTGATTGAATGGTGATCGAGCCAATCACAGCCAGCCATTTGACGACGCCGCCGTTACGAGAAGGTAAATAAAGAGTTTAACAGTGTAAATAAAGTAAGACAAAATGAGCAACAGGTGGCAAAAAATGGTTCAAAACTGGAAAAAATGTGGCAAAAAAAGAGTGGAAAGTGACTGAAATTGGCCAAAAGCAGTCAAGAATGACAGAAAAAAAGAAACAGATGGTATGTAATGGTAAAAGGTAGCTGAAATGAGCAAATGTGGAAAACATAGTGAAAAAGGGCAAAAATGTGGAGAAAAAAGAGGCAAAATGTAAGGAAAAAGAAAACAAGTGTTATTTATTGGGCAAAATGTGGCTCATTTGGATGAAAAGTGGCAAAAAATGGTTAAAGAATCAACAAAAATTGGGTAAAAGTGTCAATAAGAACGTGCACATATGGATATTTATTGCTAAAATCTGAAAAAAGTAAAAAGTGTCAATATTTTTTGGAAGAAACTGGGACAAAGGAAGTTGCAAAATGGCCAAAGAAAAGATAAAATGGGGTTAAAAGGTGTTCTGGAGGATCATAATTAAATGTAAGCTATAAAGAACCACATGTTGAGTATCACTGACTAATAACAACTTCATCATGGTTTTGATGAATTAATTTAATAAAATAAATTAGGAGTCGACGGTTGTCCAAGACTTAGAACACCCTCACTATTAAAATCGCTGCTCCACTACTGTGTTTGGATCAAATACTATGAATAAAGAAGCTTTTCTAATGAGCGTTGCGTCATGGATAAATGTGTCACTCACCATACTGGGTGACAAAGGCGATGCAGCTGTCGACTATTTTTTTTTTTTTTTTTTTTTTTTTTTTTTTTTTTTTTTTTTTTTTTTTTTTTTTTTTTTTTTTTTTTTTTTTTTCACCTTGTTTGCACATGCTGTTGAAGGTTAACACTACAAGAAGTGCAATCTTTTAACAGCAATGCATATTTTATTATGCAATGAAATAAAAGTTTATTTCATTGCATAATTGTGACCATCACCAGCCCTCCCTAGGGAAGGGTAAATACTTTATTAAAGGAGGATGTAAAAGAGAGAGGGCAGTGTTACACCAGGTGAGGGGGGGTGGGGGGGGGGGAGTTAAACAGGGAGGAGGGATACAAGATAGGAAAAACGAATGTGTGGGGATAATCAATAAGTTTCAAGTGATGTGATGTGAAATTGTGGTTGTGTATATTGTGCTTATTGTTGTGTTATCAAGCCAGTCTGGTGACCAGTGTGCGGCTTAGAATAATGGTGGTGGCTGTGAAGCAGAGGAGGAAGTGAGTGGAAGTTACATAAAACGGTATTTGGGAACAACGTGTCTATGGTTTGAGCCCAGTAGGAGTGTTTTCCCACAGCCCGAGGCCAGTGCGTCCATGACAAATTGATTTCCAAGAGCCGCTACTTTGCAAAACCCATGAGCCCCCCCCCGGGCCCGAAGAAGCAGTCGGGCCAGCAGAAAGAGCGAGAGATCTAGGGGCCCCCCGGCGACCACCCCACGGCCAAGCAGCCCCCCGAACGCCCCCAAGGTCCCAAGCCGAGAGGCTGCCATTGCCCCCCCCCATACACACCCGAAAAGCCCCCAAGGAGCCAAGGACCAAGCGCACAACCACGCCACCGACTTCCAACCCCCAACCCCCAGGCCCCCAGCCCCCCACCCCCCACCACCACCCACCACACCCCCGCGCCCAGCCCCCCGAGGGGAGGGCCCAGAGATCCCCCCGCCCGATACCCCAGCGGAGGAGCCAAAAGCCACGCCCATCAGACTACCAGATCCACGCCGAACAGGCAGCCGGCGGGCACCCGCCTGTGAGCCCAGATCCAGAATGACCCTACCCCCAGGCCAGGAGGACCCGAAATGGATGCAGCACCAGGAGCACCCGCCCAGGGCGAACGACCACACCCCAAGCCGCATAAGGCACCAGGGGGGCCGCTGGGAGTCCCCCCGCCAGTCCCCAGGCACCCCAACCCAGCCCCCCCGGGCGCCCCAGATGCTGATGCCGCCCGCGCCACGAGCTTCAGTTCTTTAAAGCCAGGGCCCCCCTCCAGAGGCCAAGCCAGACCGCCCCGCCGGGATGTGGCCCCCTAATCCCACCCCGACACTCTGCCTCACGGGGGACTGCCCAAGCAGGGGCCACACCAGAAGGTATGCAAGGGCGCGGCACGCGCCACCCGCCCCAGAAGACCCCCGCCAGGACCGGCCCGGCCAGCCGGCCAAGCACCCCGGCCCAGGAGTACCCCCAGGGACCAGGACCCCCCAAGGGCAAGCCCCCGGGCCAAGCCCCCCCGGACGCGCCCCCCACCCCAGCCCAGGTCCCGGCCACAGCCCAGCAGGACCGCACAGCCCCAGACGTCACAAGGCCAGCAGCCCAGGGCCCGCCGCCCCCCGGACAGCGCAAGCCACGGGGCAGCGCCCCCCGCCGGCCCGCGAGCAACCGGCGACCCCCACCGCGGGGACGGAGGCACCCCACCGGCACACATCCAGCGCGGGACAGCAGCCCCCAGCCAAAGATGCCCCGGACCCACCCACCAGTCCGCAGATGGCAGGACATACCCACCAGGCGGCCGAAAGCAACCTCAACCATCGGAACAGCTAACGCCGCCCCCCCAGTAAACAGCATCATCCCGAGGCGCCAAACAACCCTGCCCCAACCCCGGTGAGGACACCAGCCCCCCCCCCAGCACACCCACCCCCCCAAACCGGCGAGGCAGGCCGCCCCGGGCCCGCACACCGCGGGGCCCGCCCCCAAGGCCACCAGGAGACAAAGCAAGCACCAAGCCACACCCAAGGGGGAGAGGCACCCCCGCGCCCCACCCGGCCGACACAGCCCGGAAAGACCCCGCAAGGAGAAACCCCGGCAAAGCCCCCCCGAGACCCACCGCCACGCCCGACCGCACCATCTTGATGTGCTTTTACTCTATGCAGTGGCCCAGCCACCAACAGAGGGGCCAGGCCCCCACCGGCAGCTGTCGACTATAATGGGAACGCCGTTTCTCGTCAGCTGTTGGTCGCAGAGCGCCTTTCCATCGGTGCCGGCCGCCATAGCGATGGCAGAGTGCCACAGTGTGAAGTCCGTCTTATTAAAGCCATGGATGTACACGGTTCTATTTCAGAAAACAAACGAAAAAAAGAACAACAATCAACACACGCCACCTTGGGTTTATAATATATATATATATATATACAGTATATTTTGGTCAACTGGGGTCAATTATAATTGTCATCATGTAATTGATAATTACATTTATTATGTAATTAGAAAGTTAATATTAAGTAGAAATACACACATGTTGCTGTTGTAACCGTAATTGAATTGTAAATGAGTTCAGATAATTGACTTTGTAATTGGCAGGGAAATTGTATAAAAACTGTCAATTACATTTTAATTAAACACAAACCTGGCACTTACACATATTTAGTTAATAATTATAAAGTTTTCCCACTTCCTGTCAGTTCTCATGAGGATCATATTTTATTAAATAATTGAAAACCAAGGCATATACGGACAGAAAAAATGCTTAGACGCCCACATCAAAAATATTAATACTAATATTTTCATGAATAAAGGCGGCTAACAAGGTAAAGAAGAGTTAAAAAAAAACAGATTGGATGATGGATAATATTTTGTAGTGTATTTTACAGCTGATTTAAGACATGGGTCACATGACCCGTTATCCTAAGAGCTGCTAACAGAAGCTAACACAAGAGGAAGGTTACGTTTTATGGGATTATACTGTATATTAAAGGCCGATTAATTGTAATTTAACTTCAGTAGTTAGATGTAACTGACTTTAATGAGAAACATAATAATTTTAATTGTATTTGGAAACAATACCGGTCCACCGTAATCATAACTGAGTTGTAATTGAACATGGATAAATGTAATTATAAAATGTAATCGACCCCAACCCTGACAATTTTTGCACTCCAAACAGCACGGAACCATTCTCATTACATGAAGTTCCCGCTTTACCTTTAATACTGATGCACAGACCACAACACCAAAAACAGGAGAACCGCGGAGGAGTCCTTTTTTTTAAATTTTAACCCAAAAACACTTTGATTGTGGAATGTTCTATACTAAATGCTGTTTTTTTTTTATTTGAATACACAAAAGCAAATTTGTTTTAAGAAAGTTTACAAAAAAAACAAAAAAAAAACTACATATAAAAAGCGCATAAGTATATTCATACACCTGTAACTAACTAACATTTAAGTTTTGTGCTTTATGAACACGCAATCATAACATTCTTTATACATATTACACACCATGTTATCACAAAATAAACACAATTTTGTTGTTTAAGCTCATTTACAAATCCATTTATATTGGAAAAACGTTGCTTCTCGTGTCAAATATTGTTAGGCGATTTATTTAGATTAATCAAAACTCATTAATGACAAAGTCTCTGTTAATTAGATATACAACATTTTAATCAAGTCACACCAATAGTTTATAATCTAAGTTATTAAATTACTATATGGTAGCAAAGTCAGTCAACAATATTTGTTTTTGCAAACCTGCTGGAATCCAGAGGTGAAAGCAACAGATTACAAGTACTCACGATACTGTAATTGAGTTGCTTTTATGAGTACTTGTACGAGTACTTTTTGAATATATTTCTAAATCGCTCATTTTACTTGTACTTAAGTACGTTTTAAAAAAAAGTCAAATAATTCCATTATATTCTCCACCGAACCGTTACTGATTAAATGATCATTTTTTGGTTTTCAAATAATCAACGGACATTGTGAAACTACAAAAAATAAAATGACCAGACAACAATCAAATGCCGACAAATCAGATTAAACGTACCAAAATTTTCAGCCTGAGAATTTTTTTTTTATTTTGAATTGAAATAACTGGTGTTATTTTATCTTAAAAAGAATTGTAAGTTTTGACAAACCTTTCATTTTTATACAGATAATTTAGGTTCCGACGGTGCAAGATTTGGTCTCTGTTTACTGTATGCAAGGGAACCGTGGCAAGATTTATTACCAAAAACAAACGTAACTAGTAACTTTTACTTTGAGTACTTTTAATTGAGCTACTTTTTACTTGTACTTCAGTATTTTATGTAGGACCTATTTGTACTTGTACTTGATTCCAATTTCAATCACATAACAGTACTTCTACTTGAGTAGTATATATCAGTACTCTTTACACCTCTGCTGGAATCCTACAAGCATTGATTTAGAAAGACACACGCAAAATAGCAATTAAAGTGAGCACAAAGTGGCGTTACTCCACAAAGCCAGTCTAAAACCATGTCGTCGTCCCTCTCTAAGTGAGCCAGGCAGTCTGGGCAAGGCTTTAATTGCCTCCGATGGCTACAGTAGTGGAAGCATGTTCGTACTTAAAAAGACAAAAGGCGTCATCAAAGCTAACAATGCTGCATAATGCATGCTGTTGCTATACCACAAAAAGCTCTCGCCAATTAGCGCGCCTTTTATCCGCGTGTATTTTTAAAAGACGTACCTGCCGCTCTCCACCATCAGCAGAACTTGGATCTTGTCCTCACCTTCTGTGTGTGTGGAAACAGCTGGGGCGGGGGGGAGGGGGGTGGGAGAGAAAGGGTGTCAAGTTGAGTTAAAAAAGAAGAATTCTAACACACTATTAGTGGGGTGATTGTCGCTTCTTTCCAACTCTTAAATTTATACTTAACAGATTACATGAATGCACTTGATGATCGGTCTAAAGCAGGGGTGTCCAACTCATTTTAGGTCAGGGGGCCAAATATGGACCAGTTTGATCTCAATTGGGCCGCAGATTTTAGGTGGGAAAAAGAACAATTTTAACATCAATTGTGCCCAGTGACGTGCAGTCAGGGTAGGCAAGGTAGGCAGTGCCTACCCAAGGGTGAATTGATATTTTGATTATTTGTTTTAATTATAATATAATTATAAATGATTTATTTTTTCCATTTCTGAGCCTATAGTCCCTATAAGTTTGAAAGTATCAGCATTTTGTCCTTTTCAGAGCCTAAATGACTAAACATTGCTATTTCCTGGTACGGCAGAGACGCTGCACAGTCTCACTCAGCTGTAAGGCAGGAGGAGGAGCCAGGAGGAGGCCACACCCCCTCCCAAAAGCACACGGCTACTCTGCTGTTTCCATAGCTTGTTTTTATGTTTGCTCATACGCAGTCAGTTCTCCAAGATGAAAACAATTTACCCAAGGAGAGAGCTGCCTTTGGACGTAACCGTGCTATGCTAAATTCCGTACGTACCTTCACAGTGCATTAGTGAATTGATAGAGCGTGGCCACTGTTACGTTCTCTAGCTAGAAGTTACAGGATAACACTACAGTGTGGATGACAGCGCTAGAGACGATAGAGAAACTTTATTTTGAGGAAAAATGACAGCTTTTAAAAAATGGGAGACCAACACCTGAGCTACCAGACCTTCAGCAAAGGTAAGGTCAGAAAATTGTTCATATTTTCTACAGTGAACGGTAGGATTAGCTTTGTGGATGCTCCTCACTGAGGCTGTTCTGAGTTATTGTTGTCATTTTCTCCGTGTTTCTGTGTTTCCAACACAAACAACGCAATGCTCTACCGTGTCATGAGATATATGTTGTTGGGAGAATATGGAGGCAATATGTACAGGAGGCAATGTACAGTTTTCAGGACAGTACAAGGAATTTGTCTTGGTAGTTGGTGCACAAAACAAACAAAAAAAAAAAAACAAAAAAAAAAAAAAACAAAGAACAACCCAGCAACAAACTAGCTTTTTACTTTATTACATTGTCAAAAACAATAATTATTAAAAAAAAAAAAAAAAAAAAAAAAAACATACATCAAAGTTTTATTAGCTTTGCTGAAGCAAACGTTTATCAGCACATTCATTATTTAAGTCTGAATTCTGACATGTTAAAAGCTAAATAGCAAAAGATGATAAATGGAATGCACCAAAGTATCTGATTATAAATAGTTTTTGTTCTCGTCGTAAGGTTGTTATCGGGCAAGTGCAAAAAACACTTGGCGTCGTGGCTGAACAAACACACTGCAGTCGTCTTTCATCCGTCCAAAGGCTCAGTGGGAGTTTTATATCACCTTAAATGTCTGTGTGATGAGGGATGAGGTCAGCAGCCTTGTTCTCCGCCTGCACTCTGCTTCCTCAAAGAGATTTTAATCACAAAATCAGACCGATTCAAAGTGAAAACGAGGGCCTTTTTTAAATACAATGTAATAATCTTCGTTCGCAGCCGTTCCACCTCAGTGGGGCTTTGAGTACGAGTGGCTTTTGTGGTTTTAAAGAGCCACCGAGTCTTACATTGATGGATTGTTTGCTTTTCTTGGGCTGTGGTTTTTTGCATGTGTGTGGATGTGCAGTGCACTATGGGTAATTTAGAGGCTTGAAAAAATAAGAAAAGTAGCGTAGGAGCAGGAAATCCATACACACTCAGAGAAAAACTCAAATCAACTATGAGGTTGTTCAATTAAGGGGTTGCTCTTTTTGAACACATCACATTTCAGATATTTAAAGAGGAACCTAAAGAATTTTCAAGTTAACCATCTCAAACCCCAAGGTGGGGGCGTGACGCCTTGATGAACCTTGAGCATTAAAATTAGAAAATGTGCTCTTTGTAATTGCAAATTTAATGTTATTTTAATGACAAATTAAAAAAAAAAAAAATATATATATAATTTTTTATTTTTTTTTTACTTTGTCGCGATGGGGGTGGCCCTGAAAGCTTTTTGTTCTTTTAAGTGGGTGCAGCAGAAAAACGTTTGGGAACCACAGCACTATATGTTGGTTCTTGCTTGACAGACAATAGCATTGGTTCCCAAATTGGGGGGCGCGCCCCAACACCATGTCGGGGGGGCCCAAGGGGGAAGGCGGGGTGATGGGGGCGCTAGAATGGCTATGATGAACCTTGATAATGAAAAATAGAAAATGTTTTTTTTTTCTTTGCACGTTATTAATAAAGAGCTTTATTACTGTTCTGAAATGTGTAATTGCAAATTTTAGGTTATTTTAATGAGATTTCAATACAAATTGTCCAAATTTAATTCACTTTTTTTTTTTTTATGTCGACAGTAACCCATTACTTTCTATGTATGTAATAAGTAAAGCAATTTAGTTACTTTTTTAGTGACGTAACTAGTAACTAGTTACTATTTCTCAGTGACTCTACGGTTGTCTGTACTCCCCGGCTGCGAGAACGATCTAAGGTGAAATTTGAAGTGAACAAGTTTCCCATTAATGTGCTTATCTTGTTTGAAAAGCTTTCATTTGGGGAAAGTTAAACCTGGCAGGCTGACAGGTGTGACAGGTTAATGATTATCTGGCTCTGCCTGTCATTTTCTCCTCATTTTACTTTGGTTCTTGTTATTTGCGCCGTAGATATCTTGACACGAGACATCACGGAAAGATAAATCTGCTCTGGAGCACATCAGCTGAGCCCTGGGGAAGTCGTATTGAGGGCTAGGCGCTCTTGTTCTTTGAGGATGTTTAATATACCTCTTTATTTATGTATATATGTTTTAGAAACACTCCTATTATCCACAAATATTACACATAGTACATATTTTACCCTTGGGGTCAATCTGACCCCAGGCATATTTGCCTCCAGAAAATGATTTCGTTGACCAAGTTTTTGTGTCAGGCACCATCTTCTTTTACGTAGCATATTTGGGGTTTTTCACTATCATGTTTCACTCATCCCCTTTTGTTATGCAGGCTTTTTTTTGTCGTAGTCTGTTTTTAGTCGTGTGTGAGGAGTTTTAAATGTTTGAAAATGTGCCCATTTGTGAAACATGAAATATCAGTTCTACGTTAGCAGGTGTGAGTAGTAGGTCACACATACACAAACTTGTGAGAATGTTGTTTTTTATGAAGTCAAATTGACCCCAAAGAATATAGGAGGGTTAATCAATTATACCCATCAAATTAGGAAAAGTCATGAAATATAAAGCAAGAACTATTATTTTTTTTGAATGATAAATATTGAATGGGGTCAAAATGACCCTAAGGAAAATAGGAGGGTTATTCAATTGTACACATCAAATTAGGAAAAGTAATGAAATATTTAGCAAGTAAACCAGTCATCTATTATTTTTTTAATATTAAACATTGAATGGGGTCAAATTGACCCCAAGAAAAATAAGAGATAATCAATTGTACCCATCAATTTAGGAAAATTCATGAAATATAAAGGAAAAAAAAAAAAAAAAAAAACAGTCAACTATTATTTTCAAATGATAAGCATTGAATGGGGTCAAATTGACCCGAAGGAAAATAGGAGGGTTATTCAATTGTACCCATCAAATTAGGAAACGTAATGAAATATTAAGCAAGTAAACCAGAGTCATCTATTATTTTTGAATGATAAACATTGAATGGGGTCAAATTGACCCTAAGGAAAACAGGAGGGTATATCAATTATACCCATAAAATTAGGACAATTCATGAAATATGAAGCAAAAAAAAAAACAGTCAACTATTATTTTTAAATGATAAACATTTAATGGGGTCAACTTGACCCCAAGGAAAATATGAGGGTAAATCAATTATACCCATCAAATTAGGAAAATTCATGAAATACGAAGCAAAATAACCCAAAAAAACCCAAAGTCAACTGTTATTTTTTGAATAATAAACAATGAATGGGGTCAAATTGACCCTAAGTAAAATAGGAGGGTTGAAGGGGTGAAACTAGCCTGTTATACAACATGTTATAGAACTAAGTGACAGGGAAAAGAGAGGAAAGTTCTAAAACGACAAAGAATCAAACTCAAACTTAAGCTCTGACTTGATCTCACATTAAAAAAAAAAAAAAAAAAAAAAAAAAACAATAACAAAGGTTTCAGAAACATGAAATATGAGCCTGGGGCCATAAACCAAGAACTCCCTCTTCTCAGTACACTCCTGATCGTCTGAAGTGAAGCATGTGAGAAACATGTAGAGATTTTAATTGAAAAAGTGTGTTCATTTCACCCCTGAGTGCGACGCAGGCGCACCTTTTATGCCACGGTGTCACTGCAGAAAAAATAAGAGCTAATCCCATGTCACAGTCTGTGATTCCTAAAGGGATCCTCTCAATGCTTCACAGAACTCCCCTCCTCTGACAGAACACGCACCCCTTCTGGCACGAACAGCTTCCCGGCTGTGACAAATATGGTTTGGTGGGAAAAGCCGGGAATTAAAAAAAAAAAAAAAAAAACTAACATGCTGCAGATCTTTGTGGCACCTCAGGTGAAAGGATGGGGCGGTACTTTGTGGAAGTTGATCCACGTTGGGCTGTAAGTAGATCCTTCTCAATGTTAACACAAATCCAGCTTTATCCATCAACAAATCAGTGAAACAACCTGAATATTAGCTTCTTCTTTAGCTGTGTCTAAAATCACACATTTGCAGGTAAAAAAAACAAATCTCGTGGATCATTTTGGTGGAAAAATTACCTGAAGGAATAAGAGAATATGAAAGTTTGGAATTTGGAAGATATGAAAAACATAAATATTTTCAAGTTAGAAAAACCAAAAGATCAAATCTAGACATCCAGATATAAGTTTAGATCTAAAATCTAAAATACTGTATAAAGCAGTGTTTTTCAACCTTGGGGTTGTGACCCCATGTGGTGTCGCCTGGAATTAATATGGGGCCTAAAATGTCTACTAAGTGGTAAAAAATAAAAAATAATATAATTGATGTAATATATATACTTTTTTGATTATTAATCTTTTTCAAATAACATAACACACAATTAAAAATTTAGCATTGCGTTATTTCAGGCAAAGTCAGTCCAGTCCAACCCCTTTATCTGTCAGTAGCTGTTAATGACTCACAGCATCCACCCCCTAATCAGTTAATCATCCAGCTGATCATGTTCTCCGCTTCCCATTGGTTAGAGTTGGTCTCAGCGCTGCATTTAAACCACGGCAACACGCCTACTTCTGCACGCTTCGCCTGCAAACGCCTCGTAACCCCACCCCCACCCCAGCTCCTCCTCTTCTGTCTAAATAAACACTGTCTTTTGTTGCCATCTCAACATCTGTGCTTCTGTGATCCCTGACCGCTCTCTCTGCTTATGCCTCTCCATATATCTCATAGAAAAGCCAATGGGGGCCTATTTGACTAAAGTGTAAACTGAACTGTATTCTATACTTGAACTCTTGTCACTTTGCCATAATCCTGGTTACTCTCTATTTGTCACACACTATAACAAACATTAAAAACTCATTTGAGAACAGACGTCTCTGGGATCAGCAGAAAGTTTGGAACCTTCGGTATAAAACTGCCTGATTCATGGAAAACATACTTTGCATGAAGTTATTTAATGTTCAGAGGAAAAAAAAAAAAACTAAAACCTTGAAGAAAATTGTGAATTTGCCCTAGATTTTCAACTGCAGATAAGTGATTTAAAGACACGTCTGTCTATTTTATCCAAAATAATCCAAAGTTACAACTGATTTTTCATTGTTAAGCGAGATAAGAATACAGTCATCGAAGGACAAACTTCAGTGTTTTAGTTAAGAAGAACTCTTGGTTTATTTTTTTTTTTTCACTATGAAAAAGGCTAGGAATAAGTACGTAGGAAGCAGACAACTGGTCTGAAACTGTGTAAAAGCAATCATACTTTGTGACTTCCCTGTGTCAGAGGTCAGCATAATAAAGCCAGAGACAGCGAGGGGCTGCCTCCTGTCTGAGCTCCAGCACAGACGTATACGGCCAGAAACAAAGGAACGTTTGATAGCTGAGGCTTCCTTACTGAGCTCCTGTAGTTGCTTGAGCTGTAGGACTCCTCCTTCACCTTCCTCTTCTCCTGAACTGAAGTGCAAGGTGGAGGCTTCCAGCATAAACCAGCCCAGTCTCCAGTGGTACAGGTCGTGGCCTTCCTTGTAGTAAAGTCTGCCAATCAGTTCACTGTCTTTCTGAACCAGTCCTTCAACCTTGGACGGGATGAAGCACTGGGAGAGAAGCCGAAACAAAGGTTAGTATCACACTTGGGCCGACCTCGGCATACACATAGTGTGCAACGTTTTCTTTAATTGTAACGGCAAAATACGCTATAGTAGATAAATAAGTTGTTATTGTCCATAAAGTTTAAATAATTAATTTATCTCTTTCTAACAAAGACACAAAAACAATCTGAAATCAGTGGTGAGCCAAGTCAATCACATTTATTATGTGTTTTTGGTGTTTTTTTTATTGTTTTCTTTAGTTTTCTGTATTTTTCTCTCATTTTGCACTTCCCGTTGTCGTCTTGTGCATTTTTACTGTCGCTTTGTGCGTTGGTTGAAGTTAGTTAGTGCGTATTCTCTTCTAATTCGTCTTTTGTTGTTGTTGCTGTTTTGTGTGTTATCAGTCAATTTGTGATTGAACTTTTTGATCATTTTTTTGATTCTGTTTTTCACTCTGAAGAAAACTCTTGGGGCTCCCATCGTGACAAAATAAATAAAATTAGAAAAAATGGTAAAAAAAAACAAAACAAAAAAAAGCGTGACTTTTTGGACTTCTTCGAATCTCTTAGAAATAACTATGAATAACTAATCATTTTAGAACAGTAATTAAGCTCTTCATTAATAAAGTGCAAAGAAAATAAATACATTTTCTGTTATTCAGGTTAAAAAATCCCCCCCCCCCACCATCATCCCCCGAGTGGGGGGCGCTGCCTTCCAGTTTGGGAACCACTGCTTTGACCAAAGATGGACCTCAAGAAATGGAAAATTCCAATAGATTTTGGAGGGAATGTGGATCAATAAACTGATTCTGGATCAGTTTGACAAATAAAAAAATCCAGATATCTCGGATTGTTAATGTAATTTACCGATCTTTATGAAATTTGACTCTCGACAATTATTTCCCAGCATACGATTCACGTATGGACGTCACGATGCAATATATCCCGGTACTAAACAATACGGTATACATTGCGATATATCACAATGTCAATAATTACAAATTTGACCTTTACAAGTACAAAATGGTATGAAACACAATTATTTTCCTTTTTTTTTCAACTTGCAACAACAAGTAAAGAGTTAAGTGTAATTCAATTACCAAATTCTAAAAACCGGTGGTATGTTCATCAAACTGTCAAATTACATTTTTCATTAAAGTTTAACTTTTTCTTCTACAACAGATTCTGATTCTGTCTAGTTCTTAGATTCTAAAAAAGGAGTGAGGTAGTTTAACAACGTCTGATGTGGTTCAATGACACCTAATGATCAGGCGTTTACGTGCCATGTATATGTTAGTGCGTGTCGATATTTTTTTTTTGCAAAAAAATGATTCAAAAAATCATGTTGGACATTTTTTGGATCAACGCGATAATCGCGCTGTTAAATATTGCGATAGATGTTTTCTTTCACCCTTAGTGAACATGGCTGATATTGTTAAGCCCCTAGCATTACATCACGGACAGTTAAACTTCCTACGCTGGAACTTTAGTGTGAAAATGTGTCATAAAGACAACATTGAAAATGAAAAAGCCTATTTTTTTTATTAAAAATGTGGAGCAGTGTATAAGGCTGAGGACACTGAGTGTGCAGGAGAAGTACATTTTTGTAAACTTTAAGTGAAAAACAGTGTTTTTCCTGCACGTGCTCCACCTTTGTCAGCGCCTGGATCCAGTCGTGCAGCGTTTCTTGTGTTTCGGCGCCGACAATCAGGACACGTTCCGTCTGCAGACAGAGCTCTGCAGTAAACACAGCCCTGCAACAATTACAAAGGCCAAAGTTAGCGTTCTGCAAAATAACACGTTCTAAAAAAGAAACCTTATATTTAAAGAAGGTTTAGACAAAGTGAATATTTCTCCATATTCACAGAGGAAAAACACCTTTTTCTGTTTGCTGTTATAAAAAACAGTCATGTAGAGTGCAAGGATAAATCATACTTCAAATGTTGCTCAATAGTAGAAACAGTAAAGAAGTAAAAAAGGTACTATAAGAAATTGCAAAAATCTGGTTTGAAGATTATATATATATATATATATATATATATATATATATATATATATAGCTGTAACCTGAATAGAAACATATTTATGATCTTTTTGAAAAATAGATTAGACATTGTATAAGTATATCAAAAGTGAAAGTGCAAAATCTAACTGAAGTTATTTGGAGTTCCGATTTTAATACGGCTCTGGGATTAAAAAAAATATATATAAAATACATTTAAAAACTAAAGAAAACATACAGAAATAATAATAAAATGTAACCAAAATTCTGCAATTTTACCAAAGTTCTGCAATTTTTAAAAAAAAAAATCATACATGTTTCTGAAATTCTGAAATGTTTCAAAAAATCTGAGATTTTTCAAAAATACAGAATATTTTCAAAAATTCAGACCTTTTTAAAAACTTCAGACATTTTTCAAAAATTCAGTGTTTCCAAACTTCGGAATTTTTTCAAAAATTCTGTAATTTGTCAAAAAAGTGAAATTGCTGAAAGAACTTTCAATGTTTCAAAAATTCAGAAATGTTTCCAAAATTCTGAAATGTTTCCAAAATTCTGAAATGTTTCCAAAATTCTGAAATGTTTCAGAAATTTGGACAATTTTTAAGAGTGATGCAATTTTTCAAAAAATTCTGTAATTTTTCCAAAAGTCTGCATTTTTTTTTCAAAACTCTGCAATTTGTCCAAAATTCATTTTTTCCCCAAAAATGTTGTAATTTGTCAAAAATTCTGTGATTTTTTAAAAATTCTGCAATTTTTCAAAAATTCTGCAATTTTTCAAAAAATCTGCAGTGTTCCCCAAATTATTTCACAAAATGTCCCCAAATTAACTAAAATTGTTTTAATTTTTTAAATCAAGTATATTTAAAGCAAAGATTATGCAAGGACTGATATCTGTCACTTATTGCTTAAAAACACTATTTTGAATGACATTCTCCAGGTGAAAACATTAAACTGTGTATGTTCACATGAGCTTTTTTTTCTACTTCCCAGAAAACTATTTCTTCTCTACACAAAGAGTGTGTGAGTCTGCATTCAGCTGTGAACACAAGCCTTGGTGTGTGAAGCGAAAAGGCAGCTATTAATCTTAGTTGATCTTTGTGGCCCTGTGTTCTCTGCCTACACACACCACACCTCTTCCTGTGTGACGGTGAACAGGTCACAGTATCACCAGTAATGGTCTGTGCTCACTGGTGAGCAGCAACTTCCTCTTCTCTATCGTCTCTAAATGCCACGGCGACGCTGCTGTGGCGTCCTGTCGCCGCGGGTCGCCCAGGCATCGAGTCGCTCTCTCTTTTCACTTCTAGCGACGCGCTAAGACATGGGTGTTTGTGTGACCTCAGATACCCCCATTTTCCTCCTCCCATCCCCGCTTTCTCCAGGTGTGCAGATGCTTGTTAGAGACGCTCCCAGAGGGGGAGAGCAGTGTGCTGCTGCTACCGTATGGAGAGGACAAGGAGCCATGAGTGATGAATGCAGCGTTATGAGAGTCCCAGAGGGAGGCAGTGGCTGGGCAGCAACTTTACAGACAAAGAGGAACGACACAGAACAACTTCTGATAATCATCTAAACAACAACGTGCTTCAGATTGGGATTTTTTCCTACCTTTATAGTGTAACTACATGCACTGAATAAAAAGGGTTTCATAAAGTTTATGAAAAGGTAAGAGCACAGTTTACATTAACAGTAAGACAAAAGGTTATAAATAACTGATTATTGTTGAATTACTGTATTTGTTTTAGTAACAATGCACTTACAACAAGAATTTATGACCTGTCAATAAATTGTCTCCTTTAATATCAAATGTTTGTATCAGACTTTTGTTTATCTTGATATGGAAGTAAAGTAGTAATAATAGTGATAACACATTCTCAAGTCATAATTATGAGATACTATTTTATAAATATGGGATACTAAGTCATAATTATGAGATACAATCTCATAATATAAAATCCTATATTGATGAGATAGCATACAGTATATTGTAATTATGAGATAGTATATTATAAATATGAGAGATTTTGAGACGGTATCTCATATATTCTTAAGTCATAATATAATATAGATAGTATCTATAGTTATGAGAGCGTATACTGTAATTATGAGATGGTATCATTATCTCATACTTATGAATTTGAGACAGCATGTCATATAGAAATATAGTATCATATTTATGAGATACTATCACATAATTATAGGATGATATCTCAAAATTATGACATAGTATCTCATAATTATGATATATGAGATAGTATCTCATAAATATGACTTAGTATCTCATAATTGTGACTTGATATCTCATAATTATGATTAATGAGGTAGTATCTCAAAATTATGACTTAGTATCTCATAATTATGATATATGAGATAGTAACTCAAAATTATGACTTAGTATCTCATAATTATGATATATGAGATAGTAACTCATAATTATGACTTAGTATCTCATGGTTATGATATATGTGATATTATCTCATAATTATGCCACAGTATCTCGAAATTGTGACTTGGTATCTCATAATTATGATATATGAGATAGTATCTCAATTATGATATATGAGATACTATCTCATATATCATAATTATGACTTAGTATCTCATGGTTATGATATATGAGATAGTATCTCATAATTATGCCATAGTATCTCATAATTGTGACTTGGTATCTCATAATTATGATATGATATATGAGATATTATCTCATATATCATAATTATGACTTAATGTATTATTATCATTACTATTACTACTATTACTATTACTTTTCCTAGTTTTTGGTGTTTTTTACTGATGGAAATGGTCTTCCATATCACTCTAAAATATTGTAAACAAAAACAATAATTATTGGTAAATTAAGCATGAGATTCAATTTGAAAATTAGGTGAAGTGTCAAAAATGTAAATAAAAAAAAAATCATTAAAGTAACATTTCATATAATTACAGCTATGTGAAAGTCTTTAGTGTACACTATGGATTCCATACAGAAACCTGCCATTACATGATAACAAACGTTGGGGGGCAACTTTACACTCTACGCCAAACAGAAAAAGCTATATTTGAGCACAAGTGTGTGAATGAATGTTTCACTATTTGTAATGCATGAAGGTAAAGGTGAATTGAGTTATAACCAGTTATTCATAGTGTTGCTAAGTGTCTAAAGTCAAAGTAAAAGGAGGGATAAGGAGATCAAATTAAAGTGTTTGTAATTTTGATTCTAAATGCTATCTTTGCTATGCTAGCATGCTAACACAGGATTTGAGGGAAACTACAATAATAAAAAAGGCTTAAATCATTAAAGTGTTGTATTTTCTAGTGTATAAGTTGTTGGATTATTATTATTAAGCATTATTTTCTCCCTTAGCTGGGAACTCAGTAAAAGCCTGTTTACATTAGACTTTTGGCAATAATACGATAGCCAGCATGAAGTATCCAAACCACAACATTCAGTTTAACATCTGACTTATATCCCAGAGCAACTTATTTGTGGATTATTCTGAGAAAATGCTACATTCCTTGGAAAATGACCAAAAAAAAAAAAAACATTGCAATTTATGGTCTGGAAAGCATTGTAAATAAATGGAAGAAACAAAGGGACACGATTTGTCTTTGAAGTTGGCTCCTGTACGACACCGATGCTAATGCTAACCACTAACACACAGACTTTTTGTCGGAAACTTCTTCCCAAACCAAATGTTCCAAATCTCTTTGTTTTAGTCGTTCATACATCTTTTCGTTTCCCTTGACAACTGAATTTTAAAGAGAGGCAGAGCACAGACATCAAAGTGAACGTAATACTTTTAACAAACGTGCATAAAAACATCTTCAGAAGTCTAAATCTGTTAACCCGACTCTTCTTCAGGTGATTACAGAATGTGACTACATCGAGCCACTTCTGTCACACCTGGTCTGCTTGTTTATTGTCTTAAAGTGACGATGACAACACAGGAATATAAGAAAATGCACTGAATGTATATTTATAAAGTTTCTTGAAGTCTGGTGAACTTAATAACTGACAGATTCGATTTTTATTGAAAGTAAAGTGTTTCCTGCTGAGCTTCCTTTTTACTTTAAACACGAGGAAAAATATTGACCCAACACTAATATAATATTAATCCATAACAGAGACAACTTTTAGCACAGCAGGGGCCACAAAAAAAGTATTTAAATTATTTGAGGGCCACATTATCAACATTCATATCAGCATTTAGAAAAATTAATTTGTACATTTTACTCTCATTTTGCATGTTCTTGTATACATTTTGTATATTTCTATGTTATTTTGTATCTTTTTTAATGCTGTTTTGTGTGTTTTGCCCTCATTTTGTGTTTCTGGGGTCAACTGAGTATTTTTGGAGGCATTCTGGCTGTTTTTGTTGTCATTTTTTACTCTCATTTTGCATGTTTTTGCCATAATTTTTCATATTTTTCTCCTATTTTGTATTATTTCTAATCGATGCTTTGTATGTTTTGTTGTATTTGTGATTTTTTGGGAGTCATTTTTTGATCATTTTTGAAGTCATTTCTGCCTGTTTTTCATGTAGTTCTGTATATGTTTCTCTCATTTTGTATGTGTTTTATGTTGTTTTGTGTGTTTTTGTCATTTTGTGTGTTTTGTCGTCATTTTGTGTTTTTGAGGTCATCTTCAACAATTTTTGGAGTCATTTTGTATACGTTACTCTCATTTTGCATGTGGTTGTCCTCATATTTCATGTTTTTTTTAATGACTTTCTTTTCATTATGTAATTTTATGTAGTCATTTTTGCATTTTTTTTAATTTTCATTTTGTCTGTTACTCTTATTTTGTACGCGTTTTATGTTTTGTGTGTTTTGCCGTCATTTTGTGTTTCTGGGGTAATCTGAGTATTTTTGGAGGCATTCTGGCTGTTTTTGTTGCCATTTTCTATGTTTTACTCTCATTTTGCATGTTTTTGTCAGAATTTTTCATACTTTTCTCCTATTTTGTCATATATCTAATGAATGTTTTGTGTGTTTGTTGTATTTTTGAGTTTTTGAAGTCATTTTTGATGTCCTCCTGTATATGTTGCTCTCGTTTTGTATGTGTTCTATGTTGTTTTGTGTGTTTTTGTTGTCATTTTGTGCTGTTGGGGTCATCTTCAAGGATTTTTGGAGTCATTTTGTATACGTTAGTCTCATTTTGCATGTTTTTGTTCTAATTTTGTATGTTTTACGTTTTTTTTAATGACATTTTCTTGTCATTATGTGATTTTGGAGTCATTTTTGCGCGTTTTTTGACGTCATTTTGTCTATGTTACTCTTATTTTGTATGCGTTTTGTGTGTTGGGTGTTTTTGGAGTAATATGTTTTTGTGTTTTTGGAATCATGTTTGTGTTTTTTAGTTGTCATATTTTGTATAATTTACTTTCATTATGTGTATTTTTTATATTAATTAGTTTTTTCTCTCTATTTGCATGTTTTTATTGACGTGTAGTTCAGTTTTAGAGCCATTTGTGTATTCATGTGTGCATTTTGACTTTGGGGGCCTGCAAAAAACAATTTCTGATTTACTCATCTCTCATTGGAAAAATGAAACGGTAATAGAACGTGACGCAGTGAAGGCAGCATGTGAACAAAAATGGAAA